>NC_050075.1:35225992-36425992 GCF_009764565.3 Dermochelys coriacea | reverse complement strand
GACCTCATGGAACCTGTGAGAGGCGGGAGGGAGTAGAGCTGGGGGGATTCTAGCCAGTGCTGCTGCCATAAGCATCCAGGGTCCTGCCTCCATTGCACACTTGCCCTTAGATCAGCCTGGAATAAGGCAGAGCCTCCTCTCCTGGGCTGCACCGGTGTGTGCTGCACCTCCAGAGAGCCCCAATTGCACCTTGAATATGGACAACATGGTGAAGGCTCATGGGGGTCTCACAGGGCTGGGGGGAGGATCAGGCTGTACCAAATACACCGTGTCCAGCGCAGCAGATAAGGCACAGACAATGCAAGGGTAAGGCAAGGGGAGCAGAGTACAGCAGTGCCACAAGCCTGGAGGCAAACAAGATGAACTAGACAAGCTGCATGCAGGATGATGGCCCACTGGTGTTGTGGAACCAATGGGAGACAGTCAGGAAAGCTGGCCTATTGATTCTGAAGGCCATGCTCTTCATAGGAGGAGAGAGCCAGGCACATGCCTGTGCTAGGGGACAAGGGAGTCACCTTCTAGTGAAATCTAGATGGCAAGAGAAGAAAATGACAGCATGGACACTCTGGGTCTCGATGAGTGAGAAAGGAAATAATAGTGCCCGGCGAGTCTCTGGTCCAGATCAAATGAGAGTAAAAGCAAAGACCAGGCCCTTAGCCAAGAGATAGTGGAGACAGAAAAGGTCCTGGATCTGATGCTTAGCATCCTGGTGATTTGAAATACCAAGATGTCTGAGGTGGATGCAGCCAAACCAGGGGGCAACAACGGAGATTTAACATAAACTCCACTGATGTGTGCAGTGAAACCTGTTCATAAAGGCCACCAAAGGGAGGCACTGTATTAGTGCTGGGTACAACAGGTGGCCACAGAAAGCAGCATGGTTAATATGGAGGAACACTCATGGGGCTAAGACTACACTGGCTTTAATACCAGGGAGGGTGGCTAGCTGGGGCCCCTCAGCACAGATCTTATTTACTGTGCCTCTTATTTGGCGAAAGGCACAGCCTCTTGCATTTGGTATTAACCAATTAAGAGTCATAGAGTCATAGAGTCACAGAGCTGAGCACAGGGGAGAGCCAGTGGGGAAAGGATCTTTTGGGGCTTCGGCTCCTAAGGAAGGGGAACTTGGGAAGCTGGAATCATTGGGCATTTTACTGTGACACATCTAATGGTAGGAAAACGAGGCAGTTAGTAGGAAGAGGCCCCGCAGAGGTACCAAGGGAAAGGTGGAAATAAGGACAATGCTGGGTGTTGAACGGTTCTTCCCACCATGCAGAGGGCACAGGTTCACAGACAGACTCCTGTGCTGAAGAAGTATGTCATTTATTTTCTGCTTCAGTGAGTGATTTGTTCATCAAACCAGGGCACAGCATAGGGTTAAACGCAAGTGACCCCCATATTCAGTGCTCGCCTTAAGTACACTGTTACAAAATTATTCATTCTATATTGTATAAACACCTTTCTGCCTAGCACTAAGATTAATTTGCGAGCTCAGTTGTTACCTGATTGGATTGCTGACCCAGTTGTTTATCTGATCCAATTGCTGGCTCAGCTTTTCCTCTGGCTGTTCTCTTTCCTTGCCAGACAAGCAGACGTCTTTTCACATGCCCCAACACCTAAAATATACACATCCTACGTATTCCATCCTATGCTGGGGGGACCCAAGAGTAAAAAGCATAAGTGCAAGTGTAGGATTTCAAAGGGAAATCTAGAACAAGAAAGCAAGCCAGTGACTAAAAGAAGAGCTTGTAAAGGACTTGAAAATTGAACTTTGTAGGGGCAGGAAGTGAGGTTGGATCTTCTAGAAATCAAATATGGGAGATGAAAGAGAGAGAGAGAAATTCATAGATTTACAGATTCTAAGACAAGCAGGGACCATGATGATGATCTAGTCCAGGAGTGGCCGACCGGAGCCACATGCGGCTCTTCAGTAGTTAATATGTAGCTCCTTGTATAGGCACCGACTCCGGTGCTGGAGATACAGGCGCCAGCTTTCCAGTGTGCCGGAGGGTGCTCCCTGCTCAAACCCTGGCTGTGCCACAGGCCCTGCCCCCACTCCACCCCTTCCCGCACCCTCCCCCGAGCCTGCCATGCCCTCGCTCTTCCCCCCTTCCCCTCTGAGCCTCCTGAAAGTCACAAAACAGCTGATTGGGAGGTGTGGGGAGGGAGGGGGAGGTGCTGATCAGTGGAGCTGCTGGTGGGTGGGAGGTGCTGGGAGTGGGGGGATGGGGAGATGATGTGGGGGCTGCTGACATATTACTGTGGCTCTTTGGCAATGTACATTGGTAAATTCTGGCTCCTTCTCAGACTCAGATTGGCCACCCCTGATCTAATCTGAGCTTTTGTATAGCACAGGTCAGAGATTTCATTTCTGCTTCAAGCTCAGAAACCTGTGGCTGAAGCAGAGAAGATAGAACTTGATCTAGAGATCCCATATGAGGAAGAATTTACCACATTCCTGGATAAGGAGGAGAGGGTGTGGGTGGATGGGTGTGAGAGAGGGAAGGAGTCAGTGGAAATATGATTTCTACAAATGTATCTAGGAAAAGAATAAAGGGAAGGGAAGTAGAGGAGCTCTGGTAAGGGAGGAGTAAAACCCAATCCAGAAGAGAGCTGGGATGGTTATAGGACTGAGGGAAATCTGAGTCATTGTTCTAAGGCTTTGTCTGGATTCATTGTGTGGATCACTTTCTTTCTTTCTCCTCCGTCCCTCCACTCATCCCAGAAGTCTGCACCTTTAAAGAGGTAACTGACCCGATTCCATTGCCTCTTGCTTCTTTCCTGAAGCTCTGATCTCGGTCTCGGAGCTCTCTCCATGATCCCCACCTGCTGTACTTCAGCACGTCTCCCTCCCTTTGGCCCCATCGCTCCTTTCACGATCTCTAGGCTGACCTCATTGCTGCTCTCAGCCTCCTCGTCCCTTCCACACACACACACACCCGACTTCTCTCCTCTCAGCTGATTCCATCAACCTTTCATTTCTCACAGCTCCTCTCTTGATTCCCGTGTCTCTCTCTCCTGCTGCTCTGTCTGCCCTTTAATCCCCTCCCTCTGCATCAGCTGCTTCTGTGACTGCATCCAGGCTGCTGAGTGCCCTTGGGCAATGTCCCAGGCCTGCACTGAGGTCCTCCATGTCAGTTCTTTCTAGTGCTTCCAAAGCGTGGTGTCTCTTCTCCTCCTCCTGCTCCCTCCTGACACCTCACCCTCCTCTGCCCAGCAGCTTGCCAATATTTCCCAACCGCCCATAAGAACTCTTCCCTGCCTCTGACCCTTCCACCTCTAACTCCACCCTTTCCTTCTTCCCACCACTCTGGGCTTCCCAAGCCTGACTGTGACTCTGCTTCCAAACCCTCCAACCCATTGCTTCCCATCTCTTGTCCTCCTCCGCTGCTCTTTATGTCTAGCCACTCCCACTATGACTCCTCTCCATCTGCCGACCTGCACCAACTGTCTCCCAGACTGGAAATAAACTCCTTGGGATGGACTTATCTCTCTACCTACCATCTTAGCTCCACCACTCTCCTCCACTGGCTTTCTGTGTTTTACCACACCTCCCTACCTGCCTGGCTTCTGACTTCCGCTCTCCCTTAGATCCTGAAGGCAGAGGATCTTGATCTCTCCTGCTAAGTATCGTTAAGGAGCTGGGGAAGGAAATGGAACATGTGGAGAGAGCCTTCCCTGATGTCCTCACAGGCTCTCATCCTACAGAGGAAATTACACAACCTATTAGAATTGGACAAAGGGCAAATGTGAAGCAAACCCAATGACCGCACAGCTGCGTGTTCCATTGCCGATCCTAGTGAAGTCGAGGAGGTTCAGTATCCAAATGAAACTGCTGGGAAAAGAGAACCTAGCAACTACAGCTGGGGGAAAATTTTCAGACAGCATTCCTTTTTCACTGAAAAATGCAGATTCAAGTTGAGCAAAAATGTTTTCAAATTCACGGAATTGTTTCAATCAAACAAAAAAAAATTCTGAAAAAATCAAAATGTTTCAACTTTCTTTGTGAATTTTACTTCAATTTGATTCCAGAAAGAAGTTTAAAAAGTTAAGAAATCCCTCAGAAACCAAACAAAACCTTTCATTTGACCCAAAGCTGGAATTTTTATTTTTCACTTTTTCAGTTTGCTGATTTCCCCCCTTCCCACCATTTTTCGGGCTGGCCACTGACCTGAAAAATTGATTATTTTCCCAGCTTTGCTAGCGCCAGCTACCACAGCACAGATTGTCCAGGTGATCAGAGCCCCCTAGTAGAACTACCAATGCTGTGGCCCAAGGCAGCACAGCAGCTGACATTTACCTTGATTTCTCTAAAGCTGTTATTACAGCCTCCTACCCCACAGAATGTAGAGAGGAATACTTGTGTGAGGGCAAAAACTGGCTGGCAGGCCGTAGGCAGTGCAAGCAAACAGGGCACCCTCAGAACAGGGGAAGTATCAACAGGAGCCTGGCTTCAGGTCTGTGCTACTAAACATTCCCTGTAATCCCTGTGGAATGATCGGGGGCATCCCCCTGAGTCAGGGCTAGATTCTGCCTGTAGGAAGCAGAGGTGCGGTGCACAGGGGCAGCCCTGCAGCAGGGACTCAGCGTGACTCAGCCCCCATTTCTCCCAGGGGACTTTTTGGGAGCTCACACCAGAGCAGCAGCTCCACCAACCTACGGGAGAGAGCAGTGTGCACTCCCCTTTGTGTTCAACTAACCGGTGTGGTGGTGGGCATGGAGGGGGACAGCACCATGCCCCTCCACCCTGTCCACTTGCAGGCAGCTAGCACCCACATGGGCACTTGCAGGGAGCGAGGTGGTCCCCAGTTTGTAGGTGAGGAGGGCATCACCTTTCACCCTCCCCAGCCCCATCCTAACAGGGACTGGCCATCATCTGTGCATCCAACCCCAAGCTTGGAGAGCTAATAAGCAGCAGAGGAGCTCTCCAAGCAGCACAAGTGATGTGGCAGGCTGGAAGAGCCAGGCAGCTCTAAATTAGATGAGATTTAGGATAGCTAAATGCAAGGTGAGGCACCAAGGGAGATCCCTTAATCAGCCCAGATAGAAACAGGAGGCTGCTGCTTAGAAAGCAGCCGTGGAGTCAGAGAGCCCCGCAGGTTAGAGTGGAGGTTATTGGAGATGAGCTCACGCTCGAACGCTCTTGCTAACAGAGCAAATGAAATCCTTAGTGGTGTCTATAAATACCTAAGCCAAAGGAGGTAATAAGGGTGCTTTATACAGCCATGGTGTGAGTGTGCTGAGGATATTGTGGGCACTTTGGGACCCTGTGTTAGAGAAAAGCCATTGCAGAGCTAGAGGGAGGGCAGTGATAGGCACTCGAGGGTTTCATAGAGGACGAGAGCCTGGGATGGTGCTAGTGGAAGGGCAGATACCAGTAACGTTGCACAAAACATATGTATCGGTAAAACAGGAGACTGCCCTGGCGCAGAGGAAGCGGGAGAGCCAGAGGACAGGTCTGGAACTAAGGGCCTGACCCAAAGCCCATCAGTTTCAATGGAGAAGGCCCCAAAGTGGATCATGTGACAATAAAGGGGTTGTGGCTGTATAGGGAGCATAGCAGAGGCGACCTGTCCTGGTGGGAGCTCTCTGAGGCATTGGCTCCTAGAGCACAGGGAGTGGGCGGCTCTGCACCCTTTGAAACAGGGCAACATCAGCGTGGCTGAGAGGGCCCTCTGTGGTTGCTGGCACTGGGTGTGCCAGAGAGGCTGAGTCTTCTGGCAGCACTAGACTGGCATAGTCCAGGGATAAGGACTGTGATTGTCCCTGGGCAAGGGCACAGGTGTTGGGGGAGAGGTACGCTGCCCTTTCCTTTCCTCCTTGTGCACTCATCCAGGAGGGTGATCAGGCAATGCATGTAACTGCTGGATGTGGCAAATACATGGGGAGAAATGCTAGACGTTGGCATTGTGTGTCTCTAGGGAACTTTTCCAACCCAGCTGTCTAGGGCTTTCTCATCTAAGAGCAGGAGTACAGGAAAAACCCAGGGAGGAGAGAGAGGCTCCTAGTGGGGTCCCATCTCCTCTGTACCAATTTGTTACTCTGTGAGCTGATGTCCCTCCTCTATGTGATGATTGGCTTATGTTCCCACCCTCCTGCTCCACTATACCTCCAGTGAGCTCCATGGTGTCACACTGGTGAAAGGGCTGCAGGAGTCAGACCCAGCATACACCTCTTTTGTGCATATCATGTAAATGAGCTGTGTGAGAGTCAAAAAGCTACAAAACCATGCACCTCAGGAGAACTTACTGTCTTTGATTTGTGCTATAAACAAGCAAACACACACTGCCCTTTTCTGTATCACCCAAATATACAGACATCCTGGGCCATTTACATACCATAGAATCATAGAGTCATAGAATATCAGGGTTCAAAGAGACCTCAGGAGTCATCTAGTCCAATCTCCTGCTCAAAGCAGGACCAACACCAACTAAATCATCCCCGCCAAGGTTTTGTCAAGCTGGGCCTTAAAAACTTCTAAGGATGGAGATTCTACCACCTCCCTATGTAACCCATTCCAGTACCATTCTCCTAGTGAAATAGTGTTTCCTAATATCCAACCAAGATCTCCCTCACTGCAACTTGAGACCATTGCTTCTTGTTCTGTCATCTGCCACCACTGAGAACAGCCGAACTCCATCCTCTTTGGAACCCCACTTCAGGTAGTTGAAGGCTGCTATCAAAACCCCCTCACTCTTCTCTTCTGCAGACTAAATAACCCCAGTTCCCCCAGCCTCTCCTCGTAAGTCATGTGCCCCAGCCCCCTAATCATTTTTGTTGCCCTCTGCTGGACTCTCTCCAATTTGTCTACATCCCTTCTGTAGTGGAGGGACCAAAACTCAGCTCTGTGTCACCTGAATTTACAGTCATCCTGGGCCATTTATGTATCAATTCTGTGTCGCCCAAATGTACATTCATCCTGGGCCATTTATGCACCAGCTCTGTGTCACCAAAATGTATGGTCATCCTGGGCTATTTCCGTACCAGCTCTGTGTCACCCAAATGTACAGTCATACTAGGGCCATTTACTTACCACTTTTCTGTTCTATATATAAAATGGCCCTTTCCATATAGCTCAAAGGCCAAGCACAAAATCTAATATAACCCCTCAAATCAGCCGCTGCTTGGAGGGAGATCAAAGAATAGTCCCCTCCCACCACCTCATCCTTTCCCAGCCAGCTCCTCAAGCCAGTGTTCTGAGGACCTTGCAATGCACCCGGGATGTTAACAAACTTTGGGCTTGATTTTCCAAGGTGCTGAGTACCTCCCATTGAAATTAATCAGTTGAAAAGCCCTCAGCATCTTGCAGCATTGGAACCTTAGGCTCTACACTACTAGCCAAAGAGCCAATTCCAGACTGAGAGCACCTAGAGAAGTTACACTGATGCAAAGACTTCCTGGCAGCTATAGCATCCTTCCCTACTTACTGAAATGCCATGGAGCCCACGGCTGCCTTTGTGTTTGGCTCAAAGCCCTTTCCCTCACACCTCCGTTGAAACACTCAGGTGCTGCTGGACGTTGCATTGGTAACAGAGGCACTCTTCTCTTTGGCTCTTGAGTGGTCCAGAGCTTCGGCATGGGGCTAGAAACTGCAGTTTTACTGGAGGTGGCATCTTTTGGAGGAGCCTTAAAAGTAACATTCTAATTGTTTCTGGTCATAAAGTTCCCATGGCGCTTTTTGCAAGAGGAGGGTTTTGAGCTCCAGTGTCATGGGCAAATTTCACCATTGTTAATTACATTTACCTATCTACATTCTCATTGTTGCTTCAACTGGATATTATCCTTTGCTTCCTAAACTGTTTTGCAGTGTGGCTGGCATTGAGAGATGGATGGTGCATCTTACCTTGGAGATGGCTAGATTTCATTGGTGGATGTCATAACCCCTGTGTTAGCTTCACCCCAGTATAGATGCTCAGAGCATCCTGTTTTCACATGTGGGTACCTTAAGCTGCTGCACAAGATGCTGGCATAAGACCATAGAGCTCACTATACCAGATGGGACCAACAGTACAATGAGTCCAATGTCCTGTGAGCAACAGTGGCCAGCATCAGGTAGTACAGAGGAAGGTGTAAACCCCCATTCAACAAATATGCATTCACATGCCCATTGGGCTAGTGGGCGACTTCAGGTATCCAAATGGAGGGCTTGTATGTAATAGGGCAACCACTTTTGGAAATAGGCCCTAGAGTCTGTAAAACCCCTTGGAACTTGGTTCTTCTAGGTGAAATTTACAGCATGAGGGTCCAGGTCTGTCAGTTACCGTGTGGGTGTGTCAGTTACTGTGTGAGGGGCACGGGTGTGTCAGTTACCACATGAGGGGTGCGGGTGCATCAGTTACCATGTGAGGGCGCTGGTATGTCAGTTACCATGTGAGGGTGTGGGTGTGTCAGTTACTATGCAAGGGTGTGGTTGTGTTAGCTATTTGGCCCTGGTAGTTTGGACCCCAGGGTCTGGTATTCAAATGGGAAGAATAATATCTGGAAAGCTCTTGTCAATCAGGATTCTAATGTAGTTGTTTCTCTTTTCAGGTATGTGTCTGCTCTGACAACACCAGCACGTCTGTCTCCTGTTGACTTCCATTACTCACTTGCTGCACAGGTACCTACCTTCGAGATCACCTCCCCCAATGCTGCTCATGCCGTGTCCCTTCCACCTGCGGCACCCATTAGCTTCCGAGTGGAAGAGCAGCAGCCTTTATTGCGACGGTATCAGGTACCCTTCCAGGATATGCAGAGATACGACAGTTACTACCAAAGGAAGAGCTACTTGAATGAGAGCATGGGGAGCCTGCCTTCGAGCCCCTTCCGCATCACGGAGGATGACGAGTATGAAACGACACAAGAGTACATCCCAGCACTAGAACAACCAAAGAAAACAGCTAGCAACAACAGGCGGTGGAAAAGATCTAAACTCAATGGGCAAGTCTCACACAGAGCCCGGACAGTCAGAGACTCCTTCTCAGGAAGCAGTGCTTCATATAGTGAGTCTGATGAGGAGCTCATGGCGGAGAGCACCCCATTCTTAAGCATTCAAAACACTGAGGCAATGAACACAGATTCACCGCCGCTGTATCGGCCGGGAGACAGCAGGACTTACTATTCTTTCGAGAGACAAAACACACAGGTGGAGAGCGGGCAAAGCAGATCGACACACATGAGACCCAAACAGGACTTGGCTCCTCTTTAGAAGCCATACAAACTCACGCACCCACAAACACACCTGTATCGAAAAGGAGGAAAGATATTTTTATTTTATATAAAAGAGGAAAAAATATAACAAATCAAATGTTTTATTTTCATTTTAGCAAAGTTGTCTTATAATAGCTAACAGCAAAGACTTTTTTATAGGGAATCTCTATTTATATGTGACATCTTGACTTACAGCTTCCGAGAAAAAAACACACAAACAAAACAAACAAAATAAATAAATAATACTAAAAAAAGACAGGCCAATTTTTGACAACTTAAAAATCGAAAAAAAATATCGTCGTGCCTTTTTTTGCTGTATGCTAATGCCAGAGTCCATGCTTAGGATTACATTTCAGTAGCATTCTTAAGATCATAGGTTTTAGTTCAAGACAACTTACTATGTTAAGGGCACTTTCCCATTTGAAAAAACAACACCTTCCACTTTGCTTCATCTCTGGATGTTTGTGATCTTGTTCTTTAAAACATTGTTAGATCATACACAAATGACATGTATATGTATGTTCTCATAAATACCACCTAAGGGGAATCCGTCTTGCCCACTCAAATAGTTGTAGTTTTGCTTATTTTGGGGCGGGGGGGAATTACATACCAGAATGCAGAAATAATGGGGTTTTTTGCAACACAGTTAAGAAGAGAAAAAAAAGCATACAGTAGCAACAACTCTTACAATATATTTGTTGACCATGTTACTTGTGGGGTCCCAAGTAAAACTGACTCATTTTGGCACAGTTTTGTGAAGTTGTAGTCAAATGAATAAAACGTTTACATGAATGTGGTAAAATATTATGTCTTTATATATGGTTGAATCCACTTCATTGGTGCAGACCCTGATTGAAAGGGAAACAGCCCATTGCAGCAGTTACAGATAAGCACTCTTGACTGGTCAATTGTTTTAAAAGATGGTGTTACAGTATTGCAAGAAACAATGTCAAGCTCAGACAGGGTTACATATTGGCCATAATAGTGCGGAAGAGTAGAGCAAAGGACATGGAGAAGTTAGTGACAGCACGACCACCAATATAGCCCAGCTAATTGCTGTGAATCAGCTACAGATAGTGTTGTGCATGCTCCATATGCAATTAATCCCCATTTAAAGTCACTGCAATGCACCCCAGGACCCTGCCCCTGGCCAATGAAACAGGCGGGCAATGTATCAGGAAAGCCATTCAGTGGATTCTTCTGTATCCATGTGCCATACATTGTAAAGAAAGTTGTTATCATAATGTGCCAGTGTTACATAATAACGTGTTGTCAAAGATGGCCATCACATTTGGGGCAGCCCTGGACCCGTGGCTCAAAGAGACAGTGCTGTGTGTCCGAGCAGCAGAACATTCACATGTGAAAGTGCCCCTCCTTTCAGTTCACTGCAGCAACCTTGTTTACATTGTAGCCTGACTTATTTCTTTTTATATTTTCACTTCTGCATGTCCTTTGCATTTCAGATACTGTAGGTTGGATGCATGGTGAAGCTGTGACTGAGAAGATAATATAACAATTAACAGTGTATTTCATTTAACTTTTAGCAATAAAGTAACTAAACCCTCTATTCCTCACCCACAATGGGGTCAGATGGAAACTCTGCTAATTAGTCATAAGATGATTGTAAACATTTGCTCTGGATTGTCTGAATTCTTGACTGTTTAACACTTGAACATTTTTTATATTATAAATAAAATAAGAAATAATTAATGTTTCCAGCATTAATCTGAAATCAGTGATCAGATTGGGGGTGGAAGGAGTGGTATTACACAATCCCAAACTCCACCCACAGCCTGAAGCTCCATCCACAGTCCTAAACTCCACAAACACCTCAGAGTAGCTAGATGTTGGAGCTAAAATTCTCAGTATCGAACTCGCTAAAAGAGACATTTCAACTTCCACCATTATGCTTCAGAGTCAACACCTCATTGAGGTGAATGGTAGGGGAGGTCAGTCCACACTTTTCTCAGAGCTATTGCTGCATTCTGTGTTTGCATATCAAGTGAGACAGCGCTGAATCAGGACACATTTGGAAGATTTCCTTTGCAACTGTAAGGCTTAGAAACATACCTCCAATTTTTTCAAATGTGGGCAGTAATATGGGGGGGGGGGTTCCATTTTTGTGTGGCCAAACTGACACCTGTTGGGGCAGGAGTCTCAGAGGGGCTGAGACACAGAGCTTCAGGTGCACAACTGGAAATCAGGCCCAGGATATCTTAGGATGGACACATTAAAAAAGGAGGAATGCAAAATCAGAAGCCACTTTTGAAAAACTTGACCTTTCCTTTCAAATGGTTATTTATTTTTTTAAAGACAGCTGACCTTCTGCCACTGTTGAAGGGGGCCAATGGGAAAGTGTCAGTGTGAAAAGTCAACCCCAAACTTGTTTGCAGGCTGACAAGCAGCCTATGGCCATTGTTTATAGGAAGCTAGACAGTGGTCTTAACACCTTGCAGCACTTTGTAACAGACCATAATAATACTTGTGGATTTTTCTTCTCCTGGATTGTGTTTACAATTGATTAGCTTCAGTCATGAGGTGTCGATGAAAATGATTGCCACAGGACTGAAATATGGCTCTGGAATCAGTACAAAGGCATCTTGGCTACACTGGCTTTGTCTCAATCCCATTGTCACAGCACTATGGGGACAATGAAATGGGTGCACACCAGAGAGAGAGCGTGAGGGCCTGAACAGCCTGTGGCTAGCCTTGGTGCATGCAAGGTGGGGACATATAAAGAGCTTGTGTACCCCATGCAAATGCCCGGCAGAGGTGCCGTCCAGCACTCGGGGCCCAGGGATGGGTGTCGGCAGAGCCATGCACTAGCCTGTGGTGAGGGAACTACCACCTACCCCCATACAAGCCCACGGCTGGTGCAGCATACACCCCCTCCCACACACTGGACAACACAGGTAACGATTGTGTCTCACTGCAGCACTGGCCTTCCTGGAGCTCTGCCTCCGTCCCACAGACAAGGCTGGATGTCAAAAGCACAGTCCAGCCTCAGAGAATGAAGGCAAAAGCATCCCCTGTTGTCCGTGAGGCATAGCACCTCAAAGATAGGGTCCTGATGGTTTGAGATTCCGGACCTGAGTGACTCCCAAAGAAGGAGTGCAAATGGGGTCAGGATTGCCCCCTCCCCAGCAGTCCATTTCAACATCAGCCTCTGAAAGCCTTTGGACCAAATTCTTTCCCCCCGCTCCCCTGGGTAAATCTCTCCAAGTCACCTATTCCTTGAACTCAAGGGACTGCAAGGGGTATAACCAGGGAGCACGTCTACATTTGACCTCGATGTACATGCTCTAGCTTTGCTTGAGTGAGCATGCTAAACCTAGCAGTGTAGCCTCGGGGGCAGCAGTTGGGGGTGGGGACTGGGGGGGGCAGGAGCAGCAGACAACTAAGTACAAGCCCATCTGAGACACTCAGTACACACTCGGGGAGTAACCGCTCATCACCTTGCTAGCAAGTGAAGGTAGAGTGAGTACGTCCGACTGAACTGAAAACACTGGCTGTGTAGATGTCTCCTGAGCAGGATCTGGACAGCCACTGCCTCCTACCAGTTTGTTAAGAGCATGTAGAGCATTACTTACATAGGGCTGGGGACTGAGGGTTTCTGGGTCTAGGCTGGGCTCTGCCACAGATTTGCCATGTGACCTTTAGGGAGAAAAATCAGTTGACCTTCCTGCACTGTGATTTCGTATGGGGTCAAAGAGGGCTGTGGCTGCATTCCCCACCTCACAGGGCATTGGGCAGCTTCAGCAGCCATGGCTGCAGAGTGCTCTGAAACTCTCCTGTGGAAGCAGCTATAGCAGGGCAAAGCATTTCTTGGTACTGCTACTGATGCTGGATGCTAGGCTCAAAGCACCCTCAGACACAGTGACTGGGGGGTCCCTGGTATCTTTCCCTCCCAGTGGCAGTTTTGCCTCAGAAAAGTGACTGACAATTGGAGACACAGCCATCAACTTTCATGATTAATGAAAATGATTAGGGGGCTGGGGCACATGACTTATGAGGGGAGGCTGAGGGAATTGGGCTTATTTAGCCTGCAGAAGAGATGAGTGAGGGGGGATTTGATAGCAGCCTTCAACTACCAAAAGGGGGGTTCCAAAGAGGTTGGAGCTCGGCTGTTCTCAGTGGTGGCAGATGACAGAACAAGGAGCAATGGTTTCAAGTTGCAGTGGGGAAGATCTCTGTTGGATATTAGGAAAAACTATTTCACTAGGAGGGTGGTGAAGCACGGGAATGGGTTGCCAAGGGAGGTGGTGGAATCTTCATCCTTAGAGGTTTTTAAGGCCCGGCTTGACAAAGCCCTGGCTGGGATGGTTTAGATGGCGTTGGTCCTGCTTTGAGCAGGAGGTTGGACTAGATGACCTCCTGAGGTCTCTTCCAACCTGTCAAGGTTCCTTCCCCACTCTTAACTCTAGGGTACAGATGTGGGGACCTTATTCTTACCAGCTTAGATCAAAAACTTCCCCAAGGTACAAACTTTGCCTTGTCCTTGAGCCATATGCTGCCACCACCAACCATTTAAACAAAGAACAGGGAAAGAGCCCACTTGGAGATATCTCCCCCAAAATATCCCCCCAAGCCCTACACCCCCTTTCCTGGGGAGGGCTTGATAAGAATCCTCACCAATTTGTACAGGTGAATACAGACCCAAACCCTTGGATCTTAAGAGCAATGAAAAATCAATCAGGTTCTTAAAAGAAGAATTTTAATTAAAGAAAAGATAAAAGAATCACCTCTGTAAAATCAGGATGGTAAATAACTTACAGGCTAATCAGATTCAAAACATAGAGAATCCCTCTAGGCAAAACCTTAAGTTACAAAAAGACACAAAAACAGGAATATACATTCCATCCAGCACAGCTTATTTTTTCCAGCCATTAAACAAAAGGAAATCTAACGCATTTCTAGCTAGATTACTTACTAACTTAACAGGAGTTGTGAGGCTGCATTCCTGATCTGTTCCTGGCAAAAGCATCACACAGACAGACAGAACCCTTTGTTCTCTCCATTCCAGATTTGAAATAATCTTGTCCCTTCATTGGCCATTTTGGGTCAGGTGCCAGTGAGGTTACCTTAGCTTCTTAACCATTTACAGGTGAAAGGATTTTGCCTCTGGCCAGGAGGGATTTTATAGCTCTGTATACAGAAAGGTGGTTACTCTTCCCTTTATATTTATGACACACCCCTAATCTTCTATGATTCTATGATCTCAAGCCCTTGCACTGGGCACAGCTGCTAATGGCACACACAGGTTCTTCTGGGGTGATGGGGGAGGGGTTCACGTGGGACAGTGGCTCTGGGGTCCCACATTCCTTACAGCCCATTGCATTGTCACATAGGGCAGCAGCAGCTACAGTTCAACAAGCCCCTTGGCAGACACAATAAGGACCTGAGGGGCATGCCAGGGGAAGGACACAGGACCCTCCTGTGGGCCAGCCATGATTGCTAGCCCTGTGCTGAAGGAGCAGGCTGCTGCCTGTCAGGCTTCTTGTGCATTACCACCCCAAAGGCCAGCATTAGGGCCATAGGCCCACCCCCTTCTACCTGGCCAACACAGTTGGTCAGACACAGGGGCAGGGGCTACATGCTGCATCTTTTAAAGAGGGATAACAATGGTTATGCTCCCCTGGTGCAGTGGGGAACCCTGGGAGGGACTGGCCCTAGCAGCTGGCTCTAGCTCTCCATCCACCCCTAGCATGGGTCATGGCCCAGCAGTTGCAATCTGGCCCTTTGTCAGCACATGGTGCAATGAAGGTGACTTGTGCTTCTCCACCTTAGTTTCAGATGCAGAGGGCTTCTGAGGATGGCGCAGCAAGACACTTAATAAGGGACTGATCCAAAGCCAAATGGGCACTATTCCACTGACTTCAGTAGGCTTGGAGGCAGCTCTAAATGCTGGAACCCAGAAGCAAAGGAATGGGAAACCCATCTGTAACCCCAGACATGAAATGAAGTCTCAGGCAGGCTGGAAAGAAGCAGTTTGTGGAAAAGGCCGGGGCTTCAGGACCAGGGATTAGCAGGCCATAACAAAGGTATGCGAGTGTGTATCCATGAGCACAATCCATATTGAAAGGGATGGCTTTTCGGACATTTTAGGTGCATAGTCACAGTAACCACGTACCCAAAACTTGGCAAATTTGTACACCCTCACATCATGGCTAATATTTTCATTAATGACTTGGCTAATGGAGAGGAGCGTACAAAAGTGGCAGCTGACACCATGTTGGGAGGGGTTACAAGCACCTTGGAGACCAGGTTTAAAATAAAAAAATGACCTTGGAGACTTAGGCTGAATTCAACATGATGAAATTCAATAAAGACAAGTGCAAAGTACTTCACTTAAGAAGGAAAAAAAATCAAATGCACAGCTACAAACTGGGGACTAACTGGCTATCACTGGTGGTGATACTGCTGAAAAGGATCTGGGGATTATAGTGGCTCACAAACTGAATGAGAGTCAACAATGTGATGTAGCTGCAAAAAAGGCTAATATGAATGTGGGGTGTATTAACAGGAGTGTTGTATGCAATACACAGGAAGTAATTGGCCCACTCTGCTTGGCACTGGTTATGCCCCAGCTAGAGTTCTGTGTCCAGTTCTGGGCACCACAATTTAGATACAATGTGGACAAATTGGAGAGAGTCCAGAGAAGAGCAACAAAAAATGATAAAAGGTTTTGAAAAACCTGACCTGTGAGGAAACGTTAACCACCTCCCCGGATATGTTTCATCTTGAGAAAAGAAGACTGAAGGGGGACTGAGAACAGTCTTCATATATGCTAAGGGCTGTCTAAAGAGGATGGTTAACAATGGTTCTCCATGTCCACTGAAGGTAGGACATGCAGAAATGGGCTTAATCTGCAGCAAGGGCAATTCAGGTTAGATATTAGGAAAAACTTTCCAACTATAACGGTAGTTAAGCTCTGCAACAGGCTTCCAAGGGAGGTCGTGGAAGCCCCATCACTGGAAGCTTTTAAGGACAGGTTGGACAAACACCTGTCAGGACTGGTCTAGGTTTTCTTGGTTCTGCCACAGTGCAGGGGGCTGGACTTGATGACTTCTTGCCGCACCTTCCTGCCCTGCATTGCTGTGGTTCTATGATTCCATTTGCATGTGCAATCCTGGTGCATAAAGTGGGTGTGAATTTGTTCCTCTAACCTGTCGGAAAACAGGGCAGTACTTTTCATAACTGGCGTAGAGCTGGCGGTGAGGGGTGCTGCCATGTCATGCTGGAGAGCCTGTCAGTGCTAAGCTCTCCTGATCTGTGCCCACAGGTGCTACCTCAGCAGAACTATGTGCTAATCCGTGTCACCGACATGCTGTGGCAAATGCAGCCACCTGCTCCATCCCCATAGTTGGGGGGGGGGCCTTTTCCTCTCAGCAGGAGCAGAGGAGGAGGATGGATTCACTCCCCATTTGTTGCAACATGGCTAGGGAGCAAAGTCCTGCAGGCAGGAGGGCACCTTCAGCAAGGTCTAAAGCAATCGAAGTGAATGATTATTCTGGTCCTGGTGGGAAGTCTCTTGATTTATGCCAGGGCAAGTGAGGGGAGAAACTGGACATCCAGGTCCACCTCTGGCTAGTACCGGGAATGTGGCATACTCAGCGAGGGAGACATGGGTTCATGTCTGCTCTACTATCTGCTCCCTGTGTGACCTTCATTCCCCCAGTTGTAAAATAGAGAGAATAGCCCAGCTGTGCATCTCAGGGGTCTTGTGAGGGTAACTATGTTGAAGATTGTGAGGTACTCAGACATGAGGGTAACAGGGACCAGCAAAGTACCCTAGAAAGCCACCAATGGGCAGAGCAGTTTTGATATGAACTTGTATTCTCATGGTGGGAGTAGCCCCAGGTGCAGTCTGTTCTTCATCATCAAAGGAATAATGAGTCAGGCCCTGCTGCCCAGATCCAGCCCCTTAGCTTGGCTCCATATACGGAGCAGGCGTGGGTCCCATCACAAGCTGTTTCCTGGGGTTGCAGGAGGTGCTGTAGAATTGATGAGCCCTCTAGCCCTCCTCCAGGTGCTCTGCCTGTGTCTCCTGGGGATTTCTGACAACACAGGGAGCAAAGCAAGAGCTGGAAAGTAAAAAGGAATCTTATGTCATCAGCCTCCCATTTGCTTGGCACAGATTCCCTGGGATGGCTTTATTTACATATTTAAAGAATAATTAAATACACAAGCCAAAGGGCTCAAAGTTGACTGTGCTGCCAAGTGTAAACATAAGGGTTCAACATGACCGTGTCTTGAAGACTTATGTGGATTTATAGCCACGGCTTACGTCAAGACTAAAAAGCACACTGCGGTTGGGAACAAACTCTTATCCCACAATCACTTGTGCCCTTTGATACTGCTGGCCCATCCAGGAATGATTTAGTGGTGCTGCTGAAAGACAGCTACAGAAACAAACCCCAGTGAAATGATGCTACCAAAAGAACTATGTGACGGCTGGAGGAGACACAAAACCAGAAGGCTGGCATTTCACAAGGGGGCCAACTATTTTGGGTGCCCAACTTGAAACACCTAGGACCTGTTTTTAAAAGTCACTGAGCACCTGACACTCCCTTTGCCCTCACCAGGAACTGGGATGCTCAGCACCTCTGCACATCAGCTCAAGATGGACACCCAGACCACAAGTCAGTGGAGACTTGAACAGTAATGCTTACAGAATTAGATGGGCCCAAGCCATCATTTTCAAAGCCAAATGCAACCTCACTCTTCTTTCAGGGATGATCAGAGATCTGGCTTGACACTAAGTGTTTTGGTTTTTTATTTACAGGAAATTTCAGGGGGAAAAATCTGTACTTTCCCATGACCAGCTTTCTTTGAAAAGCCATTTGATAAAAATGTGTAGTTTCCCCAAACCCACAAATGTTGAAATCAATGGGGCTTAGGCACCCACATATCTTTGAGACTCTGCCTCTAAGTAACATGCAGGAGGGTGTGGATGAGGTCACACAGGACGACTGGGACACGGCAGGGCACTGAATCCACAATTCACAAGGTTCTTGTGCTAACCGTGACACCAGTCTTCCTCGCTTGGCTAGTAATGTCACAGTTCAAGGGCCTGGTACGTTTGCCCTGTAAGGCCACAATTTTGCATGTCGCTCTCTTTTGGCCTGGCATTGGCGTGAGAAAATCTTTTGGCTGATAATTTGAGCTTTTTAAGTGGCAGCACACAGAACAGTTTTTGACATGTGACAGAAAACACCATCTTTCTAACCTGTTTATATCTGCTCCTAACTCAGAAATAGTCAAGGCTATAAACTTCCAACACCTTTTAGACATGAAACTGAATGAGATCTAGTGCCTAGACCTAATGTTACATCATTCAGTTAATCCATCCTGGCTACTATGGGCTTAGTTCTACTGATTTTTGCATTGCCAGACCCTCAGCAGGTGTAGATTGGTGTGTGACCCCCCCCCCCGGGTCATCTTCTGGGGAGCTGGCATGCTGCTTTGACCCCAGTGTAACTGCCTTCATTCACATTCCTCCCTGATTTATTCCTGTGAAAGTGAGAGGTGAATCAGGCTGTGTAACTTGGGTGTGGGAAGCCTGCTTGGCTCTGTGACAGAACTATTACAGGTCAATTAGTTAACAATGGGACCTGCTTGGCGTGCAGTGGCAATTCAGAGAAAGAGCAGCCATTTTAATTCTGCCTCTTTGCAGAGATGGTTTGATTTTCATTTTGGAAATTTGTGCTACATTGCTACAAAATACAATGGTGATAAATCAGAATCCCAGCTATTCTGAGCCACGCTGACCATACAACAGCAGCTGCAAAGCTGCCAGATCCAGTCCTGCACCAGTCCCATTTCAGTTCCCAGCAGATGGTGTGTTTTGGGGAGAAAGAGAAAAGGCTGGGACCACCTTTTCATAGAATCATAGAATCATAGAATATCAGGGTTGGAAGGGACCCCAGAAGGTCATCTAGTCCAACCCCCTGCTCAAAGCAGGACCAAGTCCCAGTTAAATCATCCTAGCCAGGGCTTTGTCAAGTCTGACCTTAAAAACCTCTAAGGAAGGAGATTCTACCACCTCCCTAGGTAACGCATTCCAGTGTTTCACCACCCTCTTAGTGAAAAAGTTTTTCCTAATATCCAATCTAAACCTCCCCCATTGCAACTTGAGACCATTACTCCTCGTTCTGTCATCTGCTACCATTGAGAACAGTCTAGAGCCATCCTCTTTGAAACCCCCTTTCAGGTAGTTGAAAGCAGCTATCAAATCCCCCCTCATTCTTCTCTTCTGCAGACTAAACAATCCCAGCTCCCTCAGCCTCTCCTCATAAGTCATGTGCTCTAGACCCCTAATCATTTTTGTTGCCCTTCGCTGTACTCTTTCCAATTTATCCACATCCTTCTTGTAGTGTGGGGCCCAAAACTGGACACAGTACTCCAGATGAGGCCTCACCAGTGTCGAATAGAGGGGAACGATCACGTCCCTCGATCTGCTCGCTATGCCCCTACTTATACATCCCAAAATGCCATTGGCCTTCTTGGCAACAAGGGCACACTGCTGACTCATATCCAGCTTCTCGTCCACTGTCACCCCTAGGTCCTTTTCCGCAGAACTGCTGCCAAGCCATTCGGTCCCTAGTCTGTAGCGGTGCATTGGATTCTTCCATCCTAAGTGCAGGACCCTGCACTTATCCTTATTGAACCTCATTAGATTTCTTTTGGCCCAATCCTCCAATTTGTCTAGGTCCTTCTGTATCCTATCCCTCCCCTCCAGCGTATCTACCACTCCTCCCAGTTTAGTATCATCCGCAAATTTGCTGAGAGTGCAATCCACACCATCCTCCAGATCATTTATGAAGATATTGAACAAAACGGGCCCCAGGACCGACCCCTGGGGCACTCCACTTGACACCGGCTGCCAACTAGACATGGAGCCATTGATCACTACCCGTTGAGCCCGACAATCTAGCCAGCTTTCTACCCACCTTATAGTGCATTCATCCGGCCCATACTTCCTTAACTTGCTGACAAGAATGCTGTGGGAGACCGTGTCAAAAGCTTTGCTAAAGTCAAGAAACAATACATCCACTGCTTTCCCTTCATCCACAGAACCAGTAATCTCATCATAAAAGGCGATTAGATTAGTCAGGCATGACCTTCCCTTGGTGAATCCATGCTGACTGTTCCTGATCACTTTCCTCTCCTCTAAGTGCTTCAGGATTGATTCTTTGAGGACCTGCTCCATGATTTTTCCAGGGACTGAGGTGAGGCTGACTGGCCTGTAGTTCCCAGGATCCTCCTTCTTCCCTTTTTTAAAGATGGGCACTACATTAGCCTTTTTCCAGTCATCCGGGACTTCCCCCGTTCGCCACGAGTTTTCAAAGATAATGGCCAAGGGCTCTGCAATCACAGCCGCCAATTCTTTCAGCACTCTCGGATGCAATTCGTCCGGCCCCATGGACTTGTGCACGTCCAGCTTTTCTAAATAGTCCCTAACCACCTCTATCTCTACAGAGGGCTGGCCATCTCTTCCCCATTTTGTGATGCCCAGCACAGCAGCCTGGGAGCTGACCTTGTTAGTGAAAACAGAGGCAAAAAAAGCATTGAGTACATTAGCTTTTTCCACATCCTCTGTCACTAGCTTGCCTCCCTCATTCAGTAAGGGGCCCACACTTTCCTTGGCTTTCTTCTTGTTGCCAACATACCTGAAGAAACCCTTCTTGTTACTCTTGACATCTCTTGCTAGCTGCAGCTCCAGGTGCGATTTGGCCCTCCTGATATCTTTCCTACATGCCCGAGCAATATTTTTATACTCTTCCCTGGTCATATGTCCAACCTTCCACTTCTTGTAAGCTTCTTTTTTATGTTTAAGATCCGCTAGGATTTCACCATTAAGCCAAGCTGGTCGCCTGCCATATTTACTATTCTTTCGACTCATCGGGATGGTTTGTCCCTGTAACCTCAACAGGGATTCCTTGAAATACAGCCAGCTCTCCTGGACTCCCTTCCCTTTCATGTTAGTCCCCCAGGGGATCCTGGCCATCTGTTCCCTGAGGGAGTCAAAGTCTGCTTTCCTGAAGTCCAGGGTCCGTATCCTGCTGCTTACCTTTCTTCCCTGCGTCAGGATCCTGAACTCAACCAACTCATGGTCACTGCCTCCCAGATTCCCATCCACTTTTGCTTCCCCCACTAATTCTACCCGGTTTGTGAGCAGCAGGTCAAGAAAAGCGCTCCCCCTAGTTGGCTCCCCTAGCACTTGCACCAGGAAATTGTCCCCTACGCTTTCCAAAAACTTCCTGGATTGTCTATGCACCGCTGTATTGCTCTCCCAGCAGATATCAGGAAAATTAAAGTCACCCATGAGAATCAGAGCATGCGATCTAGTAGCTTCCGTGAGTTGCCGGAAGAAAGCCTCATCCACCTCATCCCCCTGGTCCAGTGGTCTATAGCAGACTCCCACCATGACATCACTCTTGTTGCACACACTTCTAAACTTAATCCAGAGACACTCAGGTTTTTCCACAGTTTCGTACCGGAGCTCTGAGCAGTCATACTGCTCCCTTACATACAGTGCTACTCCCCCACCTTTTCTGCCCTGCCTGTCCTTCCTGAACAGTTTATAACCATCCATGACTGTACTCCAGTCATGTGAGTTATCCCACCAAGTCTCTGTTATTCCAATCACGTCATAATTCCTTGACATCACCAGGACCTCCAGTTCTCCCTGCTTGTTTCCAAGGCTTTGTGCATTTGTATATAAGCACTTGAGATAACCTGTTGATCGCCCCTCATTCCCAGTATGAGGCAGGAGCCCTCCCCTCACAGACATTCCTGCCTGTGCTTCCTCCCGGTATCCCGCTTTCCCACTTACCTCAGGGCTTTGGTCTCCTTCCCCCGGTGAACCTAGTTTAAAGCCCTCCTCACTAGGTTAGCCAGCCTGCTGGCAAAGATGTTCTTCCCTCTCTTCGTAAGATGGAGCCCGTCTCTGCCCAGCACTCCTCCTTCATGGAACACCATCCCATGGTCAAAGAATCCAAAGCCTTCTCTCCGACACCACCTGCGTAGCCATTCGTTGACCTCCACGATTCGACGGTCCCTACCCAGGCCTTTTCCTTCCACGGGGAGGATGGACGAGAACACCACTTGCGCCTCCAACTCCTTTATCCTTCTTCCCAGAGCCACGTAGTCCACAGTGATCCGCTCAAGGTCATTCTTGGCAGTATCATTGGTGCCCACGTGGAGAAGCAGGAAGGGGTAGCGATCCGAGGGCTTGATGAGTCTCGGCAGTCTCTCCGTCACATCACGAATCTTAGCCCCTGGCAAGCAGCAGACTTCTCGGTTTTCCCGGTCAGGGCGGCAGATAGATGACTCAGTCCCCCGGAGGAGAGAGTCCCCGACCACCACCACCTGCCTTCTCCTCTTGGGAGTGGTGGTCGTGGAACCCCCAACCTCAGGACATCGCATCTCATGCCTCCCAACCAGCGGAGTCTCCTTCTGCTTTCTCCCCCCAGACATATCATCTGGTCCACTCTCCGCAATGGTACTTGTGGAGAGAACATGAAAGCGGTTAGTTACCTGTGTCTGTGTTACTGGAACCCGGACATTCCGCTTACCTCTTCTGGAGGTCACATGTTGCCAAGCTTCTTCACTGGCCTCTTGGCTCCTCTGTGCAACCTGCTCTATATCTTTAGCCTTTTTACCTTCCCCAGAACAGTCCCTTGAGATTATGGGCAGCTGTGTGTAAATTAGAGTAGCATTTGGGATCAGGGGAATGTAAAGGTAGTTTAAAGCTGGCCACCCTGCACAGCTCAGCTGTATGAATGAATTGGGTCCAAGATACCTAATTCTTACCAAAATATACAGTGCTATCTTAGGGGGTAAATGGGCACACCCTGAATGTGTGCATGTGCCAAATTGTGCATATGAATAGGTTTGTTCATCTTTAGTTGGTGCAAGCCCCCGTGCATATATGGGAAGAGGTCTGACAAATGCCTGTGTGCACATGCACAGTGTTCATGTTTGATTTAATGTATTGATGAGACATCATATAAACAAGACTCAATCCGTTTTATTAGTCAAAGACAAAGCTGCACAACATGGAAGGGAAAGAGTCAATACTTTACCAACCTGATCTGGGAAGCAGAGTCTCCAAGCCATTATGGGGAGGAGGTGGGGGAGGTGATATCTTTTATTGGACCAACTTCTGTTGGTGAGAGAGACAAACTTTTGAGCTCCACAGTGCTCCTCATCTTCTGAAAGCATCTCTTTTACCAGCAGAAGTTGGTCCAGTCGCCTCCTCCACCTTGTCTCTCTAAAATCTTGGGACCAACACGCCTACAACAACACTCAAGTTGTTTACAACATACGAAGTATTCATGCATTACCCAAGACTTACATACTGTCCTTACCAGTTTCTTATCTTTGTTTGGAACATATTTTTCAAGGCACAAAGACATCAGACCAACCATCCTTAGAGCTCTGGACCAGCACCTGGTGCAATTTGACAGGCCTTAACAAGACCTATATCTTATCCCAGGTAGTTCTTACTGTGATGGGGTGTTCACACCATACCAGCCTTGAATGGGTTAATGAGACTGAGGCCTAGTCTACACTGGGGGTGGGGTGGGGATCGATCTAAGTTACTCAACTTCAACTAGGTGAATAACATAGCTGAAGTTGACGTACTTAGACCGACTCACCGTGGTGTCTTCACTGCAGTGAGTCGACTGCTGCTGCTCCCCCGTTGTCTCTGCCTGTGCCTCTCGCGGCGTTGGAGTACAGGAGTCGACAGGAGAGCGCTCGGGTCAGGGGGGGTCGATTGATCGTGTCTAGATTAGATGCAATCAGTCGACCCCGCTGGATCGATCGCTGCCCGCCGATTCGGTGCGTAGTATAGACATACCCTGAGAAGGGTCACACATGAGGGGAATTAGGCTAGATAAGCTAGGCTGGAGCACCAACGGTTTAAAAATAGTGTGTGCTCAGCACCCACCAGCAGCCCCGCGGATCAGTTCCTCCCCCTCCTTCCATGCCCTCCCAGCGCCTCCCATCCACTGCAATCAGCTGTTCAGCAGCATTCAGGAGGTGCTGGGAGAGAGGGGAAGGAGCTTCTCAGTGGGGCTGCCTGTGGACAGGAGGGATGGGGGGATGGGGAGGACTTGGGGGAAAGGGTGGAGTGGGGCGGGGCCTGGGGCAGAGCAGGGGTTAAGCACCCCTGGGAACTGGGGAAGTCAGCGCCTCTGGTTATGATAAAGCCAAGAAGCTGACAGCTAAAGGAGGCTACAGTGTGGATGTCTTTGATCAGGGGCACTGGAACAGGGAAGGCCAAGGGGACATGGTCCCATCACTTTTTACAGGCAGTAAAGGAGAGCAATTGGGGGTGAGGGCAGAAAGGAGTGAGTGGAGACAGGGTCTTGAGGGGGAAGAAGCCATGCTGGAGCAGGACCTCAGGGGAAGGGGTGTTGTGAGGGCGGGGCCTCAGGGAGAAGGGGCGGCATGGGAGGTGGGACCACGGTTTAGGCACTGGTGGCTCCCCCACTTTTAAGGAGCTTCCACTGCTCCTGCCTGTAGTCACTGTCTAGTCTTAGACAGGGAAAGGAGGAAATCAGGGGGAGATTCGAAGCCTTGGAGTCCTGGCCCTGGTCCTGAGGGAAGGACAAACCCAGAAAAGAAGCCTGATGGAGGTGAAGTAGGAGCAGCCCAGGAAATGGTAGCAAGGTTTGGGACTGTGCAGACCTTGGCTACTGATTATGGGATCCCTGGCCTGGAACCTGCAGTACAAGGTTGCCCGGATTCTCCTACCAGTCACTGGGGAAGTGGCACAGATTGGGAAACGGAACAGTGGGACTTTGGTGCCCCAGAAGGGGCAGACGATAGTGACCTGGCCAGAGGGCCAAGCCCCAAAGAAAGAGCAAGTAATGACAAGAGAGTACCCTGAGTCGCAGAGAAAGAAGCAGCAGGGCATGTGGATGAGCAGCAGGAGGCGTGTTCGATGTGAAGAGACCTAATTCCCAGAGCAACCAGCATGAGCCGCCCTAGAGCTGACTGTACCTCATGACACCTATGCATACCCAAGAGTAGAGTTTATACACAGATCACCTACTAAAACAATTTCTTTTAGCATAATCACAAATGATGCTGGGAATGTGGTTCATGATCTACAAAACTTTAGCATAAGTTCAAAGTCTTTTAGAAATACATGGTATTTGCTAACATAAAGGTGGCATTGTTCTCCTAGCCTTTCAGGACAGTCACTTATTTGTAAGGTTCCACGTACAGTACAACAGTAGTTGAGACTATAATGATTCCAACTTCTGTAGCGTTGACACAAATCCAGTGCCTTTTCAAACGTGAATGTACTAGGGCTGGAATGTACTCACTGAGAGCTATGCAGTGGTGAAGTCTCAAAGCTAAAAAATCATCTCAGTGGCAGCTGTGATCCAGATGTTGTCAAGGTTTTGGGGCAATCTGGTTTGCAATACTGAGTTAAGTTCAATATTACCAGTGATAAACTTGCCTTTGTTAATTGCAAGATAGCTGCCTTCCTATATACAGGGTATTTACCATCCCCCATTACTGTACTATTGGATCACGTCACAGTCTTTAATGTAGTTATCTTCCCAACACCCCAGTGAGGTAGGGCCCTGTTGTCATCTCCATTTTACAGCTAGAGAATCAGGACAGTGGGAAACTAACTGAATTGCCAAGGTCATAAAGAGAGTATGTAGCACACAGAAAGTTCAACCCAGCTCCCTGAATTCCTAGGTAAGAACCCTAACCCGTAAGCTACCCTTTCTCAATGCTGTTAATATGGCTTGTCAGTGGTTTCACTGCTACACTAGAAAAATATAGCCTTTCACCACTGACCTCTTGTTTTACTTGCATCCAGATTAGAAGAGGCTGAAAGTCGCTACAATGTGATGGCTGCCGTGACATGAGATGGTGATCTTCTCCATTTCCTCAAGGAGGATTTTCTTAACTACAGTCACATGTGTGGGTGGCTCAAGATGCACATTAGTGCAGTCTCTTGGCTGAGTGTCTTACTGTCTCCATCCACATCCCTGTGTCATCGTCTCCTCCTGCTCTTCTCTTAATGTAGGCTCTAACCCTGTCTCTGGATCTCCTCACACGGACCCCCTGCCTCCACGCGCTGTCCCACTAAAGTCAATGGAACGATGCTCAGGCGAAGAAGACCAGGCCCTTAGAGAAAAACAGAAGCTGCACTTGATCTCCCACATGCTCGTTGTGTGCTGGCTCCTCATCATGAACAGCTGATCATAACTGCGGCCTCTGTGAAAGTACCTTCACTTTGATGAAATCAGCAATGAAATCAACCTTGGCTTGTTAGGTTGAGCTTCTTATTGTGGTAAAACATCCCGGATTGCTCTGTGAGGACGTACAATACTTTTGTTTCTCTAGAGAAATAATAACTGCTGTAGGCCAGTTGTACAGCGAGGCCACATTTATAGGTGGTGTTGGAAGCTTGCAACTTGCAGGCCTTTTCCTTTTAGCTTTTCCAGGGGATGTCTACTCGGCGCAATGATGGGCACTTCAGGGAGGAGGCAGGGTGATTTCTAAAGCACACCAACATGTTGTGCATTAATTGGTTCAAATAGACTCTGCTAGTGAAAACTACTCTCCCTACTGTGCTTTAATGTAGTACTACTACAGCACTAGATTAACACAGCCTAGGGACCTTTAGTGTGCACCAGCAGGGTCCATATGGACCTATTAATGCACAACACGAGTGCACTTAAGAAATCACAGGGTTGGAACCTGTCCTGTGTATCAGCCCACCTTGTGGCCAAGCCCTAACTCTTTCCCCTTCCAGTGAACCCTTACTTGCCTTGGTTTGTAGATGGAAAGCAATGCAATGGGCCTCATTGTCATTTGCATTAATGCCTCTTTACATCACTCTGGCAGTTAGGGTTGCCAATTTTGATTGGACGTATTCCTGGAGGTTTTATCACAACATAATCTTTAATTCCTGGAGATTCCAGGACAATCCTGGAGGGTTGTCAGCTCTGATGGCAATAGAAAGTAGCCTTAATGGGCACCCACTTTAGGGTTTTAGAGATGTAAATGAGCATCATACCCAGGGCCGGTCTACACCAGGAGCTACATCAGCATAGCTACATCTCTCAGCAGTGTGAGATGTAGCCCCTGAGAGATGTAGCTATACCAGCATAACCCCAGTGTAGATACTGCCAGGTCAATGGAAGAATTCTCCTGTCGACTTTGCTCCTGCCTCTTGGTAGACCTAGCTACTGCCACTCAGCAAGGTGGGTTACCTACGCTGATGGTAGATGCAATACCGCAGTAGCATTTCATGTGTAGACTTAAATGAGCATAGTCTGCTTTTGTGCCTTCTGGTCCATCTTCTCCCAGCAGATCGGTGTGTGCTCTCATTCCTTCCCACTCACAGGGAACCATGAGTTTCTCTAATCGTCTTTAACTTTGACTATGGAGTATTCCTCAGGTTTTTCTGCAGTTGATTTCTGGTTTCTTCATTGTCAATAATCTTTCTTCCCTATCTGGCCACTCCTGGTTGTTGCGCTAGATCTGTGGATGAGTCTTTTGTAAGACCTGATGGACGAGTTTTCCACAGTGATCCTGTGTTTGTTTGGTCTGAAACACTAGATACGTTTAACACCTCCTGATTTTCTACTCTTTCATGTGAGATGCACCTGGGTGCTTTCCCACCTCAGTTTTGCACCTGTTGCCCACAGAAGGAATTTTATAGATGTACATCTCTGTAATTTCTCAGCTGTGTAACCTACAGCACAGCTCATATAAAATAATTGCATTCTATATTTGGAGCTAATGATACCAGTCAATTCTCCAGCTGCGTCCCACTCTTCAAACGAAGGCACTTTCTCAAGTCCGATTTATTTTTAGATCCCTCATCTCCAGCCATGTGTATTGCTATAATTTGTCCATAAATATCTGAAACCATTTTTCTCAGACTGGTGTGAACCCTCAGCTTTCCCAAGCTTTGCTCTGGAGATATGTGGTATCTCAGTCTGAATGTCCTTTGCAAAGGTCTCTTCCTTGCTAACCTGGTATGGGAGACAGAGATGGATGAGAGACGTCCAATCTTGCTTGAAGTTTGTTTTATTTAAAACAAAATATAAATGTCTGCTCCTGCCCTAATCTCCAGCTCCAAAGCCGACCTGACCAGAGGCCCAGTCATCACCCTAGTTCTCCTTGCACTCAATGTGCTTTGTATGTTTACATGGCTCAGTCCTTTAGCCTCACCTGGATGGGGCCTCTGGACTGTGTTCTCTGGGTGAATGTTCAGGCCAGCTGGCCATTTGGTTAGAGCAGTGGTCCCCAAACTTTTCAGGATCATGACCCCCCTTACCCCTGTCTGTGCCACTCCCCCACCCCCAGGAGCTGGGGCTGGGAGTGGGGACGTGGCTTCTGGGGTTGAGGGGGATGTGGTCAAGGGAAGGGGGCCAAGGCTGGGGCTGCAGCTGCAGGTTGGTCTGGGTCCGGGAACCAAGCTGCAACCAGGGGCTGAGGCTGGAAGTGGAGCCGGGGGCTGGGAGCAGAGCCATGGTGGGGCGATGATTGGGGGTTGAGGCTGAGGACAGGGCCAGGAGCTGGGGCCATGGCTGGGGGCGGGGCTGGAGCAGAGCTGAGGCCAGAGCGGGGCTGGCTGGTGCTCCCTCCCTGCCCCCTGGGTGCGCTGGCTTGGGTCCCAATGTGCCCCCCCGAATGTTCCTCCATGCCCCCCTAGGGGATATACTCCACAGGTTTGGGACTACTGGGTTAATGAAAGGGCTTCATTTCATTCAGCAAATGCATCATTCAAATTGTGCCATGTCTCACTCTTAGGGCCTGGGGCCTGGAAGAAGCTGCTGAGAACCGTCAGTTCTCACCCCAGTCAGTGGGTGCTGACGGAGCTGATCACCTTGCAGTGCCAGAGCCATAGTCATGATGCCCCCTCCGCACTCTGCCATGCGCTGCCTCCCTGATGGCACCCAGCGCAAGAGATCCTGGCCTGTATCAAGAGGGTTGGGGGCACTAAGAGAGATCTGCAGCTATCTCCCCGCTCGCCTGCCACCAGGAGAGGACTGCCCTGGGCAGGAGGGGTATAGGCTGGGGGGTTTCCTGGTTTCTTTGCCATCTTGAACAGGGGATCTGTGATGTGCTTCCTCACCAGACTCATGTTGTGCTGGTCCTCTCCATAGGACCCATCTCTCCCCTGGACACTAGCTCTCTTCTCTGGTCAGTTCAGAGCCAGTGGTCCCTTCCCGCCCCTTCACTCTCCCCACTCAAGGCTTCTCTTTGTCCCCAGATCCCATCTCTCTCCTGGATATTGCTCTCCAGAGCTCCCCTCTCATGAGGTTTTTTTGCTGCCCCCACCCTCATGTCTGGTTGTAATAGCAACTCACAGGGGTTCTGCTTTCTTCCTATACATCTCCCCGTTACAGACCTGACCAGCTAGGATGGCTACGTGCTGCAAACAATCATGAACAGCCCTGTCCCCTTCTTTGGGGCTGGGGGGAAACTCCTCTGTGGGCAAGAATCTCCAAAGTCAATCTTCAGAATAGCAGTTGTGTTAGTCTGTATTCGCAAAAAGAAAAGGAGTACTTGTGGCACCTTAGAGACTAACAAATTTATTTGAGCATAAGCTTTCGTGAGCTACAGCTCACTTCATCAGATGCATTTGGTGGAAAATACAGTGGGGAGATTTATATACACACACAGAGAACATGAAACAATGGGTTTTATCATACACACTGTAAGGAGAGTGATCACTTAAGATGAGCCATCACCAGCAGCAAGGGGGGGGGAAAGGAGGAAAACCTTTCATGGTGACAAGCAAGGTGGGCCATTTCCAGCAGTTAACAAGAACATCTGAGGAACAGTGGGGGGTGGGGTGGGGGGGAGAAATAACATGGGGAAATAGTTTTACTTTGTGTAATGACTCATCCATTCCCAGTCTCTATTCAAGCCTAAATTAATTGTATCCAGTTTGCAAATTAATTCCAATTCAGCAGTCTTTCGTTGGAGTCTGTTTTTGAAGTTTTTTTGTTGAAGGATAGCCACCCTCAGGTCTGTAATCGAGTGAACAGAGAGATTGAAGTGTTCTCCGACTGGTTTTTGAATGTTATAATTCTTGATGTCTGATTTGTGTCCATTTATTCTTTTACGTAGAGACTATCCAGTTTGACCAATGTACATGGCAGAGGGGCATTGCTGGCACATGATGGCATATATCACACTGGTAGATGCGCAGGTGAACGAGCCTCTGATAGTGTGGCTGATGTGATTAGGCCCTATGATGGTGTCTCCTGAATAGATATGTGGACCGAGCTGGCAACGGGCTTTGTTGCAAGGATAGGTTCCTGGGTTAGTGGTTCTGTTGTGTGGTGTGTGGTTGCTGGTGAGTATTTGCTTCAGGTTGGGGGGCTGTCTGTAAGCAAGGACTGGCCTGTCTCCCAAGATCTGTGAGAGTGATGGGTCGTCTTTCAGGATAGGTTGTAGATCCTTCCTGATGCGTTGGAGAGGTTCTAGTTGGGGGCTGAAGGTGATGGCTAGTGGCATTCTGTTATTTTCTTTGTTGGGCCTGTCCTGTAGTAGGTGACTTCTGGGTATTCTTCTGGCTCTGTCAATCTGTTTCTTCACTTCAGCAGGTGGGTATTGTAGTTGTAAGAATGCATGATAGAGATCTTGTAGGTTTGTCTCTGTCTGAGGGGTTGGAGCAAATGCGGTTGTATTGTAGAGCTTGGCTGTAGACAATGGATCATGTGGTATGATCTGGATGAAAGCTGGAGGCATGTAAGTAGGAATAGCGGTCAGTAGGTTTCCGATATAGGGTGGTGTTTATGTGACCATCGCGTATTAGCACCGTAGTGTCCAGGAAGTTGATCTCTTGTGTGGACTGGTCCAGGCTGAGGTTGATGGTGGGATGGATTTCCAATGGTGGGATTTCCAAGATCTCTATCATGCATTCTTACAACTACAATACCTCTTACAATGAGCTGGTGATGGCTCATCTTAAGTGATCACTCTCCTTACAGTGTATATGATAAAACCCACTGTTTCATGTTCTCTCTGTGTGTATATAAATCTCCCCACTGTATTTTCCACCAAATGCATCCGATGAAGTGAGCTGTAGCTCACGAAAGCTTATGCTCAAATAAATTTGTTAGTCTCTAAGATGCCATAAGTACTCCTTTTCTTTTTGCAAAGTCAATCTGGGTGCTTGGCTTGAGGCATCTAAAAGTGGCTTGGTTTTGAGAGGGCAGCTGCTCAGCACACTGTGCCCATCAGGACCCTTTGAGGTGTCCCAAATTGGATACTCCCAAAATTGTAGAAGCCAAATTCACTAGTTACTCTGGAAAATCTTGGCCTAACTCGCTTTCCCCTAAGAAGATTGATGCATTGGGCTGGGCCCTTGGGCCTACTCCCTCCCTGCTGTCCGGCAGCACAGAGGGGATGGTATGCCAGCTTGATCAGCATTGGGTAGAGCATTCTCCAGCTGGCATGAAACCAAAGTACCTAGCACTCTGTTATTTACCCCTTCGCATAACACACAAACCAGGCACACCCAATTAAATTATAACAAACATAAGGAAGTATTTCTTCACACAACGTTCAGTCAGCCTGTGGAACTCATTGCTAGGGAACGTTGTGAAGGCCAAAACTATAACTGTGTTCAAAAAAGAAACAGGTAAGTTCATGGCGGATTGGTGGCCAGGGATGCACCCAGTGATGAGTTGCCAAAATCTTAACACGGGTTCCCTCCTCACCCCACAAGGGGGTCGATGCCCCCCCTGTTCCCCCCCGGGACTTCTGCCCCATCCAACCCCCCCGCGTTCCTTGACACCCCCCCCCCAGAACCCCTGCCCCATCCACTCCCCTCCCCTGTCCCCTTACTGTCCCCAGAAGCAGGCAGGAGGGTCTCGTGGGCCACTGTAGTGGGTGCCCACTCCACCCCTAAGAGCCAGAGGCACCTGCCGGGGGGCGAGGTGGGGAGTCCCGGCAGTGCTTACCTAGGGCAGCTCCCAGGAAGCATCTGGCAGGTCCCTCTGGCTCCTAGGGGCGGGGCAGCGTAGATAGCGGGGGAGCAGGGGGAAGCAGCCGCTCTCCCCACTGATCACATCAAAAGTGGTGCCTTAGGCGCCGACTCCCTGGGTGCTCCGGGGCTGGAGCACCCATGGGGAAAATTGGTGGGTGCAGAGCACCCACTGGCAGCTCCCCGCCCCATGCCTGGCCCCACCTCACCTCACCTCCGCTCCTCCTCCTCCCCTGAACGCGCTGCCCCGCCCTGCTTCTCCACCCCCCGGCTTCCCACGAATCAGCTGTTCGCATGGGAAGCTGGGGAGGGCTGAGAAGCAGGCGGCGGCTTCCCATTCAGGCTGAGGGAGGCGGAGGTGAACTGGGGCAGGGAGCGGTTCCCCTGCGCCCCCCCCGGGTTACCTGCTGTGGTGCGGGCAGCCCTCCTCGCACCCCCCACCCCACAGCTCACCTCCGCCTCCCTTGGCCTGAGTGGAAAGCCGCGGCCTGCTTCTCAGCCTGCCCCAGCTTCCCGCACAAACAGCTGATTTGCGGGAAGCCTCTGGGGGGCGGAGAAGCAGGGTGGGGTGGTGTGTTCAGGGGAGGAGGTGGAGGCGGAGTGGAGGTGAGCGGGGGCCGGGGTGGGGCAGGGAGCTCTGCACCCACCAAATTTTCCCCTTGGGTGCTCCAGGGCTGGAGCACCCGTGGAGTCGACGCCTAAGGTGCCACTTTTGGCCGGTTAAATTTAGAAGCCCTTTTAGAACTGGTTGTCCCTCGTGGAACAACCAGTTCTAAAAGGGATTCTAAATTTAACAACCATTTCTAGCGAACCCGTGCGAACCGGCTCCAGCTCACCACTGGATGCACCATGGTCAGGGACGCAACTCCATGCTCCGGGTGTCCCTAAATCATGGACTGCCAGAAGCTGTGATTAGATGATGAGGGATGGATCACCTGAAAATTGTGCCATTCTATTCATTAGAACACAAGACCGGCCACACTGGGTCAGACCAATGGTCCATCTAGCCCAGTATCTTGTCCTCCAACAGTGGCCACTGCCAGGTGCCCCAGAGGGAGTGAACAGAACAGGAATCATCAAGTGATCCGTTCCGTGTTGCCCATTCCCAGTTTCATTCCCTCTGGAGCACCTGGCATTGGCCACTGTTGGAAGACAGGACACGGGGCTAAATGGACCTTTAGTCTGACCCAGTATGGCCATTCTTCTGTTCTTCTGTTATGACCCCTGCTCCTTGCCAACGTGCAGTGGTGTATAGCCAGCACTAGCTGCTGCCCTCCTGGACCCAGTGGGAAGCAGGGAGAAGACTTGGTCTTTCCAGGAGCCCAGGTCTTTCCCTGAGCAGCATCTGGGGCAGTACAGCAACGGCGGGTGGCAAAGCCACAATCTAGTTTATGAACAGCAAGCTATACTACAGCTCCCCTCACCCCCTCCATGCACACACCCACCCACACACACACAGAGACATGCATGCACACCCACGCGCACACCCACACACTTGCGTGTGCACCTCCCTCACACACACAGGGGCTCAGTTGCTCTGGCTGGTGCACTGGGACAGAAGGTGAAAACCTCCCTCCCTCCCCCCGTGACGTAGTTATACCGAGCTCTCTCCCGTGTAGACAGCGCCATGGCGATGGGAGATGTGGCTTAAGTGAAGCTGCTTCTACACTGATGGGAGCTTTGCTTATGCGCTACAGCGGCTCTGCTGCAGCATTTCAAATGTAGCCCTGCCTTCCGGCTCCTAAAGCAATTAGGTGTTCCACTAATGAGCGCAGCAATGTCTAAATCTGGGCCTAAGACACGGGTGGCCAACCTGAGCCTGAGAAGGAGCCAGAATTTACCAATGTACATTTCCAAAGAGCCACATTAATATGGTAGTAGCCCCCTATCAGCACCCCAGAGCCTCCCACCCACCAGCAGCCCTGTCGATCAATGCCTTCCCCTCCCTCCCTGCACATCCCAGTCAGCAGCCTCGTGGTGTGCAGGAGGCTCTGGGGGGAGAGGGGAGGAGCGAGGGCAGTGTAGGCTCAGGGGAGAGGGGGGAGGTGGGGGCAGAGCCTGCTCCTGGAGCAGCACCAGCCCCATCAGGAGCCCCCCAAGTGGCTGCAGTGAGTACTGCACCAAGCCATACTGCTCAGCTGTGACAGGCCAGGCTGGGCTGAGCCCCATCAGCCTACTGACCAGCCACACCAGGCTCACTGCAGTTTCTGGGGCAGAAAGAGACTTGTGGGAAAGCGCCAGTGAGACGGGATCAGTGAAAAGTCCTGCTGTGCCAGGGACAGCTCTGCACAGGAGGCGTTGTCAAGGTGCAGACGAGATGCAGCGGCTGTGGGAGCGCTGAAATGAGGCGGCCGGTCGCATGTGTTCAGCACCCGAGCAAGGCAGAGAGCTGCACTTAGACGTGCTGGTGTTCCAGCAGCCTGGCACTGTGACTGCTCATACTGAGTTACTGAAGGGCATGGCCCCGGCGTTCACTGCAAAGAGAATTGGCTTCCTCCCTTGGCCAGGCTGCCTTGGAAAGTCAGGGCTGGGGTGTGTGAGAGCATGGGTGTGTAGGGAGATGCAGGTTCCTTGGTGCCAGCGAGTCTGGGAACAGCAGCCTGCGTTCCAGGGCCCTGCAGCTGAGGTAGAGCGCGTGCTCATTTATCCTGGGGTGGAGGGAGAAGCAGAAGAAAGGCGTTGGAGAAGGAAGCAATTCAGAGCCTGGCAAAGTGGGTGCCTGGGAATGCTTGCTGGGAACAGGATCAGAGAACAGGGCTTGCATTACCTGGGAAGACTGAGCAAGGCCAAGAAAAAGAAAAAACCCCAACAGGGATGAGGAGAGCAAGAGAGTGAGAAAAGAGCAGATTCAAGTCCAAAGGCCCTGGGAAGGTGTGCAGAGTCAAAGCAACAGCCCAGGAAAACACTGCAACTGACCAGCATCTTGGAGGAATATGCCCAGGACAGAAAGGGCACTGCCAGGACAGATAGGAGACAGTCAGATGCTAGTATACAGGAATAGGGGAGGATGACACGGGTCATGCCGAAACAACAGCGTTTGTGACATACAGACATTCTGAGGCTGGTAGTAACCTGGGCCTGTCTACAGGTGGGCTAGAAACTAAACCATGGCTGTGTGCATATGTATGTATATATATATATATATATTTATATATATATATATATATAAACTCTCCAGTGGGGCGTGAACCCAGTACCTGCAGCACCAGCCTCATGTGCTCCAACTAAAGGATTAACTCCAGTAGTTGTCAGAAACAAGCAGGTTTTTATCCTCCCTGGGGCCAGTCACTAGAGGGAGACATAATTGCAGCGGGGCAGTCATGACCCCTGACACCTGCTTGTCACCCCTCTGGGAACCACAACCTGCATGAGGAGGACTCCTGAGCGGTTGTTTCAGGCTGTCTGCAGCCAGGCAGGCAGCGCTGCATTGGTCTATGTTTAGTTCATGCTTTCAAGGTTCTTGCCACAAGCATAGGGGCTAGAAACATTTTTTTCCCAATGGATGGGTAAGACAGGCAGGATGATTAACACCCACCGCCTGCAAAACCTGTTCACACCTGTTATCACTCCCAGGTTGAGGATGCATTAAGCCATCAGCTTCTTCCTACCCAGCTGAGCTCCCTTCACAGTTCTTATAAACTTTGCTACGTCTTGTGGGACGAGTGGATGCCTGAGCCAGATGTGAGGGACGGGGGCCCTCAGCTAGCTAGACAGCAACATTACCCTTGTGATGGCTCCCTCCTTATAGGTCACTGGGACAAGGATGGAGCTGAATTGAGGTGGAGTATGTTTGCCCATCACCAGCTAGAGCACCTCTAGGCTTCTGCCCGGTGAGATTCCAGGGCACTGCGGGCAGCCTGCAGGGCTGTTTTATTCTGTGATGGTTTTTGGTTTCATCAGCAAACCTTCCCCCATCACTTCCCCCACAAAAAGATAGGGGCAGATGAGCAGATTGTATGGACCCATCACCCCTGCATCTTCACTGTTGCAAGGGATTTTCACAAGCCTGGCCAATGCACAGAATTTAGTTATGGCACATGGCTCCCTGGAAATGCATGTGATTTAGCTACCATGTGTGATTCTTACTAGGCCGTGCATGGGATGCAGCCACATGCCTCCTGCTGGGAGATGCACAGGATGTGCCATTCATGAGAGGCATTGCACTGGGACTCAGGAGATTTGGCTTCAATTCCTGGATCCCCACAGATTTCCCGTGACACTGGACAGGTTAGAAAATCTCTCTGTGCCTCCATCCATAAAATGAGAGCGATGATACTTCCTGAAACTGTCCTGTCTTTTTAGACACAGGCTCTTCAGGGCAAGGGCTGTCTTTCCCTATGTGATTGTATGGTACCTAACACGCAGCAGCCCTAAAAAGGCCAGTTCTAAGGCTGGGTGAGCAGAGCAGGCACCCTGGGTGCCTTCTTCCAGGGTTTGGGGTTTTCCCCCCTCCATTCTGATTGGCTGGCTGGTTTTGCTTCACTGATTGGTTGGGCTTTTGCAGGGCGCTGAAAACATTTTCCACCCTGGCTGACAAAATAGTGCGGGCCACTCCTGGCCCTAATTTTGGTTAGGGTCTCTAGGCACCAATAATAAATAATAATAATGCAGCCACTTGATTCGCACAGGGAGAGGCATGGGCTGGAGCCACAGAGCTCCCATCAAACATGCAGCCAGTTCTGAATCCACTGAAAATGCAGCTGTTCATGTCTCTTTGACCCCTATAGATATGTATGCAGAGGGAACTGGGACTTGCAAAGTGATGAAAGCATAGTTTGATCATATTAAATGGACACCTTTCCTCCCTAGCACTTATGGGGCATCCTATTCAGGAGATAGGCTAGTGATCCCATTGTTCATCCCAGGAGGAAACACCTAGGCAGAAAATCTGGCTCCTTTGAAGCCAATGGGACTTTTGCCATGGATTTAAATGGGGCCAGAATTTCATCTAAACAAGTGGAGCTTAAGTCTAGAGCGGTGACACTTCTGCGTGTGACCATGTAATTATATCTAAATTCAAGAATTCAGTATCCGGGAAGACACTGGAAATCATTACACAGTATGAGCCTGAGCGAGAACGTTACTTCAGACCAATTCTCTTTCTCAACAGATTCAGCTTTATTGTTATTTCTTTGTTTGACATGATTCTTAGTGCATCCTTTCAAAGAAACTATCAAACTGTACAAAGAAACAAAGAGATCAAAAGAAGAGGTGAGGTAAAATTGGACGGGGGCTTTTTAAGTGGTAAGAAACATTATGGAAACCCAATAGTCTATAAACTCTCAAAAGTTGACAAGAGTCCAAACAAATCTCTTTTTTTCCTTAAAAAAAAGCTGCAAAAATATAAACTGTAAATTACTGTAATTAGCAGCTACAAGATCCTTTAAAACCGGAACTTGGTTACTGTGAACATGCCTAGAAAACGAAATGAAAATAAATAAATAAAGTGCCATGGCCTTCGAAATGCAGTGGAATCATCTCTATTACAACAGCAAATAATTGGACCACAAACAACAGAATGAAACAGAAACACAATATCCCGTTGAAAGAGTATAGTATGCTCAGCAAAATGGAGTTAAAGTACAATACAAATGGACAGGAGTTAGGTTTCCCACCCTGCCCCAGTCACATAGCAAAGCTTGTATCTGCAGGACTGCTGCTCAGATGGGGCCTCCATCCAAAGCTGCCGAAGTTATGGACACAAAAGAAGCAGTGGGTCAGCTATTTAAGTTTAATAAGCGTCAACCGTAGCGCAATGTGTCACAGCAAAGCCATATGGGACTTCATTGCAAAATGAAAAAGAAACAGAGGTGACTGCGTTTTTAAAAACATTCTGCTATGTTATGAAGTCCCCTGTATTCTCTAATTGCCTTCCTGACGATGCTTCCCAGCCATCTTGCCTTCGCAGTGTTGGACCTTGACATCCAGTTTCAAAACCATTTTAAAGTTTCCTTATATATATTTATTTATATATATATATATATGTATAAAAACCAAGCAATAGTGCCCGGGATATCACTATTGCCATGCACAGATCACATTTTGCACTCACATGGTAATAACACTTTTTGATTCTCAGTAAATATCCTGCCGAACCTGTATTATTGCAATATGGAGAATTTTGCTCCTTGATGTTGTGTTTCTTCCTGCTGTTTCATTGTAAGTGCTGCTGGTGCTGCAGACCTGCTGCTGGTTTTTAAAAAGGAACAGATTCTAGACTTCAAGAAGTGGTCATGTCTCCATGTTGCCAGAAACTGCAGGAGTCTGGGAACTCCAGTGACATAGGGGAGAGCTGCTGGAGAATGAGCATCCCAGCCCTCGTACAAAGAATGTGTCGCTTTATTGCATGCACATAGGGAGCAGGAGTAAAAGAAACACTGAAGGATGTAACAGATGTGAAGAGAAAGTAGAGAGTCAATGACACTGAAATGTCAGGGCACTGGAAAAAAATTAGCAAAGTGTAAACTAAAGCTTCTTTGATTTTTTCCGCTGGATCAGAATCCACGTCTTGTACGTCTACCGGTTTTGTTCATATGATTTCCTAGGTATAATTGTGCTCATCGATCTAGTCAAGGAGTACTAAGCCTCACTGATTGGTTTCGCCCACACTAATGTTACCTGTTAAGTGTTCTGCTCTACAACGTCCTTTTCTACTTTGCTGTGTACAGACAAGTGTCCCTGGCTCAGGGAAGGGCTTGAATGTGTCTTCCGCAAGGAGATGTCGTCAGCTTCCACCATGAAAAGGCTGGCTTCGACTTTCTCCAGATCATCCGTCCCAACTTTTATCTTCACGCACAGCAAGTTAATGTATGTCTCGTAGCGGCTCTTCTGCAGAGGGAAACAGAACAGGACAAACAGCTGGGTAATAGGGAAGGAGTGGGGCAAAGATATGCTGAGAACACTGAAGGTATCCAAGAACAAGCTGGGGCAATGATCTATCACCGGCATACAACAATGCACCGGGCGAACCCATTTGATTTCAGGCAGGGGAACGACATGGATTGACTCAACCTTGTGGTATAGAAGTAAAGTGGGAATCAAAGCAAAGAGTGGGATCGTTGCTAATAGCAATATGCTTATTCTATGCCCAATGTGCAATAAGCCTTCACCTATCCATAGGTAAATACACCAACATTGGTGTAAAATTATCCAGTAACCATAACAGTGTTTGACTCTAAGACTTGTAATGGTAACTACAATCTGTAGGAGGAAGTATTAGCTCTAATATGATTTTAGATTTAGCTGTGTGCCATTAACTGGTTCATGATTACCCTTAAATAGTGGCTTATTCTCATATTAGTATAAAAAGGAGGGACTGCTCCATTTTCCTTTTGTGCTTCATATTTTATTTCAAGGCTAGATTAGGTCAGTTTTTGTGGTCCCTTGTAACGTGTAGGTCCTGCTGCACCTGCTGCACCATCTTCACTGCCTTTGCTGGATCTTCATAACCTCCGCGAGCTGCCCAGACTGGAGCGTCATGCTCCCAGGGTGACATTCCCTTGTTTGATGAGTTAACTGATACACAGCGCTAGCTCTCTGCATAGGGGTGAAGTTCAGATGAGGATGGGCCATTCTTCACCCTAATGTCACTCTCAAAGGCTCGGTATTTTCTACCCCAAGCCCCCTTTGGGCATCTTTAGCTACTGACACATGTGGCTCCATCCATCAGGGTTTTCCTTACTGGACCTATGCCCAGATACTTTTTCTTAGAGAACCCTGCATTTCAGAACCCAGCAGCATAGGTGAGAGGTTTAAGTCAGTGATTCTCAACCATGGAATATGAAGAGGTCTTCTAGGGAGTACATCAACTCATCTAGATATTTGCCTCATTTTACAATAGGCCACAAACAAAGCTCTAACATATTAGAAGTCAGTACATATTAAAATTTCATACAAACAATTATCAGAGGGGTAGCCTTGTTAGTCTGTATACATAAAAACAATGAGAAGTCCAGTGGCACCTTAAAGACTAACAGATTTTGTAAGCTTTTGTGGGTAAAAACCCCCACTTCTTCAGATGCAGATAATGACCTGTTAATACTGCTCTATATACTGTACACTGAAATGCAAGTACAATATTTATATTTTAATGGATTTATTTTATAATTACATGGTAAAATGAGAAAGCCAGCAATGTTTCCGTAATAGCGTGCTCTGACACTTTAGTATTTTTAAGTCTAAGTTTGTAAGCAAGTAGTTTTTCAGTGAGGTGAAACTTGGGGATATGCAAGACAAATCAGACTCCTGAAAGAGGTACAGTCATATGGAAAGGTTGAGAACCACTGGTTTAAGCCATTTTTGCCAACAAGGAAGTGTGTCCTTTTCCACTGAGCCAACCGACATTCTGTTTGCGATTGTGGGTCTAGTAGATTGTACACAAGGCTAAGAGACCTGGGTTCTGGTCCTGGTTCTGACACTGGCTTCCTGGGTAACCTCGGGTCACACTCAGTAAAGCTTGAAGCTCTGGCCCTCTGTGTGCTCTTCCAAGGTTGCAGAATTTGTAGGTAGCCTGGAATCCTTGTAGCAGCTCTTATGCCACTCCTCCTGTCAAATGTAGGGTGTCTGGCTGGTGGAGTGGGGCATGACCGTGGTTTTTCTATACCCAACTATTGACTGGTCCCCTGGAACTGCTGGCAGTTAGTGTAAGTGAGACCAGTTAGACCCAGGATTGGGGGACTGTACAGGTTTCTTAAAGCCAACCTTAGCCCCCACTCTGGTCCAGACAGAGGGTCTGCCCATCTCCTTTCTGCAGGACAGAGGGACAGTTCAGGTGCCAGGACAGTAGGCTGGGGTTTGATTTCTTTCTTTTTTGTCAGTTTTGAAATTTAATAATGAAAATCATTTGTTTTAAATTTCAGTGCACAAAAAAAGAACATTGCCATCAGTACATACTGCCCTGCCCGTCTCCACGGGCCTTGCTGAGCGCACACACACACACAAACACACACATACACATGCACATACAGACATGCATGCACACACAGACACACATGCGTGCACACAGATGCACACATGCACACATATAGATACACATGCACAGATACACACACACATGCATGCACAGACACACGCACATATGCACACACAGACACACGCAGATAAAGGCATGCACAAGTGCACACACACACACAGAACCACACATGCACACACTCACACACACAGACACATGCAGACACATGCACGCACATACAGACAAACACACATGCATAGACACACACATTCACAGACCCCCACACATGCATACCCATACAAATGCACAGACAGACACACACAGACCCCTCCACACACACACACAGAGATACATGCACATGCACACAGACCCTCCCACACAGACACACACACAGACACACAGATGCACACCCATACAAATACACACAGACCCCTGCACACACACGCACAGAGACACACACATACACACACACACAGTAGCTATACCAGGCTTATCAACTCCCATCAGATTTGTCCAAGGACTCATTTATCACAAGAAAGATGAAAGCTCCCTTACCTCGAATATTAGGTAATGCTCTTTCAGCCTATATTCTTCAGCCTCTTTTGACTTGAGGCTTTTCTCTACAGGATGTAATTTATGCTCTGTTAGTTCGTCTGCAATCTGCTTCATCTTATTTTCATGGGACCTCAGCTGTTCCTCCTGTGGGGAGAAGCAAGTCAACTGTTCAGATGTACTAATATGCAAAAACAAGGGCAATGCCAGATTGCAGACGTGGGATTCTTCTTTTCAAGGACGTGCAACATCCAGCTGGAGTTGGGAATGTGCTCAGTCCCGGAGCCAAATGAATGCATTCAATTCCCAAATTCACCTGAGAAGTAGCAGCCAAAATATGGGCTCCTGAGGATGATCAAAACCCATCGATCATTACTCTACCTGTTGTCATTAAACAACAGACTGGACTTCTACATAGAGTGCTTCCGCCGATGTGCATGGGCTGAAATTGTGGAAAAGCAGCATCGCTTGCCCCATAACCTCAGTTGTGCAGAACACAATGCCATCCACAAAAAGAAAAGGAGTACTTGTGGCACCTTAGAGACTAACAAATTTATTAGAGCATAAGCTTTCGTGAGCTACAGCTCACTTCTTCGAATGCATCCGATAGCTCACGAAAGCTTATGCTCTAATAAATTTGTTAGTCTCTAAGGTGCCACAAGTACTCCTTTTCTTTTTGCGAATACAGACTAACACAGCTGCTACTCTGAAAAATGCCATCCACAGCCTCAGAAACAACTCTGACATCATAATCAAAAAGGCTGACAAAGGAGGTGCTGTTGTCATCATGAATAGGTCGGAATATGAACAAGAGGCTGCTAGGCAGCTCTCCAACACCACTTTCTACAAGCCATTACCCTCTGATCCCACTGAGGGTTACCAAAAGAAACTACAGCATTTGCTCAAGAAACTCCCTGAAAAAGCACAAGAACAAATCCGCACAGACACACCCCTGGAACCCCGACCTGGGGTATTCTATCTGCTACCCAAGATCCATAAACCTGGAAATCCTGGATGCCCCATCATCTCAGGCATTGGCACCCTGACAGCAGGATTGTCTGGCTATGTAGACTCCCACCTCAGGCCCTACGCTACCAGCACTCCCAGCTATCTTCGAGACACCACTGATTTCCTGAAGAAACTACAATCCATCGGTGATCTTCTTGAAAACACCATCCTGGCCACTATGGATGTAGAAGCCCTCTACACCAACATTCCACACAAAGATGGACTACAAGCCATCAGGAACAGTATCCCCGATAATGTCACGGCAAACCTGGTGGCTGAACTTTGTGACTTTGTCCTCACCGATAACTATTTCACATTTGGAGACAATATATACCTTCAAATCAGCGGCACTGCTATGGGTACCCGCATGGCCCCAAAGTATGCCAACATTTTTATGGCTGACTTACAACAACGCTTCCTCAGCTCTCGTCCCCTAATGCCTCTACTCTATTTGCGCTACACTGATGACATCTTCATCATCTGGACCCATGGAAAAGAAGCCCTTGAGGAATTCCACCATGATTTCAACAATTTCCATCCCACCATCAACCTCAGCCTGGACCAGTCCACACAAGAGATCCACTTCTGGACACTACGGTGCTAATAAGCGATGGTCACATAAACATAACCCTCTATCGGAAATCTACTGACCGCTATTCCTACCTACATGCCTCCAGCTTTCATCCAGACCACACCACACGATCCGTTGTCTACAGCCAAGCTCTACGATACAACCACATTTCCTCCAACCCCTCAGACAGAGACAAACACCTACAAGATCTCTATCATGCATTCCTACAACTACAATACCCACCTGCTGAAGTGAAGAAACAGATTGACAGAGCCAGAAGAGTACCCAGAAGTCACCTACTACAGGACAGGCCCAACAAAGAAAATAACAGAATGCCACTAGCCATCACCTTCAGCCCCCAACTAAAACCTCTCCAACGCATCATCAAGGATCTACAACCTATCCTGAAAGACGACCCATCACTCTCACAGATCTTGGAAGACAGGCCAGTCCTTGCTTACAGACAGCCCCCCAATCTGAAGCAAATACTCACCAGCAACCACACACCACACAACAGAACCACTAACCCAGGAACCTATCCTTGCAACAAAGCCTGTTGCCAACTATGTCCACACATCTATTCAGAAGACACCATCATAGGGCCTAATCACATCCGCCACACTATCAGAGGCTCGTTCACCTGCGCATCTACCAATGTGATATATGCCATCATGTGCCAGCAATGCCCCTCTGCCATGTACATTGGCCAAACTGGACAGTCTCTACGTAAAAGAATGAATGGACACAAATCAGACGTCAAGAATTATAACATTCAAAAACCAGTTGGAGAACACTTGAATCTCTCTGGTCACTCAGTTACAGACCTAAGAGTGGCTATCCTTCAACAAAAAAGCTTCAGAAACAGACTCCAACGAGAGACTGCTGAATTGGAATTAATTTGCAAACTGGATACAATTAACTTATGCTTGAATAGAGACTGGGAGTGGATGGGTCATTACACAAAGTAAAACTATTTCCCCATGTTTATCCCCCCTAAGCCCCCACTGTTTCTCAGATGTTCTTGTCAACTGCTGGAAATGGCCCACCTTGATTATCACTACAAAAGATTCCCCCTCCCCCCCGCTCTCCTGCTGGTAATAGCTCACCTTAAGTGATCACTCTGGTTACAGTGTGGATGGTAACACCCATTGCTTCTTGTTCTCTATGTATATAAATCTCCCCACTGTATTTTCCACTGAATGCATCTGATGAAGTGAGCTGTAGCTCACAAAAGCTTATGCTCAAATAAATTTGTTAGTCTCTAAGGTGCCACAAGTACTCCTTTTCTTTTTACTCTACCTCTGTAATGCAAATGTGAACTGGGCCATGTCATTTAATACCTATCCAGAATGGACTGTGTTTCCTGAACTGAGGTCCAGCTCCTCAATGGGATTTAGGCTCCTGGCATCCATCAAGGAGCTGCCTCAGTGTCTTGCTTCTTCAGCAGAACTAGGCAGCCCCCTCTGAGCTGCAGGATATCTGACCTTGTGACATGGTATCCCATTGGCTAAAGGCGATATCCCCCTCCGCGGGGCTTACTCCTGTAGAGTCCAGGTTATAGCTCTCTCTCCTTGCTGCTGAGGTGTGTTTGTGTTGTATTCGCTGCTCACTATACAATGCTACAGTGTGTTTCGTATTCTCTGTAGAGCAGTGCCAGCTACATGATATCTGCTTCTTATAAAAGCCCATTTCAGAGCGCAGATACCTGCCCCGGGAGTAGCTGAGCATTTTCCAGCAGCACTGCCTCCCGGCATTGCCAGACCAATGCACCAGTTTACCCAGATCAGCTGCTCCACTTTCTCCCTGGGGCTCTAATCCCTGATGAGATGGGAGTTTGGAGCCGCCCCAGCTCCTTTGTGGGCTAGCGCTTGCAGCACTGAACAGGATCCTGCAGGCAGCAGTAATGTGCTGGATTCAGTTCAGGGAGGAAGATCACTGGTAAAGTCTGTGAGAGTTTAGTTACTCTGATTGGCACCATACCAGGAGCAAAGGCCCAGGAACCACAGGGATGGTTTTACAGAGCAGAAAGGCGGATGATGGCAATGAAGAGGGATGGTGGCTGCAGGCAGGACCAGGCTGCTAACAAGGGTCTGTGTCACTCTAGGCTAAGGCGGGCCGGAACACCCGTTCAAGTTCACAAAGGAATGGAGAGCTTTGGCATTTTGTTTTTGTTCTGCACTGGAACCAAACTGAGGCCTTTTGAAATTTTTCATGCAAAGACATGAGAGAGGCCCCAGAATGGCCAGCTGGTTTAGACATTCCTCAGGGAGCTGGGCAACTCATGTTGAAGGGCCTGTTCTGCCTGATCCCGAGCAGGGACTTGAACCTGCATTTCCTACATTCTAGCCACTGGCTAGAGTCAGCCCCATCTCTTGTTGTCTCTCCTTTTGGACCTATTCCACTTTGTATAGCTGATAAATATTCATTAGGACAGCAGAGACTGGCACCATAGCCCAATGATAAGGGAGCCAGCTGGGACGTGGTTCAAGTCCCTGCTCCAGAGCAGACAGCTGGGGGACATGAAGCTGGGTCTCTCCTATTGCAGGTGAGAGCCCTGACCACCAGGCTGTTCTGGGGTGGTGCCTCCATTTCTGAGAAACTTTCCCATTGCCCGCAGAAAGGTCTGGTGTCGGTGGCACTTTGCAACAAAAAATTCCTGACCACCTGGACTCTTGACACAATATTGCAGAAAGAGCACGATTCCGGATAGCCCGATGGGCACAGGGCAAGATGGAGCAGGACAGAACTAGACAGCAATGGCTACAGGATGCTAAGACTGGCTAGAGCTGAGCCCATAGACATGGGAGACAGGCTGATGCAGCATCAAGGCCCTGGCAGCAAATGATGTAAGAAAACAGCATGAATAGGGGCAACAAGAATTACTCTGAAATGGATCCTGGACATTACAGATGGAAAAACCCTGCTGTATCACCTTAGAACAAAATATGGCATCTGATTATTAAACTAGTTCTCAACGGGCACCTTTAAGTGCTGGTAACAATAATGTAGTCGGATATTGGCTCTATAAGATACTGACTTGAAAATTAAATGGGTCTATCTTTCAGATGCCATTCCCACAAGAGGCAGAGATGACTTCTGCATGCTGCATGGATTGCCAATCACAGGACAGCCAAGAAAGCTGCTTGAAAAGTAACCAGATAACCACTCCTGGCTGCACTTTACAAAAAAACTTACCAATTACTGGGCATTGAGGGCCCAATCTGGCTCCATTGAAATCCATGTGAGTTTCGCCATGGAGGTCAATGGGAACAGGGTTGTGCCCTTTTCCCCTGGAAATGGTGAGAAATTGGGAAATGCACTGAGCAATGGGCGACACACTCTCTGAGAAGGAAGGATTTGGGGGCCAGAACAGCCAGCCATGAAGCCAGCAGGTTGAGTGTTCTCCTTGAATATGGCCATGTGCACCAGTGGGCTAATGGGTCACCTTTTAGTAAAAACAGGATACTCTGCTACCAAAACACATGCCCTCTGGGTATCTTATTCCAGCTCTGGGGTGGAATAAAGTGTGCGATGCATGACTGGCTGAGCACATTGGCATACCCAGGTTTTCATGAGACCGTGCCCACTCTAACTATGTCCACTGCCCTTCCAGCCTCTATAGACTTAGGCAGGCACCTTTCAGTGTATGATCCAGCAGTGGCATATAGGTGCACACATTAGGAGCCAGGATCAGACCCCGTGATTTGCCATGGTGTGTGACTGGCCCTCAGTCTCAGCCCTGCAGATAGGTGGGTGTGACTCACAGGATAACAGTTATCTGTTAATCGCATGAAGGCTGGGAATGAATCTGAAACAAGCAGCAGATCTACCCTGGCCACATCCAAAAGCATACCCAGCAGCTCCCAGAATCTCATGCTTGGCACTGACCTGCTTTCCAGCCCTTCCCCCTCGCGCATGCATTACCTGGCACAGCTTAGTCATTGAAGATGGCAAGAGGGGACGGCAGAATTTCTTCATGGAGCATATGGCAGCTGGGAAGGCAGGGGCAGAGAAAATGGCAGCCACTAGGTTTATTCTCAGTATCCAGGAAAGCATTTCTTCTTTGCTTCTGTGACAGGGAGAGAGAGTTTGTTTCTGTCACTGCGCTCAGCCCTGCGTGCATTACGGTTGGTTCTAAGGCAGCCCGTTCTCATGCAGTCTTGCTTTGAAGCCCTGTTTTTCTGCGCACCTTGGATTTGTCAGGTTTGGAACTGAGCAAATTACCGGCTCATTGGAACTGGTTCCTTATTGTCTATGGGATTGTCAGTTACATTTCCCTTTCCCCCTATAAATTGTCCCAGTGAAAGCCACTAAAACTCTAGGTCTCTGCCTTCAGTTTGTCCACACAGATTGACCTACGCCATTCGGTTTTATCCCCAGGCCATGCAGCAATGCCAGCTTCCCATCTATGGGCTCTGCCCTGGTTCTGCACAGTCTGTCTCCTGGGCTGAAAGGGGAATTGAGTCTACGGTCCATTCAGTTCCTGGCTTTTCTGATGAGACAGCCAACAAAGGCATGGATCATTGCGGATTGTGGTGGGGATTTTGATGCTGTGGAATCCTGTTCACTACGGACTCATTCCGATCGAGCAGACAAGAAGATCTGTTGGTCTCAGCCCTGGTGATAGCTACCAACCTGGGTTAGATCCAGACAGATGGCCAAGGGGTGACAGACTCCATTTTCCTATTAGCAGTTGCCAGAGGCTTTAGTCACATAGAGCTTAGGAGAGGCAAAATCGCCACAGGATTTGAGCACCTACTGAAGGGTTAGAAACAAATAAGCACAGCCAGGAGTGTGAGCTCTGGCTTACCTGATCACCCACGGCTGGGCCAGTCCAGTGAGAAATACATTCCAGTTCCCTTCAAGTGAGGTCATGGAAGCAAGACAAATTTGTAACTGAATTGGGCCTTAAGCATGGAATGTCCTGCCAAGACATCCAAAAGCGCAAACCTAACAATGAGCTCTGCGGTGGACCCTGCCTCCTGCCAGGTGGGCATGCATCCCGGTGACTGTGTGCTGTCCATGGTAGCTGAGGGCAAAGCACAAGAGGGGCAGAGAAGTGCCCCACATCCCAGAGCCTTATCCCGAGCTGCAGTTCCCCAAGGCCTGATTCTGATCTCACTTGCACTGGTTTTGTGGTGCTGTAACTGCAATGGAAGTTATGCCTGATTTGCACTAGTGTAACAGAGATTGGAATCAGGCTCCTGAGTCTGCGCAACTGGGCCGGGACCTCTGGCTTCTGTTCTGACTGGAAATACACTGTAAACAGCCTGATTCTCCCAGGCCTTGATTCTCATCTCCCTTGCAGCAGTGTAAATCAGGAATAATGCCATGGAATTCAGTGGAGTTACCCCAGTGTAGAACCAAGTAAGTAATAACAGAATCAGGCATACAGCATTGTGGCCCTTTGCCTTTTGGTCCTGAAAGGAACCAGCAAGTGCGAAGGCTGGAGAAAATGGCCCCCCTACACAAATGGAAACAAGACCAGAATAATGAACTGACAAGGAGTTGGGGCCTAGTCAATAGCCCTGCATGTGACTGTGGGCTCAGCACAGGCCTCACCATATCTGGGAACTGATAAGCCCAATGACTGGAGTCAGGGACTCATGTCCTACAAATCTAGGGCTAGATCTTTCCTGAGCTCCTTACTCTTCTTCTGCTCAGTCCTTAGGTGGCTAAACCCCATCTGAAGTCAGTGGAATGGTCCTTAAGTCAGGGTTGAGGAACAGCTGAGTAAAGAGCTCAGGGTCTGACTCCTACACATCAAGGATTGTCCATTACTTTGCACCATCATTTTTCCCTGTGTAAGGTGATTTAAAACACGACCATTCAATTTGATCCCTTAGTACACCCCCAAAAACTGCTGGTTCCCAGAAACCAGCCTTGAGCCCCAGCTTGGTATTGTTCACATAAGGAATAAAATCAACCAAATGGGATTGCATCCGATGAAGTGAGCTGTAGCTCACGAAAGCTTATGCTCTAATAAATTTGTTAGTCTCTAAGGTGCCACAAGTACTCCTTTTCTTTTAACCAAATGGGAGTCACCTGGACTGCGCTACGGTACTCACGGAGCTTGGAAGAGAAAAACTCTCCAGTCGGCTGTCTTCAGCTTGAGCACGTTGGATTTTTTGCTGTAGTCAGAGGCTTTGGTGGCTAAGGCATGGTGAACTCGTATGGCGTTTTTCAGATCCACTTCAGAGAGATCTTTGTCGGGTTTATATTCATCCTGTCACAAAGGAGCATTCATAGGATAATGACAACGCTGGCATCTGTAGGTTTCCTTAACAAACCTGCCCTTTTCTCTATCCTGTGCCGTACTGACAGATTATCGAGACCAGGAAAAGGCTCCCCTCTTCAGTAAGTGCTAGGGGTGATAATGCTAATAATTAACAAAATTCTGGCACCTTCTTCCATCATTACATTCACCAGGAAAATGTCAGGTGCCACATACCCACAGCCTGTCAGAGAACGGACAATATGGAGTTACATCCTGAAATCTTTACTCACATGAGTAAAGCCCCTTGAAAGTGAATGGAACTCATTTTCAGCAGCTGTAAATTGGCTTCAGCCCATGGGCTTCTGGAGCTACATTGATTTACATCGACAGAGAAGATCTGGCCCAATGGCTTATGCTTTCCCTTGCAATAGGAGGAAGCATAGTATTAACCATTTGGAGCTGAAGGAGCTCTCCATTCAGATGTACATTGAGAGTCCCTGCACTAAGTTCAAACACAACCCAAGAAAGCTGACTGGCGGTCAGGTTTGAATTGCTTACCCTACCCTCTGTGTCTTGCAGCTCTCTAAATATTAGCTCCAAGATGTTCATGCCATTTTACTTGGCATGTTCCTTTGTAATCCAATACAGGAGCCCTGGCAAATTGCAACAAGGTCATTGTACTCACTTGGGGCTCAGAGAGTTTTCCCAAATGCAGGCGATTTCAAACTAATGAAAATAATCATAATAAATAATTAATAAATCCGCATTGCTGTTGCCACTTTTGTCCTCAGATCACACAGTGCCTTACAAAGATGAGAAATTAACCCCTGTGCATTTAAATTCCCCTTCAGTCCTCAAAATAAGGCGTATATGGACCTTAAGCGGTGCTGCTTGCCCTCTGCACAGGGATGAATTTCACCCTTTAATGCATTAAGTCCCACTCACAGTGCAGCCCCTTTAGACCACAGCTGTGCACGGCAACACTGTACAGCTGTTTAGGACAGGAAGTGAGGAAGTAAACCGTATCCAACCGAAGCTGCCGGGAGTGTTTGGGAGGAAGAATGTAGTTACCTTGGCCAGAGTGTGGTAACCCCACTGTTCTTATGAGAACAGCCAGGAGATCTTGGATGACAGAGGAAGGGATCTCAGTTTTATGGCTCAACAAGAGATGATACCTCCAGCAGCACCGAGTCCCCAGCACTTTGCTGGGGCACTGAATAAGAAAGAAAGGAGCCACCTAATGAGTCAGCAGCACCTACAGCAGTGGTGCCCAAACTTTTCCTGTCACCCCTCCCCCATACCAGTAATGGACTCTGTCCATGCCCCCTCATTACTGCACAGTTGGCTCAGAAGGTGGAGCCGGGGCGGAACTGGGGATGTGGAGGAGTTGGGGCTAGAGGCAGAGTGGTCCTCGGGGCGTAGTGGGAATGAGAGCAGAGTTGGGCTGGAGGTGGAGCAGTGCTGCGGCTGGGGCCAGAGGTGGAACTGTGGTGGAGTGGTGCTGCGGCTGGGGCCAGAGTGTGGAGGGTGGAGTGCAGCTGCAGATGGGGCTGGAGCAGGGCTGGGTGGCGGAGTGGGGCTGGGTGGCGCTCCCTCCCTGCCCCCTGGGGCTGGCCTAGGCCCTGCCGTGTGCCCCCCAGAACGTTCCTTCTTGCCCCCTGGGGGGCATGCCCCACAGTTTGAGGCCCACTGACCTACAGTATGATGTGCTCTTTACAGGTCTCCTATCTAAATACAGATCAAATCCACTTAGCTTGTGAGTGCTCATGGAATCACACACCGGGGTGTGGTTACAGGGAAGCTAAGGGGATGTCTCCACTGCAGTTAGACACCTGTAGCTGGCCTGTGCCAGCTGACTTGGGCTCGCTGGCCTCAGGCTAAGGGGCTATTTAATTCCAGTATAGACGTTCAGGCTTGTCCTGCAGCCCCAACTTTGGGACCCTTCCACCTCACAGGGTCCTAGAGCCCAGGCTCCAGTCTGAACCCACATCTAAACCGCAATTAAACAGCCCCACAGCCTGAACCTGAGTCAGCTGGCATGGGCCAGCTGCGGGTTTTTAATTACAGTGTAGACTTACCCTGTGAGCGAACAGGAAACACAGACAGGCAAAAGGCAACATAAAGGGACAAAGGCTCAGATCCTCAGAAGCATTTAGATGCCTGTCTCCCATTGATTTCCAAAGAATAAACATCTGCTGAGTAGAGACATAAAGCTGATGGGTAATTTCCAACACTTAAAAACTCATTTTCAGTCTGTGTTAAACTATGGCTGTGAAACATGGACATTCAAACAATTGATAATAATGAAATTACAATCCTTCCAGCTGTGGTGTTATAGACCGTGGACAGACCATGTCACCAAGGGAAAAGTATTGGAGATTACTGGAATTCAGCAAATGCTTGTCAGAGATCTTGTGAAAAGAAAAGTTCAGTGCACAGGGCACATTTTAAGGGGTTCGGTGGGCAATATGTGCTGAAGGGGCACTGGTGGCAGAAGAACAGGGGGCAGTAAAAGGAGATCTTGGATGGACAATGTGGTATACTGGGTGGATCAAATGGACCATTCATCCACAAGGAAATTGGCAGAGGATTGCACAGAATGGGCTGCCATGGTTGTGACCCACTGCTACAAGGAGATGCCACACAAGAAGAACTCCCATTGGTTTCAGCAGGAGCTATATGCCTTTGAGGAGCCAGGCCTATGCACTGGGGAAGTCTAGTAAAACACTGAGATTAGTTACCAGAGGAGGGGATGATGCAAAGGGAGGATGGTGTGCATACAGCTGGCTTGGTGGGCCATATGCCCTCTTCTTTAGGTGCCTCTCTCCTCTTCCGATAACAATGCCTTTGAGTAAAAGCACTACAACCTGCTGGTTTTGCCATCACACAGTTGCTGTAAATGGACATAGCTCAGTAAAGGCATTATTAAAAACTTGGCTTTGGGCACCAAGCCTGAAAATGCTTTCCACACGTGCTTACCATTAAGTGCCCCTGATGCCGGGGCACTGCTCCTGTGCTGAGAGTTGGGGGCAGATGTATCCATGGCCAGGTTCAGGCCTTAGCTGGAAAAGGGGCTGCCAAGGCTCCATTGGTGGTTTCCATCTTGTAGTGTTTAAGGCCAGAAGGGACCCCCAGATCAGCTAGTCTGACCTCCTGTAGATCACAGGGCTCTAAAGACCACCCCCCAGAACAAGCTAACGATCAAATTGAAAGCACAGTATCTCCGCCCTCAGGAGACTAAACTATTGTGCACCACAAGCAGAGAACAGGAGGGACCAAGGTGCACCAATGTGCGAGGCTCCCTGCAATGGGAATGCAAAGGGAATTGATTAAGTGAGATATAATCTATATGATCCTGGCAAGTGACCCAGAGGCCCCATCTCTAGTGTCTCAAGGTGACTCTCACAACACATCACATTAGAGGCCAAAATATATTTTTCCCTAGCTCCTAGTGCTACCTATTCACCAAAGGATGAAAAAATCATTCTGTGTTTTCTCTGCCACTGACATCATTGCCATTCTGTGCTCAGAACCCAGCTGCTCTCCTATACCTGCAGTGGCTTTGCAGGGCTAACAGGAGTACCAGCATCTTTGTGCTTGGGAAGTAGCAGCAGTGCCAGACAGTGAGCAGATGCCAGATGTTGAGTGAGCAGGATCCATTAATACAGAGCTGTGTTTCTGACTGTAGAAGTGCCTGAAAGCAGCTTTTCTGAAGCAGTCAGCACAAAAATATCTGGTTTGAAATGCCGCTACGTGTATGAGCACATACACCACCAGGCCTCGTGTGATGAGATGCTAAAAGGAACCATGCCAAGAAAAGTCTGGCAGCAAATTCCTACCTTGAGGTGGCTGACTCCTTAAAGGTGAACAGCAAAGAAAATCTCAGTAGTGCATCACCTTGAGGCAGAAGGAGGTGGGGACCTGGCTGCATACTGCTGAATGGGATGCAATTTTGAGGGGCTTTTCCCTACAGTGGTGACTTAGTGTATGGCAATTTGATTTTCCTAAAGAATTCTAACATCACAGCATATCATGGGGCTGGTTTAAAATGATTGCGTTTTTTTCCACCCTAGAGATGCTGAAATCTCATGTAACAAACCATGTAACAAACCATGGCCATATCCATACAGAGCTGTGGTTGACAAAAGGAATTGAATCCAGAACCCACAGCACTGAAAAGGCCAGTGACTATGGTCTGAGCTAAAAGAGCACAGGTTTGCTCATAAATACATTGTATTTTGTTATAGGAAGGGATACAGCTGATAAGGAACTGTCACTATGATTTTCCAATGGAAAATGCGGTGTCTCCAAAATTGAATTTTTTTGTGGGAAATTTTGCTGAATTCCATGGGAAGTTTTGCTGAAAATTTTCCATTTTCTGTCAGGAAAATCTAAATGAAATATTTTGTTTAGTGTCAGTTTGACCTGAATTGGAATATTTTTAAATGAATTTAACCAGAAAGGCTTCCTTTCAAATTAGATACTACAACTTTCAAATACTATGGTAATAAGCATGGTATAAGAACCTGCATAGAATAGAAATCAGTTTAAAAAAATTAAACTGCTTTTCTCTAGTGCATTGCTTTATGGGAGTTGTCATTTGGGCCCCCATTGTCTCTGATGAGCAAGGCTGCCGGGAAGATTACGCCTCCCACAACGCAATGTGGACCCAACTGCTCAGTTGGCCAGACAGACAACCAGAGTGAGACATGACCACACACAAGGCCAATGTACTATATAAGAAAAGGAGTACTTGTGGCACCTTAGAGACTAACAAATTTATTTGAGCATAAGCTTTCGTGAGCTACAGCTCACTTCATAGAGACTAACAAATTTATCTGAGCATAAGCTTTCGTAAGCTACAGCTCACTTCATCGATGAAGTGAGCTGTAGCTCACGAAAGCTTATGCTCAAATAAATTTGTTAGTCTCTAAGGTGCCACAAGTACTCCTTTTCTTTTTTGCGAATACAGACTAACACAGCTGCTACTCTGAAATCAATGTACTATATATACATTTCCAAGAACTTCAAAAGGTCCAGGGAGCGACCCAAGTGTTCAGATGCTTCTCCAATACTTTAAACCTTTTGGGTCTGCAAAACTGGGTTGGGAATCTCACAAGAGCAGGATCTCTAGTGAGATTTCCAGTAGGTCCGGAAATATGGCAAGAATAACTTCTTTGGTAGTATATTGACACATCTGCTTCCAGTCCCTGCAGAGACAAGTGACAATGAAATTACAGTGTGGGGGGGCACGGAAGGGGGGCGGAAAGTCAAAGTGATAATCTTACAATGAAAGTGCGACTCTGTTCTGAAAAGGGACTGTAACGTGAATGTCATTGGCTTCCACATTTATTGTCCCTTGCTGATTTCAGCATCAGATGTGCTTACTTCATAAGTCAAAAGATAGTTTTTCCGACTGCTGGCCCTTGGGTTTGAGTGTCAAGCTAGGTCAATTCTGGCTTGTGCATCATCATCGATGGTAAGTTCTGCATTTAGAAAGTTAGGGCCAGATCGTGCCAAGTATTAGCTCTTTGGGGCCACTCTTTGTTATACGTGTGTAGGGCAGCTAGTACAACAGGACCCTGATCCCTGACTGGGATACATAGATGCTATCACAACAATAATAATAATTGATAATAATGGAGTCCCACTGAAGTCATAGGGTCTCGATGTAACCCTAAATATACACATAGTTATATGTCTTTGTAAGACTGGCTAAGTAATAGACAATTTTGTCAGTGATGCATGAGGGAGACTAGAGTGCAGCTCTGGGTCTCCCATAGCTCTTCTGGCTCTATACAACGAAGAGGAGTAATGTGCAATACAGGTTTATTTATAGAGAGCAAATCTGACTCAGCATAAATCGGACAAGGTTTGTAAAATGCCATGTTCACACAGACACTGAGTAGAGTTGGACTACATGATAATCCTGATTCACCAAACCCCTACGCTTCTGTTTGACCTTAAACACAAATGCAATCCCATCCCAAAAAAGAAAAGGAGTACTTGTGGCACCTTAGAGACTAATATAAATAAATTTGTTAGTCTCTAAGGTGCCACAAGTACTCCTTTTCTTTTTTGCGAATACAGACTAACATGGCTGTTACTCTGAATCCCATCCCAGTTCAACAAAGCACTTAAGCCCTGATCCAAAGTCCACTGAAATCAATGGAAAGAATAACAAATTTATTAGAGCATAAGCTTTCGTGAGCTACAGCTCACTTCATCGGATGCATTTGGTGGAAAAACAGAGGGGAGATTTATATACACACACAGAGAACATGAAACAATGGGTTTATCATACACACTGTAAGGAGAGTGATCACTTAAGATAAGCCATCACCAGCAGCAGGGGGCGGGGGAAAGGAGGAAAACCTTTCATGGTGACAAGCAAGGTAGGCTAATTCCAGCAGTTAACAAGAATATCTGAGGAACAGTGGCGGGTGGGGTGGGGGGGGAGAAATAACATGGGGAAATAGTTTTACTTTGTGTAATGACTCATCCATTCCCAGTCTCTATTCAAGCCTAAGTTAATTGTATCCAGTTTGCAAATTAATTCCAACACTACAAAAAGAAGGATTCTGGGTGGACTCCTCCTGAAGGTCGAAACAGCAGCCTGGACTTCTACATAGAGTGCTTCCGCCGACGTGCACGAGCTGAAATTGTGGAAAACAGCATTGCTTACCCCATAACCTCAGCCATGCAGAACACAGTGCCATCCACAGCCTCAGAAACAACTCTGACATCATAATCAAAAAGGCTGACAAAGGAGGTGCTGTCGTCATCATGAATAGGTCGGAGTATGAACAAGAGGCTACTAGGCAGCTCTCCAACACCACTTTCTACAAGCCATTACCCTCTGATCCCACTGAGAGTTACCAAAAGAAACTACAGCATTTGCTCAAGAAACTCCCTGAAAAAGCACAAGAACAAATCCGCACAGACACACCCCTAGAACCCCGACCTGGGGTATTCTATCTGCTACCCAAGATCCATAAACCTGGAAATCCTGGATGCCCCATCATCTCAGGCATTGGCACCCTGACAGCAGGATTGTCTGGCTCTGTAGACTCCCTCCTCAGGCCCTACGTTACCAGCACTCCCAGCTATCTTCGAGACACCACTGACTTCCTGAGGAAACTACAGTCCATTGGTGATCTTCCTAAAAACACCATCCTAGCCACTATGGATGTAGAAGCCCGCTCTACACCAACATTCCACACAAAGATGGACAACAAGCCGTCAGGAACAGTATCCCCGATAATGTCACGGCTAACCTGGTGGCTGAACTTTGTGACTTTGTCCTCACCCGTAAGTATTTCACATTTGGGGACAATGTATACCTTCAAATCAGCAGTACTGCGATGGGTACCCGCATGGCCCCACAGTATGCCAACATTTTTATGGCTGACTTACAACGCTTCCTCAGCTCTCGTCCCCTAATGCCCCTACTCTACTTGCGCTACATTGATGACATCTTCATTATCTGGACCCATGGAAAAGAAGCCCTTGAGGAATTCCACCAGGATTTCAACAATTTCCATCCCACCATCAACCTCAGCCTGGACCAGTCCACACAAGAGATCCACTTCCTGGACACTACGGTGCTAATAAGCGATGGTCACATAAACACCACCCTATATCGGAAACCTACTGACCGCTATTCCTACCTACATGCCTCTAGCTTTCATCCAGATCATACCACTCAATCCATTGTCTACAGCCAAGCTCTACAATATAACCGCATTTGCTTCAACCCCTCAGACAGAGACAAACACCTACAAGATTTCTATCATGCATTCCTACAACTACAATACCCACCTGCTGAAGTGAAGAAACAGATTGACAGAGCCAGAAGAGTACCCAGAAGTCACCTACTACAGGACAGGCCCAACAAAGAAAATAACAGAACGCCACTAGCCATCACCTTCAGCCCCCAACTAAAACCTCTCCAACGCATCATCAAGGATCTACAACCTATCCTGAAGGACGACCCATCACTCTCACAGATCTTGGGAGACAGGCCAGTCCTTGCTTACAGACAGTCCCCCAATCTGAAGCAAATACTCACCAGCAACCACACACCACACAACAGAACCACTAACCCAGGAACCTATCCTTGCAACAAAGCCCGTTGCCAACTCTGTCCACATATCTATTCAGGGGATACCATCATAGGGCCTAATCACATCAGCCACACTATCAGAGGCTCGTTCACCTGCGCATCTACCAATGTGATATATGCCATCATGTGCCAGCAATGCCCCTCTGCCATGTACATTGGCCAAACTGGACAGTCTCTACGTAAAAGAATGAATGGACACAAATCAGACGTCAAGAATTATAACATTCAAAAACCAGTTGGAGAACACTTCAATCTCTCTGGTCACTCAGTTACAGACCTAAGAGTGGCTATCCTTCAACAAAAAAGCTTCAGAAACAGACTCCAACGAGAGACTGCTGAATTGGAATTAATTTGCAAACTGGATACAATTAACTTAGGCTTGAATAGAGACTGGAAATGGATGAGTCATTACACAAAGTAAAGCTATTTCCCCATGTTATTTCTCGCCCCCCACCCCACCCCCCACTGTTCTTCTGATATTCTTGTTAACTGCTGGAATTAGCCTACCTTGCTTGTCACCATGAAAGGTTTTCCTCCTTTGCCCCCCCTGCTGCTGGTGATGGCTTATCTTAAGTGATCACTCTCCTTACAGTGTGTATGATAAACCCATTGTTTCATGTTCTCTGTGTGCGTATATAAATCTCCCCTCTGTTTTTTCCACCAAATGCATCCGATGAAGTGAGCTGTAGCTCATGAAAGCTTATGCTCTAATAAATTTGTTAGTCTCTAAGGTGCCACAAGTACTCCTTTTCTTTTTGCGAATACAGACTAACACGGCTGCTACTATGAAACCAATGGAAAGACTGTCATTGACATCAATGAATTCAGGCCCTTAATACCATTTTGAACTTGGATTTAAGGTTAAACACGTGCTTAATCGCTTTGCTGAATTGAGGCCTGTAAATCCAAAAATTTAGTAGCAATCTCACTCAGTAAAAGATTTAAGGGTGGCAATTTTGCAACAGAAAAGCTTTAAAAACAGACTCCAAGGAGAAACTGCTGAGCTTGAATTAATATGCCGACTAGATACCATTAACTTGGGTTTGAATAGAGACTGGGAGTGGCTGGGTCATTACACATATTGAATCTATTTCCCTATGTTAAGTATCCTCACGTGTTCTTGTCAACTGTCTAAATGGACCGTCTTGATTATCACTAAAAAAGTTTTTTTCCCCTGCAGATAATAGCTCATCTCAACTAATTAGCCTCTCACAGTTTGTATGGTAATTTCCTACTTAGCTGTATGTGTATATATATATATCTTACTATATGTTCCATTCTATGCATCCGATGAAGTGGGCTGTAGCCCATGAAAGCTTATGCTCTAATAACTTTGTTAGTCTCTACGGTGCCACAAGTACGCCTGTTCTTTTTTCAATCAGTGTTTTTATTTAAATTTCAGTGAAAACTGATTGATATTCATTCAAGAACCATTCCTTGCAGCCTTTGGAGGAGTTTCACACAAACATTCGTGTTGGTTGGTGCATCATCATCAGCGTTGTTGTTGTAGCTGTGGGTAGCACCTTTTTCTTGCAATTTCATACCTCCCTTTTTGCACTTGTCCTTTAGTTACAATTTCCAGCAATACAGCCAATCTTACACTGCAAGCAAGCTGAAATGCCAGTATTTTTCACTTACAAAATGACCTAGTTTTTGTTGGAAACTGGCTTTTTCCTTAATGAAAAATAGGCCAAGTGTTGGTGAGAATATCTCTGAATTTCAGCAACCTTTTCTGTTAGAATGGGGTCACTTTCAAGTTTGAAATGCCCCCAAACGATTGAATGATAAGGAGTTTATTTCATTTTATCCTAAATATTTTATGAGCCTTTATTTCGTGGGAATGAGCTTCGGGGTATCTCGTAGTTTATCTCATCCACTTTCCCTTTCCCTTTCCCTATTCTATTCAGAAATATTAAAATGCTTTAGAAAGACAAGGTGGGTGCGGTAATACCTGTAATTGGACTAAATTCTGTTGGTGAAAGATTCAGGCTTACCCAGAATTATTCTTCAGCTCTGTGTAAGCTCAAAAACTTGTCTCTCTCTCACCAACAGAACTTGGTCCAATAAAAGCTATTACCTCACCCACCTTGCCCCCCTAATATCCTGGGAATAACACAGCTACAACAACTCATTGTCTCACATTCTCTGCCGTGCCCAGTTTCTGCTGGGTGTAGCTGAGGACGCTGCTGGGACCATCGGGGAATCAGCCAGCCATTCCCCTTTGCCTGGTACGCTCCCTACAGCAACTCCACATCTGCTGGGACTCCAACACAGGAATCCCTAATTTGGAAGCTTTTTGGTCCCTTTGCTCCATCTGAGGAGCTGGATAGGAGGAGAGAATCAGGCCTGTTGAGCCTGATTCCGCTCTCTCACACAGTGATGAAAGTCAGGAATAACTCCAGTGTGAGGCCAGAATCAGGTGGTGTTACTATGGAGATGTAGCTCAGAGAGAAAAGGGACAAGAGCTTCTCATGATCCAATCTGCTGATGGGGTGTGGATAGGCTTCCCACTGACTAAGGCTCTGAGGGTACGTCTACACAGCAACCACCCCCACCCCAGCAGCAAGTCTCAGAGTCCAGGTCAACTAACTTGGGCTCATGCTGCAGGGCTAAAAATAGCACATAGACATTTGGGCTCGGGCTGAGCCTGCGGGATCCTCCCCACTTGCCCGGTTCTCAGAACCTGGACTCTCTCATCTCTCCTCACAAGCCCGAGTCAGTTGTTGGAGGAGCTGAGACTAGCTGCCATGGCTCCGTTTTCACCGTGTAGACATACCCACCCAGCGGCTCATCTCTGCCCTCGCTCTCCCATGCTGGGAACAGAATTCGTGCCTCCTGAGCTAGGTTTCCTGAAGTAATGCCCAGCCTGATGATTCTGTGGCTTAGAGGAGTTTTACTTACCCTCCAGCCTGCTCTCACCCTTTTACAAGGAGTTTGAAAACTCGCCCTTTTAAACATGCTCAGTACTGTATTTGCGCAAGGGAATGCCTCTGTAACCTGACTGCCCACCTGTACAGGCATCGGTCAATTACCGAGGGAGTACCCCCTCTCCTGCCTAGGCCAGATCACCAGATCCACTATCAGGAGGAAGGGCTGCAGGATCAGGCCCTCTGGATGGTCCCCAAACAAGCAGCTCTTCAAAGCAGTCCTACATAATAACACTTAGCTCTTCACACACAGCCATTAATCCTCTCAACACCCATGTGAGTGAGGTAATTATGGCTTACTATCCCCATTTTACAGCGATGAAATTACTTGCCAAAGGCCATACAGTGAGTCAGCAGCAGGGCAAAGATTAGAGCTCAGGAGCTCTCCGCTTGTTCCTCAAGACCCACTAAAGGATCAAGAAATTGCTTCTCCAAACTATGCTCGGACATGCCAATCCAGCAATTAACAGGAGGGAGTCAACAACATGTGCTATCACTGAACCATTAGGTCTATCTATCTATGTATCTATCTATCAAAGACAAGGTGCAGGAGGTAATCTCTTTGATTAGATCAAGTTCTCGTGGTGAAAGAGACAAGCTTTTGAATGGCACATAGTTCTTCAGGTCTGGGGTAGCTCAAAAGCATGTCTCTTCCATCCACAGAAGCTGATCCTATAAAAGAGATTACCTCACCTCCTTGGCTTTCTCCTACATTGTGACCAACATGGTGACAACAACTCTGAAAACAACAATGGAGGGTGTGTCTCTCATTACCATACTAACTGCACACCATGGTCCAATGGGACTCTCTGTTCTTAGTACCTTATATGCAGGACCAGATCCCTGCTCCCTGGCCCAGCCCCTTTGGGCTGCGAGAGTGGAGTGAGCAGCTGGGGCTTGTCATTGTATAAGGAAATCCCTGGATGACGTAGAGTCAGCTACATTGGCTTTGTCCCACCTCTTTCTGGCTCCCCTCCTTTGCTGGTGGTATGATGGGGCATGGCTGGACCACCTGACATGCCAGTGATCCAGGACCACTGGAAAGGCCCTTCGGTTTCCATTGCAGCTGGTGTAAGTTAGAGCCACCCTGAGGCTGCTCTAACTTATGTCCCAAGATCAGGGGAGAGTGGAGAATGCTCTAAACCTGTTGCCATCTTCACTGCTGGGTCCTGCATTGAGTGTAGATGGCTAGATGCGGCCCTAAAGGTCCAGTTTTGTCCCTGACTGTGCATACACAGCTCCCCACTGCCTCTCCTGACAGCTAGTCTGGTGTTGCTGAGGGCAGAATCTGTGTTCCTTATTGTCATCATGGTCTGGAGGCTGGTAATATCCTCTTCACTGCCATTTCCCAGGGCTTTGTAGCCAAACAGATCCTACTCCATTGTTATCTACAGCCAACTTGCTGCAGTGTATACTTATTAATACCTTGGCAACATTGCCTATTGGGTAAAGCATTGAACTGGGCATCAAGAGATCCCAAATCTTCTAGAAACACCCAATGTGACGGTTCAGTGACTTGCTTCAAGGTCACAACTGGGCATTTGTAGAAGAACTGGGAATCTCCTAACTCCCAGTTCTGTGCTTTAACCACTAGGCAATACCGCCATCATATTAATACGCATAGATTGTTCAAATACAGCAGCACAGTGGGGCAGGGTCAGGTAACTGTGGGGCTGCTGCTCTTAATAATATGTTGCATCTCAAAAAGACACCAAACGCTCTTTATAGATATAACTGGTTTATAAACTATCCACGGAGATCACTTCGCACTCTGTGAAATGCAGCTACCTCTGGGGTGAAATGTGGCAGCTACTTAACAGCACACAGCAACAATCTGCAACCATTTAGAATGAATGTGAATAAGAATGTCATAGCAAACCAAAACTGCAGCAGAAAATTGTAAATAGGCAGATTTCATTTATCCCTATTGGTGTCTACCCAGGACTTTGGGGTTAATATCGCTTATGAACTGCCATGGATGACTACAAGTGGCCCTGACCTCAGCTTTTCCATCCCTACCAAAAGAGAGCATCTTCAGTAGCATGGTGACCCTTCCCTTAGTCCCACGTGGGAGACTGGCTGAGTACTCACTAAGAAGGAGGTAGCTAACATCACCTCTTCCTGCAGATGCCACAATCTCCCTCCCCAAGTGCTGCTCTAGCCAGACTCTGCTAAGCTGGAGATCTGCTGCAGTCCTAGCTGGTGGCAGCATGGTTTTAAAAATCCAAACTGGATGAGAGCAACAGGCACCAATCAATTACCATCAGCTCCTGCCAGATCTCCGAGAGCCCCGTCACACATACTCAAGGATCACCACCAGCACCACACAGAGATTGTCAGGGTGTGAGCATGGGGCTGAGTCACAACTTCATTTTGCCCTGAGGGGACCTCGTGCCTCTCTTATATAATTCACAATTTGTTTACTTCTGTTGTATTGGAGACATTAATGTGACACATGTGGTTGCCTACCCACAGGAAGTGCCCGAAAGGCAGACAGGAGGATGCCACTGGTGACAATACCAAAGGGCACCAGGAGTGGGGTTCTACAGCTGTTCTCTTGAGCTGGGCTTTGTGCTTTACCTCATCCATGGGGAGACACAGCGAGCAGAGTTGTGTGGTGGCCCCTTAGGAAATACATACATGTGTACAGTCTGCCAGGAAAGAAGGAGAGAGATTCCAGCATCGATCCCTACTAAGGACCCAACTCAGCGAAGCACTGAAGCCTGTACCTCACTTTAAGCACGTGAGTTTCCCATTGAGGTCAACAGGACTATTCGCATGTGCAGAGTTAGGTCTGTGTGAATACCTCATTGAATCAGGGACCGACTGCAGATAATGACAGGGCAGGAAAAGACTACTCTGACCCTCCACTGACCTCAGCTATGAGGGGCTACCCACTGCATCAGGCCCCACTAATATCCTGTCTGACCTGGCTGGGAATATCGGCAGTGAAAGAACTTCAGCCACCTCCCTTGTGAAGACTGTCCCCCCAAAGGCCTAGCCTCATTTCTCCTTCCTTAACCTCAGAACATTGCTCCTTGTATTGCCATTTTCTAAGGCTGGGAAGCCTTCACTACAGCATTCCCCTGAGAATATGGAAGACGATCAAGTCCTCCACCCCGAGTCATTTGATTAGATACAGTTAATTCCCTCCAGCTCTTCTTACGGGCGCCTCCTGCTCCTATGCACAAAACACTCTGGAAGTCGGCACCTGCATCATGAGCACGGGCTCAGAATTGCTGCCTCCTTCTCCAACATTTGCATCATTTTCTAGGAGTCTTCCCTTGTAGCAACATTTTGTACAGCATGCAAGAATAAATATCAGCATGGGACAGAGTTGGCCATTTTTACCTTCTGCAAATAAAGAATGGTCCCTTTAAGCACAGCATAAAACTTCTTCCATCCTCTTCTTCCTCTCGGGGCTAAAATAAAGAAAAGCAGCTCATTACATGGGCCTGTTAACTACAGCTTCCTCTTCCTCACTGGTAATGCCGAAGGGAACCTGCCACACTACATGTTCTGTAGGGTTGGAGTTGGGAGCCTGGACAGAGAGCTCCATGGCAATGCCTGGCACTACAGACGGGGCCTCCATCCTGGGCAGGCTGCAAAGGGAGGGGGGCTCTGCGATGATGGGTGAGGATGACAAATGTGCCCTGGTGCTTAGTATAGGGCTGCTCAGAGAGGGGAGACCTTGAGCCATAACCTTAGGTATTCCTGGGGTTTTAATGGGTTTCAGCGACTAGGCCATCCATCTCCATTAACAGAAATAATCCTCAGTGGTTTTATTAATTGCCGGTAATCAACTAACAGATTCCAAACACATTTCCCTGTATCTTTCCTGCGCTCCCATTTCACTGCAGCATTACTTGGTATCCAGTTGCTAATGGAGCTCAAGCATGTACAGTGCAATGGCAGAATGGAGATGGGCCAAAGGCGCACAATTGAGATCCTGCATCCACGCTCTCCCCAGGTTCAGGGGTTTGTTGCGTCTGGGGTTTCAGCTGGGCTCATGCTAGAGAACGGATCTGGGTCTGGACCTTCCCTATAGCTCAGGGTGCTGGGATCCAGAGTTTGGGTTAAGCCCAGTATAAGGATGGGGCCAGCTGCAAAGTTCGGCTGTTCCTGATGCCTGGGGCCAGCTGGTGGCAGCAATCTGATTTTGACCCACGCCTTTTAGAGGAGTGTTTGGGGCTCTATTGGGGCTCTAATTATGGGGCCAAGCATAGGGTGGGATGGAGATACACAGCCCCACTGCGAGCCCCAGGATGTAGGGACATGTGCTCATTGCTATACCCCTGAGCTTGCAGAGCATTTGCAACATTCTGTGACCTGCCAGGTCTGCGTGCCCCACCTACTCCCCTATCCCAGGCTAGTTAGCATCCCAGGGAGACAGAAGAGTGCAGGGGCTGCAACTATGGCCTTCCCTGAATGTGGTGCTGACAAGGGAGAGCCCCTGGGTCGTGTAAGGACAACCATCACGACTCCCTTTGATTGCGATTTTATCACACCAAAGAAAAAGCAAACCAGAAAAGAGGAGCGAAAAGCACCGAAATTAGGTGGGGAAAGTACTGAGCTAGATGGCAGAGTTCACCCCCTTGCACCAGGGGAAATATACCATAGCATAGCCCTATGCACCATTGAAATCCTCAAAACAGGACTGAAGTGGTGCATTGGCCTTGACTTGGCCCTCTGCACTGGGACACCCAGAAGTGTCTAGTGTCCATATGGTGTCCTGGCTACCAGCCATGCAAACCAGCTAGGTTTATCTCTCTGCATACTTGTTTGTGGCATTCACCCAGCTCTGGTCTTGATGCTAGACCCAACTCTTACTGCATGTCCTGGTGCTGTCCTCTCTGCCTTAGGTGTCCCTTACTGGCATGTCATGCTACATGCTGCGCTTCTCTTCTAACACATACTTCTCTTCCCATCTGTATCGGCATGGGTTTTCCGGGTGAGAACGCCGTGCTTATAGGTAATTGCATTCAGCGCCTGGGGAATGTCCAGGAAAGGATTGCTGCCGTCTACGATCCGCGTCACTTTTTTTGCACTGGCTCCTAGTTTGTCGTCCACAAGTTCTGACAGTGATTTTCTCAGCTCATCCTCGTCACTTGGAAAGAAACCCAGAGAAAACCTTGAACAAAGAACATTAGTCTTTGACACTGTTTTACCTGCTAGAGGGACCAGGCCTTGGTTTGAGCAAGTCACTCATTACAGTAGCAGTAGAATACAGCGGTAGAACCAAGTTGTTATATATTGAAAATCATGGTGTGCCAAGTATTGTAATATGTGGGAGTCAAATTCTCCTCTTGTGAGCAATGCTTTAGCCTTGTTGACTTTAATGGCATTGAACAAGGCATAATAGCGAGAGGCATTTGACAACCCGTGATTGTTCTCATTGCAGATTTGTGACATTACTTAGTCAAACAAGAGACATCATGCTTAATGCTAACAAAGCATATGTGGAAGGGAGATTCAGCCTAGTGCTTCAGGGCTTAGGCCCGCTATTAGAGTCCTGGGTGAGATCTAATGTGGGAGACAAATTACCCCAAGTCAGCTACTGTGGGGTTCTTACACCTTCTTACACCTGCAGGAGCATCTGGGTACTAGACTAGACAGAGCTCCAGGCTGGCGTAGAGTGGGCTGGAGAACATGGGGCTAGGCCAACCTGCAATGAGGCTCACCGGAGAGCAGAAGGCGACTGGAGCAAGAGGAATGAGAGCCAAGCTCACGTGGTGATGGAGCCCAGCTGGAGAAAGGGCTGCAGAGAGTCGAACGGGACACTCAGAGGAAAGAAAGCTCTCCAGGAAGGAGCCCCTGGGAGAGACCTTGATGGAAGCAGGGACTGTGAAAAGATCTCCACGCAGGGAGGCATGGGCAAAATCTTGACTAACCAGGGAAATGACTGCGGGGTCTACACTGCAATTAACACCTACAGCTGGCCTGGGTCAGTTGACTCGGGGCTTGGGCTGTGGAGCTATAAAATTGTGGTGTAGCTGTTTGGGCTTGGGCTGGAGCCCAGACTCTGGGACCACTCCAGAACAGCCAGTGCCTAAATGGCACAACTGGGCCCACTACAAATTAGCCTAGGGCCATATCAGAGTTCAGATGTAAGCTATACAATAATGGGCAAAAAGAAACTTCATCAGCTAGCAGGGATGTCACCAGGGCATCGAAGTATAAGAACATCAGAACCTAAGAATGACCACACTGGGTCAAACCAAAGGTCCATCTCGCCCAGTGTCCTGTATTCCAACAGTGGCCAGTGCCAGGTGCTTCAGAGGGCATGAACAGAACAGGTGACCATTGAGTGAAGTATCTGCCCCTTCCACTGGCTGGCCTGCTAAGGTCCAGAAGTCTGGGCTCCTCTAGCAAATGGCCAATGCCATATTGTCATTGCACCAAGGGGTGTCATGGGGGGACTGGGACTTTGGGTCAGGGTGGGGGCATGGCATTCGTGCCCACTACATTTCTCACCTGAACCTCACGGCTCTCCTTCCAGGGGCTGGGTGGAGCTACTTGGATGTGATAGTGTGTATTGCACTAACACTCTTGTGAGGCACTGTGGAGAGGGGTCTAGTTAAGGGCATGGGCAGAGGGGGTCAGGTGCCCGGAGTGGTGGGGAATGATCTGGTGTGGTATCTGACTCGTCGGTATCTCTGAGGATGCAGCAGGTAGCCTGGCGCAGAGGGTCTATGTCACCCATGTGAGTGTCTGTGCTCAGCACTATAGCTGTGCGATGGTACCTTATGCTCCCTGCTCCAGGCAGTACTTGTGTTAGTGCAAAGGAGGCTAGAAGTCTCTCATGTTGCAACCAGCCTGTCTGCAGTAAAGCAAGGAGCCCTGCAGCCAGGCAGCATCTGCTTCCCCTTCCTCCAGGATCTCAAGCTGATACAGAGGGAGGAAGGAAAAGAGTGCATGGAAATGGGGGGTGAAGGGGTGGGAGGAAGAGACCTATGAAGTACCAGCTAAATTGGGCAGGAACTAAACTGTCCCAGCCTTTGGAAGGCTGGTGCCTGCGGGCTCTGTTCTCCCTACTCACTGTGTGCAAAAGAGGCTGTGCATATGGTAATCCAGCATTTTGCAATAACACGATAATCGCTTCCCTGTCTTCAGCTGAACTAGCTGCACTTTCTCTGAACTCTCTTATATAAAATTTCCTGCCAGATGCCAGTGTATTAGAGCAGCCTTATTGGAGCTAGAGGGCTCCCTCTAGTGGCTGAATTACAGCAATACTTTGGCTTCTTTGCTGACCATTGCCTGCTATGAAGTCAATCAGGTTGCTTTGGCCTGGTGGGATTTTGCTCGCTCTCTCTCTCTCTCTCATTTATTTAGGGTTGGATTTTCAAAAGCACCTAATAGAGTTTAGAGCATAATTTCCATTGATAATCATTGAACATTTAGTGGGATAGGGCCAGCTACATAAGAACGGCCATACCGGGTCAGACCAAAGGTCCATCGAGCCCCGTGTCCTGTCTTCCGACAATGGCCCATGCCAGATACTTCAGAGGGAGTGAATAGAATAGGGCAATTATCAAGTGATCCATCCCCTGCCATCCAGTTCCAGGTTTAGCACTGGTAGTCAGAGGTTTAGGAAAACCCAAGCATGGGGTTGCCTCCCTGACCATCTTGGCTAATAGCCATGAATTTATCTAATTCATTTTTAATTCCAGATAAACTTTTGGCCATCACAACATCCCTTGGAAATGAGTTCCACCGGCTGACTGTGTGTTGTGTGAAGAAATCCTTCCTAATGTACTTCTAACAGTCTCATCAGCAGAGCAGGGCAAAATTTTTCTCATGAAACTCTTTTTGGGGAGAAAGACTAAGATTCGACAGCACTGCAACATTTTGTGAATTCATCTTGGTTTCTCTGACTTGTTCATTTAGGAAAAACTTTTATTTTCTGGTTTGAAATGACTTTTGTGTAAAAATTTACTTGAATTTTATTTTTGAAAAATTCAGAAATATTAAAAAATGGTCAAAATCCAAACAAAATGTCTTGTTTCACCCAAAACAATTTTCCCCATTACTTTTCAATGCACCAAATTTTTTTAAATAAATATTTTCTGTCTAAGGCAAAATGATTTCCCCCCACCCAACTTTTTGAAATTGCCAACAAACTGAAAAATCCATTATTCACCCAGCTCTACTCATCAACCCATTGCTTTTCAGGAAAAATAAAACCGACGACACATTCTCCAGTGTAGCCAGGCAACTGCAAGGCACGTGCAGCTGGTGTTGGGAAATGGAACCTCTCGGCCACAAGTCACTTGTGAGCATCTGGCTCCAACTGGTAGTGACCATCTGATGGCCCCTTTGTGAAATGACTTAGTGGGGCTCAGTCCAGTTCCTGATACATAGGTGCATGCATCATAAACACCACCACCACCAGAGGTGGATTAGGGGGTTCTGGGGCCCCTGGGCCAGCGCAAGTGGGGGCCCCTCCCCACCCCTGCTGCCTATAGTCCTGCCCGCTCCTCCTGGTGCTCCTGCTGGGGAAATGTGGTCAGGGAGCGGGGCATTGCCCTGCTCCCCTCCGATCCAGTATTTTGTGCCCAGACTCTGCTCCCCAGCAGGATCATTGGGTGGCTGGAAGGGTTGGGGCATGGTGTCACCCATTTTTCCGGGGGGCCCCCAATTGGCCAGGGCCCTTGGGCACAGGCCCCGTCGGCCCAGTGGCTAATCCATCACTGACCACCACAGTTGGTAATCAACTGGCCCTATAGAGAGACCAGGGACTGAATGGGCCAGGACGAAAGCAGGTCTCTCCCAAAGGATAAAGTGCATGGGGGCGGGGGGGGCATGGACTGCCCAGAACATAGCAGATCTGTGGGTAAATAAAGGGGTTGCTGCTAGGGTAAGAAGAGCCCTAAACACACATTTTTTTTTAAAAAGGATGTTCAACCAGAGTGAAGTCAGGGCAAGACCCACTTCATGGCTCACTTGATTCAGGCCCATCAACTGACACATGAGGTCTCAAGGAGAGGCCAGTGCAGCTTGAAGAGTGTATTTCTAGCACAGCTGTTCCACCCCACCTCCAGCCTGGACAGCTAATATCTATGTGCAAAGGATCTTCCCTGTTTTTATCTTGGCTGTTCTTTACCTGACACCCACATCCCCTACTGGCGTGCGAGTTTCTAATGGGAAATCAACCAAGGCTTGGCTTACTGCGCAATATATGGTTCTCTTCCTTTTTTCAATTACATTGTTTGAGTAACTTGTACAGTAAATTTCCATAATCAACCGACTGTGTGCATTGTAATGGACTGGTTGACATTATGCTCAGGGGGTTGCAGCAGTAATTAATCCTGGTGGAAGGTAGAGAAGTTCTGGTTTCAGCAGCTGTGCACATTTTCCACATGGCCCCATGGTGGTTCTTGATGGGATGTCATCCTGAGCCTGTTTCTGCTAGTTAATCCCTGGAGACAACTTTACTGGGAGTGAGCGCTGCACACACCGCCCTCCACTGCCCGGCATTAATGGCCTGATTTGCAGTGGTGCTGCAGGCTCTCAACACCCATCTAAGCCCACTGGAGCTGCACAAGCTAAGGACTTCTGAAAAATCAGGCTACAACTGTATCAATACAAGAGCCATCAGGAATGGGAGGGGTCAGAAGGCCAAGAGCAACGGGATGGGGATGAGATGGTGCTTAGCAGAGGATGAGACAGGAGGTCTGGAAAAAGAGACGAGATTTGTAATGGGCCTCCCATGAGCAGAACCATGCACCTCCGTGGAGCCTCCCTGAGGTCAATGGGCCTTGGGGATTCAACTGCCTGCAGCTCATTGCAGGAGTGGGGCCTAATGTTGTAACAGATGGAGTTTAAAACAGGTAAAGGGACTGCGGCTGGAGTTAAGGTGTTGCAAAATTATTATTATTATTATTGGAGATGATAAGGATGACATTGCTGACCAGGGTAAGTATGGTATTAATTGCTCTGAGACATGTCACTGGCCCTCATGGGATGCTCATGGGTGCCTCCTGCACAGTGATGGATGGAGTGAGAGGGGTGGCTCTGGGGTGAGGAACTGCTGTATTCACCACAGTGCAAGAGGAGAGCACAGGGGCTGTCATCCGGAAGGACAGCAATGACAGCACATGTGTGATACATAAATAAACCCACCCACCAACAGGGACAGGAGGACTGGTCAAAGCCCAGCTTCTGAATTCAGCAGTGAATGTTTATCATACTGGGGAGCTCGGATCTTGTTTTCTTGGTGTGATGGTCACCCCTCCACATGCAGCTACGTCAGATACTCCAGCAAGGCAGTGTACCTCTAAAGGGGTAAAATCTCCCTCATGCAGAGGGCCAATGTTATGCCTTACCTGGTGCCTTTGACTTTGCCTTGCACTGGCCCTAAATGAGGTTGAATTTCACCCGTTCAGAAGCACACGTCCTTTCTGGAGCATTACCAGTCCCTGCATATGTTAATACTGCACTTTCCTGAAGCTTCTTGAGCTAATGATCCAAGAGCTTTGAAAGAGACCTTTCGGGTGAGAGGGCACTGAAAAGTGATACTTACATGGCCCACTCCAGCTTTTCATTTTTGATGGAGTTATACAGTGTCTGCAACAAGAGCACAATATTAGCTCTTAGCAGCTTCTCCAGGCAATGGGTCCCATTTGTGGATCCCTCCCAGGGGAATGCCCTTTATAAGGCCTGTATGGCAGAGTGCGCTCAGAGAGATGCTTGGTTTTTGCCCTGCCTACAGGAGAGCTGTCTGGAACAGAGGCATTGGTATCATTCTCACAGGCACTGACTTATATTTGTCATGGTGGGCGCTCCACCCCCACCCCACCCCAAAGCCCTGCCCCTTCCCCTGAGGTCCCGCCCTCACTCCACCTCTTCCCATCCCTGCTCTGCCCCCTCCCCCCGAGGTCCTACCCTCACTCTGCCTCTTCCTGCCCCACTGCCTCCCACCTGGCTCCCTGCCCGCCTGCGGCTCGCTGCTCTCCCCCCTCCCCCCGAATGCCTCCCGCCAGCCGCCAAACAACTGATCAGCAGCTGTGGGGCTGGTGGATGCTGAGCACTCACTATTTTTTCCCATGGGTACTTGAGCGCCGGAGCACCCACGGAGTCGGCGCCTGTGACCATTGTGACAGTGCCTTTCTTGCAATCATGCAGTGATGCTGGTGTTGGCAAGGGTAACTGCAGTACGGTTCAGATGGAAGCAGCTTTCATTGGACTCCAGGCTCATTTGCCATGCACAACAATGCTGACCATGGGCACGTTACAAGGAGTCATTGCCCCCATGGGGCTGAAGGAGTTTAATCCCTCCCTGCCTCCCCCAAAGGGTGAGAGCACGACTGGGGTGCTGGCATTTGGAAAGGAGGTGTCAAGGATTCTCCAGGCAGGGATAGACTCCTGGTGATTGTGAATTCCCTGCTGCACATGTCAGCAGCAGTGCCAGGAAGGCCAGCCCTGCCTTGGGGCCCTGTGTCCCAAGCGGTGACGTTTGTTCATAAAGCACTGGGCTACATCTCTGAACTGGAGCGATTCCTGCATAAACTCCTGCCTTCTCAGAGGCTGTTGGAAGGCTCCCCGCCCAAGGTGAGGGGTGGGCATTTGGAACGACCCAGGTCTAAGAGGGGAGTCCCCACCCCTAGGGTGAGATGACAGAGCCCATCTCTGGCTACACTGGCCATGGCTACATTGCAGTTCCCACTGGTAGAGCTGCACCTATTGGGACTTACCGGTTTGAAAGATACTACCATAGATGAGACTTCAGAGGGGAAGTCAGTGTCTGCAGTAGGGAATTTTAGACCAGAATTCCCATTGCTATCACTACTAGCTTAGCCATGGGTGGGAGATTTGTCTGAGACTACTGCAGGGGTAGTCACTAGGCTAGTGCCTGAAACACAGGTGATCTGCATTCTACTCCTGGTAAGTCTCTCTGTGCTTCATGCTCCCCATCTGTGAAACGGGGCAGTGATGTGTAACAGCCTCGCTGGGGTGCTGGGAGACAGGACTAGCTAGCACTTGTAAAGGCCAAAGTAGTGTTAAGGCAGAGCTGTGCCAGTGGCTGGGTGAGACCTAAGGCATTCCTGGCTCTCTTCCCTGGGCAGAACCTACAAGGAGCTCCGAATACAGGGTTGGACTCACTGGTAGGGAATGCAATAAGGGGAACTGAAGCCCCATATTATTTTGGGTGCATTGCTCTGTGTCCAGATGCAGTGGTGCTGCAGGCTACGTAACTAGTGAGACAGACAGCTACACTTTTGTACACTATGAGGACAGTGAGAAATCACAGAGTACAAACAAAAGATGGTACCAGAAAACAGACCTATTCTGACATGCGAAGTTATCACAAGCTTCTTGTGCTTTCCTAGTTTAGCAAAGACTGCTGCAAAGCTTTGACACTACCCTGGAAGGAAAACGGAAGGTACGTTTGGACTCTGACGGTCGGGACCACCAGAAATAACTCAGCGGCAAGGGCCTGAGGCAAGGAATCAAGCTAACCACGTTCTATTCCTGGCTTTGCTTTGTATGAGACACTTTGCCTTTCTGTTTGGTTCCCTTCCTACCAATGAGCTATTCAAATTATCAGCTCTTCCGGGCAGAGACTGTCTTTCATTATGTGTATGTACAGCACCTACCACAATGGGCCCGCCTTGGAGATGGTGCCTTTAGGTGCCACCCTAATAACACTAACATTGATATCACATTACCTTCAGCAGATCCTTTGCGAAGTCCTTCCCATCATTTAAGCCATCCAGGTTTGCTATAAATTGTTGGCATGACATCTTCTTTCCAATATTCTGCAATGCAAAGAAACAGAGCATTAAACCCCTGGATAGCTCCCAGTTTAAATTCCCAAACTGCTTTGAGCAACTGATTGTTGCTATTAGAGCGGGACCTGATCCAACAGCCTAATGCTGAACACCCGTGAATGTTGTGGCTCCTCTCTTCTAGAGAGGTTCTTCTGTCAGGCTCATCACTGTGGTATCTGATGTTTGCAATCTGAACCTGGCTCCACATTTTTCAAATCTACTCCTCTCCCCACACCAATTCGGCAGTGTTCCCAATCCAAATCTGGAGCCAGCCTTCTAACATGGGCTTACCTCTGGCAATCACACATTACTGAATCCAGATTGAGAGTCCGACACAACAGCTGAGTCACAAAACCCAAACCCAGGTGCTCCTACTGTAGTAAATAACACTGGGCTTGATTCCCTGGAGCCAAAGTAGCACAGAGTGGCTGTGAAGCATCTGACTGGAGGGCTGGGTGGGTTATTTTTAGCAATTTTTAGGTAGATGTCCAAAAATCAGGGGGGTTCTCTTGGTATACTCTGTAGTGAGTACTGTAATGTATATATAGTATGTACTGTAAAGAGTGATCTGTTTGTAATGTTCCCAAGGGTGCTTTCACATCAGACCGTTTCAAACAGTCCTACGTTAAAGTGCACTAGGGAACCTTTAGTGCACACCTGCAGGGTTAACACAGACCAATTAATGACCAACATGTTTGTGTGCTTTGGAAATCACACTCCCCTAGTCCACATGACTGTTCCGTGTAGACAAGCCCTTAGACACAAGTACCCAGTTCTGGTGTCTTTCCAGTATTTCTTGGTTAAACACTGCTTTCGTTTGCTTTGTACTGGGGATGTTTTTCAGTTAATACCTAAAACCAGAAGCCCTAACAGGGCTTTGCTATATTATCAAAGTAGTTAAAGCCAGCACCCAGTGAGAGGGGTGGCTCTGGGGTGAGGAACTGCTGTATTCACCACGGTACAAGAGGAAAGCACAGGGGCTGTCATCCAGAAGGACAGTAATGATGGCTCGTCGTGTGTGATCCGTGGGACCCTGCTTACAGTGACCAGGGTGAATCTGTGCAAAGTGAGGTGGGTTCTGGTAGTCAACAGGGGGAAAAGAAACTCTAAAAACAAATGAAACAAGCACCTTCCCCCCCAACCCAAGAAATGCTCCCTATGCACTAGAAATGAACCCTCGATTGGCGTGAAAGCCCATCAAATAGCAAAGGAGGAGGTCAACTAGAATGTGCTGACTCCCCGGCAGCGTTTATCGCTGTGCACAGCCTTCACCACTCTGCAGCCCTGGTTGCTTGCAGCTCTGATGCTGCTTTGTCCCATATCACTAGCTAACACCATGTGGGCAGGCTTTGAGATTAACATGGCTAGCTTTGCCCCCTGCTGCCCCATTAACCGCAGTTGAATTGAGGACATGTTTCTCTTTGAGCGGCTCTGGTTTCTGGTGCCACATTTGAATGACTCTGTCTGATATTCCCAATTATGCATACTATCACTAGCAGGGTTTGGATTAGTCAACACCCAGGGGAGGTCAGGGGGGAGAGCAATAAAGCGCTGTAACAAATCTGCAGCCTCCTACGGCTTTGTAGTTGACACCGTGACTATGCAGAACTCCCCGGCAGCCGCAGAAACACAACTCACTCTTCCAAAAGGACAAGCCCATCTTTGCAAAGGTGGGGGCCTACATTCAGGCCCTTCGGTACATATTCATGGAACTTAATAGGGCCTGATTTTTCCAACCAGCCGACCACCCAGCAGCCCCTATTGAAGTCTGAACTAATCCTGAAAATCAGGGATCTTATTTAGAAGCCTAACTATAGACACACATATTATAAAGTCTTGGCCATGTCCCTGCTAATAAGTTAACTCTGGGCAGCCTAGGAGCTAGAATGCAAAGCCAAGCAGTGCTGTTTCTCTCCCGTAGAGGGCAGTGGGACTCATGCCCACTTGCTAGCCAGGGTATGGCAGCGCTACAAGCCACCACCTTAACAGAATTGTGTGGATGGAGCTTGGGGAAGAGGCATAATGGACCTCCAAGAGAGGGACCTGGTGCTGGTGACCCTGAGGTGTGGAATATCCTCACCCAGGGAGGGGACTAATATCTCTGCCCACTGCGGGTGATACCAAGTATCCTTGAATCAGCTAGTGGAGTTTCCATCTGTTCCTGCCTGTACACACAAATGCCCCATAGCCCGGCTCCAGTAGAGAGCAGCGCTGGGGACAACAGCCATTCTCTGAGCTAGGCAAAGGGATGAACACATACCACTGCTCTGTCCCCTAGGCCTGGCTCCCATCAACATTAACTAGTATGGACCAGCTCATTAAATCTCTCCAGTGTAATGGGCCAGCATTATCCCTGGTGTCAGTGGGTTCTCCTGCCACTGAGCAGTGCTTGCTCATGGCAGTGTGAGATCCCTGCCTCTTTAGGGTCCCTGAGTCGAGGCCAGGTGGATGAGGATACCTTTAGAGATACTGATTTGTTTCCTTTAGAATAAGTCACAACCAGAATTCTGAATCTGAATCCCAAAGCTGTAGAGGTGCCTGACATCCAAATCCAGGTTTGATTGTCACACACATCCACTGTGTTTAGAATGGGCTGTAAAAAACCACCCAGACCCTAAAGACCATCAACTGTGGAAGAGTCTTTCAGCTGGAACCCATCACTACTTCACAGAAGTTGTTCCACATTCGCAAGAAGTAAATACATGTTGTTGCCTGCAGCATCTTCAGGGCTGAATGCTCTCATGGAAACCACTCCAAAGGGTATCAGATAGTGAACATGGATGCACCAATCAGCTGCAGCTACACTAGAAAAAAACATCATTCAAAATGAGACCAAAGGAGACATTCTTGTGCCACAAGACCCGGTTCAGCGGGGTACTTAGGCACACCGCTTAACGTGATGCATGGAGTACTTCCATTCAATGTGAGCTCTCACATGCTTAGAGTTAAGCACTTTCTTATGTACCTTGCTGAATAGGATTCTCATTGCATAAAGGGTTGCCTGCAGAGCTTTGAAAGAGATATTTCCCTGAGCAACTGACTAGCCACATGCACAAGGTCAACTTGCCTTTCTATGAAGCCTCAGGCATTGGCCAATGGCAGAAGGAGAAATCTGGGCAGTGATTACTGCTATATTCCCCTAGGAGAATGAACTTTTATAGGTTCATAGATTCATAGATACTAAGGTCAGAAGGGACCATTCTGATCACCAAATCCGACCTCCTGCACAACGCAGGCCACAGAATCTCTTTTACCCAATACTACATGCTCCTGGACACGGGATGAGAAGTGAAAGATCAGGTCTCTGTGTAGCTCACTCATAGAGAATTCATTTAGAGCTTATTCATATAGTTACCTCCCTGATGTGTTTGAGATAGATAGATAGATAGATAGATAGATAGATAGATAGATAGATAGATAGATAGATAGATAGATAGATAGATAGATAGGGTCTGATTCTGCTCTCACGTAGTATTACCCTGGTGTACCTCCACTGGAGCTTTAGCCACCTGGTTGTGAGAATAGAATGAAGCCTAGGCTGTTCAACTTGGACAGCTTGGGTAATTAAATGCCAATCCATCCAAGATGCATGTCTCCAACATCTGATGCAGTCAAGCATCAGTGACTCCTCTCTGCTTCTCCTGCAGATCCGGTACTATCCCTTGATGGAAGGCTGGCTAGGTGCCCTCATTAGGTGGCTCTGTAGGTGACAGAGCTCTGAGCAGGAGGGTTAGCTCCGAGGTTTAGATGAGGAGGGGAAAAGCAAAGGTGCAATGCAGCCTCCAGATTCAAAAGGCTCCTGACTCAGAAGGAAAATGAGGCACTGTGACACAGCAGGGAGCTGAAGACACTGCAGCTCTCTAAGAGCTCCTCGCTTGCCTCTGGGAGATCTGATTGTATTTGATGAGCTTTAAAGTGATGCCTGAAATTGGCAAACACATTATCTGGAAAGTACAGCATCCTATTACATTCCTGGCCTTTGGAAACTCTTCTCTCTGTGGCTTCATGGTGGGGTGTGGCTTAGTTTACACAGATTGATTTCTCAGCACTCACAGATGCTGCCTGGGACCAGGGAGCTCTGGGGCAGTAACTATTGGATGAGAGTGGTATGCTCATGAAACCTAGCATGGGATGGCTGTCAGAAAAGTGTGTAAAATAGGACGTCACTATGGAAGTGACATCACAACCCCTTGCAGACCAATCATAGCCACCAACACTGTTCCCTCTAAACTGCGCGCGTGTGTGTGCGCACAGATCCTAAACCCCACGCACATGGCGAAACTCCGTGCGCACAAAAATTTGCACAGAAGCACAAAAATTTGCACAGAAGACATTTTTTGCACACATGGCCTGTCAAAAATTAGAGGGAACATTGGCTACCAAGTGGCACTACGTGGTTGTGATGCTGGCAGACCAGATGCCAGCTCATGCCAAGGTCCCTATGTCTCCACTGGACACTGAGATGCACAGCTGGAATCTGTTTGGCTCACCTATGGGTTAATAGTAGTAGAATAGGTATCAGAATCATAAGCAATAGTTTGGACTCTATTGAATGCTTGTGAGCTGCTGCCTGCATTAATCTCACTTGTAATGTCTGCATTCCATAGGGTAACGTAACTTTTAAGTGGGTATATTGTGAGCTTCTCTGACTGTCTGAATCGCCAGCAGGAGAGGGAATTTAATTAGTGTGAAGAGTTGCTCTTCTACAGAAATTATTAGCTCCCTCCCCTGAAAGAGGAGACCCCTCAAAACCAGACGGGCTCGGGTTGAATCTTACAACTGGAAACTCCCCACATCTGGACTGAGAAACCATCAACAAAAGGACCAAAGACTCTGATTGTTTTCTACTCTCCTTCCTATGAAGATGAGTCCTGCAAGTGGATTTCTCCCATCAGCTGAGATTGCAGCTCAGAGTCCATGGCGGGAGGGGGATAAAAAACCCCAAACCAAAGGAACTAAGGATCTCTCTGTTGCTTGGACTCAGGGGGAAAGGAGTGGGGGGGGGCTAACTGTTTCTAGGCATGAGCAAGAGATCCCCAGCTGCCTAGCCTGGGTTAGCCCTAAAGGTTAAATGGAGCTTGCTGATGATAGAAGCCTCTATTACTTTTTGAAACCTTAGACTGTAACTCATTTGAGTGTCTGTTTGATGGCTTTAACCTTGTAAATAACTAACTTCCCTTTCCTAGTTAATAAATCTTCATTAGTTTACAATAAGACTGGCTACATGCTTTGTCTTTGGTATGAGACCTAAAGCACAATGGACCTGGGGTCAGTGATTGGTCCTTTGGGATCAGGAGTAACCTGAACATTGCTGTGATTCTTGGTGTAAGGGGCCATTGATCACAGAGATAAGCTCACCAGGGCGGCGAGACAGACCAGAGAACCCAAGGGGATTGACTGTCTGTGACTCCTTGGTAAGGCTTTTAAAGGGCCTGAGGTGCAGCTGCGTGGTGAAATTTAAGTTTAGAACTCACGGCCAACTTACGGTTTGTGCCCTGGGTTTGAACAGTCTGCCCTGTGGTTGGTACTCCATGGCCCTCTGTTCTAGCGGGCATTGCACCATCTGTAATGTGTCATTTCTCCTTCACAGCAACTCGTAGAGCAGCTGCAGTCATGGCAGATTTGGTTCAATGCTGACGTTGAGTTAGAAGGGATGGGATAAAATGGCTGTCTTGGCCTCTCCCAAAACGCTCAGGGAAAGCAGTGAAGTGATGCTGATTTACTCCAGGTGAGGATTTGGCTTCTATATCTCTTTTCAGCAGTAGCTCTGAAAGCATGACACTACAGCAGGTCAGGGTCTCCATCCCCATTTTATAGGTGAGGAAACTGAGGCACAGAACTGGGATGTGACTTGCTGGAGGTCCCATGGAAAGGTGATGGGCAAGCTGGGACTAGGACTCAGACCTCTGCATTGGACCTTACTGCCTCCTCAGCAAAAGCACTAGCAGCAAAAAGCCTGTGTTGTGTGCATGGCGTTCTGGTGCACCCAAGGAGAGAAAGATGAAAGAGGGCAGTGAGGCTCAGACGTGTAATTACGGTAACTGCACCTGTCCGTATTGTAGGGGATGATGGGGAAACTCCCCTTCCCTAGGAAATTAGTGCAGTTTTCACCAAGATTAGCTTCTCTAAGGAAGAGTTCAGGAGCAGCCTGTGCAATACAGACCCACAGATGGCCTCAAAGGCCACGAGACTGGGGCTCCAGCCAGAAGAGGGGTTCTCGGCAGCAGCACTCCCTGTGCCGCCTCGTGAGAGACTGAAAGGTTGGGAGGGAAGGATGGTTAGGTGCATGCCGAGTGGACCTAGAGCTATATGGATCCACTGTCCAAACCCCCTTGCTAATGGGGAATGCAGGGACCATGGATGTTATTTCACCCCGAAGGCTGAGGTAGTCCTGACAAAGTGGCTCTGCTGTTGTGTGGCCTGGGTGCGTGGGGATTCCACTCCTTGGAGAACTTCTGGGCCTGGTCCATTTACATGGGCTTTGTGCAGGAGTCAGGATTTGGCCCAAGGACTAGTCGGCATTCACTCACAAGGTCTGCAATAAACAAAGTGTCTGAATCGCCTCCTACTTTGTTTACATCAGTATGACATAAGTGTGACTCCACTGGGTTGATGGAGTTGCTACAGATTTACATCTAGCTATCTATGGAAAAAATAAATGACACCCAGATACTGAATGATGACTCATATCCAAATCACATTATTGTGCATGCAAATGACTGATTAGGTGAATTAGGCACCTTCAATCACCCATTTTGTATGCACAACAGTGGTCGCTGCTGGTGCAAAGTAGCTGTGTATTTTGTGCATGCATTTGCATGCCTAACATTTTGAAAAAAACAGCCCCATTATTTTATGATTCATTAGTTGCTGTGTGGCATTGGTGTGCCACAATGTCAAATAAAACCAACCTGAAGAAGGCAGAGTTCCTGCCCCAAACTGCTCACAAGCTACGCTGGAGAAACAAAACCATTTGAACAGAGGGTCCAATCCTGCAGGCTTCAAGCAGGCAAAACTTCTGTTACTTTCATTCGGGGCTTGGCCTGCATAAAGCTTGCAAGATCAGGTTCCAGCTTCATCAAGCCTAAACTCAGACCCTGGATGACGCAGGGGAGCAAAGTCCAATCTCAAATGGGTGTCAATTTCCTATTGTTTTAACACTGCAGAACTGCCAACCCCAGACATTCAAAAGTCATGAATCAGGCACCCCAAGTCATGAGAGTCACCCCAAGTCATGGCTTAACAATCATGAGATTTTAGAAGAACACTAATGTGGGGGAGGGGCTAATTTTGAGCTTTTAGGAATCACGATTTCAAGCTTTGCTCTGCAACCACTTTTTTCCATGAAACCTGAGATTATCCTGTCATTACATGACTTCAGGAGCTGGGGCTTTAAGAAAAAAAACACACAAAATATTATGAGGGTTGTGATAAAACTGCAAGATGAAGCAACACGGTGATACTTATTCATCATTGTTATGTTTTGGCCAAAAGCCTTGACCCAGGTGTAATAATAACCAGCAGTCATGCATGAGAAGGTTGTGAGGCCATTGCAGACAGAACCAAAGAGGTCTCCTGCACACTGTAGCTAGCTCCTTTCCAGAAGATCTCAGGAACTGAAGCAGCCAACAGCAAAGTCACATTGTGGTGTCGCCAACTCTCATTTTATTACAAGGCTCCCATTATTTGGTGTTTCTCTTAAAGACCCAGCTACAGGAGTCATGTGATTATGTGACAAACTCAGGTGTTATATTAAAAAAATATGTTTTGAGATTCTTTTGGTTAGAGAGAAAAGCTTGAAAACATGATCCAAGTGCATCCAGCACTAGTCAATTCCAGGCTCATCACACTGCACCTGCTCCAGCAACCAGCTGGGGTTAACCCCTTCCTAGCAAGTGGGATTTCACGATATCTCCCACCTCGTAGCAAAGTACAGTAATATGTTGAAACACATCTCCATTATGTCAATAAATAACGTAATAGGTGTTGTTGTTACAGCACCTGTAACCAAATAGTTAGGAAGAAGGAGGCAGATCAAATCACATATTCTGCCTCCCATAGCATTTATTTTAAATTGAGGACTGTCTATGAATCTTCAATGTATTATTAATGATGTATTTAAAAAGGTTGCTGCCCCTAGAAGACTGTTGTACTGAATGATCCTTGGTCAGAAGAAGATTTTTGACTCATCGAAACCCACGGGAAGGAAAGTAGACTGTGGGAAACATTCAGCGTGTTTTGTGAATATCAGTGAGAGGAACCCAGAAGCTGACGCATGATCAATAGCATTTTAGTTTGAGAAATCCTCTTGCTATTGAAGTCTATTGGAGTTCTGCCACTGATTTCATTCAATAGGAGCAGGATTGGGCCTCTGGGATGTAGCAGGGAATCACTCCCCCCACCCCACCAGAAATACATGTAATTCAGGTACTTTTTAAACTACATTCTTGTAATATACAATCACATAGGTATTCACACAAACAAAAGGACTTCTTACACAGGAAAAAACCAAATCAAATGCCAAAACTTGAAGCAAAGCACTACAATCACTGCACTTACCACCTGGCAAAGGGTTAAAGAGCAGAAAGAGAGGATCCAGGAGCAGAAGGAGGAAAAAAGGAGGAGAAGAAGGAGAAGAAGAAATTAATGTCACACATGCAGAAAAATATAGAAAAGAACTTTCACAGCGAAGAGATACCTCCATAGACCGGCAAACTCACATTGATCCTCATTTCTACAGCCGATCACAAAATATCAATTGTTGTCCCTGGACAGTTAGAAAAAAATGTTTCTTTTGAAATTTACGATGAGCATTTTCCCAGTGAAAAACTGCAAATGCAAGTGTTTTGGATCTTTGAAAAAATTCCAATTTTTCTGGACAATTTTGGAGGGATTGGTTTTTCATCAAAAAACAGGAATATTTTGACTGAAAGTGAATTTTGTGTTTTGGCTGGAAAGCCATTTTTGGTTGAGGGTAAAAAAATGCTTTGATGAAAAAGAAAGTTGACCAGTTGTACTCAGTTCATGCAAAGGATTTGTGAGATGTGCTATTCTTGCACAATCCTGTTCCAGACCCAGATTAAAGACCATGAAACACCATGCTCAGTGCATATTTATTTTCCTGATGGGCATCTGGAAATCTATCTGGTGGCTAATGTAATGCTATCTATGCTGTATGGCACATACAGTACTCTTGGGAACCTGTGATTCATTTGCCAGTGGGTCAGTCCTGCCAGCCCTGGGAGATCCCAGAATGTTATTTATGGTAGCCTTGTAATGCTGGGCGCTACACACATTCTATTATGCTAACGGAGGGCAATGAGACATTCGCTGTTTGTGCTGCTTGTGTCTCTGTTGCACTGTAATTTCTTTTTTCTCTGTAGCTTACTTTAGATGTAGCTCTGACATCAGGCCTTCGAAGCCTCTCTCTTTCTCTAGCATCTAGTCATTGTGCTGCCAGAAGCTTGGCCGTGTCATTGCTAAGCCAAGTGGGGCGCTAGCCGATGGCTTGGCTTGGATTCAGAGCAAATCGTTCAAGTTGCTCATGCATTTCAATGTCCTCATGACAGCGGGGTACCGTAAAGTTGGGCACAGCAGCCCCCCATTGAATACAGCTGAGCGTGGAGCAGAGAAAATGGCACCTGCAATTGCCCCGGCGGATGGGAGGTTGAGGGCGGCCATGCAACATACCAGCTGTCCTTGTGCTGCTAAGGGCCCAGGGCTAAGCAGGATCTTGCCTGTTATTTTTGACCTGTGTCCTGTGCCCCTGTTTAAATATCCTCCTGCCTGGCTTATCTGTTTCATGGCAGTCTCAAGTCCTGTGGTATGTTAGTTGCTCCTCAGGCCCTTCTCCTGCCTTCTGCTGCAGGATGCACAATCAAAATTTTCCTAAGGTAGGAGCCCAGAGCTTTCCCTTCCCTGCCCTGCCTCCATCCCCGTGCTCTCTCCCCCACACTCCCCCCAGCCCCGTACTCTTCCCCCGACGTTACTCTGCACCCAGCTCTGAGCTCTCCCTGCTGCACACCCAGCCCCGTGCTCTCTCCCCCACACTCCCCACTGCCCTCAGACACATACACTCCCCCTCCCTCCAGCTCTGCACACCCCTCACTCCAGCAGCTCAACACTGAGTCCTGAGCTTTTCCCCTCACATCGCCCTGCAGCCAGCTCCAAGCTCTCCCCAGCATCCAGCCCTGCGCTCTTCCCCCCCACCTTATCCTGCACCCAGCTCTGAGCTCTCCCTGCCCCACACCCACGCGCAAGCTCCTCCACAGTGATGCAGTCAGGCCGAAAAGCACCATCCCCACCAGGGGCCAGGCAGTTCTGGGAGCTCCAGCCCCCATCCTCCTTCTGCATCTCTGCTTCCCAAGGAAGCACCAAAAGGATCCAGTCCTCCCACTCTCCTGCAGACTGGCGGTGTCTGGAGCACCCTTCTCCACTTCTCTCTGGGGGCTGGGGATGCCCGGGGCCCCTGGGTGCCGGAAGGGCTGCAAGCGTGGGGTGTCCTACCCAGGCAAACGGGTTACAGCCCCACTCAAATTTAATCCACGCCCCCCATAGCACTCCGAAGCCCAGACAGCCTTAAGCCTCTCTCTCAACCTTATGCTGGTCTGTGATTGAAGCTGAAAATCCATTGTGCTGCTAGCTCAGTCTAGACTTCTCCGGCCTCACTCCGTCTGCAGGACATTATTTCCTTGTCCTCCCAGCCTGAGAAGCAGGAAGAAACCTCCTCTCAGCACATGGGTGGAACTGGCCACAGGGGAGCCTCTGTCAGAATTGCAGCCAAATCTGATCTGGCCCTAAAAACACACAAATTCAAACTAATAATCATCCCGCAAGCAGCGTGTGCGTGAAGGAGGGAGTGGCGGGTGCAGTAGAACAGTGTCCGTCAGAGCGGGCTGCTCGGGCCTTGGCCTGTGAGGCCCTATGGATGCCATTGGGGGTAGCGCTCACTCCTCTCCCCCCAGGCCCAGCGGCAGAGGGTGGTTGTGATGCAACCATCAATGAGCGTTTGTAGCAGATGGCTCATTCTAGGGACAGCGCTGGTGCAAACGCCTGGTCCCCACCGCCGCATGCTGAGAACGCGGGTGTGAAAACTCACCACCCAGCTGGAAGGCCAGAGCACCAGGCTGGTGACTGCACTCCAGGCTAGCCCGGCCTGCTCCTGGTATCGCCTTGGTCACACCCCTCTCCTCCAGCACATGCATTGTCTGCTGAGACACACCGCACTGCACCCACAAGCTCTGCAAGGGGGGCGGCTCATCTCCCAGCTGGATTCGCCCCACTGAGGAGGGGTTCACATGGGAGCAGGACATGGGGGCTTGCTTGCAGAAAGCTAATTAAAGATCTAAGGGCCAGGCTGCGCACTGTGGGCACAAAGCTGCCTCTCTTTGGGGGTGCCTTCGGAGGCACAATCCCTTTTCTGGCATGCTTTGCTATTACTGGGGGCTAGTGTGTGGGAGGAGCTGGCTCATGGCCATACCTCTCTGCCCCCCCCCACCCCGGCCCCTTGGCATGGCTGCCATCCATGGGGCTGCACAGAGGTGAAGAGCTTGGCCTTTACCAGTCTGTGCATATGGGGTGTGCAGGCTCTCTGGGCTCACTCTAGGGATGAGGGCAATCTTCCCCCCAGAGAACACAGGGTTAAAACACATGGGTAGAGTGACCAGACGTCCTGATTTTACAGGGATAATCGCGATATTCAGGGCTTTGTCTTATATCGGCACTATTGCCCTGCAGCCAGTGTGCCAATTTCTCAGACTTGCTATCCGTTCCCCCTATCCATGGATGTAGGAAGGCGGGGAATCCTGATCCATGGTGGGAGGGGAAAGGGCCAGTGACAGCCAGGTGAGCAATTGGCAATATGGTTCTAACTGTAACAGCTGTGCAGAGCACAGACCTGCGTGTGAACAGCCCCTACAGGATGCCCAGAGATCCATGCATGTAAGGGGAATCCAGGGCCTAGGGGGCTGAACTCCTTGCCTACTCTTAGGAGAGGTTAATGAGGACTGATTTGAGACTCACTGTCCACAGGCATTTCCTCACACTGTACCCCTGTGCGACATACAGGCTTGGGGTCAGCTCAATGCCATGGGGAGAGCCGCTAGGGTGCAGACTAACTAATGCTGACAACACCCTATGTCCAAGGATTGTGCTCCTGCTGGAGTCAAAGGTAACAGGACCATCCCCTTCATGGGGTAGGATTGGGATGCCAGTCATTTTTCCGTGCATTTCCTGTACTCTCTGTTTTCAAATGCTACTCCCCTGCAATCAGTTAGGTTTCCCCTCTCATACATAGCCTGGCTGTGAAGATGTTCATTTCTGACCTGATCTCTCCTCCCAGCAGCCAGGAGCAGGCTCACCAACCTGTGATGAACATGTCCCCCATGTGCAGCACTAGGAATCCTTTGCCACCCGGTGAAATCGCCTTAAATACCCTTTTGCCGTTGTCAGACCAGCCTTGCCTCCAATCAGCGGCCTAGGTCCCCTATACCCTGCCATCCCGCTGCTGCACGCTTTGTCGTAGGAGGTGACCCAATGCATCCCATAGTGCTCGGTGCATGGTGCTGTGTGACATGAGCTGGGGGTGGTTCTCCATCTAGGTCCTAGCGAGCAGGGATCAGACTCATGCACTGAGGGAACTCAGCTGACATCACTAGAGAACCAGCTGGGGTTAATTTAGCCTAAGGTGCCTCCATCGTAACAACCATCCCCCAATCAATGGTAATCTCAGCTCGCCCCCAGGAGCGAATGGTCAAGGGGAGCTGATATATCTCCCCCCCGGCTCCAGAGGGTCCTTCCCCAGCAGGGCAGACTAGGAACAAAGGTGCACTGCCACCATCTGAGCTGGACCTGTACTATACAAAAAGGGCCAGATCCTAGCCCCATTGAAGCCAATGGGAGATTTGCCATTGATTTAAGTGGGGCTTGACACAAACAGAGGCTCTGTCTCCAGGGCTGTCTTTCAGGCACTGCTGGGCATTCACCTGGCCTAGTCTCGAGAGTCCCACCTTGGAAATGCCAGAGCGCTCTCTTCCGCCCCATCCTGCTTCTCCAGGTGCTCCGGCAGCATGGCCCACAGAATGATAAAGACTTGGGAAGGAAGGAAAGAAGGAAGAAGGCTTCGATAAGCTCTACTTACATGGCCATGAAGATCTGTGTTTAGCAGCATCAGGGCACAGGTCAGTGTATGAATTCCATCTGAAACACACAACAAATGCAAACAGCTCTCAGCGCTCTCCAGACCGTTGTCCTCAGAGCACCTTGACCCCTCTGTCGTCTCAGCTCCCCCAGTGCAAAGGGGAGACACACTGTGGCTTTTTGTGAAAGTTTTTGTGCTGTTGGATTTAACAGTACACTCAGCAGTGCTGCTGGGTCCAGTGGGAGGGTATGTAGTGGGCCTGTTACATAAGAACATAAGAACGGCCATACTGGGTCAGACCAAAGGTCTATCTAGCCCAGTATCCTGTCTTATGACAGCGGCCAATGCCAGGTGCCCCAGAGGGAATGAACAGAACAGGTATCATAAAGTGATCCATCCCCTGTCGCACATTCCCAGCTTCTGGCAAAACCCAAGGCTAGGGACACCATCCCTGCCCATCCTGGTTAATAGCCATTGATGGACCTATTCTCCATGAACTTATCTAGTTTTTTTTTAACTCTGTTATGTTTTTGGCCTTCACAAAATCCTCTGGCAAGGAGTTCCACAGGTTGACTCCACAGGTGAAGAAATACTCTCTTTTGTTTGTTTTAAACCTGCTGCCTATTAATTTCATTTGGTGACCCCCCAGTTCTTATGTTATGAGAAGGAGCAAATAACACTTCCCTATTTGCTTTCTCCACATCAGTCATAATTTTATAGACCTCTATCATATCCCCCCTTATTCATCTCTTTTCCAAGCTGACAAGTAACAATCTTATTAATCTCTCCTCATACAGAAGTTGCTCCGTACCCCTAATCATTTTTGTTGCCCTTTTCTGAACCTTTTCCAATTCCAATATATCTTTTTTTGAGATGGAGCAACCACATCTGCATGCAGTATTCAAGATGTGAGCATACCATAGATTTATATAGAGGCAATATGATATTTTTTGTCTTATTATCTATCCCTTCCTTAATGATTCCCAATATTCTGTTTGCTTTTTTAACTGCTGCTGCACATTGGGTGGATGTTTTCAGAGAACTGTCCACAGTTATTCCAAGATCTCCCTCTTGAGCAGTAACAGCTCATTTAGACCACATCATTTTATATGTATAGTTGGGATTATGTTTTCCAATGTGCATTACTTTGCATTTATCAACATTGAATTTCATCTGCCATTTTGTTGCCCAGTCACCCAGTTTTGTGAGATCCCTTTGTAGCTCTTCATAGTCTGCTTGGGACTTAACTATCTTGAGTAGTTTTGTATCATCTGCAAATTTTGCCACCTCACTGTTTATCCCTTTTTCCAGATCATTTATGAATATGTTGAACAGCACTGGTGCTAGTACAGACACTATTTACCTCTCTCCATTCTGAAAACCATTTATTCCTACCTTTTGTTTCCTATCTTTTAACTAGTTACCAATCCATGAGAGGACCTTCCCTCTTATCCCATGACAGCTTACTTTGCTTAAGAGCCTTTAGTGAGGGACCTTGTCAAAGACTTTCTAAAAATCTAAGTACACTATATCCACTGGATCCCCCCCACTCAAGGAATTCTAGTAGATTAGTGAGGCATGATTTCCCTTTACAAAAACCATGTTGACTCTTCCCCAACAAATTATGTTCATCTATGTGTCTGACAATTCTGTTCTTTACTATAATTTCAACCAGTTTGCCCGGTACTAAAGTCAGGCTTATGGGCCTGTAATTGCCAGGATCACCTCTGGAGCCCTTTTTAAAAATTGGCATCACATTAGCTATCCTCCACTCATCTGGTACAGAAGCTGATTTAAATGATAGGTTACATACCATAGTTAGTAGTTCTGCAATTTCACATTTGAGTTCCTTCAGAATTCTTGGGTGAATGCCATCTGGTCCTGGTGACTTATTACTGTTTAATTTATCAATTTGTTCCAAAACCTCCTCTAATGACATCTCAATCTTGGACAGTTCCTCAGATTTGTCACCTAAAAAGAATGGCTCAGGCTTGGGAATCTCCCTCACATCCTCAGCCATGAAGACATTGCTCTACAATGGCCTTATTGTCCTTGAGTGCTCCTTTAGCATCTCGATCATCCAGTGGCTTCCTGCTTCTGATGTACTTAAACATTTTTTTGCTATTATTTTTGGAGTTTTTGGCTCACTGTTCTTCAAATTCTTTTTTGGCCTTCCTAATTATATTTTTACACTTCACTTGCCAAAGTTTATGCTCCTTTCTATTTTCCTCATTAGGAATTAACTTCCACTTTTTAAAGGATGCCTTTTTGTCTCTCACTGCTTCTTTTACTTTGTTGTTTAGCCACAGTGGCGCTGTTTTGGTTCTCTTTCTATGTTTTTTAATTTAGGATATACATTTAAGTTGAGCCTCTATTATAGTGTCTTTAAAAAGTTTCCATGTAGCTTGCAGGGATTTCACTTTTGGCACTGTATCTTTTAATTTCTGTTTAACTAACTTCCTCATTTTTGTGTAGTCTCCCTTTCTGAAATTAAATGCTACCATGTTGGGCTGCTGTGGTGTTTTCCCTGCCACTGGGATGTTAAATTTAATTATATTATGGTCACTATTATTATCAGCTATTTCACCTCTACTAGATCCTGTGCTCCACTTAGGACTAAATCAAGAATTGCTTCTCTCTTTGTAGGTTTCAGGACTAGCTGCTCCAAGAAGCAGTCACGAAACTTTATCTCTAAAGTTAATGATTTCAGTGGTCATAGCATAAAGGCCAGCTTGCTAATGTTATTTGGCTCTAGGGTCAGGTAACCCTTCTATAACAGCACTGTAATACCCCCAGGATCACTGTCTCTCTCATTTTTTATACCCCCAATGTTTGATCGCTTTTCGGATCCTCACTGCATATTGGGCAGAAGTCATCGCTAAGCTGGTCACAGCAGTGCCCAGGAGTTTCTCCTGAGTGTTAAATTAGTACCCGGACGTGGATCTGAATGATTCAGAATCTTTCTTCCAGTCTGGATGACTCTGCATTTGTCAGCTGTGAATTTCTGTGGCCACATGGCTGCTCATTCACCTTCCGAGGGTAGGCCCCTCAGAAGTCCCTCTTCAGGTTTGACTAACCTCAATAATTTGGTGCCAGCTGCTATTTTTGCCGCCTCATTGCTCACCCCTGTTTCCAGATCATTAATAAGTATATTATGGGACACCAGTCCTGGTATAGAGCCACGTGGGACCCCGGTGCTAACTCATTCCAGTGTGAAAATGGACCATTTATTCCTGCTCTCTGTTTTCTGTCCCTTGGACTGTTTCCAAACATGACCATTAACCCTGCGACTTCACTTCATTAGTGACCTCTTCAGAGGGACTTTGTCACAGGCTTTTTTAAAGCTGAAATAAATTATATCCTCCCATTGTTCCTTATTCCCTATTTTGTCAGAACAAACAAAGAGTTTGAGCAGAATATGAGCCAGTCACAATGTTCTTTTGCAGAAGCCAAGCTGGCTTGGCCCATCAACCATGACCCTCTCAGTGTTTGTAATTGTCGTTACTGTTTGTACCTGCTCTGGGATTCCTTCGCTGGCCCTGCATATTCTTTTTACAGATAGCCCCTTTGGAGAGTCGCTGCTTCAAAAGAGATTGTGTATTTTGGTCAGCAGCATTTTCTCCAGACCCTTCTGAAAGCCGAGATTGGTACCATCTGGGCCCGGGGACCTGTTGCTGTTGCCTCCAAGAACACAAATTTCCTGACTACGTGACAGTTGTCAGAGAAAATCTTGCTGTGAAAATCTGTTTTATCTTCAAGAACATAACTCTTAGGGGCCAGGCTACCTCTGGCCCAGCACAACTTATTTGCTGTTTTGAAATATGTACAATAATGTGTCTCATGATCATCCATGGAAGGGACATTAAACCCCAAATTCTTTGCAATGGCCATTGGCATTAATTGTACAGTCATACCTTATGGGATAGTTTGGGGTCCAGTTATGAATTCCATACAGTTTTAGGAACAATACTGGTACTTGTAACAGTCATTGTGAATGTGATCATCCATCTGGTAGCAGGAAGCTGGCAGCTGTGTCTGGAGACTGTGTGACAGGGCTATCAAGGTCCATTAACATTCACTAGCTCTGCCCTGGTAGAACAATGAGGTTGCTACCAAAAGAACCATTGACTTTTGATGACTCTGCCCAAGCAATTCCTAGGGGGTTGGAGCATGGAAAATCCCCAGCGGAAGTATAGAAACAAACAAAAGTGTCACAGACTGCTTTGAAAAATGACATGCTCTGTAAGGAAATGGAGCCATTCCACCACTCAAACAGAACCCCCCTGGGGAAGTGGGGCTTTGCCTTCACCCAAGGACACGGTCCCAACCCCAAGGACTCAGTAGCGGTGCGGATTCAAGAGTGGGGTTGTGTTAAAGATGTTTGTTGATTTGCCTAGATTGGTAAATGTCCTGTGCTCTCTAAGGGCTTGTTTACACTGGAAATTAATCCGAACTACCTAAAGATGTGAATTTAAAGTGGATTAGTTAAACCGCATTAAATCCCTGTGTGAGCACTTGCATTCAGCATTAAAGTGGCCTTAATTTGGTTTAGCTTAATCTGAATTCGGATTAATTTTCCTGATCGACCCTTTGTAGACAAGTCCTAAGAGTAAAGTGTGCATGTTTAAGAAGTTCCTCGCCCAGCCACATGTCCCTGAAGAATAAAATTATAAACCAGACATCCCACGGGGCAGTGGCAGGAGGGAAGCGCTGCATGGGAGCATGGATAAGCAACTGGAGAGCCTTGGGAGGTTCAGCACTGATCTAGGGGTCTTGACAGTAGGACTGTGGAGTCTCCCATCCCAAGGAAGGAGTTCAGACATGCAGTCTGCACCCTGGGAGTGTGCCTAGAGGAGGAAGAAGAGACAATGCCTGGCCTCTACACAAACCCAGCAGGCTGGAAGCAGCTGGAATCCAAAAATTGGGTGACTGGTGGCTGGTGACCATCCACAAGGGGCAGACTCATCCAGGACTGTGACCTTGCACAAATTGATTACAACTCACTGCACAGCATAGCTTTGTCATCATGTAACTGTAATCTTGTCTTGAGCTGGTGTTTGCCCTTCAAGGCAGCTGACTGCATTCCACCAACTGTACAGCTCATCCCATGTTTCACTTTCAGCCATCTCATAAATGTCCGAAAACCACTCATCTTTTGTAATCTAAATTTCACAAGGAGCTATCCCAAAATGGAGACTGGATTTGCCAGCATTTTAGTTAGCAAACATACAATTAATGTAAGAATGTTCTCCCTTTGGATTGCCAAAGTTAGTCAGGAATTGCAGATGAACATGAGCTGTTTCTAATAATGTTATTATCGTATTGTCGTGATCGATAACAATCGTTATCGTATTGTTAAATGGACACTACGGTCAATTCAGGCCCAGCATTTAGAGACTGCCAGTCTTACTCACATTGAGTCACACTTACTCACACAAGCAGATTTGAAAGCACTATGTGAAGTTGAAAGCATTTGGCCCTTAGATTTTATAAAAATATGGCTTTGCAAAATCTTTTATCAACAGAAATATTTCTGTGCAATCAAACAAGTGAAACCAATAGAAACAGCCAGTTAGTTTGGATTTAAACATTCCCTTGCAGGGATTGCAACCAAGAATCCTACATGGTGAAATGCTGGCTATTCTCCCACCACCCCAAGCCTGCTCCACCTCCATTCCTGCCATTGACCTGTAACTTCACTTGAGGAGATCTCTTTTCCTGACCCCTGTGCTCCTCTCAGCAGAAGACAATAATGCTCAGCACAAATGAGAAAGCTGTCAAATGCACGTTTGCAGGACGGCACTATAATGGGCTGTCCAGACTTCTGCTTGCAAAGTATGCCCAGGCATTTCATTGTGCAATCCCTTTGATCTTGTAGGCATCACCCACACACCTTCTGTTTTCTCACATCTTTGTATAGGGAATTGCCTGAAAAAATATTTCAAATGAAATAATAACCCCCTCCCCCAATTGTGTTTTTATAGGGTTAGTTGGAACAAAGAATAAAGATCATGGGAGCAGCAAATAGTCATAGGAGGTTGCTCAAATTAAAAGCTTAACTGTTTTCTCTACAAAATGGGACAACAAATATACTGACAAGACCATTGCACATGAAGTTGTATCATGGTAAGGAAATCACCATTGCCAGTAATCTAGACTAGGGTTCTCAAACATTTTCCTTAGTGTGGATGACATCCCAATGCAGAGATTCTCCTATGGGCCTCTCCCTTTCCATCTGCAACCACATGAATCACCTCCTCTCCCCCACATGATCATGCCACTGATTTGTAGCATCTGCCACAATGTCTGCCATGGGGACGTCTTAGGATAATGTATCTGTGGATTTTAGTGGCCCTTAGTGAGATAAGCCTGTTGGGTCACACTCTATATTAAGGTTCCATTTCTAAATCATTTATAAAAGGTTAATAAATATTTAATAGAGGTTTTAATAACCAGAGACTGCTGTAGGGGCCCACAGGTTGCTTATAAGCATGGCTTAGAACCATCTTGTTCTGCTGTGTTTATAATCACCTACACCACAGATAACTCCTGCATGTCACATCCATTAATCAATTATTAGCTATGGACTATTTATAGATGTCCGCCTCCCTGAAGTGCGACCCTGCTTTGTCCTTCAGGAAGGTGTTGCTCACGCTGTCTGAGTCAGCAGTAGCCAGCACTTTGCAGATTACCAGCAAGTAGCCTCCAGGTCACCAGCAGACCCCAGGCTGCGCTTTAGGATCTCTGCTCTTGTTTGTACAGCAGACCAGCTGGTGCGCGCACATTGTCAGCACTGTCAGGGAGGGTGAAGTGTCTGACAGGAGGCGGGGAGGTACCTTCTGACGTGCTCGCTTCTGGGTTGCACTGGCAGTATCTCCGGGAGAAGTGGATCAGCACGCGCTCCCGTTCCTGAGTCTCTCCCATCAGAGGGAACGCTTTCAAGAACGTTCTGCAAATAGAAAAGGACATTTCAGCTTACAGGTCTCAATGGAAATCCACAGCTCAGGGCCCCACCTGAGCTGTGTGGGGAGCAAAGGGGCAACAGCATTTCTGCAAGATTATGGAGCAGCTGTGGAGCTGCTCTCTGGACTCTAGCTCAACCCCCTAGCCTATGTGCTTCTGTGTGACCTCACTCAGAGAAGGGCAAATTTTTGCCCTGCCCTGCCCGCAATGGCCTGCTCCCACTAATATCCTGCATGCTGGGCTCTGTGCCAGCTCACCTCCCTGAATCTAGCCCTGTCTCTTGCACAGGAGAATGGTGCCAGCTGGGGTTATACAGCTGGGGCTGGGTTTGCCTCACGGTCAACTGGGTTAATTTGGTGTTCTTCACAGAGAGTTGGGTCCTAACTAGAACCTCAGGCCCCAAACCCTTCAAGCTCTGGCCAACTGAGACTCATGCAGCTCAGATCCCCTTTCCAGTGGGAGCATATTGTGCCGATCATTAGATCACAGTAAATATTTAACCACAGCTGGGATTCCTGTTACACCAACACATCTGTCAGCCTCCAGCTGTCATTATACAAACAATCAGTCATCAAACCTTAAGTGCATAAGCGGGGCTGCAATACATGGCAAATAATGATACCACACGGCAAATTGGAAACACTGGGCTTCTAGATCAATTTGTCATGGGGTAGGTCTTTAATGAAAACAGAGCTGCTCACCTGAGTGCTTTGTCCAGGGTGAGCCCAGTGAAGTCAAAGAAACTGAGATATTCTTCTGCTACCAGCTTGCTAAATTCATTGCTGTAATTAAAGAGGGAGCAATTAGCTGACCCATAGGGGAAGCACACTCTCTTTATAACAGGAATCGCAGAGTCTCCTCTCCTGGCCAACCCAACTTCCAGCAGGTACTTGCAGAGATTCTAAAATCCCCCACCTTAAATCCTTGGGGGACATTTTCACTGGCATAAAAGGCAATTCAGTGACCCTCAATGGGTGTTTCATGAGAGTTGCGCACCTAGCAGCCTTTTGCGCCTGTGAAAATGGAGTTTGGGGCCTAACTCCACCAGTTGCCTTTGAAAATCTGCCCCTTTATTGCCTCTGTAGTGAACCCTGGTTGCCTACACAGAGATAAAACAGTCAATGGTGAGCACTGAATCGAGGGCCCCCAGCACAAGTTCCTGCCATTTGAGCAGAAGGAGTCATCCAGCTATGGGTAGTACAGTAAGAAGCAGGGTCTTTGCTGGGTCCAGCCACTAGAGGGAGACATAGACAATGATTTAGACAAAGCAAGTGGATTAGACATGTTGAACTGTTTTGATGATGTCATAGTGATGGAGTAACTCTCCCTAATACAAGCTGGGACCAGCTCACTGAAACATACACACAAGGTCTTACACCTATTACGTGACAGGGATGGAAGGAAATGATGGGTACGGAGCAGGGAAAGACAACAAGGCCCCCTGTGGGGATGGAGTATGTGAGAAGAGAGGCTGGGGGAGGGGAAGAGTGAGGAGGGGGCTGAAGGAGAACATGGGTTTTGGAATGGCCCTCTCACTCGAGGTGGCATCTCAGCTGCACCTCTGGCCCTGGCCATCTATAACACCACTTGGAGATCATAGGAATTTTCACCAGCAATGATTCTCTAGGCCATGTTTTAATCTTTATGGAAGAAGGTAAGTTCATAGATTTATAGATCTGAATGCCAGAAGGAACCATAAAACTGACCTCCTGTAAAACACAGGCCAGAGAATTTCATCCAGTTACTCCTGTACTGAACCCAATCTCTTGTGTCTATCATTATTTGTATTAATTACTATCTGTTGGACCGTTATGCCTAGGAACCCTAGTCATCACGGACCAGAACCCCACTGTGCTGGCGCTGTCCAAACAGAACAAAAAGACAGTCCTTACTCCAAAGATTGTCCAGTCTAAGACAGGAAACAAGGGATGGATAAAGATGGGCCAATGGGGGCATACAAGGAAACAATGAGACAGTGTAGGTCTGCATGAGGGCAAGGCATCTCTTCCAGAAAGACATCTAGTCTGGCTCTGAAGGCGTCAAGAGATGGAAAATCCACCACTTCAGTTGGTCTTGTGTTCCAGTGGTAAATCACTCTTACTATTAAAATTAGATAACTTTCTCAGTTTAATTTGTCTGGCTTTAACTTCCAGCCATTGGTCTTCCTTGTACCTTTCTCCATGAGATTAAGGAATCTTTTAGTACCCAGTGTTTTCTTCCAGTAAAGGTTCTTATACACTGTAATCAAATCACCAGTTGATCTTCTTTTTGGTAAGCTAAACAGGCAGAGCTCCTTTTGTTAACTCTGGCTGTTAGTGCTGGGCCACACATTGCTGCTGACAGGCCAAAGAGCTTATGAAATTGGGTTTGAGGGGAAGGAACCCAAATGAAACCCTGGGAGCCATCAAAAAGAGCAGGTTGGAATAGATATCAAGCCACAAATCATCTCTGCTCCAAACAACAGAGGAAAAGCATCTTTCATAGATATAGATTAAGGGACCATTATGATCATCTAGTCTGACCTCCTGCACAATGCAGGCCACAGAATCTCACCCACACACTCCTGCGATAAACCTCTCACCTATGTCTGAGCTATTGAAGTCTTCAAATCATGGTTTAAAGACTTCAAGGTGCAGAGAATCCTCCAGCAAGTGACCCGTGCCCCATGCTACAGGGGAAGGGAAAAATCCCCCAGGGCCTCTTCCAGTCTGCCCCGGAGGAAAATTCCTTCCCGACCCCAGATATGGTGATCAGCTGAACCCTGAGCATATGGGCAAGATTCACCAGCCAGATACCCAGGAAAGAATTCTCTGTAGTAACTCAGATCCCACCCCATCTAAAATCCCATCACAGGCCATTGGGCCTATTTACCATGAATATTTAAAGATCAATTAATTGCCAAAATCATGTTATCCCATCATACCATCTCCTCCATAAACTTATCGAGTTTAATCTTGAAGCCAGATAGGTCTTTTGCCCCCACTGCTTCCCTTGGAAGGCTATTCCAAAACTTCACTCCTCTGATGGTTAGAAACCTTCGTCTAATTTCAAGTCTAAACTTCCCGATGGCCAGTTTATATCCATTTGTTCTTGTGTCCACATTGGTACTGAGCTTAAATAATTCCTCTCCCTCTCTGATATTTATCCCTCTGATATATTTATAGAGAGCAATCATATCTCCCCTCAACCTTCTTTTGGTTAGGCTAAACAAGCCAAGCTCTTTGAGTCTCCCTTCATAAGACAGGTTTTCCATTCCTCGGATCATCCTAGTAGCCATTCTCTGTACCTGTTCCAGTTTGAATTCATTCTTTTTAAACTTGGCAGACCAGAACTGTACACAGTATTCCAAGTGAGGTCTTACCAGTGCCTTGTATAACGGTACTGACACCTCCTTATCTCCTATCCTTATTGGCCCATCTTTATCTTAATTGGGGATTGGTCCTGCTTTGAGCAGGGGATTGGACTGGATGACCTCCTGAGGTCCCTTCCAACCCTGATATTCTATGATTCTGTGATCTCTACTGGAAATACCTCACCTGATGCATCCCAAGACCGCATTAGCTTTTTTCACGGCCATATCACATTGGCGGCTCATAGTCATCCTGTGGTCAACCAATACTCCAACGTCCTTCTCCTCCTCCTGCGTTACTTCTAATTGATATGTCCCCAGCTTATAACTAAAATTCTTGTTATTAATCCCTAAATGCATGACCTTACACTTCTCATTGTTAAATTTCATCCTATTACTATTACTCCAGTTTACAAGGTCATCCAGATGTTCCTGTATGATATCCCGGTCCTTCTCTAAATTGGCAATACCTCCCAGCTTTGTATCATCCGCAAACTTTATTAGCACACTCCCACTTTTTGTGAGAGGTCAGTAATAAAAAGATTAAATAAGATTGGTCCCAAAACCGATCCCTGAGGAACTTCACTGGTAACCTCCCTCCAGCCTGACAGTTCACCTTTCAGTATAACCTGCTGTAATCTCCCTTTTAACCAATTCCTTATCCATCTTTCAATTTTCATATTGATCCCCATCTTTTCCAATTTAACTAATAATTCCCCATGTGGCACAGTATCAAATGCCTTACTGAAATCTAGGTAAATTACATCCACTGTGTTTCCTTTGTCTAAAAACTATGTTAATTTCTCAAAGAAGGAGATCAGGTTGATTTGGCATGATCTACCTTTTGTAAAACCATGTTGTATTTTGTCCCATTTACCATTGACCTAAATGTCCTTAACTACTTTCTCCTTCAAAATTTTTTCCAAGACCTTGCATACTACTGATGTCAAACTAACAGGCCTGTAGTTACCCAGATCACTTCTTTTCCCTTTCTTAAAAATAGGAACTTTGTTAGCAATTCTCCAGTCATACGGTACAACCCCTGAGTTTACAGATTCATTAAAAATTCTTCCTAATGGTCTTGCAATTTCATGTGCCAATTCCTTTAATATTCTTGGATGAAAATTATCTGGGCCCACCAATTTAATCCCATCTGTCACTTACTCTTTATCATCTCTCATCCTTTTATAGGAACTACACTTCAGAGTGGAAGGAGACAGGGCAAACGGCCCCCACAAAGCTGCTGTTAAAGATTCGTATAGGCCAAGATGCACTGTGACATCAATGAGCCGTACTCTGACTGCAGTGAGCCATTGCGTTCGTAAGATATTAATGCACTTTTCAGGTGCCTGAAAGCTCCTGGCACCGATATGCTACTGACACAGCTCCTGACAGCCTGCTACTGAACTCTCTTCATGGCTTAATGCTGTGTGACTGGAAGGGACATAGCTTGACAGAAACCAGGTATTTTAACTTGAAAACCAAGCCAAATTGACAAGGGAGGCACTGAGTGAGAATAACCAGGGGATCCCATTGTGTCACTTTTAGAGGCTCCATTTTCTTCTGACTATAAAGCATGTTCCTCCCGGCACTGTAAAGTAAAGAAGATGCTGCCTGTCAAAGAGGCAATTGCAGTTGAATATAGTGTTCCATCTCCAGGGCTTGCCCATGAAAGACATTTTGGTTGGGGATGGAGGAGGACAAGGAACGCCACACAGTTGCAAAAGGCATATTTTGAAAACGCCTTTTATGTCTGATTAATTCATCCGCTGTTTGATGGTGTCATTGCATTTCATATGAATTTTAAAATGATTTGCAGAGCCATTATGTACAATGTAGCCAGCACATGTGGACCACAATCTTTTTCCTAAAAAGCCATGTCACACCGCAGGCTACAGAATCCTCAGCAGAACATCGGGGTCTGATTTTATACCTGGGCTGCTTAGAATCAGGCTCCTAACACTCTGTCTACACTGCACTCAGAGGTCTGACTGCCGCATGTGTAGAGACAGCCCAGCTAGATTTGATCTAGCCTAGCTCCAATAACAATAGCCATGAAGTGGTGGCAGCATGGGTTAGCCATTCAAGTACATAGCCAGGATCCCAGGTGGGCTTGGGCATCCCTCATTGCCATGGCTCCACTGCTATTCTCATTAGATCTAGCTAGATCAAAGCTAACTTGGCTATTTCAACCTGTGCTGCAGTCACCCCTCTGAGTGCAGTGTAGACAGACCCTTCCTCCCTGTGTGAGTGGCGTATGGGGGCCATAAACAAATGCTGAGGGCCAGGGGAGATTTCCACCATGCAGGCAATGCATTGGGCTGCTGTAGGTGACCCACAGTGTACGGGGTGCTCTGGGGTGGAGCTGACAGCTGTTGCAGACAGGAGGGGGAGGGGCATAGCATTCTGAAACCTCAAAGGGGAGCAGGGATCAGCGTTCACATCACCTGGGCTGGGGAAGATAATGATCCAACCAGCGGACCAAATTCGGTGCTGAATCCTGGTCACGTGCCACCTGAGGCACGTTATGCATATGCTAAGAAGAAGGAGCAGCCTTGAATCAGGAGGTAGGAAGGTGTCATAAGCTGAAAGCCACCTTTCCCCATGCACCTTGGGGCAGCAGAGAATGTCACTCTGTATTCAGGCACCGAAATAAGTGACCTGATCTTTCAAAAGTGCTGGTCAGTTGCCATGATCTTCAGCCCTGATCCCGAGCTGAGTGGTAACTGCTGGTAGACTTCTGAAAATCAGAATTATTTAGGCACCTAACTATGGGCTCAAGGGCCTAACTTCATGCCTCCAGTTTTGAAAATCCTGGCAAAGGAGTTCTGTATAAAAACCAGGGCATTTCCTGTGGCTGCAGAGATACCCAGCCCTTGTTCAGAACTCTCAATGTGGCTTGTTTGCTCTTTGCCTGTGGCGCTGTAGCCTAGTGATGCCTCCGTTAATATTTGATATTAATACCAAAAATTAATGAAAGAATAATTGATGGATGTTTGCGAGAAATGGGTAATTATCTCAGCTTAACAGCATATGCCCTTTGGAGCAACAGTAATTCATATAATGACGTCCTTTTTCAGTCTCATGAAAAATGTGATGCTTCATGCTAATTATCCTACATTGATATAGCGCCTTTCATCTCAAAGGATCCCAAAGCATTTTACAAATGTGCCAACCACACAGGGATCATTCATCCATCATTGTAATGCTGCTGCGTCTGGAGCGAAACAGTGTTCAACAACATAACACAACGGCTGAGGTCAGGAAGAGAAGAATGCCTGCAGTGAAAACTGCAGGGTTAATTTAGGGAGGCAGAATGTAATGATCTACACTGGAATTTGTCCAGGACATTGGGCTAACATCTGCATTATCACAAAGGGGCCTTGTAGTGCTACCTAATACAAATAATGAATGACGGTATTATTTTTATAAGTCCAAAGTTTGCGAGGAATTTCAAGCAATAGAGGACATCACTGCCCCAAAGCCCTTACAAGTTTAGTCATAAACCTCAGAGATAACTACAGACAAAAGAGAGATAAGAGAGAAGGGAGAACAAGGGTTATGCTTAAGGCCCTAATCCTGCAAGTGGATCCAAGTGCAGAGTTTTTTACTCCTGCATGAAATCTCATGGACTTAATAACTGAAGGTGAGCAGGGCTGTGCTAACGGTTCCTTTGCAGGATCTGAGCCCAGAGTCATGGAATTGTTGGTTTATCCATGTGGGCAACTTGCTGGCTCTGCTGTGTTTTTGTTTGTTTGGATGGCTTTGGAATCAGAACTGGACTTTAACTTTTATTTTTTGTAATGAGAGCTTTGGAGACATTAGCGGCCACAGCTGGTTAGGACCTTGGCTTTCCACATCAGACAAAGGGAGGCCGCGCCAGTGAAGCAACATTTCTGAGCCTCACCCTGGGGAATTGGCTCAGCGTTAAGTTAGAGTGAAGAGAGCCGGCTAGTTGCATCTCCAGCTCCACTGCCTACAGTGCCTGAGATTTCCGTGGAGATCTCCCATCCAGTGCTTAATGTGTGCCAGGGCTTCCCAGGGCTGAGCCGTGGCACCTCTGGGCTTGCTGCATCAATGTAAAAAATTGCTTGAGCCCCAGCACCTCTTTCATTACAAATTAAGCACTGCTCCCATCCACATGTTGCTATGGCTTGATCTTGCTTAGCTTACAAGATCTGACAGAGCCCCACCATAAAGCACCCTAAGCATTTGATTTTACTGGCATTTGTATTTAATTTGAATGTATAATGTTGCGGATCCCATGCTGCAGGCACAATATACACATTACATACATTAGAAACAGCTCTTCAAAATAGTTCAGAGAGATTTCTAACGAAAAACACAACTCTTGCAGAGTCATTCCTGCCATGTCCCACTCCTTTTCCCTTCTCTGGGAGAGGATGCAGGTCATGGAGCGTGTCCTTAGGGTCGTCAGATCTGGCTTTGGATGAATCAAGGCAGGACACACATTCAAGAGCCCAGGACACCCGTCACTGGGAAAGCCCTGCATCAGCCCCTCTTCATTAAACCCAGAGACTATTCACTCCAGTGCCTTGGAAGATCCCAGCTTCCACAGCATCGCACAAGTTAAATGTCCCGATTCCTCCCTTCTGGTCGTTTGCATTGCTTGCCACCTCTGCACCTGGCTCGAGTAGGAGGATCTACTGAAATAGATCTCCATCCAGGCATAAAAAGGGCAGCCGAAGGCACCCAGCCCCTGCAAGGAAACAAAAACCATGTTAATTAGCAAACAGGTTTCACTGACAACCATGACTCCCACAGGGAAGATTAAGGACCAGATTTCAGACCGACTGGGAATCAATGGGAATCTTTCCATTGCTTTCCATGGGCACTGGATCATGTCCTAAATCGATACCAACCAGGGCATCCCTAGGATATAGAGACTCCAGGCCTGGCCCTATATGAGTTCATAGTATAATTTACACAGCACAGGGAAACCATTGTCTGGAAAGCAATAAGACTCCCAGTTAGGGGTGTGAGAGTTCCCTGGGCTAGTGGGCCCGGTCAAGCAGAAAATCCCATAGGCCCAATATCTAACATCTGCCTGGTGTTTTCTCCTCCCTCCAAAGATTGCTTCTCTTGTGAAGGAGCAGCAACTAATAGAGCTTCTTAGATTGTTGTAGTCACTAATACTCTTATTCCAGAGCCAGGAGCAGAACCCAGGAGTTCTGATCCTTTCAAATATTTCTCCCCTGAGTATCGGCACAGGGTTAGAAGTGGATACATACTGCACTGTTTTAAGATCCATTCTCGAGCCACAATATTCCACATAACCAAATGGGTTATTCTCCAAGCTCAACTTTGCCCCTCTACTGTGAATTCAAAGAGATTCCCTCTTAAGAGTAAGTAACAAAGTGCAGTACTACTTACATGCCAGGGGAGAAGGTCACGTTGCCACATCCAGTCCAGGTTCGAAGGGTGTGGCCACGGAGTCTCACCAGCCCACTCCAGGGCAGCTGATGGCTCACAGTGCAGTAGAGTAGTTGTCACCTCTTTGTATATGCTCTGTTATTGTCTGAGTGGCTTTGTGATAACACTCTGCTGGGGCCTCTGTATTCTTATTTCATGGCAGGAACGCAAGCAGCATTCTCAATCAGTGTCCAGAATGCCCTCTAGTAGGCATTCCCCTGATTGTCACCTGAGATGGGACAGCCTAGGCTACGTTGGTGTTTGTTCTTTTCCTTTCATGCAGGGGGTTACTGGCAGAAGAGGGGCTGCAGGTATGAGATGATACAAGCTGGTCTGATCCTTCTCTGTTCAGCGCTCCTGTTCATTTCCGCAGGAGTTGTACATGTTAGGGCTGCAGGCCTAATATTCTAATTGTAGTGGAGCCTGTGAGTGACTGTGGCGCTTTTAACGTAAGCTGCCCCTAAGCTGGGGTCAGATATCAGATGGAAAGGAGAATGTGGGGTGCTTACTCGCAGGGCCAGGATCCTCCTCTTCCCCCCGTATGCAACCCTCATTGGACAATCCAGGCTTACCGGTAACAGGCATAAACCTCACAAATATATAGAACAAGGAAAGAGAACATCAGCCAGCCTCAAAAGAACAGCAAGGGGAAACAGCCTGAGAACTAACCTTTACTGGAATCACCCAGGGATATTGAAACTGACATGATGTTGAACTGTGCAGCGATAGGAGAGGTTGTCCCTTTGTAGCTTTAGCAGTGACACCTGCTGTTCATTTTCTTGGAGAGACAACTGAGTCCCTGATTTATACATGACTGAGCTCACTGGAGGCATTCAATAAAAAACAGTGATAAGAGTTTTGTTGGGCTTCTCCCCAACAACCACCTCTTCTAAGAAAAGTCCCCTGAGTGGTGGCTTACGTCAGATTTCAGGATATGTTATGTCAGAAATGGTCTCTAATCAAAAAGTCCAGAACTGGATATCAAACCCCTCAGATTCTGGGGGTGTTAGTTTCAGGGGTCTTGTTTGGACCTATTTTAAAGTCAGAACAAGAATTTGTTCATCTGTGAAATTCAGATCATGGTCCTGGTCCACTCTCTGAACATCCCCAAAGTTCAGGAGTGTTTGGATCTAGGTGTGTGGGTTGGGCCCATGTCAATTTCACACAGCGCTTATTATCCAGAAAGATCGTAATGCTCATAATTGAACCTGACTCTGAAGCAAGACCAAGAGTTCCCTGGAACAGCAGATCTTTCATTTAAGAAGTCACTTCTGCTTTTGCCCTGTTCCATTTCCCCCAGTGAAGCCAGTGTTCACTTTTGTCCCATATGGTAGGGCCATTTTCATGCTGGCTTTGAGCTCAGCATTGCAAATTGGATCTATAGCAGTAGACTTCTCCCCAGATCCATATCCTCTAACACTTACCTTGTGACCTAGCCATGATGGAAAGAGCCACTTACTTTTTCCCAAGCTGGCGTGCCACATCACAGCGCTTGAATCCTTCAAGGTGATAGAGGCGTTTGGCCAGTCTCTTGGCAGCATCACTATCTGCCTTGCAGCCATTTGCTAACGTGTCTGTGCTGCCATGGTCAAGCTGTTCGGTGCTGCCCATTTCAGAGTCCGAGTCAGAAAGAGCGTCTTTTAAGCTGGCATCACTGAATGGTGAACAGAAAACAATTAAAGAAACAGATGTGGTATTTTCTGGAAAGCCCAGAGCTTTGGACAATACAAGCCTCATATCAAATCCCAAACCACTCTGTCATTAACATGTTTCTAGAGAAACACAAACACCTTGCCTCAATGGGCTGCAAGCTGTTTGTCAGAAATCCAAAGGCTGTTTGTTCAGACCTGGGTATGATGTTTCCTTTATCAGTCTCAGCATTTGCAAAGTTGGACAGCCTCTGAGCTCCCTATCTGGGGACCAACGAGCCAATGAACCCCATAACTCCATTGGTCTATTCCATGTCATTCAAGCTGCAGGCTAGCTGCAGTACTTCATGCAAGTCAGGTGTTTTCTAAGCAGCTTAATCAGTGTTTAGTCTTGGGTTGGGTGAAATGGTTAAGATACCATTTGCAACCACCCAGCCACTATTCCTTTCACCTTCATTCATCTCCTGTTTGGAGAAATACTTTGGGCATCTCTCTAAAGTGAATTCAGTACTGGGTGAAAGGTGCTGGATTGATAGCCGTGGAGATTGAAGTCTCCTGTCCAGAGAACAGGTCCAGCATGAGCGATAGTCAGTACAAGTGTACCCAACACTGCTGACCAGTGTGCTTCAGCATGTGAGAGGGGAGTTCAGCCTCTACCCCCCTTGGCCTCACTACTGAGACGGCCAGTAAGGGGCTAGTTGGTGCTAACGGAGGCAGTGGGTCGAGAGATGTGGACATCTGTCCATTGGGAATTGGACTGAGACCCGTCAGCTCATTTCACATTAAGGCACAGAGTTGTTTGGAAAACAGATTTCCCACCCCATGACATTTTTTGCAAATTTTGAATTTTTTTCTTGTCTGGAATTGGGACAAATAAGCAAAACAAACAAACAAACAAACAAACAAACAAACAAACAAAAATAAAAAAACAACCAACCAAACAAAAAAACCTGAAATTTTTTTGTGAACTGAAAATCCAAAAAAAGAGAAAAAAAATTCATTTTAGGGCAATCAAAAACATAAATTCAAGACATTTTGTTTTGATGTTGACCTTTATTTTTTAACATAAAATAACAAAGTTCTACATGAAAATAATTTCAAACGGAAAAAAATGAAATATTTTCTTTTGAAAATGTCAAAATGGAACATTTCGAGATTTTTCCACACATTTATTTTCAATTTTTTTCTAAAAAAAATATTCATCCACGTTCCCATGGGAAATTTTGGCCTTGATGAATTGACATTTTTTGATTAAATATAGTTAGTCAAAAAATTCCCAGTCAGCTCTGCTAAAACACATAACAGCAGTCTGCGTAACAAGATGACTTCACTAATGTCTTGGGCTGCATTTAAGTCAGTAGGCTAGAGATGAAGTCTGCACACCTCACTCTCAAACCCTTTGCTCATCCATCACTCTCTCCACTTCGAAATGATTCATAGATACATAGATTTTAAGATGAGAACATCTGGCCATTATGAACATCTAATCTGACCACTTGCATAATACCAGGCCAAAAAAATTCACCCAATAATTTCTCCATCACGCCCATGACATCTCTTTGAGCTTTAGTGGATCTTTTTAGAAAGTTATCCAAAATTGATTTAAAGACGTCAAGTGATGGAGAATCGAACCTATCACTAGGTAAGTTGTTCCAGTGGTTAATTACATGAAAAATTGAACCCTTATTTCTGGTCTGAATTTATCTGTCTTCTCTTTCTAATCACTGAATCTCATTATGAATTTTTCTGCTAGATTAGAGCCGTTTACTATCAGAAATCTCTTCACTATTGTAGACTGTGACAACAGCAATTGTTCACGCTGCCTGCATTCATGAATCCCCACCGACTGTGCACCATCTATGATAAGCCTCACCGTGGGAGGTGCTTTAATCAACAGTCCCATGCTGATGGTCCTGAGCTGATCCTGCTCTCTTCCTTGTATCTATATACTCATAAGACCCTTACCACTGTAAGAGCTGGGAAGGAGGTGATTAATATATGCTGGGCTAGCATATCTATCTATCTATCTATCTATCTATCTATCTATCTCACATTACCAATATGTATTATCTGCACCATACATATATTAGTATGAATTAAGCACAAATAGCATTAAACATAAATATTATAGTAGCTGTATAACCTAAATTGGCCTATGCTTTTTATATAACCCTGCTCCTTATGCTAAAAATCCCATAATTCCTTGCATTCACTGAAGTAAGATTTGGCATACGCAGATAAAAACCTTGTCAAAATCAAGATACATTCATTCTATGCCTTAGCACAAGCTAAATAAGAACCTTCACAGAACAGTACCTGCAATGCTGCTATCCGAAACAAAGATAAGGAAGGAACAGAAAGCAAATTAAGGAACTGGGACAAAGTGGTGGGTTGGATTTCAGTGACACATAAATAGATGTGTAATTTGTAAACTCATCCTATAAATACTACCATCTGAAATGTGTAACTTTGGGAGCACACCTTCTGCATAAGGTGAATGTAACATCGCAGCACAAGATGGCTTCCCAGAGACTGGTATCGTATTGACCTTTCTCCTGTACTATATTGTTATTGTCTTAGAGCAATAAACCTGACTGACATTAGTTATTTGGCTTTTGAATGTATTTCATAATGAATCAAAGTAGGGTCAAGTAATCGACTATGCTGTTTATCCCCAGAAGTAATCCAGCTGTAATAGGCTGGTGGGTGTGGTCTGCTGGGGAATAATCTCTGTATGACTGGGCTCTGTATTGGAGTCTCAGTACAAATACTCCCTTAACCTGAACATTCCAAAATCAAATACTGGAGATGAATTACCTTCAAGTCCAAAATTATTTTCTGAGGGTGAAATGCAATTCATCTGCATAAAGCCCAAGGTCCTGGGCTTTGTGTGGCAGAAGGGGTTGTGTGGGGAGAAGGTTGGGAAGGTGAGTTCCACCCGTCGAACCAGGGTCAAAGTGCAGGACTACATCTCAGCACCATCCTCTTCCCCAGCCAGTAGCTAATACACCCCCCAGCAGTGGCCATATCATTCTACACCACTTGCCCCCGATGGCAGGGTCACTGGATCCATGGAAATGTGGACTCCGTGGCCTTCTCTTGGTTTGCCCCAATCCACCCTCTGGGTTGGTTTACACAGGGTTGGTAAAGCCTGTTTCACTGGGACCTTGTAATTAACTGAGCGTATTTTATGGCACATCCAAACCTGCTCCAGATTTCCCTTTGAGATTTTCACCTCACCAGCCAACAATAACTAACCCATGTTGCCTTATTGTGTAGTGAAGGAAGTTTTGTGCAGCGTGTGCGTCACTTGCTGGCGAAGGGCTTTGCCAGAGAGTCTTGTCATGTTGTATTTTCTGCCTCTCTGCTCCGGTGGGGATTCAGCTGTAACCTGAAGTGCTTACACGGCAGGGTGGGTGTTTGCTTTTCTGGGGATATTTTCATCAATGCTACTTTTTCATTCACTCTCTTAATGGTACCGAGTGATCTGCTTTGATCCAGACACAACTCGCTCAGCGCGTCAGTCTGAAGCTAACTCGCTAATCTCTGCTGCTTTGCAAATGCCATTCACTGGCTCAGCTTTCCTGGTGAGTCTGCTTGCACAGTTCAGCCCTTGTTCTGGAAGCAACTTTTTTTTAACTGCATCTGAAGTGAGGGGCTGGTATTGCTGAGCTGGCCCCAGCAATAGAAAGGGAGAAGGGGCTATAAACTGTAATGACTCCACCTCTTCCTCTAGGGCACCAGGGCAGCAGAAGACAATGGACTAAGGGCAAGGCCAGGGTGCTCAAGTGGATAATGAACGCCTCAAACAATTTTAGAGAGACTTGCTCACCCCCATGCATTCTGAAACTCTTGTCCCGCTTCTTTTGCCTCCCCCAGCTCTGCAAGTCTCTACACTCCCTCTTCAGTCCCAGCCCCCATAAAGGTCAGTCAATGCACCGTGATCATGCCCACCAGGCTTGTTTGGGGCAGAACCATGCCCAGTATATGGCAGGTTTGTAATGCACACAGACGGGGGCTGGGAGGACACCTTCAGACTCGTTTTCACTCGTGACCCAAATAAGAGTCAGTATTATTCCATTCTCGCTCTAAGTCCAGCCTCTGCAGCTGGAGGTAGTAGGGTAGGGTTAAGTTCAGTGGGTGGGAGAATGTTTTAGCCTTTTAGTTGGCATTATGTACGCCAACTTGCAATGCGTTCTAAGTACTAATTGTGTATGTGCCTGCAGTCGAAGACAGAGGTTGTATAAGCCACACAAATAAATGACTGGGTGTTGAGTAGATAGATGGCTGATCCCATGGCCCATAGCCCTTTGCAATAATAAAATCATTCCCAAAATCCATAATAGGAACACAATTGGCAGACAAAGAGGAGAGCTGGCAAAGCAGGTGTCGAACAAGCCAAACAAATGCCCCTTTGTAAATGAGTCCATACAAGAGGAGGCAAGTGCAGAAAGTCCTGATCCAGGCTGTGCTTGGCCCTTGGCAGACTGAACTCCCAGAGCAGCCATATGTAGGAAGCACAAATGGAAGACGAGGTGAAACCAAGCATAAGATGCTGATGAAACACAGCAGCTCAGATGGGGGGTTTACCTGTATTCATTTGCGTTCTCATTTCTGAGAAGCTTTAAAGTCAAAGGCCCCAGTTTCGAGGAGCGCTACAACTGCTTTTGACCACGCTGGCAATGCAAAGCAGCCCTGAAGCTGGCAGATCTGGCCACTTGAGGCTCCCCTTTCTAAGGGAATCCAGGGTGGTACAGAACTACCATAGTGGCTCCTGTGACGCTCCCCTCCTGGTTGCTTCAGGGCATCTGAATAATCTATGGGTGCCTTAGTGACCCCGTGGAGCCATAATGTGTGCCAGGGGTCAGACTGGCACTTAGAGGCCACAGAATCTGGGTAGCACAGCGGTGACCTATGTCTCCCATCTCTGGTCTTGTGCTCCTTGGCCAACCAGGGGATGTCAGCGTAAGGGCAAACCATGTCCCCATGCAGTGGATGCTCAGTCATTACATGGGCAAACCTCATGAAGTCAGTTGCAGGCTCACCTGAGTAAGGACTGACTCAATACAGAGTGAAGACATCGTGATTTGGCTGAAGGGCCAAATCCTGCCCAATGGTACATATGCACAGTCGCACTGACTTCAATGCGAGCTGCAGGCCTATACTGGAGGGCCCCATTCTGCAGCTGCTCTGCAGGCCGCATTCCCACCGGAGACAATGGATGTCCAGCAGCTGAATAGGCACATTTTACCCTCTGTCTCCAAAGGTGAAAGCTCAGAAACTCACCAAACATGCGCAGGGATGTGATTCCTCCACCCTGCCCCCTGGTGAATGGAAGAATAATGTTGCTCCCTACGCTTGCAGGACTTAGCTTCCTACGTCAGCCGTGTTACACAGCATCGGCATCTATAACTCAGACTGACCCCATATCCTTGTGTTATGGCTATTCCTCTTGTAAGTGACTTTCCCCTTTGGATTGCAGCATCCATCATGCTTGCCAAGGGCACAGTGGTCATACGGAAAATAGTCTGTATATGCCTAGCCCTGATCCTGGGCCAAGGCCCTATTATAAGAGAGATAAGGATGACAGGTGTCACCTCCTGATGAATACTGATTGTACGTTGTTGTGGCATGTACACAGGGAAGCACAAAGGAGAATGCTAGCATACTGCTAATAATCTGTAGTGTCCAGGAGCTCCAGTTAGGTCTGTGGGCCCCTACTGTGATAGGTGCTGTACAAACACTGAACAAAAGGACACTCCCGGCCTCAGAACTCACAGTCTGCCTTACCTGATAGAGTTAATAAGCTTCAAGGCATCTTCCTCAGCTCCATCGATGTGGAATCCATTAGGGATATTTTTCAAGGATAACCGGCTGAGCACATTCTCCGACCTGCTGCTGGTAATCGAGTGCCTCAGAGGGCTCCCCAAATCCTCCTCCGCTGGCTTCGCAGCTGCCTGCTCTTGCTTATCCGCTGCCATGTGTTGCAGGGCTCCTTTCTGCTGGGCAACCTGTTTCTGTTCTAAAAGTTCCGGGCTTTCCTTGACCCGTTGCTGAATCAGCGGCGTGAGTGGAGCCTCGAAACTGACACAGCTGTCTGTCTCATCTGTGAGGGAGAGCACGTCCAGGGAGTCCAGGCTGCTGTAGTACGTGCCCTTCATAAGGTCGGACTCCACAATTTTTTCAAAGGTAGAGCTGAATCCATCTCTGATGTCTTTCAATTGCAACTGTTCCTTGTCATCTTCCATGCAACTTTGCTTGGCTTCTCCAGCTGCAAACCTGGAACACAAGGGTAGATGTGTGAAATACCTAGGTTACTCTTGCAGGTTCAAGGTATACATGACTAGAAGAAGGATGTTGCAGTGGCTTGAGGACTAGCCTAGGAGCCAGGCACAGTTCCTTGCTCTGTCCCAGACTCCCTGTGTGACTGCGGGCAGGTCGGAGGGCACAGAAGGAGAGAGGCGACTAAGTCCCTGTTCTGAGACCACCGCGATGCACAAATCTCCCACTGCAGGTACCTAAACTCGCTCAGTGCCTGTGTTTTTGCAGTAGACATTCCCTCGCTGGCTGTGTTTCTGCCACTGGGCCCGTGAACAGCTGCCTCCCTGTAGGTGCCTGGGCACCTGCCTTTGCCTCAGCCCCCGAGCAATTCACTAACCGGGAAAGACACGTGCTCAGCCACCTAAGGCGCATGCAGGGCCTGATCCGGAGATGGGGCCCCTCAGGCAAGTTCACACAAAAGAGCAAGGGTGGGGGCAGGGCAGGCAGAAGGACCTCCCTCCTAGCTTTTAGCCCAGGGTCAGGGTACTCACCTGGGATATGGGAGATCCCAAGTTCAAATCACCCCTGAAAAGGGATCTGTGCCACCTCTGTGATGAGTGCTTTAACCACTAGGCTACTGGATATTCTGAGGTGGAGCTCCCTCTGTCTCTCCTGCTGAAGCCATTGCACCGTGAACAAATACCTGAAGAGTCATTGGAGCAGTGGGCCCGGACCCTGGGTCTCCCACCTCCTGGGCAAGTGCTCTACCCGCCAGGCTATGGAGCCATTCTCATGCTTGTGCTCGCCCTTTGGCCTGAATGACTCAGAAAGAGAGAGATTTTGAGCAGATATAGGCTCAGAGCCATTACTCCAGAGCTCCGCAATCCAGAACTTCGAAGTACTGGGTCCAGCTGCACAGCTGACCCCAATCTTTATGATGGGCCGAGCCAAACCCAAAGATCCATGGAAGTTTGCATCTGAATTTGTGACAGGTCCCAGCTCCATAATGGACTGAAGCTAACCTGCACCCCTGGCTCCCAGGAGTCTGGTAAAGCTCAGATTTAAACTTCCCTACTGACTCTATTTCCATAACAGCACATTCTCAAAATCCTCAAACCGCAGCTCTGAAAAGCACAAACTCCAGCTCTATATCAGAATGCTGTGGGTCAGACCTATCTCTGCCTTCACGTGATCATGGTCTCATTTTCAAGACAACTTAGGCAAGTTTATGACTTTGACAAACACTAATAGTGTCAGGGGAAACCTGGCAATTCTGACTAACTTTAGCTTTGAATCTTTGGGTTCATTCAAATGCAAAATTCAACACAAAACCCACGAAGTGCAGCGGAACTCCAATGGGCAAAGTGCTGTGTGCTGGAAGCCCCTGAGTGGGGAAAGTGCCAGTTTTTGCACAGAGTGAGCAGCAATGAAAGTGCTGAAATACTGCTCCTTCAATATTGCCGGCCTGTCTGAAATACCCAGGGAATCTCATGAGATTCCCAGCTCATCTTCCAGCAAAAGCCATTCACACTTACTTGTGCTGGAGTGGGGCTGCCTTTTAGCACCGTGATCCAGGTGGAACAGCCAGGGGGTAACGAATGCATTTTCCCCTCCATGTTTCTCGGCACTGTCTCATTATCATACCAGTTCTGGCTTACATTCTAATGATTGCAGCCCAGCTTTCCAGAGGGAACATGCTTTCCTGAGATGGGAGTATTGTGGGTGCATGAGAGCCAAAGGTCCTGCTGACTCAGGTGACCCAGAAAACTTGTATGAATGGGTGCAAGTCCAGATATCGTTATTACATTTCTGGTAATGCCCTCAAGGCACTATACAGACATCTAGGAAGATATAATCCCTGCCCTGTTGAGCATCACACCTGAACCTCGCATGGCCTGTAGGGATTTGGAATGAATTTTCTACTATGGGGAAAACCAGGTTTGTTTGAACCATACCTTTTTCAAACCTCAGGGCCTGAGACCCAAGAGAATGTGGTTCTAACACAGATTTTTCAAACTCATTATGAGCCAAACCTGAAAGAGATCACAGCACTTTCCAGAGTCCTGACTGCCAGCTCTGTTCTGGACAATGAACATATACTATCTATAAATATCTTCTTGCGCAGAAATTGCCAATACTGCAAGATGGCCCAGCACCCTTGTGTGATAACTCAGTTGTTGGCTTTGGGAAAGGCACTGCCACACACAGGAGCAAGCAAACCAGATGGTATATAGCACAGATACACACACAGAGCTGCCCAGAGTTGAAAATGCCAGGACATTGTTCTACAAGGCTGGGGCGGACTCTCACAAAAGCACAGCCCCAAATCCAGACGTCAGGGTGAAATTTAGGGATTCAGATCTGAATGCCCCCAACCTCAAGCTTCTCAGGGCTGGGTCTGTGCCCACACCCCTATTGTGCCCATCTCTCTGAACATGCCCAGCCAGCCTTGCACTCTGCCATTCCCCACATAGCACTGTACTGTTTGCTCTGGGGTTAATATTTCCCTTCTTCTCAAGGTGATTTAGTGCCAATGTATGTTGTGGAGCCTTAAATAAATAAGCAGTGATAAACGAGTGCTGCTCCCCAGCAAGGAACATGTTAATGAGCTACAGGTGGAGCCAGATAATAAGGAATCTGGGCTAACATTTTTCCATCAGCATCATACTATTGCCCACTGAGCTAATGAGCAAATAAAGCCCGAAGACAGCAATTTTAGAGGGTTTTTAAAATATATATATACCCAATATGTACCCACCGGGTAGAATCTTTAAATAAGCCCACTGCTGTCCAGGTGTACTGGAGAGAGGGTAGGAGTATGACAGGGGGGCTGGAACAATTTGTATAATGGGGGTGCTGTGAGCCATTGAACCAAACTGTAAACCCTGTGTATGGTGGAAACCACTTCAAGATGGGGAGGCAGCACCCGCCCCCCTCCCCAGCACCCCTAGTTCCAGCACCTCTGGCAGGAAATCTCCTGTCACTGCACAAATAGAGGTCTCTGCTTTTCTCTGCTGGTTCCTGGTTCTGCTGAAGGTGAACAGGAGAGGGCAGCATTGGGCAGGAGTTTCTCCATGAGATCCAGAGCCTTTCTATGCAGGTTGACCCTGTGAACAAAGAAACTTGGTGACCAGGCCCAAGGGGTCTCAAAGAAAAGCATGCACGGGGCTATTACAGCGGGAGTCCCGTGTACTGTAAATATCCTTATTGCCCTTTGACCGTGGAAGGAAAGGGACACCAGGTCAGCACAGCACTGGTCAAGTTCAATTCTATTACTCTCCCAACAGCACTGTCGGCTAGCTCTCAATAATGGGGTCTTGTTAATGCAGTGCCATTGTTTAGTGTTGTTAATGTAGCTGGAGAGAACTGCCAGTACTCAATAAATAGATACTTTTACCTTAATCATCCGTCCATTACCACGAATCTGCAGATTTCCAGTCTTGTAGTCACATTATTGAGGACTTTTCAATGCACGGTTAAAATGTAGTCATTTCAGCATCCCAGGAAATGCTGTGATGCTGGCAGGCAGCTGGTGTCCATACTTCGAGGCCATACCGCTCATCCCTGCTTGAAAGCTGCGAGGGCACTGTACCACCCTGAGGCCGATGTTTAGCTACTAACACACTACTATCAACCTGGGACTGATTATGCCCTGGTGCATCGTACAACTGCCCACGAGAAACACTGCGCACTTGAATCCAACCCTCATCAAGTGTTTCACCCTGAGGCCTCTTTATGGACAAAGTGCCATTCCAACACCAAATCTGACTGGCTGCAGCATGATCGGGTTTTGAAATCTTATGCTGTGGCCATGAAGGAAGCAGTGGAGGGCTTTTTTGCCTCTGCCTCTGTGACGGCCCTGCCAGGGGACGTGTTCTGGGCCATCTGGTTAATTGGAGCTGTTTGCACCAAATGACAAAACCAAGAACTTTTCATTGGGAGGGGCTTTCACATCAAGGACTGTACAAAAAAACTTGACTGAGAGTGCTGCCTCAGTGGAAATGGCTCCTGGGGGGCCACACGCAGAGTCCTCTCTGCTTGCATTCAAGCCCCAGAGGTTTGCAGAAGTTCTGGTGGTGCTGTAGGATGTGCCATTTGCTACCAGTGCTTTAGGTCTATGTCCCTATGACTTCAGCAGAGCTATGTCACCTAGAGTGTCGGTGTCCCACAAGGAAAGAATGGTTAGACTCCTGCTTCAAAAGCCATCACATGTCATGAGTAAGGCTAAGATTTTGTTGTGGGTTTTTTAGTAAAAGTCACAGAAAGGTCACAGGCAAGAAACAAAAATTCACGGAAACTGTGACCTGTCTGTGACTTTTGCAGCTGCAGCTCCATGGTTTCCCCTGCCACCATTGGTGGCTGGGAGCTGTGGGGTTCTCCCTCTGCCTGCGGCAGCTGGAAGCTACAGGGGGTGCCCCCCTCAGCCCATGGCAGCTGGGAGCTGCAGGGTGACCATATTTCCCAAAATGAAAACAGGACACCCCCAGCCACTTGCCCGAGTTTCTCCTGCTCCCTGCCACCAGCAAGGCTGTTGCCAGAACCCATGCTGGCTGCCAGCTCCAGTCCCTTGGCCCCTGGGGCTGAAGCACAAAATGTCAGGGAGGTCTCCAGACATCTCGGAATCCGTGACTTCCGTTACCTCCATGACCAACGTAGCCTTAGCCATGAGCAATTTCTCCAGCTATCACCCCATCTGAAATATCCCATCTTTGTGGGAGGTTATGGAGAATGTGGTGGCTGAACAACCAGCAATCCTGAGATTCTTTGGGGTTCTTCAGACCTTGTATGGCACTGAGGCTGAGCTGGTGGGTGTGTGGATGGTCTCACCCCTGGGGATGGATGAAGTTTGGAGGTCCACATTCTTTCTTTTAGATCTATCACTATCACCTGCCTTTCACGCCGTTGACCACAAGGTGATTTTGATACATCTCCTAGCAGGGGTTGACTATGCAGGGGATGCTATCAAAGGTTGATTAGTCTATGGACCCTGGCTGAGCAGGGAGCTTGAGCAGGGGCTTCTTTGAACTGATTCTATCCCTTTCGTCTGAAAGCATCCAAAGGGTAGTCCTGGGCATTTGTTCATGGACCCCAATGGCACTCTCCTGTGGGGTGCCTAGGGATTCACTCTGTCGCCCCTCCTGATGGGGCCTTTACACAGGTTAATGAGAACATTTGGCTGGTGGTAGCTTTCAGCTTTATAACTCCTTCTCTTCTAACCCAGCTGGTATGTGATGGAGGGTTTAAGCTGGTGTTGAACTGAGTCTGGGCCTCAGGTGAGCATAAGCTGCCTGAGACTTGATGCAGACTAGGTTGGGATAAAGCTTGTAGGATGGGAAGGAAATGGGGGAGATTGCAGCGAATATGCCAACGCCCTTTACCTGGCAGTCTTGCTGGATGGCAGCTGTGATTGTCTCATGTGCATCTTATCAGCCATGCTTGCTATGGAGATTACATGCCTTCTTTCAGATGTGGACCTTACTATGGTTCTCGTGGCCTATGTCACCAATTGGCAGGATGGCCATAATGTGCTCCGCACCCAGCTGCACCATCAAAGTGATCGGAAAACCCAGCTAGCGCAGAATGCAACACCCACTTAGGAAGCAGCGTGCCTCCCTGGAAGAATGTAGGGCCTATGCCCTGTGAGTGGCACTGCCGACCCCAGGATTTCTAGGGGAAGGGGAAGGGGTTAGTTATGGCCTTTCGCACCCAGCATGGTTTGAGTCCCAGTGACTTGAAAGGTGCCTCACTCTCTATGTGGCACCCTGGCAGGCTAGATCAACTCAATGCTTGAGCAAACAGCCCCTCTAGGTATAAATGGGAAGAGGCTGGCAGCAGGGTGTGATTGGTCCAATACCCCTGATGCCAGAGCTCACTTCCTCCATGGACCCATAGCCTGTGGCCAGCCTGCAAACCCACCTGTTTCCCCAGGCTTCTCTTTGGGGGGGAAGGAGGATAGGTTGGGAAGGGGACTTGGGAGGTGGGTTGTGTGTGTGCTGGGAGCTCAGGGTGGGGATGGCGGAGGTGATCTCCTGGCCTACTGACCTTCTCTGTTAGTGATCATGGATAAAGCTCCCAGGGCACTGGATGGGCCTTTTATAAATACATGAACAGAGAAAGCAGGGAGCCCCAGACTGCAATGACAGCATGTTAGTGCTGTGTTTGCAGCAAGATGTGGCAGAGAAAAAGCCGGCATGAAGGGTGGGTGTCACCATGTCCCATTGCAGGAAAAAGATACATAGGGCCATGCAGAATGTTTGCAAACAGACCATTCCCCATTCAAATTCAGGGCCAGGGCAGGTTTGTCTGTGTTTGGAGACACCAGCCCAAGTTCCCAGACAGCTTGTGCAAGAACACCCAAGCAGCCAGCCTTACAAAGCAGCATCCCCCTTCCAGTGCTTCCCTCCCCCAGACCATGGCAGCCTCCCACCTGCTGCTGGCAGTCTTTGGCAGGGGCCTGAGCGACCTCCTACTCTATCTGGGGGTTAGGTAGGCCCTTTAGCACCTTTTCTGGGGCCTCAGGTGGCTCTCTGCCTCCTGCTGGCATGACTGCTGCCTCCTGAACTCCGAAGGTCTTCTGGCGCGGATAGATAAATCCATACCCCTGGCTGCTTCAACCAGGGAGGACCATTCCCAGGGCCGGCCAGTCCCCTACTGAGTGCCCGGCTCAGGTGCCTCAGAATCCCTGAGGCGATTGCTAAGGAATCCTGGAGTTCGCTAGCAACTGCATGCTGGCCGGGTGCTCCATAATCCCTAGCTCATGACTGCCTAGCTACCACATGGGGGTGATGATGTGTCTCTATCCTTGCCGTCTGGACAGCCCTGGCAAGCAGTGGGTGGGGGAACTTCCCAACTGCCAGGATGGTGTCTGGGGATCAGCTTGACCCCAAGCAGATCTTGTAAGGACTAGGGAGGCAGCAGCTACTCCAGGCAGACCCCCAAGAGTTTGCTCGGGGTATGGGCAAGCAATCACCCAGCCTCCCTGTCAACCTGCAGGTGCTGAGGGGGGTGACCAGTCTCAGCTGGAGAGAGAGAGGGGGCTCCTACATTCAGCAGAGGTGAGATGGAAAGGTGTGTTGGGATCGTAGCTACTGGAGATGGAGAAGGCCGGTTGGGTCACTTGGCCCACGCCCTCACAGACTCAGCCAGGGCTCGTGCTGTTTTGGGCACACATGTTCAGTTCATTCATTGGGGGACTGGACTGGCTGATAACTAGGCCAGATACAGCATGGCCATGGCATGGTTCTCCTTGACTATCCTGAATCCCTGAGCAGTGCACAGCCCAATCAGCACACAGCTGCAGCCCATGTGACATCCTCAGGGCCACACAGGTAGCATATATAGCGTGTTGGTGAGGCTCACATAACAGAGCTGTGCAGATACAAAATTTGTATCCACATCCAATCTGTGATCTGCAAAAATGGTCCGTGGATATCTGCAGATTTGCAGGGCTCTAATCTGGACCTCCATCAAAGGTAGGAGCTTCTTGTATGGCTGCTAGAGCCAATGTAGTACATAAGGGCTTCTTTCCTTCTCTGGCCACCTCTCGCTTAGGGCATGGCTCAATGCCCGCTGGAGTTAGGGTGGACCAGACAGCAAATGTGAAAAATCAGGACAGGGGTGGGGGGTAATAGAAGCCTATATAAGAAAAAGACCCCAAAATAGGGACTGTCCCTATAAAATCGGGATATCTGGTCACCCTAGCTGGAGTCAGTGGAAGGACTCCTTTCGACCTCAGTAGGTCTTGGATCAGGTCCTTAGCCCCCCAGCACACAGGCTCTGCCTTGCTGGCCTCCCACTGATGTTTAAGGAGTATAATTCAAAGCAGAATCCAGGTCACTCATCTTAAATACAAAACAGTGATTACGGGCATGAACTAGCGGGGTCTGGTATTTTGTATGCCTTTGGCTTCATGCATAACATCTAGTCTTATACTCCTCCCACCCGGGTTCACCCCAGGGTGGCTCCATTGACCTCACTGGAGTTCCTCCTGACTTACAGAACTAAGAGTGAAAGGAGAATCAGCCCTCTGACAGCTTTCATTTAAACACCAGCTTTTGGCTTCTGTGCGGCACCAGCTCCCTGGGTGCCAGGTGCCTGGGAAATACCTGAGGCTGATGGAATCCTGCCTTATGTCTGATGCCAGTGGCCACAGCCCCTAAGGATGCCCTCCCATCTTTCTGTTTCATTTGTGAAGGGTTTTCATACTCCAAGAATATTTCTCCTCTGTGGCTGGATCACTTCTCTCTCCAGTCTGGTTATGGAGCTATGCCTGGTCATTGTAGTGTATGCCAGTAGGGGACCCATTGTCCATTCCTATACTGCATGCCTAAGGGAGCCAGATTGAGGGGTACCTAGTCTGGGGTGTGCAGGAGGAGGTGGATAGCTGCAGCCTGCTCCCCTTTCCTCAATCCCACGGAAGCCCATCCCATGTAAGCACTGTGGGGTCAGGGCTCTATGGGTTGAGGGGGCTGGACTTGGGAGTGGGCTACTCTGGGTGGAACCATCCTCCCTTAAGCTCATGAAGGGTAAGAGAACGTGGACAAAGGTAGCTGATGCTGGCTGCCCCTCTGCTTAGCAAAACCCACCCTGAGTGGGGCTGAAGCACATAAGTGTAAGGGAGAGCCATGCAGTCATGGGAGGAGTGGGTGGACTGCAGGGGCTATGTGGAGGTACTGGCACCCATGAACATCCAGAGAGCTATGCACAAACTGCCAGCCAATAGCATAGGACCTGTCCTCCCCAGGGATGTGGAGGAAGCTCTGCAAGTCGAAGGCTGGAGTGGGCCAGGGCCCATGTGCAGAGGGGACAAGCTGGACTGTTTGTCTGGCGCTCCAGAAGGAATCATTTTTATCTGCATGAGTCTGAAGGATTTCTGCTGGCTCTTTAATGCCTGGGTGAATCCAAGCTGAGAAGTCATCAAGGCCTAAATTGGTGTCTGATTTCATTCCTTCACTATTAAATTGAGGGGGCTGGGCTGGCCTGTCTCAGCTCATTGCCAAGGCTGCTGCTTCCTCTCCAGCTCCATGGAAGGGGCTTTTCATACCCACTACTGCCGCAGAATCAGGGCAGGCCCTGGGGGAAAGGTTGAGAGTGACAGGCTAGGATCACTGAGGGGAACAGGGAGTGGAACACAGCAGGTTCTGACAGGCTGATCTCTGAGCCGTGCTCAAGAGCTCTCTCCCAGGGCAAAGCCAAGGGGCTTGATTGTCTGAGGGGCTGAGCACCCAGCATACCCATGGAAACTGCTTAGAGTGGTGGGAGCTCACCTCTGACCATCAGGCTGATGAGATTGAGCTCATGCTGTAATACCCATCGGCTGCCCCCTGTCCCAGGGGGAGCAGCTGCACACCTGCCCTCCAGCCCCACCACAGACAGCACTGTGGTCTGGACAGAGAGGAAACAGAGTGGGGATGGTGGAGAGCCTCTTCTCTTCACTTCCATCCCTGGATCCTGCCCTGCCTTTGAGCCCAGAGGCTCGGAGTAGCCAAGAGCACGTCCAACTAATTACACACCGAGATGCGCCTCAGTGAGAATGGCAGCGTGGGGCTCATGTTCATTGTGTAGCAGGGACGCCTGGTACAGTTCCAGAGAAAGCATTTGTTTCTAGCAGCTGGCCCTGGCCCCTCTCGCTAGGCTCTCCTCTGCTCGTGCCCCACACCAATAAGACCAGCTCTGGTTTCAGAGGAAATTCTGCCCACAGTTATGTTGCCTCCTTCAGCTGGGCCAAGGTTTGCAGAGCTGTGTTCCTCCCAAACCTTTTCCTCCCCTGCTTGTGGCTCCCAAAGGTGGGCCCTGGCCTAGTTATTATGGCAGTTGGACTCCTTGAACTTGTTTAAAGGTGGCTGCTGCCCAGCTTGAATCACCTCTGTCCTTCCCCAATGGCTACTGTCATAACCATATAGCTAAGTATAGCCTAGAATTCCTTCTTACCTGTAAGGGGTTAAGAAGCTCAAATAACCTGGTTGGCACCTGACCAAAAGGACCAATGTGGAAAGAAGATACTTTCAAATCTTGGTGGGGGGAAGGCTTTGTTTTGTGTGTTATCTTGGGAAGCAGAGAAGCATCAGGTTAGAAAACTCCTTCTCCTATAAACCATCCTAAAAGTCTCATATAACAAAAATTATAAGTAAAAACCAGGCAAGGCATGTTAGATTATATTTTGTTCCGCTTGTGAATTTTTCCTTTGCTGGAGGGAAGTTTATTCCTGTTTTTTGTAACTTTGAAACTAAGCCTAGAGGAAGTTCTGCTGTGTTTTTGAATCTTTTGTTACCCTGTAAAGTTATTTTCCACCCTGATTTTACAGAGGTGATTTTTACTTTTTTTTTAAATAAAATCCTTCTTTTAAGAACCTGACTGATTGCTCTATTGTCCTGAGACCCAGGGGTTTGGGTCTGTGACTACTTTGTAACCAATTGGTTAGGATATTATTCTCAAGCCTCCCCAGGAAAGGGGATGTAAGGGCTTGGGGAGATATTTTGGGGGAATAGGAACTGCAAGTAGTCATTTCCCTGATTCTTTGTTAAATCACTTGGTGTGGCAGCGAACACTCCAAGAGCAAAGAATTCGTGTCTTGGGGAAGTTTTAACCTAAGCTGGTAGAAATAAGCTTAGGGGGTCTTTAATGCGGGTTCCCACATCTGTACCATAAAGTTCAGAGTGGGGAGGGAACCCTGACAGCCACCAAGGGCCTCAAGGGGCCTTTTAGGCAGCCTGGGATCACCAGGGCACACTGAAGCACTGGTCATTACCCCTTGCCCCAGTCACATCCCCTGCACCAGCTGCACGGAGGGGAAGCTGTAGAGCCAGGGTGCCAGTTTCATGCCACAGGAAGGTCCCCTCCATTGGGGTGATCCTCCACTACTGGCTATGCTGGATGTAGGGCCATTCTGCACCATCAGTGCAGTGCAAAGCTGCTGCAGTACAAGGGCCTGCTAATTTTTTTGCATCGCCTGGCAGCTATCTGCATCTGTGATCAGGAGCAGGATGTTGAAGAACCACCTTGCGAAGGGTATGCTGCTGGCCAGAGAAGACACTGCGAAGAGGACTATGGCTTGGAAGTCAGATAGAATTGCATCCCCAATTGTCTATGGGCTCAGCTGTCCACAGCATGGGAAGCTCAGAAAGATCCAGGAAAATACCCTCTCCCTTGCATTGGCATTGATGAGAGATGGAGAATCGGTCAAGAAATAATTGTCTCAAATTAAGGGAGGTATCTGCTCTAAAGGCCAGCAGCCTTTCACAATGCATATAGAAACTGCTCACTCATGGTACCGTTGGCGAAGCATTATGTAGACACGCTTGCTCATTAGGATCACAGTTTGTGGATGTTTTACCGAGGAATGGCAGAATGGAACACTGAAGCACAAGGAGCGTTTCCCTGTGAAAAACAGCCACAAACTGCGACTCGGGTGATACAACCCATCTGATGGGGTGAACGGCTTCCATGGCTAAAGGTTCAGCTGTTTGTGATGCTTGATTACCAAAGTGCATGCTGCAAAGAGTTGGTGGGAATTTTCTGATGAAACATTTTTGTCAGAAGATGCTGATTCATCACAATGAAAACCGTTTGCTGGAAAGGGTTGTCTTCTTCGGTGAATTTCTCCTGTCAACAATTATTTGGAAATTTTTCTTCAAAATGAATGAAAAATCCCATTTTGATGTTTTTGAAACAAAATATTCCGTTTTTTCCATTTGAAATGATATTTTTTGTGAAATGTAAACTGATTATAGTAAAACAATTTACAAAAAGTAAAAAGGTCAACATCTACCAAAATTCCCAAAGAAAATGTTTCAATTGACCTGAACAGATTTTTTTTTCAGTTTGTGAAAAAAATTGAACTTTCAACTTTTCCTCTCAATTTGTGTGTGAACATTTTTTTTAAAAAATCTCAGACATTTTCCTGAGACAGGACAAGAATTTCCCACCCAGCTCTAAAGTTCAAAGCAGCACTCGGGAAGCATTTGTTTGCAGCGCTGAATTGTCAGGGGGCTGAATGTGTCTATGTGCTCGTCTGAAAAGGTGCCTCTAAGAATAACGGTGAGCAGGAATGGTTGGGAAGCTCACACGAACCTCCTGAGGCTGAGTCACTACTCCACTACCCCAGCTTTAGGTCAGTATAACTCTATTTGCATGCCAAGAAATGACCAGCTGTGTAATTCAAGCCATCTGCCCCCTAGCCCACTGGTAGCCAGATTACAGCCCTGCTTCCCTGAGCCAGCTAACAGCTAGACTTTTCGCATCTTTGGGAGGTAGCTCCATGATTACCAGCTAGTCCCGTTCACCAGCTTGTCTGCTGCTCCCTTAAATACCTATTTCTTAAAGAGGCCATGTTATGCAATAGGATTGGCTGGTGTCGAACTCCTCAAAAGGGCTAGACTGCCCAGTTACTGATTTGTTTTTCCAAGGATTTTATTTTTTCCTGCTTGATTTTGACATTAGAAATTCAGATCTCATCTGCCCTGGAAGATTATGATGCCTGGAGAACCAATTACAATTACAAGTGAACACTGAGGACCAGAGAGGGAAAAGGATTTTCAGCCTGTTTAAAATTCTTTGGGTGAGACCCTAACCCCCGTTCTGGTGCCTTTAGGCTGAACAAAAGGGCCGGGGCAGTGTAACTGGTCCCTAGGAGACCAAGTGGCAGCCCTGGTACAGGAGCTGTGGTTGAAAGCCATAAGGCCTCTTCCTGAGAACCCCCTGCATAGAGGGTGTGTCAAAGGACACAGCACCCAACACTGCAGAGATTTTGAGTAGCGTTGCAGCCCATAGGGCAACCTGTGGGGAGGCTGTCATAAATTGGAGAGGCTGCTAGAGCTGTCTAATTTCCACCAGGGCCTCCAAAGCCCCCAGAACAGCCCAGGAGTGGGAGAGCACGAAGTTGACTTAACGGCGCCTTTGCACCCTCTCCCCGGGTTGTGAGTTCTGGACTGCACGCCTGAGCGGCTCACTACAGCATCCCACCCTTGGAGTTGTTTGGCCCCGATTTAACATCAATGACTGAGCTGGTCCTGCTTTGAGCAGGGAGTTGGAATAGATGACCTCCTGAGGTCCCTTCCAACCCTGATATTCTATGATTCTATGATTGTGCAGAGTCGATGTCTTGGTTAAAGATCCAACACCTTCACCTTTCCCATGAAGGAGGGAGAGACCACAATAAATATCCGAAAGCCCTCTGAGATGTCCTGCTGCAAAACCAGGGATGACCAGATTTGCTATACCCACAACTTCTACAGTGAACAGAGTCACATACACTCTTAAAAAGACTCCTTCCAGACCTCTATCTCCATTATAAAGCAGCAAAAAAAGGATACAAATCCAATGCTTAAAAACCCTTAGCAGATCACCTTTCTTTTAACTTTTCAAGGAAACAGGGGAAAATGTTTTTACTCTCTTCCCCCTTACTTCCCTTTTACCCTCTTCCCCCTTACTTCCCTTTTACCCCTCTTAACATAAACCAGCATGCCTCATTTTAAATATCAAAAGGGTTTGGCTGCAAAGAAAGCCAAAGGCTCTTGTTTCACCCTAGCCTCTGTCATTCCCTCTCACTTTCTCTCTTCTGCCTCCATTCTCTCATCCCTCCACCCCTTCTTTCCCTCTGTTCTTGGGATGCATTCCCCTCCCACTCTCCTAAGTGCTTCATCTGAAGAACCTGAATCAGGGCCCTAACCCAGCTCCCAGTTCAGCTTCCTGGTTTAAACCTTCCAGGCAAAGCTGCCCAGCTACCCTGGACCCCTCAAACAGACTTGGAGTGAAGGAGGTGATATCCCATTGCTGTGATGGTCCAAAAGGAAACCAAGGCTGCTTCTAAGGATAAACATGGGTCAAAACAAGGCTACAACGGGAGAGGTGTTAGGTCAGCAGATTCAGCTTCCTAAGCAGAGGAGGATCAAAAGGAGGAAAGAGAGCGTTGTCCTGGGGCAGCAGGGGGCAGGGAAGAGAGAGTGGCCCTTTCAGCAGCAGTTTTGTGGTCCAACAGCCACACAATTTCCAGTGTTGATATCCTCTCTAAATTCAGTTTCTATTGACAAAACCCAACATTGGGCTCATGCTAGAAAGGGCGTGTTTGAAAGTGGCCATGTGGCTCCCAACTAATGCTGGAAGAGGCGGGTGGAGGGGGGAGGGCTTCCTGGAGGCTGGGGGGAAGGGGCTGATGACTTCACTTTAAATACCTGAGACAAGGCCCCTGGCAGTAGTAAGCCACTCCCTGGTAGCCCTGCGTGGGTGGCTGATGCAATCTGCAATTCAGTGGGACAGGTCTGAGGCGCAGACTCTGGCCAAGGCTTCGGTACTATTCGACACTGCTGTGGAGTCCTAAGAGAAGAAGTGCTGGAACATGGCACTAGGGGCCTGCTGGGAAGCGTAAGGGGAGCTGGGGCAGTGGCACCACAAGGCCTGAAAAAGTGGGGGGATCCATTGTGACTGTAGTGACTGGGTTTCCTGTAGTGGCCTTTGAAGAGCATCTGCCATGTAGAGCTGTGAGCCTCTGCTCACTGGGTCCTTGGAGCAAGAGTGAAATTCTGCAATGGCAGCAGTTACCCAAGTCTGGGGGCCAGGAAACCCAGGGTTGTGGCAGGTGCCCAGATTGGGACCCCTTCCCAGTGCCAGAGGGTGGGTGAGTGCTCTACACTTTCAGAACATCAGGCAGGTTTGAAGTGTCTTGGAAGATCTCAGCTGGACGCGGGGTGAATGCACATCCTGCTGCAGCTGATTGCTCTGCTGGGCTCAGGCTGCAAAGCTGCATTTTTCACCACAGCCGTTTTCACTATTGCACAGCCACTGCCTTCTTCAGGGTAGCAAATTCAAAGAGGTGACGCTGTGCAGTGACACACTGAGGGGCCCCGCCCTCTAACTCGCTCACTGACCCTTTATCGTTCTTAGTGAGCGTGGAGACTGATGCCCTGCACAGCATTACTGGGCAGGCAGGTGGATGGCCAATGCTTTATAAGGCTTCATTATTATCACTAGTTTGCCCTAAACCTCAGGATCCCAGCCAGGGATCAGAGCTGCAAAGCACTGGGCACTGACATACCAATGTGTCTCAATGCCACTCCCAGCCCCAGAAAACTCGCAGTGTAATAAGACACAGACAAGAGGTGACCGGTGACTAATAGACAGGCCGGTGGGAGTGGAAAGGGATCAGGGTTGTAGCAGACACAGAAGTGTGTGATCAGTGATATGAGCTGCCAGCCTACCCAATGCCAGTGATTTGTTACAAACCCGGGCAGATGTAGGGTTTACAAAGGGATTCAAACACAGACCCAGTGACAGCTCTCTGGGCTCTAATGGGGCATCCTTCCCGTGCACCGGGGCAGCAGAGGAGGCAGTGTGACGGTGCTTACTGGGGAAGCAGACAAGCAGGTGATTGAAGCTGGCATCGTTGGGAGGCAGAAGGTGGGGCTGGCATTGTGATAAGCAGTTAGACTGGAAAGGTAGGGGAGGGCTCTCTGGGGTTAGGCCTGAAAGGTGAGGACAGGACGTATGTGCTTGATGCACTGGAGAAGGGGAGCCAGTGAAGGACAGCAGGTGAGGACAAACCTGGCTTTGCCAACCCCAAGCACTGAAATATCATAAGGCCACTCCAAAGTCATGAGATTTAATAAATAACTCTTGAGTTCTTTTAACTGATCCTCTAGCTTTTGAGCCATCAGGGCTCACATTTTAAGCTTGTCTCCACACCCTCAAGGGCTAGAAACTTTAATTTGTAAATGAAAGCTGAGATTTTCACCTGACTCCAGGTGCTCAGGCTTTAAGAAAAACACCAACATCAACAGATTTGTGAGTTTCGCTGAATTTCACTCTTTAAAACTACTCCGTGTCACCCCTCACTCTGCCCTGCAGGGCAAGTTCCATCACATGGAAATAAGTTCCTGACCAGAGTGATCCCTTCCTTCCTGCAAAACAGGAGGAAAGTCGGAGAGGCCATCCACCTGATCTCATATCTCTAATCAGCACCCACAATGGAGATTCCACAGCCTGCCTTGGCAACCTCTTCCTTTGCTAAATTGTTTGCAACATTACCGTCACAGCTAACCTAAATTTCCCCTCCTGCAGCTGAAGCCCATTCGTTACTCTGTGTTCTGTTTGTATTGACTAACGAGAAGCTCTGGGCCCTTGCCTTCTTACCGCACCCTCCCAAAAAGTCAGCACACTTGTGTGGGGGTGAGAGAGAATTTTAGTTCTCAGAACAGATGGTCCCATTGGATGTGCTGGAGCCTCTGTCTACAAAGCAGTGCCAGCTTCCCCCGTACTGTCTTCTTTTATCCAGCCTGAACACATTCACTCCTTTTAGCCTATCCATGTCTACCTTCCAGACCTTTTACCTTTGTTGTTGCCAGCCTTTGAGCTCCCCATAGAGAGAACCCATGTGAATGGTAAGAGATAATGCAATCAGAAATTGCACTGTTGGCTCCCAAGATCCATGCCGCTAAGACACAAAGAACATGCAGTGACTATCTTTTGTACATAGGGAAAGCCACCCTGAACATAAGCATCTGCAACCCAAGTGCAGAGAAGGAAGGCGGGCATCGACTCCTGGGGAAGCAGCCTGCAACCAGTCAACACCAGTGCCAAGAGGGAAACAAAGTGAGGTGACACCTCTCATCAGAGATGAAGCGAGACCATCACAGTCAAGGTCAAAAGATTTTTATCCCTCACCAACAAGAAAGAGTTTTCACAGAGATTAGAAATAGACTCTCTAACACTCGGGCCCATAGACACGTCTTGGACCTGACTCAGTCAACACTCAGCCTTGGGCTTGTCTACATGATGCAATACTGCACATCAGTGGGGCGTGAATTCTAATGCACACCAACATGTCACGCACTAACTGGCCTGCATAGACACTGTTGGCGCACACTAAAAGTTCCCTAGTGCGCATTAACATAGTCCCATTCCAAACAGTACCTTGTTAGCATGCACTTTTAATGTGCACCAGCAGGGTCTACCCAAACCAGTTAGTGGGTGAATCATTGGTGTGCATTAGAATTCACACCCCACTGCTGTGCACTACTGTGCCGAATAGACAAGCCCCGAGATTTAAGACAAGGTGAGACCCTGACTCTGATTGAACTTGATCTTGTGTGTTGGAGTGGCCTGCCCACAAAGAAGAGTTTAATACTAAGATATTAAATAGCATGGAAGGAGTTTGCTTTATACATACGCTAGGATCCATATATTTACTTGCATTATACTCATAAGCCTTTGTAACTCTATTGGTGTAATGATATATCAAATTGCCTAAGCTGTCTTTTCCAATCATTCTTTCCATCATTAATGCTTATGGTGACACATGCAGAATAATGGTTATTTATGCAACTGAACTGAGCTGGATTTTTATGCATAAAGTTGTTTACATTTCTTTTCTTGCTGGTTAATTAGTCATAATAACATAGACCTGCATTTGCTGTATTGGCAGTACTGAGTCCTGTGTTTGGAAAGAACACGAGTGAAATTAGGCCTTGTTCTGCACTGAAGGCAGCAGCCTCCTGAAGAGTTGTGTTAAGGTTTTATTGAATGGAACTGGAGCACTCTCTGTCCATTAATCTTCTGTGGAAGAAATGCATTGGCAGAGGCCAACATTTTCAAACTTAGGGCCATGATAGCTGTCTAAGACTCTGACATGGGGCACCCCATTTGAAAAAAGTTTGATGAATTTTCTTTTAAATTAAAGATCCCCCTGCTGTTTTGAAGTCCTAATTAAATGAAAGTATTTCCATGAACTCAAATAACTCAGACGACTTATAAGAAAAACGATTTGATCTCAGTGGTAAAGGAAACTCACTTACAGGTTCCCTAAAGGACCAAATCCTGCATTGCCTACTGGAGGTGTGCTGGGAGGGGAGAAGCAGAGAGATACTGTCAGTGTGCTATGTATCTGAGCTGCTCTGCCTGTGCACAGGGGAAGGCAGAGTGATCTAGTGGATAAAGCACTGGTCTCGGAGTCAGGAGGAGACCTGGGCTGTATGGCCCTGTTGTATGATCTTGGGTGAGTCATTTTGCCTCTCTCTGCGTTGGTTTCCTCACCTACCCTGTGTCTGTCTTCAATATTTAGACTAACAAGTACTCCTTTTCTTTTTGCGAATACAGACTAACACGGCTGCTACTCTGAAACCAGTATTTAGACTGTAAGCTCTTTGAGGCAGGCACTGTCTTTCACTATGTGAGTGTTTCAGGGCAAACCCCGTCACAGGCACCCTCCTGCAGCCAATTTAGGCAATACAGGTGCAGCCCACCTCTGTTTCCCCTTCATCTGACTGTGCAAACGACTAGCATCTCTCAAACCCTTTATGCAGCAACACTGGCACAGTCCACAGATCCCTCATGGGAAAATCAGTTCTTCCCCAAACCCCAAAATTACAATGCAGCAGCTCTTGAATCTCATTCAAAGGTCACCATTTCCAGGTCCCCCACCAGTAGGGTGACCAGATGGCAAGTATGAAAAATTGGGACGGGGGTAGGAGGTAATAGGCACCTATGTAAGACAAACCCCAAATACTGGGACCGTCCATATAAAAATCAGGTCACCCTGCCCACCAGAGAGCAATTAACCCCTCTGCCCCAGGGCCCCATTCTCCAGGCCATCCAGCCAAGACTCCTAAGCCCACTCCTCTCCCTTGTGTCTTCTCCTGTGGCCCCAATTCAGATCTTCTGTGAGAGGGCTCCCTGCAGTATCTCACTCCCCCAAACCTCCTCCTCTGTTAGTTCTACCCTGCCCATGGGATCTACCCTCCCGAGCCAATCCCTAGCTCTGGGCCCAGCTTACACTGCCCACACTGGCTCTTCTCTTCATTCCTAGGGGCCACTACACAAGCCTTCCCATAATGCAGCAGGGCTCCCCAGCCCTCCCAACTGCAGCACCTTCCTCACACCTGTGCTCTCAGGCTGCTCTCACTTGCCCCTGCCTCACTCCTCCTCGGGTGCAGTCTCTCCTCTTTACATGGGCCAGTTGCTTCTCATCAGCCCAGTTGGGAGGTGACTGAGCAGGCCCAGGGGCTGGTACTAAAGGGGCCAGTCATCCTGCAACAGTGCGTGTGTGTGTACAGCATGGAACTCAGTGGGGCCCAGATCGCCCCTCGGCACAGCCATGTTATAAAGAAGAAGAAGAACGTATCAGGTGACTGGCAGTAAGAACGCTACAGGCAGCAGAGAGAGTCGTTACTATAAGCAGCTGCAAAGAGTCAGGCTGGAGCTGAAAGCAGCAGTGTTACCGGGGATATACGAGGGTGCTGTTGGTCCAACGTACTTATCCAGCCTTGTTACTGCACTATTTGAGCACCTTGTGATGTGTGATGTAGTTCTCCTCACACCATCTCCGACAGGGAAGGAAGGAACCCCACATTACAGATGGGGAACTAAGGCAACAGAGTGGCTACGGCTCAGATCCTCAAGAGCACATAGGCTTCTAACTTGCACTGAAATCACTGGGAGTGAGGTGCCAAGTGACTTGCCCCAGGTCACACAGGAAGCCTGTGGTAGAGCAGGGACCCTAACCCCTGGACCATCTTACTACCCTTCATACCAGCCTTGGGCTCTGCTTCTGCAGTCAGATCCATGCTGGCAGACCCGTCTGCCCTCCACCCTTCCAACCTTGCTCCCATGAGAATTTCCTTCACCATCTAGGCTCCACCCAGTCCCGAGCAGCTGATGGCAGAGAACTGGGCTTAGGGATAAAACACAGAGTGAAAACTTTAGCGAGGCTTGGGAAAATGAAGGCTTTGCTGAATGTTGTGTAGGGGAATTTGCATAAATCAGAGTAGAAATGTATGTAAATGGGAGTGCGCAAATGTATGCTAATGTATGCAAATGACAGCAGACACATCCAAAGTGGTTGCTGTTTCCTTGTTTGTTACTAAATATTTCATGTGAAAATGTTGCTAACACATACAGAGGTTGGGCATGGGACCAGGTCTGTGGAGCCCAGAGTTCTTTTCCCAGCTCTGACACTGATTCACTAGGTGACCTTGGGCAACTCAGTTTCCCTATCTGCAAAATGGGTTAATGGGACTGACTCACCTTTTTAAAGTCCTTTGAGATCTTTGGATGAAACATGCTCTATAAATGCAAATGAATTGATAATTATAAATGAATTATCAGTTAACTATTAATTACTAATTAGGATATATTAAATAGGGTTTAGATGGTCTGTGACAGGCATTCACTGCACAAAACGGTGGACAACAAAGAACAATAAATTCATTTACAAAAAGTAAAAGAATAGACCAAATTCAGAACTGGTTCAATTCCACTGACTTCCACAGAACTTCACCTACTCCCCCCAGCTCTGAATTTGGTCTCACCTAATGAGTCACATAAGCTATTCAAGGCCAGAATATAGTGGGGGATGGCCAGCTTTGCAGTTAATGAATGAAGAAACATTGGTTATGACATATCAGGCCAAATTCAGCCCTAGTGCAAGCAGATGGATCTCTGTGGATTTTAGTGGTGTTGCACCTGCTTACACCAATGATGAATTTGCCCCCACCCCGGATGATTCAACCTCTCATAACTATGATGCTTTCATAACTGTGACACAACAGACTGTTGAGCAGCACAAGGCAGTTGGAAAAGAGGGAAAGAATCTGGCTCCCTCCTGGTAACCAAGAGATGCTTCCTAGCAGGGCTGTCAGTTATAGTGCTGACATTATATAAGCATTTTGCAGTTGTTTCTGGGGTGTGTTTTTCCCTGTGTACTGGGCTTAGAATTTAAGACACATTATAAATAAACCTAAGTAAATACATAAATAGCAAAACAAGTTCTTGGAATACGGAACACAGGCTGCCTGTATTCTCTCCAAACCATTGGTCTGCCATTTCACAACTTCACACCTTTAGCATGCCCAGCACCTTCAAATCATTCCTCCTCCAATGGTGGACCACCGTTGCATCTTTCTTGTGCCCTAATTCTTCAGCGGAGAGCTGTTCTGCAAGTGATCTGAAAGAAGGCTTTATTCCTCCATTAGTTCGAAGCTTGTGGAATATATTCATGATTCCATTGATATTAGCATGTGTCACTTTACACCAGTTCTTTTATTAGATTGTTAATTGATGCCCTGTATGTTCACTGAAGCCATGTTGCTGCTGCTTCTGGCTTTGGTCAGGAAAAATCTCTCAGAGGGTCACCACTATCGCTGTTAGCCCTTGGCCAGACCTCGGAAGAGCCGTTTCAATGAACTGATGTGAAGTTTCTCCCAGTCTCAGGTTGTTGGTCCTGGTGAGCAGCACAATTTGCTGCTCTCCAGCTTGCAAAGTGTCCAGCCCGCCCTCCCTGTTGCTAAACTACCATCTAGCAGAAGGCATCAAGGAAGACAACCATGCCCTAGACATTGACATGAATTAAAACTCATTCTTAGGGAACTGAGTAGCTACTTGGGACTCAAACAAACATCAGCCAAACACCGTTTGATTTTGTCCATGCTGGTTCTGCATTAGTCAAGCAATGGGGTTGCCATCTCTTTTCTAAAAAGACTGCTCCACAACATCATTGATCTCACATTAGGAAACTTTCCCTAATATTCACACACATTCACTGCGTCACTGTGACCTCGCTATGCGCTGGTACCATCCTGAATGATCTGCCTCCCTGCTTGGTACCTGCACCCTTGTGAAACTGTTCTCACATCCCCATCCAGAATCATTCCAGATCTTTGTACTCTCTCCTCTCACATCAGACTGGGCACCTCACTAACCACTCTCATTGCTCTTCTTTGGACTCCCTGCAGCTTCCTGGCCTCTTTCTGCTGCTGTGATTCCCACATGTACTGCAGTGCAAGAATCACCTAGGACAATGACTCTGTGCTGACTAGGGCTTGGACCACTAGTGCCCATGGAAATACCTAGGGGAGAAAAGCAGAAAATCCCATGCAGATCCCCTCGCAGAGCGCTCCCCAACTCATTCCACAGGGGAGTGCAAGGGGTAGCAATTCCATTAGCAAACCCGATAGATTCTGGGGGATCCTGAGGAGGTCAGTGCCATCTGCACAGAAGTCCAGTGCATCCTTACCACTTCTGGACCACAGTGTGGCTCTCCTTGGTTCCCTCCAATAGCAGCTGCATGGTCAGAGATCCCCCCTTCTCCCTCAAGTCAGGATTCCCAGCACAGAGGGGGCTGTGAAATAGCAAATCAAGCTACAGGTTGCATTAAGTCTCCATGGGTTGTTCCATGAGGGTTGGGGTGGGACAATGCCTGCATCTCCAGTACCACAACCAGCACTCTGTATTGCCCCTGACCTGCCCCCTGTAGATCTCTAACCCCGCACTGGGGGCTCCCCCGGGTCCTGGGGCAGAGACAGCCCGGTGCACCAGAAGTGACTGCTTCCTTTTCACAGAGAGCAGGAGAGCTGCACAGAGAGGAACTGTTGTTAGCCAGGGGATTTATAAGGAAAAGGACCATTCCAGCCTTCCCTCTCCCCATGCACCAAACCCAGTTAATCCTTGGAAAGACACCCTCCACGAGGGCATCTGAAGGGAATGAACCTAACACCTATTGATCTAAATGTAAGGGGACTGTTGACCACTTACTAACATTCAGTGGGAGTGTTTTAGTTGCTAGCTCCCAGTACTAAAAAGGGGGAAGGGTCGATGGGGAATCAGGACCGAGACTGACAGTCCCCAGGAACAATGGGGAGAGGCCAATGCTCCAGGTCGGTCTGAATGACAGGGCGGGTCCCGTCCTCCGTGTGAGCTGGAATTGCCTGGGTCAGACAGAGGGGGGCTGAGCTAACGAGAAAGCAGGGGCGCAAGCTGAGCTGGAGAGCAGAACTGTGCCAGATCCAGAGAGAGCAGACCCTGTCCTGGGAGCAGAGCTGCAGCCCCAAAGCCAGAGGCACAGCCCAGAGGGAGCAGACTTGCCCTGGGAGCAGAGCTGCAGCAACCAGAGCCAGAGCAGCCAGAAAAGCAGCCCAGGAAGCAGGTTTTGTTACAGAGCAGAGCAGAGTTACAGAAGCAGCCAGCAGAGCAGACCTGTCCTGGGAGCAGAGCTGTAGCAACCAAAGGCAGAGGGGCCAAAGAAGCAGCCCAGGGAGCTGGAGGCAGAACAGCAGCAGCAGTGTGGAGACAGAGTGGTGCAGCTGGGGCTGGAGCAGTCCGGAGCTGAGTGCGGTGAGCAGCTGGGGAGAGCGAGGGGGACCCTGGGCAGCGTGCCCAGCACAGGGAGATGCCTCAGCCAAGGGGCTCTGCAGGCCAGGCTTGGATCATAACCCCAACAGGGCGGGGGGCGACACTGGGAAGAAGGGTCCTAGACTTAGAGCCTGAGAGCGTGTGGCCACCACCAGAGCAAGTGTCCAACCCACAGCATCCCTGCAGCACAGCCATGGCCTGAGAAGAAGGCCTGGGACTTCCAAGGAACAGACTGTGAACTGCCTGGACATTCCAGAGACACCCTTTGTGATGTTCTCTGCCACAGAGCGGGGTGATGTGTTTCCTTTAACCTTTCCCATTTTTCCTTATTCTTTTTAAAATTAATTGTTGATTAAATAATTTGCATTTGCTTTAAATTGTATGTAGTGGTCAGTGGGTCAGAGAAGTGTCCAGTGTGGAGTGGGGACACCCTAGCCCCTGTCCTAGGTGACCACAGCAGGGTTGGGGGTCGAGCCCCCCAGGAATCCTGGGCCCAGCCTTGTTGGGGTTACGAGGACTCTGCCAGACAAGAGGGTAGAAGGGGGGTCCTCAAGGGCAGGGAGGCCACTGGGTCAAGGAAGTGGGAGCAAGGACTCAGATCCTTTTGCTAGCCCACTTCACTGGGGTAGTGCAGAAGCCAGAAAAGTTCCCCACAATAGCGGGACTATTTCCCCGCTTACATAAAGCATGAGCTGCTGTGGCATGAACTAAGGGTCCACATCCCCAGCACCCCTCATTCCAGTACCCTGGTCAAGGGCCAGATTTTTAAAGGTATTTAGGCATCTAACTCCCGTTGACTTCATTGGGAATTAGGTGCTTAAACAGTTTTAAAAATCTGACCCCAAGTCCATTGGGACTGAGGCAGTAGCAGACTCGTAAACTTCCAGTCATGGGAGTGGGGGAGAACGGGACATAAAACCACAGTACTAGCAATTGTTACATACACTGGGCCACTGGGGGTGGAAAGCAGGCATGTGTATTTCTAGCGTTTTATAACCTACTGTGGCCACGGATCTCCTTCTCTCTCATTTCTGCTCTCTCCCAGGTTGTTCCCCTCTGACCCTGTAGCAGCTATCACTGTTTGTTTTGTGGTGTGTGTTCAGGGAGATCTGTAAACTCCCTCTCTCCAGCAAGGGAAAGGCACAGTAGTGCTAAAAACCTTTTCTGGAAACTGAGGAACGATGGGAAGGAATTTGTGTCACTTAGAAAATAATCTGCATCATACTGCTATGTACAGCAATCACCTTTGGGAAAGTGGAAAGGGAAAGCTGCTTCCTTAGCCAACTGTTTTTTTCCCAGCAACAAAAGTGCATGCTAGTTTGCTCTTGCAAGGTCGCACATAAGCACTGGTTTATTACTGTAGGGTTGCATAGGAGCGCTGTGCCCTGGTGTTAACTTGTTCCAGGAAGAGAAGAAGCAAAACTCTTATTTACGAAACACCCCATCTACAGAATGTAAGTGTTTGCTAATCAAGTCAGCCCTTGCCAGCATTTACTGCACAGTGGTTTTCCCCTTAGAATAGGAATATGGGCTCGATCCTGCAAGATGCTAGATATGCTCAGCTTCGAAGAGCCTGATCCAAAGCCCATTGAAATCTATGGGAATCTTTCCACTGACTTCAAGGAGTTTTGGATCAAGCCCCAAGCCGCTGGGAGGTGGAGCACAGAGAACACTCTTGTTATTGGCAAATGTTGACTCTATAATGGTGACTGTTTGACAAGAGCTTTACAAAAGGATATGATACAATAGAAGATGGTAAAGGAGGGTTACATTTGGGGCCAAAGCCAACCATGAGAGAGCTTTAGACCTGATGGTTCCCCACCTAGATTTAAGGGGGGGAAATATGATGCACATTAATCTGAGCAGTGAAACAAATTGAGAGAGAATCCCAGTTACCTTAGCTGTCCCTCTGCATCCTCAGCACTTAGCACCTCTGGAGAGTCCAGGAAAGTCTCCAAATGCACACCACTGAGCAGCTCGCTATACAGCTCCTTGCTTGGCAAGTCCCTCTTCTCCAAGTCAGCATCACTTCTCCTTGGCGCAGTGCTACCCTGTGTCTCCGTTACCTCTTTGCCATCAAAGTCCCTCTCCTTCCTCAGCTCAAACTCTGTATGCAAGCCGTTCGTCAGCACCAGACCGTTGGCACTGCTGCTGTCACTCTCCGATTGCACTTGCTGTAGCCTGTTTCTCTGCATTTCACTCTGCTTCCATAGGTCTGGTGCCGTTTCCAGATGTTCGGCCCCGTGGCCGGTGCTGTCATTGGCTGGGCTTCTGCGTTCCTTTGCTCTGGATGGCTCAGCGCTATTCAGGAGGCTGGCTTTTTCATTGGAGAGATTTGTGGGCTCTGCTGGCTGTTCACTCCCCTTATTACAGGCTAACATGGCTAGCTGCAAGCCCGAGGTTTGTGGCTCATTATACTCCACAGAAGATAATGGACAGAGAATGTTTTCATTCATGTTCAGCTTGTTCTCACAGGGCTTGCCCTTGGTTAACTCAGGCTCAGTATTATCTACACAGGAGGAGAAACAGAAAATTGTGAGCGTCTGAAATTGTCACTGTTAATGACGTTACTGTCTAATGACAATTTCGAAGTGCAGAGGAATGAGACAAACACACATTCCACCATAATTTAGACTCCTGGGCCGCAGCTGGGTGGGTGCTACTTCTCGGAGGTGATGGCTGGAGTGGACTGAAAACTTTGAAAACTCATGCCCTTGCGTTAAAGTAGAAGCCAGGGGAGGTGGCACATGTCAAAACTCTTTGTGTGTATGGCCTATGCAACAGAGGAAAGCAATCATATGATCCAAACACAGCCACAGTCCCAAAAGATCAGCCCCTCCTCACTGAGCAGCAGGAGACACAAAAAGGCACATGCGTGGCCTGTTTTCTGACATAACCGTCCCAGAAAAGTGCAGAGCCCGCGCCTGTGAGTCTGCACAGTTGTGTCAATAGTTAGTATGCCCAGTTCAAATGCACTTGTCCCCATGCTCATGCTGTGGCTCTGTCCTCCTCTAGTGGTTGGACCATATATAAAGATGTATGAGTCTTCTACAGCCTTTGAGCTAACAGTGCTTTCACAGGCAGTAGAGCTTCATGCTTTTAAATCCAGAGATTCCCAGATTCAGCCCTGCTGAAAACCTGCACTGATGCCTACTGGACTATGGGAAGTGTCCGTTATAGGTCAGAGTGGGGCAGATATTGCTCCTTTGAAGCCTTTGGCAGGGTCATCTGGCTAATGGCTCACAAACAAGATCTCACAGGCCGTCACAGCACTGAGCAGGACTCAGTGGCTATTGACATGGGCGTACCGCTCTGTCCAAAACTCTGGCAGCCCCAACCATATCACCACAGCCCCTGTCACACCACACAGACAGAAAACAGGCCGGTGTTTGGAAGGTGCCCAACTAATCTCCACCCACAGCGGTGGGTATTGACAATGAGGGCTGCTCCATGCTCTAGCTTCATACCCAGGCCTGGAGCTAAGGCTGCAGTCATTCAGGGAATGACCTGGTAGCACCAGAAATGCTGCTGCCATGTTTCCCCCCTCAGCTTAAAACTCTCCTTTGCCATGAGGCCTACAACAACCTTGACAACAGTTAGGCTGGTGGTGGACTGAACCCACTGAGTGTCATGCTGTCTGAGTGTTTCCTTGTGCTCCCCCACCTGTCTGTTTCCATCTGTTGTCTCCTGTCTTATACTTGGATTATAAGATCCATGGTGCAGAGACCATTTTTTGATCTGCATTTGCACAGCACTTAACACAATGGGGTCTGGGACCAGGATGAGGTCTCTTAGCCTCTGAGAATAGGACAAGAAGCCATGGGCTTAAATTGTAGCAATGGAGGTTTAGGTTGGACATTAGGAAAAACTTCCGAAATGTCAGGGTGGTTAAGCACTGGAATAAATTGCCTAGGGAGATTGTGGAATCTTCATCATTGGGTATTTTTAAGAGCAGGTTGGACAAACACCTGTCAGGGATGGTCTAGATAATACTTAGTCCTGCCCTGAGTGCAGGGGACTGAACTAGATGACTCCTTGAGGTTCCTTCCAGTTCTGTGATTCTATGATAACACCTAACAACAACCGTGATCATGGTTGGCAGTGGGTTCATTGCCTGCCCAGAAGGCTGCTTTTCATGGGAAGGTGTCTCAGCATTGCAAGCCAGAGATTGCTGGTGAATGGGGTTCTGCTGCCAGTTGGCATGCCCATAAGGGGGTGCTGCAGCTGGCTGGCACACCCACTGGTGAGAGAGAAGGTTGGGTAGGAGAGTTCTCATGGTGGGAAGCACATCAGTAGAGAGATGACTCTACACAGCTGTTGGTACCTGAGGATAGATGTCTCAGTGGTGAGTAGAGTGAAGCTCCAGAAGATGTCAGAATATCAGGGGAAGCACCAAGGTGGGTCTGGGCACCCCCTGGTGTGACGGAAATATTGCATTTGGTTAGCAGACTCATGGGAGGCACAGGGCTATTTGGAAACACTGCAGCATGATAGGTTAATGTCATTGCAGCCTTGGAGGTATGGGGTACTTCCTCCCAGATATGTCTGTTGTTATGTTACCTCCCAGTTAAAAGGCTGATTCAATCCGGGGCGTGGGAATAAGAGGTGGGCTAGTTGCAATTTTTATAACACCTTGTAGTACAGCAGAGATGTGCAGACTTGCAAAATTAGTCCTGCTGACTCTCTCTATTTAAAAATAGTTCCTTCACTGCCAGAGTAATACTTCTTTCCCTTACACATAAATATTGCTGAAACATGTCATCTAGCTGCCACTTAAGACCATCAGAAATATGTCCTTTATGAATATCCTAAGAATCGCTACCCAGGCAGGACAAAAGAAGGTCAACATAGCACAGTGGACAAATTATCTATCTATCTATCTACAGCACTACAAAAATGCACCTTACTTTTTTTTTTAACAGATATTGATGCCAGTCTTGCAAATAAAGTAAGTTGTTGCCGATTACAAAACTGTATTTGCATATAAAATAGTTTCAGTTTATATCCAGCCTTGGCATGCAGCTGAAAGCAGTGACCAACACACTGAACTTAAATATTGCTGAGGTTTCAGTATTTTTGGGGTTCAGGTAGAAGTGTAGAGGCATCTGAAATAATTTAAAAAGAAAAATGATTTCTTCACCCCAAGGAGGAGAATTGGTGACATTGGTTAGTGCAGGACCCAGGCAGTGGGGACTCCTGGGTTCTAATCCTATTTCTGCTGCTAACTTACTCACTTGAGCAAATCATTCCATTTCTCTGCTTCAGTTCCCGTATGTGTCAAATAGGGATAATGTACTATCAGGGGGCTGTGAGGATTAATTAATGTTTGTAAAAGGCTTTGAAATGTTTGGATGCCACATAAGTGCAACTATTAATAATTATTGTGATTGAAATTGGCTACTCCCTCAGCACAAATGCATATTGGCTCTTGAGTACACAATACATTCAGCTAGCTCTGCTGCATGTGTTACCAGTTCTGACCCAATGAAAGAGGTGGAACTGCAAGAATCTTTAGTCTGAAACTGGAAAAGTGATGGAGAGAATGGAAAGGCAATAAAAAGAGATGATCCCCTCTTCTCCTGCCCCCTGGAGAGCAAGGAACACTTGAAAAGCAGGAATGTCTGGCTGTGCTGCACAATGGACATTTCATTGAATATCAGGGTTGGAAGGGATCGCAGGAGGTCATCTATACCAACCCCCTGCTCAAAGCAGGGCCAATCCCCAATTTTTGCCCCAGATCCTTAAATGGCCCCCTCAAGAATTGAACTCACAACCCTGGGTTTAGCAGGCCAATGCTCAAACCACTGAGCTAGCCCTCCCCCCATTTCACTGCACAGTGTGTCAGAGAGACCAGTGAGGGTGGCCATTGGACAATGCCTTCCATGCCCAACACTTCCAAGCAACAGCAAGGAAATATAGGCTTATGTCGGGACCTGGAATTGGGCCCCCTTTGGAAGCCAGGGAATATGAGATCTGAACCATCATAGCTGAACCCCGTACTGTGCTTCTGCTTCCAGGCCAGACCCAAACCCAGAAGGGGCCTTGTTTTCTGGTTCCAGTTTAGATGCAGTGGGAAGCTTATGAGAATGGCTGCTCTTGCAAGGGTTCTGCCATTCAGGGTCACAATGACACATGAAGAGCTCATGAGATTTTGGCACCATTGAATCTGAACCCAAGCCCCAGTCTTGAGTTAGCCTCAAAATCCACAGCACAGCCCAAACCCAACCTGGGTCCAGATCCCAACACTGCCTCTTTAGCACATTGCCAATACTTTCATTAGGGAGTGGGCCTTGCCTGCCGCAGAAGGCAGGCTCTGTGGGTTACGCATACTCAAGCGTCATGCAGGACTGGGTCCATAGGTAGGGACCAGAATCTGTGCTCTCTCCACACGCTTTCATGGACTTAGAAGGATGCAGAGTGGAGCAGACAGAATAACCTGGAATTGGGGCAAGAGAATGAGATGGCTGAAATGATCAGGCATGGCTAGCACAGAGCTTCAGCTAGGCTACATGCCTGCAAAGATAACATCCCTTAATGGAGAAGAGATTGAGGCAGAGTAATCAGCAATTCCTAGGGGTCCTGGAAAATGACCAAGGAGAGAAGAGGGTCACATTTCTCTTAGACTGAGCTCGGCAACAGCATCTCGTTTCAAGCAAGGAACTCTCCTGAAAGCAGAACGGGCTTGGAGAGTGAAAGACAAAGAACCCTGCTGAGAAGAAAAGCAGAGACCAGATCCCATTATGATTTTGTGATATACCACCTAGAGGAGGGACTAGCTTTCAACACCCACACAACAATCTCCTCTTTCCTACCCAAGCCAGTCACATCAACACCCAGACCTCAAGAGACTGAAGATTTTCTTTTTACTGAGATCAACGTGTTGAGGGATTGGCTTCCTTTTGAAAGCTGGCCACAGGTTTTGTATTTGTGTGTGTTTGGTGCTGACTTCACTGAATTTGTAGGATAGAAGGAGCAAGTTAGGACACCATCGGCGTGATGTCTCCTGAGGTGGGAAAGGGTTCCATGGGATGTAGCATAACAGAACTCGTCATGCTACGGCACATGATAGTCAGGGCCTATCCATGTCCTACTCACCATTACAGCAATAAGTCTACCTTTGCATTATACACCTGCACAAAACAGCCACGCTCCCCATTCATCTGCCATGAGCAAGATCATTATAACCACCTTTAATATAAATGTTTCCTTTTTGCTGTTTTATTGGAGTTAGGTTCACACCACGACTGAATACTGCTCTAACACACCAGGGCAATTTTTTATATTTGCAGGATCACATTAACTAGAGAGATCGGATTCTTTTCCTTTCCTCCCTTGCATTTGTTTTGTTTTCTTTCGCATCACTCTGTATTGCCACCCACCCTCCAGCCCCAGGAAAAAGTACTGAGTAAATGATCAAATAGCTAGGTGGAAATGGGTAATACCAGCAGTAGTTTTAACCAGCTTTAATGAATTCTAGTTAACCACTACTCGGGTTAAAGCATGTTCAGGCCAATAATCTAATTCATTTCTCTCTCTGTTGATCATCTAATCTATCCCCTTGTGTTTTATTCTAGGATATATATTACTGTAGTTAACTCCCTCCTCCCATGGATATACTGTACCTCTGAATGGGAACACTGGTTGGTCAACATTGATTTTTTTGGTTCAGTGGCCAGACAAAACAAATCTACCCGCTCCCCTCAAAGCAGTCAGTTTTGAACCAAAATTGGATTTTGGGGGGTTGGTGGGGAGAGGGTGTTTCTGACCCAAACAAAAAACTGAAAAAATTTCATTCAGAGCAACCCAAATATTTCAAAAGTCAATTGAATTGACATTTCATTTAGAAAATGTTTCAAAACAACATTTCATCTTGAAAACATTGTTTTGAAACCAAATGTCAAAATGAACCATTCTGACATTTCCAAGTTAGGGTTTTTTTTCCCAGCTGAATCAATTAGCTGAATTTGAATTCACAAATGGTATTGGTGCCCTGAAAAATGCACTTTAACAAATTAACTATTCTCTGAAAAAATTCACCTAGCCTTAGTCAGCATAGCTGAATGGCATTCTTCTGATCTCCATGGCCTGAAATCGTAACAGACCCAACTAGCCTGTGGTACTGTTCAGTATCAAACGAGGTGTGTTTTTTTCAAGTGTGACCCTCCACAGTATAATATTTATGATTCTATCATAGGATTTAGCTTGTCTCTCTCATTGAAAGCTATGACATATAGACTGAAGCACCACTCCTCAGGCCAACTGAACACCACTACTGTACACATGCTCAAACTGCTAGCCACGAATCTTATTCTTAAAGGCCACGATGGAGTACCCTCCTCAATCCTTGTAAATAAGAATTCACTGGACCTATGTAGAGTTGTGAAGAAGGTGCCCTATCACTCAGTCCAGGACTTGGGGCAAGGCCATTTTACTGATATATACCCATGGTGCATCCCTATATAGCTTTCCCCTCACTACAGGCAGTCTCTCTCACTATTTGACTGATTCATTTGTGTCCCTTTGGAAATTCAAAGCCCCTCATTAGCAATATTGATGGCCATTAGAAATCAACAGAAAATGTGGATAAGCTCTCCCAATGCTTGTGGGACTTGGCTATGTTCAGCATTTCTAATGCTGCATTCAGAATCCCTTCTGTGCCTCGGCGAAATAAAGCAGCCTATGTCACTCCAGCAATGGGATGAAGTCACAAAGTGCCATGTTTCCAAACACAGGTGCCTAAGTTGCACAATGACACCAGCAGGGCATTGCGCACATACCACTGGCAGGCATACAAGCTAAGTGGGTCACTGTGCAGGCACTAATAATTTTTGCACATTCAGTTTTACCCAGTCTGCATCTGCATCTAGTGCATGTGGATTTTCCCACAGTCACATATGTAGTGTACTAGGAGGCATCTGGGTTTGTAAATGTAGCCCAAACTGTCCTAACCAATGCATGACAACTAATAGGCTGCAACAAGGGACCAAATAAAAGTAAGTCACAGTTTGAAAAGGTTCACTTAAGTGAGAAGTGGAGAACAGTTTGAGAGCAGCTGCCCCTGCCTCCTAGTGGAAATTCATGCTAGGTCTTGGAGCAGAGCAATGGGTCTATTTGTCCAGCATTTCCTGGAAATACTTGTTCCCAGAACAACTGATCCACCAATTTCATCTGCTAGATACCACTAGAAGCCAATAGAAACCAGGAAAAATCCTGGGACCTACAGAAACCAGTAGGGATGAGTGGCAGTCTGCTGAAGTTGTCACTAGAGTGCTGCTGAATTATTTTCTACCTGCCTCCTCCAGTCAGAAGTAGATACTGGTTTTGAGCCTGATTTCTAGGCTAGATAGGCTCAGAGAGTTGCTTTTTTCCTATGGCCCTTACCTAATCTTTAGTCCTTAGGCAAACCTCCCATTGAGTCCAAAGAGCTTTTGCTGAACAAGGACTGAATAAATACTTAATAAATGTACGCACCTTACACCTGTCCTTAGACCTTGTGCAATTCCAAATTTATCAGTGGAAACCCTCAGAAAAATGGTTTATTATTGTAGCACTGGGGAGTGCCAGTGCTGGACCAAGATCCCACTGTGCTAAGTACTGTCCAAACAGAACAAAACAACAGTCCCTGCACCAAAGAGCTTACAATCCAAGTATAAGACAAGAGACACCAGATGGATACAGAGAGACGATGGGGAAATACAAGGAAACAATGAGACAATACTTAAATACACACCAGGTATGTTAGATCTGCACAGGGAGGCCCTTAGTAGCTGACAAGAGTCTTCTGACTTTCTCTTTATAGTGACTCCCACCACTGGTCATCAGGGGGCAACAAACCCAGAACCTTTGGCATTAGTAGTGTAGCCCTATAGCTAAATGAGCCACATCTCAGTTGGTGGAAGAAGCCAGCTCCATGGGGACATGTAACACACACTGAGCTGGTCAGTTACCCCGGTAAAGTAGGCTTTTCAAATCATTCCTACAAATCCATCTGTTCCATGACACTAATGTGAGCTGAATTCCACAGACCCTTCCACTGTCTGCTGCTTGTTTGTGTCTTGAGAACGTAAGCGCTGCAGGTTGGGGACCTGGTATTCTCTTGTTGATATGGGTGTTTCTACTTGTTGCTGCCTACACCTAAAATGCTGTGGTATATACATTGTAATATTTAGTATTCAGGATAGTCACCATTCACATGAATACTATTATTAATACCACTAATACAATAATAATAATTAGTGTAATAAAATACATATTTATGAGTCACCCTCTGTTCAAAGACTCTGCATCCTTAATGCACTAGCATAAGAGAAATTACACCTGAGAACATAAAAACCAACAGGCAGAAGCTCAGCTCACTCTTGTCATCCCTAGATCTCAAAGAACTTCACTCAGGTCAGTACCGTTATCTCCGTTACACAGAGGAGGCAGCTGAGTGATTTGGCCAAGTGGTAGAACCAGGAAAAAAACCCATCTCTCCACAGTTGTGGACCCCTCAGATCTATTGGGCCAGGGCACTTTCTTTTACAATGTTTGATGGCAGAGAATGGTGCAAAAGAGCCCTCGGCAGAGACACAAGAAGCCTGCATTTAGAGGCCAGGTGCCTCCTTGACTCACTCGCCTGAGAAACGGACTAATTCCCTTTATTGGCTTCATGCCACAGCACTGTGACAGGGAAGAGAGGCAGGACTGAGGTGAGTCATCCTCTGCAGGTGCTGCAAAGTCCACAACCCCCCTGAAGAAACCCACTCTTCAGATTGTATTAAAGTTCGGGGATGGTAGAATTGGGTCCCCGCCTTCTACAAGGTAGCAGCAACGTTCAGGGTGATGCTTCAGCCCTTGTGCACAGCAGCTGCGGTGCTTGTCTGCCCTGCAGGGGCTGAAGCACAGTGCTCCCTGCTGTCCTGACACCCCCTGAACCCAGCCCTAGGGCCTACCACAGCAGCAGCTGTTCAGAAGAGGAGCATGTGCAACATCACCATGAGGACTCAGGCTCCTCCAGTCCTCCAAACTATACAATGGCCTCCCCTCCTGCTGGTACCAACAGGGGAAGGACATCTGGTTCTCCTGCTGCTGTTGGCTGTACTGCTGCTCTCTGTGTCAATCTCATTCTTCCCCTCCCAAGATGCAGACGGGCAGGTGATCAGGCACTGTCAGGAGCATGGGCTATTGGCTCTTATAAACAAGCTACGTGTCTGGAGCTTCTAAGAAGCTTCGGCTACCCAAACCCTGCATATGCCTCAAGCATCAGTGATGATGACCACAAATATTTTGGCTAGCGACCTGCTGGGTTTGTCATGGGTCGATGTGCACTCGGCTTGCCAAGAGGCCTCAAACATGCATGGAAGCCTCCTTCCATGCATATGAAGAATATGGATCTGCACACAAAATAGTAAGAAATATGCATCAGGGATGTCTCAAGTGCTGATAGTACACAGGCTTGCTTCTTCTAGGAGATGCTCCAGGGGTGATGGGACTGGGATTTTCTTCCTGGCTTTGCTAGAGACTCACTAGGAGTCTAGGGGCAAGTCACCTGTAGTCTCCCAGGGACTGCATATTCAACCTTCCTCCAGTATGAATGCATACCATGGAACCTTGTGCGTAGTGAGTAATCATTTCCTGGTTGTTCAGCCTTCCTTCCTGACCCTTAAATCTTCTGTTTCGATATCAGTGTAAGCTATAATACTGCTAGGCCCTACTGGCAATGATATTGTTATATAACTATACATTATTATTACAGACAGGGCTGGTAGCACCACCTATTAAGATTGTCCAACACTTTCTATTATAAGACCCTGTTTTCATTTGCATGTAATTTGCCAAAGTTCAACCATTTGGGCTGAAATTTTCTGTGTTGGTTGTCCGCCTCAGGCTGCATTAGTTTTGGAAAGTTCAGCCAAAATTGTTTGGCTGTTTCCAAGAATGAGGCTAGGAAAACATACATTGTTATGCCCATGTTAAAGAATTCTGGTGACCTTTTCTACAAGAAGCTCTAGCACCTCTGCACTTTGGAGTGGGAATTGAAATTTGGTAAAGAGGTGGCCTCTGTGTCAGGGCTGGGTTTTGCCATCCTATGAAAATTCACCCACATTTAGCCCAGTTATAAGCCTTGAGGTGGGGGGGGAAGAGTGAGAGTGAGAATTGCAGTTTGCACATCCTCAGTTGAGATTTGTTACAGCTTTGTAGCTAAATTCATGAAGATTCTGTCTGCACTGAGAATGTTCCTGCCTGGGGAAGCAGGGGACTGAACAGAACTTTCATTGAAATTACTGCCATGAGCCAGACCAGGACCGATGAGAGGCACTGAAACTGAAGCAGGGAGCCTGTCTTCCCTGTGCTTTCAATGCCCTCCCAGCTGGGTCCAGACAGCACCACATACAAAAGTAAAATAGCCTCTCTAGTCCAACTTGAGATTCCCCTGTTTATGCATCCCAGGATCATATTAGCCCTTTTGGTCAGAGCAAGCTTGTGTTCAGCTGATTATCCACCCTGACCTGCAAATCTGTTTGAGTCACAGCTTCCCTGGATACAGTACCGCATCCGATAAGTATGGTCTACGGTATTTGTTCCCAAAGGTATACGTTTACTTTTAGCCATGTTAAAACATATTGTTTGCTTGCACCCAGTTTATCAAGCAACCCAGATCCCTCCAACAGTGACCTGTCCTCTTCATTATGTACCACTCCCCCCATTTTGGGGCTATTTGCAAACTTTTCTCAGGGATGATTTTATGTTTCTTCCAGGTCATTGATAAAAATATTAAATAGCAATGTTAAATAGCAATGTTAATCCCTGTAGGACCTCGCTAGAAACACACCTGCTTGATTATTATTATTAAGGCTAAGTTTTTGTCACAGATATTTTTAGTAAAAGTCAGGGACAGGTCACGGGCAATAAACAAAAATTCACGGAAGCCCATGACCTGTCCCTGACTTTCACTAAACATGTCCCTGACTAAAGGGGTAGGTGGGTTCAGCACCCACTGCTGCTGGGGCTCCCACGTTCCCCATCACTGTGGTGCGTGGAAGCTCTGGGGTCCCCCTGCCTGTGGGGCTGGGCTGCTGCGGGGTCCCCTCACCTCCAGGCCATGGCTGGGCAGCTGCAGGGTCCCCCAGGGAGTCCCTGCTGCCTGCTGCTGCTGGGCAGCTGCAGGGTCCACCAGCCCCCAGGGCAGCTGGGAGCTGCAGGATCCCCCAGCTGCTGGCTGAGGCTAGACAGCTGCAGGGTCCCCTGGCTGCTCCCCATGGCAGGCCAGCTGTGGGGAGTTCCCCCGCCACGCACCATGGTTGGAGAGTTGCAGGGAGTCCTCGCTGCCTGCCACAGCGGGGCAGCAGCAGGGTCCCCCCACCAGGGCAGGGGCTGGGAGCTTTGTTGGGGGTGGGGGCTGGCTGGGAGCTCCAGCCCCAGGACAGAAAATGTCACGGAGGTCAATGGAAGTCACGTATTCGGTGACTTCCGTGACCTCTGTGATATAATCGTAGCCTTAATTATTATTATCCTTATTATTATACATGTGCTGACAGCATATGGTGGCAAACACCTTGGATAGCTTATTTGCCACAAGAAAGGTAAGTAGCAAAGCACTGCGGGCTGTTCACCATACTCATTCACTTTGTAGCCCCATTCCCTACCCTTTGTCTGTTGAAGTCTCGATTGTAAACCCAGCAGGGCAGGGATTATCTCTTTTCCAAGGGTAAATCTACACTGCAATCACAGGATGTGACTGCACCCTACATAGCCAGCCCCAAGCTAACTTTAACCTACCTAGCTTGGTGTCAGGATCCCAACCAGGGCAGTCAGGGCCAAGGTTCAGAGCAAGGACAAACCTGACGCGGGGAGGAGAAAAGGAGTTCATAGTCAGGTTCCTGGCCAGGGTAGATGCCAAGGGCCAGAGTCCAAGTCAGGTTTCAGGAGGCAAAGTCCAAATCAAGACAGGAACAGGAGCACCTATTGAATTGCCAGGGAAGGGCATGCCCACATCTCAAGCCCTGCCCCCTTTCCCTAGCCTAAGGAGAAGACCTAGTGATCAAATAAATCCAGGGGACAACAAATGAAAAACCCAGGGACAGGAGTAAAGGTCACAGGGATAGAAACAGGGAGCGAGAGAGGGACACTGAACAGAGAACCCCAGACAGCGCCACTGCTCCTCAAAGGTGTCCAGGGAGCCAGTGGACATGGCCTGGGGACATGACTTGTAGGATGATCAGAAATAGGCCCCGCAGTCACAGAGCACCCCCCCATCCAACTTCCTCCTCCTGATATGGTGGACAGCCACCTTGGCCAGGGCCACAAGGAGGTTGATGAGGAGACCCTGTGATTTCATGGAGCCACAGAAAGGGAGTGCGCATAAATCAGGAGGGGTGGGGAAAAGTGCAGGTAGAACTTAAGGAGAAGGTTCTGGAGGAGCCAGAAGAGGGGCTGCAACTTGCAGGAGCAGTCATGGCAACTAATAGCAATCCACACCATTGCCTGGACACTTCCTGGAATGTCCTTGAGTTTATATAGGGCAGGGAGCCAATCAGGAGCCATATAGCTGCTGTCTGTCAAACTCTTGAGGTGGAACTTCTCCAAGTCCATGTCCACAGCAGGTCATGGGAAGTGGAGTGCAACATGATTACAGCTGCTGCTGCTGCGTGGTGGAAAGGCTAGCTGCCTGGTAACTCTGGAAACCTGGGTTCTAGACCTGTGAGGCCTTAAACTTGGGTACCAGAGCAGTGAAGCATCATCAGTGGCTAATGCTGGGAGTAACTACCCAGATCTTTACTTCTCTGGGACCCAAGTTAGCTCAGGTATGTCTACCTCTGCTCATCCTAGTTATGGCTGTTGTCCAGAACCTCTAGTGGTAGAATATTTCACCCAAACATGTACCCAACTGGTAGATCTTCCTTTAGATGGTGCAGCTTCTATGCCACTCAATTGCTCCCATCTGAGGTTCTCATGGAAGGGGAGGGTTAATGATAGATGGCTTCAGAATGAATGTGCCCTTTGCTTGTTCTCAGAGCACTGCCTCGGAGTCCTGTAAACTTCCCTGTGGTCGTTCTAGGTTCTGTCTGCCTGTTTCTTCCTTGTGTTTGTGGTGGAGACAAAGACTGGGGCTGCTGCGAGTTTTGGAAGAGAGCTGATTACAAAGGGAATGGTTATAAATGAAGCAAGTTTGCCTGATTTTAGTTACGGCTGGACACTACACAGCAGTTCTTTTATGAGCTTGGTTTGGAAACCTACCAGCTCTTGTTGAAGCTGAATGGCCAGTGGAAATTATTTATTTTTAATTTTCCTCCCTGTATTCAGATCTGGAAGGGTTCCCACTGCCTGGCTACTACCGCACAGAGAAACTTGGAAAAGCTACTGTAGATTATTTGTGTTCTTTACTTCTTCATGAAGGCAGGAGAGACATGGGGAGGGGGAAGCCTACAGACTATGCTAAAGGCAGGCTGGGATATCTGAGGTTCATGCTTCTTTTGCCTCAGTGCTCCTGGGGCTATCCTTCAGCGATGAAGGGAATGTTGCTGGGCTTGCTGCTCTTTGAAAGGGGACTGTTTATTTCTTGTTTTGTATCAAGACCCAAACAGACGAGATTGAGAGGCAGAAGGAAAAGGCAGAGGAGAAGGTCACATTGTGATGCAGCTCACGCGGCACTGGAGAGGAAGAGAAAACAAACTCACCCAGCTCCCATGTGACAGGTTCAAAGCATTGGCCTGAAAGAGGCAGCTGGGGTAAGCAAGTGGGGACAGAGAGAGAGAGAGTAGTTTGGCTTGGACATCCTGAGTCTGGTCCCCCCCCCCCCCCCCCGCGTTGCTCTGGCGGAGGCACAGACACCGCTGCAAAGGGGCTGATGTGGCAGCATGTCTCACGCACTTTGCACAGGTGCCAGTGAGTATACAAGGTGCAACCCAGAGCAGGATCAGGCCCTCTAGGTCTCCTGGCAGTGTCCCCAATGCATGACTAAGGGGTCTACTCCAGCCCTATTCCTTGACCCTCCAACCCCAGAGCAGTGGCAGAAACGGCATGTAGGGCCTGAGCCAAAGCCCATCAAAGCCAATGGGAGTCAGTCTGTTGATTTCAGTGTGCTTTGGATCAGGCCCTTGGGGAATGGTGGCTACTTTGCCTGGCCCAATGTCTCTTTCTGAGGAGTCTGTGATAAAATAAAAGATTGCAGCTGCTATTAGTATACCGAGATCCATGCCATTGCTCAAGCAGTAGCAACCTCCCCTCTTTTTAACCCCACAAGACACCACATAAGAACGGAAAAAGAAAAGGAGTACTTGTGGCACCTTAGACACTAAAAAATGTATTTGAGCATAAACTTTCATGAGCTACAGCTCACTTCATCGGATGCATTGGTCCCACTAGCCCAGAATCCAGTCTCTAACAGTGGCCAGTGCCAGATGCTTCAGAGTGAATGAACAGAACTGGGCAATTTTTCAGTGATCCATCCACTGTCATCCAGTCCCAACTTCTGGCAGTCAGAGACTTAGGGACACCCAGAGCATGGGGTTGCCTCCCTGACCAGCTTGGCTAACAGCCATTGATGGAGCTACCTTCCAGGAACTTATCTAATTCCTTTTTGAGCCCAGTTATGCTCTTGGCCTTCACAACATCCCATAGCAACAAGTACCACAGATTGCCTCTGCATTATGTGAAGAAGCACTTCCTTATGCTTGTTTTAAACTGTGACAGGGTCGGGCAAGATGGCTATAGGAGAGTAATAGAAGGTAGATATATTAGCCCCAGGCTAAGTAGGTCCCTTTTCCCTGGATAAGGTAACAGGGAAGGTTCCAGATCAGGAACCTTCTTGGAGACAATTAAGACAGGCTGATTAGAACACCTGCAGCCAATCAAGAAGCTGCTAGAATCAATTAAGACAGGCTAATCAGGGCACCTGATGGAGTTTTAAAAAGGAGCTCATTTCAGTTTGTGGTGTGCGTGTGAGGAGCTGGGAGCAAGAGGAGCGAGAATGCGGACTGTTGGAGGACTGAGGTGTACAAGCATTATCAGACACCAGGAGGAAGGTCCTGTGGTGAGGATAAAGAAGGTGTTGGGAGGAGGCCATGGGGAAGTAGCCCAGGGAGTTGTAGCTGTTGCACAGCTGTTCCAGGAGGCACTCTAGACAGCTGCATTCCACAGCGCCCTGGGCTGGAACCCGGAGTAGAAGGCGGGCCTGGGTTCCCCCCAAACCTCCCAACTCCTGGTCAGATACAGGAGGAGTTGACCTCGACTGTGAATTCAGAAAAGCGGCCAAGCTGAGGGCTGCCGTGAAGCTCCAAGGTGAGCAAATCCGCCAGTAAGCGCAAGACCCACCAAGGTAGAGCAGGAACTTTGTCACAAAACCTACTGCCTATTAATTTCATTGGGTGACCCCTGGTTCTTCTGCAATGTGAAGGGGTAAATAACATTTCCCTATTCACCTTTTCCACACCATTCATGATTCTATAGACCCCTATTATATCCCTGCCCCCCAGTCGTCTCTTTTCTAAACTGAACAGTCCCATTCTTTTAATCTCTCCTCATACAGAAGCTGTTCCATACCTCTAAGCAATTCTGTTTCACTTCTCTGTACTTTTTCCAATTCTAACATATACTTTTGAGATGGGGTGACCAGAACTGCATGCAATATTCAAGGTGTGGGTGCACCATGGATTTATATAAAAGCATTACGATATTTTCTATCTTATTATCTATCCCTTTCCTAATGGCTCCTAACAATCTGTTTATTTACTGCCGCTGCACATTGAGTGGATGTTTTCAGAGAACTGTCCACAATGACTCCAAGATCTTTCTTGAGTGGTAACAGCAAATTTAGACCTCCTCATTTCGTATGTGTATTCGGATTATGTCTGACTGCAAGGCCGAAACACACTGTGTTGAAATGAAATCTGAGATTCTCATGTAATCACAGGACTCCAGAAACTGAGACTTTAAGAAAACTACCAAATGTCGCAAGACATTGCAAGAGTTGCTAACACTGTGGAGCCAAAGAGGGACACGGGGGGGGGGGGAGGCAGGAAACTGGCCCAAAATGCTGCCTACAGCAAAATTTCCAGAACAAAAACAAAATAAATGACTTCCCATGTACTTTGTCCCAGCCTCATTCCCTATGTTCTCCTTCCCATGTCTCCTGATACAGCTTGCCAGTGCACTAGGTGCATCACACACACCTATATGCTGATGCAGCATTGCTTTGCTGTCATTCAGGGCCCATGCTTTACTCCCTGGCTATGATTTCCCTCCTTTTAAAATGTTTCTGTTCATTTTTACTCTAAAACTCTCTCTTTCTTCAGAATATTTTTCTTTCCTAGTTTGGCTTTTCTCCAGAATCTATTTTTACCTCCAGCATATTCTCTCTCTCTCTCTCTCTCTCTCTCTCTCTCTCTCCCTTTCTCCTCTCTTTTTAAATTATCTGTGCTCCCCGCCCCCACTCATTTCTACTTTTAGACCTTACCCTCCTCCTCCTCTGATTCTGCAAGGGTGTGGTTTTTGCTCACCCTACAAATGCCAGTGATGAATGTTTTGGAGGATCAGAGGGCGCTGGAGTGAATGTGAAGGGGTGAGCCCCACTTGCCAGCTCGCTGACAGCCCTTTCCAGGCACTGCACGTAAATTTTGCAGTGTTTGGGGAAAATGATTTGTCTCAGTTCCTGTGTTAGCTCAGCCAGCCCCACACAGCACACGCCTGGGTATTTGATTGTAGAATTCTGAAGCTTACCCATTGGGTCATTTCCACCGGTATTTTTAATCTTCAAGGTACATTTCCCTTCCCTCTGCCTCATTTGCTGAACTCCACAAAATGCAGATATACCACTGTCTAACAAAGCCACTCCATCTTGTTACTGGTAAAGCTGCTGCAAGACACTTCTTAATATGTTATTTCTGAAAGTTACCTTTCAAGTCTTTTTTTGTGCGTGTGAAGAAAAGGTAATTTGAGGCACCAGCCTGCATCTTGGCAGAATTAATCAGCAGAATTCCCAAGTCAGAACAGGCAATTTCTTCTCCACATCTCTTCCCCTTCCCCCAAACACAAAGCACTCTGCGTACACACATGCACGTACGCTGTTATAGCAGCTTCTCCTAACCTAGATTTTCAAACCCCCCAGCCAAAACTCTACCCTTCTTTTTTTTTCTAGAGACAGAAATACAAAATTGTTTTAAGTTTAATTTTTTTCAATTTTTTTTTAATTATTGGATAAAAAACTGATTTAAATCCATCTTTCAGGTGACACACAAAACTGAGGTTGGGAGCACTTGTGGTCATTAACAATTCCTTGGCATTTTCCACAAGCGTAGTTCTATTGACCTGAGTGTGCTGGACAAATTCCAGTCTGGAACATTACATTCTGCCATCCTGGATCCCTGTGTGTCATTTCAGCTAGCTAGAGTGTTCTTCACTCCCTGTCCAACCTATTGTGTAGCATTACAGTGTGTTGTTTAACAGCTGCTGTGATCCACCACAGAGGTGGCTGCACTGGAGTAGGGAGCAAAGTGATTTTTTACGCATGCGTGCGCACACACAACCCAGATACTGCAAATGCTTACTCCTGTGAGTAATACTTACTCATGCGAATCATTGAATCCAATGGGACAACTGCCTGTGTAAGGACTGCTGTGAATAAGTGTCTGTGGGATCTCGCCCATAGTTCTTGTCACCTCTGTGATCAGGAGAGACAGGCGCAATATAAATGTCTGACATGAATGCTGTTATTTTAATATGTGGCCTGTCATAAGGAACCTGAGTTTATTTTAAAGACATGTTGTCATAACTTGATCTGCGATTGAGTTTACAAAGTGTGCGTTGGATATACTGTTAATGGAACTTATGGAGTGTGTGCGCGTGCTAGAGAGTCAGTGTCTATGAGGGGAGTGGAATGAGAACAGCTGAAGATCTGAGTCTTTGTCTTCTAAATAAACCGCAGCTTTGCTATAACTCTGCCTTGGCCCTCTATCCTTCTGCTACCTCCCAGCCAACAATGACAAGTTCCTTAAAATTCTGTTTGCAGTGTAGTTGTAGCCTTGCTGGTCCCAGAATATCAGAGAGACAAGGTGGGTGAGGTAATAGCTTTTATTGGACTAACTTTTCTATTGGTGTGAGAGACAAGATTTCAAACTTACTCTTTTAGCCCTGAAGAAGAGCTCTATGTGGTCCGAAAGCTTGTCTATCTCACCAACAGAAGTAGGTCCAGTAAAAGTTATTACCTCACCCACTTTGTCCCTTTAACATTCTGTCCAATTCTTCCCTCTCTTTGTGCGTGTGTTTTGGAAGAGCAGCAGCCAGGAACAGCGTGAGGGCCACTGTAGCTGTCTTGCAGGGATCACATTTTTATAGTGCTCTTCAAAATTAGGCAGTAATTTAAGCCAGTGAACCTTCCCTAGCAATTAGAGGGCTGTGCCTCTTTGCCATGCTCATGGCAAAAGCTGACTCAGCAATGCCCTGTCCCTAACTACCTCCTCTGTCCTGACTCAGTGGTTTTCAGGGGAAACAGATCAGGAGTGATTGGTATTCAGCCCCAGATATGAATGGGATCATTCTAGCCCTGACATGCCTGATGATTGGATGCGTCCACCCCTCTTGACCGCTGAAGTTTATTGATGGCTCCAAAAACAGATGGGCCAAATTCTGACCCTCCTGCTCAGCAGAGGCCTGTTCAAAAGCCCGCAGGGAGCTTTTTCATTGACTCTGATGAGCTTTGGATCAGGTCCCAGGTGTAGAGACCAGCCCTGCAGTTTAGGTAGGCTCTGGGGACATGGGGCAGGACTGGTACCTCCATCTCACACAAAATCCCCCATGTTCTCTCACTGCGGGGCTGGGGTTTGCCTACCCCACAGGAAAATATATGGGGCCTGTCTCCAAATCTGGCAGATCCCAGGAGACCTGTGTGAGGCCACGGATATCCTCCCAGATGCCCTATACATCTGAGACCCTGCAGCATGGCTCCATTGGAACTGTGCTAACAAGGACTTGTCCATGGCCCCTAGGAGGGTATATGGAAAAGAGAATGGAACCTGTAACAGTATTACCAAGTTCATGTGGCTGGAGGAGGGACGATGCATGTCCCCAATGCCCCCATCCACTCCTGCCTCCAGTCTGTTCATTGCCCAGTCTCCATCCTTTACTACAGCAGGGACCCCACACCGCATGCAGGTGGCTCCCTGGCTCTAAGGAGCTAGTGCCACATTGGAGGCTATAACCACAGTCTGTGCAAAAAGAGGTGAAATGAGAGCAGGGAGAACAAGGGGCCTCAATCTAGTTCAGTGAGCTCAGAGAGAGAGGCTGGTGCTGGGCTTAAGGTCACAGCTAAAAATTCAGGAAACCCAGGTTCTGTTCCCTGTTTGTCCTTGGACTTAGTCTCTGGGCCTCATTTCCCCATGTGTACAATGGGGATAACAGCACTGCCCTACCCTGGGGGAGTGAGGACAGATCCATTAGATTGTGAGGTGCTCATGACAATGGGAGCTGTATGAGAACCTCAGATATTCTGGCCATAGTTCGGTCCCCTACTGCCTTCCTCAGCTCTGCATGCCTCCAGGCATTGAAAAATTACTCTTTTTTTTTTTTTTTGTACAGGAGCATATATCTCTTTGGATCCTAGCAATTGTTGCTGGCTATAACTGTCCCTTGTGGTTTAACCCATCACTCATTGTCAGTTTAAACAGCATGGCCTGCATCCTTAGTTTCCAGGGTAAATCTGAGTCCACAGATAAAACAGTCCCCCACAGCCTAAAATACACCAATCACATGCTAAATCCTACTCTCCTCCTCCCCATACACACACCTTTTGGATAATCAGAAATTACTATGCGTGACAGTTGCTTTTTCTTGAGGCCAAATACTGTAGTTCCTTATTTTTAATTTTTATTAGAACCTGCATAGCTATTAATGTGCATTTGGAACCAAATGGTGTGAAAATTTTCAACTTGGGAAACAATACCACTTTTCCTAGTTATAAACAAACACAATAAAACTAGGTTTTAAAATCCTTAACTGCTTTTATGCCTCCACTCTTTTTGCAGTTACTCAAATGGGAAAAATAAACTGAGCCAATTATTCTGCAAATATTCTTTTCCTTACCCTGAGTTCGCAACTACACAACGCATTGTGTGCTGAGCCTTTCTTCTTTGCATTAATAAATTAAGCAGGTTTCAGAGTAGCAGCCGTGTTAGTCTGTATTCGCAAAAAGAAAAGGAGTACCCGTGGCACCTTAGAGACTAACAAATTTATTAGAGCATAAGCTTTCGTGAGCTACAGCTCACTTCATCGGATGCATCTGATGAAGTGAGCTGTAGCTCACGAAAGCTTATGCTCTAATAAATTTGTTAGTCTCTAAGGTGCCACGGGTACTCCTTTTCTTTTTATAAATTAAGCAGTAAGCCGACTTTTGGTGACTTAGGGAAGAGGGATCATCTACCTTGTGCGGATGGGGAAAAAGAGCCACAGATGTCATGTGAATTGCCCAAGGTCAGACAGAGCGAGAGTGACGGAGCCAGGGACAGGTTTCAGAGTAGCAGCCGTATTAGTCTGTATTCGCAAAAAAGAAAAGGAGTACTTGTGGCACCTTAGAGATTAACAAAGACTTCATCCCCTTCCACCTGGGCTGTAGCTCACAAAAGCTTATGCTCAAATAAATTTGTTGGAGCCAGGGACAGGATCCAGGGCTGAGATTCTGTACTTTTCCAGAACTCACAGCCCAGGTGGAAGGGGGATGAAGGTGGTTTTAAACCACCTCGGCACCCTCCTGGTCCTGAGCTGCTCTGAGGGCTGGAGAAGAGGCTGGAATAACTGGGGGCCTCTCAAAGTTACAACAGCCTCCCCAGGCTGCCTGACGGGCCACAATCTCCACAGTGATGTGTGCTGAGGCCCTGCCCTTAGGCCCTGCCCCAAACGCACCCTTCCTGGCCCCAGCCCTAGCCCCAGCCCTGCCCCTGCCACCTGGGCTTGGGAAGGGGTTCTCAGAAGGCAGTCTTAGAGCTGTCTTCCACAGTACCTGCACCATGGAATACTCCCAGCTCAGTTATAGGGTGATCAGGCCACTTTACACATGCCAGTCTTCTTACCCGGTGTCTAGGGGCCAGCATGGGAGGGAAGATCTCATGGCTGGTCTCCTGACTCCCTGTCTTGTGCTTTCGCACAAGATCATCTTCCAGAGAAAATCTTTTAAGTACAAGGAAGCCCCAGTGTGCCAGCCTTTTATCTAATTATTCTTCCTGTATTTCCCATAAACCTCAATCCTCACCTTCTCCAGGAAGAATCTTTCACTGAAGTCCTGGTACACTTCAGGGTGTTAGATACAAAATGAGCCTCTTGTATGTACATCTCGCATGCTAAATTTGAACTTGGATCACTTGTAATGTGGCACTTGTGCTGTAGGATTGGTCACCGACATGCCATGGTTCTGATTCTACTCCCTGGTTGGCTAACGTAAGATTTATAAACAGCAGCCCCTCTCTCTGCTCACAGATTGTACCCAGACATGCAACTCTTTCAACAGATTGTAACAGAGCCTGTCACAATGGCTGTGGAAGCCTTTCCTGGATGAGCCGCCTCACTGACACATATTCCTGGACTCTCTTGCCATGGCTCTTTGCAGGGGTTTGAGCAAGTGGTCTTGTGAATGCCAGCGACATGGATAGGACTCCTCCCAAGGACATCTGGGAGTGGTCCTTGGCTGTATGCACCAGGCTGTGCTTCGAACTATTTGCTTTCTGTTGAGAGGCTGGGACTCCGGGTGCACTGGACAGCCCATAATCCAGACCCAGCGCTGCAAGATGGGTGGTGGCAGGCAGGTCCCTCTTGCTCCCTGGTAGAAGGGTAAGGATTGATACAACCCAGATGGAACCAGGGCAGCTTTCACTTTCCTGAGGCTTAGCATCTCTCCTCCCCAAGAACAGGATCCCTCTGGCATAGGGCATGTCCTTCAGCTTCTCCTGACCTGCCTGATGAAGGCCTGAAGAATGCAGCCACATCTCATTGGGCACTAGTGCCAGAGAGCGCTGATGTCATTGCCTGCAAGCGATGTAGACTGAGGATCCTTTCATCTGAAGGCAGCCACCAGACCTGGTTTGGGGCGGGAGGGTTGACAGTGTGAGTCAGCTAGTCAGAGCACCCTCCTTTACCAGACTCCCATGGGGAAAGGAGGGGGAATAGCCAGTGATGTCACTCTGCAGGAGACATTTATGATCAAGCACCTTCTTCTTCTTTTGTATGGCTGATGTAGAGCAGCAACTACAATTTCACCTGAATTTGATCGAGCCAAATGCTACATCAGAAGTAGCAGAATTTATTGTAGTAATGCCTCCTTCATATTTATAAATTGGGCAGTAGGGTAGTGATATGCTTGATGGTCTGTCCTGGGGAACCACACTCACACACCAGGGAGTCCTTGATTTTCCATTTGTGCATTAGATGTCTGCATCTACCATGGTTGGTTTGAATTCAGTTCAGAGTTGACCAAGATGACCATGGAAGCTCAAACCCAGGAACCTTCTGTGTGGGATCTGACACCAGGTGCTTATTTTTTAAGACTTGTTTAGCCCAGTCTGCTTTCCAAGGCTCCTTCTGATCATAGCCTGATTGCATGAGGCTAAACGAATATTCCCAGAAAGGCTTGCAGGACTTAAGACATTGCTGGGGGGGTGAGCGGCGTTATCAAGGTCTCAGTGAATAGGAAGGCATCTGTTTTCACAGGCTCACTGAGCTTTGCGGAATGTTGCAGCAGTGCAGAGTATTGTGGGGGAGTGATGTTAGACAGGATAGGTAGCCATGGTGTTGGAGTCTTCTTAAGGGTTCCCATGAGGCACCTCATCACTATATTTAGCTGGGTATCCACGAGTCATGTGTGGCTGCATTTGCTCCATATTGGTGCACAATATTCAGCTACTGAATATACAAATGCTATTGCAGATGTTCGCAACACTGATGCTAACGCACCCCAGGTTGTACCTGCTAGTTTCTGGATTTTGTTGGCTTTCCTTTTTATCTTTGCAGCTACCTTCACAAGATGATCAGGGAAGTAGAGAGTGCGGTTGAGTTTTGCTCTGTGATATGTTGGAGTGTAATTGTGTTGTACATTTTTACCACAGAAAGCTACTTTCAGTGTGGTTTTGGCACTCTTATTATCAAGATGAAATGCACTTACTATTGTTTTTCCAGTTGGTTTGAGCCTCCATTTCCGGAAATATTATTCCATATTTTGGAGGTCCTCAGTTAATGCTTTCTCAGTGTCATGGAGGTTTGTGCTTGGATTGTCATGGCAAAATCATCTACAAATCCAAATTTTTGTGATTTAGTTGGAGGCATGTCACTTATGTAAATATTAAAAAGAGTTGGCACAAGTACAGAGCCTTGTTTATGATATGGGGTGCGCTGGACTTACTCAGAACTGGAGGGGAACAAGCTATACCCACATAATGCACCTTTATCCTGTTAGAACTACAGTCACACTAGGAGTTGCATCAGTATAAAGTTATCACATCCCTAATCTAGAAATATTACACCTCTAGCTGACAGAGTCATACCCGTACAACTGCCACATGTAGACTAGACCTTAGTCTGTACCAGAGCAGGTCAACATTTCTCCTTCAAATTTTTTTTTTGTTTTGATGAAATCTGGCCATTTTTCAAAGGCTGGGTGGGGATTTTTTGTTTGTTTGTTTTTAGTTTGTTTTTTTGCTCACTGTTTTGGATTTCTCATTTTTGTTTCCTTATTGTCAATTTTGATTTGTTGGCTTAGTCACATGGTGGGAATGTTCACAATAAAAACTGCTCTAAAAAAATTTTGCTGGCAACATTTTAAAAAATGCTTTTGAAAAGTACAATTTTTGAAAAAAATCAATCTTTCAATTACAGAAGTACCAGAGCTATTTTTAAAAGATGATCCATTCTGATAGAATGGAATGAAATTGCCTTTCAAAATTAAAAGGAAAGAATGTAAGAGTTTTGACCAGCTCAAGTTTAAGCTCCTTTCTTGGTCCCTTACTTAAGCATGTACATAACTTTGAGGCAAATGCTACTATTTAAGGGAGTAAAGTTATTTCATCTTAAGTGTAGCCTACTGAACTGGGACTCAAGCCCTGGATTCTATTCCTAGTTGTGCCATGGGCCTGCTGAATGATCTTGGGCAAGTCACTATGCCTCTTTGTGCCTCAGTTTACCGCATTGTAAAATGGGGATAAAGCCAGTGGCCTCCACTGTAATGTGCTTTGAGGTCTACTGATGAAAAGATCTATGTATTGTTCTGCTTTTGCAGGATCAGGGCCTTAGAGGGTAAGCTGTTGTAGGCAGGACAGTATCTTCCTGTGTGTTTGTACAAAACCCAGCATAGTGGAGTCCTGATTGGGTCTCTGGTTGCTACTACCAGACTAATAATATATAATTATTAACAATAACGTGCGACTTTATAAAGCTAGTGGAATGTTGGTCCTGATCAAAGGGAGGCCTGCTTTCCTTGTAGTTACTATGTCCCAATCTTTCAGTGCTAGGGGAAGGCCAGCCCTGCATACAGAATACGTAGCTGTGCCAACCAACAGTTCAGTATTTAGCTTTTCAATACATAAAAAGAGCATTAACTACTTTTTGTCTGAAGATCCCCCATTATGGCAGATTGATGCTTTAACACCAGTGTTTGCAGTGGGGGATGTCTTGTACTAGCCTTTGCCATGGAATACCGGCACCACCATGCTTCAACCACCACATCTTTTTGTGCTCATCATGCATGCGGCAGCTCCACCAAGTAACTGCCCCAGTTTGCCAATGGCTCATGCAGTAAGTACCCACCTATCTCAGCTTGGCTCCTCATGGGCTCCTTCTTGCCGCTTCCTTTATCAACTTCCTGCTTCCACGTTCTTTTGGCTAACAGGTTCTATGGTTGGGCAAAGATAGTGACTTCACTGATAACTCGAGGTTTCATGACTCGAGGCCCCAATACCTTGAGGAGCATAGGTTTCAGCTGTGTCAGCTCTCCACACATCTGCTGTCTGTCAATTTTGGGTCACTGCTCTCCAGCTTCTGCTGTATCACTAGATCTCAGCTTGTACCTCATGGGGTGTCCTCTTTCCTTTTTCCTTTCCAGTGGTTAGAGGATGGCCCAGTTGTTGGGACACTTCCTACAAGTGCCACGCGAGCATGCCCTTCATAGGTGGCATGATGGCTTTATACTATGCCTCAGAATAGAGTGTGACTGACTTCACTGTGGACTGTGCTCACAGCTGTCCCTGGGAGCAGTGCCCCAGACAGAGTTCCTGCACACGCTCATGGTCTCCTCTGGAGCTCCCTATGAACCTGGCACAAAGTCGGCCTCCAAGGTCTAAAGTCTTCCTTCAGCCCTGAGCAATCCAGAGCTGAGGCCCTTAACTGGGCATGGAGCCTGTACCAGCGCTGCCTATATCAGCATCTGTCTGGCATGACAGGCTTTGCCCCTGCCCCACATCTTTGAGGGGGTGAGTGAGAATCAGTGCTCAGGATCACTGGGAAGGACTAACGAGCCCACAGAGCCTTCACACACTGCTGTGCTTGCTGCTTGATGCACCAGGCGCTCAGTCCTCCTCGATCTCCAACTTTCAGGCAGCTCTCCCCTAGTGGCAAGGGGTGAAAAAATCCATCTAGCCTAGCCCATAGTGCATTAGTACTGAACTCTGATCTGAAGTTAGCTGGAGATGTCAGTCAGTTCATGTCTTCGTCCAGATCAGCATGGTGGGACTGAAGATTTTTGTTCCACCAATGTCCTAATACCGGTGGCCAGGTTCTCTGCTGGACCAGATACTAAAGGCAGCCCCTCTCTGATGGAGGATCCTGCATTCCCCACTTCACTGAAAAGATGGTTCTGGCCATTCCCTTTACTTGGCGACTGACCTGGACTGCAAAGCAATAGATGGCTCCTCATGTGGATATGGTGGCAGACCTCATCCACTTTACTCTGAACCAGCTTGGATGTGCAGCATCTTCCCCCTGACTGGCTGTTTCCTAGGGGCTTGAATCCTAGGGGATTCCAGCAAGACTGGCATGCCATCAATGGTTCACAGGGCTCTGGAAATTAGCAGGAAAGAAGAACATTCCCCAAGGCTTCTGGAAAAACCACACTCCCTGCTGGACGAGTATTCAGCACTAGACAAGCTAAGAGGCAGTGCAGCCATCAAGATGAAGACAAAGAGTTAAATCCCTATCACCTCTAAAGCTGGTTTGAATCCATTACAGGATGGGCACCACCAGCTGAGAGCTGTTGGAGAGCCAGCATGAAATAAGACAATGGTCTCAGAGGGCTTTCTAGAGGGCTCTAATCAGCCTCCTTATTGGCAGATGCGTCAGAGACTGACCAAGGACTGAATGGATATGGAGAATAAACGTCCATCTTTCACCACCAGGGTGATCTGTTCTGCACTGGGTCCTGCTGACGAAGTGTGGGGAGGAACCTCCCTCTGATGCTCCTGTGCTAGACCTGTTCTGTGGATGAATGAGAGGCCTTGTCCTTCAGCATTCTCAGCCTGGTATTTTTCACCAGTGCTAAATTAACTTTTTTTAAAAAACTGAAAAAAGATCAAGACACGTTTATTTAATGGAGCTCCCTGCAGGAGCTAGAAGAGATGAGGTCATTCTCTGACTCCCAACGAAAGCTGACAGCTCTAACTAACATTAAAGCCGGAGCCGACAGGAACTGAAATAGCATGATCGTGAGCACGTGGCATTGAAATCAAGCTCCAGGCCAATCTGACCCAGCCGCATGCTGCTATTCTGAAAGTTGCCCAGACCCCAGTGACAAATGCACCATATTAAATATTCCTTAACCGGGCTCAAGCCCACCTTTGTTCCTGACATTAGTAGAAATCATGCCAAAGTCCGGCACTGTCAAGGAGATTCTGAAGAATCTTTCAAAGTTAATGGGGGGTGATTGCTGATGGCAGGGTCAGGGAAAGCACGAGTAGGAGAAGTAAAGGGGAGAAAGGCTTTGGGAGGCTTCAGCTGGGGATATGGCCATGGGAGACTCTCTAGGAGGAAAAGGGTAAGTCCCTCCATCCTTTCTCAATGTTTTGCAAAGTGGCCTCTGATTTTCATAGATTTTAACACCAGAAGGGACCATTAAGATCATCGATCTTTGGATGCCCAACTGGAGAGCCCTTATAAGCATGTTATTATAAGCAATAAACTTTAGTTCTGGAGAGTGTCCCAATGCAATGTCATTCCACTGCTAGGGCATCTCTAGGCAACCAAGCACTGTCCTGGGAGCTGGAAACTGCCAGCTTCTAATCCCACCACTACCACCAGCTGACTCTGCCCTCCACCAAGACAGGCAGGCTGGCATTCTGTGCAGCGCCTCCAGCCCGACCAAGCTGGGGAGGGAGGAAAGTGGCTTTACACGACCACTTGATCCTTCAGAATCTGGGCTGCTCCAAAATAGCCCCAGATGTAAGTCGGAGGAGCTGGCGACTCTTCTAATTTATGGCAGTCCATCAAAGCCAGCCTATGGGCTGTGAAGCAGGCCAGGATCCACACATTACTATTCATCTACCCCGTTCCCTCAGCCCATGCCCTATCCGGGGGATTAGGAGGGGGGCATCAGAGTGCTGCACTTCAGGAAACTTGAAAGCTATTTGTGATGCATTAACAGCCCTTATGTGTGATGGAACAGTTTGGAGGGGCCAGATTCTGTCTTTTAACTGATTTGTGCCTCAATTTCCCCATCTGTACACTGGAGATGGGCACCTCCTGGGGCAATGGTTAGGAATGGAGCATTAACATTTGGAAGGCACATGGAGGCTTTTCTACGAAAGGGGGTTTAAGGGACAAAGGATTCCCATTACTGTGAAAGCAATGGATAGAGATCGCAGCAGAATGGGGTCATAGCCTCTCCTGCAACCTACCAGCCTTCAGCACACAGTGACCGTGATAGCGGTCCATACCTACTCATGCTAAGCTAAGACCAAAAACCTAAATGTTCATTAAAGCATCTCTTGGCAGAAACCCCATCCTCAATTACAAAAATCTTTTCATTTTTTTTTATGACTCAGAAGCCTGTGAGACCTCGTAATCTAATTAACTAAAGCGCCTGCTCCTGCAGCTCCACTGGCCCAAATAATACAAATAGCTGAATCCCTGGCATTGTGTATCCCCTCCTGGCCCACCAACCAGCAGCATCCCTTCCACTGGGCCACCCCAGGCTCCCTGAGCTCTCACTGGGCAGTCCATGAACGGAGGACCCAGATTGGCTAGTGCAGCTCATGGAACCTGCACAAAGTAATGGGGCTCCCTGCCCCTCTCCCCACATCCCCCAGAGAGCTGCGCAGTAGGAACAGAGAGCTGTTTACAGATAGGCAAGGGATGGTGGGTGAAAAAGGGCTCCATACCGCCATGCTCTCTAGGGGGCACTAGAGGGTAACTTGTCCTCAGGTGGATTATAGAGCAGGCTTCAGGCTGCATAATGACCTGGGGTAGGTGCGGGGGCAGCAGGGCAGGCTGTTCTGAAGGCTCTGCCCTCCAAACCCTTTCCTCATGGAGTAGAGAACTGGGCTTTTCTCTGCTAACTGGAGCCAGTGGGGCCTCGTAATCTCTGGCACTCAATCTCTAGTCTCCAAGAAGACAGGGGGCTGTACCCAAACTTGAGCCCACAACCTCCTCCCGTACCCCCTCCTGCACTCCAAACCCCTCGGCCACACCTCGGAGCCCCCTCCTACAACCTAAACCCCTCATTCTGAGCCACAACCCCCTCCCCCAGCCTGGAGTCCCATCCTGAACTCTGAACCCCTCATTTCTGGCCCCATCCTGGAGCCCTTACCCCCTCCTGCACCCCAACCCCCTGCCCCCTCTATGAACAAGTGAGCAAGGGTGGGGATTGGAGTGAGCTGGGGCTGGGCCTCGGAGAAGGGATGGGACAGGGGTGGGCCTCAGAGTGGGGCAGGGTCAGGTTGTTCGTTTTTGTGCAAATAAAAAGCAGCAACCCTAGCCACCATCTCTCCACCACCGCTCCCCACTGCCATTCCTCCGGTAGTAGCTGGACCCTGACTGAGTTCAGAGGCAGTACCACAATGCTGATCATCAGAGGAGCCCCATGGGCATATGTGGCTGCTCCTCCGGGCATCAGGAACTGTTACATTGAAACATGTTCCCTCCCGGCTCCTAACAACCACACAGGTTGGGGCTGGTGCAAACTAAGCTTCAGCTGAGGGGACGGGGGGCTTTATAGTTAGTTTTGCTAACAAACACAAACCTCAATTCAAGCGTTCTCCCAAGTTTGGCTGCAGGCTCTTCCCTCCCTGATGCTAGTTCCCTCTGATTGACAGACACACTCAGGGCACGATTTGTGCTTGCCCAGTGCCCTAGCGTGTGGTCAATACTAGCACAGGGACACCACAAAACAAGGGCATGGCTCACCAGGGAATTTCCCTGGAGCTGTGGAGCAGGGGTCTCTCGCTCTAGTTTCCTGCCTTCCTGCAGGAGGCCTTGGCAAAGGAGCCTTCAGGGATGGGCATAGGGTGCTTGGAGGAGTGCCCAGGGGATTCTAGAAACCTAGATATACAGCGCCTCTATCTTGACCCTAGTGACAGCCTAGCGCCAATGCCAGGCCGAATCAGGGGCATTAGACCTTTTGTATTTCTGGGCTGGAGCGAATAGGCCCAGCTGACCTGATGGCAAGAGTGATCCAGGAGAGCTGGTGGCTTTGCTGCGCAGGTTGCTACAACCCAACAGGGTGCTGCCAGCCCCAAGCAATCACCAATCACGAGGCAGGGCCACCAACGTTACGAGATGGCTTAAAAATCACAAGAGGTGCAAAATAATAGATCTAGGGATCATTTTATTTGCTGTCCGGCTTCTGAACCTTTCAGGGATGCTCACGCCACATTTTCATAGGTATTGTCTGCAATCATGAGGGCTAGAAACTTCCTTTTTTTCTTTTAAGTGGACATTGAGATTCTCAAATAAGCCCATGACTCCAGGAGCTGGAGCTTGATGAAAAAATTCAAATATCATGAGACCTGCCAAAAATAAAACTATTACAGGTGGTAGTACTGCTAACGCCCTGCTATAAGCTGGTATTGTTCCGAGAACTCCTTTCTTGCTACTATGCCCCATTTCATCAGCCCTTGGAACTCCTGGCAAGGTTGCTCAGCAGCCTGAGCTCCATCCCTTGGCTTTGCAGCCTGTCTTTGTTGCAATCTCCTACAGTGGTCCCAGCTTCCCCCTGGCTATGTGACAGCAGCAGCCAGCCTTATGGGATGGAGGAGCAAAGGTGTGTGCAGTCAACTCTCATGCGGATACGTGCAGGGGTCCTATTCGAATCACGCTTTGTGCGTGTTGTGCCATGGAAATAATTTGGGGTAAGCACCTTCTGGCTGCTCACCAGTGCGCATGGCTCTGCATTGCACATGTGCTCAGAGCTCCCTTTTGGAGTTCATAGCAGCACCATTCAGCCTTACCAAAGGGCACACCAGGGAGCGTTATACAGCCCATATACCACTTGCGGCCTGCAACCACGGTTACTGTAGGGCTCCAGCCTGTCCAGGCTCTGCTGAATTGATTTCAGTGGCAGATGGAGAATGTCACCAGCAGAGCAGGGGGGACAGTGGCCTCCTTTTTGCAGGGGAAGACATTGGGCATCCACACCATGACTCGCCGTGGAGAAGACTGTGCTGCCCTGGTCCTAGTGGAGCAGAGGAGGAGACTCTAAGGAAGAGACTCACAGGGAAGAGTAGAGTGGTGAGAGAAGCAGCGGGGAGAGAGAAGAGCAGACATTCTGGGGAAGAGGGGAGGCAGAAAGAAACGAGGGGCAGAAGACAAAGGGCCTGAGTCTCTGTTACTCCATTCCCACCATTGGGAGGCTTTGAGCTCCTGGATTTGAATACCTGGCCCCCAGTGTAAGCTAGAGCGCCTTTGGGGCTGCTCTAACTTATGCTCTGCTTCCCATGGTCCCCTTCGGTCTCTGAGAAGCCAAGAATTATCATAGTGGGTGTGCTGTAGCCACAACCCCAATCCACCCCGTCTGCCACTAGCTGGGATACCAGAGAACCCTTAAGCTAGCTGTAATCAGTCAAGGAGGGCTCAGCAGGTGTCAGGAATGAGGACTCACAGTTGCGCCTGCCCACTCTCCGGCAGCCTACAAGCCCAGCTGAGACACAACATGACTGCAGCTGCAAGCTCTCCTGAGCCTGCCTTGTTCCTGTGTAGCTCCGCTTTGCTCCCACCCGCTCCCTCACCTGCTTCCTGGCTTCAGCTGTGACCCTGGGCTCTGACTTCTGGTCTCAGACTCGGGCTCTGACCTTTGGTGCTGTTCCTGGCCTGTGACTTCTGCTCCAACCACTAGGCCTGACTGCCCACATCCCAGTTTGTGGCAGCAGGGGGGGATTCCTAGGGGCTCTTTAAATGCACTTTAAAGACCTTTCATGCTGCTGAAGCAGCCAAACGGGGCCTGAGTGTGACGGAGCCTCAGGTGCACAGTACAGATAAGGAATGGGTGGGTAGGAAGGGCAAGCCAGGAGCAGAAGGGTGGGAGGAGAGAAGCCATTGATGAGGTGGTGCTTGGAAGAGGCAAACACATTATGGGGTAGTCTGGCACGAGGGGAGCAGCACTTCACCTGGGGAAGGGATGGCCCTGCCTCTGCTGGAGTTTTCCCCCTCCCCCGATATGGCTACCCCTTCCCCCAATCAAGACTTGCTTCTACCTGGGCTCATTAAGATGCTTCTGAAGAGCAAACTCTTTGCCTTTGCAATGTGCCTGCCTGCACCAATGGCTGCAGTTGCCCCAGAGGAGGAACCACCTGGACACCCTTGTTTAATCTTCATCCTTTCCCCGAACGTTACTCACCTGAAACCCTGGTAGGGAGAGCATGGGGCAGGGGAGGATGAGCAGGCAGAAGCAGTGAAGATGACACACCCGGAGGTGCTGATCACCACTAATGTGCCCATCAGTGCTGCCCCAGGCCTGGAATTTGGCCACAAACCCAAATTTGTAGATTCCAAGGCCAGAAGGGACCATTGTGACCATCTAGTCTGATCACCTGTGTAGCATAGGCCAGAGATTTGCCCCAGAATAATCCCTAGAGCAGAGTTTTGAGACAAACATCCCATCTTGATTTAAAAATTGTCCATGATGGACAATCCACCATGACCCTTGGTAATTTGTTCCAATGGTTAATTACGCTCACTGTTAAAAAACGTACACCTTATTCCCAATCTGAACTTCTCTAGTGTCAGCTTCCAGCCACTGGATTGTGCTAGACTTTTCTTTGCCAGATTAAAGAGCCTATTATTAAATATTTGTCCCCCTGTAAATACTTACAGACTTCTAAATAAGTGACTAGTGCTGCACATGAGCATGCGCAGGACGGATGGCCACAAGTGGCTTTGGGGGATAATAAATAAATCTGAAGATTTTTAAGGCATTTTAAGCAATACAGCTACAGTATATAAACAGACCCTACCATGATTGGCTGGGTTACCTCTGATGTTACAAAACCCTCAACCATGAGTTATCCATAAGGCAGGAGCCAAGTCCTGTAAACAGAAAAGGAGGTATTGAGGGGAAGAGGAGAAAAGCAGCCTGTACTGTCCAGTTGTGATACAGGCTCCCTCACCAGCTGGTGGTCCAGCAACGGAGAAGGATGTTAATGCGGGGCACTTGGGAGTCCCGTGGCTTCACTGTTCAGGCTCACAGCTAAACTGTTGGCAGAACTAAAAGGCTCTTTGCTTTTCTGCAGTGCCCTGCCCATGAGGACTGCAGAGTGCTCTGCAAACCACAGTAACTGAAGCATCACAGGTAGGTAGGAAGTATTGTTTCCATTTTACAGTTGGGGAACTGAGACACAGAGAGACTGAAGCCCAGATCCTCCACAAAAGGATCTGGGGTCCTAACTCTCATTGATTTCCATGGAAGTTAGGATCCAGAACACCTCTGTGGGCCTTAGTGAGTTGGCCAAGGTCACACAGGAAGTCACTGGCAGACCCAAGAACTGAGCCTGTAACTCGTGACTTCGAGGCCTGTGCTTTAACACTCAGCCATCCTTCCTTCTGATGGACAATGGTCTTATTCTCAGGGACACCTGGCTTTCATCTGTTCCCTTTGAAAAGCACATAGAGCCTTCTGCTGTGTGATCAGAGGCTTTGGTCTCCTCCTCTCTCTATTTTCACTTTCTGGGAAAATGGAGGGTCATAGTATTTTGTTTGGCTGCACTTTGTCAAAAGGAAAATTCACCTTCTGTAACATGCTGTATGGTCAGCCCCAAGCATTCAAAACTCCTGAGACACAACACTGCTTAAAAATCAGGAGATATTAAAGACGATGAATTTGGGGGTCTGTTTTCTTGACTTCTGGGGTTGAGTCTCATATCTTCCATCTTTTCTTTGCAACCATGAGGGCTAGAAACTGACTTTACTTTTTTAAATGGCAGCCGAGACTCTCGCAATCACAGGACTCCCGAAGCTGGGGCTTTAAAACACCAAACATCGTGAGACTTGCGCTAAAAGCACAGGGTTGGCAACAGGGAGAGACACACATGAAAAATGAGCCCTGGAATGGCTCCAACCTGCTGGCTCAGGAGGCAATGATGCAGCCCTCTTTCCGCCATCCCTCTGTAGGCCCACCTGCTCTGGGAACATGCACATTGGAGATTAGGAAAAGTTCTGGCCAATGTCGGATATGGCCCTCAGGGGAGCTGAGTTGTGGTACTGACTTGCTGAGAGCACGGCTGCTCCAGGACCCATATTGCCAATGGGCCAAGGAAGGCAGCACAGAGACAGAGATCCCATGGCGATTGCCCCGGCCTCCAGCAGATCCTTTGGGATCTAAGGTTTCTTTGGCCAGGGCCCTGTCCACCCGTAGGAAGAGGAGTGCACAAAGTTCACTCCCCCAACAGAAGGATGAGGAATAGCTTCCATGGACAAGATCCTGTTTATCTGTTGTGCTTATCTGGCCCCCATTACTGTGGAGTCCAAGCACCCCACTATCTGTAATGCATTTCTCCTCCCGAGACCCCTGGGAAGCAGGCCTGGGCTGTTATCCTCATTGTACAGGTTGGGACGTGAGGTTCTAAGTGACTTAGCCAAGGTCACACAGCAAGTCTGTAGCAGAGCAGGGATTTGAACCTGGATCTCCCTAACCACTGAGCCTTCCTTCTCTATGCAGCATCCTCAGATGGTGTGAATCAGCCAAGCCTCATTGACTTGGACAGAGCTGCACCCACTTGCACCAGCTAGAGATCTGGCCCCACGAGTGCCCACATTCAGCCCCCAGCCCACCAGGCATGTTACTATCACATGGGGGAGGGTTTGTCCCTTACAGTTTGCATGGAGCTTAATGGGCTAGATGGTACCTTTGTTGTGGGGGTTAATCTGGACTCTCTGGCAGTGGGAACCCCAGGAGGGGTTCTCCTCAACCCACACAAATAGGTGTCTGGCAGTGTCAGTGTCACCATCCTGCAAACAGGGGCAGCAGGAACTCAGTCAGCTCTTCTGGCTAGCGTGTGCACGGGGGGATGGACACACAAATTAACCACCCAGCTCTCTTAAGGTAAGCTAGTGCCAATGCAAAGCTAGTAGCAGCTGTACTCCCTGGCCACACTGCATCCGGCCCCTGCACAAGGGGAGTGGAGAGGCTCTTGGGCCAGATTTGGGTCCATTCCCCCCAGTCTGCCCTTGTCCAGCCAGGCGGGTCCTGATGCCATGAGGCCCATAATGTTGCTTTGGAGAATGCAGCGTGTGTGCAGCCAGCCTCTTGTATTGAACTAGTGCTGTGACCTTCTGAAATCTCCTCAGGAGGAGTGAGGAGCTGCTTTCCGAAGCGTGTGCGCATGTGAGACAGGGATAATTAGGCAGGAAAGCCCCCAGGCTTGGGGGGACAGGACTCTGCAGGCCTCGCTCCCCACAGTAATGTCTCTGAGTCTGACACAATGCTGGCCCCAGCACAACGGGCAAGTTCTCTGATCTGGCTTCCTACTTGACAGGAGATAGCGAAGATGGCTCTGCCTAGATGCCTCACTCTGGCTGGCTCCCTGCTCTGTACAAAGAGATTTCAGTGATGGCTCAGGGCGAGGTTGTCACATGCAGCCAGGGCCTAAAGGGAGGGCTGACGCAAAACCACGCTGTTCCCCGGGGAGCTCCCCGCTTGTGCAGGAGGGAGGAGACACCCCTTCAAAGGGGACAGCTATGCCTCCCAAGTGGCCGGCATGGGGAGGGCAGTCATCATCGTTCCCTTTACCATCCACTTCCAGCTGAGCTGCTCCTGGACAGGGGAATGCATCTCAGTAACAGCCTCTGTGCTCCCCTCTGCGTGTGCACTGTAGTTCTGGCAGGTCCATACCTGGGCTGCCCAAAGAGCCCCAAGGAAAGGCTGATCTTTACTTGGGCTACCCCAGGGGATAGGGTAAGGCCACTTACTCCCCATCCCTCCCACTGGCAGCCAAAATCTTAGCCTTAAAAGAGAAACACCACCTTTACCTCAGTGACTAGGACTGTTAGTAAAAATACCATGGTTTTTTTTAAACACAGGCTGCACCTTGCAGTAGGGCCTCTTCAGTACTTGTTAAGTGCCTTCTGCAATGTTTATGGCCTTGCGGATAGAGCAGGAAACTTGCACACCAGACTCCTAGGTTCTCTGCCCAACAATATCACTAATTGTGGTGTGACCTTGGGGAAATCACTTCACCAATCTGTGCCTCAGTTTCCCTGTGGGATGACAGTGTTATCGCTGGGGTTGAGGGTTAATATGGGGAGAAAGTATCCAAAGAATGGAGACAGCAAGAATGAACTCCCTTGTCATTTCGGAACCTCATGGCCCTGGACTTTGCACTTCAAAATGATCTTGAGGGGGAAAATACAAGAGATCTCCATTTACACCTGTACTTAACTTTTTTGGGGGAAACAGCTGAACTGAGAGCCATTTAGTTTGTGGCTCAGCCCTCCGAGACATGCCCTCCAGGCTCAGACTCCCACTTTCAGACTTTCCCCTTGTTCGCTCTGGACTTGTATAGGAAAAATCTTGTTCACAAAAATCCTAGCTGAGCTGCACACTTTGAAGTACCCAGTAATGTACAAATTGATAGACACATGCAGGTTTCTTTTTTATAAAATGCCTAATAATATGCTACATTTTCTTGCTAAAAGTATCATCCACTCAGATGTGGAGAATGTAGGCTGTAATACCAGCTACAGGAATGCAGGCCCGGAACACCATGCCCCATCATCCAACAGGCACAAATCTCTGTTTATCCTAGCAATTAATCCTCCCCTATGTTTGGTGATATTATAATTACAAAAACATTGCCATTCTGACGGGCTTGTTTCCACCAATGTATTTTACTTTATTTACATCACCACAATAGGCTACAGCAAACAAAAAAAAAAAGGGTGAAATTGTATTTAGAGAGACAATACCACATGCATTCCCAATGCATTTTGTAGATGTAAGTCACAAATTACACGTTTATTGTATGAGCACACAATAAGATCAGATTAAATATTGACTAAAACTGGCCTAACGCACAAAACAATGAAAAGCACAATAGTATGATTTAATCTAAACCACTAGAGAAATACATATTTGTAACATACAACATGCCTTTCCCATAGAAATACTCTTTGTATTCTAGCTAGTCTTAGGCAAGAGAATTTCTTCCTCATAAATTATGTATTTTTTTTCAGTTGCCAACACATTCCCTTTACCAGTTGCAAAAAAATTTCATACCGTCTGGTTTATAAATGGGCAGGTGGTGATCTCTCTGCATTCTCAAAACTGAGATGAGGAATTAAATATGGCTAAAGTAAAAAAGTATTTCCCCTTTGTCCCCAAAATGTAAAATAAGCCATTACAGTGTAGTCATTATAGGCACCTCATTAGAAAGTACTTTCACACCTAGCTGAGGATCAGCAAACTATCCTGTCTTCTCCTTCCTGCCCTCCCCACAAAAAATACAAAAAGCCCCACCAAAAAACAAAACAAAAAAAACCCAGCAAGACACAAATGCCAATATAACAATTAAGATAATAATATAGTGCAGAGTGGGCTAAATATACAATCTTCCCAGATGCTAGACCTTTAAATTCTGCAATACTGTCCTGCCTCATTCAAGATTAGAAGAGAACTGTAACCTAGCAAAGACAAAAAGACAGAAGGTAAGAAAAAAATCCCACCGATCAGTAAAGCCCTTCCATAGTCCAGATGCAGTCCTATCACTTCAGCTTCTCTGTACCATCTCCATGACAACTGTGTAATGTGGATGCTATAACCACTGCTGAACTGATCTTTAAATATAGCTTTGTTATAAACCATAGTACAGAATATGTCAGAGTCTTGGTAAAGGAAACTTGCCCTATAAATGAAGGAGGTAATTAAAGAGTCCCATTTTCATGTTCCAGATATTTTAAATAACCAGGAGAATTAATGTGTTCCTCTTAATGGGTAGAGGATTTGGAAATCAATAACAGCCATCAATTGTTTTTGGCGAGTAATGTGTCCGAATACTACACCCCAAATTCCCAGTCCAGACTTCCAGCTGAGAGTTGGAAAAGCAGATTCAGAGAATGGGCATCTGGACGGACACACACACACACCCCAACTGAGACAATTCAATCCCTAGCATTGAAGCACAAAGCTGATACATCAAATAAATAATAATAATAACGATGCTGCCATGCCTAACCAAGCAAAATAGGACATAGGATGCCATGGGGATGAATCAAGTAAATGATCAACAATGATAATAGTGTATATTGTCCTTGCACTTACCGGAGCAATAAGCCTTTTTTAGTTCCCCCCCAACGCAGCTCTCTTTTCTCCTCACCAATCCATGCAAAATAATCAGCAGCTACACATAAGGAGTTGCCCCATCCCCCATACCTTCCTAGACTTTCCTTTTATTGGTTCCCCCCCCCCTTGCAGTGGGTCACACCTCCCAGGCTTTCCTTCAGGTGTCAAGAGATTGCTAGAGATCGAGCAGAAAGGATGGGAGGGAAAGGGGACAGAAAGGGGAGGGGGGAGAGATAAGACTAAAAGGGAAGGCAGAGAGTGATTGCAGTCAATGAAAGGGTGGAGGGAAAGACCTTGCTACATAAACCTAGAGGAATAGATTGCAGCTAAGCAATCAGCTAGAAGACACTCACTACAGTGGAGTGTGAGCGAACTGCTAAGAATATTCAACGGTTTCTCAAAGCCCAGAGGGACAGATTTGCTATCGGCCAGCCAATCAAATACCTTCAAACTGGAGCTGGCAAAATTCTGCCAAACAGACAGGCCGTCTTTAAGAAATGTAAAAAATAAATAAATAAGCAAACAACAACCTTGGTAAAATTTGCAAGGCTGATGAATGCATTCACAGGGCCTACCTGCTCCCCTATTGCCACCTGGGTCCCCACCCCTCCTCCTACTGGAGCTTTCCAGGGGCTGCATACCACCACCACCCTGCTTTGCTCCTTCCTTTCCCTTCTGGTGTTAGGCTGTGTTCTTCACATCCCCAGCTACTGCCCCCGGAGACAGGGCCTTCCCCCTGCTAGGCTTGCCAGGAAGCTTTTTCTAGGAAGCCCCCTGCATAGCTTGGGGAGCAATGTTCCAACGTTTCTCCCTATCAGTGCGAGCAGGCCTCCAAAGCCTAGGGTTTTGGTTTTAATGGGTTCTTGGACTCTATTTCCTGTTCTGGTGGCATCTCGTGTCTCTTCTTAGGTTGCCAACCCTCCAGGATTGTCCTGGAGTCTCCAGAAATTAAAGATGAATATTTCATTAAAGATTGTGTCATGTGAGGAAACCTCCAGGAATAAGTCCAAGCAAAAGTGGCAACCCTAGCCAGACACATAAGGGTGGCTTCCGGAAGGAGCATGTCAGGTCTTGGTGTAAAGCTGGTTCCACTGAGAAAAGGGCAAAGCTCAGAAGAATGAGGGACTAATTCGCAAGGTGCTCTGGGTTTGCCCAGAGGGCAAAAGGTCACCACTTTCACCAGGGAAAGCAGCATGAGCACTAGTGAGAAACAAAATTATACCCTAGATCACACTCCCAACAACTAGGAAATAACAAGGTATGTGCTTGAGTACCAACGTGCCTTTTGTAATGAGCATGTGCACATTCTAGTAGCTGGAGGCCCACAGAGGACCAAAGCCCTGCTCTGCTCCTCACAGCCAAAGCAGTTTCTCCATCAGCTATCCTGACAGAGGCCTTTATTTTGGGGGCAAAGCTGCTGATTTCTGTCTCTCCTACTCAGTGATATATGTCTGGTGTAGATGATGACTGCACGATTCATTGTAGCTTTCATGCCAGGCCTCAAGGCATAAAAGAACCTTTCACTAGATTCCTATTGGAAAGCTTGTCCTACAGGAAGCATGCCCATACAAAAGTCTTCTCTTGGCTATTCAAGGTATTGTGAGCAGCCTGAGGGATGGCACTAGATCTCACAGACTTTAAGACCAGAAGGGACCATCATGATCATCTAGTCTGACCTGCACATTGCAGGCCATAGAACCTCACCCACCCACTCCTGTAATAGACCCAGAACCCCTGGCAGAGTTGCTGAAGTCCTCAAATCATGATATAAAGACTTTGACCTACAGAGAAGCTACCATTTACACTAATTTAAACCTGCAAGTGACCCGTGACCCATGCTGCAGAGGAAGGCAAAATAAAACCCAGGGTCTCCGCCAACCTTGCCCAAGGAAAAATTCCTTCCCAACCCCAGATGTGGCAATCAGTTGGACCCTGAGCATGTGGGCAAGATCCACCAGCCGGACACTGGGAAAGATCTCTAATGCCCCTTACTACAAATACTGCAGCAGTCTACAGTAATACCTCCAGACACTGCAGTGAGACCATTACAAGCAGTAGTGTCCGGCAGCATCATTGCAGAACACGGCTGTATATTTTCCCCCAAGGAGTTGTTCTATAGCACAACACACAGAGTTGTTTGCCAGCGTATGTATCTGTAATGAACCATGTAATGAGCCACCCTGCAGCTATACTTATGAGTTATCCAACAAATGCAGGTGTGTATGAAGGTTACTGGGCTGTAGAGAGATATTAAATAAAGATCATGGCAATGGGCAAGACCAGTATTAGTCTGACAAATTCATGTGTAGAAGTCTTAACTTCCCCAAGGTTCTCTCATCTAAAAGGCAGATTCAAGTTACACTATGGTGAACATCAGACCTGCTCACCTCTGCTCAATGTTAATGAATTTGTAATCAGCCAGTTATCAGGTTAAGATGCTTTAAGAAGCCATGATCAATATTCATCAGTATGTTGCTCTGCTAGGGTCTGAAGGCAACTACTAGAATCCAATTGCTTTACAGCCAGTCCTATGGAGGGATATTTTGCAGCATGACACAGTGAGGTTCTGGTTTCTAAGCGGAATACAGAGGCTAGCTGGGATGCATAACAACAAGGGCTATCCGTCTTGATGCTTCAGGGAATGAACTGATCAACAGCTGGAGTCAGGAAGAAATGTCTTCCCACCCATGGTAGAGAGCTGCATATTTGTCCTAGTAATTTATGGCAAATTATTAACAATTGTTATACCTTTTCTCCGATTATAGGTAGAGCCAAACTAGCTAGGTTCATGTACTCTGGACGTGCTGTGATTTTTTTGGTGTTACCGAATATCACTATTACAAACAGTTTTTACACATTCTGCTTGACCCCACAGACAGTTTAGTCTTGGAGAGTTTGTTTGTTGTGGTGCAGTTCTGTTTGGAATCTGTGAACGTAACAGTAAACAGGATTTGAATGGTAATCGTCTCTTGAACTGAATCATTTCTTAGGTGCAGCAGCTGCCAATAGATTGTACATCCACATCACAGGCATGAGCTTGCAACCATCCACACAGCAATGGGGCTGTGTGGATGGCACATACCCTCAAAACACACAAAGATTCTGACCGCTAGATTGAAAGGAACCGGGGCCAGACAGCTTCACTTTCAAGCTCTGTCATCGGAAGGATATTTGGTATCTTTTCTCTTCATCCATCACTGATACCTTGTTGCCTGTACTGTATGTTAGTAAAAAGAAAAGGAGTACTTGTGGCACCTTAGAGACTAACAAATTTATTAGAGCATAAGCTTTCGTGAGCTACAGCTCACTTCATCGGATGCATTTGGTGGAAAAAACAGAGGAGAGATTTATATACACACACACACAGAGAACATGAAACAATGGGTTTATCATACACACTGTAAGGAGAGTGATCACTTAAGATAAGCCATCACCCACAGCAGGGGGGGGAAGGAGGAAAACCTTCCATGGTGACAAGCAGGTAGGCTAATTCCAGCAGTTAACAAGAATATCAGAGGAACAGTGGGGGGTGGGGTGGGGGGGAGAAATACCATGGGGAAATAGTTTTACTTTGTGTAATGACTCATCCATTCCCAGTCTCTATTCAAGCCTAAGTTAATTGTATCCAGTTTGCAAATTAATTCCAATTCAGCAGTCTCTCGTTGGAGTCTGTTTTTGAAGCTTTTTTGTTGAAGTATAGCCACTCTTAGGTCTGTGATCGAGTGACCAGAGAGATTGAAGTGTTCTCCAACTGGTTTTTGAATGTTATAATTCTTGACGTCTGATTTGTGTCCATTCATTCTTTTACGTAGAGACTGTCCAGTTTGGCCAATGTACATGGCAGAGGGGCATTGCTGGCACATGATGGCATATATCACATTGGTAGATGCGCAGGTGAACGAGCCTCTGATAGTGTGGCTGATGTGATTAGGCCCTATGATGGTATCCCCTGAATAGATATGTGGACAGAGTTGGCAACGGGCTTTGTTGCAAGGATAGGTTCCTGGGTTAGTGGTTCACTAACTAGTGGTCCACTAACCCAGGAACCTATCCTTGCAACAAAGCCCGTTGCCAACTCTGTCCACATATCTATTCAGGGGATACCATCATAGGGCCTAATCACATCAGCCACACTATCAGAGGCTCGTTCACCTGCGCATCTACCAATGTGATATATGCCATCATGTGCCAGTAATGCCCCTCTGCCATGTACATTGGCCAAACTGGACAGTCTCTACGTAAAAGAATGAATGGACACAAATCAGACGTCAAGAATTATAACATTCAAAAACCAGTTGGAGAACACTTCAATCTCTCTGGTCACTCGATCACAGACCTAAGAGTGGCTATACTTCAACAAAAAAGCTTCAAAAACAGACTCCAACGAGAGACTGCTGAATTGGAATTAATTTGCAAACTGGATACAATTAACTTAGGCTTGAATAGAGACTGGGAATGGATGAGTCATTACACAAAGTAAAACTATTTCCCCATGGTATTTCTCCCCCCCACCCCACCCCCCACTGTTCCTCTGATATTCTTGTTAACTGCTGGAATTAGCCTACCTGCTTGTCACCATGGAAGGTTTTCCTCCTTTCCCCCCCCTGCTGTGGGTGATGGCTTATCTTAAGTGATCACTCTCCTTACAGTGTGTATGATAAACCCATTGTTTCATGTTCTCTGTGTGTGTGTATATAAATCTCTCCTCTGTTTTTTCCACCAAATGCATCCGATGAAGTGAGCTGTAGCTCACGAAAGCTTATGCTCTAATAAATTTGTTAGTCTCTAAGGTGCCACAAGTACTCCTTTTCTTTTTGCGAATACAGACTAACACGGCTGCTACTCTGAAACCTGTATGTTAGTAGTTAGCTTACTTTGCTCTTAATAAAAAATACAGATATTCATTTGAGCTGGTCACAGTTTTTCATTTTTTCCCAAAAATGCCTTTTTTCAAAACCATTTTTCCCCATAAAAATGAAAATTTTCATTTCTCACAACAAGAATCCTGGCCACCCTGCCAAGAATTTTTCTGGAAATTTGTATATCAAAAATGTTATAGTGGTTAATATTTTTCAATAGCAAAATTATCAAAAACCATTTCAATGATGTTTAGGATACAATTTTCGTGGGGGGCAGGATGGGGAAATCACAATATATTTTGAAAAGCAAAATCCATTTCTGTTTTGAATTCTTCAGAATGAAAATAAATTTAGAATTTTTTCGCAAAACTGGTTTTGGATTTTTTCAAACCGTCTTTACGATGAATGGTTTTATACCAGACATGTCGTGACTGTGCAATCGCTTTGTTGTCTTAGCACATCATGTTGCAGCTTCCTGATTCTGCTTTGGCTGGGTGCATCATCCTGGAATGATGAGCCAAAGCAGGTAGAAAGATTGAAAACAGCAAGATTAGTTTCAAATGCTGTATTTCATCCACAGCAAGGTGTATGTGAGCCATATGCTACATGCCTTTTGTACCTGGACAAAGGTATCACCCATTATGCACAGTCAACCTGTGTAACTCATTGCCAGGGAATGTTGTGAAGACCAAAAGTATAACTAGGTTTAAAAAAGAATTAGATAAGTTCTATGGAGGGTAGGTCTATCAATGGCTATTAGCCAGGATGGCTAAGCTTCTACCTGCCAGATGCTGGGACTGGATGACAGGGGATCACTCAATAATTGTCCTGTTCTGTTCATTCCCCCTGAAACCCCTGGCATTGGCCACTGTTGGAGGACAGGATATGGGGCTAGATGGACCATTAGTCTGACCCAGTGTGGCCATTCTTATGTTTCTCATTATCATGGTGTAATTCAGCTTATGCTGTCTTCTCCCTCCAGGCTCAAAAATTGCAACAGAGTTAGCTCCATCTCTTGTCCTTTGAGGCAGGGCTAAGGCTCTGTCAGCCAACAGCGTCCAGTTCTTCAGCTGGATGCTTTTTTCCCCAGAGATGAAGAACATTGGTGATACCGCAGCCTTGGCATGGAGACAGCTGCCTCTGCACTGGCCCCTGCTCTGCCAATAGTTGTGTTGGATCAGGGTGCTTTTCAGTTCAGGGAATGGAGATGAAGGCCTTGGAACTTGCATTTTCTGCAGACCATGCTGGTCTGTCTCCTCGTCATCACAGATTTGGGATCCCCACGGGTTCTGAGCAGGATGGCCACTGTCCCACTGGTCCCCCATCCCCCTACAGAGGCTAAGTCAAGTTCCTTTCAGGTTAAGTCTAAGCAAGAAGAAACTTGTAATTGATGGCTTAGTGCCAACTCAATCCTGGATCAACACACACCACCGCTGATGGTCTAGGACAGCTCTTTGCAGGTAGAGCAGTTGTTCTCAGGTGGTCACAAACCTTCCAGGGCTGTCTGCCTTCTATTTCTGTTACACTCCACTATTGAACACTACAGGAATCTAGACTGGCTATATGGCCAGCAAGAGTTCGAATGGCAGCAGTTCTGCATATCAAGCTCCAGTAACAGGTGAAACACGCAACTGTGAGGAGGTTTCTGAAGGTACACAATGGGATATGAACACTGGCTAGAATGTTCAAAGCCACCTAAGTGGGTGCCTAAGTCCAACTTCACGCACCAGGTTTCTGTGTGCTTTGTGGCTAGGGATTCTCAACCCTTTTGCAGGTGCCTGTGTTTTTTGGAAATCGGGTGCAATAGTTGTGTGGGCAGAGGCTGGGCATCTAGATGAAGCCCAGAGCTGGGGTCTTCAGAACATTTTTGTATTGTACCATGAGCTGGGGGCCTTCTCACCTTGCCCTAAACAGAGGCTATGGCTGAGATTTTCAAAGCCAACTGGGGCATGGCATCTTAATCTCTTGGGGTTGCAAACAGGTCTCAGGGGTCATAGCTACCTTTCCTTTCTTTATGGCTAGACTGGAGAGGAAAAAGGGTTTCTGTTGTAATGTGAGGTTATGATATGGAAGAGGTTGAAAACCACATAAGTAATAGGAGTTGGAGCCACACAGCACCCATTGATATTAATGGGACTGGCTAAGCCCCTAGTTGGCTTTGAAAATCTCAGCCTAGGCCCACTGTATAATATCAAACTTACCCCCTTCCTGGAGTTTAGTTGTATTGGTAAATCAGCAGCAGCTAAACCTCAGCCTAAGCTTTCACACCACAACTGCTACTTCTAAGGATCTCCATGTTTCTGCCCCTAATTCTCTTTGATCGGAGGGGCATGCTCACCTCTCTCAGATAATGTGGAGTTAGCAAGTTGCACCTGCCACAAGGAATCAGCAGAACTTGCTCAGCAGCTTTATAAAGAGTCATCTGCAAACTCTAACAGCAATGATTTTATATTTTCTTCTAGGGGTTTGCTAAAGATATTGAATAGCATTGGGCCAAGAATCAATTCTTTTGGGACACTAAAAGATATACCTCTGTTGGATGATGACTCTCCATTTACAATTACTTTTTTTAAAAAAATCTATCACCTGGCCAGTTTTTAATCCATTGACTCTGTGCTGCATTGATTTTGTATAATGCTATTTTTTAATCAGACTGTTGTGCAATGCAAAATCAAATAAATTCCAACTTCTGAAGTTGGTGCAATAAAAGATATTACTTCGCCCCCTTGTCTCTCTAATATCCTGGGACCAACATAGCTACAACAACACTGCAAATAATTATATAAATCTAAGCAGATAACATCAACAAAATTACATTTGGCAGCCCAGCTCATCACGAAAGGATATCAACTTTGTTTGACAAGACCGATTTTCCATAAAACCATGGTGACTGGCATTGATTATGCTGCCAACGTTAGTTATTTACTAATTGCATCTCATCTCACCTCACACTTTTTATGATTTTGTTCAGGATCAAGCTAACCTGCCTATGGCTTCCTGGGTCATCCCATTTACCCTTTGTAAATATTGGCTTTTCTCCAGTTCTCTGGAACTTCCCCAGAATTTGTTCATTTCTTATATATCATCATCAATCACCCAGACAGCTCCTCAGCCAATTCTTTTAAAACTTTTGGTTGCCGGTTATCTAGTCCTGCAAATTTAAACATGTTTAACTTAAGCAATTGCCATTTAACATCCCTCCTAGTTACTGTTGGATTAGAAGGTACCGGGTACTTCATTATTATTCTAAGATCTGAATACATCATCCTGTTTCTTTTCAGATACTGAACAGAAATATTTATTGAATACGTCTCCCTTTTCTGCATCATGATTGACAATTTTATCATACTTTTCCAGTAACTACCATTTGTAGCATTTTTCTTCTTCATATATATAAAAATATCCTTCTTACTGTCCTTAAGCCTACTGACCATCGATTTGTCATGGATACCGATAGCTGCCCTTATTAAGTCTCTGCTAATTTATAGTCATTGCTATCAACTTCCCCTCTTTCCATTTGTTATATATTTTTATTATTGTTTCTTTTACTTCCCCTAAGAATTTTTTTTAACTGAAAATTTTATGATTGAGGAATTGTGAGAGGTTTGGGGCATCCAATAAAGTATTCTTAAACAAGTCTCAATTATAATTTACATTGTTTTGCCTTACAGTCAATTTTTTTCATAATTGTTTCCAGCTTTGGGACGTTGTCCCTTTTAAAGCACCAGGCATGTATATTTGGGACTGTATTCTTTTGGCACTGGTATCACTTCATTTTTATCAGTCAGAATGAGGTCTATATAGAATTATGCCAAATTGTTTGCAATACGTTTTGTTTGTTCTAAAATCATCATCTATGCTTTTTGGAAACTCCAAGGACATTTTGCTAGTGGGAGACCACTCAATGCCAACTGCTGATGGTATTTAGTGTTGTTGCTGGAATGACTGGCATTAATTACAGATGGTGCCATGCCCAGTGCTATGATCATGGACAGCATTGAATATGGCCTCATTTGGTCTCATTTTTATGGCCATGGCTACAATTGCAGAGTGGGGTTTCACATTTAGCTGGTCAGTCTAATGTGGACACTTATAAATTTCTTTATATTCAGAATCTGAAGGGGAGTATTTTCAGCAGGATAATCTAGCGTTTCTCAGCTGTAGATTTGTATAGGACCCAGATACAGTTTAAGTAGTTCCCCAGTCCTTGCTGGCCTTTTTTTTTTTTAAACTCCATTTCCATTTCCTAGCCATTGCTGACGTCTGTCTAAATGCTGATTATCTCCACGGCCACTCAGCGGATCAGCGCATGCAAGGGTATCATGTGAAAGAATTTGAGCTTTTGAAATGATGCGAAGCTTAAGAAGCTGCAGTTCCAGGCAGCTACATACGTAGCATTCCGCTGGCTCCCTTTCCTAACATATATATGCAAACGCACCCTCTTTCATGTCGGCCACCTAAGTGAATATTCACTGTAAGATCTTCCAAACAACCGAGCATTTTTAATCAAAGAGATAATTCAATTGCTCATTTGAGCCCTGCTCTTTGCAGCTGTCAGTCTCTAGAACCAAAGCTCCTGTGTCAGAAGCCATAAAGGTTTAAGGTTCATCCAGGCATCAGCATGGCACTAAACCACAAGGGACTGGGGGAGGGTGGGAATGATGGGATGGATTAAATGCGTTTATTATAAATACCTCAGAAACTACCAGCCAAACCATCCTTAGCAGGGACCAATGGCACTAGTGCACCTCCAAGCATCTGCAGGATCTGTAATGTGTTTGCAAATCTAACATTTAAATAGCTAAGAGGGGGATCAAACAAAGCTTTGTGTCTGAGATGCTCAAAGCCACATGGGGGTTTGGATGCCCAGTTCTCATTAAAATTAATGGAAATTGGGTGTCCGAACCCTTTAGGCAGCTTTAAAATCTCCATCTCCATTTATAATTAATGTGTCCAACAGTGCAACAAATATTTATCTAATAGGTCACGTTATGTGCAAAGAGGGAAGCGTCTAGTGGTTAGACAGGGCCCTAGGAGTTGTACTGTCTTCTTGGAAATAAGTCTCAGTGCATGTAGTTAGTAGGTTTGATGCACTTTTACTGGCAGAGGTCCAGCAGTTTTCTCTATGTTAGTAACTCATACACTAGCCCAACCTCTACCAGCATTGGGGTTCCCAGATTACAATACAATGACTTACTATAGGATGCCTGGGTTCTAGTCCCAGCTTTGCCCTGGGCTTGAGGAGGAGAGGACTAAAACCTACATCTGGAGACTTCAGCTGGACAGACCCACTTGACTTGTGTAGATTTTAAGGCCAGCAAGGAGCATTATTACCATCTAGTCTGAGTTCCCGCACAACACAGGCCAGAGAATTGCACCCAGTAATTCTGGCCTCATGCCCATACCTGAGCTAGAGCACATTGCGATGAACTGGTAACCACAAGGAATGCCCCATGGGTGGGGTCTGAAGGTTGCCAGAAGCCCTGTTGGGGCTGGGGTTAATTCTGATAAGCTTGTTAGCATGCTCATAGGTTCTGGTATTGTTTTTAATGTGGTTTATCTGTAATACTTTTTTTATCTTAGGAATAAAGTGGGTTTGTGTAGGAAGTGCTGTGGGTACCTTATAATTGTACCAAATACACCTGTTAATGGTCTCTGAAGCGAAAGCAAGCAGGTGTCCTTTGGCATCCTCTCTGTGCTGAGAAATACAGTGAAGGCAGGGGCTGTGCAGCCTGGAAAAACCCCAGCCAGAAGGGAGTAAGACGTGATTCTCCACACACGAGAGGTGATGGCTGGGGGGCCAGAAGCCTGAGAGTGAGAGCCCTGGCTGGACCCCTGAGAGGAAATACAAGGGCAGGTGCCCTGACCTGGGACATATGCCTATTAGGAAGACAGCCAAGCTTGATTTAAAGGCTTCAAGTGACAACAAATAAATCAATTGTTCAATAATTATCCTCAGTATTAAAACTGTGCATTTTATTTCTAGTCTGGATTTACCTGGCTTTATCTTCCAGCCATTTAATGTTGTTCTGCCTTTGTCTACTACAGCCCTCTACTTTCACAAAGCTTCTCCCTATGTAGACTTAGGATCAGGTCCCCTTTTCACCTGCCATGGGATAAACCACAGCATGAACTTCTCCAATCCCTCATTGTAGAGCAGGTGTGCTGTGACAGGGCAAAGCACTTTATAAACCAGAAGTGAGGGTTGATTGGCCACATGGTCTGTCAATCACCCAAAGGGGAGCGGGCACAGGGACTTCCCTTTTCTAGGTTCTGGGTAGAGAAGCCTTCTGTTAAACTCCCTGGCTTTCAGATGTGAGGGTCTGAGCTGCAGGAGGGAGGCTCACCTGGAGAAATGAAGTCCTGTTGAAATTATATTATGGAAAGTGTTCCTTATTGCTTTAAGTCTCTGAACTGGGTCTTGCTACTTTATTGGACAACCTTGCTGTGTACTCGGCCACCTACAGCTTGCAATCCTATGGGCAGATGGAGAGAGCTGTCTGTATCTTTCAGGCACTGAATGTGAAGTGGTTAGACAGAGTTAGCATCGGCATATAATATAAGATGACCCAAGTTAATCTGATGGATAAGATTTAAAGTCAGATATTAAAATGATGCCCCATCGCTTTAACTTGGTACCTGATAGCATGCCCTGGGCACTCAAGGAAAGAAAACCGCTTTGTACACACCTAAATCCAGATCTGCTTATTACTAAATTACCAGCAGCTGGGTGTAAACTTGCTGTGCAACAACAGAAGGACCCAGAGGCTATGGGGATTAACCAACTCCAGCAGAGAGCCAGACTGAAAACTTCCTGCAGCTGCCTGTAAACTGAAACAGAATAAATTCCATCCCAGGTTTCCAGATAAAGATGAGTATCAGCTTTTTGGAGAGAATAGTTTATATGAGGAGTATCTGCACGGGAAGGCCAAAATATGCCCTAGTCCTGAGAGAGAACCTTTTCTGCACATAGGAGTCCTTTTTTTTCCCCTTGTCTTCAGATTTACAAGACCATTTATCATACTTTGGCTGGGGGTTCATAACTGATTTATTATAGAGTGATGGGGCACACTCCCTTGCTTGGGTGGTAGTTGGGACAGTGCTTTCTAAACAGTACAGCATTATTTGTTATATGCAAGAAAACAGTCTTGTTGCAAAGCTTTGTTTCAGATCATGCTAAATTCTGAAAGGCTATTTTACCTTGGGAGAGCTGATTGGCTTCCCCCTTGGTATAAGTGAGCTAACACCCATGAAGCCAATGCAATTAGGCCTATTTATGGCAGCTGTGAATTTGACCCAAGGTGTATACTTTTCTCTGATGTAGAGTTGCACAGCCCACTCATTGTCATGTTAAGATAATGTCATGGCTGGGGGACGCCAAGGGGTAATGTACCAATTAATTTCATCCTATCCTGGTCATGGCACCCTGATCATAGCTATAGAAAACAACCTTTTCATTCCTCGTCCCTCACAACATTTTTACGTGCTTGCACAGTTCTCTCCTCTTACTTTAAGAGGAGGTTTTCAGCAGATCCGTTTCTGTGTATTTCTTTAAAGGGGGATTGAGAACAAATTCTTGATATGCTCTAAAAATCCCTGTGTGGACTAAGTGTGTGTTCATATCTACAATAACGTGCCATGAACAGTGTTATGGGGGGGGGGGGGGGAGAAGAGGTCTCCAACACCTAGTGGACAGGTATCCATGTCACACAAACACAATTGGCAGTTGCAGGGAGCCTCAGCAGAGGTACTTGTAGATAGTGCTCCACATAGACCCTCCAGATCAGGGTTAAGGTAGGTGGCAGCGCTGTATTAGCTGCTGCTGTCTGTGTGGAGTAAGCAGAGGGTTCCAGGCTCTGGGGCTAGTATCTTCCACCAGCTTTGGGATTCACTTGACAGATAAAATGGAAATGTACCTCCTTTGTAACTAACAGGCAGGCCCCTAGCAAGTCAAAGACTGGGTTCTTCACACTGTAGCTGAGCAACACCTCATCAGCCTGCCTGCCCAGCCCACTGGCCCAAAGCCTGGAGCAGCTGCTTAGCGTTCTAGCAGCCACACGTCAATGTTAGTTTCACCATGTCCTGATTATTTTAAAATCTCAGAGGATCAGAGCGGAGGGTCAGGGGATACAAGGGAGAATAATCACACACTGCACGAAGGTGGGGCTCAGCAAAGAGCTGCCCAGACATTGACTGTGCCTGCCAGTACTTCTGTGAGGGACAGGGGTGTTATACAAGACTCACCCTTGTGGAGCACCCATCTGTCACGAGGCCCGGTGCTGCAGCACTGCCACGGAACTCTTCAGCTTCTGCCCACAACAAAGGTCACCGAGCCCTCCAGCCAAGCTGCTGTATAGCGGCCATCCAACCCCTTCTGCACGAATGGTCACAGAATCATAGAGTGGAAGGGACTTCGAGAGGCCATCAAGTCCTGCCCTTGCACTGAGGCAGGACCAAGGACACCTAGACCACCCCTGACAGGTGTCTGTTCAACCTGTTCTTAAAAACCTCCAGGGATTGGGGGGGGGTCCAGAGCTTAACTGCCCTTATAGTTAGAAAATTGTTCCTAATATCTAACCTAAATCTGCCTTGCTGCAGATTAAGTCCATTACTTCTCATCCTACCTTCATGGACATGAGGAACAATTGAGCACCATTCTCTATAGAAGAGCCCTTAACGTATCTGAAGACTTATCAGGTCCTCCTCTCAGTCTAAGTTGGTCAACACCTAACGTGCCCGGTTTCTTTAACCTTTCCTCATAAACCAGGTTTTCTAACCCTTTGATCATTTTTGTTGCTCTCCTCTGAAACTCTCTCCAGTTTGCCCACATATCTCCCAAAGTGTGGCACCTGGAATGGGACACAGAACCCCAGCTAAGGCTTCACCTGTGCCTTGAAGAGCAGGTCAGTTACCTGTTGTCTAAAGACGACATCAAAACAAAGATTTTCGGCCCTGCTGGGCTCAGCCTACAGCCCCCTCCTTCCAGGCTGGTGCCCAGTGACAATGGCCTGTCTCATTGCCTCACCACTGGCTTCTGGGCTCCAGGTAACCCAACCATCCAGGTTAGGTCTATCCTCCTGTGCAGGGCATCGGACAGGCCTCAACCAGTTCCTAGATTGAGCCCAGCATCTTGCCTCCCATCAGAGAAGCCTGAGCACCCTCCTTCCCAGCCAGCCCCAGCTGCTGGACTTTCCTCCCCTTTAATCCAACACTCAGCACAGGTGTAGCATGGCAGGACTGGCTGGCCACAGGTCTCCTGGCCCTTACATGGGCAGGCTGCCCTGTTACAGGGTGTCACAGGGTACACTCACTGCTGGGGGTGCCACCTCCTGGCCACTCAGGATTAGCTCCTTCCAGGTCCAGGGCCCACTTTTGCTGCCTGCTGCACACCCTGTTGTCACTTTCTTTCTGTCTCTGCAACTCCAGTTACTCCTTCTTTGTGACTTGGCCTTCCAGCCGGGTCACTAGTTGTGTTTGCCCCCTTGCAGGGTATCAGTCTTTCCTCACCACCACTCTCAGGCAGTCTTCCCTGTGGTGCCACATCCCCAGTAGCTGGTAGGGGAACACTGGCCCACCCTGTACTCCAGGTTCCAGCTCAGGGACACATTAGTCAGCAGCCAACATCTGTTCCCTCTTGAGCCTTGCTGCCTTTTCCCTAGGCTTCTTCCATACCTTCTAGCTTTCCCTCCCCACCTCTTGGTTTGCCAGCCCCACAACTCCCTCTTCCTATAAAGTAACTGTAGGCTACCAACCTCTATAGCCCTAAACACACCCCCCTCCCTTCTCCCAGGGAGTGACTGCTTCCTGCCTTTATAAATCCAGCTCAGCTAGTGCCTCTTCATCTGAGCTCCCTCATTTGCTCAGGAGATTACTTAAGCCATGTGATTCCCCTCAGCTGTGGCCTGTCTGGTTAATTGGTCCCATTCTTAGCCTACATTAACTCTTTCAGGGCAAGTGTGGGTGAACACTGCATCACACAGGGATACTTTTCATTTAGTTTTGTTTAAACCATGTCAAGGTACTGAAAGGTGCTGGATTGACCATCCCACACTTAAGTTCTCCCCTAATTATCCCTAATTATCCTTGTAACAGGTAGGGCATGGGCAGTAACCATCCAAGCATCTCCTCCCATGACCAACCAAGGTGGCTCAGTGGTGCTGGAGGGAGGGACTGCCTGTGGACGTGAGAAGGGAGCTCTGTCTCCATGGCCCTTCCACTCCTTGTCCTCTCTGCTGAGACAAGAGGGCCAACCAGTTCCAATTGTATTGTGGACATAACCACCAGGACATGATCTGAGACCAGGCATTTCATTTCTGGTAGGTCATCAAAGAGCCCTCAGAGGGCAGTGACTTCAGCCACTATCACCCTCAGCCCATTTGTGTGCCCGTGCGCTACAGTGTCAGTGTGGACAGAACTATGTTCACTCCTCTATGTGCTCTGTAGAACTCTGCTAGCATGTCTGCTGTACATGCTGTCGCAGTGTATCTGAGAGGGAGATAGCTACAACACTGACAGCGAAAACTTACTGCAGGAGCTCTGTTAAACCTACTCTAGATTGTAGACAATTAGTCCTTCGTTTATGAGGATAATTGGTTTAAAATAGAACAAAGTGGTTCAAGGAGAAAAAGACAAACGGACACAGGGCCTGATTCTCTGTGCCAGCGCTTGGGGCAGGAGATAGAGTATGTGAGGAAAGCAGCCTCAGGGCTGCTCTAATTTACACTCTGATTCCCATGGCAGCTTATGAGCCTGGGAAGCAGAGAATGAACAGAATGGAGTGCACTCTGACCACTTTTCTGCCATGCTCCCAATTCTCCTCCTACATCAGGGGCTCTGCTGAGGACCAGCTGAGGAGATTAGGTGGCGGCACATTGAGCAGAGACGGTACAGGGGGAGCTTGCACTGCCACTGTACCCATTTTATGGGTAAATAGAGAACTTAAACCCTCGCACATTTCAGCAGCATTCCATTCATTTTAAATAAGATCCTCTCTGTTCCTACTCTCCCCACCCCCAAGACCATCAAGTCCCTGCTTTTATTTCCTTACAGTAGGTCTCTACAGCCATTTGGCTCAATCTATCACCAGCACCTCTTTGCCTCTGTTTAGGAGAAACACCTTTCTGATCTCCAGCTGTGAAATAAGTAGGCAAGAGCTCTGAGCTTGAAGACTGCTCATAAAGCTCTTTCTTTGGAGGAATTGGCACTGTTTTGGCTAGCGGTCTGCCAGAGTAAAGTCCAGCACACTAAACCAGACAACACAGAGCAATTAATCAGGGCAAGCTTGGCATCTTTCTCAGTTCATGCGATCAATAATTCTGCAAAACAAGAGGTTTCTTTCGTGGCTCTTTGCCTTCGCTGTTTAAAATTCAATAGGTCACTTTCTAACCAGGCAGAAAAGAAGCAGCATTGGAACAAATGAGCCCTTCCTCCCCTCTGTGGTGCTAGTGTGTATGGAGGGAATTATCCAGTTTGAACTTGGCACACAAACCTCTGAGCTGTGGTGGAAGGACACCAAAAGGCTTGCAGTATATGTCAGCTGCTTCTTTGCCTTGCTAACTTGATGCTTTCCTTGGCAGAGATGCAGCATATATTCGAACCTCCCTTTTCAGCCTGAACTGAATGAATTCAAAACAAATCAGTTGCTTGGTGAATTTCACCTGTTTGTGGTCCATCAGCAAACAGGTTGCAACTTTCTCATTATTGCAAACTGTTTCACAATCTTTCCTGAGTTTCTTTTACCCTCTGGCTTGCTGTTGGAGCTTTGTTCTGATTGGTCACAGAAGTCACATCTGGTTTCATTTCTGAGTGTAATTTTTTTGCAAATGCTGGTGAAAGGTGAATCTGCAACTTGCTTTCCATCAGTTCTCAAGTAAGAGAGTGTAAAATGTACTTTGTGTGAGCATCTGTACTAATAAAGTCCTCAGCGTGAATGTGCACAGAATGGAAACATTTAAGGGACAACACAGCTGACATGAACTTGTTTAAATATAGGAGTAGATATTTGTGGACTCTTTTTGTATAGCTCTATTTCTAACTAAAAGAGGGAGCCCATTTCCTGGGGCTTTACCCAGCCACCTTAACCTCTTCAATTTTTTTTTTTTTTATCAGAGACTACTCAGTGAATTTAGCAAGTTTTGTCCTTGTCTTTAGTTCCACTCCTTTCCCCTTCACCCCAAGATCAAGGGCAGAGGCATATATTTCACAGTACATTTATTTCCTTCACTAACCCTTTGTTAAATTGTCCTTCTGCTTAGATAATTTCACCAATCCCATTCCTTAAAAGTACATACAACCCCCTGGTCACTGGAAGCTATGCATCCACCCTCTGTGCCAATCCACAAAGATATGCACTTGTCCACAGCTACAGAGCCTTGGCTATAGTTACGCATGCTCTAGAGACTCTTGTTCGATCCCTGGTGTGTCATCCAAAAGGACAGCCATCACAGACAAACAGGGCGGGCTTTCTTGAGGGATAAGGAAAGTGAATCAGGAAAAATATGGGCCCCCTTTCCTTGTGGGCTCAGAGCCAGTGCTATGGGTGTGAGTCTACATATGCTGCTAACCTCCACCTCCTTCCTCTCCTTCTTTAAACCCATTAGGGGCCATGATAAGGAAAACATTGGATTTTGTTTTTCATATATCTTTAAAAATTAGTTTAAACTAATCCAACTCTTATGATTACTGCATGACGCCACTATAGGGCAGAGTTAAGGTTTTTAGGGTGCCTTACATGCATTTACTGCCTTAACAGATTTGGATTTTTTTTCCAGAGTAACCTGAACTCTGAATTTCCTGGGTTGGCAGTTGTTGGTTTGGGATCATTACAACATCCCTCCAATGTTATTTTACCCTGTCACAGGCTGCCTGGACCTTTAAGGCAAGCTTGGCTCAGCCTTGCCTGTGAGCAGACAGCTATCCCCCAGCTGAGTGTGTGGGTAACTGGATTATAATGAGTGAGCCCAGCTATGGGGGAAATCAGAGAGATGACTGCTTAAACAGAGCTGTGAACTCAGTCTAAGGAAGCAGACCCAGGAAAGGGGAGCGAGAGAAGGTTCCCTGTCTGGGAGGGGCCTGGGGAAGTCCAGCTGAAGAGACCCAAAGGGGGCAGGTCAGGTTCCTGTTGGGTAGGGTGACCAGATGTCCCCATTTTATAGAGACAGTTCTGATTTTGGGGGCTCTTTCTTTTATAGGCACTTATTACCACCCACCCCATCCCGATTTTTTACACTTGCTATCTGGTCACCCTACTGTTGGGGAGTGGGGTGGAGGCTTGTAAGGAGCTGGAAGTTCCCTGAGAGAAGCAGCCAGAGTCCCCTTGGAGGGAGGCAGTAGGGAAAACCTACTGGGAGGAAACAGCATAGGAGAAGCTCTGCAGGGGCTGAGAATAGGGGTTGAGGAGCAGAGAATGTCAATGGAATTATTAGGTTAGAGATTTATTTGGACCTTTGGTCACCCCAGAAGGGGACTGAACTTTCCAGTGACCTGGCTGGAGGCCAGAAGACTCGGACAGAACCAGGCCATTGAAGAGCCACGAAGTATCCACTGGGGGAGCTAGAGGTGAAGTCCCCTGCAACATTGCACCCTCCCAGAAGGGGGTGCTATCATGGTAAGAGCAACTGCTTACATACCCCTAAGGAGGAGTTGAGAATACAGATCAGTAACTTATCCATTTTTTGTCTGGGAATTTAATCCAACTCCCCTGTAGTGGGGTAATAAGACTTCAAAGGACTTGCTCCCTGTCATCCCAAGATCTTTTCTTACTCAGTCTCCTCCATGACTCCGCTCTATTCAACACGAACTTCCCTGTTCTATTTGTTTTCTGCACACCTATTAGCCAACATGAAATGGCACTTTCCGTTTATTGACCCAGTCGGCTCAAAGACCCAAATTGCTCACAATGTGTTTGCTTTGTTCCTTGTAATTTTCTGCAGCTCCTGCCTGGCCATCAGCAAGCTTGGAGATCTTCCTTTGAGTCTTGTCTAGATCAGTTTGACATGCTACAGGACAAACAAAAGGAGCCGAAACACACCAGAAAGAATGGAAGGGGATTAGAAAAGAGCAATGAGAATGACTAGGGGGATGGAGGGAAGATGGCTTAAAAGAACTACAGCTGGTGGTTGGACAAGAAAGGGTAGTGATGGCCACAGGTGGCTATTTCAAGGGTGTCAGCAGCAGCCTGGAAGGAGAGGAATAGTTTAGGGTTATTCAAAGGGAGCTAACTAGGGAGGGTGGGATGCAGCAGAGCAATGGGAAAACACTGGCTTACTAATAATCAGAGTAACTCTTCATCCAGTGAGTCTCTGTTGGTAGAACAGTCTCCTAAGGGAGGTGACAGAACACCTTCACCTGAAACATTGAAAACCAGGCTAGACAAAGCGCTAAGAAATATGCCAGCGGGACTGATCCTGCCCTGGCTGAGTCAATGGAACGCTTCCACTTCTAACAGCTCCGAGTCAGACCACCTCAGTGCCACGAACAAGCTAGAGAAGTTCCACTGGGTGGTCACCCTTTGTTTCTCTCTGATCCCACAAGTTCTCCCTCCCCCCTGCCACTCACTGTAATGGCTCATCACTAGGGTCTCTAATCTTTGAGACTAACCTGTTTTCTGCTAATACAGCAGATTATGCATGGCTGTATTTCCCCCGTCTGCCATGGCAGACATTACAAAAGAACCCCTAAAGTTAAATAAGCAAGCCCTTCCCCCTCATTAAATCATGCAGCCTGTCTACTTACATTAGGCTTTCTGAGGCATACCCTCATTAGATCCAGGCTCTGTTTATGCCACTCAAGCATCGTCCATACTAGCTGTTCTGTATGCGGGGACACTGGGGCATTTTCAGCCAGGATGCAGACAAAAGAAGAAGACTGCAGAGCCTTGGTTGCTAATGGAGTGATTCAGTGTGAATAATTAGAGAGGCTTTTGTAGCTAATTGGATCTGAACTGTACTAGATATCCAGTGCAGGAGAACGGTTTGACCCACCCTGCCCTCCCCAAGATGGCCAAACAGGCCTTAAAATAAACCATATCCTGCTATCCCCATATTCACCTCCCTTCTGTTTATAGTCTTCATTCTCCTCCCTCACCGTGGCTCAGATCCTATAAGGACCTGCTGTGGCTGCTAAATTAACCTTGTGACACTCTGTCATCTTCCACAGGTGAACTGTGTCTGCTTGACACCTGGCTTGACTGTGGGGGTTTCCTGGCTCTCTAGAGTTTCCCCTGTGTGGAGCACAGTGCCCTTCCAAGCTGCAGCCACCAGCTGCAGACTTTTCTCTTGTGACAAGTTGCTGTTTACTTTCAGGTCTCTTTTTGTATAAGCAGGGAAATGAACTATTCGTAGGGGCAGGTTGTGCTTCACCACATGCATCCCAGGGAGGGCTGAGATCAGCGGAGGCACCTGCTGGCAGGTCCTCGATATATAATCATGGCCCAGGTGGGAGGCAAGGCTGTATATGCAAGGCATGCTCGGAGGAGGGCTCTTGACTCTGGATCTCACTCCTTCCAGTGGTCTGATCAGAACTAGGGTTTGCCATCATCTCTGCTATAAGGCTCAGAGCAGCCAGCCAAGGCTTTGGCTAGTCTAATGTGGTCTATTCCTTCTTCTTCCCTTTTCTGTTTATATTAATCTTTCACCCAAAGGCTGGGCACTTGACATTCTTAAAATAAAATGTACACGATGGGCAAATTCCCTAGTCACTGGAGTCTGTGTAGCTATGAGGACCCTGACCCTCACACGCTATCCAATGGCATTTCCACTCGGTGGCCAGTAGTAGTTTTGTTACTGGCATACATGACTCTCGCCACTGTGTACAATTGAATATCATTGAATGACACAGAATCAGTAGCCTCCAGGTGCAGGAGAGCTCCCATCCACTGGACATCTCCTGCCACCCCCCCACCACAAAAAAAAAAAAAACCAGATGTAAACAGCTGTATGTGCTCTCTGCTTGGGATGGTGCTGCCAGAGATGGCAGCTGCTAGGACAAGTAGGAAGGAAACGTCAGGAAGAAGGACATGCAGTCACCTGACTTTAGGAAAGGCAAAAATAGACCATCCTGCTAGAAAGTAGGACAAGCCTACCCAGAATAGGACATCTGGTCACCACAGCGGGAGCAGCACCTGAGTATCTCTGAGACAGCTCTCTGTACACACAGCTATCTCTTGGGGTGGGAAGCAGTGACGGGAAATGAGTTGGAGAAAAAGCAGCGTGAGGCTTTAATGGTAAAATGTTGTCGTGCTTTTCACGTTTACAGGAGTGTTGATGTCTCTGATGCGAATTTTACATCTGCTGCTGGCCAGCAAATTGTCTGTCGGGCAGAAGTGATTTCCTATGCCCTGCATGCAGTCTGTTGTGCAGAGCAGCAGCTCGATTCAGCCCAATCCCCTTTGCACACCTCAGTGTGGTCTGTTCCCTCTCGGCCAATCTTCATCACATGATAAAGATCCTGGACCCTAGGATAAATGTTGTCTAATGGTTAGTTGTGGCAGAGCTAGGCTTAGAGCCCAGCTCTGCCACAGAATCACTGTGAGACCTAGGGCAAGTCACTTAACCACTCTGTGCCTCAGTGTCCCCATCAGTAAAATGCAGGTGATAGTACTTCATTGCCTCGGGGGAGTGAGTAAGACTGAGATTAATGTTTGTAAAGTGTTTTAAGGCTCTTTTGATACAATGGACCAGATCCTGAGCTGGTGTAAATCAGTCCAGCTTCACTGTAGTCTGTGGAGCTACATTGAGTGAAACCAGCTGAAGAGCTGATTTCAAAGTACAAAATGTGTGAATGAGTGATGGGGACTTAGCGCTGCATTCATGTTCAGAGGCATTGCAGTGAACCAGCCGTGGGTTGTACCTTCTTTAATACACTTGTAAAGTAGCCAGGAGGTTTTATTTAAGACAAACTACCATAGCCACCAGAAGAGCTCAACTAGGATTTGAATCTGGGATCTTTCATCTCCTTAGCATGAATTTTTACCATTGCACTGGCAAAACACTTGCTAGCTTGTGCTTTGCTTTTCTGTAACTTAGGCCAGCAGGATTCTCTCCAGAACTCCCACAATTGTAGCAAGAGTTAATCTGGCTCCTCTTACACCCAAGTGCCCCATGACACTCAGTGCTCATCTTGTGTGTTCTTTTTTTCAAAGGCAAGTGTAAATCAAATCTCTGGTATTAACTCAGTATTGCAAAAAACACCCTAATTTTCAACACTACTGCAAGGGCTTGTCTGCTATCTGAACCTACAGCAACATACCCCTGACAGGGGTATGAACTAATTTAATTTTTTTCTCTCCTGTGAAATGGTGGAATTAATTATGAATTAAAACTATGAACTATGAATTAAATATCAGGCAGCATGAGGAATACTATTATCTATTGTGGAATGTACAGCACATCCACAACCTGCCTCTTACTCCAAGCCCTCTGAAGAACACACACAATCCATGCTGTACAGTACACTACAGTGGGATGGTTAAATGGCTAATGCGGTGTGACTCTAAAAGTAATACCTTAGGATAGGTCTTCATGCATCTTGCATTACAGTGTTACTCTAAACCTACTTAATTATGGGATTCCAGAATGTCCTATATTACAGTGTAGCATTAGCTGACTTTGTGTCTATACACTTTAGAATATGGCACAATGTGACAGTAAGCAAGGCGAGACTCGAGAGCCAATATTCCATCAGGAGGAAAGTTGTATTGCTCAGAGCAGCCAGCTGTTTTCAATGGCTAGTGCTTAATCTGAATGTCCCCATATCTTTCACCACATGGGTGTATTTTTAGGGGACTAGATGTGCCAGGTGTCTCACTGACAGAGCATCTTGCCGAGTGCCTCTCAAAGAGTCGGATGAGGATAAGGGATAGCTAGTTGGGACTCAGCTTAGGGAAAATTGAGAAGATGCCTACAGGGTGTGGAAGCAATGACAGATTACACGAGTTGAGGCTCTGACCTATAAAGTGACTGCACTCAAGCACAAGACTGGACAGGGACCAGAATTTCCATTCCCCAGGAAATTCCCACCATTTAAAACAAAAATGTTGTTCAGAACCAGAACAAAAAGCTAAAATTTCAAAGTTTCCCATGAAATGAAAATTCCAAAAAATCTTTTGATTTGGGACCACTGAAATGTGTTTCGAAATTGTGTCTTTGATTTTTCTTTGGACTTCAATATGACATTCAAATACTAAATAGAATATTATACAACTTATTAACTAATGGAAATGTTAAATGTATATCTGATAGAAGAGTCAAAACAATCTTTATCCAAAAGAAACACTACAACTTTTCCAACACAAAAATGTGGTTGAAATTGACATGTTCCTTCAAAACTTTTCAATTAAGCTGCATTTTTGGAGGGAAAGCTGTTCTGTCAAAAAGTTTTCAACCAGCTCTAGTTGACAGCAGCTGATGATCTGCCCCTATACATCACATGCCTGATTTAAGGGTTTATGTCCCCATTTGTTATGCTGGTTCTCAACTAAGGCTCTTGTTGGATCCTCACGTGCTGCTGGAGCACTTCTCTTGGCAAGACAGTCTTGGCTATTTCCTATGGATACAAGGGGCTCAGCACACTCACCCACACCTTTGTTACTCAGAGGTGAACTACATTGGGTACACTTTAAGACCACTTGTAAAGTGCAGCCAGCACAGAATGTCTATAAATAATGTTTCACAGAGGGTATGTAGCGTGCCTCCTCTCAGGTAGATCCCAGGCAAACTCCCTCTGTTAGCCTCTCTGCTGTTTGCTGCAGACTAGGAACCGAATGGCTCGGCAGCAGTTCTGCAGAAAAGGACCTAGGAGTTACAGTGGACGAGAAGCTGGATATGAGTTAGTGTGCCCTTGTTGCCAAGAAGGCCAATGGCATTTTGGGATGTATAAGTAGGGGCTTTGCCAGTAGATTGAGGGACATGATTGTTCCCCTCTAGTTGACATTGGTGAGACCTCATCTGGAGTACTGTGTCCAGTTTTGGACCCCACACTACAAGAAGGATGTGGAAAAATTGGAAAGAGTCCAGCAGAGAGCAACAAAAATGATTAGGGGATTGGAACACATGGCTTATGAGGAGAGGCTGAGGGAACTGGATTGTTTAGTCCGCAGAAGAGAAGAATGAGGGGGGGATTTGATAGGTGCTTTCAACTACCTGAAAGGGGGTTCCGAAGAGGATGGATCTAGACTGTTCTCAGTGGTAGCAGATGACAGAACAAGGAGTAATGGTCTCAAGTTGAAGTGGGCGAGGTTAAGTTGGATATTAGGAAAAATTTTCACTAGGAGGGTGGTGAAACACTGGAATGCGTTACCTAGGGAGGTGGTGGAATCTCCTTCCTTAGGAGTTTTTAAGGTCAGGCTTGACAAAGCCCTGGCTGGGATGATTTAGTTGGGGATTGCTCCTGCTTTGAGCAGGGGGTTGGACTAGATGACTTCCTGAGGTCCCTTCCAACCCTGATATTCTATGTAGCTTTTACGGTCTGGTTTTCTATGTACTGCACCTTTAAATTTCTTAGGATTGGTGCAGCTTGTTCCAAATCTCTCTCTCACACACACACACACACACACACACACACACCCCCTCTCTTGTGAAGACTTGACCTTGATTCTGTCTTGTTTTAGATCTCATCCTCATTGCTGGAATTCTTGTTAAGATTTTCCCTGCACAAGGAGTAACTTTACTCTTTTGGTCTGGGTAGAGATACAGCCCTGGTAATATGGAAAAGCTTGTGGCACCCAAAGCTCAGCATTGCAACCAGATTTTAAAAGGCACAGCGTGTTCAGCTAAAGGTTCCTGCACCCTGTTTAATATTGCAGAAACAAGAGAATAGAACAGTGAGCAGTTTGCCAGGCATTGGCCTGGGGCAGGAAACACAGGAAGAAATGTGCAGGTCCTCCAAATTCAGGAACTTGAAAGTTTTCCACAGAGCTCTGTGGAAAACTCATCTTCCATGTCACTGCAGAGAAGTCTTCACAGACTTCACCAGTAAGCCCTGGGCTGCTGGCCTGATCTGCAGAAAGCTGTCTCCAGCAGCAGCATGGGTGTCAACTCCTATAGCTGTTGCTTCATTCACCTTAATGAGGTGTTAACATCTGGGACTCCTTGGTGGCTGTTTGGTGCAACACTGCAATGGGCAGTTTTAAAACACTGGGCCAACTCTGGAGCTCCTGACATAGGCAAGTAGTTCCACTGATTTCACGGTGAAGGAAAGCAGGATTTAGCCCACTGGTTTTCTAGAAAAAAAAGTCTTCAGAGGAATTTTCCCACAACATTGACCTTGGTGGAAAGAGACCCAGATTCTCAGACCATTCCTTGGAATTTCTCCTTCCTCCAGCAATTAACTCTTCTGGTGACTGACGGTGCACACTGAAGTCAATGGAGTGTCTTGGAAGGCATGTCAAAACTAGGGTTGCTTTTAAACATCAAATTAACTAATTGCCAGTTAACTCAGGGTAGTTAACGTGTTTGTATGGCGAATGTGCACACTCCCCAAACACTTGATCCAGGTGACAAGTTTGTGCTTTAGGTAGAGAACATTTATCATGTGGAACAAATTTCACTATGGCCTTGTCATCACAAGGGAAAAAGGTGTGTTCACTTGTGCTAGCTAATGTGTGGTAAATAACGTGGTAAAACCCCAGTGAAGGCAAGGCAGAGTGCAGGTCTAACATGAGTTAGCAGGTCAAAGTAAACTCTAAGGCCTGAAGTTAGGGAGCAATGTAGCTGGATTGACCTGAGCAGTATATCCATACCCATCTAACTCCAGTGTAGACAGTGCTAGATCAATGGAAGAAATTCTTCCATCAGCCTCGCTACCGCCTCTCAGGGAGGTGGATTGCCTATGCTGATGATTGAGAATATAGCAAAGAAATCTTTCCTCCCAACTGTTTGTCAGGCCTCTGAATTCAATAGGTATTACCATAACACCAAAGATTTTTTTTAAACAGTCTAAAGCCTTGCCTACACAAGTGTTTTTTCAGTATAAGCTAAGGTATGAATGTAAACTGATGGAGAGTTATAGCAGTATAACTCTCCATGTAAATGCTCTGGTATAAACTGGCTTTTCTTCTGTTTAGCATATGTCACTTGGGAAGCAGTTAAAGGTAAATGGAAGAAAAGCCAGTCTTATACTAGAGTTAGGGTTGCCACCCATCTGGATTTTACCCGGACAGTCTGGGCCTTGATCTGAGTTCAGGTGACATTTAGGGTTGCCAGGTACCTGGTTTTTGACCAGAAAGTCCAGTCAGAAGGGGGAGCTGGCAGTACACCTGACCTAACACCAACAGTCCGGTTACCGCTGGGACAGGGGAGGCACTGGGTCGTTAACCCATGCCAGCCCCTGCTCAGCTGGGGCTGCCTCCTGCTTGCAGGGAGGCTCCTTGTCAGGCTGCAACAGCTCCCGTCCCAGCCCCAGAATAGAGGGAGCCCAGCTAGGGAGGGAAGGGAGGTAGAGACGATCCAGTGAGTGACAGGGGCAGGTGGGGAAGTGAGCAACAGGGGTGGGGCCTTGAGGAAGAAGCAGAGAAGGGTCAGGACCTCAAGAGAAGAGGTGGAGAAGGGTCAAGGTCTCAGGGGTCCAGTTACCAGCAATTAGAAAGTTGGCAACCCTAACCAGAGGGTCTTTATGGGGAGTTTCAGCGGCGTCAGGTTTGTATAATTTTTGGTGGTGCCTAGAACGGGTCCAAGTCCTGCCCCCTCCCCACCTGCCTTGTAAGCAGATATACATTTTTTAAAATAATGTAAAAATGGTCTGGAAACAGTAACCCTTTAAGAGTTTCCTTATGCTGCACAATGTGGGGGGCTTGAGGGGGGGATGAGGGCTCTGGGATGGGAGTGGGGATGAGGGGTTTGGGAGAGGCTCAGGGCTAGGACAGAGGGTTGGGATGTGGGGGGGTGAGGGTTGCGTGGTAGATCCAGGGATGAGGGGTTCACTGTACAGGTGGGGGCTCAGGGTGGGACAAAGAGTTGGGGTGCAGAGGTGTGAGGGCTCTGGCTGGGGGTCTGGGCTCTGGGGTGGGGCAGGGCTGGGGATGAGGAGTTTGAGGTGCAGGCAGGCTTCCCTGGGGCTGGAGCCAGAAAGGAGGACTCCACAGACCCCCCCAGCCCACTCCCCTGGCAGCACACTCACCCAGTACCCTGCATATGCTGAGGGGGGGCCTGGCCCCTCAAGTCCAGGAAGCCCCCTTGCCTCCCCTGTGGTGAGTGCCAGGGGGAGGGAGTGGGCTGCCATCACATGTGACCTTGTCCCCTGCTGCAGCCTGCTGGCCCTCACCATAGCCTCATTGGGGATGGGGCTGCCCCTTGCCCAGAGTGGGGCAGGAGTGGTGGCTGCAGGCGGGGAGGCAGGCACAGATCACATGATTGGACACTTACCCAAGCCCCAGCATCTGCTTAGGTGAGGTCCAGACTCCAGGGGAGGGAAAGGCCAGGGGAGGGAGGGCTGCCAATCATGTGTATGCCTCCTCCGGTGCAGCAGCTGCCTCAGCCTGCCAGTGGTGCCGCTCTTGCGTTGTAGGCAGCAGCAGTGGGCGGCAGTGAGGGAGCGCAGCGCACAGTGGCAGGGCAGCCACCCGCTTGAGGCAGGGATGCTCCGGGGCCACGAAAGGCGCATGTGGGCGGCAGACAGGGCCGGGGGAGAGACCCAGCTCTGAACATTGGTGGAGCTGGGCCCCTGGGCCCTGAATATTCCTGGAGCCTGGCCACCATAGGCCCATACAACTCATCCGCCCCCCCTCCCCCGGGGAGTATTACCACTATAATTATACCTGTCTAACTACATCTAACACAAAACTCTGTTGATGAAGCCTAAAAACAATCCCTTCCTATTAGTTGTCCATAGAGTTTTCCCAGAGTAGCAGAGAAAATTAGATCTGCATTTCTATTTGAAGAAAATCAGGGAAAAAAATTGTTTCAGGCTTCGTTTCTGCATAATAATAAAGCAAACAGAGACACACCCTTTGGATTTCTTTTGCTGGTCACCTTTATAGAGGACAGCAGGACTACAGGTGTAGTGAAAGTCATAGGCGCCAACTCTGTGGGTGCTCCAAATAGTGGATGCTCAGCACCTGCCAGACACCCATCCATCAGCTGTGTGGCAGGCCAAATCAGCTGCTTGGTGGCAGGCAGAGGGAGGGGGCAGAGTGAGGCAGGAAGAGGTGGCATGAGGATGGGGCCTTGGGGCAGAGTGCACCCACCCACAAAAAAAGAAAGTCAGCACCCGTGGTGAAGGTGACCTCTGGCATTTAATCAGAGGTGATCATGTTATTTAGCAGGGAGGGAAGGGGGGAGGGGAGAGAACATCACTACAACCAAAAAATAAGCTCTCCATATGGAAGTTTCTCCTTGGATCCAGCAACACTCACCCTACTCAGCCACAGGTTTTTATTTGTAATGTAGATATATCCTCATTCCAAATAATGGACCTGATTATCTGTTGCTCTGCATCTTTGTGCAAGGTTACCTGTACTTTGCACTGGGGTAATGGCACTACCAACAGAGCAGGGCATAATTTCTCTGCTGAAACTTTAATGAAAAATGCAGATCCAGGTCAACTGAAACATTTCATTAATTTATGAAAATTTCACCAAACTGGTTTGGAGGAAAAAAAAACAAAAAACCACACACACACACCACAATCCTGTAAAGAGGCTAGCCAGGGCTCATCTCTCTCAGCAGCAGTAGGGAGCCACACTATCTTTGGGAATAGCTTTTGTGGGGAATTAGTCCAGCCGTGGGAGTCTTCCTCTATGGCCTTAGTGGAGGTAGAAATAAACACAGTAGGCCCAGGCCCTAGCTTCCAGTGGGCCTGGGAGAGGGGGGAGACGGCCACCCGCGAGCTGAGTGGCAAGGGGGACACAGGCCCTCCCACTCCACTGCATCCCAGCCCGGGGCCCTAGCAGCGGCCGCAGACCCGCTGCAGAGTTGGTGGGGATCCTGGCCACAGCACACTGACATGGGTTTTGGCAGCGCTGCAGCCAGATTAGGGTCGGCTGCCCCCAGGCTACTTCCAGACTCCCCCTCTTGAGGTACCTGGGTCAGGGTGGTGTCCTCAGGGGGGTCCAGCACCAGGGGTTCCTCGGGACAGCTGGCCAGGGGTAGACTCAGCAACTCCTCCGGGTAGCTGGCGCGGGGCAGGTCAGGCCAGTCCTCGGGTTTTCTGCAGGCTGCTGGGCTTTCCCAGTCATGAGCTAGGCCAGAGGCATCTGGCCTCCCTGACAGCTGCTTCCCCAGCGAGCCCTGAGGTCAGGCCTTTATACTTCTGGGGCAATGCCTGACCCTCTGGGGGGGCGGGCTCAGAGCTCCCTGGCTCCACCCACTCCGGTGTCCAGACGGGCTTGTCTCTCTCCGGGGCCACACCGCCTCACTACAACCCCACACTTAAAAATTCCAACAAAATTAAAACATTTTGTATTGACTTTTTTTGAAACATTTCATTTTTTTTAAATTCAGAAAATTGCCTTCCATTTCAAAACTTCCTACAGTTTTATTCAAATAAAATGTTTTTAAACAGCTGGGACGAGCTAAATCTTTTGTTCGACTTGAAGTGAAGCTTGGTTTTGTTTTTTTTACTTTTTGGTTTGCTGACTTTTTTGTTTTTGTTTGAATTTCAAAACCCCCAGCCAACTCCCAGCTCCGTTAGTTATTCACACAGTTCCAACCACGACAGCAGTACTTGGACGTACTTTGCACAGCTGTAAATGACCACACAAGGGGGCCTGATCTACCCCCCGAACACTGGAGAAGCTCAGAGTGCCTCCGGCACGTGCAGATGTGCCTGACTCTATCTACCTACCTCAACTCTTGAGGCGCTAACCCTGCATGGTGGCCTCTATTTGCCTTCAGTCAGGGGATCAAGTGCACACTCCCAGGTTGCAGTTAGAAACGGACTCTGCTCTTTCCTCCCTGCCCTTCGCAAGGTTCTCACAGTGGCTCCTCACATTTCTGCTCTCGTTACTGGTGCCGTATGCTTCAGGAATCCCCTGCCAGGGCTGGCTTGAGGCACCAGCAAAACAAGCAGGTGACTGGGGCAGCACATTTCTAGGGGTGGCATTCCGGCCCCGGCCATGCCGCCCCTAGAAATGTGCCCCCACCGCCCCAGCTCACTTCCGCCTGCTCCCCTGAGCGCGCTGCCGCTGCTCCGCCCCTCCCATCTCCCTCCTAGGCTTGCCACGTGCGAAACAGCTGTTTGGTACGGCAAGCCTGGGAGGGAGGGAGGAGAAGCCGAGTGGTGGTGCGCTCAGGGGAGGTGGCAATGGTGGAGTGGGGGTGAGCTGGGGTGGGGAGCGGTTCCTCCACCCCCCCGTTACTTCCTGTGCTCCCCCCCACTCACCTCTGCTCCGCCCGCTCCCCTGAACGCGCTGCCTCTCTCTCAGCTGAGAGGGAGGGGGAGAAGCGGAGCAGCGACGTGTTCAGAGGAGCAGGCGGAATGGAAGTGAGCGAGGGCGGGGAGGTTTGCGGCGGGGGAGCCGCAGGAAGCAATGGGGGGGGAATGCTGCATGCCTGGGGGAGAAGGCGGGGCCGGGAATTTGGGGAAGGGGTTGGGAAGGGGCAGAGTTGGGGCAGAGGGGCACGAAGAAAAAGTGGGGGCGGCCAAAAATGTTTTTGTTTGGGGCGGCAAAAATCCTACAGCCAGCCCTGCCCGGTCTCTGTGACATCCTCACCTGTGTTCTGAGCTCCGCCTGGTGCAGGGCATCATGCCTGTTATGTCCCAGCAGGTCCACCTTTCCTAGCTGAGGCTGATCCTGAGTGATCCAGCCAGCTGTAGTGCTCCCATCTCCCCCTTTCTCAGATGTGGGGACGGGTAATTCCTCCTTTCACCCGCTGGGATGTCGCTGACGGATCTCGTTAGCCCACTACCATCAGTTGGGTCTCTGGGCCAGTAAGTCTAGCTGGCCTCCAGCACACATTTAGTAGGGCTCAGCGGTGCCTCCTTGGGGATTCCTACCCATCTCCTTTGGGAGAGGCTGCACGTTCACAGCCCTGGGCAACAGCCTGTCAACAAAGCTAACAGCGCATTCGACCCACTGTATCATAAGAGATACGCTTATGGTATCTCTCACCTGGTGACACCTTCCCTCTGCCTCAGTTCCCCTTGGTGCTGGTAAGTCGTGGCTGGCATGGAGCCCATGCTGCGGGAACCCCACCCAGCACTGATTAAACAGGGAGAGTGTTTTCCCCTAGACCCCTCACTGCTCCAGAGCCAGGGCAGCCCATTCCTTCCCAGTGTCCTTCAGGACTCTGCTCTGGCTCCTCCAGCTGCATCCCAGGCATTTCTGGTTTCCACTCACTGAGCCAACGAGGTTCTCGGGCCCCCTCTGGTGCCCAGACCCTGAATGTGCACTGGTACAGCAGCCAGAGAGCAAGGCTCAGCTCTGCCGTGTGCCCTGCAGAGCAAGCCAGCCTGCTTTGGGGACATTAACCTCTCCCCCCGAGACACTGCATGGGAGACGGAAGGCCCTGCCTGTCACCCTGCAGACACTCCCCTAGTTCCTAAGCTCTCCTCAGAGCAGGGAGCCCCCTTCTCTCTGCTACAAGGCAGAGAAACTTGGGGCCTGATTCTCCTTTGTTCTACCGGAGTGAAATGGGCTCCCTCCGCTGCCAGCAGTTGAGTTTCATGGAGTGGGATGGGGGGCTTGGGGGAAGGGGCAAGGCAGGCCTTGCGGCAACTGTATCAGCAAACTAAACAGATGGCAAAGCTTGCAGGGGGATTCAAATGACATGGCACTGCAGAGGCTGGCGCAATCCCATGCTACTATCTCTGGTGATATTGGGTGTTTCTCTTAAAAACCCCAGTTCCTGGAGTCTTAGAAATAAGTGAGAATCTCAGCTTCTGTTGGAGGGCAATGGGGAATTTCTAGCCCTGGTGATTGTGGAGGAAAGCTGCATAAGATGACACCTACAGGCTAAGACACAGAAGGGGTGTCAAACAGAACACAAATTCATTATAAATTTTTTTCCAAATCTTGTGATTTTTAAGCCTCTCCTGATTTTGGAGGCCTGATTCCTGAGTCTTGGGGGCTGGGTTTGGCGACAGTGCACATCCAAGAAGGAAGAGGAGAAGGGGCACCTGGAATGAGATAATGATCACTATGAGAAAGCTACTGTCTGCCCTGAATGCAAGAGGGCTGGGAGTGTCTCTCTCTGTCGCTCTGTTCCTCTCCTTTCTGTAGCTTGCTCTCTTTCCTCTCCATCCTACAGTCTCAGGGCTAGAGGGTGGCTTGGGCCAGGCCCTTACAGGGACATAAGGTGGAGTAAGACATAGGTTTGAACATGCTGGGGAAGATTGCTCTGGGTTCCTCTTCCTGGGGGGAGCAGTAGATGGACTGAGCCCCAGTGTGCCAGCCAGCAGAGGTCAGCCTGTGCAGGGAGGGTGCAGATTTGCTGCTGGAGTTGGCTAGCATCAAATTGCTGCCCCCTCTCATCCATGAGTGAGTCAGGGAGCAAGGGAGGAACAATGTCACCCTGAGACCCATTCCCTCCCTGTGCTGGTCCTTGCTCCAGGCTGGCACCTGCTTCAGTCAGACGACACGGAACACGGGCTTCAATCACGCTGGCTCTCTGGAGCACACAGTGTGGTGGAGAACAGAGATGGGCAGGCAGGAAAGGAGCAAAGTTTCTAAGAGATTCAGGTGCTGAGGGAGAAAGAAGAAGGGGTTGGAGGAGGCGCTAGCGTTCTGCGTAACAGGGCTCTGGCCCTGTCATGGGGAGAGGCCTATCATCAAACCCGCTCTGCACATCACTTCTTCTCATCATCAAACAGCAGCAGGGGCTCAAAGGGGGGGATGCGAGTCTGACAAAACCCCTTCCCGCTCAAAATGAGGTCTAGGGCCCTGGAACGCCAATGCTCCAGCCCCCCACCCAGCCAAGGGCTACAGCTGCTTAGCCTCTCCCCACTCAAGAGGAGCCCAAGACACACCTGACTCTGCGGCGCCTCCAAAATGAAGACCGGTGCCTTAATACAATTCCATCTTCTCTGCCCCACTCTCACACTGGGGCTCTGAGGGCTAAGGGGGACTATGCAAAGGATTAGTGGAAGGCCTGGGCTTCCCCAAAGCCCCACTTAGCTGTATTTGGGGGGTTTCACTAGACCCAGTGCTGGTTCTCTGCACAGGATGAATTTCCCCCACCGAGACCAGAAGTGGAGACGGCTTCCTGAGCCATCTTTCCACAATGTGATCTTGCTAAGATCCCATCTCCTCAGCACCCAAGACAGAAGGGGAAACCACCAGCAAATCATGGCTCTGGGGTTGATTTGCAGTCGAGCGTGCATGCAAGTTCTCTGTCTCATCCTCCCTCTGCCTTGCCTGCTCCATTGATGTGGGCACTAAAATGTACAAGCATCCATCTCCCCTCACTCCCTCAGGGGTCCGATGGAGGCAAGGGCGAGCAAGCAAGGCAAGCATCTTGTCAATTTTAGCACATGGGCAGCTGGCATGGAAGAGAGCCAGCAGACAAGCATGCAGGGATGGCAGAGCTGACATGATTCTGCGAGCTGGTATGTATAGGCATCCCAGGAAGCCTGGATAGTGTCAGCTGGGCAGGCAGGGACTATCTCATGTCATATTTCATTGGTGCAAGCCAAGGAGAATGGAACCAGACAATAGTGCCACACAATCCTCCCAGCAATGAAGCATTTAGCATTCTGCACCCTGCCCATGCCTCCTTCCTGAGAGGGGGAAGAGGGGCAGTGTTGGTCCAGCACATGTATACAGCAGGCAGGGACGTGATTTCCTCTCGCACTCCAGGCAGCGGTTACCCTGTGTCCCCGGCGCGCAGCATGATAGCTGATAGACAAGACATATTCTCAGCATCTACTTTCTGGGCAGGAGCCGTTGCTAGGAAACAGAACCCCGGGGAGTCTGTAGTGCCAGCGTGCAGATCCCACAGCATCAGCGAGAATGGATGAAACCACTCGACGGCCCCGGGGGAAGGATGCCAGCTCCTGAAAGTGCCAGCATGGAAAATGGGCCAGGAGGCTGCGAGACACTGGGTGGAAAACCACTCCTTGGTGCAGAGATCTTGTTTTCTGGGCACTGAGAGTGGGGAGAAGGGGGAGGGAGGATGCTGGGAGACAGAGAGAAATTAGGTGAATCTAGAGAGAAGAGTTCTTGAAGGGTTAGGCTCAACTGAGCGGCGGGGGGGTACTCTGAAGAAGGATTGTCCCACTATTCTTCCTGTAAGGCCTGGGGAAAGATACCTTCCCCACTCTGTCACTGAAGGAACTAAAGGAAACATTGATGTTGCTTGGCAGCTGCTTTCAGGGGAGGTAGGGCTGGCTGTTTGGGGGACATGGGGACTGGGGAGCAAAGCACAGGGACTGAGAGACACAATGCCTTGCTGCCGCACCCTGTGCTGCAGTTTGTCTCATTTTCCCCATCTGTAAAATGGGGCTAATGTCCCCAGCCTCCTGGGTTTAATTCATTTCTCTTTGCCAAGCACTTTGAGATATTTGGGTTACAGGGGCTATAAAAAATCAGCATGGTACCAGTTTTCAAGGCGAATTAGAGATGAACCTTCACTGTGAAATGGCTGGCGGGGGAGGAATGCAAGGAATAGGAAATAGGGTCTGGTCCTATAACACAGCCATGCCGGCTCATGCTTTACATGCAGAGGTTCCTATAGATAATGCCTCTAGGGTGTTGTTACACATACCAAGGCATCACGTTGGGTGAGGTGATGTAACAACCTATTGCCTGGGGCATCAGCAAGGTTTTGAACCTTCAGCACCACAGCTCAGACCCCTCAAGCTAAAAATGTAATTCCCTTATCTGGCAGCAGTAGTAGGCTGTTATCCTCTTGTAGTCACCCATTAGAGGGAGATGTGATGCAGATTCCACTAGTATGTTCCAGTCAGACTAGAGTTCTTGGGCACCTCATCTGCAAAAATATGTCAACAAATTAGTGGGAAGTTACAGAGTAGGAGGACCAAAGGGAACAAGCGACTGACTCATAAACAGAGCAGGGGAGGAATAATGGATTTTTCAGGTCAATGACCAAGCTGAAAAATCAAAAATCAGCTTGGCCTGAAATGACAAGTTTTGATTTTTCTTACCAAAATGAAAAAAATTATTTGAGGTCAAATTAAACAGCTTGTTGGACCCAAAGCATTTTGTTTTGGAGTTGGGTGACTTTTTACCCCTTTTTTCCTAGTAGTTAAATTAAATTTCCTAACAAAACAACATTTTGAAAAAAAAGTCTAAGCAAAACATTTTGATATTTGGGGAATCTGCCCTCCCCCCTGCCACCTCCTTTTTATTCAGCCTAAACTTTTTGTCGAATTTGCAAATGGTTCCCGTTGACATGAAACTGCATTTTTCAGTGAATAAACTACAGTAAAACCTGCCAAGTGTGACTGCTGATGACAGTTAGCAAAAATGGTTGCTTGTAAAAGATGGTCTCTCTTCAAAGGTTTACACACCAGAGAGTGGTAGTGTTCCATGGCCTCTGCAAGTGGTCGCTTGCGACAGGTTTTACTATATTACCCAGAAATTTTTTGCCTAGCTGAGTAGAGATTAAAGAAAGACTAAAATAGCCAAAGGTGTTTTGCTTGGTAAAGGACAAGAATTTCAAATGGAGGAGAGATGTTAAAGTTTGGCTCCTACATCCATATTTAGACACCTCAATAAGCAGCTTGATTTTAGAAAGTGCTCAGCACGCAGCAGATCCCAGTGAATTCAATGGGCACTGGGGAAGTGTGAGTATGGGGAAGAGATCAGTATCTCAAAAGTCACTGTCCTCCCATTGAGGTGTGTCCTATTGAGGTGTCTAAATATGGGCTTCCCCTGTGAAGAAGGTGACTCACTGCCAGAACACCCCCTTGTGGCCAGGTGTGGTGTGATGGCTCTCTCCCCATCAGGTGCTCCCCACCAGTGGTCATTCTGGTGTTGCAGTGGGCTCTCCTCCCGTAACTCGACCCTCTGGCCAGATCATAATTTAGTCCACCCCCTTCTAGGGTAACAGACAGACCAACCACAAACAGTCCAGATGTCCTCACACAAGGTCTTTGGTCTCCACTCTTCGCTCTCTGTTCCTCAAAGTTCTCTGTGGACTTTCCACTCTCTTTATCCCCCCATTTCAGGGGCCAGGACCCTCAGGATTCTCCCCAGGATCCATTAACGAAACCCCAAACTTACAGTATATGAACTCCAAACAACTTCTGCCCTCCTGGGGCTTGACCACTTCTCCTTCTCTGCTGCTCTGTTCCTCCGTTGAGCACCTCCCACGTCTCTCTCCCTGGTAGTCCAAAGTCTGCCCTTTTAACGGGGGGACAACAGGAGCTGCTCCACTTCCAGTGGCTCCTTTATTCCTTCCCAGGCCTCTTGCCAGACTTCCCCAGTCAGGAAAGGAGCCAATTCTCTCCCTGGGCTTTCTCCTCCACAATCCCAGAGAGCAACTGCAGACTCTCTCTGAAGCCTCCCTTTCTGCTCTAAGCTTCCTGCCTTTAGAATCACCACCCAGCCCCTCCCTAGATAGGCTTCATCTCTAATTGAGCTTGCCTCTCCTCCCCCTCCAGTTGGCACCAGATAACACTTCTCGGGTCCTCATTAACCCAGGCAGGGGCTGTGTGGGGTACATGCCCCATCCATCACACTCCACTCTGGAAACTCTTGTCTCAAATACCAACCAGGGGATGGGATAGGACTGAATAGCACTTGGGGAACTCGATTTGCCTCATTTCCACCCCACTTGGTCAACACTGGGTCAAGTATTCAGCTGGAATGTGAACGTTCTGGGTTCACAGGCTGCTTAGGAGAGGTTGTGACAAAAGGAGCAGAGAGCAGGCAAAGATATATATTCCAAGGAGAAAATCAATACAGTCTTTACAGTGTATACAGGACCAGTTCTGTCTGTCTTTTGGGAGAAAGATGGGTTCTTCTGTGCCTAATGCATAGCACAGACATCCCTTTACCCAGCATCTTTAAAAACTGGATTCTCCCTTGGGGAAACCAAAGCCCAGGAGAAATCTCAGGAATGGAGGCTCATGAGATTAAACTAGTCTTGCAAAACCTGCAAGCCTCCCATTAGTTTAAGGTGCACAGGCCCTGGAATGCCACAAGGATCCCTCGCCCCGGGACATCAAAGCCTCCAGAGAAAGTGGCATTGCTAAGGATGGGGATAGTGAGGAGTGAAGGCATAAAACTCCAAATGGGCATGGGGAAGTTTAGCCTGAATAGCAAGACAGCAATGAGATCTTCCACATCCTGGGGTCCCAAGGATGCAGAGGAAGCTCCATCACTTGGGCCAGTTAAAACTAGACTAGACAAATTCCAGGAGCCCTGAAGGTCTTGGTCACCTCAGAACTCCTCTCTCCTCATGTCATACCATGGCAGCTGAGGTCACTGGAGGTGTTGCAAAGATGGTTTGTCCTCCCAGGTTTCTCCTGGGTGTGAGATACCTTCCTGGCAGGGGGTTGAGAATTTAAGGTGACAGGCTGAGATTAGGAGACACATCACTATGGGGGCTGGAATATAGATTGATTGCTGCAAAATGGGGATATTCCTAACCATGCTGGGAGTATGTGGAACTCCCTGCTAGATGAAATGTCAATAGCTGCTAACCTCACAGAGCGAAATGCAAGCTGTCTCACAGTAAGAGACACCAACTTAATAGCTTAAGAACTCTTAATGGCTTAAGAAAACCAACCCAGCCCTAAGCCTGTCTCTTGTCACCAGGGAAGGATGAGAGAGAGAATTGTGGTTGTTCTGGCTTGTCATGGCGTTGTAGTTCCTTCCGGTGTCACCCCCCCACTGACAGTGCTCTAGTTGCCCAGTGGTCCAGCTCTGCTCGCGATGTGACACTCTGGCCAGGTCAGACCGTTGTCTCCCGCCCTTCCGGGGTAACAGAAAGTCCAACGGGGGAGAGGCCAATCCCTCCATCTGGTAGCACCCTCAGTTCTGGGCAGAGATCTGTTCAACTTTTCTCAGAGGTTCCAATCTCCTTATTCCTGTCTCAGGGGCTACATACCAGCTTTCTAGTGGCTGACAAGGGAACCCCCCCTCCCACATACACACACACACTGGGGTCCTGTCACACCCATTATGTCATATGGAGGTTGTCCCCAGGCAGGTCCTCCCAGTGAAAACTGTGGCTATGTTCTGCTGACTGCAGAGTGCAGACCTCAGAGCTCATTCCTGTTCTGATGTCACTGGACTGGCAGCAGGGGCATATTTCTCTGTATGCGTCTTTCAGATACAGGATTCCCTACTCAGAGAGGGGCAGTCCCCAGGAAAGGAACTACAGGGGCACACCAATTTCATTCTGCCCCTGCCCAGCATAGTGCCATTAAAACCAAAAGGACATCTCTCATGCTTACATGCTTTGCCAGATCGGGTCCTATGTCATGATCTCAGGGGAGTCATGGGATTAATAGCTGAATGCCTGCTTGTAATATTTCAAAGGGATTTGAGAAGGTCCTGCAGACTCTACATTACAGGGCAGATGCTGAAAAGAGGGAGTGATTGATTCTCCCTTTCTCCATGCCAGCCCTAGCTCTGGTGGTCATGTTTGTCTGTAGGGACATCTGTCCCATATAGATAGGGGGACCAGATAGCAAGTCTGAAAAATCGGGACAGGTGGCGAGGGATAATAGGCACCTATATACAACAAAGCCCCAAATATTGGGATGGTCCCTATAAAATCAGGGCATCTGGTCACCCTCCCTATAGAGCTAGTCTGTCCCTGTTATTCACTGCCGGCACTCATCTCTCTCTGTTTCCATTATGACAAGGCCTTTGTTTGAACTTACACATAAATTCCCCATGTCCCATTTCCTTAACATAGATGTACATGAACAGACAGGATCTTTAGAAGCACAGTCGGTCTTCCCAGAAATACACCCAATCTATTGATTTACATGAAGAGAGGGAGAGAATGTAATGCCATGTAATATATTAATGTTTATTATTTAGATTGCAATAGCACCCACAGTGGGCACTTTCCAAACACAGAGGAAGATACAGTCTCTGCCCTGAAGGCCATACTGTCTAAAGAACAAAGACAGGCAATTGGAGGGGGGGAGTCATAAAGCGACTGGGTGGAAGGAAAGGGCCATGGCTTGTTAATCCCATGGACAGTCTCCAGTCCCCATCTGCATCCTCAATCCCCAGTTCAACCCTGTCCTCCTCTCCCCTGCCAGTTTGCAGCTTAAACTCCACTGCCCTTGTACCCCTCCTGCCCTGCGCCAAATGCCCTCCCTTTGTATATATAAGTGGCTCAGGCAGAAAATAAATAAATGGAATAGATAAGATGGGGACTTAGCTTGAGTCTTGCAGGCACCATGGAGGAGGCTGATCTTCAGGAGGGATTTAAACAAGGAATTGAATTTAAATATCTCCCTCTCATTACAGTATGTCAGATCTGAACTAATTTCCTTTCCCAGTACAGCCTCTCTGGCTCTGTGATGCCCCCTGCCCTCGACTCCATGCACTGATTGTGGCACGGCTGGCTGCAGCTGTGTCTTCGGGGACAGCAGCATAGAGCAATGGAGGGAAGATGTGTTGGCACCGTTAGGACGGAGACCCTGCTGTCACAGTGCTTCCAATGAGGCATGTGTGAAGGAAGCTGACTCCTCTCCAGTCTTGTTAAAATGTTGCTACTGAACAATCTGGGGCTTTTGAGTTCTTTTTCCTGCACTCATGCTGGGCTGGCCATGAATGCAGGGACCATCCACACTGGGTCTTTCCCCTGGTTTCCCAACCAATATCCCAAGGTGGGCACATGTTTGGAATCAAAGCTATGTCATTCTTGGCTGGAGCTGTTAGGTGAAAACTCTTTACGTGTCTCCAGGAGCAGGCCAGTCGGCTCATTACTCCCAAGGAGCAGTAGGTGTGTTCTGTGGAGCAAAGGCCATTCCAAGGAGGAAACACATCCCACAGAGGTGCACTTGACCTCCCATTGAGTTATGGCATGGGGAGCACTGCACCACAGTAGAGCTCCCTGGCTTTGTGTTATGGTACTCAATTGGACCTCTTGTCTTTGTCTTTGTCTTTCAAAAACATCTGTGGGACTTGGGTACTCAACTCCATGGGATGTGAGTGCTCAGCTCCCCCAGGCTCCTTTGAAAATCCAACCCTTAGGCACAGGCATTCATTATTCATTATTATAGTCCAGATAACTTGCATACAAGAGTTTTAAAAGAGCTGCCCGTAGTACTCATTGGACCATTAATGTTGATTTTTAATACGTCTTGGGGCTCTGGGGAAGCTCCAGAAGACTAGAAGAAAGCTAATATTGTGCCAATTTTTAAAAAGGGTAATTATAGACCTGTCAGTCTGACATTGATCCTGGGAAAAATAATGGATCAGCTGATACGGGACTAGATTAATAAAGTCTTAAAGTAGGCTAATATAATTAATGCAAATCAACATGGGTTTATGGAAAATAGATCTTGTCCAACTAACTTGTTTTTTTTATGAGATTACAAGTTTTGATTGGTAAAGACAATAGTGTAGTTGTTATAGACTTCTGTAAGGCATTTGACTTGATATTGCATGATACTTTGATTAAAACACTAGAATGATATAAAATTAACAGGGTATTAAATTAAATGGATTTAATTTAAATGTATTAAAAGCTGGCTAACTGATAGATCTCAAAATGGAACTGTAAACAGTGAATCATCGTTGAGTGGATGTGTTTCTAGTGTGGTCCCATAGAGATCAGTTCTTGGCCTTATGCTATTTAACATTTTTATTAATGACCTGGAAAAAATATAAACTCATCACTGATAAAGTTTGCAGATGACACAAAAATTGGGGGAGTGGAAAATAATGAAGAAGACAGGCCACTGGTTCAGAGCAATCTGGATTGCTTTGTAAACTGGGCAGAAGCAAACAATATGTGTTGTAATATGGCTAAATATCAACATTTACATCTAGGGACAAAGAATGTAGGGAGCAAGGAACTCTATCCTGGGAAGGAGTGATTCTGAAAAAATGTAGGTGTGGGCATGGATAATCAGCTGAATGTGTGCTCCCAATGTGACACTGTGGCCACTGTGCAGGGGACTGGACTAAAAGACCTCTCGAGGTCCTTTCCAGTCCCACAATTCTATGATTCTATGAAAAGGGCTAATTTGATGCTTGGATCCATAAACAGAGGAATCTTACGTCACAGTAGAGAAGTTATTGTACCTCTGTATTTGGAACTGCTGTGACCGCTGCTGGAATCCCATGTCCAGTTCTGGTGCCCACACTTCTAATAGGATGTTGATAGATTGGAGAGGGTTCAATGAAGAGCCATGAGAATGATTAGTGGATTAGAAAACCTGCCTTACAGTGTCAGACTCCAGGAGCTCAATCTATTTATCTTAACGAAGAAGTGGTTAAGAGGTGACTTGTACTTATGTAAGTACTTACGTGGAGAACAAATATTTAATAATGGGCTCATCAATCAAGCAGAGAAAGGTCTAACATGATCCAGTGGCTGGAAGTTGAAGCTTGACACGTTCAGCCTGGAAATAGGCATACATTGTTAACTGGAAGGGTAATTAACCATTGGGCAATTTACCAACAGTCAAGGCAGATTCTCCATCACTGGCAATTTTAAAATCAAGATTGGATGTTTTTGTAAAAGCAATTCTCTAGAGATTATTTGTGGGGCAGTTCCCTGGCCTGTGTTATGCAGGGGGTCAGACTAGATGGTCACAATGGTTCCTTCTGGCCTTGGAATCTATGAATCATTGCAGAGGGGAAAAAGAGGAGCAGATAGCTGAGTTCCTCCCTCCCTGTGCAAGCAACAGTAAATCACAGAAGAGTGAATTAGGTTACTGTTCTGGGCCACGGTGCTCGAAGCACCACAGGTCCGGCCGGAGTACTCTGAGAAAAATGAGGCTTACACACAGCTGTGAGTTATTGGCTTTATTGAAGGTTAGTGACCCACCCGCAACGGGGACTCCAAGCGTTGCAGTCACGAAGGCAGGGAACCCAGCACACCGGAGCTTTGCCTGGGACGGAGTCCAACGGAGGGGCAGACAGTCAGCATTAATAAGCATTACACAAAAACAGCTCATGAATATAAAGTTAGGTGCTTCTTAAAGAGGGGCTTTCTACTACCTGGCGAAGGGCCATGCAAAGCAGCTGTGTCCTTCAAGAACTATCTCCTACAATAACAAAGCAGCTGTGTCCTTCAAAAACTGTCTCTATCCCACAGTAACGAAGCAGCTATCTGTGTCCCACAGTAGCCTCTCGGTTCGAGAAAGCGGAAGTTCCCTGGCTAGGCCGTAACAAAGTCTTCCACAGTCCCTTACAGTTACTCAGGGGGGCCAGGTGGAGGCGGGGACGTCCACAGTCCATCCCCCTTGTTGCTTAAGGAAGGGCAACAGAACACGGGTGGTCGGATACTCTTCTGATGTCACTTTGTTCTGAGACAGGCCCTCAAAGGGGCCAGCACTGTGTTGTGCTTTCTCAGGCAGATTGCAATAGCAGGTTAGCAGCAGGTGAGGAGGGCTGGTGTGTGCGTCCTGAAAGCAGGCTTATTAATAGTACATGGGAGAATTAACTAGCAAATCAGTAGCAATCTTTCAAACACTCAGATAGCTATTTACCTGTCCCGGAAGTGTGTTCCCACCTGATGCTTATTATTTATTTATTGTGTGTATTACGGTATTAGCAGCCCCAGTCACAGACCAGGGCCCCATTGTGTTAGGTGCTGTATAAAGACATTCTCTGCCCTGTTTCAGAGTAGCAGCCGTGTTAGTCTGTATTCGCAAAAAGAAAAGGAGTACCCGTGGCACCTTAGAGACTAACAAATTTATTAGAGCATAAGCTTTCGTGAGCTACAGCTCATGAAAGCTTATGCTCTAATAAATTTGTTAGTCTCTAAGGTGCCACGGGTACTCATTCTCTGCCCTGGAGAGCTTACTGAAACGCCGTGAGCAGTTACACAGCTCACAGGAGATCTTTTATTGTTAACTACTGCCCAACAACATGACTGTATCTCCTATAACAGCAAATACTAGTATTAACTAGTAATTAACTAATTTAATTTAATTTAATTTAATTTAATTAACTAATAAATTTGTTAGTCTCTAAGGTGCCACAAGTACTCCTTTTCTTTTTGCGAATACAGACTAACATGGCTGCTACTCTGAAACCTAGTATTAACTATGTATACGTTTGTCTGCTCAAAGGTCCTGTCTGGCCTGTGGCCCTGTGATGGGTGTGGGCTACTCCTCAAAGGTAATAAAGCCTAGAGGTCAGCTCAGCCCTGTCCCATTGTCATGGCCCTTTAAGAGTTGGAGGTCTGATGTCGGCAAGAGTCTGGGAAATAGGAGATGTGGGTAGAGAAGAAGTAGTCCTCGGGGTAAGTAGTGTTTAGGAGAGAAACCCATTACTGTTCCTTTAAGGGCATAGGACCTGAAGCCTTGCAGATTGGGTGGGGCAAAACTCCCCACTCACCCAACCAAATGGGGATGAACTGGGGAAGGAGACCAGCACAGAATCATGGAAATGTAGGGCTGGAAGGACCCTCAAGAGGCCATCAAGCCCTGCCCCCTGCACTGAGGCAGGACCAGAAAACACTAAACCATTCTGTACAGATGTTTGTTCAACCTGTTCTTAAAAACCTCCAATGACGGGGTTTCCACAGCCTCCCTTGGAAGCCTGTTCCAGAGCTTCACTCATCTTAGAAAACTTTTCCTAATATCTGACCTAAATATGTCTTGCTGCAGATTAAACCCATTACTGCTTGCCCTACCTTCAGTGGACATGGAGAACCATTGATTACCATCCTCTTTAGAAGAGCCCTGAACACATTTGAAGACTGTTATCAGGACCCCCCTCAGTCTTCTTTGCTCAAGACTGAACATACCCAATTTTTTTAACCTTTCCTCATCGGCCAGGTTTTCTAAGCCTGATTGTGGAAAAGAGGCCAGCTGGAGCAGACACTGTTTCAGGGCCTGCAGCTGGTCAGAATGAGAGCCGAGCTCTGGGGGAGCTCCAGTGCTAAGGAGAGATGGGGGAGCACCATGCAGCACAACCCTACTGCCAGCAAGGCTGGGAGTGGACTTACAGAAGCTCCTCAGTAGCTGGCTGAGAAGGACTGACATGAGATGGCTAAACCACAGAGCAGGTCCCATGGACTCAGCAGTCCAGGGAGAGATGCTGATGAACAAGGAAAGGTAGGAACAACCCAGAGAGGTGGTGAGGGATTGGAAGGAGTAGTCAGGCTTACTGCGGGGCCCCTGGCTGGAACCCAAAGCAGGGGGTGCGCTTGTGTTACCCAACCAGCCCTCAGCAAGAGACAGTTGAAGCCTCAGGACTGAGAAAGGCAAAGACTGACAAAGTCTCTGAAGGGGGCTGAGGGCTTGACGCAAAGGCCTGTGGACTCTGGAGGTATGTCTACATTGCATTTAAAAACCTGCGGCTAGCCCTGCCAGCTGACTGGGGCTTGTGGGGCTTGGGCTAAGCAGCTCTAGGATCCTGGGAGGTGGGAGGGTCCTAGAGCTTGGCTGCAGCCTGAGCCTGAACATCTATACTGCAATTAAAGAGCCCCTGACCCCGATCCCTGTGAGCCCAAGTCAGGTGGCACAGGCCAGCCGTGAGTGTCTAATTGCAATGTAGATATACCCTGAGCCTTGTCCTATCTCTTACCATGGAAAAGGACTAGGTTTCAAAGGTGAACTGGCCAGAGGGCCAGGACACAGAAACGTCTGGCTGAGATAAGTCTAAAATGCCAGACAACAGGGTGTGCTAGGGTAGAAAAATCCCTAAAATACTGCATCCTAGCATGAGGGTGAGTGTGCACCACAACCACACCCTTTGTGCTAGGCGCTATACAAATATGGAGGTAGAACTTACAAGTCAGTGATCATGGTGGTGATTGGTTCACTCTGCTAGTTATATTTTTATTTATTTATTTTATAAGGAAGGGGCAGAGACTGAGTGAAGGTTAGGGAATGACTTTGAGTGAGGGAGTAGGCGATGGAAGGAAGGAGTTAAAAAGGACCCTCTTTGTGGAGCTGATCCAAAGCCCAATGAAATCAGCGCAAGTTCTGCCCATTGGCTTGATTTGGCTTTGGGTCAGGCATTAAATTCCTTTGAGGGCACTCAAAAATGCCGCAGCATAAGTGTCTCTAAGTTACAGGAATGGTGACATGATGCAGCTGGGCATTCACAGCAGGGAAGATGGAATTTGGACAGGCATCCTCAAGGATCTCAAAATGTAATTGTCAACGGAGATGGAATGGGACTTCTCAGTTGGGGTGTACTGTGTGTTTGTAGAAGGGTCCTGTTGTGATCGCCCAACACTAGTCAACATTTTTTATCAGTGATCTAGAAGAAAATATAAAGTCTTTGCTGCTGAAGTTTGCAGGTGACAAAGGCTGGTGGAAGGATAAATAACGCTGAGGAGAAGCCATTGACACAGAGTGATCTGCACCACTCAATAAGATGGGTGCAATTAAGCGTGTTTTATAATGTAGTGTAGCTCCAGGGGTGTCATTATATGCAAATTAATGTACTGACAATCCCAAGCGTTCAGAAATCCAGAGCTAACCCCCCAAATTTCATGAGAGTAATTTAAAAATCACTAAATTTTACCAAATAACAGCGTGTAGCATCTTTCTATTTGCTTTCTGGATTTTGAGCCTTTAGGGGTCACGTATTCAGGCTTTTCTCCAGAAACACGAGTGTTCGAAACTTGCTTTGTTTTTTTTAAATGCAAACTGAGAATGTCACATAATTGCAAGACTCCAGGAGCTGAGGCTTTAAGAAAAACACCAACCAGCATGAAAGTCGGCAACAGTGAAATTATGTAATTTGCAGAATGCAACTATTTAATACAGGGGGTGATTAACCGTTGAAACAAATTACCAAGGGAAGGGGTTTTCTTTCCATCACTCATCAGTATGCTCTAGTTTGGTCAGAGTGATTGCGTTAAATGCAGCAGGAATAATTGTATGCACCAGGTCAGTGGTTATTAATCTGCAGCCCAATCAGCACACAGCTGCGGCTCAGGACCATACAGGTAGTATATATATTGTGTGGCTGCAGCCACACAACATATAGGTAGCTGTATATGCGGCCCACAATGGTAAATAGTCTAGACCAGTTGTTCTCAATCTATGATCAAGGTCCCTTCTAGCCTTAAAATCCATGAATCTGAAACAGCCTTCCAAAGAGAACCATGAGGGCAAAAACCCTAACTGGTTTCAAGACTGAGCTTGATAAGTTAATGGAGGGGGGGCATGATGAGACTGCCTATAATGGCACATGGCCCATCCGTGACTGCTATTAGCAAATCTCTCCAATGGCTGGAGATAAGTCAGGAGGAGGGGAGGGCTCTGAGCTCCTACAGAGAATTCTTTCCCAAGTGTCTGGCTGGCGGGTCTTGTCCACATCTCATCACCATATTTGGGATCAGGAAGGAATTTTTCCCCAGGTCAGGTTGGTAGAGACCTGTAGGAGGGAGTTCAGCTTCCTCTGTGGTGTTGGGAACGGATCACTTCCTGGTCTGAACTAAAGTAAATGGTGGATTCTCTGTAACTTCAAATCTATAAAGCAAGATCTGAGGACTTCAGTAACTCAACTATGGTTATGGGCTTATTACAGGAGAGAATGGGTGAGGTTCTGTGGCCTGCGATGTGCAGGAGTTCAGACTAGAACAGTGTTTCTCAACCTGCGGCCCAGTCAACATCCTCAGGGCCATAGAAGTAGTATTGGCTGCTGCCCACAATGGTAAATAGGTGAGAACCACTGGACTAGATGATCATGATGGTCCTGTCTGGCCTTAAAGTCTGAGTCTACAATCTGATATTTCCTGGAATTTTTGATGTCACCAGCAGCTCATCTTGAAAATCTGGAGCAAGGAATGCATGTGAGAGACTTGATTTTCCTGTCTCCACTGCACAGTTGCACGTCAAAGTCTGACACCCTGTGGATTATAGCAGTACTGTAATGACTAGAAGTGGGAAATCCTCAGCTATTCGGCACTACCTTTGTTTCTGACCTGTGCTCTGTGTTCTAATATAGTTGTTCGTTGTTTCCTTTGCAAAGACATTCACACTGAACAGTCATTTGCTCATCGCCTGGTTTGGGGCCAATACCCTTCTTTGGCATTTTACTGAATTTTGCAGAAAGAAATCTCTTCTGGCTTTTCCCCCCTTGCCTCTCAGACAGATAAATTGGAAATAATCCCCAAATCAGAGCAAACTGCAGTAGGACTTGTGCTGGTTTGAATTGGGTTTTGGGAACACTGTTCTGTGTGAATAACCTGACTAGCTTAATCTGAATAGCCTATCTTTTGTAAAATTTTGGCATGAGGACTTCACTTTTTGGATCATTTGCCTCAGTATAAATCTAGAATCTCCATTGAGGTCAATGAAGCTGCTCCAGATTTATGTGTTTCTAAATGAAATCACCACCTGCCTTGTGGTCTCCTACTCTGAAGATATTGCTTATATGAATAATATCTAGCTCCCTTTTCATCAGATCTCAAAGCACTTAACTCTATTTAGAGTTCAGATTTCAGAGTAGCAGCCGTGTTGGTCTGTATTTGCAAAAAAGAAAAGGAGTACTTGTGGCACCTTAGAGACTAACAAATGTATTTGAGCATAAGCTTTCGTGAGCTAAGCTCACTTCATCGAATGCATTCGGTGGAAAATACAGTGGGGAGATTTATATACACACACACAGAGAACATGAAACAATGGGTTTTATCATACACACTGTAAGGAGAGTGATCACTTAAGATGAGCTATTACCAGCAGGAAGGAGGGGGGGAAGGAGGAAAACCTTTTGTGGTGATAATCAAGGTGGGCCATTTCCAGCAGTTAACAAGAACGTCTGAGGAACAGTGGGGGGTGGGGTGGGGGGAGAAATAACATGGGGAAATAGTTTTACTTTATGTAATGACTCATCCACTCCCAGTCTCTATTCAAGTTAATTGTATCCAGTTTGCAAATTAATTCCAATTCAGCAGTCTCTCGTTGGAGTCTGTTTTTGAAGCTTTTTTGTTGAAGAATAGCCACTCTCAGGTCTGTAATTGTGTGACAGGAGAGATTGAAGTGTTCTCCAACTGGTTTTTGAATGTTATAATTCTTGACGTCTGATTTGTGTCCATTTATTCTTTTACGTAGAGACTGTCCAGTTTGACCAATGTACATGGCAGAGAGGCATTGCTGGCACATGATGGCATATATCACATTGGTAGATGCGCAGGTGAACGAGCCTCTGATAGTGTGGCTGATGTGATTAGGCCCTATGATGGTATCCCCTGAATAGATATGTGGACAGAGTTGGCAACGGGCTTTGTTGCAAGGATAGGTTCCTGGGTTAGTGGTTCTGTTGTGTGGTGTGTGGTTGCTGGTGAGTATTTGCTTCAGCTGGGGGGCTGTCTGTAAGCAAGGACTGGCCTGTCTCCCAAGATCTGTGAGAGTGATGGGTCGTCCTTCAGGATAGGTTGTAGATCCTTCCTGATGTGTTGGAGAGGTTCTAGTTGGGGGCTGAAGGTGATGGCTAGTGGCGTTCTGTTATTATCTTTGTTGGGCCTGTCCTGTAGTAGGTGACTTCTGGGTACTCTTCTGGCTCTGTCAATCTGTTTCTTCACTTCAGCAGGTGGGTATTGTAGTTGTAAGAATGCATGATAGAGAGCTTGTAGGTGTTTGTCTCTGTCTGAGGGGTTGGAGCAAATGTGGTTATATCGTAGAGCTTGGCTGTAGACAATGGATTGTGTGGTGTGATCTGGATGAAAGCTAAAGGCATGTAGGTAGGAATAGCGGTCAGTAGGTTTCTAATATAGGGTGGTGTTTATGTGACCATCGCGTATTAGCACCGTAGTGTCCAGGAAGTGGATCTCTTGTGTGGACTGGTCCAGGCTGAGGTTGATGGTGGGATGGAAATTGTTGAAATCATGGTGGAATTCCTCATGAGTGTTCCTCTTTAAAGTGTGAGTTTCCTATTTAGAGTGTGAGTTTCACCTGCCTTCCAGCCACTGAGTCACTGACAAGGCCAGCTTTATGCACAGTCAGGTTCTTGGATGCAGTGCAGCAGCTTTATGACAAACCATGGGCTCAATTCTTGGTTCTGTTGGGGAAGCGATGGGGAAAGAGATTCCACTTCTCTGATCCTGGGGCCACCAAGAGCTGGAGCAGCTCCAAGCACAAGCCTAAGAACTTCTCCAAGGTACACCATCTACAGTGGTCCTATAGATATTGATCTCAGTTCTCTCTGAGTGCCCCCTATGCACAGCTGACTGTGATGGACTCTGCCACCCAAAGATTCCTCTGCACTGGGGGGAGCCCTTGGCTGCCCCTTAAGGGTACCTTTCTTGCTGCTGAGGCAATATGAAGCAGGCAGAGCTGGGATCAAGGGTCTGGCCCCGTAGGTGGAGCTTGGCTGTGGAGCTGGTGTATCCTGCCTGGCTGTGCAGCTGGTTTGAAAAATGCTGAATTTTGAATGAAAAAAATATTGATTACACACCTTTTCCCATATTTCACCCCGCTGTAGCCGGGAGGCTTCCCTGTGTGAAGGGCAACAGAGCTGGGGTAAGGGCATTTCTTCCATGCCCTCACTTCCTGCCGTGGCACAGCCTGAGCAAAGGAGATCCAGCCAGAGCTGCTAGATCTGTGTGGATGTCACTCAGCCAGGCTTGTTGTGACCTGCTTAGATGAGTTCCAATCTGGCTCCCAAACTGTGGATGCACTTGCAGTGTGGACAGGGCCTAACATGCAATGATAACATTACCAGCTATAAACCACGGTAACAATCTGTGCCCAATTCTCCCTTGCCATGCACCTCAGGGAAACGCTAGCCCATGAAGCATGAAGAGCGCCACCAACAGGCTGGGAGTCTTAAAATTCTACCTGCCCAGCAGGGTGGATCCCACTGAATAAGACTGAGTTCCTGTGAAGAAGGATGCTTCATTCCAGCAGGACAAGCTACGATGTTGCAACGGCAGGGCTGCAGTGGATCCTTGACACCATTTCCGGAAGCCTGTGATGCTGCTTTAGAATTCTTTTCATCCAAATACTGCCCAAGCCTCCACTGCTTAGCGTGTGCTGCCTGACAAGATCCTAGCCTCAGGTGCTAAACCTGCAGGACATACACATTCAAATTGCAAACTGAGCTTCTGTGGGCATCATAAAAGCCATACATCGCTGACAGAGCATTTGAACTGGGGCTTAATAAGTCTCTCTAAAGTTACCTTCCGTCCAGGAAGCGTGCAGTCAACAGCACTTTGATGGTTTTCGGCAAGTGGCAGAGAGAAACTGTGTTGTTCTTGTAATCTTTTCTCTTCTCCTCCACCTTGACATACTTTAAATGTAAATGGGGCCATTTACCCATTTTTGTGTCCAGACAGTCAGTCTGTCAGCACTTTAGTGTATGAATTTATCTTCCCAAATTAAATGAGTAAACTGTGCAAAGGTAGTGGTATGCAGCTGTATGCTCTCGAAGCTGGATTCTCAGCTCACCGCAGGGGACAATGGAACTACGTCAGTCTCTGCAAAGAATCAAGCCTATATTAGGCAGGGCAGGTGGTCCCCATGGAAAGCCTGAGTAACCACCATCCTGTGGCTCTTTACACAAGCCTGATGGAGTAAAGAAGCTGTGAGGCTGGCAGATATGGCCACCCCAGGGAATTCCCCTCACTCCAAAGCGTGTAGGGGGCTCCCTGGATGACATAAACCTGGTGTGATGGCTCCATGCTGTCTTCCCTTGTAGCCCCCAGCATAGAGAAATTAGGGATAAGGGACATGGCCAGGGAGAACAGGGTGTGGCCACCGATAGCCCTGAGGTTGCCCTCACTTACACTTGGTGAAGTGGGGGTTGTGAAGCCACCTTTGCTGCCCTGCACCTCCTGTGCCAAGCATAGTATAGTCGGCACGGCAGCCAACCCCAGCGAGTAGCTGGAGCAGATGACATTCAAGGCTGCTCTGTGCTGTTGTATCACGCAAGTCCCAAGGGAGTAAGAACCCTCCTTGCATCCTATAGGGGCTCCCTGGGCTTTGGGCTCCTCTCCCACCTCCTCCATGTGGGGAGGCAATGGGCAAGCAGTGTCTGCAGTGCCCCATTGCACAGGGCAGTGCTAATGTCCCCGTCACTGGAGTCCTTACAATCAATTGTTCGAGAGTAATTAACACAGACCCATACTTGCCACTCTCTGTCAGCTAGTCTGGTTTGAGCCATCACCCGCTGCACCGAGGCTCTGAATGGCTGGCCTGTGGTGGCTGAGGCTATAATCAGGCGGTTCTAAGGGCAGGCGGTTTGTTTCTCTGCTTTAGGTAAGAACTGGATCTGATTTTCCTGGAAGCACTTAGCTCTTGAAGGACAAGTGTTCTCGGAAGGCATTGTCTGGCTGCTTCACCCCCCACCCCCACACCCTCCTGGCAGTCCCTGCGGCAGCCAGCTGTGCAGCCAGCGCATACGATGGACAGGCAGCTGGCCACCCACCCAGAGGAGCCTTTTCTCCCAGCCACCAGTGTCAGAGGCTGAGACTATTGGGGGTGGGAAGGTGTGTGCCAGAGCACCATTCTTGGCTGGAGATGATGGGGGTGGAGGAGGCCATGAAATAGGCTATGAAATAGGACAGACATTTTGGAGGGTGGGGAGGTGGGGGTGGGGTTACCATACATCTGGGTTTTCCAGAACACGACCTCTTTTCTGATCCTCCGTCCAGGCGGATTTTTCAAATAAGAGAAAATGTCCAGGATTTCTGTGGCGCAGACATTGCAGCTCAGAAAGAGCCGTGTCTGCATCCTGATGGGTCCCTCTGCTGCAGCCACAGCTGCCGGATCCTGCCTATCCCGGCCTGGCCCGCCAGGTAAGTGAAGCCACCAAGCAACTCTTGGCCAGGCCGCTTGCCCCACTGCTGGGCCTCAGAGTCCGGCCAGGATGCGTGACAGGGCCAGGCCCCAGCTCTCTGCCCTGGGGAGGGGGAGAGGCCCGTGCGAAGGTGCTGACTGATAGGCTGGCCCTGAGTCCCAGGCCTGTACCAGCTGCTCTGCCAGTGTGACAGGGAGCAACATGGCCCACTACCTTGAGTGTGAGGCTGCAGGTACGTCCTCCAGCACTCCCAAATGCCCCCTCCCAGCACACACACACCCCTCCAACACCCCCCAAATACTTGCTCCTGCACCTTCCCAAATACCCCCTCCCCAGCAGCGTCCTCTATTTGGGAACTTGATAACCCTAGGAGTGGGGGGTTGTGGTTGGTGGACCTGTCTGTATATTGTTCTGCCTACCACCATCAGTGCTCTGGTGCCAGCTCCATAGCGGGTGGGTCTGTTACATTGTGCTACACCCCCCCCCCACTTCTCTCTGCTTCCTGGGACTCCAGGTTTTGCTCCAGTCCATCCCCACTTGGCTTACAAACCTCGCAGCAGCCTGCAGCAGCCCCCGTCAGCATGAGCAGAGGCACATAACAATCCTTCACGTACCAGGCTCTGAACAGGAGCAGAGCCCAGTTCAAACACCTTCTGCAGGCTGATAACACGTGTGCCCCCACCCTGTCAACATCTGAGGGGAGCCTCCCTGGGCCTAGTTCACAGATCAATCAAAGAGCTTCCCCCCGTTCTTGTTATGAAGCTGTCATCCTATTTCTATTCTCCCTATTCTTCCTTCTTCAGGGCTGCCTGGGCGTTTCTCCTCCACTACTAGCCCTGACAGCTCATATTCTTCACAGCCTGGCAGCTGATTGAGCCCAGCAGCTAAAGCACTACCTGGTATTTATAGACAATGCTAATTTCCATCCCCAAGGGCTCGGAATGAGCTTTATAGACTGGAGGGGCAGACTCTGATCTCTTTTATTCAGGTGTAAATCAGGAATAACTCAAATGACCTTGCAGATTTACACTGAGAGCAGAATCTGACTCTTATGCTGGGCCAAATTTCTGCAGGGATGCAAGTGGTGGTGTAGGGTGAGTTAAAAATTGATGTAAGCAAGACAAAAATGTGCACATGACAAAGTAGTATAGCATGGAGATCTGGGTACTGGCTATCATTTTGAATGTAGGCATATGTCTGTGTGTAGAACATTGTAATTGTAACCAGGATAAGCTTTCATGAGCCACAGCTCACATGCATCCGATGAAGTGAGCTGTAGCTCACGAAAGCTTATGCTCAAATAAATTTGTTAGTCTCTAAGATGCCACAAGTACTCCTTTTCTTTTTTGCGAATAACTAACTAGCAAAGGGACAGACTAACACGGCTGCTACTCTGAAACCTGTAACCAGGATACAACTGCAGCATCCCCTCACAACAGAGGGTGAAGTAATTGGACAGGGAAGGTCACCTCCCTGGCTAGTTGTTTACATGAAACTAACTGGAAGCATTTAGCATTGTGCAACCCAGGGAGTGACAATGATGGGTCATTAAAGTTAATGAAAAGACATTGAAACTGAAAGGAAAACCCCAGCCTTGGAATACAAGGGAGGAAGCTGTTTCCCCCTGTGATGGGGCATCCACCCCACACTGTCACATAAGGTGTTAATAGAGCCCTAGGGAGACTGTGAAGGAAGTGGCCAATAGGAGAGCACCTGTGAGAAACAGCCAATTGAGACCCAGCAGGTGCAGATAAGAAGATCCGCTGAGCAGAGCAGGGTCAGTCACTGCCTGGAGCTCAAGGAGGGAGAGCTGGGTTCCTAGCAGGTGGATGGAAGCTAGCATCATGGACAGAGCAGTTGCTGGCAGGGACCGGTGGGGTGAGAGAGAGCTCCTAGCTTGCTGCTAGGTCTGGCAGTCTGAGGCCCTGAGGTGAAGGTGAAGAAGGTGCTGGGGTCGTGGGGAAGTGGCCAACGGAAATGTACTCAGAAGTTGGAGGGGACGCAGCACATGGCTGCCTTCTACAGGGTCCCTGGGTCGGGACCCAGAGTGGTGGGAGGGCCTGGGTCCCCCCAACTTGCCAGTGGAGGAGTGGCTGGACAGTTGGACTGCAGTACTAAACCCCAGAAAGGGGGAGCATAGATGGTGACACAGCTGAGGGCCGTGTTGTGAAGAGGGCGCTGCGGTCCCAGGAGTGAGGCGGGTTAGAGAGCAAACACTATGGCGAGTGAGGCACCATCGAGAAGGACATATTGACCTGCGGAGCTAATCCCCAAGCTGGCCAGCTGGAGGTGCCAGCATGGTGAGTGGAGTCCTGTCACACCCTCACTCTGTGTAACCATGAATATGCACAGTCTGAGAGAGAAGGGGGGAAAACCCCATTAAAAGGGACAAAGGTTTGAAATGATAACTAGAAAAACCCCAGAAAAAGGGCCAGCATCAAAGCGGGCACTGTCCATGGAACACTGGATCCCCTCTAGCACAGACACTATGCTGGGAAACTGTTCAGAGTAGGTAATAAGTAAATTGTAGGAGAAAAGGGAATTTAGCTACTACAGATGTGTAGAGCCTGAGATTGTGTCTTTACGTTTAGTTCCTGTGGAACTTGTCTGTGTTGTTTTTCTTCACTATTTCATCTCCAAATCTGTGATTTTTCTATTACATACACTTTGTTTATATTTACCCCAAGCAGGTCTCTGTTGTGAGGAGTGTGAAGGCCAAAGGGAACTGATAACTGGGGGTGGGTTTTGCTCCTCCAGGGGAGACAAGCCAGAAGGGAAAATCCAACTGTCTGGTTGCTAAGAACTTTGGGAGATGAATTTGGGAGCAGAAGGGCCATTGTGGTCACCTTGCAGGGAGTTATTCGGCTAGTGGAAGCCAGGATGAGACCTTTACACTCATAGGCTGGCAACTACTGTCAGAGCTGTGAGCCATGGCAGCCTAGCATTAAGGCCCCCAAAGTTACAAGGCAGGTGGTGAAAGGACCCCTTAAGGGTCTCGATGATCCCCAAAGTGACACAGAAGCCTCGTCTCGTGCAATTCCCAACCTTCTGTCTAGAGGTTGGGGGCCCACACAAGTTTGGATGAGCCTCAGGTAAACATCTGAACCAAACCTGTGGACCTTCACCCATTGCTAATGGCAATATCCCATTCCAGAGGTTTTCATAGTATGGACCATGCTTTGTTAGAGAGACTTTCTCTTGGGCAACTCCCCTCCCATTTGCCATCATGCAGCATCCCCATGATGCCTGTGGTAGCTGTGCACCTGGAAAATCCAACACAGGTGTTTGTAGCTGTCTTTAAAGCCTTTCAGACAAGTTAATCACACTCACTCCTTCCACTTTCCATCTCCCCCTCCATCACTTTGCTTCCCTGTACATGCTGCCCAGCCAGGTGGTTCTCTTCTTCACACCCCTCACCCCCAGCCATTCCCCCTCTGCTAGCAGCTGAAGTCCTCAGGGTGACTGTTTCCTGAGGGCTGCTCCTGTTTTCCCTCCTCTTCTGGAGCATTGGCCCCTGGAAGAGGCAGCTGGGCTGGTTCTTCCTTGTTTTCAGCCTCCTCTGGATCCCTCCTGGCTTCCTAGCACTGAAAGAACCTTCATGAACAGCTGGAAAACAGAGAACCACCAGTCCCACATGAGCAGCGAGCGCTCTGCAGACCAGCGGCAAGACCTCTGCGCCAAGCCACTGCAAATAGATCAGTCTGAGAACCACTGCCCCATTGTAACAAACTGCCTCATGAGGACATACAGTGTGGCCTTCTATGAGACATAATCCAAATTATTCCACTGCATGTCATGTTTTGCTAAATCTGGTGCTCCATCTTCATGCTGGTTCCGGTGCAAGGGTGTGCATTGGTTGATGGCTTTCACTGCTTTTCCACACAACCTTAGGTGTGCAGCAGAGATACCATCTCACCCCAGAACTATTCTGTGGAGCTATCAGTTGAATATTATGACTTGTCACTCTACACATTGGATTCAGGTTTGGTCAAGAAGGTGTTCACCAACTAAGGCTATGCCAGTGACACTGCTTTACTTGTGGAGAAGTTGGAGAATTTCAGCCCTGCCCTCCAAGGTCTCCAAAATGCCACCCATACTATGGGGTTGAATATCTCATGGCAGAAGACCAAGGTCCAGAACCTTGGAGCTGGGCCACCAGAACCCTCGCTGCAGATGGGATCAGGCACTGATGAGTTCATCTACCAACGCTACAGACAATTAATTCACAGCAAACCAGACATTCTTTGGCAAATAGTTTGTGCTGTCTCCTGCATGAAGTGCATGTCTTGCTTGTGGATGCAAAAACTTTTTTGTGTTGAGACAAAGTTCAGGCTCTATCAAACTTGTGCACTAATGTAGTGGGGCAGATTGGCTGCCCACAGACCCAGAGGGGGAGAAGCCTCTCATTGAACCCTGGTGGGTGGAGCCACGCTCAACCCTCCCACCAGAAGTTAGTGGACAGGACCGGAAGTACAAAAGGCAGGACAGAGAACTCAGTGGGGAGGCAGCTGCTGGAGGGGCCAGATGCCTCCTGTGAGCTCCTGAGCTGGGAGGCCGCTGCAGACCCCGAGGACTGGCCAAGACCGCCAGGGCCATTTACAGACCTGAGCATGGAAGAGCTGCAAGCGCTGACAGAGGCCTTTTTCCCCAACAACCAGGATCACCCTCTACAGAGCCAGGTACACCCTGAGGGGGAGTTGGGAAGGGTAGCCAACCCTGTCTGGCTGCAACGCTGACCACAAACGAGTTAGCATGTTGTGGACAGCATCCCCGCTGACCCAGTGGCAGGCCGCTCTGCCACTGCTAGGGCCCTGGGCTGGGACACAGTGGAGTGGGTGGGCCTGCATCCCCCCTGCCACCCCAATCTGTGGATGGCAGTCTCCCCCTCTCTTAAGCAAGAAGCTTGCGCTTGTTGGCCCTCCGCCAGAGCTAGGAGGCCCGACTGCTGCTCAGCTTGAGTGCCGGCCTGAGCCTGAGACTCTTTGCTACCCGGCCCAGACAAGGGGCTAGGGCTCCTTAACTGTGTTTGTTGTTCGGCCCTGATCACAGGCCCGAGCTCACATCTCCCATCAACTTGCTGATTCCCCACGTCAGGCAACCCCCAGAGACGTAGTGGGGCGGATTGGCCGCCCACAGACCTGGAGGGGGTGGAGCCATTCCCCCAATGGACTACAACTACCTGTATGGCTCTGAGTCAGAAACCTTGACCCTTCTCCAGGCAGACTTGGAGTGGCTAGAGGCATTCCATATGCATTGTCAGCATCAAATCCTGAGAGTAAAGTGGTTTGATTTTTGTGCAAAATGCCATAATCTCACAGAGATCTGGCTTCCCTCCAGTTGCTCGTCATATCCAAAAGCAGCATTGCAGGCTCTTTGGCCATGTCACCAGGATGGACAAAAACACCCCAGCACACCGTGCTCGCACACGTTGAATCGAAGTGCAAAGGGGTACACTACCCGGGGCTGCCCCAGAGATTCATGGCTTCATAGGATTGAGCCAGATTTGGGAACTTCACGACCTGCCACCTTCATCCTTGGTCACTCTGCTGTCACAACAGGTTTCTGTGGACTGTGCTTGTGTCATAGGCTAGTGGTTCTCAAACTGTGGGTCGAGATCCCAAAGTGGGTCACAACCTCATTTTAATGGGGTCACCAGGGCTGGCATTAGATTTGCTGGGGTCCAGGGCCGAAGCCCAAGCCCTACTGCCTGGGGCTGAGGGCTTCAGCCCTGGGTGGCATGGCTGAGGTTACAGGCCCTCCACCTGGGGCTGAAACCCTTGGGCTTGGGCTTTGGCCTCCCATCCTGGGGCAGCAAGGCTCGGGCTTCGCTCCCCCACTCCTGGTGTTATATAGTAATTTTTGTTTTCAGAAGGGGGTTGTGGTGCAATGAAGTTTGAGAACCTCTGTATAGGCTGTATGCTGCTTCAGCTCACATCCAGGCTCAAGCTTGTGGGTTCTCTTCCCTGCAGCTGTGAAGTTCTGGGTGGGCATGGCAGGCAGCAGAGTGACAGCCTGGTAGTTCTTATTGGTGGGCATGGAGTTGTTGTGGTAGCTATTGCATCCATGCTCATTGTGCAGTGAAGGAAAGGGATGGGGGCTTGGGATCTCCCAGACATACCCACAGTTTCCCTATAATAACTGTGCATAAAAAAAATCAGTGTGGAAGGGGGGTTTCAGTCCTACCCATCCCAGAGCCCTTTCTGTTGGGGTTCCAGTGGGGAGGAGAGGGGGGCCAGTAGAGAGAGGTTGTTTGAGGATAACTGGGTTTAGCTTTAGCGAGAGGCTTTGGCTGCTTGCCATGTGACCGCCAGGTCTGGGAAGTCAAACCCCCAGCTGTCAGCCTGCTGGCAGCAATTAAATGAAATATTGATTGAGGAATTGTTGTCTGCAGGTTTTAAAGGTAAGATCGATGAGGACCAGAAGGTTTCAGCTCCGTTTACTAATTATCCAGAACTTGGGGAAGGAATCATTCTTGAGTCATAAATAGGTGGCGAGAGTTCCGGGATTGCTGGCTGCTTCTTGTGTCCTCCCCACTACGATTATCCTCTTGCAGCCCCGTCGGCCCATCTGCCTTGCTGCACTGCGGGTGGGCCCTGGCATCCCCATGCCGGGCACGTTCCGGCCCTTTAAATCACCAGGGCTAATGATTGCTGAACGGCACTGGCTGAGGCGGCTGTTTGGTGCCAGGCTGTCTGGAGGCTGGGGCTCAGAAATACACTCTGCTGCTCCTACTCCAGAAGGGGATGCAGGTGTCTCTGGGAAGCGTATGGGGGGGTAGAGAGAGAAGATTTTTGTTTTTTTTAACGGCAAATCATCTCCCAGTTGGGTCCCTTTTCCAGGCCCTTTCATTAGTTACAGCTTCCCGTAAGCCTGGGCATATTTCTTGTCTCCAGCTGAATCCAGCCCAGTGATCTCAAGTAGCCTAATGTGCCAAAGCTCTGTTATTTTATTAGCTTACATTTCCTTTGACGTCTTTCTATTCGGCTGAATCAGGGAAGGAAGGTGGCAAGGTTGTTAGTCCTGTGCAAGACTTTTCTGCTCGCTGTCACTGAGACTGATGGTAAATGGTCCAAATGAACACACATGCCAGTGTGCACCACCAGTGGGTCAGGACAGAATTCTCCTCTCACCTCTGCAAGATCCTCCACTGGGGGACATCATTGTCTTTCATGGAGTGATGCCGAGGAGCTGGCTCTGTGTCTCTTATCCCATGAGATAGGTAGAAATTCTACCTTTAAGAACAAGTGCAAAGTGTGCAACCGGGATCCTTGGAACAGCTGAGAGAGGGAAGTGCAGGTGGGGGGAGAGATTCCTGCCTTTGGTCTGTAGGATCTCTGTCCACAAGGGACCAAATCACGAGTGGAATAACATTGGGGGGTAGTTCTCTGGCCTGTGTTTATACAGAAGATCAGACTACATAACCATAATGGTACCTTCTGGCCTTGGGATCGTTGAATCTATGACCAAACACCAAGGATGTTGCACTTTGCACACAGGCAGACTGTCACTATGTCGATTAAAAGGCAAGTGGCACCGTGCTGGTATTAATGACACAGAGTGAAACCTGCCCTGCTCATCTCTGTCACCTAATGCAATGGCTGGAAGTGTCTCTGCCTCGGCATGAGCCGCCCTCTCCTCTGCGTTAAACCACACAGAATTATTGGGCCATCTGCGTAATGCTTTAATGGCTGCAATGTGATGCATCCAGCTCTAAAACTCATTGAGATCAACCTGCTAATGCAGACAAAAATGAGAAACACTTCAGCCGGCCAGAAACACCAGCCGCCCGCCAGGAGAAAGAGCCACCCTGCCATGGATGGAGGGAAAAGAGATCAAAGGTCTCCGAACGCTGGAGGGCTATTTTCTGAGCTCCTCACACCTTTCCACCAGTGCGATTCCACTGACATCAGTAGGGTTACTCCTGAGTCACACCAGCATCAAAGGAGATCAGAATCAGTCCCAGTGCATTTGACATTTATGGCCCAGATCTCTGAGCCTTTTTTCATACTCCAGCCACGTACCACTCATTGTTCTGATTACCTTGTCTGTGTGTCATACCCCTTCCCACCCAGCGTCTGTTGTCTGGACCATAAGCTCTCCAGGGCAGGACTATGTCTCCATAAATATCTGGACTGAGTCCAGCTGGGAGCTACTGTAATATAATTTGTAGTATTGTGTTATACAGACACTTTGGCAGTGTCCATCTGCGTACCACTGGACAACCCTTATGTGGGGGAGAGGTAGGCCTATTCCAGTAAAAGTTGCCGATTCAGGACACAAAATAGCATCTCTTTCTGATGCAAGTTTCCGGTTGTTGGTATAGTATCCTAACCCTAGGTTTGCATATAGCAAATGTTTGATACAATGAACCCATCAGTATCAAATGCTGGTTACCCATACGAAGGGCATTGATGTGCTTGTTTGCATAGAAGTACCCAGAATGCTTTTCCTGATCATAGGTATTGCATTCCACAGAGATGCTGATCACAGAGCTAGGGAAACAAGCTTAGAGAGGTTCATAGCTGCACCGAGTGAGTTTGGATGGAGAGAAGGTGGTATGAGCACGGTGAAAGGACCCCCGGTCCACGCCCCCTCAGAACACGCAGACCCACTTGTAATCACCCTATCCACTTTGTAAGTGGGCGCAGTACTCCCATCATAACACAGGGCTGGAGCATTAACCAAAAAGCAGGGTGTAGAGGGTACCCAGTTTCCAATGCAGGGCAAAGAAGAGGCACCCACTGCCAGAAGGATGGTGCAGTGGGGTTTGTAGAGCTCCCTCGGTGAGGTCAGGGAGCTGTGGATGTAGAGGACTTATGAGGATAGTATATCTTTCCAAGCCCTGTAGCTGTGGGGGAGAAATGTTGGCCCTGCTCCATGCTAGGGAAATCCTTGTTCCACAGGCATGGTGGAGGCTGAGTTGGCTGGGGAAAGCTGTAGCTCTGGTGGACCTACAGGGAGCCTGGGAGCAAATGCAAGCATTTCCACGCCTACCGTGGCAGGCTCAGGATCCTCAGGGGTGGCTGGGGTCAGACTCCTGCTCAATCTGTGCTGGAGGCAACCTCCCTGGCATAATGGCTGAGGGAGAACTCAAGGAGCGGTCCACCTTCCAGGCCTGATCCCTGTGGGGTATTGCCTCAGATGGGGGTGACAGGGTCACGCACTATCCAGGGAGACCACAATAAAAGCATTCTCCTGGTATGGGTTTAACCCATAGTCTCCTGTGCCTAGTGAGTCCCCTTCTCTGCTAGCAGGCTCTGTTTTAGTGGTGACGGGGGGTATGTACCTGTAGAGCTCTCCACGAATTGGAGAGGCATTTGTAAAGTAAATGCCAAGACACTGAGAGGAGTGACTGTATTGAGTATTCCTGGAGGCCTTGGTTAAAAATATAACAGGAAGATGTAGATGTTAAATTGGCCACCAGAGGGTGCTCATGCTGCCTTACAAATAAGATTGCAAGGGGTAAGGGAAAAATCATTTGCAATATGATATAAGGGCTAGCGATCAAAGTGGATTCCCTGGCATCCACCAGAGTCTCTATGCACACCGAATCACACACAGTCTGGGCTTGGGGGCTGATTTTCTTATTGATAAGTATAAATAGCTGTTAATATAGGTGCACTGTCAGGGTCAATGGGCCTGAAATAGTACCTGTTTCATTATTTTTCTTTTTACTTGACCTCAAGCTTTGCTGAAATTGGCCATCCCCCAGACTAAGAGCTGCACCATGATTATAAACCCAGCTTCTCTGCTGCCATATCTATAAACAACCAAGACAAACATGGGGAACAAATATTTTAATAATGTGCTTTTCAATCTAGCAGAGAAAGGTCCAATGGCTGGAAAAGTTGAAGTTAGACAAATTCAGAGTGGGAATAAAGTGTACGTTTTTAGCAGGGAGAGTAATTAACCATTGGAAAAATTTACTGAGGGTCATGGGTAGATCCTGACCATTTTTAGATCAAGATTGGATGTTTTTCTAGAAGATACACTCTTGGAATTATTGTGAGACTGGTCTCTGGACTGTGTCACACGGTGGGTCAGACTAGCTGATCATAATGGTCCCTTCCAGCCTTGGAATCTATGAATCTCTAGAAGCATCATCACCAATGTTAAGTCCCCTTACCCAGCAAACAACAGAACCTTAATGAAGAGGGAAGATTCTTGCACAGGTGCTCAATAAACCAGCTGTAGGACTTCACTCAGCTCTGGGAATAGATGTGAGAGAGAAGCAAAGATCACTCCATCCCATTGCAATCTATCCATTAGCAAACTTGACAGGGAAGCTAGGGTATTTTCCAGACTATACCAAGCATGAATGTTATTGCCCAGGCCTGATCACTCTAACATCCTGTACAGCAAAGCTTTCTTTGGAGTGGCTCCCTGGTTATGGAGGAATGTATATTAAACCCACTGGTTAGTGTGTTCTGTTTCCGTTTGTGCCTGATCTATGGAGGACGTCACTCTGTTACAGCCCCTTTGCTTACAAAGTTTGGCTCTTTAGCTTTTGCTTTTAGTTCTGAACGTCCCTGGTTCAAGTCCCAGTGACTTATCCAACATGGCAGCTGTCACAAACACAAAATGATCTTCTTCCTTTCCAGCTAACTTGTGTGAAGGCAGCAACCCAATGACTGAAGTGCGATCTTCATGACAGTGCCCCAGCACAAAAACATGGGCTGGTTGAACGCATGGGCCTCACGCACAATATTTTACAGGGAATTTTTCTCTGTAAATTTCACTTTCTGTTGCACCCATGAAACCTGGTGGCTAGTTGAACACCTGCAGATTGATGTAGGTCTAGAATAACTAGGCTAGAGCCGTGGGTGGTCTAGTGGGAAGAGCACAAGACTAGGAGTCAGGAATAGTGGGTCCTGCTGCTGGCTAACTGTGTAATTTGGAGCAATTCAGTTCACCTCTGTGTCCCAATTCCTGTCAGTTAATGGGGATGTGAATATATCCACGGATTTCTCTTCGCTTTTCTCATTCTGCTCCAGCCCTGCCAGAGACCCGCTCCCAAATGTATGATAATGTGTCCAAAGAATTCTGCTTGTGTATAAGTCACATCCCTCAGCTTGTCACCAGAAACCTTCTCCACAGATAGATTTTTGCATTGTACCCCTGGTAGATCAGTCTCTGTGCACATGTGTATACATGCACTGTACATAACACACCCTCCTTGGCTTACAATGAACACAGTGTCACTATTTGTATTTCAGACATTCCTACCAGACCTGTGCAAACTCACAGCTAGAGACCGTCCCTGTCAAGGAGTTTACACTGTAACTAGAGGAGACTGAGACTTGGCTCAGGTCACAGGGTGGGGTAAGGAACAGATCCCTGATCTCCAGCGAGTGCCCTACCCACTTGGCCATACTGTCTCACTGCTGGTCTAGCTCCTCTTTGCTAGGAAAAGAGCTCAGGCCACATCTGCAGCTCTTTTTCAAGGTGTCACTCGCGCTGCAGGTGATAGCAGCCACACGGGACATTTAACCCCAGCCCTGAGGGGGAGGGGGCTGCAGGAGATCCTGTCACGGGAGGCACAGTCCCTTCCTGCGCTCCCATGCTGCCCCTTCCCTTGGGGCAGCTCACTGTGCTTCCCAGCTCTGTGGGCTGCTGCAGAGGATGTGTCCTGCAGGTGTAGTCCACCTGCGCTTTAGCCTCTTTCCGGGCCAGCGGCGCACTCGTGGACAGGCGAGGAGCTCAGCTGCAATGCTCTCTGGCCCTGTGCGTGTCGCCTAAGAAGGTGGAAGGCTCCCCCCAGCTAGGCTCTTGTCTTACGCAATGGCCTGCACCAATCTAGCCCATACAGCATATGCAGAACAGCCCTCCTTGGCCATCCAATCTAACCCCTGCATTGCTCTCTACAGGGCACCTTCTGCTCTCCGATGCATCTGTGTAACCCCATCGGCTTCACCAGGCTCACAAGGGCCTGGCTGCTGGCAGCTATTGGCTACGTCCCGCCCCCTGCCACCATCTCACAGGGTGCTTAGCCATGCTCCTCAGGAAGCCAGTGGACCTCCCTGTTTGGAACTTCTCCCATTGCCTAAACTTCCCCTTCCCTAGATTCAGCTCACTGACCCTTGTCCTGCCAAGTTCTGAAAGCGCAATTAATTCACTCCCTTCATTTATGTTGTTACCTGGGAGGTATTTCTAGCTCGTGATCATGTTCCCCCGCATATTCTCTCTTCTGGACTATATACATTGTGCTCTCAGTCCCTCCTTGTAGACTGCATTTGCTGACTGCTGTGTCATCTCTGCTGGTCTTTCACCTTTTGTTTAGTGTGTCTGCATTCTTCTTAAATGGCAGGGACAGGAACTCTGCTCCATATCTCAGCTGTGCTTCCACCAGGGCTATTGGCAGGGGTAGAATCCTGTTCCCCATCTTTTATGTAGAGCTCTGTCCGGGAAAGCCGAATTATGTGAGAGTGCTCACTGCTCCCATGTACATCAACGAGATTGCTTGGGTAAGTGCCCAGAGCTCCCATGAGGAAGGGTGTGTAGGCACAGTGTCACAGTTTGCAAGGTGTTTTAGCCACATTCAGGTTGTAAGGTACATTGTGACTCTGCTCCCAGACAGAGATCTGTCTTGCGGAAAGAATTGTATTTCCCCTAAAAACACAATATCTGTAGAATGGTAGAATAAAACAATAATAAATGCTCAAAAGTCAGGACATTATTGACATTCCACCACCACCTGTAATCCTGCCCCACAGCTTCACAGATGTTCAGCTCAGAAAGCACCATTAGAACCTTCTCATTTGACTTCCTGCATAATACAGGCCAGAGAACTTCTCCCAGTGATTCCTACATGGAGCCTATACCTTCTGGCTGGATTGGAACATACGCTCTAGAGAGAGATCCAGGCTCAATCCTTCCAGTGTGGACCACTTATCCCTGCTACCCTGGAGGAAAATCCACATAGCCGTTAGTTAACTGCAATCCCGCCCCACCACCACAGGCCCTTGTTTAGAGTAACATGCGAGAGGCTCTCATGGAAGTTACAAGCTCTGCACCCCTAATTCATGTAGGAAAGCATGAACTTCCACCAGTCCTCTGTCTTTTAGGAAGCCCCAGAGAAGTTACAGGCTCTGTAGTGCTAACTGGACCTTCAGATTTACCCCAGCTGTGAACTCAGCTGTATAAAGTGAGTGAAAGCTCAAAAGAGGTGGCAGTACCTTATAATGACAAACATTGATGAGAAAAGGTGCGCAGGTAAGACAGACTGAACTGGCCCAAACAAAAAGGCCTCCTGATGTAACTCAAGGACCATGGAAACAGCAGGCCTTGTAAACAAGAGCAGTGTGGGACCTGAAATCAGTGAACCAAAACTGGTGTGTTGGAAACTAGGCCTAAATGGCAGACAAAATAATTAGGGGAGGGGCTTTTCCACCCAGACTTCCTTTTGGGTCCCTACAAGAAAGAGACGTTGGAGAGAAAAATAAGCTACTGGAGCAAACTTTACAATCAGCATCTCCTGGGACCCCAGCCCTTCATCATCCTGATCCAGACCGGGCCAGAGAGAGAGACCCAAAGGACATTGTCACCTCTACTGGCTCCAGCTGAATCCAAACCACCGCCTGGGATGAAATGGGATAAGACTGTGACAACAACCACAGCTCTAGCCAGTCTCAACTAACTTATCCTTTCTCCATAAAGACAGTAGTTACCAGCTTCAATACCATCTACAAGACTCTCAGGCAAGAGGGAGGGGGGCTTCCTTTTAAAAACTCTCTCCAGACATAGGTGCTGGAACTAAGGATATGGGGGGTGCTGCAGCACCCCCTGACTTGAAGTGCTTTCCATTATATACAGTGTGATGTTTCATTCCATATTATTTTTGAAAATATGCTTATGATATGAATATGACATAACAGATGTACTTTATGCAAGATGGGTCTTGTAAGATATAATTGGAAAGGTTATAATTTACTGAATGTGATTATCCAATTTGTATGCCTGCATCATTTCTGTATCTGAAGTTAGGAATATTGACTATGTATCTGTATTTCAACTATGCTGCTTTGGGTGATGCCCACTGCTAACACTTCAGGCAGTGGTGAGCTGGAGCCGGTTTGCACTGGAACCGGTTGTTAAATTTTGAAGCAGTTTTAGAACTGGTTGTTAACCTGCTTCCCTGCAGGAGGTGCTGAGGCTTTGATGGGCTCCGGCTGGGAAGTGATGTAATTCCTCCTCCGGCCACTGGGGGCGCTGCGCTGCAGGAGCCACGTGGGCTGCTGCCTGGCCCTGGGCACGAGCCCTGTTGCTGCTGCTGCTCCCCTGGCCCTGGGGCTCCCGCTGCTGCCTGGTGGGTCCCCGGCTGCTCTGCTGGGCCTGGGCTGCATCCTGCTGCTCGGGCTGCTCCGAGCTGCTCTCCCCGTGAGCACCCACCACCCTGCCTGCAGCCAGCTCCCGCCTCCAGCCACCCCCTGCCCTGCCCTGCCCTGCCTGCAGCCAGCCCCTGCCTCCTGCCACTCCCTGCCCTGCCCTGCCTGCAGCCAGCCCCGCCTCCTGCCACTCCCTGCCCTGCCCTGCCTGCAGCCAGCCCCTGCCTCCTGCCACCCCCTGCCCTGCCTGCAGCCAGCCCCGCCTCCTGCCACTCCCTGCCCTGCCCTGCCTGCAGCCAGCCCCTGCCTCCTGCCACTCCCTGCCCTGCCTGCAGCCAGCCCCTGCCTCCTGCCACCCCCTGCCCTGCCTGCAGCCAGCCCCGCCTCCTGCCACCCCCTGCCCTGCCCTGCCTGCAGCCAGCCCCTGCCTCCTGCCACCCCCTGCCCTGCCCTGCCTGCAGCCAGCCCCTGCCTCCTGCCACCCCCTGCCCTGCCCTGCTTGCAGCCAGCCCCTGCCTCCTGCCACCCCCTGCCCTGCCCTGCCTGCAGCCAGTCCCTGCCTCCTGCCACCCCCTGCCCTGCCCTGCCTGCAGCCAGCCCCTGCCTCCTGCCACCCCCTGCCCTGCCCTGCCTGCAACCAGCCCCTGCCTCCTGCCACCCCCTGCCCTGCCCTGCCTACAGCCAGCCCCTGCCTCCTGCCACCCCCTGCCCTGCCTGCAGCCACCCCCTGCCTCCAGCCTCTACTCCCTGCTTCCAGCCAGCCCCTGCTGCACCGCCTGCCCTGCCTGCAGCCAGCCCGTCTCCAGCCACCCCCGCACTCCCTGCCCACAGCAGCCCCTGCCACACTCCCTGTCTGCAGCCAGCCCATCTCCAGTCACCCCCGCATCCCCTGCCTGCAGCCAGCCCCTGCCGCACACACCCCCTGCCCTGCCTGCAGCCAGCCCCTGTCTCCAGCCAGCCCTGCACCCCCCTTCCCTGTCTCCAGCCAGCCCCGCACCTCCTTGCCTCCAGCCAACCCTGCATCCTCCTGTCTCCGGCCAACTCCACACCCCCTGCCCTGCCCGCAGCCAGCCCTGCACCCCCTGCCTCCAGCTAGCCCTGCCCAGCGCCCCTGTCTGCAGCTGGCCCCATGTCCACTGGTGCCCTGCAGTTCCCAGGGCAGTAACCCTGCACACCTGCACACCTGCTTCAATGAAGGGGGCAGGGAGCAGCTGGGACGTGTGCACACCCTAGGGTGACCAGACAGCAAGTGTGAAAAATCAGGACGGGGTGGGGGGTAATAGGAGCCTATATAAGAAAAAGACCCCAAAATCGGGACTGTCCCTATAAAATCGGAACATCTGGTCACCCTACCACACCCCCAAGGAGTGGCAGGGACCCACACATTTGAAACGGAGCTCATTTCTAGTCAGGCCCATCTTTTTAAAAAAGAACTTTAGGCAAGGTTAACATACAGCCGTATTTTCCCGGACAGGTCAGGCTTTTTGGTTCTTAAATCGCCGTCTGGGAGGAATTTTTAAATGTTAAAAATTCCTCCCAGGAAAATATGGACGTATGGTAACCCTGTTGGTACAAAAAATACATACTGGGGCACATCCCTTAAATCAGAACTTTTTATAGAGATCTGTTTCTCTGTGCAGCTGGCTGTGGCCCTGCCTGTGTGCTTGGCTGGAAGAGGCTTTGAGCCTAGCCCAGCAAACCCAGGGAAAGTGGACTCAGGCTGGCAGAATAGGCTGACTCAGTGGCACCCCAGCACATCAGGTGACACCCCAAAGGGTCCAACCCTGTCACATACAGGGTTTACTGTTTGGTTCAATGGATTTCAGCACTCCCACTATAAAAATTGTTCCAGCCCCCGTCTCCAGCTAAAGGAAAAGGGAACCGGAGACGTTGTTAAAAGGAAAGCCTTTAACTAATACTTTACACTGAAAATGCCTGAGCAGTTTTTCCTTCTTTTTATCTTTACTAAAGGTTAAAAGGATTTCAGTGATGTGTTTGCCATGGTGCTAAGCAAGCTGAGGGCTCTGCAAACCAAACTCCAAACCTTATGTTGGATGATAACTTTAGCCCATATAGTCCTCCTAAATCAGTGGTCCCCATACTGTGGGGCGTGCACCCCTAGAGGGGTGTGGAGGAACATTTGGGAGGGTGTGGCGGGGCACAGGCCAGCCCCCATAGGGGGGTGGGGAAGGAGCACCACCCAGCCCTACTCTGCCCACAGCTCCACTCTGGCTCTGCCCCAGCCCTGCCCTGCCCCCAGCCACATCTGCAGCTCTGGCCCTGGCTCCACTTCCGGCCCCGACTCCCGGCTGTGGTTCCACTCCTGGCCCCAGCCACAGCCCAGTTCTCTCTCATTCCCTCTCTACCACCAGACCAGCTCTGCCTCTAGCCCCAGCTGCTCTCCCATCCCCAGTTCTGGCCCCAGCTGCACCTTCAGCCCAAGCTTGGTGGCTTGGCAATTGACGGGGGTGTGGAGAGATTCCATTACTGGGTGGGGGCATGACAGGAAAAGTTTGGGCACCACTGTCCTAAACTGATAACAGCTCCCCTGATTATGAAATGTGTCATTCTGGTAATGTCTTTCTACTGTGGCACTATCCAAAAGCTGGCTTGCCAAAGCCAAAACAGCTTGTATGAATACTGTGGTATCTGATAGTGGAGAGTGCAGATTATTCACAGAAAGGTATACAATCCCCCGTGATGGAGAATATACAGTTGTATGCATATATGGGAAATTCATTCCTAACGCCAGGCATTTAGTGGTTGACTTATGCCCTGAAGCATGTGGGTTTGTATCCTTTAAACATGTTTGGTAAGAATAATGTAATTGTGGACATTCTTGTTATCTGTGTAAATGTCTAACCCTTTTTGTGGCTCGTAAGTTTTTCCCATCAGTGATCTCTTGTGGGGGTGAGTTGCGCAGGTTAATTGGGTAGTGAGTAAACAAAACTATTTCCTTTGTTCAGTTTTAAATATGTTGCCTTTCAGGATGAGGTGCCCCTTAGTTCTCAATCCTTTCCCTATCTTCCCCATTCCATTCTTCTATGATCTTTCCTCTCCTCCTTTCTCAGTGACAGCCATCAAAAATGGATCAACCCTTGTTTTTTAATAATATTTAAAATTCAAGGGAATTTTAACCAATAGGGTTGCAGCAAGCAAATGAACTTGGGAGGGGAAAACGGGGATGATGGAGAAGTGGGAGGATACAGGAAAGGGGAGTGGGGAAAAGGAAGTTGCTGCTGAAAAGATGACTCAGCACTAATGTCACAATTTCATCAGTGAGGAGCAGACTGGGGAAGGAGGATGATTGGCTAGTTTCTCTCTGTTGTAACCGTCATAATGAGGAGTTGTTCCTTAAGCAACCACGGAGGGAGAGGAAAGCAGGGAGCAGAGAGGAAGGAGAGCAAAGGCGGAAGAGAAGAGGGGAGAACCAAGTGGACAGGGGCAAGAGGAGGCATGGGGAATAGCATCACGGGTGCTGGAGGCAGAATCTCATTAACATGGGCAGAACCCTGGGAAGTGCCAAGCTGCCTGGGGCCAACATTGTAAGGAGTGAGTCAGAATCGGTAGGAGAATATAAAGTTGGGATAGTGGGAGTGCTGGGACCTGAGCTATAGCCCAGGAGCTGTAGCTCTGTGGGACCGGTGACAGGGTACTGGACAAGCCCTTCCTCTCTGGGATACATGAGATTGGATGACAACTCCTGGCTGGTGACTGGCATTGTCATCCCCCAGCAGTGGAAGTCCAGGCTGGTGCGCCTGATCTCTCCTCTCACAGGGGAGGGTGCTGCGTTGAGCTGAGAGGAGTTTTCCCACTCCTGTTTGAAGTCATGTGAGCCTCCTCATGAAAGGCAGTGAGCTCAGGGGTGCCCTTAGACACAACTTCGATGCCATGGCATCCCAACATGGAGAATAGGCTTTGGACCAGTGGGAAGGTAGGAAGGAAAACACTTGCAGGAGATATTTCCTTTGACCCCAAATATGACAAGACCAAATAGTTGCTGCTGTTCTCTGAAGGTTTGAACATCCAAATGTCAGGACCCAAACTTTGGGTTTTGGCCCCCAACTCTAGCTGTAATAAATATTCCTTGGGCTGTAGCTTCTGCCTAGCTTGTGGGAGCTCTGGGCCTAAGGCTACGTCCCAGGGTGGGGATGTGTTACACCAGGAAGCTTCAGAAAACAGAATTTACTCACTAGCTCAGTCATGCTATATATGTAGGATACACTAATAGTTTATAAAGGGCTAATAAATGCTTAATAGACAATAAATGGTGAGTGAATTGTTATAGAGTCTGACAGCTGATCAGGGTGCTTTTAACCATCTGTAACACCTTCTGCTGATGTGCATGTGATGGCTACACATTGATTGAACCAGGATTGAACCAGGGCCTAAAAGGACCTGCTATGACAGTGTGAACTGAAGAGCTAGGCTGTAAACGAGAAGGCTGTAACAGTCTCATATCCTCTGTAGAGCTGACCAGTGGGTTATGCTTATAATTCCCTATCACACATACTGCTCATGTGTGAAACATGTTTATAGCCTTGATCAATCATTTATTAACCCGTTAGAAACTATTTGATAAAGTACCCTTGATATTAAAAGCATGAGCAACAGTCATACACCCATCCTGGCACACCCCCAAAGCAGAGTCCCAGGTTTGGCTACTGCGATTCATGGGCCAGAAGTCACAAAGTCGCTTCAAGAAATCAAACGTATTGATATGCTGATGTTTATAGGGGCCAGAATGCAACAGGTCTGTGCTGCTGACTGATATGCAGAGTTGTTAAGAAACGAATGCAGATACATTAGTTGTTGGTGTCTTACCCTGCGGGAGAACCATGGAAAAAGCTGAATTAAAGGGGGCAGGGTCCTGAAGAAAATTTTGACTCTTTTTGGCACAAATCTGAATACTGACATATTCTGTCTGAAAGCCAAACCAGATTCGGTTGGAAATGTAGTTGCCCGCTTTCCCAAACCGGCTTGGTTTTGAAGAATTAGAATTTTCCAAACAACAAAAAGAGTTTTGTCAAAAAACTCCCCCCCCAGCTGTGACTGGGATGACTCTCCGAACGAAGTGCTGGTCAGCATGAGGGAGGGGGTCCAGATTAGGCCCTTAGTATGTGGCCACCCGATGTTTGCCTTCTAAGGAAAAACTCATCTGGGACCCTGAACTCAGGAATGTTCTCATTTCGATTTCATAAAGTCCCTCCTTCGTCTGTGATAAACCCTAAGTGCCTGTGCTCCAAGCAGGTGGGGAGGTGACCGAGGAGTCTGGTCATTAGTTCTCCGATTTCAGCCAATACCCTGTCTGCTATGTGTAGGGCCCTACCAAATTCACGGCTGTGAAAAATCTGTCACAGACTGTGAAATCTGGTCTCCCCTGTGAAATCTGTACTTTTGTGTACTTTTACCCTATACTCAAACTGGGGGTCAAGACCCAAAAGGGTATTGCAAGGCTATTGTAGGGGGACTGCAGTATTGCCAACCTTATTTCTGCGCTTCCTTCAGAGTTGGGTGGCTGGAGAATGGCAGCTGCTGGCCAGGTGCCCAACTCTGAAGGCACTGCCACTGCCAGCAGCAGCGCAGAAGTAAATGTGGTATGGTATGATATTGCCACCCTTACTTCTGTGCTACCGCTGGTGGTGGCACTGCCTTTAGAGCTGTGTGCCCAGCCAGCAGCCGCTGCTCTCCAGCTGTCCAGCTTTGAAGGCAGTGCAGAAGTAAGGGTGGCAATACGCCTACAATAGCCTTGCAATCTCCTTTTGGGTTAGGACCCCCCCCAGTTTGGGAAATGCTGACTTAAGAGCTTTATATGTTTAGGTTTTAATAGAGCTGTGGATTAATTGCAGTTAACTCACACGATTAACTCAAAAAATTAATTGAGATTAAAAAATTAATTGTGATTAATCACAGTTTTAATTGCACTGTTAAACAATAGAATACCATTTGAAATGTATTACATATTTTTGGATGTTTTTCTACATTTTAAATTATATTGATTTCAATTACAACACAGTATACAAAGTAGACAATTTATATTTGTCACTTTATATTGTTATTTTTATTACAAATATTTGTACTGTAAAAATGGCAAACAAAACAAATAGTATGTTTCAATTCACCTCATAAAAGTACTGTAGTGTAATCTCTTTATCATAAAAGTGCAACTTAAAGAGGTAGATTTTTTTTGTTACATACCTGCACTCAAAAACACAACTATTTAAAACTTTAGAGCCTACAAGTCCACTGAGTCCTACTTCTTGTTCAGCCAATCGCTCAGACAAACAAGTTTGTTTATGTTTACAGGAGATAATACTGCCCACTTCTTGTTTACAATGTCACCTGAAAGTGAGAACAGGTGTTCACATGGCACTTTTGTAGCCGGCATTGCAAGGTCTTTACGTACCAGATATGCTAAACATTCATATGCCCTTTCATGCTTTGCCCACCGTTCTAGAGGACATGCTTCCATGCTGATGATGCTCATTAAAAAAACAATGTCTCCTACTCTGTTTTACCCGCATTCTGCCATATATTTCATGTTAGCAGTCTTGGATGATGACCCAGCAGATATTGTACATTTTAAGAACACTTTCACTGCAGATTTGACAAAATGGAAAGAAGGTACCAATGTGAACTTTCTAAAGATAGCTACATCACTCAACCCAAGGTTTAAGAATCTGACGTGCCTTCCAACATCTGAGAGGGACGAGGTATAGAGTATGCTTTCAGAAGTCTTAAAAGAGCAACACTCCAGTAAGGAAACAACAGAACCCGAATCACCAAAAAAGAAAATCAACCTTCTGCTGTTAGCATCTGACTGACTTAGATGATGAAAATGAACATGCATCGGTCCACACTGCTTTGGACGGTTATCGAGGAGAACCTGTTATCAGCATGGCTGCCTGTCCTCTCGAATGGTGGTTGAAGCATGAAGAGATATATGAATCTTTAGTGCATCTGGCACATACATTGCGACGCTGGCTGCAACAGTGCCATGCAAATGCCTGTTCTCACTTTCAGATGACATTGTAAACAAGAAGCAAGCAACATTATCTCCTGCAAATGTAAACAAACTTGTTTGTCTGAGCGATTGGCTGAACAAGAAGAAGGACTGAGTGGACTTGTAGGCTCTAAAGTTTTACATTGTTTTATGTTTGAATGCAGGGGTTTTTTGTACATAATTCTATATTTGTAAGTTCAACATTCATGATAAAGAGATTGCATTACTGTACTTGTATTAGGTGAATTGAAAAATATTGTTTTGTTTTTTACAGTGCAAATATTTGTAATAAAAATAAATATAAAGTGAGCACAGTACACTTTGTATTCTGTGTTGTAAGTGACATCAATATTTAAATATTTTTAAATGTTTTCTACATTTTAAAATATATTTTATTTGAAATATTTCAAATATAATAATGCGATTAATTATTTTTCAAATATAATCCTTAGCATCTGAACCCAAGAGCTGGGCAGCTCATCCAGGGGGGCTCTCACTCTCCCTGGTGCAGGTGTGGAGGCCATATCACAGCCATGCCCTCGGATTCACAGCTAAGAGGCAGTTTGCTTTCATTTTTGGCACGTTGTTTCTGGAAACCAAATGGAGCCTATTGACCGTAGGACAGCATCCAACTGGTGTAGAATGGAAGGGCTGGAGGTGTTGGAGCACAGACCAGGTGGAGCCACGCCCTCACTTATACGGCTTTTCTGAAAGACCTGGTGCAAGAGGGTGAAAGGACTCAGCAGAAGGAAGCGGCATGGGCAGCAAGGCCCTTCCCTCACGGGAGCATGCGTGTAATGAAATAGGCTGAGCCCAACTGTATAATGCCTGGGTCCCAACAGTGTTCTTCCTTCTCTGCAGCCCTGTGCAAGGGTGGGGGGTCACGATGGGCAAGGTTAACTCTGTGCTCACCAGAGAGCAGGGATTATCCCATTGCCCTGTCCCAACCTAGTGACAAGGGGGTGTCGGGGGGGATGTTGGTAGCTTATGGCCAATTCCACTGCACTATTTGTTCTTCGGCTCCATGTGGATCAACTCTCCGACTGGGCTGCTTAGCAGTACCCAAAGTGGGGCTGGCTCCACCAGAGGCAGGGAAATTACCCTTGCTCTCCATTCAAAGCCGTTGTAGAATTTCAACAACAGGAGCCTGGGACTCGGGAGGGTCTAAGATCCTGCCTGACATGCCACTGCTTAATCTGCTGTCAGATGGGACAGACTCCCCATCACGCCAGACCTGGCAGCAGGGGAGAGGGATTCATCCCAGTGTCCTGAGGAGGAGGGCTCTGATTTCCATTATCAGCTCCCGAGACATGGCAGCTTCTTATGGAAAGGCCATTTCATGCAGCACCAAATCAGCCACAGTCATTCCAACCTCCTTTCAGGCCCATGTCCTGGCTGCATTACATGATGCACTCTGTGCTGTGAAGAATGATTTAAGAGAGTGGAAAAGGGGCTTTAGTATTTCCCCATTGACAATACAGACTCCCCATTTCATATTGTCCTTTGTGTTTTCAATTCAGGAAGGGCTGTGTATACAAATAATTAAACGGAAGAAGCAGAGTGATTAGGGCAGATGATTATTGTCAAATTATGATTTATCTTGTCATGAAATTAGTATTCCCCTCCCTCCCAAGGGCTCAGCCTACCGCGGAGAATGGCCACCACTCATTTGATTAATAGCTGTCTTTAGAAGGTCACCTACATCTATTGCAGATTAACTCAGTGGGAAAAGTTCTTCCAGTAATTCAAGCTGTTGTTCTCACAAGCTGTCAGCTGGTAGTGAATAGGATAGTTCCATCCGTTACAGGCCTGCTATTCCCCCACCCCACCCCCACCCCCGACACACATGGATGATATATGATGTGTAGAGACACGGATGATTGAGAAAATGCTCCATGGAAAGAAAACAAAAACAATTAAAAAAAGAAAAAAGAGAGTTTTAGGGGGGAGTGCCGAGTCCTGGCTACGCTGGGTGAGAGTTGGGTTCAGTGACTCCCACAGCTCAGGGAAGGCCCAAACTAGAGCAGCCCCTGCGACCCACTTTCAAAGGATTTGCTTCCCCCTGTAGTGAAGTCAGCAATCCATTCCATAACAACTTCACCTGGGCCAGGTTTCAGACAGACTCTTTACAGTGAGACAGGGTAGGCTGGGAATCTCTGTCTCAGCCAGCAATGATCCCTTTGCATCCATTGCCACCATGTCTTGTCTCTTCTCTGCCCCATGGGACGCTGCCCTGCTCTGCTGACTGCTGAGGAGCAGTGACCAAGCCAGGGTCCGACCCCTTCTCCCCAGTCCTTCAGCTCCAGGATCACAAGGACTGGGGTAGTGACTAACGTTAAGAGACATGTAAACCATGTGCAGAGCAATAACAACAACTTTATTAGTCCTACAAACTTAGGAACAATGTTATATGCTTATGTACCAGCAGGTGGTGCTCTTTATATCAAGTATCAACATGTGCTCACCTCTATCCAGCTCTTTATATTTCAATATAACTGCACCCTAACAAAGGTTCTAAAACACGATCAACCCCCCCCCCCCGTCCCCTCACACAATATGTCTCCAAATGGAATTTCTATGCAAAGAAATGTTTTTGCACCTTTGGATTCTGACCAGGGACTGCCCAGATGGGTAAAGAGTAAAGATTTGAAAACCCCACCATAACATTACAGTGCTGGATGAATTGTAAACCAGGTTTTTAATTCTGTTGCGTTGAACATAAAACAGGGACAGGTACTTGGGAATCAGAGACTTCTGCATGTTAAAGTGAATAACAAAAGGATAAGTAAATTTCTATTCCATGATAAGATAACTGATACATTTGATGGTTTAGCTTCACCTTCCTTTTTTATAAATTAATATTATTCTAACACAGTAATTTTAAAAATCTTTCCCTCACATCCATCATAAATCTAAACAATATTTTGGCCAACAGGTTGATTTGAATGTACCTCGGGTATCTCAAAATGCTAATCAATCATTTGTCATTTAGTAAAGTCCAGAGATATTACATGTGTGCTACATAGCTTATTACATATAGTCCTGTTATTCATAGACACTTTCTTCAGCATTGCTTATCTAGAGCAGTGGTGTCAGTTGATTGTGTAAGGACCAGCAGGCTTCAAACCTGGGTCCATGGAGGAAGGAATCAGGGGAGTCCTCACACTCTAATCTTCCATCTGGCAGCTCACAGACAGCAGCTGGGATCAGCATCCATGAAGCCCAGTTGGGGCATAAACCCCGCCCCTATGTTCTAATTGGAAGGGTTCAAAGGCTTCTGATTGGGCCTATTTAGGCCAGACGAGGAAATTGGAAGATGTCTGTACAACTAAGCTTTAGCCTGCCATGACTGTTGGTCTGGTGTTTACCTCTTCCTGCCTTCTGGTTCTGGCCTCCTGACTTTCCCTGACTTTCGATCCCTGCCCTCCTGTTTCTCTTGATTCTGATCTCCTGGTGTTCCAGCCCAGCCTGGTAATTGGCTCCAGGACCCTCAGCCTGTGCCTGATGCTAACCCCTGGACAAACTGCCCATGCACTGGCCCTGACATTAAGGTAGGTTCAGACTTCTTGTTGCCAAATCCATAACAAGGTCTTTCTTGGTTCAGTCAGTGGATTTAGCATAGTTTTGATTAATAGATTATAGGACCAGAAGGGAGCATTAGATCATCTCAACTAACCTCCTGTATAACACAGGTCAGTTACTCCCATATCGAGCCGAGTAACTTGTATTTGGATAAAGCATATCTTCCAGAGAGGCAGCCAGTCTTCTTGTGACAACATTGGGAGTTGGAGAATGCTTCCCTTGGCAACTTGTCCTCATTGTCAAAAATGTATGCCTTTTTTGAGTGCAGACTTCTTCTGTGAACTTCTGGGGAGAAATCCTGGCCCCATTGAAGTCAATGGAAATTTTGCCATGGACTTCAATGGTGTTCTGTTTGATCACTTCTGGTGTCTAGAAAGCTTTCATCAAAGATGTACATTAACGGGTGAATCTTCAAAGGCACCCAACGTTAGCCCAATTTAGCTCCCCACAGTGCTGCCAGTTCTTGGAATTACAGCACAATTATCACAATATGTGGTATTTTTCTTCAAGCCTCAGCAGCTGGAGGCCTGTGATTATGTGAGAATCTCAGCTTTCATTTGAAAGAAAAAACAAGCTGTTGATCCTTGTGCTTGCAGACAGAGCTTGAAAACGTGACTCCTAATGGCTCAAAGAACCCAACACTTTAAACTTTTAAAACTTGTGATTTTCGGGGTGGGCCTGACTTATGATTTTTTTTTAACTGTGGGTGAGCTCTCAGGATGTGAAGATACTAAGTGGTAGGAAAAAGGAAGGGTGAGAGTCCAGCAAAAATAATGTGAGTGATTTAATAAATCAGTATTATGTCTCTCTCTCGTTTCCCTATCTTGGATTTCTACACCGCCCATCTCCACGTTGTATCTAAATTCTCATGTGTATAAGGAGAGCCAGAGGCTGGAAGAGGGGATGGATAGTGTGCGGGTGGAAAGCGAAGTGACAAACATGGCTCCTGGACAGGGATTGACAGGAGAGCAAACAACCCTGGTGTTGCCGGCACAGAGTGCCCGAGGCAAGCAACAGCAGGGTTCGTTGCCTGGTGTGCATCGCCCAATAATCACAACGGGGTGGAGAAGTAGAAAAGTTTATTTGAAGCTTCAAGCGGTACAGGGAGACAACAATCTCAAATCCTGCACACCAGAGCAAGTAGTTACACATACTTTTATACATTCTTTCTTCAACATACTTATCCAATAGAAAGCTGCCCGGATTACTCATATAGCCAATCCGGTATACCAGCTAGTTCCCTTTTTCCTCATACCATCTATTTAACCATATATGGAGTTGTTTTTGTTCAGCATTGTTTGACATATCTGACCTGTTTGACCTAATCTAGTTTCAGCCAGTTTGTGCTTGCAACAAACTGTTGCGAAATCCTCAGCGTGGCGGCTGCGTGTGCCTCCGGGCGGAGGGAGGGCCTGAGGTCACCTGGGCCTAGAGCGAGGAGGCTTCATCGACACTCGTGGTCTTCCATCCCATCGAGTTACCTAGTGGCCATGCCCAGTGTCCCCAACACTGGTGCATTGGAAGGGGCTGGCTCCCCGAGCACAGGTGAAAAAGACACTATCAGTTGGAAGAAAAGGGAGTGTGATTTGGGAAGCCAGTAAGGTATATGGATTCGGAACCAGAGGGTGCAGAGTTTTAACTCGTTGTTAACCGCCCTTAGATCCTGTACCAATCGATACGAGCCATCGGGTTTTCGTACAGGCAGAATGGGAGTGTTCCAGGCTGACTGGCATTCCCGGAGGATTACATATGTTAGGAACCGATCTATAGTGTCCTGTAAACTTTCTCTGACTTCCCTCACAATTGGATACTGTTTGACTTGGACCGGGCCTTTTCCTGGCAGGAGCTGAACATTAACAGGGGCTTGATGGGTAGCTTTTCCTGGGACCCCCGCTGCCCACACTAGAGGGTACACCTGGTCTTCCCACAGGCTCCATTTTGGGGCTTGCTTAGCTGAGGGCTCAACTGCAAGGGTCATAATCCATGCGTTCTCGGGGGGTAGGGTAAGGGTTATTTCGTCTTGAGTAAACTGCAGGGTGGCGGCTAGGCGACAAAGCAGGTCCCAGCAGAGGCATCGGGCACTCGGGGAGATAGACCAGCTTGTGGGATATAGTCCTGTTTCCCAAAGCGCATTCCACTGGGGCATACACTGGGCACTTGGTGCCTCTGTTTGTGGCGCCCACCACTGTAAGGGAATCTGCTTCTGGCAACTGAAGGGGTCGGTTTACGGCAGTTCGTGCCGCTCCAGAGTCCACTAAAAAATCTATTTCCGAACTTCCCACCCGCATCTTTACTCGGGGTTCTGGGGGGAGGGCGGTCCATCCCCCCGACACTCCTATTCCTGTTCCTCCACCGCCATCTTAGAGGCGCCCCCTTTTCATTCCTCTCTGGGCACTCATTCTTCCAGTGTCCCTCTTGTTGACACAAGGCACACTGGTTGCGACCCAGTCATCTCTCCTGCGGGCCCAGTCGTCCGCATCCACAGCCCCTTCCTGCCCGGCTACTTCCCTTAGTGCTGGCCTGTACCACTGCTACCATCATTCTAACTTGCTTTTTCTCCTTTTCTGCCTCTCTCAGACTATAAGCTCAGTTCGTGGTCTCTAAGATTTGTGCCATGGTCATGCCCATTAAATCCTCCTTTTTTCTGTAACTTTCTCTTAATAACAGGGGCTGCTCTGCTTGTAAAAATTCCCTTAATGATTGCCTCAGTTGCCTGATCATCGGGGTCCGCATTGGTGTTCTGTCGAATCATGTCCCGAATATGCTGTAGAAAGGCCCCTGGGCTTTCCTTTAGACCCTGCATTACTTCATACGGTTTTGCCCAATTATTATGTCGGACAGCCGAGTGATGGAGTCCATGCAAAAGCAACTCCTTATAGGAGGTAAGGTGGGTCATAGCCGCAGGATCATTTGGATTCCACCTGGGGTCTGCTCGGGGGACTTGCTCATCCAGGTCAGGGACATTATTACAATCCCGGTTTTACCGTCTCTGTGCCTCCTCCCTTGCCTTGGACACGACCTGCTGTCTTTCAACCTCAGACAATAAGGTTCGCAGGAGGATGTTACAATCATCCCAGTCCGGTTTATGGCTGCTAAGACACCCCTTCAAAAACTAAAATAAACCTGCTTGGGTTGGTGGAAAACTCCCCTGCCTGTGCTTTGAAAGCAGCCAAATCCACAGGGTTAAAGGGCACATGAGTATAGACCTGCATAGTCATGGCCAGACGCCCGTCCATTGCAGTACGGGAGATTTTAGTTTCGGTGAGTAAAGGATATAATCCAACAGTTGGGGCCTTATCAGGTGGGGGTGTAGGGGCCGAAGGGGACACTGGATCTGCCATTACAGTTGGGGTGGGGGTCTGGGGACTAACATTAGTCACTACTGAACCAGTCGGAGTCAAATTACATCGCTGTAAGATATCTGTTCAATTACACAAAGCCAGAAACAAGTGCACATACAGATGTTCATTCCATTTCCCCGTTCGCTGTCAGAACAAGAGTAACTGGAGGATCGTGTTGTAATTAATTGACCCTCCTGGTGGCCACCGCTCCTGGTCCTCTAGTTGATATTGAGGCCAGTCAACCGTACAGAATCGTTTTAATTTATTCTTGGTCATCGGATCCGATCCAAATACCTTCCAATTTGCTAGGATACACACTGGGGGCATACACTGTGCCCTACCTCCTGAGCTCTGTCCCTGTTCCATGCCTACAGGGTAGCTCTGGGTGTCTCCAGGTTCAAACAGAGCAGACAATCTGGATTTCAAAATATTCCTACTTTATCCAAAGGACCGGTTCCCCACCGTCACCAGCAGTGCTTCTCCACTTATCAGGCACGTTGCACCACTGTGCCCTATGGGGCCGGTTGGGCTATGCCCCTCCGAGGCCCCCGGTAATCGCACCGGTGTGCACTTGCGTTGATCGGGGTTCTCACCCGCCGGTCCCCGCAAGGGATCCGGGCAAGGCTTGTGTAGAAGCCTCGAGCCCCACGTTGGGCGCCAAAAACTGTTGCTGGCACAGAGTGCCCGAGGCAAGCAACAGCAGGGTTCGTTGCCTGGTGTGCGTCGCCCAATAATCGCAACAGGGTGGAGAAGTAGAAAAGTTTATTTGAAGCTTCAAGTGGTACAGGGAGACAACAATCTCAAATCCTGCACACCAGAGCAAGTAGTTACACATACTTTTATACATTCTTTCTTCAACATACTTATCCAATAGAAAGCTGCCCTGATTACTCATGTAGCCAATCCGGTATACCAGCTAGTTCCCTTTTTCCTCATACCATCTATTTAACCATATATGGAGTTGTTTTTGTTCAGCATTGTTTGACATATCTGACCTGTTTGGCCCAATCTAGTTTCAACCAGTTTGCACTTGCAACAAACTGTTGCGAAATCCTCAGCGTGGCTGCTGCGAGTGCCTCCGGGCGGAGGGAGGGCCTGAGGACACCTGGGCCTAGAACGAGGAGGCTTCATCGACACTCGTGGTCTTCCATCCCCTCGAGTTATCTAGTGGCCATGCCCAGTGTCCCCAACACTGGTGCATTGGAAGGGGCTGGCTCCCTGAGCACAGGTGAAAAAGGCACTATCAGTTGGAAGAAAAGGGAGTGAAATTTGGGATCAGGCTGAGACTCTTGCTCTGCTGTTGTCTAAACCTCTTTATTATTGCATGGTTGGCGGGGTCTGAGTACTGTAATGTCTAGCTCTCCTGCTAAAGCATCTGCTGATGTGTGCAGCATCATAGTCATCATTGATGTGATTGACTGGCTGTCTAATGCATTATTACAGCAGTATTGAGTCAGTCTTGCTATATACAGGTTACCTGTGATAAACTTGGGAGCGGAAACTACATTGCCTAAGCAGGCTGTGTCCTGGGAGAAGTGAAGGCTCCCTGTGGCAGGGGTGGCAGAGGAAGCCCTAATCAGCTCCTGCCACTGCAGCCCCAATCAGGGGATAAGGGATTGGGCCTAAACCACTAGTTAGGACAGGCCTGGAAACTGGCCACACCTTCCAGCCTCGTTAACAGGGGCTAAACGCTTGGGAGGAAGTGATTCTGGGGGAGGGTGGAGACCAGGAGGGAAGAGTAGGCTCAGAAGGAGTCAGGAGCCTGCTATTCTGTTGCCACTGAGGCCTGTGTTAGGCCAAACCTGTAAATAATCTATGAACAGTTGGAGCTTGGTGGTGGGGACTGGACGCAGGAATAAAGAGCACGGGTGTTGCACCAGCTTGGAGTGGTCCTAACTCATTGGGGAGCTGGGCAGGAGGCTGAACCCAGCGGGGCATGGTGAGACCCCGTTACACTCCCCCAAAGGATCCTGAAAGAGAGATCACAAACATATCCAGAAAAATCACTGAGGCTGTCAATGATCCAGAGATCATATTTCTTGCATTGTTTTTAACCCAAATTCCCTATTAAAGTTACACTCCCCCAATCTTTAAATTAAAAATATTCAACCCCAAGCTCCAAACAATGGCAAGGCCTCATTCCACACTCCCCAGTGACAAGAGGGAGTTCCCTCCACATGAAAACCAAAATGGAACAATCACGTCTTGTGGAAATCAGCATAGTACTAGGGAAGGTAATGGAGCGAAGTGTGGGGGCCGGGGCGGGGGCAGGGGGGAGATGTATATGACATAATTTACTTTGTACTGCCAATCCCAAGAGTTTAACAATCATGAGTCTGAAGCCAAAAATATTGAGATTGACCTGAAATCTTGAGATTTAAAAAAGAGAATAAATCATGTGTTATGGTCTGTCGTCTTCTTGTGTAGCCCCTGCCTTCCCACCCACCCCCGCCAGTATTGTGATCCGAGATTAAAAACCCAAACTAAAATACATACAAAATCTGCACCCGTGCAAACACACCTCCTGGATCCCACTGTCCCTACCTCCAGCTCCTTCCTACCGCCCAGAGGCTCCCCTACTGTGGCAGGACCCTGCATCCCCCACTAGCAGCATCGACAGCTTCCCACTTCCCCTGCCCTCATGAATAGGCTCTCACATCCCCAGCAGGTGCTGCAGCCCCCACCCCGCTTTCCCTAGCACCCCATCTCCCTCTGCAGGTTCTAGCAGCTGCCCTTTTTCTCTAGCCTGCAAGAGAAGAGGCTGCCCTGGGTTCCCACCTCCATCAACTCCACCCTTCACTGGGGTGCGGGTGGGCGAGGCCAACAGGGAGTCTGGGAGCAGCCTGGCTGCTTTGCACCTGATGCTTCAATGCTCTGCCCTGCTCACAGCACCCAGGGGTCCCCCTATCTGCTGCTGCAACCTATGCCTGTGATGCATCAGCCTCTAGCGGATGAAGAGGAAAATTCCTGAGCTTCCTGTGTGTGCTGGGGCGCTCCCCACAAAGCCAGGGGGACATCACAGGATGGCCAGCGCCCACCATTCAGAACTCAGGACCTGGACTCCCCAGAGCCATGGAATTGGCCCCAAATCCTGGGTGGAGTTTTAAAAAGTAGCTCGTGTTATTTGGGCTGACTCCATGTGCGTGCGCTGGCGGGAAATGGTTTTATTCAGTTCGCAGAGCGCAGTGATTCTACCCATGCTGCAGGGGTCTTGTGGCTGCCCTATGCTGCAGAGCTTCCTGCTGCTCCCCACCATTCTAATTCACTAAATCTGCCCTCCCATCTCCCCACCTCTGCAGCTCCTGGGGTTCTTCACCCCCTCCTCCTTTCCAGGTGTTGCAGGGGGTTGGGGGAGGAAGACGGAGAAGACTGACCCATTGCTCACATGAGGAGAGCTGCTCTTTCTGCTCCTTCTCTTCCCGCTCAACCCAACCTCGCCCCCCCTCTGCTCCTGGCAGGGAGAAATGCTGTCTGCCTCCTGCAAAAGCTCGGCTTGGCTGCTCTTCCCCAGGAGGAGGGCAGGGAGGAAGGCAGCCAATGTGTGTGAGTGGGGTGGGGTTCTCCCCGGACAAAGCTGCAATTTTCAAGGGCTGGCACTTCTGACCTTATGGGGAAATTCACTCCAGCAGGGGCTGAAATCCAGTCACTGTGGGGAGAATCGCCAGAGCTGGCAACCCTGAAGTATGTCTGCAATAACATTGCTAGCATCAGCAACACGACACACTGCAAACCAGGGGCAAACTAACAGCAAAATGCATAGAAAAACTATAGTCACAGGCCAGGCAATAGCCTCCAGAATGAATCTGCAGGGGAACACATTGGTTCCTTCCGCACCCACCAAGGGGAAGAGCACGACTCATATCCACCATCACAGCCCTGCACAAACACTGGCTGCATTTTTCACATGTGGGGGTTTAAGTATTGTAGGCCAGAGTCTCTATTACTATTATTAATTTTTTATTTCTTTAACACCAGCCATGGCTCTTCAGTCTAGCAGACATCAGTCTGTCAAGATCCAATGGCTGGAAGTTGAAGCTAGGCAAATTCTGACTGGAAACAAGATGCAATTTTTTAACTGTGAGAGTAATTAATCATTGGATCAACTTATCATGGGCTGTGGTGAATTCTTCATCACTGCAACTTTTAAAATCAAGATAAGATGTTTTTCTAAAAGATTTTCTCTAGTTCAAATAGGAATTAATTAGGGGAAGACCTATAGTTGGTCAGAGTCTGCAGGTCAGACTAGATAGATTATCACAGCCGTCCCGTCTTGCTTTATAATCTATGGATTCCTGCCTGAGAGAGCTTCTAGCCTAGGAGACAGCTGCAGAAAGATTAGGCACAGTGTTGGACCCAGCTGTCCTATTTTCAAGGAAGCAAGGGCTCTTGGGTTCAGCAGCGTGCTCTTATGCAACATGATGAGTGATAGCGGATTCAGAGTCTGACTTGGAGAACCCCAAACTCTGTCTTCATGTCTCTCCATAGCCTGTTTCCTGCCCTATTCCTGCAGCATCCATGAGGGAGCACCATGTCTCACAGGGGAAAGGGCCATTTTGTGGAATATTCATATGCTCATTACTAGGCTGGGCTGCATTTCAGTTTTATTTTTTTTATACAACTGACAGAAAATATCAATGGCTAGTTTTAAGCATTCTTATCCATTGTTATCTATTTTAAATTGCCACGGTTGCAGGGAATCATGGGGAAGGGGTCAGACAATAATTATCTAATGACAGGTGTTGAGCTTCGAAAAGCAAAAGCTTTATAATCGTTAACACACACCTTGTCAGCATCACGTCAAAACATACAATGTAACTATCCTTAAATCAACCCCTGATAGGTTCTCAAGCAGCCTTTTTCTTACTTTAGCTGTGCATTTTGTTTCTTATCAATGGAACTATTTTTTCATTGCTTTGTATGTACGGTGAAATCGATGTTGACTGACCAAAATCGAATCCTTCCAAGCCGACTCATTACCCGGCACTGTATTAATGCCCAGTGCGACATCCAGCCAGCAGTGGGCTCCCTGCAGCCCAGGAAAGGGAAGTACTTCCAGAGGATCAGGCTCATGGGGGAGCCAGGAACTGTATGTGAGCAGGGGCAGCTGGCCAGCGGAAGGAGCCTGGGAATTAGCTGCAGAGGGCAGGCTGGGAGAGTTTGGGGACTAGAAAGCTGGGACAAGGCCCTGTTGCTGGTAGGGAGCCTGTGATAGCTGCATAGGAAAGAGACAGGGCTACGGTCATAGAATCATAGAATCATAGAATATCAGGGTTGGAAGGGACCCCAGAAGGTCATCTAGTCCAACCCCCTGCTCAAAGCAGGACCAAGTCCCAGTTAAATCATCCCAGCTAGGGCTTTGTCAAGCCTGACCTTAAAAACCTCTAAGGAAGGAGATTCTACCACCTCCCTAGGTAACGCATTCCAGTGTTTCACCACCCTCTTAGTGAAAAAGTTTTTCCTAATATCCAATCTAAACCTTCCCCATTGCAACTTGAGACCATTACTCCTCGTTCTGTCATCTGCTACCATTGAGAACAGTCTAGAGCCATCCTCTTTGAAACCCCCTTTCAGGTAGTTGAAAGCAGCTATCAAATCCCCCCTCATTCTTCTCTTCTGCAGACTAAACAATCCCAGCTCCCTCAGCCTCTCCTCATAAGTCATGTGCTCTAGACCCCTAATCATTTTCGTTGCCCTTCGTTGTACTCTTTCCAATTTATCCACATCCTTCCTGTAGTGTGGGGCCCAAAACTGGACACAGTACTCCAGATGAGGCCTCACCAGTGTCGAATAGAGGGGAACGATCACGTCCCTCGATCTGCTCGCTATGCCCCTACTTATACAACCCAAAATGCCATTGGCCTTCTTGGCAACAGGGCACACTGCTGACTCATATCCAGCTTCTCGTCCACTGTCACCCCTAGGTCCTTTTCCGCAGAACTGCTGCCGAGCCATTCGGTCCCTAGTCTGTAGCGGTGCATTGGATTCTTCCATCCTAAGTGCAGGACCCTGCATTTATCCTTATTGAACCTCATTAGATTTCTTTTGGCCCAATCCTCCAATTTGTCTAGGTCCTTCTGTATCCTATCCCTCCCCTCCAGCGTATCTACCACTCCTCCCAGTTTGGTATCATCCGCAAATTTGCTGAGAGTGCAATCCACACCATCCTCCAGATCATTTATGAAGATATTGAACAAAACGGGCCCCAGGACCGACCCCTGGGGCACTCCACTTGACACCGGCTGCCAACTAGACATGGAGCCATTGATCACTACCCGTTGAGCCCGACAATCTAGCCAGCTTTCTACCCACCTTATAGTGCATTCATCCAGCCCATACTTCCTTAACTTGCTGACAAGAATGCTGTGGGAGACCGTGTCAAAAGCTTTGCTAAAGTCAAGAAACAATACATCCACTGCTTTCCCTTCATCCACAGAACCAGTAATCTCATCATAAAAGGCGATTAGATTAGTCAGGCATGACCTTCCCTTGGTGAATCCATGCTGACTGTTCCTGATCACTTTCCTCTCCTCTAAGTGCTTCAGGATTGATTCTTTGAGGACCTGCTCCATGATTTTTCCAGGGACTGAGGTTAGGCTGACCGGCCTGTAGTTCCCAGGATCCTCCTTCTTCCCTTTTTTAAAGATGGGCACTACATTAGCCTTTTTCCAGTCATCCGGGACTTCCCCCGTTCGCCACGAGTTTTCAAAGATAATGGCCAAGGGCTCTGCAATCACAGCCGCCAATTCCTTCAGCACTCTCGGATGCAATTCGTCCGGCCCCATGGACTTGTGCACGTCCAGCTTTTCTAAATAGTCCCTAACCACCTCTATCTCTACAGAGGGCTGGCCATCTCTTCCCCATTTTGTGTTGCCCAGCACAGCAGTCTGGGAGCTGACCTTGTTAGTGAAAACAGAGGCAAAAAAAGCATTGAGTACATTAGCTTTTTCCACATCCTCTGTCACTAGCTTGCCTCCCTCATTCAGTAAGGGGCCCACACTTTCCTTGGCTTTCTTCTTGTTGCCAACATACCTGAAGAAACCCTTCTTGTTACTCTTGACATCTCTTGCTAGCTGCAGCTCCAGGTGCGATTTGGCCCTCCTGATATCTTTCCTACATGCCCGAGCAATATTTTTATACTCTTCCCTGGTCATATGTCCAAGCTTCCACTTCTTGTAAGCTTCTTTTTTATGTTTAAGATCCGCTAGGATTTCACCATTAAGCCAAGCTGATCGCCTGCCATATTTACTATTCTTTCGAGTCATCGGGATGGTTTGTCCCTGTAACCTCAACAGGGATTCCTTGAAATACAGCCAGCTCTCCTGGACTCCCTTCCCTTTCATGTTAGTCCCCCAGGGGATCCTGGCCATCTGTTCCCTGAGGGAGTCAAAGTCTGCTTTCCTGAAGTCCAGGGTCCGTATCCTGCTGCTTACCTTTCTTCCCTGCGTCAGGATCCTGAACTCAACCAACTCATGGTCACTGCCTCCCAGATTCCCATCCACTTTTGCTTCCCCCACTAATTCTACCCGGTTTGTGAGCAGCAGGTCAAGAAAAGCGCTCCCCCTAGTTGGCTCCCCTAGCACTTGCACCAGGAAATTGTCCCCTACGCTTTCCAAAAACTTCCTGGATTGTCTATGCACCGCTGTATTGCTCTCCCAGCAGATATCAGGAAAATTAAAGTCACCCATGAGAATCAGGGCATGCGATCTAGTAGCTTCCGTGAGTTGCCGGAAGAAAGCCTCATCCACCTCATCCCCCTGGTCCGGTGGTCTATAGCAGACTCCCACCATGACATCACTCTTGTTGCACACACTTCTAAACTTAATCCAGAGACACTCAGGTTTTTCCACAGTTTCGTACCGGAGCTCTGAGCAGTCATACTGCTCCCTTACATACAGTGCTACTCCCCCACCTTTTCTGCCCTGCCTGTCCTTCCTGAACAGTTTATAACCATCCATGACTGTACTCCAGTCATGTGAGTTATCCCACCAAGTCTCTGTTATTCCAATCACGTCATAATTCCTTGACATCACCAGGACCTCCAGTTCTCCCTGCTTGTTTCCAAGGCTTTGTGCATTTGTATATAAGCACTTGAGATAACCTGTTGATCGCCCCTCATTCCCAGTATGAGGCAGGAGCCCTCCCCTCACAGACCTTCCTGCCTGTGCTTCCTCCCGGTATCCCGCTTTCCCACTTACCTCAGGGCTTTGGTCTCCTTCCCCCGGTGAACCTAGTTTAAAGCCCTCCTCACTAGGTTAGCCAGCCTGCTGGCAAAGATGTTCTTCCCTCTCTTCGTAAGATGGAGCCCGTCTCTGCCCAGCACTCCTCCTTCATGGAACACCATCCCATGGTCAAAGAATCCAAAGCCTTCTCTCCGACACCACCTGCGTAGCCATTCGTTGACCTCCACGATTCGACGGTCCCTACCCAGGCCTTTTCCTTCCACGGGGAGGATGGACGAGAACACCACTTGCGCCTCCAACTCCTTTATCCTTCTTCCCAGAGCCACGTAGTCCGCAGTGATCCGCTCAAGGTCATTCTTGGCAGTATCATTGGTGCCCACGTGGAGAAGCAGGAAGGGGTAGCGATCCGAGGGCTTGATGAGTCTCGGCAGTCTCTCCGTCACATCACGAATCTTAGCCCCTGGCAAGCAGCAGACTTCTCGGTTTTCCCGGTCAGGGCGGCAGATAGATGACTCAGTCCCCCGGAGGAGAGAGTCCCCGACCACCACCACCCGCCTTCTCCTCTTGGGAGTGGTGGTCGTGGAACCCCCAACCTCAGGACATCGCATCTCATGCCTCCCAACCAGCGGAGTCTCCTTCCGCTTTCTCCCCCCAGACATATCATCTGGTCCACTCTCCGCATTGGTACCTGTGGAGAGAACATGAAAGCGGTTAGTTACCTGTGTCTGTGTTACTGGAACCCGGACATTCCGCTTACCTCTTCTGGAGGTCACATGTTGCCAAGCTTCTTCACTGGCCTCTTGGCTCCTCTGTGCAACCTGCTCTACATCTTTAGAGCTTTGTGCCCCTAGAAGGCTATCCTGAGGTCTACAGTCAAGAGGACAGTGCAGAGGCATGGGAAGACATTCTCTTTATTCGTGAAGCACTGGCAATATTTCAGTGCCAGGTGTGATGCAGTCAGCCCTGAGAGTTCTAAAAGGGGGGCTGAAGCCATGTCTGTCGGTCTCAGTGTGGTTAAGCCCTTGCTCCCATGATCTGAAAGCTGTTACTTCAGCTTAATTATGGATGTCTGAGTCCAAGGGCAGTCTGTGACCTTTAAAACCCTCTTCCAGGGAGAGAGGGGAGAGGAGGGCTGAGAAGCAGGTTGCAGAAGGCTGGGTGCAGCAAGGGGGAAAGGCTTTCCCAACATAAGGAGCTGTTGTTCTCAGAGAAATAAACACAAGATTTCCATCTGGGGAGAGGGGCCTTGGTTCCCAGTGTAGCTGGGCCCAGAGTGGGTGGCTGGTGATTGGTACCCAGCATAAGACGAGGCAGTACTACATGCAAGTTAGGGAAGATGTTTTTGTTTTGTTTAACTAAGCCTCTCAGACCAACCTTGTGTCAACATTATGAATTAAACCTCTGTCACTGGACTGATTCACCCCAGACCCATCCAACACCAGAGGGTGAAGTGCTGAGTTTTGATACGATGAAAGAGGTGCTTTGCCGGGCAGCCAAGAGCTGTGCTTTGAGTTAGCACTTCAATCCTGGAGAAGAGAAGCGAGACCAAGAGGAAGGAGGCATTTTACATATATTTTAACTTTCTTTTCTTAACATCATCATTTTTCATGAAGGAGATAAATTGTTCTGGTTGGTGTAAGGGGGTGAGACCCCGACATGGAGGTAGAGAAAACATCCTGCCATGGATTGCCACTCGGCTGTGGAGGAATCACCCAAGAGAAGTAGTGGAAGCCCTGTTGATTGGGACATTGCAACGAAATTGGACAGGGTCACTTGAACTAACCTGGACAAAGAGATCCGTCAGTGTACCATAGGGAATAATCCTACATTGACAGCAGATGGGATAAGTAATCTAAGAAGGCTTTCCCATTGCTGGGCTATTATATGGGCCAAACTCTCTGTTTGTGTAACCCCCCATTCCTCCAGCAATGAGTCTGGCCCTAGATGACTGTGGATCAGCGTAAGAGTCATTTTTAGACCTTTGCACACAGAATGGCTGTGTTTGGTCTGCAACGTGTTTGCAAAAGTTTGCAAACCGAAAATGTCATGCAGAGAACCAGGGAGAGAGTGAGTGACATGAGAAAGGAGGACAATTAATATGCAGCTGGTGCCTGGGCTTGAGTGAAAGGAGTCGAAGACGGCCACCCGGAGCTGGCGCTTAGAAACGCACGATAAAAGCTGAATGCAAAGCTGGCAAATCAAAACAGATGCAATAAGCTGAGGACAGCAAAACAGGAAGCCAGCTCACAAACAAAGACAAGGGAGCCCATGATTGGGTGGGGGTGGGGGCAGGGAGTGGTATGGGATTGGCACAGAGAAAGGAGAAAGTCAAAGCTAAGTGCTGATGAGTGCTGTCAAGGGAAACAAAGGCATGGTCTTTTGAAAATGGGGGATCAGGAATAACAGCAAGTGTGTTACTGCCACACGTGGGCACCAATAGAAAGGGCTGCCAACTCCTCTCGCAACCCCTGGAGTAACTGCTGCTCCTCCAGGAATCCACCTGGACTCAGGCTCTGATACACAAAGACTAAATTCTTTCAGGTTCAGTGCATGATTCCTTCCTCTGCTCCCACCTTCATGTTCTTCCATATGGCCCCTATGCCAGGCACATCTCCCCCATCCCAGAGCACCACACCCTCCCCCTCATCTTGTTCCAATCTCCCTAGCAGGCCCAACCCATGGCAGGCTGGGGCTGGCCGTGCTGCAGTGTGCCAGTGCCAATGGGGCTGGTAGGATGCTGAGTACTCCACGCACTTGGTGGCAAGCTCTGTGGGTGTGCCAGGCACTCAGTGCATTCCCCGAGAACACCAATGCACTTTGGTAAGAGGGAGGATTTCTTTACATTCTTAATTCTGTTAATCTTTCTTTCCTCTACCCCCCCCTGCTCATTGCTGTTGCTGTTCTCTGAATTCCTTCTCTTTAGTCCTCATTTAAAAGAAAATAAATTGCTCTGTAATGATTGGAGCAGTGGTCTGGAGGTCCCAGTTTATAGGTTTGATCCCCTGTCTGCCACTGAACTGCTGTGCGGCAATAAGTGAATTGTATCAACTCCTAGTGCCTCAGTTTATCCGTCTGTAATATTCTGGCCATCCTCACAGGGTTGCTCACAATATGGCCTAGGGCCCTTAAAGGAAAGGGGCCATAGAAGTCATTCTCATTATAATTAAAAAAAAAGGCTGGCTCTGAATGCATTCCCAGTTTAGTGGCATAAATTGTGTGCCCCCACACACTAGTTAACATTTGCTTGGCCAAATAGTAGTTGAGCATGCAAGGCAGAGCATCATGACCTGCGGGTCTCAAACCTGGATCCACTGGGTGCCTGGGTATCATCGTGCTGCAACCTTCCACCCAATAGCTTACTGGTATGTGCTAGAATTGGGACTCCTTGAAACCCAGCTCAAAGAGAAGGCTCCACTGTTGAGCCCCGATTGGTGGGGCCTGGTCTCCCTACGTATATCAGAAGGCAGAACAGGAAGTTGTTTGCCCAACTGGGCTCTGCCCTGCTTTGCACTGCTTATTCAGATTTACCTGGCCTCCCGATTCCTGGTATCTGCCTCTGTGTTCCAGACCTCCGCTCCTGACTTTCTGGTTCTGAACTCCAGCTGGTGTGAAGACCTGCTCCCTGCCCCTGCCACATGCTAACCAATAGGCCTGGCAACCTACATACCAGCCCTGACAGGTAGTTGCATGTTTAATTACTAGATTTGTATGCCCAGATACCATGCACATGTGCAAACAGGTTGATGTAGCTTCAGACTTAGAGGCCATCTGTGGAAAAATTGCCCCTCGCTGTCCATGTTAGTGGCATGAGGAGAGGACTCCCTTGTGGGATATTGTAAACTCTCTTCCCATGTGGATACTGATTTATGTGTCTAGGTATTCAGCAGGTCTGAAACCAATAAACAAGGCTGCAACATGCACAGACACTCTGCAAGGGGAGCAATTTGGATTTAAATTTCCATGTGCCTTCGTGCATCTGTGACATGGGGCTAATGATGCTCCCATAGATTGCAGTGGGGTTAACTCATTCAGGTTTGTGCAGCTTTTGGAGATTATGAGATGGAAATCTCTGCAAAAGTGCCATGTTCCTGTAAGGTGACAACTCACTTATATTTCAGGTTACCTGCAGAGCACAATGGCTGGCTCTGAATGGCACCTTTCCTGAAGATATCAGCTGTATAAAACTAGGGATGGAGCATATTTGGAGAGCAGAGAGCGACTCGGCTCCCAAACACGAGTGCCCTATTGAAGCCACATGCCTTGTGACTGTAGAAAACACCTGTGGAAAAGTCAGATGGATGACAGGCAAAGATCAAGTGCAATACACAGTTGGGGGATTTCATCTGTCAGTCTTCTTCAAATTCAGGCGAGGTGTGTGAGGAGAAGTTATAGGCCACTAATGGCTCCTAAGGGTATGTCTACACTACCCGCCGGATCGGCAGGCAGCAATCGATCCAGTGGGGGTCGATTGATCGTGTCTAGTCTAGACGCGATCAATCGACCCCCGAGTGCTCTCCTGTTGACTCCTGTACTCCAGCGCCGCAAGAGGTGCAGGCAGAGACAATGGGGGAGCAGCAGCAGTCAACTCACCACGGTGGAGACACCACGGTAAGTCAATCTAAGTACGTCAACTTCAGCTACGTTATTCACGTAGCTGAAGTTGCGTCACTTAGATCGATTTTAAATATCACACCATTAGTAAACAACACAGTAGTTCTCCAGGATCTAACTGCCTGTATATTTATTTAGCAAAACACATAAGATCATGCTTAAAGTTAAACATACGTTTAAGTTCTTTGCTCAGCTGGGGCCTTAAATAGAACTTGTTCTAGTGCCATTGGTGACAATATTACTCCCCTTCTTAGAGAAGAACAAGAAAACTCACCAAGTTTACTATAAACAGGCTTGAAATTTACAAAATACCCAATATATAGTTTAACTCCCCCCCCACCAATATAAATCACCATTTAGTGCCAATCAAATATTCCAGAACATTGCTACTGAACTTCAAACTATAGAACATAGTCATTTTGCAGCAACGCACTCAATCTTTCAGGTGACACTAGCTCTCAGCATGGGTAATTTAATGATTGCCCATTTCTTTCGGCTTCTCTTTGTGTTCTGTCAACAAGACTTTAGGTGTAATGACAGGTGCCCTTCGTGTCAATCAAACTATCTTGTGGTCTGAGAAAAGACCTCTTTGAGTCATAATCAAAACCATCTTGGCATTGATTTCTTGGCATTTAAGGAAGTACCTTCAATTGCACTTTCCCAGTTCTCCATCGTGCATTTGCTCTGGGGCGGGGGATGGGGGGTGTTAAATGTGACAGTACCATGCTGCCACTGATATTAACATTCTGGAGAAGTAGTAAAGCTTAAAGTTTCAGCTGTAAGCTCTGGACTGATGGATCTGTTTATCCTTAAGCTTTTCCTGATCTGTAGCAAGACTGATGACTTTTGGCCATTGCTGGAGAGTTGTGGCATCCAAAATCAAATGGAAACAAAGGCTGATTAGTAGTTGAGCAGGGGATCCCATCTCAACAGTGGGGAATTTCTGTGATCCAGCATAGCCAGGTATGGCTCTCCTTTACTCGGCTTGGTTTCTACTAGCTGATGATTTCCACTCTATGCTGTATTCTCTTGATTGACCACTTGACTGGATAGCAGGACACTAGCACTGGTAGATGTACCATGAGGAAAACCATAGCTAGTAAAGCCACTCTTGCTATTTTGCATGAAAGTATTTTCAACCAAAAATACCCTTGCTTTTCAAAAATGAACATTTTAATGAAAAAATGTTGCCCTTATCAACACTTTCCAGTTTTTATGTAGAATTTTCAGCTGTAGTTTTTTGACATAAATGATATCAAGATCCTAGTGAAAACAGGGGGGTTGTAACTGAAATTTTTCAAAAATGATTTTGGCAAAGAATATTGCGGAAACTTTGGTAAAACATGGAAAAGCTTTTTTTGAACTTGGTGAATAGAAACAACAACTTTCCCATTTCCATCCAGCATGAACAAGATATAGACAAACTGCTGGAATTCTTGTGAATACTGCTAGACCCTTGTCTGAGGCCAGCACCTCAGGTATTGCATAGTGGGCCAAAATAACTGGAGTTCCACCATTACTATGGAAATTTGTGTGTTCTTTCAGGCTCTCCAGCTCCAAATAATGACTATAAGCACCCACCTTTCATTACCCAGTGTGAAAAGACCTGTTCCACCTTTTGCCATTGGTGAGATGGCATGTCAGCAGAGATCACAGGCTCCTTAGACTTTGATGTGTGATGTTATAAGCAAATTGAACATTTTTCTAATCTCTCCCTCAATTTGCACATTCAGATTCAGGATCCAAACAGCCAGTTCCTGCCCTGGCACTCACACCTCTCTTCCATGTGTCCCAAATAAGTGACCTTTGACATTTCCAGTCCCAGTGGTTGTGGTACCACAAGTCCTCCACTTTTCAAAGTTAGACTGTCCGTAACTGTTATTTCCTCCTGGAGTGGCACTGGCACTTCCTCTGTCATTTGTAAAAAGAAAAGGAGTACTTGTGGCACCTTAGAGACTAACAAATTTATTAGAGCATAAGCTTTCGTGAATTACAGCTCACTTCATCGGATGCATTTGGTGGAAAAAACAGAGGGGAGATTTATATACACACACAGAGAACATGAAACAATGGGTTTATCATACACACTGTAAGGAGGGTGATCACTTAAGATAAGCCATCACCAGCAGCAGGGGGGAAAGGAAGAAAACCTTTCATGGTGACAAGCAAGGTAGGCTATTTCCAGCAGTTAACAAGAATATCTGACAGGTTTCAGAGTAGCAGCCGTGTTAGTCTGTATTCGCAAAAAGAAAAGGAATACTTGTGGCACCTTAGAGTATCTGAGGAACAGTGGGGGGTGAGGTGGGGGGGAGAAATAACATGGGGAAATAATTTTACTTTGTGTAATGACTCATCCATTCCCAGTCTCTATTCAAGCCTAAGTTAATTGTATCCAGTTTGCAAATTAATTCCAATTCAGCAGTCTCTCATTGGAGTCTGTTTTTGAAGCTTTTTTGTTGAAGGATAGCCACTCTTAGGTCTGTAATCGAGTGACCAGAGAGATTGAAGTGTTCTCCAACTGGTTTTTGAATGTTATAATTCTTGACGTCTGATTTGCGTCCATTCATTCTTTTACGTAGAGACTGTCCAGTTTGGCCAATGTACATGGCATTTGCTCCAACCCCTCAGACAGAGACAAACACCTACAAGATCTCTATCATGCATTCCTACAGCTACAATACCCACCTGCTGAAGTGAAGAAACAGATTGACAGAGCCATATGAGTACCCAGAAGTCACCTACTACAGGACAGGCCCAACAAAGAAAATAACAGAACGTCACTAGCCATCACCTTCAGCTCCCAACTAAAACCTCTCCAACGCATCATCAAGGATCTACAACCTATCCTGAAGGACGACCCATCACTCTCACAGATCTTGGGAGACAGGCCAGTCCTTGCTTACAGACAGCCCCCCAATCTGAAGCAAATACTCACCAGCAACCACACACCACACAACAGAACCACTAACCCAGGAACCTATCCTTGCAACAAAGCCCGTTGCCAACTCTGTCCACATATCTATTCAGGGGATACCATCATAGGGCCTAATCACATCAGCCACACTATCAGAGGCTCGTTCACCTGCGCATCTACCAATGTGATATATGCCATCATGTGTCAGCAATGCCCCTCTGCCATGTACATTTGCCAAACTGGACAGTCTCTACGTAAAAGAATGAATGGACACAAATCAGACGTCAAGAATTATAACATTCAAAAACCAGTTGGAGAACACTTCAATCTCTCTGGTCACTCGATTACAGACCTAAGAGTGGCTATCCTTCAACAAAAAAGCTTCAAAAACAGACTCCAATGAGAGACTGCTGAATTGGAATTAATTTGTAAACTGGATACAATTAACTTAGGCTTGAATAGAGACTGGGAATGGATGAGTCATTACTCAAAGTAAAACTATTTCCCCATGTTATTTCTCCCCCCCACCCCACCCCCCACTGTTCCTCAGATATTCTTGTTAACTGCTGGAAATAGCCTACCTTGCTTGTCACCATGGAAGGTTTTCCTCCTTTCCCCCCCTGCTGCTGGTGATGGCTTATCTTAAGTGATCACTCTCCTTACAGTGTGTATGATAAACCTATTGTTTCATGTTCTCTGTGTGTGTATATAAATCTCCCCTCTGTTTTTTCCACCAAATGCATCCGATGAAGTGAGCTGTAGCTCACGAAAGCTTATGCTCTAATAAATTTGTTAGTCTCTAAGGTGCCACAAGTACTCCTTTTCTTTTTGCGAATACAGACTAACACGGCTGCTACTCTGAAATCTGTCATTTGTGGCACACTCAATCATTCATCTTTTGCCCAACTAATAAGTTTCCTGCAATGTAGATAACTGGGGATCTTGCTTAATTCTAACTCTTAGGTCTGTTAATTTCTTGTATGACAAACAGACAAACTGGACATGGTTCAAATGACCTCTCCATATCATCATGCCTGGCCAGAAAGGCCTGTTGACTTTATCAGTGACAGGTAGATACTCTCCTGCTCTGGGTTTAAATAGAATGTTTTATTTCTGCAAATGCGGCATTATTCTTTGTAGCTGGAAGGTTCTTTTCATGATTTCCTCCCAAAGCTTGTGGTAAGACTCTACTGTAGTGTCTCTCCCATACACATCCAAAGAAAGCCCACATGGATGCCTCTTTTTCAATGTCAGGTTTCAGAGTAGCAGCCGTGTTAGTCTGTATTCGCAAAAAGAAAAGCAGTACTTGTGGCACCTTAGAGACTAACAAATTTATTTTATATTAATAAATTTGTTAGTCTCTAAGGTGCCACAAGTACTGCTTTTCTTTTTCAATGTATACATGTTATTTCTATGGATGGGAGAGAGATGGATGCACAAGCCACTGGCTTCCCTTCATTCAGTAATACAGCTCAGATGCACACTACTTCTTTACTCCTATCCTCAGCCTTGTCTACCATGGGACTTTATCCACCAAGGAAGCTGCACTGGTGCAGACCCCTACTGAAAACTGGTGCAATGGGATTTGCTTGGAAATCCATCCATCCAGAACCGCTTGAAAATCCCAGTTTACCAAGCCCTCAAAATTGGCTGCTCAGAAGAACCTCTGGCCACAAAGTGGAGACCTGTTGAAAATAGACCTATAAACACCTACCATACAGCACAGTCACCCATTCAGGCACAACTCTATAAAGACAGACCTTCCTTTGTGCCTTGAGAAACACGAGATCAAAGCCCTGTCAGAACAGTGGGAGAATGAATTCCAGAGGCTAAGGAGCTCCACTGGAAACAGCCTGCCTCCGTCCACCAGCCGTCCACATATAGAGCCCATGACAGCAAGTTTGCCCAAGCTGTTGCGGAAGATTTTAGGAGAGGAGAGGAGAGGGGCCTGATTCTGACCTGTTCCTGGATTTACCCACTGGAGGACGCATGTAATTTGATGAGCGTTAGCTCTCTATTGCAGTGAAAGCGCTGCATGTTTGTTTCTCCTAACTGGAGCAGTGCTTTCCCAATTGTCTTTATATTTCACAGCAGCTTCTTGGGGAAACCAAAAAGCGTCTTCCTGTTTTATATACATGCTGCAGGCTGCCCCACTGCACTGCATGAGCACTAATCACTCAGAAGGATAACCCTTATCTGTCTTAGAGCAAGGTCCCAGTTCTCCTCTCACACCTCCATGACTCCAGGGAAGTTAATAGTTACACCAGATTTGGAGAGGGAACTCTAATGGCCTCTCAAAGGCAGCAGTGTGTGCTCCCACTTACTGGCGCTGAAGATGGTGAGGCCAGGATTGCAGCCATGCCTGTGACATCCATCCAGGTTGCAGCCATGCCTGTGACATTCATCCAGACAGTACCCAGGGTTTTGAGGCACCTCCAACCACCACCTGTCCTTAGCCTGACAGAGTCTTGTCTCTGATTGATGTGGATCAGCTCCCTAAACCCCCAACCTCTGGCAGCACCAGCAACATCCACAGGCCTCGCTCTCCTTGTGTAGGTAGCAACAGACACACACCAACCCTGAGTCCTGAGAGAATTTCCTGTAGTGTCCAGCCCCTTACCCAATAAAGATGCACAGAATTACCAGGCCTGCCATTGCCAAAGGAACAGAACACACCAGGCTGTAAGATTCAACTCAGGATCAGCACTTTGCTAGACCCACAGCTCTGAGATATATTTATAGTGAAAACAAGAATAAATTTCTGATTAAAGACTAGAGCAGGTGTGGCCAAACTGTGGCTCACTGAGCCTCCCACACACTCCCCCCATTCCTCACCTACCAGACTGGGCTGTGGGGAGCTCAAGGCTTCTCCCCTTAAGTGGGGTGGTGGAACTAGGGGCTTCTGCCCTGCAGGGAGGAGGGTCTTGGGACTTTAGCCCTGTACCCCGATAAGTGCTATCCCAAAGGGCATGTTGTGCATGTCTTGCGGCTCTCACACTGCTGCACTGGGCAGTACAGTATGAGGAGGAGGTGAGTAGCCCTCAGTGGTGAAAGAACAGGTTAAGCACTATTTGGAAAAGCTGGACATGCACAAGTCCATGGGTCCAGATCTAATGCATCCGAGGGTGCTGAGGGAATTGGCTGATGTGATTGCAGAGCCATTGGCCATTATCTTTGAAAACTCATGGCGATTGGGGGAGGTCCCAGATGATTGGAAAAAAGCAAATATAGTGCCCATCTTTTAAAAATGGAAGGAGGAGAACCCGGGGAACTACAGACCAGTCAGACTCACCTCAGTCCCTGGAAAAATCGTGGAGCAAGTCCTTAAGCAAACAATTTTGAAGCACTTGGAGGAGAGGAAGGTGATCAGGAACAGTCAACATAGATTCACCAAGGGCACAAGTCATGCCTGACCAACCTGATTGCTTTCTATGATAAGATAACTGGCTCTGTGGATATGGGAAAGCAGTGGATGTGATATATCTTGACTTTAGCAAAGCTTTTGATACAGTCTCCCACAGTATTCTTGCCATCAACTTAAAAAAGTATGGCTTGGATGAATGGACTATAAGGCGGATAGAAAGCTGGCTAGATCCTCGGGCTTAACAGGTAGTGATCAATGGCTCAATGTCTAGTTGGCAGCCGGTATCAAGCGGAGTGCCCCAGGATTTGGTCCTGAGGCCAGTTTTGTTTAACATCTTCATTAATGATCTGGATGATGGAATTGATTGCACCCTCAGCATGTTTTCAGATGGCAGTAAGATGGGGAGTCAGGTAGATATGCTGGAGGGTAGAGATAGGGTTCAGAGTAACCTAGACAAATTGGAGGATTGGGCCAAAAGAAATCTGATGAGGTTCAACAAGGACAAGTGCAGAGTCCTGCACTTAGTACGGAAGAATCCCATGCACTTCTACAGGCTGGGGACCGACTGGCTAAGCAGCAGTTCTGCAGAAAAGGACCTGGGGATTACAATGGATGAGAAGCTGGATATGAGCAGATGACAGAACGAGGAGTAATGGTCTCAAGTTGCAATGGGGGAGGTTTAGATTGGATATTAGGAAAAACTTTTTCACTAAGAGGGTGGTGAAACACTGGAATGCGTTACCTAGGGAGGTGGTAGAATCTCCTTCCTTAGAGGTTTTTAAGGTCAGGCTTGACAAAGCCCTAGCTGGGATGATTTAACTGGAACTTGGTCCTGCTTTGAGCAGGGGGTTGGACTAGATGACCTTCTGGGGTCCCTTCCAACCCTGATATTCTATGATTCTATGATTCTATGATATGAGTCAGCAGTGTGCCCTTGTTGCCAAGAAGGCTAATGGCATATTGAGCTGCATTAGTAGAAGCATTGCCAACAGATTGAGGGAAGTGATTATTCCGCTCTATTCGGCACTGGTGAGGCCACATCTGGAGTATTGTGTCCAGTTTTGGGCCCACCACTACAGAAAAGATGTGGACAATTGGAGAGAGTGCAGCGGAGGGTAACAAAAATTATCAGGGGGCTGGGGCACATGACTTATAAGGAGAGGCTGAGGGAACTGGGAATGTTTAGTCTGCAGAAGAGAAGAGTGAGGGGGGATTTGATAGCAGCCTTCAACTACCTGAAGGGGGGGATACCAAAGAGGATGGAGCTCGGCCGTTCTCAGTGATGACAGATGACAGAATAAGGAGCAATGGTCTCAAGTTGCAGTGTGGGAGGTCTAGGTTGGATATTAGGAAACACTAGTTCACTAAGAGGGTGGTGAAGCACTGGAATGCGTTACCTAGGGAGGTGGTGAAATCTCCATCCTTAGAGGTTTTTAAGGCCTGGCTTGACAAAGCCATGGCTGGGATGATTTAGTTGGTGTTGGTCCTGCTTTGAGCAGGGGGTTGGACTAGATGACCTCCTGAGGTCCCTTCCAATCCTAATCTTCTATAATTCTATGACGCTATGATTCTCAAACTTCTGAAGATCATTGTATGCAGCTGGGACGTTCTTCTGGTGGTAGCTGGATCGGTGATCTGCTAGGTCACTCCAATCTTTGACTCTGGGAGCCAGCCTTACCCTGCTCTGCTGTGAGAACCCCCACTCCAGGGTTGTTCACACACGGCCTGTGGCATGTAAGCTGTTCCTTGGATTGTGCAACCGAATGACACTAGCCAAGATCTCCATTCCCAGACACAACCCTAGGAACCTCCATCTTGCAGTGTTCAGTTATGCCTGCTGGATACTGCAAACTTATATGAGTTTGTCAACTTAACAAAGAAATTGATATGTACCAGGCTTGTTATCCCAAGGGGAGTCTCTGACACGCTTCAAACCAAATGCACTGTTTCAGGTAGCATAAACAGATTTATTTACTACAAAGATAAATTTTAAGTGATTATAAGTCAAAGCATAATAAGTTAGATTTGGTAAAATGAAATAAAAGCAAAAGACATTCTAAGCTGATCTTAACACTTTCAGTGTCCTTACAAACTTAAATACTTCTCACCACAGGCTGGCTGGTTGCCCTTCAGCCAGGCTCTCCCTTTGGATTAGCACTTCTGTCGCTTGGTGTAGAGTCTGTAGATGTAGGTGGAAGAGAGAGGAAGAGCATGGCAAATATCTCTCCCTTTTATCATGTTCTTTCTTCCCTCTGACTTTGCCCTCTCCCCCTTCAGAGACAGGTGAGCATTACCTCATCACAGTCCCAAACTGACCAAAGGAAGGGGGGGTGAGTCACTCGAGAGTCTAACAGATCCTTTGTTGTTGCCTAGGCCAGTGTCCTTTGCTCCTGTGAGGCTGGGCTGGGTTTGTCCCATACATGCCCTGATGAGATGTGAACTGCCCCTCTGCTCTTGGAGTTTTTGCCTCTGCTTGTTTTAAGCCATGAGGTCACATTTTCAGTCTCATAACTATATACATGCAACCTATAACATTACTATAACAATTATTACTATAACATTACCATAGCAACAGTGTTCGGTACATCATGAGCCTTCCAAAGATACCCGACATGACAAACTTTGCATTAGATACCACACAATCATATTATAGGGATGAACATGGGGTGAAGGGTGTTCCCATGAGGTACCGAATGTCACAGCGGCTCAGAAGATCAGTAAGTCTGGCCACTTCTGGACTAGAGATTCAGGAGATAGTGAGTAAGAATATTGAAAACAAATGGTTACATATAAAACTAAATCATAACTGTCACCGTGCCTCTGTGGGTCACAACTGAGAATACCAAATTCAAGACAAATTGCTGAAAAATAGAGCAGACACACCCCAAAACTGGTGGTTATTCTCCCATAAGATATACCAAATCAGCAAGAAAAGGAAACTTCTGTTTCACCACACTGGCTAACAAGAAGTCAGAAAAGCAGTCTCCTTAGCCATTCCAGTCATGGATTCAACACCCAGACACTAGACTTAACAATGAGTGGTTATTTAAAACCAATTTCATCAAACAAAAGGGTTCTTCTGATTCCAGAGGACCAGCCACATACCCAGGTCAATATACAACTCAGATCTTACCCAATAATCATTCTGTTGCCAATCCTTTGGTATCTAAAATCTAAAGTTTTATTTATAAACAGAAAGAAGGAAAGGTGAGAGTTAAAATTGGCTAAAGGAATCAAATACATACAATAATTGCAAAAGTGTTTGGATCAGGCTTGTAGCAGTGATGGAATAAACTTCTGGCTTGTTAAGACTCTGGTTGCTCAGTCTCTTGGTTACAATGCTCCTATTAGTATAAGTTCATAGTATTGAGGTTTGAGCAGAAAAAAAGGAAAAATGGAGATGTTTCCAGGACCTTTTATAGCTTCTGCCAAGTGAAGGGAAACCTATTGTTTTCTGTAATTTTCCACAGTAAGAACAAGATGGTGTTTGGAGTCACATGGGCAAGTCATATGTCCATGCATGATTTCGCTTAATCATAGAATCATAGAATATCAGGGTAGGAAGGGACCTCAGGAGGTCATCTAGTCCAACCCCCTGCTCAAAGCAGGACCAATCAGCAACTAAATCATCTCAGCCAGGGTTTTTGTCAGACCTGACCTTAAAAACTTCTAAGGAAGGAGATTCCACCACCTCCCTAGATAACCCATTCCAGTGCTTCACCACCCTCCTAGTGAAAAAGTTTTTCCTAATATCCAACCTAAACCTCCCCACTGCAACTTGAGACCATTACTCCTTGTTCTGTCATTGGCTACCACTGAGAACAGTCAAGATCCATCCTCTTTGGAACCCCCTTTCAGGTAGTTGAAAGCAGCTATCAAATCCCCACCTCATTTCTTCTCATAGCAGAGGCCATCACAGGAAAGTCCATTAAGTTTAGATAGGCATCTCCCATGGTGCACCGTGAGTTAAGTATTCCTTGATGAGCCATTTAACTTGAATAATCCCTTCAAGATGTGCAGGCTAAATACCTTGTGGGCGTTACCACAGGAGCAAACATATTTGAAACACAGGTATAGAGCTAATACTCATAACTTCAAATACAAAAATGATACATGCATACAAATAACATAATCATATTCAGCAAATCATAACTTTTCCATAGACACCTTACTTGACATACTTTGTACAAGATTTGTTGCAATTATATAACAGTGATAGCAACAATGATGTACATGGTCATATTTTATCAGATAATGTCACAATAACAACATGCTTTCTAGAGAATAAACTTAACTAACAACATTAACCTCCTGTTTGAGTGAGATAAAGTCTTCTTCAGCATTTTCAACCAAGGCTGGCTGAGACCCTGCTTTGATGAATGCCAATGTGCTATCTGTTTGCTTCCTACATTCAGGATGCTAGTGTGTCTTCCTTGGCTTCTAGAAATACCCCCAAAGTTAATTGACTTTACTCACAGATAGGATAACCCCTCGTGGCTTGTTGTTTCCTATGTGCTCCTTTCCCATTGATTATACATCCCTTCAGTCACATTTGACTCTATATGTAAATAGCCATCCATTGTCTTAGCTTATGATGCTTAATATACATCCCAACCAAGAGAGAGACATTTCTTACCTCCTGTCAGGAGGAACTGGTCTAAGGCATGTCACATTTTGCTGACCTGCTTTTACCTTATGCTTAATGTAATTTTCTGGTACGGCTTCATAACCCCTTCCATCGAACCCATACCTACCTTTCATAATGCTATTGCTGACCAGTGTGACACCAGCATTCATTTGAGAGTTCATGCCATTCTTTGAACCAGAATGTACATACCAGAATCAGGAGATGCCTTTACCCCTCTGCGCTCGCTTGTTGGTTGGCTTAAGAGGTTCTTGGGTAACAATGACCCCATGGGAATGTCTAACTCTGCTGGAGGTAGTAGATAGCAGATTTTCTGTGCTGGAACCACAAGGATTAAGATTGTAGCTTCTCCTTGTATAAGCATGCAACTGGGAAAGGCCTTCTTGCATCTTTTACCCTTCTTATATTGCCACATAGGGGTAGGATGTGTCAAGCCCTAGCTATCTATCTGGATCACTTTGTCCATCACAGAAATGCAGCCACCTCTGGGATACATATATGGCAATTGTTTAATTGCACAGCAATTTTATCCAAGAATTTAAGACAGGAAGTAAAAAAGACTACCACGTCCTTGGTAAACTGCAGGGAAAATGTAGGAAGGCAGGATCTAAATGGAAATTACCCAAAACAGGCTGGGCGAAAAGAGTCCTGTAACGTGCACAAGTGACCAGGACCTTGGTTTTTATGTCACATCCAAATACCATGAGAGCCCCTGCAGCCAAGGAGTAGCTTTCGGCCCTCCAAGAACTGCAAAAAGCAGCAGACCATGGCATGGGATAGCAAATGAGAGAATTGATCCAGTCAGTTGGGACAAGTTTTCCTTTATTATCTGCATGCAAAAGTTTCAACTGCGTCCGTAAAGCAAGGGAGGTGTGAAAGACATGAGTATCAGTTTGGTGATATAGCCAAGAAGATCTGAAATACTCTACTGAATTACTTTTGCCCTTGACCCAAGTTGTAGGTTTGAAAAGAAAACCAGCTCTGTATGCTTTTGTACAAACTAAAAAATAAGCCAAATTTAAAATTAGTTACAATTCTCACTAAAAGACTAATTACTGATACTGCCTTATTAAATGATACGATATAGACAATACAGTTATCAGATCAAGGCTACTGGTGAAATTCTCTCAGTAAATCAATGAATTAACAGTGATAGGGAAAGGAACCACTAGTTGATCAAATCATCAAATGAGCAGAGCCAATAATCAAAACGTAACACACGGCAGTTCTTACACATATTAATCCCAGCATTTTAACCAGCCATTTCCAACTTCTCAGTCCTTTGAAATAATATCTGGACTCCTTCAAAATCACTGTTTAGTAAGTGGCTTATACAGTGGGCTCCCCCTATGGCTAATATCCTTTCCCTTTGATATAGCAGTAACTGTTCAGCAACTTTAATTCCTCTTTTATGGCAGAATGGTTTTTGCTCACACACTTTTACAACCCAGGTTGACAAAGTGATTTAAGGTAGGATTAGGTTAGAATTTAAATTGGGAAATTATGAATGGCACCTACTTAATATAACTGTATACACACACTCATTCACCACTTACAATGGGTTAGAGAAAAATGCTGCTGCTGGGGGCAGGCATCCCTCCCCAACCAATCACAAGACAAAAAAGCAGGAACAGGTTACTTATTAAAAAGAGATTTGCTCTTCAACTTGTGTGGTCTTTGGAGCATCAGATTCGGGACTGCAGTGCCAGGGACCAGGTGACGTGGTCTCTAGTCAGCAATACATGCTAGCTGTTTGGGCTTCCTCCAGGCACTCAGCTGGTTAGGCTGGGACAGCCTAGGGGGCAGTTGGTCTCCTCTAGGCAAAGCAGGGGCATCAGCCTTTCGTAGTCGTGTAGTGGCCAGGCAGGAACACGATTGTGACGTTCCCTCTGGTGTTATGTACATCTGTGATCTGCTAGGTCACTCTAATCCTTGACTCTGGGAGCCAGCCTTACCCTGCTCTGCTGTGAGAACACCCACTCCTGTTCACGCACAGCATCTGGCATGTAAGCTGCTCCCAGCTACTTGCAACTGAATGACACTAGCCAATATTTCTGGTCCCAGACACAACCCTAGGAACCTCTGTCTTGCAGTGTCCAGTTACACATGCTGGACGCTGCAAGCTTATATGAGTTAATCAATTTAACAAAGAAGTTTATATGTACCAGGCTTGTTATCCCAAGGAGAGTTTCTGACATGCTTCAAACCAAATGCATTGCTTCAGGTAGAATAAAGAAAAGGAGTACTTGTGGTACCTTAGAGACTAACAAATTTATTTGAGCATAAGCTTTCATGAGCTACAGCTCACTTCATCCTGTAGCTCACGAAAGCTTATGCTCATATAAATTTGTTAGTCTCTAAGGTGCCACAAGTACTCCTTTTCTTTTTGCGAATACAGACTAACACGGCTGGTACTCTGAAACCTGTCATTAGGTAGAATAAACAAACAGAAGTATTAACTATAAAGATTGATTTATAATCACTTAAAATCTAAGCGTAACAAGTCAGATTTAGTCAAATGAAATAAAAGCAAAATGCATTCTAAGCTGATCTTAACACTTTCAATGCCCTTACAAACTTAGATGCTTCTCATCACAAGCTGGCTGGTTGCCCTTCAGCAAGGCTCTCCCCTTTGATCAGCACTTCAGTCGCTTGGTGGTGGTGTCTGTAGGTGTAGGTGGAAGAGAGAGGAAGAGCATGGCAAACCTCTTTCCCTTTTATCATGTCCTTTCTTCCCTCTTGGCTTTACCCCTCCCCCCTCACTTCAGAGTCAGGTGAGCATTACCTCATTGCAGTTCAAAACTGACCAAAGGAAGGGGGGTGACTCCCTCAAGTGTCCAACAGATTCTTTTGTTGCTGTCTAGGCCAATGTCCTTTGTTCCTGTGAGGCTGGGCTGGGTTTGTCCCATATATACCCTGATGAGGTGTGAACTGCCTCTCAGGTCTTGGAGAGTTTTTGCCTGGGCTCATTTTAAGACATGAGGACACATTTTCAGCCTCATAACTACATACATGAAATTATAACCTGTAACCTTACTATAACAACAATGCTCAGTGCATCATGAACCTTCCGAAGACACCCAACATGTCAAACTTTGCATTGTATACCACACAATCATATTATAAGGATGAACATGGGTATGCTGTGTGTTCGCCTGAAGTACAGAGCATCACACCTCCCCTCTTAGTTTACTGCAAGAAGGTTAGTCACTGACTAGTTTGAAGGCAGTTTGTGTTATAGTTCTCTTGGCATCCAGCCATTAAGGCCATGAGACAGTGTGCCTCAGTTTCCCCATTCACACACAGCAAACCAGTTTTTTTATGGTTTCTCTGCTGTGAAAAGCTTTAAATCTGTTTACAGATATTAACTGAAAAGTAGCATTATCATAAGGTTGAATATCCATGTCAAAATTCTTATCCCAAAAATTTAACATTAATACTAATGCCATTTAAATTAAAGAAAACTAAGGTTTATACACTCCAGGCCATGCTTTCATGGACCAGTATCCCACACATGGATATCCAGCTTCATATTCCATGTAATTGGCTTGACACAAGCTTCTGCAAGGAGGCAAACAACGTAAAAGGGGTTATAGCAATGAGGAAAGAGATATCAGCCATGTAATGCACTTTCCAGTACGTGTCTCTAACCCCTTCATCCAGGGAGCTGGCAGTCCTTTATGAGCAGTCATGAGTTATTGTTAAGTATTTGTAGCATGGCAGTGCCCAACTGAGATCAGGGTCCCTCTGTGCTAGGCATTGTACAAATATATTGCAAGTCTAAGCCTCAAAGAGCTTATAATTGAAATAGACAAAGGTGGGTGTGGAACCAGAGGCATGGAGAAAGGCAGGTCACATAGCAAGTCAGTGGCAGAGATGGGAGTAGAACCTAGCTCTCTTGACGTTGTCTTGTGTCATACCCACTAGGCCACGGTACAACTCAAAGGGTGTATCTTCACTGCATCCGATGAAGTGAGCTGAAGATCACAAAAGCTTATGCTCAAATATATTTGTTAGTCTCTAAGGTGCCACAAGTCCTCCTCTTCTTCTTTTCGGCTTATTTTGATTTAGCTTAAACCTGTTCCTAGTTGACTTAAGCTAACCTGCAATAAGAACATCCATTTGGCCCATGGCCCCAATTTAATACTGCACCTTCGCTTAAATTGGTGCAACTCTCCGTGGAAGTGTCTACAGGCCCAAAGTCAAACCAGTGCCAATTTATGTAGAGATAAGGCGTTAGCAGAAAAGTCACTTGAAAGACAAGAGAGTGTATGGGAGTGACAAGGTAATAATAATATGCTGTAATTATTTATCTAGGGTACTTATGTGGCTGCCTCCATTATCATGCTATCTGAACCCTTCAACATCAGATGGATTTAGCCTCACAGCACCTCTGAGAAGCAGGGCAGGGCTATTATCTCTCTTTGCCTCAGTTTCCTAGGGGTGGGATTCACAGAGGTACTTAGGTACAATACTATAGCCCCTCAGCCTAAGCCTCGTGAGCTCAAGCCAGCTGCCCTGGGCCAGCCATGAGTGTTTTATTGCAGTGTAGACATACCCTGAATCTCCTTACCCTTCTTCCACCATGGTAACTGAAGCTCATGAGAGAGGAAAAAAAAGATATTTTATGTAAAAGCATGACTCACCCCAACTGATGGGTTGAGTAGACTTGTGCACCATTGATTTTTCATGCCCAGCGTCCTGTTGATTTCCCATGAATCAATGGCGGCATATGGTAAGAGGCCAGACAAAGAGAAAAACTCCAGAGTGTGATTTATCAGCTTTTGTCATTCAAATAATATTGGCTAATACCAAGGCTGTAATACAGGTCTCATTCACCAGCAGCTGTAGGGCATCTGTTCCAATGGGAGAAGTAGGAATTCAAAAACCTTCTTTGCAGGACATTAGGAAATAAGGAGGATCACATCAGCAGAGACTGTATTCCAGTTCCAAAAGGAATGAAAGGATGGAATGGCATAGCACATGTCTTCCTGGAATGTAAGGGGTTACCACATTCTTCCTTAGCACAAGGGACTAAAAGCAATGGTGCCTGAATAGTAAAGAGACACTACAATGAGCCCTTTAACAATATTGCCACATTATTATTTTGATGGAGAGTTACCTAGATGCTGTCATTTATTAGGCAATAATGCCAGGCTGAGTGCTAGCCCCAAAGTGGACATTAAGCTATCCTCTCTTCTTTCTCACGTTTTGTCCCATCTACGCTAGAGAACCTACCATTTAGGAGGATGTGGTTTGAACAAAGGAATGCCACACCCCACTTAACATATGGTTTGGTTTTCAGTGTAGATGGGTCTGATGCCTGTTTTAACCATTTTCCTGGAGCATGCTGTGATGCTGGCAGACCAAGTACCAGCTTCCGCTAAAGCCCCTAGGCCATACTGAATATTGACAACCGCATAGCTGGAATCCAGTCTGGTTCGCCTGGGTGTTCGTTTTGGTAAGATAGATATTAGAGTTGCAAGAACATGTTTGGTGCTTAGACCTTTATGAATTGCTTATAGGATGCTGTAGGTATTAGTCTCACTTCTCTGTACTCCATGTTATAAAGCAATAGCAAATGTTTGCATTGTGTAACTCATCAGACAGGAAAGAAGCCTTCTCCAATGCAAATGCTGGCTTCCTCCAGAAGATGTTAGGTCCTGCCCAATGAGAAGGCCTTGGAAATCAAATGAGCCATTATGAGACATCAAAAGAACAAAGACTTTAATTGCACTCACCACCTCCAAGAAGAGGCGACTTGCTCATGAACTCATCCCATCGGGTAGGGCTCTGGGGAGAAGGGGATAAAAATCCCTGACAAAGAGAAACTGGGTTCTTTCTGCTGCTTGGACTTTAAAGGGGCAAGAATCACTAAGCATAAGCAAAAGTCCCCAGCTGTTAGGGTTAGCTCTGAAGGACATATGGAGTTTGCTTATCATAGAAGTTTCTGTTATCTTTTGGAATCTAAAACTGTAACTTATTTATGTGTGTACATTATCTGCTTTAACCTTGTTTATAACTCTCATGTCCTTTTCCTAGTTAACTTTAGTTAGTTTATTACAGAATTAGCTACAAGTGTTGTCTTTGGTGAGACACTTAGGCTACAACTGACCTGGGGTAAGTGACTGGTCCTTTAGGACTGGGAATATCCTGAATATTGTTGTGATTGTTGGTGTAAGGGACCATCTATCCCAGAGGCAGGCTTGCCTGGGGTGGTAAGATAGACTGGAGTGCCCCAGCAGACCATCTGTGACTCCATGGTAAGGCTGTTATAGTGCTTGTGGAGTTCACACGTGTTATCTAATTATAAAACATATAACCAATGTGGGGTTTGTGCCCTGTTTCCTCACAGTCTGCCCTGAGGTTGGCACCCATAGTGTGATACATGCTACAGTCTGCATAAGAGCCCAAGGAACCATACAGTATAGGAACATGCTGTGGTCCCATCAGGTTTGAGCTGAAGGATTTTCCCCATTCTGGCCAAGTTTGTCTTTCTGTAATCACAAATCCCTCTGCTGTGAACCCATTTCTTATCCTGGTGGATTTGAGCAGCTTGTGCCTGTTGCTTTGAAGCTTATTAGTTATTCTGATATTCTCAGTCAACTGGTTCCTCCTGACCAGGAATCAGTAGATTCAGGGCAGCTTGTCTTCTGGCTGACATCTGACCTTGCGGATCATAAAGTCACTTTCTGTGAGCCAGACTGTGACATCCTTACTCTCACTGATGAGCAGCTACTTGTATTGAAAGTAGTGGCTCTGCTTGTCGGAGTAACTGCTGACAGCCCACGGCATTCAGACTCCTCAGTGCCTAAATCCCTTTTGAAAATGAGATGGAAGCTTCTCAGTCAGTTAGGCAGTGCAGCACTGAGCTCAGCAGCACCTAAATACCTTTAAACATCTGGGCCTTAATCTTTCTGTGCCTCATTTCCCAGCTGCAAAGTATGGGATAATAGCACTGCCCTACCCCACAGGGTTGTCATGAGAACCATACATCAAAGATTGTGAGGTGCTCAGCTGCTATGGGAATGCGGGGCCAAGTAAGTCCCTAAAGCAGACAGCGAGATTTTGTGGTAGTAAGTAACAGAGCTTGGAGAATAATCTTTTCTGCAAATAGCCATTCAGATTTGTTAATGGCCATGTGCATATTCATAGTGATGTTCCCTTTTCCTGGCATGAATCGTTAATAAAAATGAATCCCCCAAATACTGGAAGTGCTTCTGTGCTGTTACCAATCAGGGAATAGAAGCAATACCATGTGATGGATCTGACCAGTCATGGCTGTGGAACTCAGGTGCCTGTTACAGTGCTCCCCAGGTGATATTTACCAAATACATTCCAATAACCCATGCATTTTGAGAACATGGCAATCGGCTCTCAGATATTGTGTGACTAGAAAAGAGCAGCTGCAATCAGCAGATGAATTCTTCTCTGTGAACTGTTTATTCAGCTCTAGTAATTCTAAATCATGCTGCATGTTTGCTGTGCTATCACCTAAGAGATACATCTCTCCAACATATACAGTGTCCTGGGGTTTCAGAGTAGTGGCCGTGTTAGTCTGTATTCACAAAAAGAAAAGGAGTACTTGTGGCAGTTTAGAGACTAACAAATTTATTTGAGCATAAGCTTTCGTGAGCTACAGCTCACTTCATCGGATGCAGTGAAATGAGCTGTAGCTCACGAAAGCTTATGCTCAAATAAATTTGTTAGTCTCTAAGGTGCCACAAGTACTCCTTTTCTTTTTGTGTCCTGGGATTTCAAGAACCTTGAAAGTTGGTCTAGGAATCTGGGGGCTCTGTTCTCCGGCCCTTGTGAGCTGTAGCAGCTAGCCATTCACATTTCATCTTTGTTTCCATTTCCAAAGAATTTCACTACCACAGTCTTCATTATTGAATTGTGTATTTCCCTTGTATTGTACATATTGGTCACATAAGAAAGTCCAGAATCAGAACTTGGTTGCACAGAGTTTAAGGCCAGAATGGACCATTAGATCATCTCACCTGACTTTCTGCATACGCCATTCCATGTCACCCCGTCTCCTCTATATTGAACTCAATGACTTCAGGTAAAAGAAAGCACGTCAATCCCTAGGAAACTAAACTGTTGTGTGCCACAGCCAGAGAACAGGAGAGACTTTGCATCCAAACCTCATCAGATTACTACTGAATGGGGTTTCGAGCTGAATCCTTCCCGGTGAACCTGCTTCCATAGGGCTGGTTCAGGGTGGGATCCAAAACCAGAAGGAGGCTATTTTTCAGTTTAATTTTCAAATACAGGAGAAATCATGTTGAAATCTCACAAGAACAGCCCGCCTTGAGGGATATTTGCCAACATCCTGAATGGCCATCTCATAAGATCAGAAGATTTGGCAAGACTTCATCCATTTGGGCCTAGATTTGTATGTGAACAATGCACAAGATTTTGGTGCTGTCCAGTTGGAAGCCTAGACCTGATGCAGCATTAGATCCTAAAGCAGAACTCTAAACCTTATCAAGATCCTGCTCAGGAGCTGAGTGCTGCCTCCCTGTCTCTAATTGGGATTTATAATGCTAGACTTGGAATAGAATGTGATCTGTTCATTTTGTGACATCAAATTAAATCTCCCTGTTAACATACCTGGTGCCAGCTGATGCTCTTGGCAAAAGCCTCTCACTGAAGATTTATCACGTTTAATTGAGGTCAGATGCTTAACCTTGGTGATTGTTGCTCACATGCATTAGGCCGAAATAACCGCCAACTCTGGGCACCGGGGAGAAATATTGGCAGCACCAGCTTGGAAGATGTCTCACTTTGTCCTAGAGCAGTGATCAGAGACCATGTATTGGGGTCAGGTGGGCATGTCTCACGTGATTGATTTCCACTCCTTGTGGGGACACCGGGGACACTGCTTGACTTCAGTGCTTCTTGCCTATTACTTCTGTGTTTTTAGCTGCATGAAATATTTCTTTGGGAGAGACGGCTCTTGTGCATATGATTTTCACCTAGAAAAAAAAGGACACTGTGTGGTATTTCACAAGTGCATCAACTGGCTGCCGTATCCAAGGTCAAAACAGTGACTTTCATTGATGATCTGCTTGTATTTGATCATGTTCATTTTCATCTCTACGGCAGCCTCAAATGTGTCTTTCAGAGACCAGAACAGAGGAACTTCAAGTTCAGGCAAGATCAAGGTTAAGGAAATAAAATATCAAGAACATACACTGAATCACCGAGTCCCAAACTGATGGATAAGCAATTGCTCAGTGGGCCCTTCTGAAGGCCAAAATAGAGATTTATGGGTATGATCACATGGTGGGAGGGAAGCACACCCCTGCAATGCTGCATGGTTGTGCCAGGCATGGTACATCTGGTATGTTCACTGGGGTTAGGCTAGTTTCCCTGGTAACATGTTGAATCTTGGTGCCATCTTACCCAGGATCATCAGAAGAGAGTCTCCTCTCCACAAGCTGTGTGTTGTTAGCAGTTTTGTACTACATGATTCCAGACACATCACCATGGGCACGCTGTACTGTGGCCATTTGACCGTTGTTAGGAAGGGGTTATCTGGTCTGTGAATTGTGTTCATGAGAGACAGGAAGTGAGGGAGGTGGGCAAGGATCCTCCATGGGAAACATTTAAAAATCCTAACAGATTTCTTCCCATTGTTCCACCTCTAAATACTGGTAATTCACAGTTTGCCGGGTACAAGGGATGGGTTTAGCTGTTGTGGGCTTAGGTGAGCTTTGGGTAATAGGCTTAATAATTTAGTGTAGGGTCAAATAAAGTCAGAGGCAGCATGGTTCAGTGGATAGATCCTTACATTAGGAATCAGGAAACCCATTCCCAGCTCTGCCACTGAACTTTGCTATGAATTTGGGCATATTCTTCTGTCTGTGCCTCTTTCTCCTCCCGTCCTTTGTCTCTCATGGCTGAGTAGGCTGTAAGCTCTTCAGGATGCAGCCTGCCTGATCGGAGAGTGGCTAGTACAATGGGGGTCTCATCTCATTTGGGGCCTATAGGTGCTACCATAATACAAATAATTTTTATTTAGCCTGGACTGACATATGCTGGCTGGGTTTGGGATCGATTCAGTCAACTTTGTAGGAAATTAATTAGATCAGACTGAGGGGCAAGTGTGGCTGCATCTACACTGGAAAGCATTAGGGCTTGAGCCCTGGGTCCTGGCCTGACTCAGGCTTGGACCCTTGACCTCCATGGAGTCCTGGGAACCTGAGTCTGAACCCTGGGTTAGTGTGATTTGTATGTAGACGGAAGGGGATTTAGACTTAAGCCTGAGTTTGAACCCTGGGTTTATATTGCAGTGTAGACATACACCAAATCTCACTGAAAGTCAATTGGACTTAGGGTCATAAATCACAGAATCCCTTCAGTCCAGGAATTTCCCCCAGTACTGAAGAGTTTCGTACTAAACCTTTCTGTAGAGCTAGTTAAAATTTTTCACAGAAAAGGTTATTTTTGTCCAAAAATGGCCTTTTTTCAAAGAATTCTGAAATTTTTAATGAAAAAAAATTTTTTTTAAACAGCTCTAAATGAAGTGGTCAGGTCACATAATAGAGATGTTCAAAGTAAGAAAACAGGACGACATTGGCAACAGCATGTGGGTGCACTAAATACAGTCAATGGTGCCTTCATCAAGGTGATACAAGGGTTTTATGCTCCATCTCAGACCTCTTGTGCAGCTTCTACCCATACTAGGAAGTGAATGCACCTGGAGTAGGACTTCTTGCATATGCAGCAGCTCCTCCGTGTGAGCAGGGGTTGCACAATCAGGACCCTGGCTATTCACAGGCATTTCTGAAGTGGGATTAGGTGCAAAATAATGTACAAGGGGCTGGGTTAGTGGCAGGCCATTGTAATGCCACATGGGGGAAGCTTAGCTTGTGTCCTGGAGTCCCTAAAGAAGCAGTTCTCAACCAGGGGGCCACAAGCAGGTTTCAGGGGGTGGCCAGCATAAGACACACTGGGGATAAGGGCAAAAAGCCTAAGCCCAAGTCCCACTATGCAGAGCTGAAGACTTCAGTTTAGCTTTGCAGGGTCCCCTGTGGCATGGGGCCCCAGATAATTGCCCTGCTTGCTGCCCCTTAATGCCAGCCCTGGCTTTTATATGCAGAAAACCAGTTGTGGCACAGCTGGGCCGTGGAGTTTTATAGCATGTTCAGGGGTGCTCCAAAAGTAAAAGGTTGAGAAACCCTGCCCTATAGCACTCAGGACTTGGGAAAGTTGCAAAGGCAGGGAGTCACGTCTCCCGCTAGTAGTAACTGGCTAGTAGTACCTGGCTGCTACCTGCAATGGTATTGCTAAGCTACAGCACTGAGGGTGCAGTGCAGCCATCCCTGTCTCTACACGATGCAGTGTGTTGGGGGGCACTGGGTGTGTAAGCAAGGGCTGAATGAGCTCTCCCCCTGACAGCTAGTGATGAGGTAGGATGGGGGGGGGAAGACTTAAGGGCCAGACTGTATTTCCATGAACACACCTACTCTGCCTAGGTATCCAGCAGACAGAGCTGTGCTGCCCAAGTGATCTGTTCTGGCTGGTGCTGGGTCACGAATCACTTTAGTGCTGAATGCAGGGGCAATGACATCTTTAATGCATGAGTAGAGGGCAGCAGAACTGTATTCCGCCTGTCATGAGAGTATTCAGCCTGTCAACTGAACTGCACTCGCTGAGCAGGGAATTCGGATGCCAGATCCCAGTGAATGGGAGAGAGGCTGGGGACAGGTGTTCTGCCCCCTCAGTGTGGGCTCTGCCTGAGTCATAGTCACCATGTGACTTGCCCCCTGCACTGTTTAAAGACAGAGCTGATTAGTCCATTGGGAGTCTTTTGTTAAGTGATGACTAGAGCTGAAATCACTAATAATCAGGTCTAAGTGCCGAAGCCTTGGACCTGCTGCTGGACGATGTTTCTGTGGAAGAGACAGCCCAGCCTGCACTAGCAGTGAGGCTCCCCCACTGAGAGCTGAAATCACGGAGCACTGGGTGGAACCTCAGGAGACCAACTCGTAGAGATTACAGGAGAGAGGCCGATGGCAGCAGAAGGTGACGGTGCAGGGCCATGGGCAATGGAGCAGATGACGGCCCAGTGGTGGCACGAGGAACGACAACAGCAGAGTGAACAATGGCGCAGCGGCAGGCTGTGATGCAGAGTGAGCGGCGGCAACCCCGGGCCAGTTGCGGTAGCAGCAGCGGAAGCGTTGCTTGACATCTTTCCACCCACCCGGGTGGGAGGCAAACTCACGTGAATGCACCTTGGAAAGGAGGCCCAGTTTTACTGGCATAGTTGTAGTGTCCCATATACACTGCAGAATAACACTGTTATACCCTGATTCCAGGGAGACAATCATGGGCCAGTGTAGGCTGCTGGCAAAAGTAAAGCTCTGAGCTGTCATAGGTCTGATCAAGTATTAACCCTGTTGGGTGAGGACACAAATTATGTTTACAGCCATGTCACTATAGCACAGAGGGAGCCTAAGATAGAGAAGAACCAGAAGAATCATCTTGACTGCCAGAAGATACCATTGTGGTGGGAGCAGTATAAAATCCTAGATGGGTGGATGGCTAGACAGAGGTTCTACCAGGATTTATTACGGAAATAAAAACGTGGCAACATTCAAGAGGGGATGTCTTTCTAAAAATCTGTTTTAGCTCAACCACAAGCTACTGAATCACTGGGTGAGTTCCTGGCTTGTGTCATGCCGGACGTCAGACTAGATGATCACAGTGGTCCCATCTGATTTTAAAATCTTTGAATCAGTTTGTGCTGCATCTTTCATTGGTGCTGTATTCGAGAAGGCTTCACAGTCACAAAAGTGATAAAAAAGGAGAGAGAAAAATATTAAGCAGAAAAGGCAAGGGAGGGACTATACATAACCCACTGGTGTGTTAATTTCTACCAGATTCATATTTTTATAAAGCAACAGCACAGCTACAGATCCAGCTACTGCCGTTACACCCATACCGTATAAAGGGTGAGAGAAATGCAAGTGGTAGCCATGCTTCCCCGACACACCACTGTCTGAAAGGATAAGGCTGTCGCTGCACAAATACACAGGCTAGTCACCAATCTGTCAGAGAGCAAGCAGCAACCTGCTGAAATCATGTCAGAGACAGACAGCAATGAAGCATGCATGGTGTCGCAGACAGTGATGGGAAATGGGCAGTCTGGAAATACCAGCCCAGCTGAGTTTCGGGGCAGGGTGGTGCTCCACGGAGGACCCAAAGGGGAGCAAAGTGGGGGTGTCAACCAAACTTTTTCACACCTCCATATAGGATCGAGAAGTTCTGGATTAGTCCTGGTTGCTGGGAGTGGTGTGGGTCAGTTTTAATGGGTTCCTGCATAACGTATGCAATGTGCTACTGGCAAAAACTGGCTATGGGGTGTGGAATGAGACCCTTCGTCATGAGAGTTTGAACTGGCACAGACCCCAAGAGCCAGAAAGTTATCAGTTCTGCAAAGTCTATCCTGCTAAGGTCACAGATGGGGAGATATAGGCAGGCAATGATTTGTATAGTCTGGAAACACATAAGAGAAACAGGGCACTATTCTACAATGCAGGAGACCTGGTATTTATTCCTGGGTCTGCTACTGTCTGGCTCTGTGACTTTGGTCAGGAAGCGTGTCTGTACAGCCTGTGGTTGGCATCTTGTAAATATTTCATTGTTAGCAATGGCAGATGGCTCAGAGTCTAAAGAGCCTTCTCCAGTGCAACTGCACGTGTGGGAAATACCTGAGCCCAGCTCCCAGGGATCACCCAGCCCTAAAGGGAAGGCAGCATTTGACAGATCTGCAGGAATAAGTCCACACTGAAATACAGATGGCTGTTCATGTACTGAGTCACTCCGATGGCAAATGGAAACTGGCTCTTGTGCAGCGCACAGCAAACATTCCTCATTCATTCCTCTCCAGCTGAAAAGCCAAGGGGAAAACACTAGGGTTGCCAGGTGTCTGGTTTTTGACATGAATGCCTGGTCAAAAAGGGACCCTGGTGGCTCTGGTCAGCACGGCTGACTGGGTCACTAAAAGTCCAATCAGCAGTGCTGCGGGTCTAAGGCAGGCTAGTCCTTACCTGTCCTGGCACTGTGCTGCACCCCGGAAGAGGCCAGCAGGTCCGGCTCCTAGGCGGGAGGCTCAGGGGGACTCCGTGTGCTGCCCCCTCCCCGAGCACCAGCTCCGCACTCCCATTGGCTGGGAACTATGGCCAATGGGAGCTGGGGGTGGCGATGCCTACGGGTGAGAACAATGCGCAGAGCCTCCTGGCCCAGCCCCCTGCCTAGGAGCCGGACCAGACAGGCAGGGAGCTTGCCTTAGCCCCTCTGCACTGCTGATTGGGAACTGACCAAGGTAAGCCTGCACCCCAACACTGAGCCCCGCCTCAGCCCTGAGCCCCCCCAAACCTGGAGCCCCCTCCTGTACCCCAAACCCGTCATTCCCAGCCCCACCCCAGAGCCTGCACCCCCAGCTGGAGCCCTCACTCCCTCCCTGCCCCAACCCAGAGCCCCCTCCCTCACCCCGAACCCTGCATTTCTGGCCCCACCCCAGAGCCTGCCTCCCCAGTTAGAGCCCTCACTCCAACCCCCTGCCCCAGCCCAGAGAAAGTGAGGGTGGGGAAGAGCGAGCCACCGAGGGAGGGGGAATGTAGTGAGCAGGGGGCGGGACCTTGGGGAAGTGGAGGGGCCTCAGGAAAGGGACGGGGCTAGGTTGTTTAGTTTTGTGCAATTAGAAAGCTGGCAACCCTAGAAAACATTCAGGTGCTCCAGACAACAGTTGCTGGCAACATGGGAAGATGTGAAAGCACAAATGCAAGGTTATCGCATTTCAGAGCACTGAGAAATGCAGGAGGGACGATAAAGGGTCTACAGCCATGGCTGTCGTGGCATCTGTAGTGTTCTGAGCAGGGTCACACCACATGGAAATAAGCCTGGCGTTGGCTATCCATGCCTTAGCTACACTATGGCTGCCACCATGGGGGCTGTCCAAAGCTAACAAACGTGGGGAATTGTAGGGAAAAGGGGTTACTGTAGTCACACAACCTAAAGGAAATGGCTGTGGGCTCACGACACCGGGGCAGTTAATAAACAGTGGCTGTGGGAACTAAGAAGCTGTTGCAGTCAGCATGGGACAGCATTGTCTTGTCACAGTGCCAAAGAGAGAGTAGTGCCCATCAGAGAGCTGGGCCTCCCTGCAGTGCCCATCAGAGAACAGTGTCCGTTGGAGAGCTGTGTCTCCGTGAGTGCCTGTCAGAGCAGTGCCCACTGGCGAGCAGTGTCTCCCTGCAGTGCCCATAAGAGAGTAGTGCCCGTTGGAGAGCAGCACCCGTCGGAGAGCAGTGCCCATCAGAGAGCAGCGCCTCGCTAGTCAGTTGTGATCCTGGCTGCAGGTTCACCTATTAGAGGACAGCAGCATTGTCACTTTACATTAATTAATTGATCATTTATCATACCTTTCTAGACAGAAAATGGTTCCTGTTCACATGGCTGTTTGTTTCCTGTCACATAGTCAATTCCCCAATCCAATACGCCGGTTGTACACTTATTTTATGAACCATAACTTAGGGTCTAATTAATGCCATTAATCAAACTTTTACTTAGGCAGGCATATCTTCATTTCTCCACTGACTGTCTGCTTGGACAGCTGGGTGTGTTGTCTGCATAGTATTCATCATCTTAAGCCATGACAATGCTCTGGAGTACACTGAGGAGTGTGTGTGTGGGGGGGGGAGACGGAGGCCTTCAGTGAGTGAGTGACTGTGTTCAGATTTCACACCCAGATGCAGAGGGGCTGATTCTGCCCCCATCCCCGCTCTGCATCAGGAATAACTCCGTTGCAGTCAGTGGAGTGACGCTGGGTTGGGTGAGGACAGGATCAGGGCCTCTGAGCTGCTTTCGCTCAGCAATGCGGCACGGCCCTGCAAGGCCCTGCAGAACACACACTCACACTCAGCAGCCATCAGCGCAGTCCTCCATCTGCAGGAGGGAACTGCTAGCCAGCAACCAGCTTGCACACACTGCCGCAGCAGGAATGGAGCCTGCCCCTGCCAGCCATGGAGATGCGGTTTTGACACCTTCTGCTGCTCAGGGGCTGGGAAAGGGGTTGAACTGCATTCTCAGTCCCCTGGCAGCCAGGCCAGCAAGCCCAGCTCTGCTCCAAGAGACTCGGGCTAGCTGCTGTTCATTGCTGCATGGCTCTAAGGGCTAACAAGGGCCACTTGATAACACAGAGACCCAGGCAGCAGGATGGCAGGGACTGTGTGGGCAGCAGCTGAGGCCATGTGGCTGTGGCAGTGGGATGCTGCTGGTGGAGCCAAGATCAATACTAGGGTGCAGGCCCAGGGCCCAGCCTGAGAGTGTGGCCCTGGGGGCGGCTGCACTGGTAGGAGAGGCCAGAGCCCAAAGAGCAGAAGGGCCCTGGGCAGGGCCTGAGGGACTGATGCTGGGGCAATGTGATGCTGCTGGAGGTGCCTGTGTCTGGCCACAGTGCTGGATCAATTCCTGTTGAATTCTTGCCTCCACGGAGCCAGCAGGAGGGGCCTGCGCCCAAGGGCATGGGATGGGGGTGTGGAACTCACAGCTAGCCATAGGGGTTCCCTCCACACTGTGCTGCCCCCTGGGGCCCCCACTGGGGATGCCCCGCCGCTGCCTGGAGCCCCTGCTGGGGACGCCCCACTGCCCTCAGAGTGCCCTTCGCAATTCTTATTTGAAATTGGCACAGCGAATGGCACTGCCCTGGGGACTGCTCAGTGAAGCAATGCTGTGACTTGTCTCAGCGGAGTTGGCTACAGCCTGCTGTGCCCATCTCCCTTGGCTTTCCTCCAGTGGCACCCCATTCCTCCAGGTGGTGGGTCCCTCACTCTCGTCGCTATCTCTTACCTTCTGGCATTACATGGCAAAGTTCCAGAGACGAAACCTCCCTCTGAGAGTCACCAAGGAGACATCCAGGGGGCACGGAACTCACATATCCCGTTTCTGCAGCTGGTCCCTCCAGGGAGATGGAGTGGCCGCTCCCAGAAAGGTGAGATCATGGCCACCCCTGGTGCTTGGATTGAGAGGGGCTGGAGGCACCAGTACCCCAAAACGTGATGCAAGCTGATGCAAAAAATGCCCATTTCAAGGATGGGTTCCCCACCACTCCCATGTCTCAGCCATGTCCCTTCGGTGGGCCAGGCCTTGAGGCTGAGCAGTGTTGAGTGGGGGGCTGCTCTACCTTGCTATTATCAGTGGTAAAGGACGCAGCGTCTACACCCTGTAGGAGGAGAGAGGAACTGCCGGAGAGGTGGAACGGTGTCATCAGCAGAAGCCGGTGGAGGGGGTGAGCATCACCTTCTTGCCCCTTTGCTCACCCTTCAGGGAGGCAAGGCTATCCTGCACCCACTGCAGTGAGGTCATGCATAGTCTCTGCCTTCGCCATACTAGGCCATACATTATCAGGATGGGTGGAGAGGCTTGGCCGTGACTAGGGTTGCCAACTGTCTCATCACACAAACCCAAACACCCTTGTGTCTCCCCCTGCCCCACCCCTTCTCTGAGGCCCCACCCCACTCCCTTCATCCCCCATCCTTCTGTTGCTTGCTCTCCTCCACCCTCATTCACTTTCACCGTGGTGAGGGGTGGGAAGGGGTGCAAGCTCTGGGCTGGGGCTGATGGGTTTGGAGTGTGGGAGAGGGCTCTGGGCTGAGCCTGGGGCAGAGGGTTAGGGTGCAGGAGGGACTGCGGACTCTGGGAGGGAATTTGGGTGCAGCAGGGAGTTCAGGGCTGGGGCAGAGGGTTGGGGTGCAGGAGGGTGTAAGGGGTGCAGACTCTGGGAGGGAGTTTGGGTATGGGGGGGCTCAGGGCTGCAGTAGGGGGCTAGGGTGCAGGAGGGGGTGCAGGGTGCAGGCTCTGGGAGGGGGCTCAGGGCTGGGGCAGGGAGTTGGGGTGCCAGAGGGAGTCAGGGTGTGGGCTCCGGCTGGGCGGCGCTTACCTCGGTTGGCTCCAAGTCCCAGTCAGTGGTGCAGCGGGGCTACAGCAGGCTCTCTACCTGCCCTGCACCTGCGCCACTCAGGAAAGCAGCCAACCCATCCCTGTGGTCCCTAGGCGGGGGGGGCCAGGTGGCTCCCTGCACAGCCCCTGCCTACAGGCACCGTCCCCACAGCTCCCATTGGCCAGGAACTGCGGAGTTGTCGTTTGGGGCTGGGACAATGTGTGGAGACCCCCTGCCCCTCCCCACCCCGCCTAGGGGCTGCAGGGAGGGATGTACTGGCCACTTCCAGGAGCAGCATGGGGCCAGGGTAGGCAGGGAGCCTGCCTTAGCTCTGTTGCACCGCCGGACTTTTAATGGCTGACCTCCCAGTTTGGCTTCAGGAACCTCCGGGAGATCGAGCCTGATTCCAGGAGACCCCCAGCGAAACCGGGAGGATTGGCAACCATAGCTGTGACCCCAGCCTCTTCTCTGACCCATTTAGAAACACTGATGTAGGCAACACCGTTCCCAATGGAGTTTCACTTGCTGTTGAGGACTCAGGGGAGTTATGGACTCAGGGTACTGCAGCGTTTTCTAAGAACTGATATAATCCCTGAAAGGCAAACACCCAAATCCATCCTCCCATGAGTGAACAGCTTGGCAGGTCATTTCAGACCAAAGCAGGGAGTCAGATGTTTCACCTTGGCCCAGGTGCAGCCAACCAAGAGCCTGTCTGGAAGCAGCAGAGGATTTTACACTGAGCTACTCTCCCATCGTGCACTGGGACGAGGGCCACATCTACACTACAAAAATGTGTTGGCATAGCTGTGTTGGTCAGGAGTGTGAAAAAGCCACACACCCTACCCTACGGTGGTATGCCAGCCAAAACTGCAGGTGCAGACACAGCTATGCGGACAGGGGAGTGCTTCTGTTGGTCTAGCTAATGTCCTTTGGGGAGATGGTGGTGTTTCGCCAGCAGAATTCCTTCTGTGGGCATAAGTCGTGCCTACTCCATGGGACTCAGCTGATATCACTATACGGTAAAGCATTTGTAGTGAATACAAGCCCAATGCTCTCTCTGCCTTTCTGTCCCTGCATTTCCTGCACTTCATCCCGCCATGGAGAGCAGAGGTACCCTGCCACTTCCAGAGTGGAACGGTTCCACCAGCACTTCCTCAGAGCTGGAAGGTGATGACTGTGGACAAGGTCAAATTCCAGATTTCCTCTCCTCCTTGGAAGGGGGAAAGTGAGGAGCTCAGGAATTCCCCTCTGGCCTGTCTCTTTCCCCATGAGTAGAACCCTGAGCCAGGGCATCCTGGGAAGGAATGGAAAGGAAAGCAAAGAGTAGTAGAAAGCAGGAGAGAAGGCTGTATGGAAAACATGATGTAAGGGACTAAGGAGGATTAGAAAGTGCTGGGCTGGTGGATCCACTGAGACCCAGCTTACCCTGCCAGAGTCCCAAACCATCTGTAAATATTTCCTCACTCTGGTGCAGCGAGACCACATGGCCCTAGCATATTTCTCCTTAGAGGACTGGGGTAGGGCAAAGGGTCTGCCCTCTCCTTAGGCCAGGCTATCCCTGGAGAGCCCATGAACCCTTTGACTTCCAGCAAAAAGACTCTGGTCCTCCCTGAGATGCACCACTGTCATCACCCTGACGGGGAAAGGCTCTTTGCAGGGCAGGATCATATTCCCACTAGAGGGCAGATGTCCAGATGTCAAGCTACTTCACTAAGTGAGTCAGCACTAAATCAAAGCCCAGCCTGGTGAAGGGGGTCAGCATACTGTGGGAGATGCCATCTTCTGGCTGAGATGTAAACCTTTCGATCTCAGATTCCAAATACTCTGACTGGCAGGAGGGTTAGTTCTGGCCAAATACCAATTTGGATAACTCCGTTCTGCCTTCAGTACCCACGTGGCTTGGAAACTGCTGTAAAATGTTACTCGGTGCTATGAAACAGCTGCCGTCTTCCAACCCAGAGGTGGCTGCATTTCACTGGTACGCAAAGTGATTCTTGTGTGCAGGTCCCAACCCTGGAAAGGACCTCCAGGCAGGCAGGCCCCATGTCCATGCACATCCCCACGGATGCTGTAGGCTTCAGGAAGAGCCTGGCAGGCCAGGGCTATGGCCTGCAAGGAGCTTTGGAATCCTTTCAGCTGTCAGATGCCACCTGGTGCAGGTGATAGTGAGGTATCCTCCCGCCCCCTTCCAGCCTGCAGAATATAAGCTTTACAGAAAGATCTTTTTTGCTTTTTATTTGTTATTTTGATGCCACTAAATGAGCTGTCACTTCAGAAGCTTCTTGCAACCATCTGCCCGCCCAAATGAGTACAAGATAGCAACCTCCACCCTCCCCCCATGCAGGAAGGTGGCAGAGTCCTCGGTTGGACTCTCCGATACTCTGGCAGAAATGAGTTCTTCTTACTGCAAGCTGCCCTCAGCATCGGCGTGCTGTGTCACCCCTGATGCTTCTTGCAGACACCCAGCCAGCCCCGGTCGAGGGCTCCCCTCCAGAGATGCTGATGAGTCACTGTCTGGGCAGCCAAAGGAGCCTGTGACAACTAGGCATGTCGGAGCAAGGATGGATCCCTCCGAGGGTCTCAGCACCAGCCCCAGCCCCAGCCAGGGTCCCTGGTGTGGGCACCGCTCCTCTAATGATGACAGCTCCTGCTTTGCCAGAGCAGGCATTGGGGTGGGGAAGGCGAGGGAGGTGCTGCTGCTAAGTCTGCTGCCATCACCCTTCCCTGGCCCTGCCTCCGCCTTATGGGACTCTGCCTCTTCTTCCTCTTTCCTGAGGACCAGCTGAGGTATTGCGCATGCCCCCCTCCCTGGGGGCTGCGGGGATGCTACTATACCAAATACTTCAGCAGACTTACAGGTATCGAATGGCCTGGTCCAGAGTCCTTAGTGGTCTTTACATTTACTTCAGTGGGCTTTGGATCTGGCCCTAAACTGGCAACTTGTCAGTTATTCACAAAGCTAGCCAGGGAGGTGATGTATCTGTTCCAGGAGGCAGTGGGCGAGGTTCTGTGGCCTGTGATGTGCAGATCAGACTAGATGATCAAGATGGTCCCTTCTGGCTGGAGAGTCTGAGGGCTTTAGGGGTAGGGAGGTCATCCCTTCCACCATTTTCCAAGGAGGGGTGTGCCTACGCTGCAAGCCAAGCTGTGATTGTCATGCATGTGGACTCTCCTGAGCTAGCTGTGAGCTAGCTAGCTCCAACGATAGCAGTGAAGCCGTGGCAGTGTGGGCAGCAGCATGGGCTGGCCACTCAGGTATGTACCTAGGGTCCCAGGTGAGCTTGTACACCCCATGCTGCCAGACTTCTCTGCTATTCTTACTGACGTTAGCTAGAGTATGTCCCGTGGTATAGTGGGTGTTGTGACACTGCCGCACACAAGCCCAAACATAGACATGTGTGCGCATGTGAGTGTGCATCCCTATATACGAATGGCAAACCCCACCAAACCTAGAGCAGCCTGCTACAACTTTGCTGGGTTGGTGATTCATATTTAGCGGCAAGGCATTGTCCTCCACTGCCCTTGTGTGATGTCCTATGATTAAAATATGACCAGGTATATCATTGTTGCTACCACTGTTATATAATTGCAACAAATCTTATACAAAGTATGTCATGCAAGTTATCAATAGAAAAGTTACAATCTATCAAATATGATTATCCTATCTGTATGCATGTATCATCTTTATATCTAAAATTATGAACATTGATTAAGTATCAGTATTTCAAATGTGTTTGTGCCTGGGGTAACACCCACAGGGTAATTTACATCCAGTCAGGCCAGTGCATTATGAATGGACCATTCAAGTTGATGGCCCATTAAAGGACACTTAGCTTGCACCATAGACCATAGAATAAGCCTGACCCTGCCCAATGGATCTTCCCGTGGACAATTTTAGCGAGTATATGGGTAATGGCTGCTCTTATGACTAATCAAAGCATGCAAGGCATGTGACTTGCTCCTGTGACCCTCGACTCCATCTTGTGCCTGTAATTTCCCACACACTAAGACTAAGCATTCCCTCCACATGGGTGAACGTATAAAAGGCCCTGGAAGCATTTCCATTTTGCCTCTTTCCTGCTCTGATCTCTGGACTATGGACTCTGTAGGTGCTCCAGGGCTGGAGCACCCATGGAAAAAAAATAGCGTGTGCTCAGCACCCACCAGCCTCCCGCTGATTAGCTGTTTGGTGGCAGGTGGGAAGTGCTGGAGGGGAGGTGGTGGATCAAGTGCAGGAAGAGGGTGGAACGCTGGGGAAGGGGCAGCGTGGGGGCGGGGCTGAAGGGGGTGGAGCACCCACCCAGAAATAAGAAAGTTGGGACCTCTATATGGACTTACACTAAAAGGAGCATTCCAACCAATGGACTGAGGACCTTCCAATCTTTTGGAAGTTCCCAGAGACTTTACAGGCCAGCAGTTTATTCCATCACTGCTTCAAACCTGATACAAGAACTCTGCAATGAGTATATGTATTTGATTCCTTTGACCATTTTAACTCTCTCCTCCCTCTTTTCTCTTATATATAAACCTTTAAATATTAGATACTAAAAGATTGGCAACAGCGTGATTATTGGGTAAGATCTGAGTTATATATTGGCTTGGCCTTGTGGCTGATCTCTTGGGATTAGAAGAACCTGTTGTTTGATGAAATAACTGCTCATCATCAAGTCTAGTGTCTGGCTGGTGAAATGAGGGCTGGAATGCCTAAGGAGACTGCATTTCTGACTTCTTGTTAACCAATGTGGTGAGACAGACGTTTATTTTTGTTCCTGGCTTGGTATATCTGATGGAAGAATAACCACCAGTTTGGGGTGGGTCTGCTCCATTTCTCAGCAGTTTGTCCTGAATCTGGTATTCTCAGCTGTGACCCACTGAAGCACAGTGACACCTGGTGGCACATGTGCAGATTGTGCAGTCAAGATGTGAGTGGAGGCAAAGCCACGGCGATTGTCAGGGTGGTTTGGGACACTGGATTCACAGCCGAAGCCACCGGCTTTGGTGACTGCAGAGCGGTCCAGTTTAGTGCTCTAATTGTCCCATATAGATGCTGCTGGCATGCTCTAAAAGGTCCTTCCTTTGTGCTAGTGTAGTCCTATGTCAAACAGGACTATGTTAACGCCCTCTGGGTACCTTTTAGAGAGTGCCAGCAGGGTCTACATGGGGCAGTTAGTGCTCTGCAGTTGAAACCCTTCCAGTCCAGCACAGACAGTAGGGACCAGCTATCACATGCCCTAGTGCAACTAGTGCAGACTGTAGGGCCCAGGTTGGTTATCCAGGGGACCAGGCTTTTTGTTTTCCGGCTACACCTCACTTGCCCCAAAGTTCACCAGCTGCCCCAGGTATGTCTACTCATGCTGCTATACATCTCTTTTTGCAGTGTAGGCAGACCCTAGAGCTGGGTGAATGCTGCAAAGGCAAATCTGTGAATCTTGATTTTAATTTTTAAAGAACTGTATTCATGCCTCTTCTGGCTTCACTGTCCCGAATCACACCATGAACGAGTTCCCTGGCAGGAATGTTCCTGGAAATGGCCCGCTTAGGTGTTGTCGGAACACACTGATGGAAATCCAGCATTGTGCTCAGCAACAAGCCTCAGAAACCTGATTCCAAGGAGTTACACTCAGTCAGTTGTGCCGCCGAAACTCTGATATAAAATGATTCTTGTGTAATTAATACTGTTGCCCTCCTGTCGAATGGGAGCAAAGATCAGTACCCTGCAGGTCAGCTTCCCATTGGAGGAGATGGTCATGAACACAGGCAAACCCCTCTTTCTGAGTTCACCAGGCATCCCACTGATGCTGATTCCATGGTTGCTGTGACACACGTTGTTCAGCTGGGAAAGGCAGGTCCTTTGTATTGTCACAGTTTCAAGGTAATTGCATTGGAATCCCCTCTCCATGGCCCACTCCAGGAGCCATCATGTTTCTCTGGGCAGGGACCCTCGTCTCACTCCCTTCTGCTTAGGGAGTTTGAAAAGCTGCACAGCTCCCTGCCTTACACTGTGCTATCCCCTGCAAGCCAGTCTGCCCGCAGGCCAGCGCCTGTGTGTTGCTTTCCCTCCTAGGGCTATGACCAGTGTGTTGCCAGCAGTTACAAGTTACCATCCCACTCTTCCTGAGCAAACACATCTATTCATATAGTAAAAGCATTACAGAGAAAACATACTAAGAACAATAAACAGATTGAAACCCCACTAGCCCTCCCAGGAGTCAGCCAGCAGGCTTATGATGCCCTTGTCTTTCCAACTCTTGGCCAGAAGGTCCTGTGTCTTTGCTGGATCAGAAAGAAGGCCCTGAGTCAGTTTAAACCCAGTCTTTTTATGCCCCAAACCCTTTCTTTTTCTCTGGGTCACTGGAAAATCCAGTCTGAACCAGTTTATGTGAGCCTCCCCAGGGGTGTCTCATTGTAATCACCCCACACACACACACCATCACCACCACTGTTTTTGGTTGCTGGAGGAGCTGTGATAACCCTGATCTGGGTACAATCCATGCCCCACAGTTATACATAAATGTAATGCAATATGGTCCCCAAAGCTAGTGCATGCAGATGCAGGATGTGTCCCATTCATTTCTCCAGCACCCTTCATCTGAGGCTCTGGCAGTGCTTTGCAGCACCCTGAGGGGCATCATTGTACTCACTGGACAGAAGGGGAAACTGAGGCACACAGGATCCACTCCGGCCTCCACTCACCTATGCAACAATGCTCCTGTTGATCTCAGCGGGTGTTGCACATACTTAATCCCATGTAGGACCCACACCTGCCAGATGCTGAGAGCTCTCAATCCCCCAAGGCTGGGGGTGTTCAGCACTTTTCAGACTTGTACCTGTTTGTGGAGCCTGACACTAAGGAACCATGCTAGAAATACTCTGAGTGACTGAGTACAGGGCACTGCGCTCAGCAAATTAGGGGCCAAGCCAGGAAAAGCAGCTGGGAGTCCTGACTCCTAGTCATGAACCCCTTTATGTATGTTAAACAAATTTCAGTTTCCAGGCTAGTGCCACCATGGCTCGGCTGCTCTCAAGCCATTGCCTTCCATCATTTCTCAAAGATCGTTCACTGGCCTTGTGGGCTGAATTCCCTTCTGTGGATATTTAAATAAAAAGCACTTTCTCTGGGACATCACTGCCATTCAGTCGCTATTTGAATTGTCCTACTCTGTGCCCCCATTTGCCTCCTTATAGCTATAAAATCAGAAGCACTGGCCTTTACCCCTCTAGTATTGCAAATGAAGAAGATGTTTCTTTAGGAACCCAAGGATTAAATGGGTTAAACCCAAAGCTAGAAGGGGGACAGATCCTACCAGTCCATCCAGCCCAGTATCCTGCTCCCAATGCTAAAAGGTGAATATCCAACCCAGTAGGGCCTGACTCAAAGCCCATTGACTTCATTAGGCTTTGGATGATTCCTATCATTTATATTAGAGGAGCACCGAAATCAGGGCCTGCTTCTACTGGCCCCATTCAAAGACCTCATAAGAGGCAGGCCCTGCCCTCATGTGCTTATGGGCTACATAGACAAGAGAGACAAAGGGTGGGAGGGGAATCAGAAGCCAAGTGACTGGCTCAGGGCCGCACAACAAGTCAGTAGCGGAGCTGCGAATAAAAACCATACTTCTGACTCCCAACCCAGTGGGATGGCCAATAGATCACACTGCCTGCCTTAACGCCGGATGGACAAACCCTAGTAGTGTTCTTTGCATTGTGGTAGGGCCTAGGTGGGCCAGCCATGGACCACCAGCTCATTGTCCTAGGTGCTGTACAAATGGATGGTCCTTGTCCCAGAGAGCTGCCCATCTAATAGTAATCAGCCCTCTGTGGCTGCGGGAGCCCAGACAGGCAGTGGAACCCAGAATGGTTTGGCAATACAAAGAGGTGTTGGGGGGTTGTGGACAGCACATGGTGAAAGCCTACCAGAGCAATACTCAGTGTGGGCTCATTATGCCCCAGCTTTGGGCAAGAAGGGGAAGATGCACGGCCAATGGAGTCTTGGTTCAGCAGAGGAATGTAGCTGCTGCACAGTGGCTCTGTTGCCTGCTGCAGGTGTGCCATCCCCCCCGATCCCAGAGGCACAGTCCCTTAGGCAGCCAGTGAACTCCGGCTGGGCATGCCTTCCAGGACTTGGGCCTTGCTGTGTTTAGCAGGGCAACTTGGGAACTCCTGAGGACGTGCAGAGAGTATCAATTAAAAACTGGAGGGTGGGGGAGGAGGAGCAGGAAGGATGTGACATATTGACAAGGAAAGTCTGGAGACAGCAGCTGCGTGAGGCAAATGGAGAAGCACAAGAAGGAGCCGAGATGTCCCTGGCATGCATGCGCAGGTGGCTGAGCAATAAACCAAACCTGGTAGGAGAAAGAGCTCTCTCCTCAGATTCCCAGGGTTGTAACAGCATCGGTGCATCATGTGAGCGTGGCACTGAGCTGTGCCAGCCCCCAGAATGGAGGGACGAGTGGAAATTGTCACTTTTCCTTCTCTGTGTCAGTTAGAAACGGTGATTGAAAATGGACTCCAGGGGTGAAAAGCACAGCTCCCTGCAGCCTCCGCAGCTTACAGATGCCAGTGCCTGTCCAGGAGTCAAGACCAGTAGCAGCTGGGTCCTCAGCATCAAATTAAAGTAGCGTATGTTGGTATATTCAAAACAATAACCTGCATTGCTGTTGTAACAAACTGATAGCCACCTAGGAACACACAGCGCTTACAGCAACTTCACTGCTGCAACAGGGACAGAGCCCACCTGCTCCTGCGCCCAAAGAACAGGGCCCTATCGGACCTAATGGAGACCTTCCCTTAGCTGCGTCCAGTATGTGGCCGATTGCACACAGTGGAGCAGTTCTGAGTCCATCCAGCAGACACTAGCTAGAATGTTAGTACACTGTACTGTATCTCAAAGTGCTTAAAAACCATAAAGAAACCGCTCCTCCCACTAATACAAACAACCAAGCTTGGCCAAATTTGATTTTTATTGGTTTATAATTTTGATGGCTAATATAGATGTTTATTTTAAGCACTTTTTAATCCATTTAAAACTTCCTGGTTGTGGGGGGTCAGACAATTATTTAATTATGGTAGACATTGATATTCAAAAAGTCAACGCTTTACATATATACAGTCTCCAATTTATTTTTCCTTTGCCCCTCTGTGAAGTTCTGTGACTATTAATGGAAGCATTTGTTTCATCACTTTGTGTATGTGTACAGTGAAATCGACGTTTACTGGCATTTACTGACAGAAAGGTAATCCTTTCAAGCCTCCATCCAGCCAATCTGACACATCAGTGGGAGCTGGGTGTGGCTCCAGGTATGAAGACACTATTTTGTCAGTGAAATGCAGCCAGCTGTGCAATGGAATGCAGCAGCTATTTAAGAGTGCACAGCAATGTTTTACATCTGAGGCGAGAAAAGCGAGGATCTATTTGCTAAGGCAGGCAGATGTTAGACAGGCAGAAACTGAGGGCTTGGCCACACTTGCAAGTTACAGTGTAATAAAGGAGCCCCGGGCACACCAGCTCACTACCCGTCCACACTGACAAGGCACACAGAGTGCTCTGACTCCACAGCTACAGTGCCGCTGGGACTCCACCTCGGCGAGTGGAATAACGTTTGCTGCGCCCCCACTGGAGCACTGCAGCGCCAGTGAGAATGAGGTGTTGCTTTACTGTGCTCTGATCAGCCTCCGGAAACGTCCCATAATCCCCTTAAATCAAATGGCCACACTTGTCATGGTTTGGAATGCGGAAATGCCCTTTGAAAGCTCCGTTTCTGACAGGCGGCTGCTTATCTGCTCCGAGACAAAGCAACCATTGGTGTGGAATGCTGTGTGAGAGAGAGATAGGCCGGGGGGTGAGGGGGATCTGCTGCTGTCTGAACTTACAAGACAGCATGCTGACATGCTCTCAACCCTCCAAAACCCACTCTTTCTCCCCCCACATACACACAACACACTCCCTGTCACACTCCATCCCCCCAACCCCCCATTTGAAAAGCACGTTGCAGCCACTTGCATGCTGGGATAGCTGCCCATAATGCACTGCTCCCAATGCCACTGCAAATGCTGCAAATGTGGCCACGCCAGTGTGCTTGAAGCTGTCAGTGTGGACCGACTGCAGTGCTTTCCCTACTGCGCTCTCTGAAGGCTGGTTTAACTCAAAGCTCTCTACATCTGCAAGTATAGCCATGCCCTAATGCGCTGCAATGGAGTTTGGCCAGGATATTGGGGTTCACCTCCTTTTGCTTAGAAGATGAGCTGCAGAATTGTCCAGGGCTGTAAGCGGTTAAGACCGGTGGTGACATTTCCAAAGTGACTAGTGATTTGGGAGGGGTCAGGTTTGGGTGGCCAGCTTCAGAGGCCTGATTTCCAGCGGTGGGGTGGCCAGCAGTTCCCGAAACAGCAGGCCCTTTGAAGGTATCTCAAGCTGGGCCCCCAAACCCCATTTTGAAAAGATAAGTCATCCTCATATAGAGGGTCAAATCATGCTCCCATTCAATGAGTGTTTACACTGATTTCAGTGGAACAAAACCTGTGTCCATATAGAGTCGGAAAAGGCTGGGGATGGGAAAAGGAGTTTTGAATGAGGTAGTTAGGTGCCATAGGAATGATGTGATCCATACCCAGATCCTGGGGAGTATATTTATGCAGCTGATAGTCTCAACATGTTAGAGCTGAGTTAAAATGAATGACGCTGTGCTCGGGACCATGCCAACCTTCTGCAGTCGATTTGCAGTGGTCAGCAGAGGCAATAAATACAGCTGTGCAGCGTTTCTGCAGCCAAACCCGGCTGCACTGCCATAGCACAAGAAGCAAGCTGTTGAGCCTGGAATTGGCTGATCTCACCTCTGCGGCATGAGCGTCACAGCTGAGTGGCAGCCACTACCCAGGACAAGGGAATGGTAATAACACATCCAAGATGCGGCACTGCAGCAGCTGAAAAAGTAAAGGGACAGTGAAGTGCAAAGACTGCTGTGCTTCTTAAAGGTGAACAGTCACACTGTCTGCTCCTCCTTTATTGCTGCTGGTTTTTACAGCCATTGCATCCATCAGTATCATATCCCACCTTCCAGTTGGAGGATAGTGTATAGCACTTTGGCCGAAATAACCTGAGTTCTATTCCTGGCTTTGGTACTAGTCTGTTGGGTGACTGTTCACTGCCTCTTTCTGGACTCAGTTTCCCCATGGGGATAATAATATGACCTGCCTTCTAAAGCACTTTGAGAGTCACTGATAGGAAGTGCTGTATAAAAGCTAGGTAGTATTATCCCTAAGGTCTGTCCACTCGGGAGGAGGAGGCAGGGCCTACTATCCCTGAAATGTCTAGTGTGAGAAATAACTACCCCCTCTCCTCAAAACAAAGCAACAACTGTGATGCCATTGAAAATGTGTAGGGCTGCTTTTAAACCTCCTCTAAGAGCAGTGAAGGGCGCCTCCCCTCCCGCAGCCCTTTACATGCGCTTTTTAGGTTTAGCACATTTGCCGCTTGTGAAAAATATTGCACCAGCCTGACAGACTCGGAGAATGATGTCTTCTGGTTGTTCCTAGCAACCAGGTACCGCATGGCAATCATCCACCCAGCTTGCTACTCTCTGCTTCCCGCTCCTCTGCCATCTGCCAGATCTTCTGACTTCCAGCTAGCCGATCGACGATATTTCACAAGGAGTACCACAAGAACCGCTATGATTTCTAATAGTGTTCCACCTCCATGATAAAGCTGAGCCATTGGCAAGCGGTTCTGTGTATCTGGCTTGAGTTGCAGTTAAATAGGCAATAAATAAACTCTCTAGGGCAGGCACTTGTCTCAGTGGGTTTGTAACGCTAACACAATGGGTCCCTAATCCTAACAGGTCATTTTGGGCACCCCATGACAGACATGATTAATAATCATAAATAATAGTGATATAGGTAGCTCCAAGGTCATGCTTTTAGTAGGACTGTCAATTAATCGCAGTTTTAATTGCATCATTAAACAACAGATTACCAAATTAAATTTATTAAATATTTTGGATATTTTTTTACATTTTCATAAAAATTGAAATCTGTGTTGTAACTGAAATCAAAGTGCATATTATTTTTATTACAAATATTTGCACTGTAAAAATGATAAACAAAATAGTATTTTTCAATTCACCTTATACAAGTACTGTAGTCCAATCTTTGTCATGAAAGTGCAATTTACAGATGTAGATTTTTTTCTGTTACATAACTGCACTCAAAAACAAAACAATGTAAAACTTCAGAGCCTACAAGTCCACTCAGTCCTACTTCTTGTTCAGACAATCGCTAAGGCCTGGTCTACACTACGAGTTTGTGTCGGATTTAGCAGTGTTACATTGAATTAACCCTGCACCAATCCAACAACGAAGCCATTTTTTTCGACATAAAGGGCTCTTAAAACTGATTTCTGTACTCCTCCCCAATGAGGGGATTAGCGCTGAAATCGACATCGCTGTTTCAAATTAGGGTTAGTGTGGACGCAATTCGAAGGTATTGGCCTCCAGGAGCTATCCCACAGTGCACCATTGTGACTGCTCTGGACAGCACTCTGAACTCAGATGCACTGGCCAGGTGTACAGAAAAAGTCCCGGGAACTTTTGAATCTCATTTCCTGTTTGGCCAGGCGAACTCATCAGCACAGATGACCATGCAGAACTTATCAGCACAGGGAACCATGCAGTCCCAGAATCGAAAAAGAGCTCCAGCATGGACCGAACGGAAGGTACTGGATCTGATCGCTGTATGGGGAGCACACCATTCTCCCTGACAGCCAGGATCTTTTTATCTCCCTGACTGAAATACCCTCCCAACCCAAACAAGCCGGAGAAGGGACCTCTGGTGAGTGTACCTTTTTAAATATAATACATGTTATAAAAGCAAGCATTTTTTAATGATTAAGTAGCCCTGAGGACTTGGGATGCATTCGTGGCCAGTACAGCTACTGGAAAAGTCTGTTAACATGTCTGGGGATGGAGCAGAAATTCTCCAGGGACATCTCCATGAAGCTCTCCTGGAGGTACTCTAAAAGCCTGTGCAGAAGGTTTCTGGGGAGAGCAGCCTTATTCCGTCCTCTATGGTAGCACACTTTACCACGCCATACTAGTAGCAAGTAATCTGGTATCATTGCATGACAAAGCCTGGCAGTGTATGGTCCCGGTGTTTGCTGGCATTCAAGCAACATCCGTTCTTTATCTCTCTGTGTTATCCTCAGGAGAGTGATATCGTTCATGGTAATCTGGTTGAAATAGGGGAATTTAATTAAGGGGACATTCAGAGGTGGCCATTCCTACTGGGCTCTTTGCCTGTGGCTGAAAAGAAATCCTCCCCGGAATTAGCCAGGCGGTGGTGGTGGGGCCATTGTCGCTGAGCTGTTCACATTTGGCTAGCAGGGATCTTCCCTGATACCAGCCACGCGATGGGGTGAGGGGTAAAGCAATCATTCCAGAGAATTGGATGGGGGTGGGGGAATGGGTTAATTTGGTTTCTGCTGCTGCACGTTAACAGGAAAACCACAGCACTAAATGGCCAAGTCAACGTGCTTTGCTTGGTATGGGAGAGGAGGGTGCTGCTGTTATGAAAATTGCAGAAGCCGAAAGACTATGGTTTACCATGGCCGCCTGCAAGCCAAATTCTGTTGCCCAGCACTGCATGTGTGATCTCTAACACCAAAGCCACAGGCACTCAATATAAGATGCAAAATGCGACCTTGTACAAAAATCACATGTGCTATGTAATGTGAATAGTGTTGTTCACTGTGAAAGAGTATAGCCATTGTTCTGTAAAATGTATCTTTTTAAATGCTTCACTCCCTTTTTTTCCTCCAGCAGCTGCAAATGTTTCAAGCCTTCCTCCTCCGTCCCAAAGGCTATCTCAGATAAGGCAGCGAAAAAACCACACGCATGATGAAATGTTCTCTGAGCTCATGCAGTCATCTAGCACTGACAGTTCAGCAGAATGTGTGGAGGGACACAATAGCAGAGTACAGGAAAGTGGCCAATGAAGGTGAGGAGAGGTGATGGCAGGAAGATCAGAGGAGGCATGATGCAATGCTGGGGCTACTACGAGATCAAACGGACATTCTCCAGTGTCTGGTGGAGGTTCATGAATGGCAGCAGGATCACAGACTGCTGCTGCAGCCCCTATTTAACCACCCTCCCTCCTCCCCAAGTTCCATAGCCTCCTCACCCAGATGCCCAAGAATGCGGGGGGTGGGGGTAGGGTCCAGGCACCCAACCACTCCACCCCAATGGACAGCCCAAGCAACAGAAGGCTGTCATTCAAGAAGTTTTAAAGTGGCCTTTTCCTTCCCTCCTACCCTCCTCCCACAGCCCACCCAGGCTACCTTGTGAGTTATCTCCCTATTTTTATAATCAATTAATAAAGAATACACATTTTTAAAATGATAGTGACTTTATTTCCTTTGCAAGCAAGCTGTGATCGAAGAGGGGAGGGCGGGTGGCTTACAGGGAATTTAGAGGCAACCAAGGGGGGTGGGTTTTCATCAGGGAGAAACAAACAGAAGTGTCACACAGTACCCTGGCCAGTCATGAAACTAGTTTTCAAAGCTTCTCTGTTGCACAGCACTTCCTGCTGTGCTCTTCTAACCGACCTGGTGTCTGGCTATGCATATTCAGCGGCCAGGCGATTTGCCTCAACCTCCCTCCCCGCCATAAACGTCTCCCCCTTACTCTCACAGAGATTGTGGAGCACACAGCAAGCAGCAATAACAATGGGAATATTGATTGCGCTGAGGTCTGAGCGAGTCAGTAAACTGCCAGCAACCCTTTAAACATCCAAATGCACATTCTACCATCATTCTTCACTTGCTCAGCCTATAGTTGAACAGCTCCTGACTACTGTCCAGGGTGCCTGTGTACGGCTTCATGAGCCAGGGCTTTAAGGGGTAGGCTGGGTCCCCAAGGATAACTATTGGCATTTCAACATCCCCAATAGTTATTTTCTGGTCTGGGAAGTAAATCCCTTCCTGCAGCTGTTTAAGCAGACCAGAGTTCCTGAAGACGCGAGCATCATGAACCTTTCCCGGCCATCCCACGTTGATGTTGGTGAAACATCCCTTATGATCCACCAGAGCTTGCAGCACCATTGAAAGTACCCCTTGCGGTTTATGTACTGGCTGCCCTGGTGGTCCGGTCCCAAGATAGGGATATGCGTTCCGTCTATAGCCCCACCACAGTTAGGGAATCCCATTGCAGTAAAGCCATCTAGTATGACCTGCACATTTCCCAGAGTCACTACCTTTGATAGCAGCAGCTCAATGATTGCGTTGGCTACTTGCATCACAGCAACCCCCACGGTAGATTTGCCCACTCCAAATTGATTACCGACTGAGTGGTAGCTGTCTGGCGTTGCAAGCTTCCACAGGGCTATTGCCATTCACTTGTGAACTGTGAGGGCTGCAGGGGAAAGCAAGTAACAAAGTTTCATGAAAGTGCCCTTACTCATGCGAAAGTTTCGGAGCCACTGCAGATCATCCCAAACCTGCAACATTATGCGGTCCCACTCTGTACTTGTTTCCCGGGCCCAGAATCGGTGTTCCACAGCATGAGCCTGTCCCAGTAACACCATGATCTCCAAATTGCCGGGGACCGCGGTTTTAGAGAAATCTGTGTTCATGTCCTCATCACTGCGCTGCCGTCGCCTCCTCGCCTGGTTTTTCAGGTGCTGGTTCTGCATACACTGCATGATAATGCGCGAGGTGTTTACAATGGTCATAACTGCTCCAGTGAGCTGAACGGGCTCCATGCTTGCTGTACTATGGCGTCTGCTCGGGCAATCCAGGGAAAAGGGTGCAAACTGATTGTCTGCCATTGCTTTCACGGAGGGAGGGTTGACTGACGACATTTACCCATAACCACCTGAGACAAATTTTTGGCCCCATCAGGCATCTGGAGCTCAGCCCAGAATTCCAATGGGCAGTGGGGACTGCGGGAACTGTGGGATAGCTACCCACAGTGCACCGCTCGGAATGTCGATGCTTGCCACTGTACTGTGCACACACACCACCGAATTAATTTGCTTAGTGTGGACTTTATGCAATCTGTTTCCAAATATCGACTTCTGTAAAATCGGAGTACTTTTGTTGTGTAGACATGGCTTTAGACAAACAAGTTTCTTTACAATTACAGGAGATAATGCTGCCCTCTTCTTATTTACAATGTCACCAGAAAGTGAGAACAGGCATTTGCATGGCAATTTTGTAGCTGGCATTGCAAGATATTTACGTGACAGATATGCTAAACATTCATATGCCCCTTCAAGCTTCAGCCACCATTCCAGAGGACATGCTTCCATGCTGATGACACCCATTAAAAAAATAATGCATTAATTAAATTTGTGACTGAACTCCTTGGGGGAGAATTGTATGTCCCCTGCTCTGTTTTATCCATATTCTGCCATATATTTCATGTTATAGCAGTCTTGGATGATGACCCAGCACATGTTCATTTTAAGAACACTGTCACTGCAGATTGGACAAAATGCAAAGAAGGTACTGTGACATTCCCCTGGTGTTATCTGGACCAGTGATCTGCTAGATCACTCCAACCCTCACTCTGGGAGCCATCCTTACCCTGCTCTGCTGTAAGAACCTCCATTCTTGGGCTATTCACACACAGCCTCTGGCATTTAAGCTGCTTGGATTGTGCAACTGAATGACACTAGCCAATATCTCTGGACCCAGATATAACCCTAGGAACCTCCATCTTGTAATATCCAGTTATGCCCGCTGGATGCTGCAAGCTTATATGAGTTCGGCAATTTAACAAAGAAATTGATATGCATCAGGCTTGTTACCCCAAGGGGAGTCTCTGACATCCTTCAAACCAAACACACTGCTTCAGGTAGCATAAACAAACAGATTTATTAACTACAAAGATAGATTTTAAGTGGTTATAAGTCAAAGCACAACAAGTTGGATTTGGTCAAATGAAATAAAAGCAAAAGGCATTCTAAGCTGATCTTAACACTTTCTGTGCCCTTACAAATTTAAATGCTTCTCACCACAGGCTGGCTGGTTGCCCTTCAGCCAGGCTCTCCCCTTTGATCAGCGCTTCAGTTGCTTGGTGGTGATGTCTGTAGATGGAGGTGGAAGAGAGCGGAAGAGCATGGCAAACATCTTTCCCTTTTATCACATTCTTTCTTCCCTCTTGGCTTCCCCCCTCTCCCCCCCCCGCCCCTTTCAGGGTCATAGAATATCAGGGTTGGAAGGGACCTCAGGAAGTCATCTAGTCCAACCCCCTGCTCAAAGCAGGACCAATCACCAACTAAATCATCCCAGCCTGGGCTTTGTCAAGCTGGGCCTTAAAAATCTCTAAGGAAGGAGATTCCACCACCTCCTTAGATAACCCATTCCAGTGCTTCACCACCCTCCTAGTGAAAAAGTTTTTCCTAACAGCCAACCTAAACCTCCCCCACTGCAACTTGAGACCATTACTCCTTGTTCTGTCATCGGCTACCACTGAGAACAGTCTAGAGCCATCCTCTTTGGAACCCCCTTTCAGGTAGTTGAAAGCAGCTATCAAATGCCCCCTCATTCTCCTCTTCTGCAGACTAAACAATCCCAGTTCCCTCAGCCTCTCCTCATAAGTCATGTGTTCCAGTCTCCTAATCATTTTTGTTGCTCTCCGCTGGATGCTTTCCAATTTTTCCACATCCTTCTTGTAGTGTGGGGCCCAAAACTGGACACGGTACTCGAGATGAGGCCTCACCGATGTCGAATAGAGGGGAATGATCATGTCCCTGGATCTGCTGGCAATGCCTCCACTTATAGAGCCCAAAATGCATTAGCCTTCTTGGCAACAAAGGCATACTGTTGACTCGTATCCAGCTTCTCGTCCACTGAAACCCCTAGGTCCTTTTCTGCAGAGCTGCTGCCTAGACATTCGGTCCCTAGTCCTTAGCGGTACATGAGATTCTTCTGTCCTAAGTGCAGGAATCTGCACTTGTCCTTGTTGAACCTCATCAGATTTCTTTTGGCCTAATCCTCTAATTTGTCTAGGGTCCTCTGTATCCTATCCCTACCCTCCAGCATATCTACCACTCCTCCCAGTTTAGTGTCATCTGCAAATTTGCTGAGGGTGCAATCCACGCCATCCTCCAGATCATTAATGAAGATATTGAACAAAACTGGCCTCAGAACCAACCCTTGGGGCACTCCGTTTGATACCAGCTGCCAACTAGACATGGAGCCATTGATCACTACCCATTGAGCCCGACAATCTAGCCAGCTTTCTATACACCTTATAGTCCATTCTTCTTTAACTTGCTGGCAAAGAATACCGTGGAAACCGTATCAAAAGCTTTGCTAAAGTCAAGGAATAACATGTCCACTGCTTTCCCCTCATCCACAGAGCCAATTATCTCATCATAGAAGGCAATTAGGTTAGTCAGGCATGACTTGCCCTTGGTAAATCCATGCTGATTATTCCTGATCACTTTCCACTCCTTGAAGTGCTTCAAAAATGATTCCTTGAGAACCTACTCCATGATTTTTCCAGGGATTGAGCTGAAGCTTACTGCCCCGTAGTTCCCCGGATCCTCCTTCTTCCCTTTTTTAAAGATGGGCACTACATTAGCCATTTTCCAGTCATCCGGGACTCCTCCGATCGCCATGAGATTTCAAAGATAATGGCCAATGGCTCTGCAATCACATCCGCCAACTCCTTTAGCACTCTCGGATGTAGCGCATCTGGCGCCATGGTCTTGTGCTCTTTCAGCTTTTCTAAATAATCCTGAACCACTTCTTTCTCCACAGAGGGCTGGTCACCTCCTCCCCATGCTGTGCTGGCCAGTGCAACCGTCTGGGAGCTGACCTTGTTCGTGAAGACAGAGGCAAAAAAAGCATTGAGTACATTAGCTTTTTCCACATCCTCTGTAACTAGGTTGCCTCGCCCATTCAGTAAGGGGCCCACACTTTCCCTGACCTTCTTCTTGTTGCTAACATACCTGTAGAAATCCTTCTTGTTACTCTTAACATCCCTAGTGAGCTGCAACTCCAGTTGTGATTTGGCCTTCCTGATTTCACTTCTGCATGCCTGAGCAATATTTTTATACTCCTCCCTGGTCATTTGTCCAAGCTTCCACTTCTTGTAAGCTTCTTTTTTGTGTTTAAGATATGCAAGGATTTTACTGTTAAGCCAAGCAGGTTGCCTGCCATATTTACTATTCTTTCTACACATCAGAATAGTTTGTTCCTGCAACCTCAATAAGGATTCTTTAAAATACAGCCAGCTCTCCTGGACTCCTTTCCCCCTCATGTTATTCTCCCAGGGGATCCTGTTCATCAATTCCCTGAGGGAGGGAGTGCTTTTCTGAAGTCCAGAGTCCATGTTCTGCTGCTCTCCTTTCTTCCTTTTGTCAGGATCCTGAACTCGATCATCTCATGGTCACTGCCTCCGAGGTTCCCATCCACTTTTGCTTCCCCTACTAATTCTTCCCTCAACAGGTCGAGAAGAGAAAAGTTGGTTCCTCCAGCACTTGCACCAGGAAATTGTCCCCTACACTTTCCAAAAACTTCCTGGATTGTCTGTGCACTGCTGTATTGCTCTCCCAGCAGATATTGGGGTGATTGCAGTCCCCCATGAGAATGAGGGCCTGTGATCTAGTAACTTCTGTTAGTTGCCTGAAGAAAGCCTCGTCCACCTCATTCCCCTGGTCTGGTGGTCGATAGCAAACTCCCACCACAAGATCACCCTTGTTGCTCACATTTCTAAACTTAATCCAGAGACTCTCAGGTTTTTCTGCAGTTTCATACTAGGGCTCTGAGCAGTCATACTGCTCTCTTACATACAATGCAACTCCCACACCTTTTCTGCCCTGCCTGTTCTTCCTGAACAGTTTATATCCATCCATGACAGTACTCCAGCCATGAGAGTTATCATTACCTCACTGTAGTCCCAGGTGAGCATTACCTCATGGTAGTCCCAAACTGACCAAGGGAAGGGGGTGACTCACTTGAGAGTCCAACAGATCCTTTGTTACTGCCTAGGCCAGTGTCCTTTGTTCCTGTAAGGCTGGGCTGGGTTTGTCCCATACATGCCCTGATGAGGTGTGAACTGCCCCTCTGCTCTTGGAGAGTTTTTGCCTGGGCTTGTTTTAAGCCATGAGGACATATTTTCAGCCTCATAACTATATACATGAAATTACAACCTATAACATTACTATAACAACAATTACTATAACATTATTATAACAACAAGGTTCAGAGCATCATGAGCCTTCCAAAGACACCCGCCATGACAAACTTTGCATTGGATACCACTTTATAAGGATGAACATGGGGGTGCAGGGTGTTCCCTCAAGGTACAGAACATCAAAGGTACCAATGTGAGATTTTTAAAAATAGCTATGACACTCAACCCAAGGTTTAAGAATCTGAAGTGCCTTCCAAAATCTGAGATGGAGGAGGTGTGGAGCATGCTTTCAAACGTCTTAAAAGAGCAACACTCCAATGTGGAAACTACAGAACCCGAACCACCAAAAAAGAAAATTCTGCTGGTGGCATCTGACTCAGATAATGAAAATTAACATGCGTCAGTCCACACTGCTTTGAATTGTTATTGAGCAGAACCTGTCTTCAGCATGGATGGATGTCCTTTGGAATGGTGATTGAAGGAGGAGACATATGAATCTTTCATGCATCTGGCACATAAATATCTTGTGACACCAGCTACAACAGTGGCATGAGAATGCCTGTTCTCACTTTCAGGTGACATTGTAAACAAGAAGCAAGCAGCATTATTTCCTGAAAATGTAAACAAACTTGTTTGTCTGAGTGATTGGCTGAACAAGTAGGACTACTCCAAAAAGTCTTTAGTAGGCTATGGCTACACATGAAAGGATTCCTCAGGATAGGACACCAGACAGGTTTCTCATTAAGGTCACTTAAATCTTTGTTATTTATAGCAAATCAGAACCAAATGGCTGACTTCTTCAGGATTTCTGACAGGTACCCAGTTGAGAAGCTGGTTTCAGATGGCCACTAAAACTGTTGTAACCTTCTTTTCCAGAAGTTGTGATCCACATGGTGTCCACAATCAGTGCAGCAAGTCTGAGGCAGTCAACCCTTACGAAGGCTCAGTATCTGAACATAAAAAGATTTTGAAATGACCACTGACTGTAGATACTTTTTCACAGTAATTAAAGAATACTGATAAATCTTGTTCAACCATTTACATTAATTTCCCCCAAATCCAATGGAGAAGAAAGTTGTAACACATTATGCTTCCACAGTGCGAGAGCAATCACTTATGTCAAAGTAGTCTGCACTTGCCGCAGCAGATCCAGCAGAAATAAGATGGCATGTTCATCATAGTCGTTAGCTGTAGTTTAGTTACTTTCGGCTATCTACACGCTTGGCAGTGGATTGCAACGATGGAAACTGTGTATCACTATAGATCTCTGGTGGTCCTTGTGGTGCTTTCCGTGTCCTGGTCTCCCTAGCACCAGGCTAGAATCCAGGAAAGAATTTTCTGTAGTATCTGGCTGGTGAATCTTGCCCATATGCTCAGGGTTTAGCTGATCGCCATATTTGGGGTCAGGAAGGAATTTTCCTCCAGGGCAGATTGGAGAGGCCCTGGAAGTTTTTCGCCTTCCTCTGTAGCATGGGGCATGGGTGACTTGAGGGAGGCTTCTCTGCTCCTTGAAGTCTTTAAATCATGATTTGAGGACTTCAATAGCTCAGACATAGGTGAGGTTTTTCGTAGGAGTGGGTGGGTGAGATTCTGTGGCCTGCGCTGTGCAGGAGGTCGGACTAGATGATCAGAATGGTCCCTTCTGACCTTAGTATCTATGAATCTATGACTGAGTGGACTTGCAGGCTATAAAATTTTACATTGTTTTATTTTTGAATACAGTTTTTGGTACATAATTCTACATTTGTAAGTTCAACTTTCATGATAAAGAGATTTCACTACAGTAGTTATATTAGGTGAATTGAAAAATATTATTTCTTTTGTTTTTTTTACAGTGCAAGTACTTGTAATCAAAAATAAATATAAAGTGAGCACTGTACACTTTGAATTCTGTGTTGTAACTGAAATCAATATATTTGAAAATATCAAAAATATTTAAATTAATGATATTCTATTATTAACAGTGCAATTAATCACACGATTAAACACGATTAATTTTTTATTGTGCGATTAATCGCAATTAATTTTTTTAATCGCATGACAGCCCTAGTTTTTAGCAGTTCTGCACCAATGCTTGGTCTGTTTTTTTAAAGTTCATTCATAAGAGGACAAAGTGGGTACTGTGATCAATTTTTTTTTTAATGAGGGCCTAAAGTTAAGCCCCTGCCTGAGTCCATCTTTAAGGACCTTGGTATACACCCTGATTTTGAAATGCACCCAGCACTAAAGCTGCTCAATGCAACTGACTGGCAAGAAGCCCAGCTGCAAGATACTGACATTTGTGATACACTACTTACCAAAAAAGAGGAGCGAAGCCCAGCTGTGGTTGTCCCACCTAACCCTAAGGGTAAACTACTATTGAGAGAATGGACCAAACTAAAACTGATTCAGGGAGTGCTGCACCGAATGACCACTGACCCTTTACAAAAGCAACGAGGACAACTAGTGCTGCAAAAAAAAAGTATAGAGCCCTGGCCATGAGGGCCTTGCATGATGACTTTGGGAATTTAGGATGGAGAGGACCCTGGAACTTATTTGTAGTAGGTTCTATTGGCCCCAGATGACTGAAGATGTTTGCAGGAAATGAGACACATGCGCTCGATGTGTTCAAAGGAAAAGTCTGCCCATGAGAACTGGATATCTGAAGAACATTACCAGCAGCAAACCTTTGGAGCTTTTATGCACTGATTTCTTGTCTTTAGAAGTTAACAAGAGGACTGTCGGGAACATTTTAGTAGTGACTGACCATTTTAAGTGGTATGTGCAGGCATATCCCACCCATGATCAGAGGGCCATCACTGTTGCTTAAATATTGTGGGAGAAATATTTCTCAGTTTATGGATTCCCGACTCGGATACACTCTGACCAGGGGCGGGACTTTGAGAGTCACCTTCTGAAGGAGGTGCTGAGGATAGCAGACATTAAAAAGTCTAGGATAATGCCTTATCACCAGCAAGGTGATCCTCAACCAGAGAAGTTCAATCGAACCCTGTTAGATATGTTGGGGACTTTGCGACCAGAGCAGAAGGCAACCTGGAGCCAGCATGTCATGTTTCTGGTGCATACCTACAACATCACAAAGAATGATGCTACGGGAGTCACTCCATATTTCTTGATGTTTGGGCGAGAACCAAGATTACCCATAGACTTGTGCTTTGGTGTATCAGAGGATGGAGCTAGCTATGAAACTCATCAGCAATATGTATCCCAACTAAGAGAAAAGCTGCGGGATGCTTATCACTTGGCTATGTCCGCAGCTTGGAAAAACTCAGACTGCAACAAACATGGGTAGGATGTTAGGGTGCATTCACAGGAACTCCAGCTGTGAGACAGAGTCCTGTTGTGAAATTTGGGTATTGCTGGCAAACACAAGATAGCTGACAGATGAAAGGCAATACCTTACCTGGTGATGGAAAAGCTGGGACATCTGTCGGTCTACATGATTAAACCTGAAGTGGGTCCAGGGCAAATAAAGACAGTGCATAGAAACCTTTTGCTCCCTGTCGGGGAATTGGTAGGCACCCCTTATGAGATGGGCCACAACAGGTCAACTGGACAGAATAAAAGTGCTAGACCAAAGCCACTACCCAACAAAGACAGCGGGCCCCCTACAGCTAACCTACCCCTACTCAGCACATCTGAGAGTGAGTCTAAGGAGGAAGACACGACCATGGTGTATCCTGGAATGGAGACAAGATTTTGGTCTCGATCAGCTGAACCAAGAGAGACCTCCTCCTCCTCAGTCCTAAACCCCATGGCAGAAGTATTTAAACCCATTACTGGCACCCCTGTGCCTCCAATGGGACCCCCCTGCAATGACACACACAGATTATTGGACAGTGGAAACATACAGGTGGAGGGTGTCCTGGGCATCTTGGACCTTCCACTGTTAGAACCAGAGATGCAGGGGCCTATGCCAATTGCCGAGGGACCCTCAAAGGAAACCTCTCTATCCATCACTCAAGAAGATCACGCTCTATCCCTGCAACAGAGATTCTCAATAGACAGGACAGGGTAATAAGATCAGTAAAACAGTTGACTTATGATGCACCTGGGGTGACTAGTGAGGAACCAATACGTTTAGCACACAGGTTTGTGGATTCCATAGTGGGCTTCCTGAGGTCCTTTGGAGGGAACCAATGAGTCAGTATAACAGGGAGTGTGATTTGTCAGGTCGACAACTTCTTGGTTTGGGGGAGGATGTATGCAGAGTCAGAATGAGCTCTCCCCTGACATCTGGTGGTGAGTGGTGGAAAAGGACTTTGGGGGCTGATCTCATTTGCATGGGCACACCCACCCTGCCTAGCATGATGGGACTGCTTGCCCAAATGGTCATTTTTGCTACTGTAGGATCCCCAGTCTCTTTGTTAACAGGGCAGGAGTAATAAAGGGTTGTTATCTTGGTTATGTGAATTAAGGACAGTAGAACTGTACTTGGCGTTTTATGACTGAGGGACTCACCCTCAACTACACAGCACTTGCTAGGCAAGGGATGTGGGTTCCAAAGCCCAGTGAATTGAGAGACAGGTTGGGGATAGAGGTTTGTATTTGGGTACCAAACACTAGCTTGGGTCTGTCTTTTCACTATGTAATAATGTAGCTAATTTATACTCACATAAGAGTCTTGTTATATGACACAGAGCTGAAATTACTGATATTTAGGTATGTGTATTAGATCTAGGCTGGGCTAGTGGTTCTGATATAGGAAGACTATCCAGGTGCACTAGCAGTGAGGCTCCCCTACTAAGAGCTGTGTTAAGTGGGTGGGCCTGAAGACATTGGTGGGCAGCTAGTGGAGAGGTGTGGCTGGAGAAACAGCTGGTGGAGAGGACTGGAGCACCTGCAGAGAGATGTGGCAATTGGCCCTCGAGGGCCCGAGCAGCAGAGAGGGTAAAGTGCCTCTGTACCTCCCTCCCCTTCCACCCAGGTTGGGAGGTGAACTCTGCAGATGAAGTTCTGAACTCTGGGGCTGCACTGACCAAGGACAACAACTGTGAGTTGGGGAACTTTTGGGTTACTGGACTTAAGACCCTGAAGGGAAAAGGACACTGCCCAACTAACTTGGGGGTGGGTCTTTTGCTCATGGGTTGTGTTATGAATTCTATCTGTGGTGTTTTCCCAACATAATGCTGTATTGTTTCCCTCCCTTATTAAAAGGCTTTTGCTACACTCAGACCCTGTGCTTTTTCCAGAGGGAAAGTATCGCCTCTTAGAGGTGCCCAGGGGGTGGCATGTAATTGTCCCAGGTCACTGGGTGGGGGCTCGAGCTGGTTTTGCCTTGTATTATTGAAAAAGAACCCCTAGATACTGAACCCATCCCTTGTTGCTGCCAACTCTGACAGACAGGAGGGTTACATTTGTTGGGTTTTTTTAAACAAATCCTGCTGCCAGCTTGGGGCTGAGAAGACAACTGGAAACTGAGTGAGTTTTTAAAGGGGCCCTGATGAAGGGGAAGTGGTGGTGGGTAGTGGTCAGCGTGCTATAGGATCAATCCTTAAACTAGTTGAGAATTTGCCCAAGAGTTTCAGACAAAAACAAAACTGGATGTGAAGGAGGACAGGGCTGGGTACACCAGGGGACTTCAGCACCATTTCCAAGGCACCTTCATCTCCTCCTGGGCTGGCTCTGAGCACATCTACTGGGTTGGCCTTTGCAGGTGAGAGAGAGAGTACTTGGCTTGTGAATCTGCATGCTCACCAGCAGAAACTTCGATCTAATCCGAATATAAGAGTCTTAAGCGACAGCATGGCACCTAAATTTCCCTGATGAATCTAGCCCTAAGTGCAGAATTTCCCCATTGTACTCTGGGAGTTTTACCAGTGACTTCACTGTGACCAGAGCAAAGCCAGTGCTGAGTGCTTTTGAGAAGTCCATCTAGGCAATTGGCTAGAGGCCATGCAGTGCTCTGAAGTAGACAGCCCTCCTGAACACCAGTCCCATGTCTTGACCATGCAACCACCCTTCTGCCTGCCCAGTTAGGGCTAGGACAGGTACATGTCCCTCAAAGGCGATGAAACTCAGAATTAGCTCCAATTCTTGGTGCCCCCCAAAGCCATGAGCTAGCAGGGATTTCCATGTGGTTAATATCTTTATGCTGGGAGCGGTTAATGGCTACCATGGAACATGTCTTTGATCTGCGGATCACTTCACAGATCTGGTTAAGTCAATGGGTGTGCTAAGTGCCCTTCCTTCAGGCTAGATGGAAGGAGCAATTAAATGCCCCTCTGTATAGCGACAGCTGGAAACAGTGGGAGGCTATTGCCCAAGGCACTGGGCAGCATGGCAAAGTCTGAGCAGAGCTAAGACATGTGGTTGGAGGAGTTCCCCGATTGCAAACACAGGGCCTGGGATATTGGTTGCAGCTGTGTGTGCAAGTTCAGCAAACAGTAAGAGAAGCAGTTGCGAGAGTGGTCCTGGAATGGAGCAGAGAGATAGGGATGCTTGGGAACAGAACTGACTGGGGGGACAGACTTGGGAATTGGGGGCAAAGAAACTACCTGCCGTTTGTTCCTGCTGTGTTCAGGGAAATAGGACTTTGCACATTCTTGACAAACAAACAGGATAACACCAAAGAAATAAGCAGTCTCAGCACATTTCTGTCCTTGGAGACTTGCAACCATTATTGGGTAAGTCTGATCTGTGTGTCCAGTCTCAGACCTAAACTTAGGCCATGTAAAAAGACAATAGTGGTCTGATCACAGGACCCAGTACGAAGAACTAGAATGAGTATCAGCAATGAATGCTGGCATCCTGAATGGTTGATTTCTGCCAGCTGGTCTTAGCAGTTGTTTGTATGGTGAAACCTGCAGTAAAGCATTCTCTAGTAGCCAATCCCCCTGGCTTAAAAGTCCAATGTATACTTCTGCCAGGTTTTCAGCACAATGTACAATTCATTCATGTGAGATATAGGGATCAAAGATGCTATCAAAGTGCACAAAACTATTGGGTCGGGAAGGAATTTTCCTCCAGGGCAGATTGGAGGAGGCCCTGAGAGTTTTTCGCCTTCCTCTGCAGCGTGGGGCACAGGTCACTTGATGGAGGATTCTCTTCACCTTGAAGTCTTTAAACCATGATTTGAGGACTTCAATAGCTCAGACATAGGTGAGAGGTTTATTGCAGGAGTGGGTGGGTGAGATTCGGTGGCCTGCATTTTGAAGGAGGTCAAACTAGATGATCATAAGGTCCCTTCTGATCTTAATGTCTATGAGTCTATGAGTAAATACATGACTCAGATCATCCATTTCTTTCCTAACAGAAAGAACTATGCAAGGGCCCAAATGTTTGGTTGACTGCTCAGGCCAAAGCGGCAACAATATAACATTCTGGTAGACCTGCCCTAACGCTAGTAAATTACAAACTTAAGTTCCCTCAGTAGAACTTGTTGCTCTCTAAAATTGAATTTCTTTTCACTATGTCCCCAGATGTTCCTCGCCCACAGAACAGTCTGTCAGTTGTATATCACCAGCAGTATGCAGTGCATTGTACTAGGGAAGTCATGCTGGCTCTGAGGGGACTGTCACCTGCTATCAAATTAATGTTAACCATAGCCCTAAATACACAGGGCTGGGCTGTGATCTCAGGTCCATATAAATCTGGGTGAGCTCCACTGGACTTCAGAGGAGTCACTCTGAGTTTACTCTGGTGTAACTGAGATCAAGATCCGGCCCACAGAATATTTAGGTTGATGGGTCCCGTCCCAGGATGTGTAATGTACTGGAAGATATAAAAGTGGAGGGGTGGGGGGGGAGCATCGTAATGCTCCTGAAGAAATTACATCAAAAATCAACATTAAGGTCACTTTGAGGCTTTGATTTCAGTTCCCAAAAGCAAGGGAATTGGAAGAAGAGTTTGAGCTTATTGCCAGCTGAAACCAAGGACTGGTTTTGTGCCTAGGTTGAATTAGGAGTCTCTGTCCGGAGGGTGATGTTATAAATCATATGTGACTCAATGAGAACAGTGCGAGCAGTTCTGCTCACCAAGCAGAAACAGCCATGCCTGGCTTCCAGCCAGCTTTGTGAAGGGGCGACAGATCCGCCCATTGCACTGGTGCAAGTTCACAGCCTTCTCACTTGTTCTGCTGCAAACAGGGGGAAAGCAGGGAGGGGGCGCTCTGTTCTCATTGAGTTCTAATTCTTTGTACTGCCCACATACAAAAGGGGTTTAAAGCTCTTTTTTTGGAAGGGAATAGGGGATGGGGGGTTGTTTTTAATTATTTGGGGAGTGGGGGGATTCCTCCACATGAAAATGGGCATCAGAGGGGTTCATTATGGGGATAACCCATTTACATGGGGCTCAGGGATTGAGAGATCATTATAGGGGAGGAGAGTATGCAGCAGGAAGTGGCTGGTGGCCAGCGATGAAGTTATACACATGTGACATGATTGGCCTAGTCAAAAGCTTGTATGTGACAGTCAAATTAAAACTCTGGCAGCAAACCTGGGCCAGATGTGGATGGGCTAATAGTGTTGTATGAAGACGTGCTCACTGGAAAGGGGTGTCCCCTGGTGACATAGACAATATGGTTACAGGAGGACAGAGAGCCTCTCGTACATACCACCCAGCATGTTGCACAAGCCTTGAAAAAGAGACTAGTGGCAGAGCTGCAGAACATGACAGCAGATGGCCTCACTCACAGCACAGAGGAGCCAACAGGCTAGGTTGCTCCATAGTAATTGCAGGGAGAAAAGCGGGTGGATTCAGACAGTGCAGTGGCCCCAAGGAGCTGAACTAGAATCTTAAGAGGGAACACTTCCACTTGCCCACAAGGAACAAAATGTTTGCTGAGATGGCTGGAGCCAAATTCTTCAGCAAATTAGATGCATCAACAGGGTTTTGGCAGATTCCCCCGGACACAGACAGCTCCAAGATCTGCCCTTTCAATCTCCTGCTTGGCAGATTGCCTTTCAGATGTGAGCAGCACTGGCTGTGTCCCACTGCACCATGTCCCAGATGCTAGAAGGGCTCACAAGGAGTGAGAGGGTCCAAAGATGGTCTCAGACTAAGACCACTGACCATCATGCTGCCCACTCAGTACTGTCTCATAGTTTCCTTGTGCTCCCTGTCAGTCTGCTTGTACCCACCTGTTAGGTTGTGTCTTATTCTGAGATTGAAAACTTTCTTGTGGGAAAGGCCTGTCCTTTTGTTCTGTGTTTGTAAATTGGCTAGCACAGTTGGGTTGTGGCCCATGATGAGGGCTTCTGGGCACTATAGTAATATAATAGTATCTGGGCACATGGCTCACAAACATCAGGCCTGATCACAGAGTGACTGGAAATGTGTGCAAAACCTGAAACCGAATAAGGCTGATCGTCAATCTGGGGCTGAAATGGCCTACTCTGAAGGGAAATAGACCTCACAGGGAATAATAAATACCCCTCGGATCTAAGATTCAAGAGGAACTCAACATGCAGAGACCCCAAAGTGCAAAGGAATTCAAACACCACAAGGCATGTTGGAGTATGTCAGTGAGTTCACCCTCAGATATGGAGCTCAAACAAGTCACCTAAGAAAACCCCTTCACCATGATATGGCAGGGGCATGGATGCCACAGCATGCAAGAGTGCAAGGCTCTAAAGTATTTATGGACATCAGTGACCCACAGGAAGACACTGCTCGCCACAGATGCATCAAAAGGAAGCCAGGGAGCTGTGTTGCTACAGAGACAAGAGTCCAAGTGGCTACCCGTAGCACAGGCTGTGAGAGTGAGGGCAGTGGCAGTGGCAGTGACAGTGGACCCGCAAGCCAGAGATGCGCGAGGTTTTCCAAACAGCTGTACAGAATGTCGTGATTTTTCTTTCTGGTAATAGCTTCAAAGTTGAATCTGCCCATATCCTGTTGAAAGGACTTGGGGAAGCACCACCAAGGATGCAGCAATTACTCTCTAAAGAGGAAGGATGGTCCAGTGGTCAAACCACCAGCCTTTTTAGCCACCCAAGCCCTTTCCTCTGGACCAAGCCTGCCCTGACATTGCCTTGCAGCTTAACAGTAGCTGCACCCCAGTCCCTCTGAAGTGTTCCCCTGTCATATCCAAGCCCTGACACTGGCTATGCACAGAAATACCAGGTCTGCTGCCCTCAAAGGAACAGCATACCCCAGTTTGTAAGATTCAGCTCCGGGCCAGCACATTAAATATATCTGTGCTGTGGTAGTAAGTACAGTGATACTAGATTTATTCTTGTTTTGAAAGAATCAAGCGATAGTGAGTAAGAACAATGGAAACAAACAGTTGCATGTAAATGGAAGTCATAACATGCTTTCTAGAGACTAAAGTTAATGATCAGGTTAACCACTGAAGCTTCTCACCCAAGTCTCTTGTAGCATCTTCAACCAAGGTTGGCCAAGATCCTGTTTTCATGAACGTAAATGCACTGCCTGTTTACTTTCTAGGGCTGGATGAGGGGGTGTTGTCTTTCCTTCTTGCATATACTCCCATAGTTCATTCTCTGTCCTCAGACAGGATAATCAGCTGTGGCTTGTTTTGTCTGTGTGCTGCTTCCCTGTTGACTTCACATCTCTCCGTTAACATCCATATTTCACAAGGAGGGTGGTGAAGCACTGGAATGGGTTACCTAGGGAGGTGGTGGAACCTCTATCCTTAGAGGTTTTTAAGGTCTGGCTTGACAAAGCTCTGGCTGGGATGATTTAGTTGGGGTTGGTCCTGCTTCAAGCAGGGGGTTGGACTAAATGACTTCCTGAGGTCTCCTCCAACCCTAATCTTCCATGATTCTATGATCTGATTTTGAACGTAAAGAGGCATCTGTTGTGATAGCTTCATTTGCATCCCAAGAGAGATGAATAAATGTGTCTCATTTGCAGAACCTGGTTTGCACCTCTGCTGGTGACTCAGCTCAATATAGGTTCTAAGATCAGATTTTCAGGGTGTATATATACACAGTATCTGTCCATATGCATCACAACAATATTAATCATCAGTCTGACCCAAGCTTTTACTTAAGACCTCACATGACAGTCTTTGGCTTGTATTGCTCAGCCATCCTTCACCACTGAGAAGATGAGAGGAATTAGAAGCCCAATGTCAGTGCAATTTACTCACAGCAAAAGAAAACATTACAGCCCAAGTGCCAAGGTATTCCAGCAGGTAGGCCCTTAGCAACTAGCCCTTCTCATGCCCACTGCAGGAGACAGTCCTCCAAGGTACCTTGTTGCCAGGTGGATTATGGTTGGGGAGTTAGGGTTACAGGATTGGTTAAAGGGCAGTCGCGGGGTGTGAGTAGCAAACCTGAGATCAAAGCCGGCTCCACCTCTGAGCTCGGGGGTGGAACTTTCTCTGAATCTCACTGACCATATTTTGGATTTGGGGAGGACCCTACCTGGAGAGCTTGCTTGAAGTGCCAGTGAGGGGCTGTGGGGAGCAGTGAAAGCTTCTAGCCCCTTTGAAGGAACTGGGATATTCTCTCTTGAAGACAGCTATAAAAATATCTCCCAGTTCCCAGTTGGGGAGCCTTTGCTGATTTTAACTGGGGCACCTTGTTATTTGGGCAGTGGGGAAGTGAAATTGCACTGGGGAATTGTGCAATCCAAACTGGCTCTGCCTCTGGAGCCTGACCATGTTGTTCTGCTGAGCACCTGGGGACAGGCCCTGATCGATGACTAAGAAGGGTACCTGAGTGGTGCTGTCTATGACCTGTGGGAGGGAACTGCTCAGGTGTGGCTGCTAGAATCAGCATGCAGGGGACAGGACTGGCAGAACCCATGGTTGAGGGTGTGATCTGGGGATCAGATGCAGGGGCAGCTGAGACCCAGCAGAGATGCCTGGGCTGGCATTAGCAGCACAGAGACAAACACCAAGCTTGGCAGAGAACCAGACTAGGCATACAGAGCCTGGGGCTGCGGGAGTTGGGGTCACAGTGTGCTACTGACCAAGGTGGCTGGTACAGATCCAGGAGCATGTCCTGAGGAGAGCAATGGTGATGCCCGGTGAATTCCACCCTCCCCAAAGGCAGGGGGAGGGGTCTGCACCCCACGGCAAGGGGGAGCCTGGAACCCAGGACTAGCCCGTGGAGTCCCCACCCGGCTGCAGTGTCACCTGCTCTTGTTGCGTTGTTGTGAGTGACAATGATGCAAGAAGCTCCAGCCCTCCAGCGAATGAGGTCTCTGCTTGGCCATCTGCCCTGCTTGCCTGCCTCCTGGGGCAGAATAACCTCCTCTCCACAGTTTGCTCTCCACCTGCCACTCCCTAGCAACCAAAAGGTGTTCTCTGGAGGAGGGAGAGGGGGTAAAGAGCCCAGCAGCTCGGGGTGGCTCTGCTCCCCTCTTCCGTGAGCAATGGGGACAGGATGGTGCTTCTGAACCCTCCCTGCCCAGGCAGCTGCAGGGAGGGGGTGGGGAGGTGAAGAACTTCTGGAGATTCCCCCCTGCTTGGAATGGGGAGGAGATGCTGCTGCAGCCCCCTAGGCCTGGGAGAGTGGGGTGAAGAACCCCAGGGGAAACAGAGGTGAGGATGAGTGGTGGTAGATGCTGAAGGAGGCTGAATTGGAAGCATGAGCTAAGGGAGACTGAGGTGATGGGGTGGGGGTGCTGAACTCACTCGCCCTGGGGCCTCCTGTGGATTCTGTAGCTGGGGCTTTAGCATCCCACCAGCTGCAATCAATTGAGATTGAACCCTCCAGTCCATTGTAAAGCAGAAGCCAAACCTTTTAGCTGTGTGTCTGCACAGCGCCTAGCACAATGGGGTCTATGATTAGGCCTCTAGCTACTACTGCAATATAAATAATCTGTATTGTCACCTGATTCTGTGTCGCTCTGAAGCCTAGACTGTCTGAGTCAGGGTGAAGTGATGGACACAGCTACAAGCATGGCTGAGAGCAATATGTTCAGAATATCCCAAAGATTCAATCACCACTGCAAATCGTGGTCTGGTACCAATCCAAATGTGCAGAGTATACTTACAGCAAGGCATGTACCTATGCCATGTCAAGACTCCTAGACCCTTGTGATAGCAGAGGTAACTCAACCAATCACCACCCTTGCTTTACAGCTAATTTGCATGTGACTATTTCATTGGTTGTATGAGGCAGACTGCACAGATGGTGAATTACTTGGCACAGCTGCCACACCTGTGTGACATCATGGGTTTACAGCCACTAGTAAATAATACATGAGAAGGATTTCTCAAACACAAGAGTTGAAATCCACCCCTCCCCCACCCCCATTTTGTTGTCACTGAGGTTTAGAGGAGTCTGGGGTCTAATCTGATCACAACACTGATAATCACTCCAGCAAATCTATCTGTTTTAGGATTTTATGCCCTCACGGTTTCTGAGCACCCTCCATGTAAAATCCATAGTAGCAGCAGCAAAGTCCCTAGGGGACTTCAGAGAGTCTGACTTTTCTTTTAGTTTGGGGTAGAAAGGCGTGTACCACATTGCTTCATGTTTCCTACGAGCTAGCCTGGCCTGCTGCTCTTGATCTAGGCTCCAGATTGGCGCCATCCCCCCTTGTAAACACATCGTTCCATCCTTTGTATTTGCAAATACCCTTTCATCAATGGCTCTGTGAATGCTTTTAAAGTACTCACTAAGCTCTGGTCTACATGACAGACGTATAGCGGTATAACTACGTCAGTTGGGTGGGTGAAAAATCCAAGCCTCTGAATGATTTGGTGCTCTACTGCCCTAAACCGGCTGTGTAGACAGTGCTATGTTGGTGGAAGAGCTACAACCACTCAGGGAGGTGGATTAAGTACACTGATGAAACAGCGCTCTCCTGTAAGCGTAGAGAGTCTGCATTAAAACACTACAGCAGCACAGCTGCATCTCTGCAGCTCCACCAATGCAGTGTTTGAATGTAAACCTGCCCTAAGCCTGTGAGCCATGCCAGTAAAATTCTCCTCCTTTCACAGTTGGGGAAAACCGAGGCTCAGAAAAGTTGAGACTACCCAGAAGTCCCAGAGGGAGCAAGTAGCAGCCCACAAGTAAGGGGTGACTAGAATGCTGGGCATTGTTGTCATTGGAATAGATCCACTTTCTGCTCAGTGTACACAACCTCCTGAGGATACACAATCTCCCACGACCTCTGCAAGCCATTCCCTGACTCACTGAATCCCTTTCTATCCCCAGTCAGGGGCCATCATGGACCCAAGCCTCTTCCTGAAATGCTTTCAGTTGGCTCTCTGGAAGATCAGATGCTTCCCACCCACACACACACTTTAAGGAGATGATAATTCTTGAGATCATTGTCTAGTGAAGCATTCGCACAATCAGTGAGGGTCAGCCACTGAACTGCTGAATGTGAATCTGGATTGGCTACGCTGCCAGCCCAACAACCCCCGCCCCTCCCTGAGCAGATTCAGCTGTGGGTGGCTGTATCTTTGTTGTTGATCGCTGACAAAAGAACGGGCAAGGACGCTCTTCTAAGCTGAGTATCCAGGGCACCCTCACTAACATCTCTGCATAGGAGCCCTTTAAAAAACACTGCTCCCATTTTGCAGCTTTCAGTGGCAGAAAAACCCTTCCATGCTTTCTTGACCAATTGCTTAAAATCTAAGGCTGGGGGTGCAGAGCAGGGGAGGGCTCCCCACCAGTCATCTGTTTGGGGTTTTTTGGTGGGGGGAAGGAGAACAGTGATGCTGTTGTACTGGAAAAAATCCACACGTTCCCTCCGAGGACCACTATTGGGAATAAATGCTGGAAGTGGTTCCACTTGAGCAGATGGCTGAAAAACTTTGGCTGAGAAATAAATTGACTGTGACGGTCTGAGGGCCAATCACAGATGGATGAAATTCTAGCGATGTCCCCAATGTCCTGAACAGAGAAGGTTCTCTTCGTTTCCCCTTTTTGCTAAAAAGCCATGGCAGGATTTTTAATATGAGCTGAGGAGATGTTTTTTGGAAGGAGGTGCAGAGGCAGTTCTCCCCACCTCCCATGCGGGGGCTTAGCATTTCCTGGATGATCACATGACCACGGGTACCTCCCCAGGGGACCTGGGATTCCCAGCTTGCATGGCCGTCCCCTGCTATCTCTCCTTGAGCTAGCATCTAAAAATCACAGTTACCAAGTGCATACCCAAAGGGGCAGGTGCAATTGTTCTCAGGGCAGCTAGCTCAAGGGACTACCCGTGCTGCCATGGACACACCGCTCTCTTTAGCTGTTAGCTCAAGGAGAGCTAGCACAGTTACCTCTAATTCAGCTGGAACTCCCAGCTCAAATGTAGCCATCCTCTTAGAGGAACTGTGTGACTTAGCTGCCTCCAGCACAAATGTGGGTGAAAGGCATGATCTGAAACAGGGTGAAGAGAATGTCCCTCCACAAAAGTGAAAGATAGAAATGGCAGCCCTGTTCCCCAGGCTGCTTCCCCCTCCTTACTCCTGGCATATCTACAATTGCCATGTATACAGCTACTCGTGCTATGGAGAAGTTCTATCGATGCTAATAGAAAATGAGATCTTTTCAGTGGGATATTTCTAAGCCCTCCCCTGCTTTCAGCCCTCTCTGGCCCTCAGCTTAGGCTCTCCAGCTTATAGCCAGCAGGTAATTCCCTCTGCCACTTTCTTGTGCTTTCCACCTTCTTTGGCCCTGGCTTTTTGGCTTGGGGAAGTCAGCCAGCAAACACTTCTTGCTGCTCTTTGCATTCAGCAAATACTTTCTGGCTATAGCAGCCCTCCTCTCTTTCTAGTCCCTGGTCCCAGGCAGCCCTGGCTCACCGGATCTCTCTCTCTCTCTCTCTCTCTCACCAGCTCTCCCCATCTCAGATTCTCCCTGATCTTCTGTAGCCCTAGGTGCTGCCCAGCCCTCTTAATTGGCCAAACTAGAAGCACTTGTTCTGGCCCAGGGTGCTGGTCCTGCTTCACTTTCTGAGGCCAGCTGCCCTGTGACAGCCTTTGCAAGGACTGAGATGCTTTTTGCAAAAGATTTGTTAGGACTCATAAAATGCCTGTGAGGTACAGCAGCAGTTAAAAAAATGGCTGGAAACATTGGGTGAGAGCAATCTAAGGGATTTAGGTGTAACGTGCTGCCAGGTGGAGCCAGCAGCAACAAGGATATCTAGGGGTTCCTTTTCACCAATACAACACAAAATTAGCTCAAGCCCCCACCCAGTGACCTGGGACAATTACACACCACCCTCTGGGCACCTCTAAGAGGCAATGCTTCCCCTCTTGCAAGCACAGAGTCTGAGAGTGTAGCAAAAACTTTTAATAAAAGGAGGAAAGTAACTCAGCATTAATTTGGGAAAACACCACAACTAGGGTTCATATACATAACCCATGAGCAAAAGACCCACCCCCAATTAAGTTGGGCAGTGTCCTTTTCCCCTCAGGTTCTTAAGTCCAGCAACCCCAAAGTCCCTTTAATGTGCCTGTCCCTTTTCTGCACCCCACTCACAGTTGTTGTCCTTGGCCAGTGCAGCTCCAGAGTTCAGAGGTTTATCCTCCCACCCTGTGTGTGGGGGGTGGGGCAGGTAAGGAGGCACCTTACATGCTCCACCGCTTGGGCACTCACTCATCACCCCAATGGACAATTGCCATGCCTCTCTGCTCTGGCCCTCTCTACCAGCTGCCCTGTTGGCTGCTTGCCACACCTCTCCACCAGCCACCTGGCTGGCCACTCACCAAGACAACATCAGGGCGCCCCACTTAACACAGCTTTCAGTGATTTCAGCTGTTAGTGGGAAAGCCTCACTGCTGATGTACACTAGGCAGTTTCTTGCAATAAAGATGCTGTTCTAAATTAGATCTAATACTTAGACTCAGTATCAACAATTTTAGCAGTACAGCATATCATAGAATTCTCAATTGAATCTAAACTAGCACTTTCATTATACTGTGAGCACACTCCCACTAAACACAAGTGCTTCTCCCCCACCCCCAGGCTGTGGAACCCATATCCCCTGCCTAGCGAGTGCCATTCAGTTGAGGGTGAGTCCCTCCATCGGGTTATGCCACGTACAGTTCTGCTGCCTTTGGTTCACCTAACAAGGATAACAGCCATTTATTACTCCTGCCCCAATAACAAGGAGACTGGAGATCCAACACCAGCCACAAGTAATCATTTGGGCAAGCAATCCCATCATGCCGAGCACCTAGGCAGGGTGGGTGTGTCCATGCAAAAGAGATCAGCTCCTGAAGTCTTTTTCCACAGCTCACCACTAGATGTCAGGGGAGAGCTCATCCAGACTCTGCTTATATTGGCACATTCTTAACAGCTGGACTCAGAAGCCATTTGCAGTTCCTAACAACCACTGCATTCAACCCAGCTCACTTGGGAACAATGTTGCATGTTCTCATTGCCAACAGTTGGCATTTTGGGTGTGTCTTCAATGCAAAAGACAGCTCAAGCTAGGACACAAGTTACTGAACTCGAGCTCACCAAGCTCCAGTGAGAGTGACCCCACTGTGAGACAGCCCTGGCACTACACCAAGTGACTGGGCCAGCAGTCGATGAACTATTGTAACTCCCATTTCTGCATCTTCACTCTAATACTAGCTGGAGCATCAGCAGTGCTTGAGCTTCAACCCACCTGCCCCAGACAGGCCAGCCAGTGCCAGCTCCAGTACCACTTCATTCAAGCTAGAGATTTGTGTGTATGGACAGGAGTCAGGCTAGGGGCAAATCTTGAAGCGTTATCATGAGCTAACGCTGCAGTGAAGACAAGCCCACCCTGTTAAGTAACTACAGAGGATGCATCTACACTGGAGTGGGAGATGTAATTTCCAGCTCAGGTGGACATACCTGTATTAGTTCTCATCAAGCTAGCAGGAGGGGCTAACCATCTCAAATACAATCCTGCCTGAACCCCAAGGTATGTCCTTGGGGCAGCTAGTCCCTGCACCATTTGCATCGCAGTGGCTACAGTTCTATTTTTAGTGCACTAGCTCAGTCAGAGCTAGCATGGGTATGTCTCCTTGAGCTGGAACTTCAAGCTAGGGCTGTAAGTGTAGACATACCGTCTCCACACATTTTTCCATTATACTTAAGGGAAGATGTGTCAGAATCCCATAGGCTGCTTTGAAAGTGTCAACCACTGCTTTTTAGAGCTGAATTCTATGGGTGACTTTGAAACTAGCTGATAGTTAGAACTAGACAAAAGCTGCAAAAACACTTCCCCCTAGTACTCAGCTGGCTTTTTTGTGCTTTTGTTACCCCCTCAAAAAATTACTTTTCTCTGGGTTTTCACCCATTTTATGTTTTCCGTGAATACTAGAGTGAAAAAAGGTCATTGTCAGAAATAGGTACCCACTGCCATAAAACCAAAAAAACCCAGCAAATCTTAAGCAAAATATTTGCAGAAAGAACACTTCAAGATCTGTAATTGCAAGTATTCCCACTGAAAACCCAATTCTAAGAACTCCACCCATGCATACCAGGAACAGAAACTGGACAAGGTCATGTGCCTGTTACTCAGGTTTACTTTTGCTTTTAAATTTGTGCTGTAGTGGTGATGCACCTGGCAGTGCATGCCTCATGAAAGAAGGATCACAGCCAGCCTGGCTGGATAGTGCTGCAGAAGTTTGGGGGAGCAGTAGTCTTAGATAGGAGAGTTAATCAAGCCTAGGCTGTAGAATGTGTTATGATTTTATTTTGTATGTAACCCTTTGTTTCCAATACTTCTACTTGAATCTCTGGGCTTTGTTATATAGACTTGATTTCACTATAAATGTATGTTAAGTGCTGGGTGAAAGCAGAGCAGTGATCTGAGGTGCAACGGGCAAGCTGGGATGTACAGTGAGTGTGCTTTGGAAGCAGTGAATTGGTAAATATTGAAAATGTCCTGTGGACTGGGGGTGGACACTCCCAGGTGTCTATAGCTATTAGCCAGGATGGGTAAGGAATGGGGTCCCTAGCCTCCGTTTGTCAGAGGGTGGAGATGGATGGCAGGAGAGAGATCACTTGATCATTACCTGATAGGTTCACTCCCTCTGGGGGACCTGGCATTGGTCACTGTCGGTAGACAGGATACTGGGCTGGATGGACCTTTGGTCTGACCCAGTATGGCCATTCTTATGTTTTTATGAGATGCTCAGGGGTTGGAATGTGCCTATCCCTAACCTGCGCAGTGACAGTGGGTCTGCCAGGCCTAGAGGGGAGTGCTTGTGTTGCCCATGCCCAGGGGAGTCAGGGAGCTGACCCCCAGCAGGCACAGACAAGGGTAGGTGGTAGCAAGGTACCTTGTAGCCCTCAGGACCCTGGCAGGGGTCACAACTCCTATTGAATTCCATGCAAGTTAGGAGCCTAAATACATTTTGGAGGAGCTGGGCTTCAATCTCTTCCCTATCAGCATCTCTCCTTACCACTTCCTGATTATTAATCATGTTTATTATGGGAGAGCCCAGGGACCCACCATGATCTGGGCTCACCATGCGAGGTGCTGTACAAACACAGGCTAGCTCTTTGGAGTAGGGACTAACTGGACAAGACTGACAAAGGGGAGAGAGTATGGAGATAACTGGTAAGCAGAATCACCATTTGATATGAACCTTTCCTGGCATGTTTATCTAATTGCTACCCCTGTTAATTATTATTATTCCCCCTGACAATCGGGGAGCCCTGGCAGGCCCCTTAAGAGCCATTCTGTTTCTGCAGCGCAGTGTGGAAACTCAACCCGGCAGCTTGGAACAGATCAATGTGAGGGAGCTGTGTGCATGCAACTTATGACATGCAAGAGGAAAAATTCATTGTACAAGACAGTCTGTTTATAGTTATTTGCCTGGCTCTACTGGTCACACCCTCAGGCTAGGGATACCCCTGTGAGGAGCACTTTCAGTGCCTGAGAATACATGCGCTGTGACACAGTGAGAACTACACTGGTCACTATGACCCAATCTTGCCCATGGAAGGAGATGACTAGCCCACTCCCTAGCTCCCATGAAACATGGGAATGGGGGGATAACTGAGAGCATGCGGGAGCAGCTCCCAAGGGCCTCAGGAAATGAAAGCTCCGGTCGGAGAGACGGGGAGGGTAGGGGAGTGGTGACAGGCTCTGGAGTGTGAATGTCTCTGATGTTTGAATCCATGAGAGTCCCAATTCTGTCTGAAGCTCCAGGCCTAACATGTAAGCACTGCCCCCACCTTATCCTCCAGAGATTTACACCTACTGTTTAACTACACGTCTTTGAATGACACATCCCTCCGAGTATCCCTCTGCAAGAGTGACTGCCTCTGGGTAGGAAGCACAGCACTTGTCACATCCTGCCCCTTCCTGGGCACACCTTGTTCGACACTTGTGTCTCTGGGGCATTAGTGTACCCCTTTTGCTCCGCAGCTTCCTTGCTGGATGCTGGCTTGTGAATGTTGGGCCATCCTAGCTGCTTTTCCTAGCTCTATTGTGGGTGCCCTGCCGACCTCCTCTTTGAACACCACTGATTGACTACACCTCCAACTTCCAGGTTGGAAAAACCACTACTCTTTCCTTTCATCAGAGTAAACATAACTGTGTTCAGCAGCCTTCTACTTCTCGCTCCCTGGATGGAAAGCCTAATGCTACGACTGCCCAGCAGTGCTTCCGTTCCTGCTCACAGCTGAGTTCCCCTGCCCCCTCTGTGATCCTCCCCCAGGAGCCAACCTGCCATCCTTCAAACCCTCCCCAGTGCCAAATGGGCAACCTGGGTGAAGATTCCATCCAGCCATCCCGTTCTCTGAGCACCCAGCCTTGGAGTTCTTTATGGTCTATGTCCCACAATGTAACCCCTCATGCAGCTTCTCTTGCCACTTATCCTAGAGCCATCTCCTATCATACAGCTGTGTGTTAACACCAGCCCTTCTCAGATACACTTGTGGGCATACAAGGTGTTTGTGTCCTAAAACCAACAAGCCTCAGCAGAGAATAGCTCAAGCCCCAGCAAACTGAGGGTGGATACAGCCAGTATGCATCTAGGACATGGTTCTTGGCTCTAGTGCTGCTGTTGTGACAACAGCCACACTGTAGGAAACAATAATCACAGGGTAGGGGAAAATATAAGCAAAAATAAAGAGCCATATTCTTAGTATAAAGCTGCGGAGTAATGCTGAAGTCACTGGGGCTACGTCAGTTTGCACCCAGTGAGTGTCTGGCCCATAATGAGAACAATGGCTTCTAAGACTCTGCAGGGTTGCTAGGAGGTGCTTAAACTTTAAGTAAATATTAAACTTCAAAGGGAGTGTGATTGGCAGGATGTCTGCAAAGGAGGGAAAGCTTCACTTACCATTTCCTGATAGATGCTGCCCCCAGTGCCCTCTAACTGGCTGAGGGGGTCTGATTGCTTTGAGGATGGATGGAAAGCACTATAGAAGAGCTACTTATTCTTTTATTATTACTTGGTTTTAAAGCGTGGCTCTTCTTTTAAAAAGTGACTTAAAATGGCCGCCTCTCTGTCTTACTCAGCAGCTCTGCACCTGCTTAGAGTATTCACTTTCAAATCTTCTTACTTCAGTTACTATAGTCAAGTTTCACTGCCCTTTACTCCTGCCGAGCTGATGCAACTGCTGAAGAATGAGCTGGCTTAGGCATCGCCAGCAGAAGGGTTAATTTGAAATCCGAGTTGTACAACCTGGGGCTGCGTAAACCAGAAATCCCCCAGCTCGACTCTAAGATCCTAGACTTGGTTTGCCGTGCTGGAAAAAACCTCTCTTGAAGTGTAAACTAAACAGAGTTGCTCTTGGGACCACTGAGAAGCAGCCAATGGCAGTTTTACAGACCCCTTTTGCTGCAGACCTGCCCTTTAGACTCGTGGAGGAAAGTGAGGTTGCAACACAGTGAAGGCAGAAAAATATTTGTAAATACAATAGAACATCCACGCTGGGCTATTTTATTGAGAGGGAAACTATTGTCACATAAGCCAAACGTTTAACCTCCATGACAATGCCCTGAACATGCAGCTTGAGGCATTGTCCTGTATCTCCCTGTCCCCTACTCCATCTGCCGAGCTATCAATATCTCTCTACTTTAAGCCTCCGCTTTGTTCAATGTTTAGATGGGATTTCATCTGTACTTGTGGGTTTAGTAACCATCCGACACTGGGGTTTTCAATGATGGGCATTTCTGGGGAGGAGGGGATCAAAAGTACACAGTGTTGGGCTAACTCTGCTCCTGGTGAAGTCATTGTCCGAGTCCATTGACCTCAGTGGGACCTGAGGTTTCTGGAAATCTTGTCCTGAACTTACCCTATTGCAAAGCATGGACTAAGTTGGGTCTAGTGGAGATCCATTTGTCTGAGTGAGGGGGTGAAGGTAGCTTCATGCCCCTTTCTAGCCAGCCATGCCATTCCTGCCACCAGTAAAACTGGAGCCATGGAAGGGATTGCAGTGGTCTGCAGCATCTGTCCCTATTCTTGAATACGAATGCAGCAAGCACAGCAATCCCAAAAAACTACTGGAAAGGTGTGTGTGACATCATAAGTTATATGAGTTACGTGGCACAAAGTTTTCATTGCTGCTTATGCGGGAAGACAACATTGCTCGCCCCTGTGGGTCTGCTGCAAGTGACAGTCAGCTCAGACTTGTGGCTATAAAAACGTTGTACCCCATAGCAACAAGCCACATCATCAGAGTGGATAGCTAAGCAGAGAGGGGGACATGGGAGATGGATGAACCTGTGCTGAGGACCACCTCCAATAAGCAATTCCTTGATTCAGTGCAACAATGCCTAGCTCTCATAGAGCACTTTTCGTCAGAAGAGCGCAAAGCACTTCACAATTTTGAACTTATTTATTCTCACCCCCCCCCCACCCCCCAGCAAGGCAAGGCAGTGCTGTTATCCCCTTTGGACTGGTGGGGCAAAGAGAAGCTAGTTGACTTGTCCAAGGTCGCACAAAGTCTGGCAGAGCAGAGTTTGGAAGCAAGGTCTGCCACTAGACCAATGGCTTAACAAGTGGCCTACTTTTTCTCTCTTCATCCTCATCCTTCATCTTCCTCAGCAACCACTTTAAAGCATCACCAAGGTTCCCAGTATAATTTTGTTCAGCTGTTACTTAAAGTCATTTGCATAAGGCAGCTAATTTTTGTTGGGCCCATAGGGTGGCTGTTTAAGCCATATTTCACCACATGCAGAAATTTGCATTCACCTGATAGAGCTGCTGAGTACAACAGGGAGGCGGCCATTTTAAGTCACTTTTTAAAAGAAGAGCCACACTTTAAAACCAAGTAATAATAAAATACCATCTTAATGAAATGAGCCCTTTTTAAGATGCTTTAGGGCAGTGATTCTCAAAGTCGGTCCGCCACTTGTTCAGGGAAGCAATGGGGGCTGCGGGAAGGGCGGCCAGCACGTCCCTTGGCCCGCGCAGCTTCCCGCAGCCCCCATTGGCTTGGAGCGGCAAACCGCAGCCAGTGGGAGCTGCGGTTGGCCGAACCTTCAGACACGGCAGTTAAATAAACCGATCCGGCCCTGCAGGGACTTTCCCTGAACAAGCAGCGGACAGGCTTTGAGAACCACTGCTTTAGGGGAAACCTACAGTTGAATACAAAAGAGGTTGCAATCACTACCACGATTTGTGAATAGGTCTAAATCACTGCAGTATCTTAAAAAAAAGAGTCTGATATTAAGTTGCCACCTTGACAGTCCAGTGACAGAGGAGGAGATTTTCAATGGCACAAATAGAAGTTGGATGCCCAACTTCTGTTCACTTTCAAGGTGAGCTGGGTACCTGATTGTCCTCTGTGCTTTAGAAAATCTCCCCTGGAGTGTGACTGGGGTGACTCATCTCCCATTTACGGGCTGACCTATTGGAACCAGTGGAAAGACTCCCCTTGACTTCAACAGACTTTGCATCAGGCCCAGAATGAATGACAGGGGAGACTTTGCGAGAGACAAGGTATGTGAGGTAACATCTCTCATTGGAACAACTTCTGTTGGTGGAAGGGACAAGCTTTCAAGCTGTGCAGAGCTCTTACTCAGGTCTGGGAAAGGTAACTAGAGTAACTGAGCTCAATATCAGGCTGGACAGATTGTTACGCGCAAGCACACTTAAAAGGAAGTTAGCAGTTAAGGCAGCGATTCCCAAACTGGGTTGTGACCCCAAATGTGCTGTGCCATCAGCAGATGGGGTCACAGTGAGACCTACTTTGCAGAGGACGCCATTTTGCTCTGCACTGTATGACCTTGCACACACCATAATATGTGGTCACACTGTGAGGAAGATGCCATTTTGTAGAGCAACATGTCATCCTCCATGTGGCATGACTTCACATGTATAGTGTGTATGTGTATGAGGTCAATCTGTGTGGAGGATGCCATTTTGCTCTTCAAAATGGCATCCTCCCTGCTGTCTGAGTTCCTGGCAGGACACGCTGCATTAAAATGGGGTTGTGCTGGCAAAAAGTTTGGGAACCCTTGAGTTAAGGGTTAACAGGCAAGTAGGGTGTGGTACAAATTATTGTAATGACCCATAAAATCAACACCTCTGTTAAATATGTGATTTTCAGTGTCCAGCAGAGTTATGAATTTAAGTTCCCAGTTCATCTTTGGAAGGTGTTGTGCAGGTTTCCTTTAAGGACGAAGGCTGAGAGGGCAGATATGGAGCGATCACCTTGTGAAAACTGCTCACCCACAGGTCACAGGGTCTTTTTGTCTTTTATCAGTTTTCTGTGTGAGTTCATTCAAGAGCATAATGACTCTCTGGTTTCACCCACATAGTGTGGGACCATTTGATGCACTGGATGAGGTACAACACATGTTGTGATAGGTGTGTGTAGGACCCACAGATCTCGAAAGGTGTGTTGTGAGGGGTATTGATTATCATAGCACTGGAGATATGTCTGCAGGTTTTGCATCTGTTGTTCTGGCAGGGGCTGGTGCTGGTGTGAGTTGGTGGGTCCCAGTCTGAGCCTTTCAAAGTCACTGTAATTATTAATTGCATTCTGGTCATAACAATCTGAGCTAAAGCCCAGAGGCAGCAAGCAGGGATGACAAAGAACCAGAAGGCATGTAAGGAGTAAGTCAGATCAGTCCTATTGCTTTGTAATGATCTGTTAGGTTCATTTACCAGTTAAATCTCTGCTAAATGAAACTCTGTATACCACAGCTTACGTTTTGAAAGTCTCCTTTTCACATTTTTTGAGTCCTTCTCAACATCATCACACTGAGACCCTGGTAGGGAAAGTACATTAAAATAAAAAGAAAAGGAGTACTTGTGGCACCTTAGAGACAAACAAATTTATTTGAGCATAAGCTTTCGTGAGCTACAGCTCACTTCATCGGATGCATTTGGTGGAAAATACAGTGGGGAGATTTATATACACACACAGAGAACATGAAACAATGGGTTTTATCATACACACTGTAAGGAGAGCGATCACTTAAGATGAGCCATCACTGGCAGCAGGGGGGCAAAAGAAGGAAAACCTTTCATGGTGACAAGCAAGGTAGGCTATTTCCAGCAGTTAACAAGAACATCTGAGGAACAGTGGGGGGTGGGGGGGGGGGAGAAATAACATGGGGAAATAGCTACTAGGCAGCTCTCCAACACCACTTTCTACAAGCCATTACCCTCTGATCCCACTGAGAGTTAGCAAAAGAAACTACAGCATTTGCTCAAGAAACTCCCTGAAAAAGCACAAGAACAAATCCGCACAGACACACCCCTAGAGCCCCGACCTGGGTTATTCTATCTGCTACCCAAGATCCATAAATCTGGAAATCCTGGACGCCCCATCATCTCAGGCATTGGCACCCTGACAGCAGGATTGTCTGGCTACGTAGACTCCCTCCTCAGGCCTTACGTTACCAGCACTCCCAGCTATCTTTGAGACACCACTGACTTCCTGAGGAAACTACAATCCATAGGTGATCTTCCTAAAAACACCATCCTAGCCACTATGGATGTAGAAGCCCGCTCTACACCAACATTCCACACAAAGATGGGCTACAAGCCGTCAGGAACAGTATCCCCGATAATGTCACGGCTAACCTGGTGGCTGAACTTTGTGACTTTGTCCTCACCCATAACTATTTCACATTTGGGGACAATGTGTACCTTCAAATCAGCGGCACTACGATGGGTACCCGCATGGCCCCACAGTATGCCAACATTTTTATGGCTGACTTAGAACAACGCTTCCTCAGCTCTCGTCTCCTAATGCCCCTACTCTACTTGCGCTACATTGATGACATCTTCATCATCTGGACCCATGGAAAAGAAGCCCTTGAGGAATTCCACCATCATTTCAACAATTTCCATCCCACCATCAACCTCAGCCTGCACCAGTCCACACAAGAGATCTACTTCCTGGACACTACGGTGCTAATAAGCGATGGTCACATAAACACCACCCTATATCGGAAACCTACTGACCGCTATTCCTACCTACATGCCTCTAGCTTTCATCCAGATCATACCACACGATCCATTGTCTACAGCCAAGCTCTACGATATAACCGCATTTGCTCCAACCCCTCAGACAGAGACAAACACCTACAAGATCTCTATCATGCATTCTTACAACTACAATACCCACCTGCTGAAGTGTCACATATTTAAACTATATTTTCTTTGGGGAAGAACCTGTCTCTTGTTACGTGTACAGCACTAGCACAATGGGACTCTCATCTTAGGTGGGGTACTTGGATGCTCCTATAATTAGGGCCCTACCAAATTCATGGCCATGAAAAGTACATCACGGGACCATGAAATCTGGTCTTTTGTGTGCTTTTACCCTATACTGTACAGATTTCATTGGGAAGACCAGCATTTCTCAAATTGGGGGTTCTGATCCAAAAGGGGGTTACAAGGTGATTTTAGGGGCAATCGTGGTATTGCCACCCTTACTTCTGCTCTGCCTTCAGAGCTGGGCAGCCGGAGAGCAGCGGCTTTTGGATGGGTGCCCAGCTTTGAAGGCAGCACCCTGCCAGCAGCATCACAGAACTAAGGGTGGCAATGCCAGACCATGCCACCCTTACTTCTGCGCTGCTGCCTTCAGAGCTGGGCAGCCGGAGAGTGGCAGCTGCTGATTGAGGGCCCAGCTTGGCAGGTATCAGTCCAGAAGTAAGGGTGGCAATACCATACCATGTCATCCTTACTTCTGTGCTGCTGCCGGTGGCTGCTCTGCCTTCAGATCTGAGCTCCCGGCCAGCAACCACCACACTCCTGCTGCCCAGCTCTGAAGGCAGCGCCACAAGCCAAAACTGCTCAGAAGTAAGGGTAGCAGTACCGCAACCCCCCTTACAATAACCTTGCAACCTCCTGCCCCCAGCTCCTTTTTGGGTCAGGACCCCTACACTTACAACACCTCGAAATTTCAGATTTAAATAGCTGAAATCATGAAATTTACGATTTTAAAAATCCTATGACCATGAAATTGACCAAAATGGACCATATAATACTACAAATAGAAATACAGTTTGTTCTTTCGTTTCACCAGCGTGGCTCTTGTCCTTAAAAATGTTTGTTTGGTCTTTGCAACCAAAGAGTATTTCTGCAGTGGCCCTTACGGGGGGGAGTGGGGGGGAAGGGAACTTTTGGGAGCAGGACTGAGACTCTGCTTCTATTTTGTTGCAAAGACAAAACTGTTGCCTTTTCAAGGGTGATCAGTGTGTTGTTAAATGAAAGCCAATCTCATTGTTCTGATGCAAGCTGAGATGACTCTTAAATGTATTAAAACAACATTGGTGGGGATTTCTTTTTAGTTTAGTGGAATTGTTTTATTTAATTAAATTCAAAATAATGCATGCATATCCAGCACTGTTGGCTCTGGACACAAATCCAGGGCCAAATTCAGTGGTCCTTATTGTTTTTTTTTCTCAGTCAAACTCCCATTGATTTAAAGAACTAAGGTAACAATCTCAGGATTTTGACGCCCTACCACATCTACAGACTTGATTAGGTTGACCTGAATAAGCTGATCCAACTAAAGTCTCCCTCTGGACACTACTCAGTCTTCTGCAAATACCTCCACTTACTGCAAAACTATGTCTTTTTCCTGAGCCCATGCCACTTGCTCAGGAAACGCTTGGGAGTTCAACCCGCCAGGCACACCAAACAAATCTAGGAGCTGTTGGATCAACGGCAGAGTAAGTTCTGGAGTTGAGCAAACCGTGCTAAAAATCACCCTGCTTCCAGCCTTTTCCCATTTACTCTGGAGGCAACTAGAGCCTCTGCTGACTGCAGCCATCATGGCATCCACTTGAGAGGTACCTAGCATCCACAGCAGTTAGGGTTTTAGAGACCCAAACCAACCCCACTCAGAAATCAGCAGGAAGCCTGCAGAGGAGCTGCAGAGCACAGTGCCATGTGACACAACGCTTTGTGAGGAGGCCACTGTGCCAGACAAAGATTCAGAGTGGTCTGGCAATGGGTAAATGTGCTGCAGTCCCGCATCATTCGGAAAAAGCCAGAACTTATTGCCCACCACAGATAAAAAAAGTGTGGCAGGCCAGTGCTGCTCCTGAGACATCCAAAACCCTCTAGGCTACCTACCTGCAAAGCAAATGCTGGGCATCCTCCCTCGATGGAAGGAACTGATATAACTTACTTCTTGTCCCCAACTCACAAGCATTACCTCTAGCTCAGCTGAGCTGAGTGTCAGCCTGCGAGCCCTTTGCCAATCTCCAGATGTATCAAGCCAGGCCCTAGAATGTTTCTGGTCCATCAGCTCCACCCTCAGAGTCCAGTGAAATAGGAACATTATAGAGGTGGGTGTCATCCATGCACTGGAGGCATTTCTGCCCATCCTGTCTGTGCCCAAACTAGGGGGTACATATGGGACTTAATACTGCAAATTGCTGCAAGCAATTCACTTATGCATGTACTTAGTTTTAATTAAGTGCTTTAATTTTAATAGTGCCAATTGACTTCAGTAGGACTACTCATGCTTAAAGTTAGGCAGATGCTTAAAGTGTTTTACTAGTTCAAGTGCTGGGCATCTTGCAGGATTGAGCCAATACACACTAATAGGAGAGGGGACAGAACAGAATCATGCAGATCTCTACACAAGAGCCCTTAGTCAGTTACCTGGCATTCCTCTCCGGGGCCTTGCCAAAGAATGTTCCAAAGTTAACAAGCAGAGTTTACAACAGTAACGTTAATTAACAAAAGTCTGAGAATATTATTTGAATAAATGAAGTGAGAGTCCTGGCTCTCAAATCAGGTCACTGGGTCACTGTCTCACTTTCTCCTCCCACCTACCACCTAGCTGAATTTTGGTACAACTAAAGAAACAAAAACCTCACCAAAAACTTCCATCCTTGTACATAGTGGTGTTGTAGCCTTGTCGGTCCCAGGATATTAGCGAGACAAGGTGGGGGAGGGAATAGATTTATTGGACCAACGTCTGTTTGCTGAGAGAGACAAGCTTTTGAGCCTGCACACTTGTCTCTCTCCCCAACGGAAGTTGGTTCAATAAAAGAGATTCCCTCTCCCACCTTGTCTCACCCAAGAATAGTACTGGGGATTAATACTTTGTCTTTTAAAATGTGGGGCTCCTAACTGTTTTGGAATAGCATGAAACAGTGGGGTTTAGCTCCAGGAGTTTTCAAAACAGCAGCCACTACAATCAGGTGGCTTGGATTTGCAGGACTCTTTTTAGAACTGGTCCCTCGATTAAGGTAATGAGCCAGCTGGGTATAATGTGCCACGCCAGAGGGCTCAGGCTGGTTCTCCAATACTTAACGACAGCTCCCCTGTACCTGAAGAGTTTTACTTCTGTACCCAGGGGCAGAAATAAGCTCTGAGACATGTAGGGACATGCCCAAGGTCTCACAGCTAGCCAAGTGGCAGAGCTGGGATTAGAACTTGAGTTCCTGGAGCCCTGTCCAATGCTGAGTTCACTAGAGAAATGAGCCTGTAAATCACTTTTTCCCACATTGTGTGCCCCATGCCTAGCTGAAATTTAAATGGAACGCCCCTGCCTGATGAGAGCATGGCTCCCGTGCCCCCTCCCCCGTATGTGCACATTCCTGCAGGGCTACTCAAAGCACAAGCAGCCTCAGGGCTTCATTGAGGAGCGTGGCAGTGACACGTGAGCCATAAAGAGGCACTTTCAGAAGTGCCCTTAGTGAGCAAGTGCATGAGCTAAGGAGTGTTACAATCACCCACCTTAAAGGCTGACCTAGAGCCCCCAATTATGGTTATGGATAAAGGGCAAAATGTACAGAGCCCTCCAAGGGCAGAAGCTGAGATATAGCTTAGTATCCAAGTTTAATTCATATCATGGGGGGGAGGGTGTCTTTTGCCCCCCTCTCTCCTCCGAGCAGCATGGGAGAGACCAGCCGTCTCCTTGGCAGCTCCTGACTCTTCTGGCTCATGTCACATAATTTTGATTTTTTAAAAAAAAAATAAAAAATCTCGTTACCATCGGATTTGATTTCTGTGCTGCCCCACCACATCGGCATTCCTGGTGCCGCACACGGGAGAGTTTTCACTGTATCCAATTCTTTGTGGGTTCAAAGAAAGAACAGTTAAGATATTAGCACTGCCATGACCTTCAGAGAAGGAGCCTAATTATTCCAGAGCAGGCAGCTTAGTGCTGAGCAGCTGCTAATGAACACTGATGGGGAAAATACATCCAGATGCAAATTTGGAGAGCTGGCTTGGTGGGTGTAAAGCAAAGACCATCCTGTGCCAATGCAATTTCATGTTGTGGCCACTATTGAACCTTTTCAGCATTTGTATGTCTGAAATTCCCTCTGTATTTCCTTCCTCCCTCCTTCTCGTGAACGGTAATGAATATAGCTACTCCAGTAGACAGTTACATACTAGAAGGCTGGCCCCAGTCCTCAGAGGCCAGGTGTGGGTCACTGCAGGAGACAGGGACCATATAGAGATTGACTCACCGTCTGCAGTGAGACCATCTACCTATGTGCAAACCAGTCTGCAGTGTGTCTGCAGAAAGGGAGCAAGAAAGCAGCCTTCGCAGCTAACTGGCACACCATCTGATTAGAGGATCCCGCCGATCAGAGTTCTGCTGCTTCACATCCCCTGAGGTCTCTGGCAAGGGGGCAGCAGTGTGGCAGAACTGCAAACGAGGACACATTGCTTGGTAAAGGTAGCTCTGTAAAAAGAGGAGGGGGCTGGGAGCAGTGGAAATCAGAGCAATTCTGGGTAAAAAAGGAGCAGCCCCCTATCCTCACCCATTCACCCACATCCCAGAAACCAGCATACTCTTTCCATGGAAGGCTGTGCCTCGGGCTGTGATTATAATAACCTGTGGCAACAGCAAGGCCCTCTCAACTCATAGGGACAGTGATAGCATCCTCCATTTCCAAACTATCTGAAGGCCCCCTGAACATTCTGTCTGTTCTTTATGTATGTATCTGTATGGATACATCTATCCTATTAGAGATTAAAAAGCCATGTGAAAAGAACATAATTAGGGTTGCAAAGTAAAGCACTCAGAAATTAGGAAATGCCTGAATTGAGGTTGGCTGTGCAACCAAATCCGGACCTCTGTGTGCATATGTATTATAACTGTCTTTAATTACATGAGCATAGTATTTTTTCCACTGGATCCCTACCTCATTCAGAGCACAGAATGGATGGTGCTCATTGAAGGAGCAGCTATTCAATATTTAGTTTTCTCCTCATTGTGTGGCCCCAGGTCTTATTTACTGCATGCTATTCAAATCCTGCTCTGAATACAGAATTATATATTTCTTAATGGGCCTTTCTGTGGCACTTATCATTCTATTATCTGATTGCTTCACAAACCTCAATTAATTAATCTTCAAAACACCACCGAAAGGTAAGGGGGTGTTTGTGTGTGTGTGTGGGGGGGGGGGGAGATTATCCCCATTTTACAGATGGGGAACTGAGTCAAGGAGATTAAGGTCAAAAGTAAGCTGGGCAGATTCTGGAATTCCTGTTTCATGGGAAATACCAACATTTCAATTAAAAAAAAAAAAAGTTTTGAATCAGAACAAAAAAAATCAAAAATGTCAAATTTTCTCACAGAACAACATCCTTAAATTTAATGTCAGAAAAATGTGATGTTGCCTTTCAATCAGGTGGCTACATTTCCTTTTGACTTTTTCAGCATTATCAATTACATTAACATAAGCCAAATGTCAGCTATTATGTCATTGAATGTCACAATATGTATTACAAAATAAATGACATGTTGATGTAATATTACATTAACATGACAATATATATATATATATTGTGCAATTGCAAAATGATAAAGTCAAAATGAAACTTATAGATTTTTTTCTATTTTTGTTTCTATACAGTTAAAATGAAATTAGTTGTTTCCACACCAGGCAGTCCTTGGGAGCACAGGACGAACAGACGTCCTGTTCTCTGTTCCACTGCCCATCCCGACACACAGCAGCTGAGAGCCAACATTACAGGGAAAGTCCAGTTTTGCCTCTGTAAGTCTAGGCTGAAGGGTGCATGCTCAATCCTCATTCTGTGTTGGGATGGAGTATGTGCAGTCTGGTCAATACTAGCAACTGTGAGGGGATGCAGCATGCTCAGTGAGGATGGAATCTGTGGGAATTTTAGGGTCTCTCTACTGACTGAGCAAGTGCAAATAGCAGGTTTCTTTCAAAAGCCTATAACTTGGCTAAATTTGGGTCGATTTTTACAGGAACAGCAAAAGATCTAACCCTGACTTAAAGGCCACCCCCCTGCCAAATTTCAAGTCCCTGCTCTAAAGCATAGGGGTGCTAAAGCTTTTCAGAGTAACAGTCTCAATTTTTTCAAAGGGACAAAATGCCATATTTTGCCCTAGTCTCATTCTCAGAAACAGCTGAACTGATTTGGCTGAAACGTGGAGGGGGAAAATCAGCCTGATGCATATGTGTAGTCGCATGGAAAAGTTTGGCAAAACTATAAGCAATTGAAACGAGGGTTTTCTAATGGGACATGTCAGGCGGTGGTGTTACCAGCCCCATCTAGAATAGGTGTTAGATTGTTTCTGCATTTATCTAATCTATGAGTCACTTCTAGGATAAAGTGAAGGACATGTAGACAGAGCATTGGGGTTATACCCTGAATGAAGAAGTGGCAGTCGCTCTTGTGAAATTTCATAGTACCTTATGTGCATGCAGAATTCCATGTGGCCGCCATCACTCCCACCTGCCTCCAACCCTCCAACTGCATGGGAGGAACTACCAAAGTCACAAGGCTTGTAGGTCAAGTAGGCCTTGGACCAAAAGAACATCACAACTTGATTAAAGCTCTTTTCTGGGGACATTGGTGTCTTCCCGTGGTGGGATCCATCCATGCCTATTCAGCCCAGGCCTTATGTCTCCTGCTGTATATCCCTGACTCCTTGATAAGCTAGTTGTATGACCTGTAGCTTCCTTATATTAAGTGTTTTTTCCCCAGAGCGTCCAGCATCAAGATGCTGTAAAATATAATGAGTTACTCCTCTAATCAGCCATTGATGCTGGAGGCTTAGGTTCTGCTTGGGTGTAAAAACTAAGGCACTCATGTTTGAGATTGCAGCCTGAGTGCTTTGCAGTAGAAGTGCATTGCACTACCCAGTGCGGGCCACTGTCAAGTTGCCGCTCATCAAAATTCTTGGCACAGCCTTGATTTTTCAGGGTACTGAAGAAGCCCAGCTGTATTTTAGCTTTTGCATGGTTGCAGTATGGCACTGCATGATGGCAATAGGTGATTATCTGTGAGTGCTAAGTATGGTGCAGGGAGAGGATGCGGCTCACACGGTGCAGTGTTATGACAGGAAGATTGAAACATCATGCCTAGAGGCTGGTTCAGAAAGAAGCACAGACTCAACCTCATCCTAGGATCAGTACTACACTTGAGTCGTGCTAGATGGTCAGGAAAGAGGAGATGACTTCTCTCCCACAGTTCTTGTTTTTGTATGTTGCAATGCCACCTGGTTTTGACCATACTGAAATATGAAGGAAAAAACAAGTCTTTTCAGAAGGGCCAAATGCACCAATGTGTAATTCTAATGGTGCAAATGAAGTTACAGCAGGGAGAGAGTCATCCCAAAATCTACAGTTGTGAACATGGCAGGTTTTATAGATTTTGAGGCCAGGCAGGACCATTAATTATCTAGTCTGATCTCTTGCGAAACACAGCTGTAGAATTTCAGCCAATCATCCATGCATCAAGTCCAATAACGCTGGCTGTATTACAGCAGATATTACAGAACGGCATGCAGTCTTGATGTAAAGCCTTCAAACAGTGAAGAGTATACTATATCCCTTGGGAAATTCTTCCAGTGGTTAACCATCATTGTTCCCTTATTTCCAGTTTGAATTTTTCTAGCTTCAATTTCCAGCCAGATCTTCTTCTGTCTTTGTCTGCTAGATTAGAAAGCCCTTGACTATAATATACCTTTTCCCTGTTAAGGTATTTATGGACTGTGACCTCTTGTTTCAGTTCACCTGGATTCAGGATCACCTGAAAAGCTTTCATGTGAGGAGAGATTAATAAGACTAGGACTTTTCAGCTTGGAAAAGAGATGACTAAGGGGGGATATGATAGAGGTCTATAAAATCATGAGTGGTGTGGAGAAAGTAAATAAGGAAGTGTTATTTACTCCTTCTCATAACACAAGAACTAGGGGTCACCAAATGAAATTAATAGGCAGCAGATTTAAAACAAAAAAGGAAGGATTTCTTCACACAACATACCATCAACCTATTGAACTCTTTGCCAGAGGATGTTGTGAAGGCCAAGACTATAACAGGGTTCAAAAAAGAACTAGATAAATTCATGGAGGACAGGTCCATCAATGGCTATTAGCCAGGATGGGCAGGGAGGGTATCCCTATCTCTGTTTGCCAGAAGCTGGGAATGGGCAACAGGAAATGGATCACTTGATGATTACCTGTTTTGTTCATTCTCTCTGGGGCCCCTGGCATTGGCCACTGTCAGAAGACAGGATACTGGGCTCGATGGACCTTTGGTCTGACCCAGTATGGCTGTTCTTATGGTCTTGTGTTCTTATGATTTTGCCAAACTATTTCCTCAATTGCATCCAATGGTTTAACATCTCCTGAACTGAATTTTATCACTTAATGCTCTGAGTTTCACCAAGTTCCTGTTAGAAACTATTACTGTTCCTTACAACCCTTCTCATAAGGAAGTTTTTGTCCACAGTCCGCTCAGATTCAACTCAGAAGATTTGTGGCATGCCCAGCAAGCCTTGGCCAACTTCTGTTATGAAAGTTTGACCCAGATTTAAGCTACATTTTTCTAAGACATGTACAGGATTTCAGCAGCCAGTTCCCATTGGACTGAAGCATCCAACTCCCTTAGGTTTCTTTGACATCTTAGCCTTAATAAGGATCCGTGCATGTTGAATGGACAATTATTGGGGATAACATCATAATGAAAAGGCAGAGGTGCCAATGTTTTAGAATGGAACTCCATTTTATAAAAAGTCTTTCATACAGACAATACAGCCTCTGCCACTTGAGATCTATCTAAATTAATCAATCTAGGTTTTGTTGGAGCTGGCTGGAAAATTGTAAGTATTGCATGAAAAAACTGGTAAATAAAAAAAATTGAAATTTTTCGTGGGGGAAAAAAGGAAAAATTTTCCTTCCCCCTCCCACCCAAAATGTTCTGGTTTTTGTTTCAAAAACCACACCAAAAATGATTTTTCACAAAACAACCTCAATATTCAGCTTTAAAAAAGTACTAAAAAGGTAAAATTTCAGAAGCAACAAAACATTTCCTGTCCATGCAATCCCATTGCCATGTTATCTGAGTGCCTATCATTCATCCCTATTGCTATCTGTCTGGATAGATCTATTGGCCGTGAAAATGAAATTAAGATTAGGCTGCTTTTCTGTTTGCTTAATGCTAAATTGCAGCTCTGTCCTGGGCCACCAGGTGGCATGTGACTGTGGGTGGCAGACAAGTTAAAGTTGTGGGCGATCTAGCCAGAGCAGATGCAGCAGGGAAGGCTGCAGTGACTATATTGTGATGCAGACGTGTTAGAGCTAATCTGTTGCCATCTGTCTTTATTTTGCTAACCCATTCAGTCGGACTCCACATAGCTGCATTCACAGCAGATGAGCAGGGGGGAGCAGAGGCATGGCAGCTCTTGGATTACTGACATGAAAAGAATCCTTTTGTTCAGAAGCCAGGAAGATTAGCTGCCTGTCCTGCTGTGTTTGGTTTGTAGAACTAGAGAGAGAAGATGCAACACTCTTGCTTGCATGATCTCTACTTTTTAACATCCCAGTTCTCTCTTTTTCTCCATCATTCCTTCTTCCTTCCTTTCAGTGCCTTCGTTTGCTATTCTCTGTATCTCTTTCCCTCTCTTCCCTCTGATGCTCAGCATCATCTTCCTGAGTGCACATTCCCGCCTCCTCTCTCCCTAAATTCACCCTGGCAGCTGGGAAGTTCAGACCAGTGTAGCTCTCCTCCATTGGGCCCTTTACCTGTGGCTCCTGCTGTGAGTGAAATTGACTAGGATCACCTGATCCTACTCAATTTCACTCGCAGCAGGTGCTGGGGATAAAGCGCTTCAGTGCAAGGCTGCTGCGCTACTCTTAATACTCCTGATGCTGGCGCTAGTTGGATAGATGCTGCTCATCAAGGTGTGTCCTGGGGGGCAGGCAACTGATTTGTTTGTGCCCAGTAGCTGTGCGTCACTGAAGCCCACAGAGTCTCCTGACCCATTTACCAGTCCCCTAGCCACCTGTTAGCGTGTCATGACCCACAGTTTGAGAACTACTTCTTCAACATAAAAACCGCTGAGTTGTTTAAACTGAAGAGCTCCGTGCTGGCAGGAGATGCCTCTCTTGTACTCTCAGCATTGTACCTGCAGACTCTCCTACTATGGAACAGGGAGGAAACCACTCTTCTATCCAGTATAAAAGGAGGGACCCCAGCCAAACAGTTCCAGTGAAGACTTACTGCATTGTCAGTCTGCCTGATCTGTCCCATTGCCCTTTACGTATGATGCAGAGGCTCTGGGCCCAATGATTTTTACGAAGCCTTCTTGCAGTGTGCACAGGCAGCTACAGGCCACCTGAGATCAAGGCCCTGTTATGCTAGACCCTCTATATGCACACAGAGAGTCCCTGCCCCAAAGAGCTTACAATCTATATAGACCAGACTGAAGGAGGGAGAGGCAGAGAGAAATGGACTTCCCATTTTACAGAGCAACCGAGGCTCTGAGAGATTAAGTGACTAGTCCAAAGTCACCCAAGCAGCCTGTGGTAGAGCCAGGAATTCAATCTATATCTTCTAGGAACCAGTCCATTGCCTCAACCACCAGGGTCTTGACTGCAATATGTTTCATGGTGAAAACACCAGTGAGGTGCTGAGTCAATTGGTGCAGGGTTAGCTCCATGTCATATTAAATCTTATTACAGAATTACCACACAAACATGTTATTATCTACAAAGTTAATATAACCCATGTGCAAAACATGGAACCACAGCATCTGCTACAATGACTGCATTGCCATTTAAAATCCATAAACATTAAAGTACTGGAAACAGGATTTACATAAATATTTCATGACCATCACAGTTCATACAGTTAGCTAATGACAATAGTCATATGTGAAAATTCACCTGACATGTCCGCATAACAACCTGAACTCTGACCCACAGGACATAATTATCAACACTTTTTACATGTACATTACTCATAAATGTGTATCATTGACTATATCTTGCCATTCATGACATAGGGTAAGAGTTTGTACGTATGTCTTGTGGGTCAAGAGAGGAACCTCAGTCATGTGAATCTCCCATTGTCCACTATAGCAGAGCTCCTCACCTACGGAGGGTGAGAGATCCTCAGAAGCTGGGTTTTGCAGGAGTGACTGAAAACAGGGGATTGGAATAGCAACTGTTGTGCTCCTTTATCTATCAAGGCTGTTGCCATTCCCTCCATTATACTTAACTCTTCTCTAGAACCTCCCCTGAGGGCTCTCCTAGCTCTTTATCCACACTCATGAAATAAGCCTCACTCCACCTCCATGATCTAGAGACGTAGATGAGTAGAAGGAAGCTGATCTTCGACCCTGAACATTGACTAAGAGAGAGTCCTTGATCTCCAATTCCAAGTTTCCAGAGTACAGAGGCCTGCTGAACTTTCATTTCAGGGGCCAGTTCTGGATGAATGGGGGCGTTTCAGAAGCAAATAAAAATTCAGTTATGAATAATAAATAGATGAGCAACCAGAATCCAGGTTCCATTTAAGCTAATGGCAAAACTCCTATTGACTTCAGTAGGGCTAGGATTTCCCCCCAGGATTTTCAGAAGTGACTAGTGATTTTGGATGCCTCATGTTTTTGATGCCCAGCTTAAGGGCGGGTTTCTCAGAGGATGGGTGCTCAGCACTTTCTGAAAATCAGGTCCCTGTAAGATGTCTCGGGTTGGGTACCCAGCATCACTTGTCATGTTTCAAAATGTAGGCCAGAGGTAGGTTAGTGTGACAAAATGAGCCTTCTCCACACCTTAGTCAATGGAACTACTGCCAGGTGGATCTTGGCTCATTGCCTATAACTTCCATACCTTGCATTAAAAGAATTACAAAGGTCAACTGCCTCCAGGGGAGAGCTGAGCACATGTTCCACTGATGTATCTGTTCTGACTTCTCTTAGGCCAGGCCAGGCCAGCCTGCAGCCTTCCACTTCAAAGCATCCTCGCTTGCTGGAGCTCTGGAGACAGCTGTTGCCATCCCAGTGCCAATCCATTCCCTGCAGCCCCCACTCTCAGGACAAACCTAGGTGTGCTCTCCATTACTAGCTCCATACATTTACAGGCAGCTGGATCTGAGATTTGGGGCCCGATTCTGAACACCCAGGCAATGGGAAGCCTGTGTTGGATTGGGCCCAGTGAGCTCGCTGTAAACAGCCCTTCTGTCAGACTGGTTATGAAGGCCAGCACACCACCCAGTGACTCAGCAATAATGCTTTGGGTAGTTAACATTTCATTATCATTTTTAAAGGCTAAGTGGCTTTTACCACCTGAGAAGCAAATTAATGGCCCCACTAAAACCCTCCCCCGAGTGCCTTAATGCTGCTGTAATATTGATTTCCCCCCCCCTCCTTTCCTTCTTTCTTTCTTATTCAGAACATTTTTCTTTCTCCCTGCATGTATTCCCCCATTATGAAAAATACACACTCATTTGTACAGCACAGAGAGGAGGGAATAATGCTGCTCTCTAACTAATACACTGCTGATTCTTCCCTCGTCGGGCTTGTATTATTCTCCGCAGCAGACAGACAAGAGGCAGATGGTGACAAATTCCTTCCCGACCCAGCAGATGATCAGCTTATGCCCTGAGGCACAAGGGTTTGGTTTTTTTTATCCCTTGGGAACACTTCTGTCCGAACCGCCTAGCTGAGTGTAGCTGTTTGTGCTATGCTTGCTGCCGTCTGGGTCTTGTCCTCCTGGCTGTCCCATTGGACTGCCTGTCTCAGCCTTGGGCAAGAAGTTCCGCAGATGGGCTGGATATGCCGTACAAAGAAAATCACTTCCAGTTAAATTCAAACTTTTACAATGGGAGCTGAGTGCCAGGCCCTGGTGCCAGTTTGCCAACCCAGGCTGCCTCAACAAGAACAAAGCAGGGGCAGATACATTCCCTGGGCCAGCACAGAGCCCAGCACTGGGATGCAGGGGAAGTGGCTTGAGAACACTTTATTCAGGGGCTGCCCTAATTTGTGTCCTTGTTGCAGTCTGGGCTCCCTCTCACACTGTGATACTGATATCAGGCTACAAACTTCTGACAGGCACTGCACTTACACAGCCATCCACAGGCAAGGACCCACCCAACTGAGTTATATGAATGGTCTCCCAGCCACTCATGAGCCAACAATGGAGAGAATTCCCCCAGCTCCAGCACTACACCCCAGAACTGGATCACCTTGCACTGGTCAGAACCCTGGCCAGTGTAAGCTCATTGCTGTTGCTATGTCTACACAGCGCACCTTACAAATGCAGCTGCACTGTTGTAAGGTGCACTGTGTGGCTGTTCTTTATCGCCAGGAGAGAGCTCTCTTGGCGACTAAATAAAACCAGCCCCAGTGAGGGGTGGTAGCTTTGTCGACAGGAGCATTATTTCACACCTTTGAGCGACAGAAGTTTTAATGACAAAAGTGCCAATGTAGACATAGCCAAAGTAATGAATGTACAGTGTAGACAAACTTATGGGTAAAGATAAAGCAAATAAATACATTTAACTACAGAAAGCTCAATTATAAGTGATTATAAGGTGTTCAGGGGGCACTTTGGGATGCAAGGTGAATCCAGAGTGATGCTGCAAAACCTACAGAGCACTGACACCTCCACCCCCTCCAACCCCACGCCCCCCCCCCCCCCCCGCATACACACACACAGACCTTCTTCTCCAAACCCAAAAGCTGAACCCCTGTCACAGGGTGGCCTGTCTCTTCCAGCCAAAATTAGCCCCCCTCCACCACCACACTTGTGCAGGGCATGGGTCTTCAAAGGAGGAAGAGCCAGCAATGAAGCGTGGGCTGAGGGAAAGCAGATGGCTGGGGGGAGCCAGAAGGACAGAACAAGGAGTAATGGTCTCAAGTTGCAGTGGGGGAGGTTTAGGTTGGATATTAGGAAAAACTTTTCCACTAGAAGGGTGATGAAGCACTGGAATGGGTTACCTAGGGAGGTGGTGTAATCTCCTTCCTTAGAGGTTTTCAAGGTCAGGCTTGACAAAGCCCTGGCTGGGACGATTTAGTGTGGGATTGGTCCTGCTCTGAGCAGGGGGTTGGACTAGATGGCCTTCTGAGGTCCCTTCCAGTCCTGATATTCTAAGGACAAGGCCTATGGGAGACTCCAAGTAGAAAGGCCTGGGATAGAGCTGGGGAGCCGCCCAGGGGCTGGGGAGAGACAACAGCCCTCTGGGCAAGGAGGGGCTGGGCCCAGCTGGAGTGTGGGGTGAAGACTTGGTGGTTAATTTGGCACATTGATACTTGGGGTGCCATCACTGTATTGCACAAACACAGGACAGACCTTAGGTGGCCCCAGTCTTGACTTGAGCCCCTGGGAACTAAACTCTTCACCTCCCCTCTCCTCCCTGGGTGGGGTCTCCCAGCTGTGGGCACTGCAGAGAACCCCAATCCCTGCGTCTCTTCTGCCCCCGAGTACTCTGTCATTCCACCCACCACCAGCCTGCCCCTACACCTGTTATCCCAACTGCCCCCACTCTTCCCCCTCTGTCATCCTGATGACCCCACCCCGTCATCCCTTCTTCCCCCACCTCCTCACCCTTCCTGACCCCCACCCTGTCCCCCCATCTGCCCCCTTATTTGCTATTTGAGTCACCCATGCTCCCACCCCCAAAGACAGCATCCTTCCCACACACCCGTGCTCTGGAGGTTCGGGCCAAGTCCAAAGGGCACCGCTGACAGCAGCACCCCCACCCCCTACCCCTAAAGCAAGTGTTTCAACTGTTAAATCCCTAACCTGCTGCTTCCCCCTTTGCTGATTCAAATACCCCCCAACCCCATCCACAAACACACCCTCCAGGGACGGATTGGTAGGAGCCCTTTAACTAATACCAAGGAGAACCATTTAGATCTTCCACCATTTCTTCTTCACTAACTGACAACTCCTTCCAATGACTTCTCTCTCTCTAGTCACTTCATCCCCCTGACCTCAGCTAAACTACACCGGATCTATGTCCCCCTCTTGTTGCCTCTAACACATACGGAAATAAAAACGGATCTTTCTGTCACATTAATAAAACCCATAGCCCTTTTATCACCCAATGCCTATTCCACCTCCATCTGTGGCCTGTTAATACCCCCAGATACCAGTAACTCCTGATCTAATTTATTTTCTTTTCTCCTTCAGGATCACAGAGAACACCTTGCCAATCCACAGGATGGAAAATATGCCCTACTAAGAGACTTTTTTCCTTGCTCTTCAATCCAAGCTGACCCGTTTTTTAGACAAATCATCTCTCCCCACCTCTTGAAATCTATTGTTATTACATCCTGACCCCTACCACCTTTTCATCCATCCCTATCATTATAAAACCCGTTAAAATCTTTCAGATCTCTACCCTAATCACATCCATCACTCTGCCAGGCTTTTCCTGCTCCACCGTAGCAGGGTCCCATCCCTTATTAAATGAACTCCTAGCATTAGTAGACAGGCAATTCCAACATATGTCCTTCCCTGCTCTTATAAATGTTAGGTCCAACTGCTCTTGGTCACACCTGTACTACTCCACCAGCTCCGGTTCAAACCCCCTTTCCTGGCTCTCCAGGGAAGCTCCCCAAGCCAGTCCGAAACAAGATTGTTTGTAAAAGTCCAAAACAAAAACTCATGTAATGTTAAGGCTACCTGATTCTAGAGCTCTTGGAGCACACGCTACATACGTCATCAAATCCTCAGCAAGATTAAAAGCCATTTTAGCAACAGAATAGAAAGGGTGGGAGCTGCAGATGGGGGCGTAGTCAGACCTCAGGGTTTGGGTTGGCTCATTTACATGGACTAGGAAGCCATGAGGCCTGTGTTTTCTGTAGGATGAACCTTTAAGGCCCTGAGCCTTTAAACACTTCCGCATATGTTTAACTTACTTTGGGCACATGAACAATCCCATTGAAGTTTGCCTCGTCAAGCCCCACCTATTCTTTGCCTCTCCTTCCCCATCTCCCCCTGCACAAGCCCCCGCTAGTCTTTACCATCCCAAATCCTCCTGTTTATGTCCCTGTGACATTCTGTACCTCAGGGGAACACCCAGCACCCCCATGTTCATCCTTATAATATGATTGTGTGGTATCCAATGCAAAGTTTGTCACATCGGCTGTCTTCAGAAGGCTAATGATGCACTGAGCATTGTTGTTATAGTAATGTTACAGTAATTGTTGTTACAGAAATGTTATAGTAATGTTATAGGTTGTAATTTCATGTATATAGTTATGAGGCTGAAAATGTGTCCTCATGGAAGAAAGGACATGATAAAAGGGAGAGACGTTTGCCATGCTCTTCCTCTTTCTCTTCCACCTCCATCTACAGACATCACCACCCCAAGTGACTGAAGCGCTGATCAAAGGGGAGAGCCTGGCTGAAGGGCAACCAGCCAGACTGTGGTGAGAAGCAGCTAAGTTTGTAAGGACACTGAAAGTGTTAAGATCAGCTTAAAATGCATTTTACTTGTATTTCATTTGACCAAATCTGACTTCTTGTGCTTTGACTTATAATCACTTAAAATCTATCTTTGTAGTTAGTAAATTTGTTTGTTTATTCTACCTGAAGCAGTGTGTTTGGTTTGAAGCATGTCAGAGACTCCCCTTGGGATAACAAGACTGGTGCATATCAATTTCTTTGTTAAATTGACGAAGTCATATAAGCTTGCAGCGTCCAGTGGGCAGAACTGGACACTGCAAGATGGAGGTTCCTAGGGTTGTGTCTGGGACCTTAGATATTGGCTAGTGTCATTTGGTTGCACAATCCAAGCAGCTCACATGCCAGAGGCTGTGCATGAACAGCTCAGGAGTGGGAGTTCTCACAGCAGAGCAGGGTAAGACTGGCTCCCAGAGTCAAGGACTGGAGTGATCTAGCAGATCACCAGTCCAGATAACACCAGGGGAACATCACAGTCCCTTCCTCTCCCCAAAGCTCTTCACATGTTCCCACGTGCCCAGTACAGCTCCTCCCACCGCAGAGCTCAGGTCACCCCCATTCCCAATGTTCTCAGTTCCCTTCCCCAGGGTCCCCAGTTTCTTCTCCCCAAGGGTTCCCTCAGTACCTGTCTTCCCTATCCTCCTCAGCCTCCCCACAACTATTGCCCCCAGTCTCCGATGTCTCCATATCCTTCCTCCCAGTGTTCACATTCTGCATATGGCCTTCCAGGACTTAATTTTACATTTATAAGAGCATTGCCTATATGTGGAGAGAGCAGCCATTTTGTGTTCCGAGCAGCTGCACACCCACTGTACTCTTTCTAGGGCATTTGACTTCTATACCGCCCTGAACTTTTTTCCCTTCAACCAAAATGAAAGCTATTTGAAGTGAAAGGAGAGGGATACTGTCAATGCACGGGAAATACATTAGAAAGAGCTTGCTACAAACTCCCAATCTGGGTCTAACATTCCCCAAATTCAGATTTGTTTAGAACTTGAGTTCTAGTTTGGGTCATCTCTGCTCTGACATCAGGCAATGAAAAAGGTTGTGATCCTGATAGCAACATTTACCCAGGTGTCTGCACAGATGTATGCAGGATTCACCATTCCAGACTGTCCTCTAACAGATGCGTTGCTGTCTATTCCAATGATGCTGTAAAATGTAGACAGTAAAATATAACAGCTGAGTTATCCTTACTATACAGAACAGATCACGTTTTGCTCTCACTTTTGCCAGTGTAAATCTGGAGTAATTCCACTGGAGTGTCTGGGGTTACTCCAAAATTACCCTAGTGTGAATGAGAGCAGAGTTGGGTCCATTAACCTTCTCTGTTCTTGGATATGGAAGGTTTTAAGCGTTCGCTCTCTCCTCCTTTGTATGTTAATGGAATGGGCTGCTTTGGGTTTTCAGAGCACACGAGTCAGGACTTTCAAAGCGATGCTTCTTGCAGCCACGTTGTATTTAGGCATTAAAATTAGCACCCTGTAGAGCAATACAAGCAGCTACGCCATGTGCAGCAAAGCCCAGTTACTGCTCCTCCAGCAACCGCAGCGCTGAGCTTCCTGACTTTGGGGCCTTCGAATTCTCGGCCTTAATGCAACATTAATGGATTTTTTGGCATTGAATATTTATAAGCAAGGGGCCTGTTCACAGCTCCTTGATCCCCCACTGAGCAACCCAGGGTCCCCCCCTTCCTTCTGAGAGATCAGTCATTCAACCTTCCACTCACCATGAAGGGCCTGCTCTGGGCTCCCTGCGGGCACCATCTGCTCCAGGGAGGCCAGACACCCAAAGACTCACCAGGGTCAGACACCATGAACACTGAGCCCCATGCAGTGGGCCTCCCCGCAGCGCCTAGTAGTTCAGCTTTGCCTCCTCTGCTTCAGAAAATATAATTTTCCCCCCACCCCACCCTGTTTGCTCTGCACAGCCAGAAGCTGCTTCTCGTCATCCCTTGCTCTTTGCTATCTCCTCCCCCAATTCCTCCCCTGTGTTGTGCAGTGCCCCGTTTTCCCCCTTGCTCCCCATGTCCCACTGGCTCCCTCCTTGCTCCCCTGCATCCTTTCTCTGGCTGTGTCTACATTGTAGCTGGGACTTGTAGGTGGATACATGCTAGTTTGGCTTGAGTTAGCGCCTAAAAATAGCAGTGTGGCCGCAGGCGATCGAGTTAGCCACCCAGGTAGGTTCCCTGGGGGTTGGGCAGGATTGTACTTGAGCAGCTGCCCACCATGTTGCGATGTCTAGCCCACAAGCTGGGGTGGAGCTAGCACCTATCTGTTTATCGGAGCTGGGAATCACACCTCCTATCTGCTCTGTAGACATACCCTCTGCCTCTTCTTTGTACTCATCCCTCTTCCTCTCTACCCTTGTGCTCTGTCTGCCTGTCTCCTTCCTCTTCTCTTGGTTCCTGATCTCCCTTCCCTTGGTCTAGACTATCAGGTGCCTCATGGGATTTGTAGATCATGCCCCAGTTCGCGCCTAGGGACAGGGCTACTGAGCCAGATTACTTCTCCCTTGTGCTCTCATCTCTGACCAATTCATTTGGTGTATCATGGGAGACACAGGACTGCACTGCCTCATGGGAGCTGTAGTTCAGACAGGGAGCCCAGCCCACAGGAGAAAATGAGATGGATGCGCCTGAACTACAACTTCCATGAGGCATTGCGGCACTGTATGAAGATGCAGTTTAATGTAAGACTGAGTCAAAATATTTCTGTTTTCAGCCATCCAGCATTTGCCGTAGGCAATGTTGGTTCCAGGATATGAGAGAGACATGGTGGGTGAGGTAATATCTTTGACTCGTGAAAGAGACAAGTTTTCAAGCTATACAGAGCTCTTCTCCAGAACTGGAAAAGGACTAAGGCCCGGTCTACACTACACACTTACTTCTGTATAACTGTCACTCAAGGGTGTGAAAATCCACACCCCTGAGCAACATAGTTATACCAAACTTAACCCCCCCCATAGACAGTGCTATGTCAGTGGGAGAGCTTCACCTGCTGACATAGCTACCACCTCTCGTGGAGCTGGAGTTACTAAGCCAAGAAAAGAGCTCTCTCCCATTGGGTTAGACCAGTGGTTCTCAAACTGTGGGTTGGGATCCCAAAGTGGGGTCACCATGGCTGGCTTAGACTTGCCAGGGTCCAGGGTTGAAACTGAAGCCCGTGGACTTCAGCCCTGGGCAGCGGGGCTCAGGTTACAGGCCCCCTGCCTGGGTGTGAAGCCCTTGGGCTTCAGCTTTGGTCCCCCTCTCAGGGTGGTGGGGCTTAGGCTTTTGCTTTGGCCCCCCCACCTGAGGCAGCAGAGCTTGGGTGGGCTCAGGTCTCAGTTCCCCCATCCTGGGGTCATGGAGTATTTTTGTTATCAGAAGGGGGGTCTCGATGCAATGAAGTTTGAGAACCCCTGGTTTAGAGCATCTTCACCAGAAATGCTGCAGCAGAGAAGATGTGTCAATGCAAGTTTGTAGTGTAAACCTGCCTAAGAGTGCCACAGCAAAATACAAAGTGGGACAGATTGTTAAGTGTAAGGCTTAAACTATTGAAGGAGACCCCTTATAATGACTTGGGCAATTAACACCTCTGCAGTCACAGGACAAAGGAGGGTTAGTAGTAGTTACAAATTGTTGTAACGGGGCATAAAATCAGTTTCCATTATTTTTAGTGTCTAGCTGAGTTTTACATTTTAGTTCCCAGGCTCATCTTCGAAAGGTGTTGTTCAGGTTTTCTTTAAGGACTAAGACTGAAAGGTCAGATATGGAGCAATTTCTTTGTGAAAAGTGCTCACCCATGGGTGACAGGGTGTTTTTGTCTTTTATCATTTTTCTGTGTGAGTTCATCTGAGCGCATAGTTACTGTCTGGTTTCACCCACCTAACTGTTGTTGGGACATTTGGGGCTGTGAGTGAGGAACACCCCATGCTGTGATGGGCATTTGAAGGACCCATGGATCTTGAAAGGTGGATTGTGGGAGGTGCTGATAATCATAGCAGTCAATATATGTCTGCAGGTTTTGCATGCAGGGTCTGGTGCTGCTTTGAGTTGGTGGGTCCTGACCGGTGGGGAGTTGTGTCTGATAATGGGGTAGGAAGTGCCAGATTAGGAGCGACTCTTCCCTCCCTCTCTCCTTCCTGAAGGGAACTCAGAAGTGTGCTGAAGAAGAACAATTTCCAAGCAATCTTCTCTGAGGTCCTTCCTGTTCCATGAGCGAAGAAAGACAGCAGCTTCTGGAATTGAACCACTGGCTAGGTAAGAGGTGGAGGGTGGATGTTTTTGGTTTTGTGGAACATTAGTCCACCTTTTATGGGGAGAGAGGGCTGTACAGTTTGGATGGCCTCCACCTCAGTAAAAAGAGGACCCAATCCTCCTAGGGGACAGGCTGGCTAGAGTGGTCAGGAGGGGGTTAAACTAGTACAAAAGGGGAGGGGGAAAAGAGGAAGGATCCAAGCACTCAACAAAAAATCAAGATATTTAGAACAAAATTAATCAAGGAATCAAAGGACATGAGGAGAAAAAAATCTTTAATTGCCTATACACCAATGCTAGGAGCTTGGGTAGCAAACGAAGCATTGCAATTGCTCATTTATGAGCATAAATTCAATCTAGTTGGTTTTATTGAAATCTGGTGGGATAATTTGCATAACTGGAATGTTAAAATCAATGGTTATAACTTATTTAGGAAGGACTGAATGGGCAAAAGGAGAGGGGGAGTGGCACTCTGTGGCAAAAATGGCATTATGTGTTTCTGAGTCGCTGATCACTCAGAAAAGAATGATCCTAAATGCTTATGGGTCAATGTCCTAACAGATAAAGCACAAGAGGGGTATTAGTTGCTGTCTGCAACAAGACCATCAAATTACAGTAAGGAAAGGATGACCAGTTCCTTATGCACCTATCTATAATGTGCAGGGAAAAAACCTATGTGATCCAAAGGGACTTCAATTCAAGTGACACATGCCAGAAGTCTCATGCTGCCAGTATGAAAACATCCCTGGAACTTCTAGATATTATAGATGACATTTTCCTAACTCAAAGAGTCATGCATCCACCACAGGGAAATTCCACATTAGACCTCATCTTGACAGATAAAGAGGAACTGACCACAGAACTAAAAATTAATGGTAGCTTATGTAAAGGGGTGATCATGACTTGATCACATTTATAATGTGGAAGCAGAATAAAGTCCAGACCAGTGTTATATACCTTGTGCTTTAAAAGGCCAATTTTACAAAGCTGAAAACAAGTATGACCTAAATTAGCTGGGAAGAAGAGTTTAATCAGAAAAACTTGAATGATAATTGGGAATTGTTTAAGAACACTTAAATCACAATTGAGGTAGAAGGTATTGGTTAAAAAACTGACCTGATTTTAAAAGGAAGTGAAGGCAATGATAAAAAAACATAAACTATATTTATATAACAAATGGAAGATAGCAGAAACTGACAGTAGTGAATATAAACCAAAAGCTATGAATTGCAGAAAATTGATAAGGGAAGCAAGTGGACACAAGATGAACTCTATGGCCAGCACAGTCTCCTTAAGAACAATAAGAAGGAGTTTTTAAAGTATATTAGGAACAAAAAGAATCCTAACAATGATATTGGTCCATTACTAGATGGAAATGGTAGAATTGTTAATAATAATGCAAAAAAGGCAGAAGTGTTCAATAAATAGCTCTGTTCTGTATTGGCGGGGGGGGGGGGAAACAGATGACATAACTATATCAAATGAACATTCTTTCCATTCCACTGTTATTGCAGGAGGATATTAAACAGCAACTACTAAAGTTAGACATTTTAAAATCAGCAGATCCAGATAACTTACATCCAAGAGTTTTAAAAGAGCTGGATGAGAAGCCAGCTGGACCACTATTATTGATTTTCAATAAGTCTTGGAACTCTAGGGAAGCTCCAGAAGACTGGAAGAAAGCTAATGTTGAGCCAAATATTTAAAAAGAGTAAATGGGATGACCCAAATAACTACAGGTCTGTCAGTCTGACATTGATCCCAGTCAACATAATGGAGAGGCTGATATGGGACTTGATTAACAAAGAATTAAAGGCCAATCAACATGGGTTTATGGAAAATAGGGTTTTTGGAAATGGTTTTAAGGAAAATTTTACATTTTTAATGAGATTACAAGTTTGGCTGATAAAGATAATAGTGTTGATGTAATATACTAAGACTTCTGTAAGACATTTGACCTAGTACTGCATGATATTTTGATTAAAAAATTAATCGATATAAAAATAACATGGCACACATTAAATGTTGGCTAACAGATAGGTCTCAAAGTGTGATTGTAAACGAGGGGTCATCATCAAGAACTTGATTGTAAACAGGGGCTCATCATCAAGAACTCCGATTAAGTGAGCTGTAGCTCATGAAACCTTATGCTCAAATAAATTTGTTAGTCTCTAAGGTGCCACAAGTACTCCTTTTCTTTTTGCGAATACAGACTAACACGTCTGCTACTCTGAAACCCATCAAGAACTTGTTTTTCTAGATCAATTCTTGGCCCCATGCTATTTAACATTTTTATCAGTGGCATAGAAGAAAACAAACTCATCATTGATAAAGTCTGCAGATGACACAAAAATTGGGGGAGTGGCAAATAATGAAGAGGATAGCTCACTGATACAGAGCAATCTAGAGTGCTTGGTAAGATGGGCACAAGCAAACAACATGCCTTTCAATATGGCTCAATGTCAATGTATACATCTAGGAACAAAGAATGCAGGCCATACTACCAGGATGGGGGACTCTATCCTTGGAAGTAGTGACTCTGAAAAGATTTGGAGGTGGGTTGGGGGGATAATCAGGAGAACATGAGCTCCCAGTGTTATGCTTTGGCCAAAAGAGATAATACAATCCTTAGATGCATAAACAGGGGAATGTCGAGAAGAAGTAGAAAGGTTATTTTACCTTGGTATTTGGCACAGGTGTGACTGCTGCTTGAATCCTATGTTCAGTTCAAGTGTCCACAGTTCAAGTAGGATGTTGATAAATTGAAGAGGGTTCAGAGAAGAGCCACAAGAATGATTAACTGATTAGAAAACTTGCCTTCGAGTGACAGACTCAAGGAGCTCAATCTATTTAGCCTAACAAAGAGAAAGTTAAAGGGTGACTAGATCATAGTCTGTAAGTACCTACATGGGGAACAAATATTTCATAATGGGCTCTTGAAATTGGCAGAGAAAGGTCTAACACGATGGCTGGCAGTTGAAGCTAGACAATTTCAGACTGGAAATAATGCATACATTTTTTAACAGTGAGAGTAAATAACCATTGGAACAACTTATTAAGGGTTGTGGTGGATTCTCCAACACTGGCAATTTTTAAAATGAGATTGGATGTTTTTCTAAAGCATCCGCTCTAGGAATTACTTTGGGGAAATTCTCTGGCCTGTGCTATTCAGGAGGTCAGACTAGATGATCACAATGGTCCCTTCTGGCTTTGGAATCTATGAAGTGGACAGGAGAACTGATGTCTAGCTCCTTGTCTGAGAAGAACAAGCCAAAGGGACCATCCCATGGGAAAAGCTGAGTGTATTACCTGTTGGGTGGGGAGCTGTGGTCTCCAACATTTGGAGGGGGGGATTGTCTCCCAAGGAAGCTGTGATGAGGGGTACAGCCCCCATGCTGACCAGGAAAGGGTTAATGAGAGACTGTGGGCCCAATCAACCTCACACAGATACATCTGTATGAGGTGCTTAAACTGGAGGAAGGAGTTAAGAGGAAAAGCCCAGTAATGGCTGATTGGGAGAGGGAGTGGAGCTCTTGCGCTAACCCTGTGAAGGAAGGCCTGGCTGGGTCCAGAACCTAACTAGAGACTGTGAACATGAGAGCCTCCTTGGGACAGGTAGACCTGGTGAAGGACCTTTTGTTTCTTTTGTTCCCATGGTTTGGTTCCCCTTTTGGGGATCTGCAGAAGAGTCTGCCTGGGAAGAGATTGTGAGAACGGCCTAACTGTGATCCAGAAGAGGAAGCAGCCCCAGGATACAACAGAGGGTCTGAGCAAACAGACCTTATGTGCTTCATACAGGGTCCCTGGGCTGGAACCCAGAGTACAGGGCGAGCCTGGGGTGTCCTACTGGCCCCACAGGAGAAAGGCTTGAAGGCCCATAAAGCCTGAAGTTGGGCCAAAGCTCTGGCAAGACACTGCCAGACTATTGGCATATTGGACATTGTTTACCCCGGAAGAGAGAGGATTAAAAGTGGCCTGGCTGGAAGTCCAGGTCACAAGAAGAGGCAGATCACTTCAGGGCTGAAGCAGCTGTCAGCAGGGAGCACCAAAGGAGGAGGAGAGCCACTACTCCATGCCCAGCCACAAGGGGGCACCAGTGGTGAGTAGATGGGGGCACCAGAAGATGAGGAGAGCCGCCAAGGCCTCCCAGCCATGAGGGGGCGCCAGCGATGAGTAGCCTGTTTGAGAGGGAACGGCATTGGGAGGGGCATCACTGATGGGAGGTGCACCGTGTGTCTCAGGGGACACATGCCACAAGGGCGTGGGAAGGGGGGGGATAAGCGCACTGGGGGGCAGTTGCCCAACAGGAGTGAGCAGCCTCTATGGGTGAGAAGAGCTTAGCGGGAGCCCCCCACCAGGCTACGAGGGGCAGGAGAGGCCAACCTCCCCACACAGAGCAGCGCCTGGTGCCCCATGCCACCTCCTGTGTATCTTGTTTGAACAGTCAGTGGCAGTGATAAAAGCTTTTCCCCGATTGCACATTAAAGAAGCTGGACCTAAAATGAATTTTGCCTGGCTCTCTGCTACGGACAATACAGAGGGGATATTATGTGTGGGGAGAGAAAGCCCTTTTTGTCTGGGAGCGGAGACAGCGGCCTTCTGTTCTTGTGCACATCTAAAAACAAGGCTGGGGAGCGCGGCTCTTTAAGTTGAGCTGAAGCAAAAACACACATGCCCGTTTCACAATTAAACACAGTATCAAACCGAGAAAGGATCAATTGAGCCTAGACCAGAAAGCTCACCATGTGACAGATTCCAGAAAGTACGTGATACACCGTGCCCAGGGCCAGTGCTTGCCTGCTGCGCTTCCCAGTACATGATTAATTTGACTCAGGGCAGGAGGCTCTAGGCGAGGAATCTGCAGCACATGCTGGAAAGTTTTAACACTTTGAACACTGGCTGTGTAGCCAAGCAAGAGAGAGACAAAAGCGAAGAGATCACCATTGGGGGTGGGGGAGGCGTTGTTTTTTTTTATCTTGAGTAAATGGTGCATTTCCAAATCAAGGCCAGAATCAGATACAATCTTAATCCCCATGACAGTGGCTTCCCTGCACTGTTTTCTCCCTCCCCCACCCCCAACTATATTGTTTTAAAAAAGGGACTAAAGGGAGGTTTTGAGGGATTGCCTGATTTATTTCTGATGGCTACTGCAAATCCTCCTTGGTTAAGAACACTCATACCTACTGAGAGCAGGCAGGAGAGACAGCCTTTAGGTTTGTTCTGTAATCAGCGAGGGTATGGCCATTCCCCTTGCCCACTCTTACAGGTGACTTTGCAGACACCCAGAGATTAAAAACAATTAATGCATTACCCCCTTAATTGCTGGAGAGAGGAGAAAGCAAACATGTAGTTTCTCTGGGAGACAGAATGATGGCGTTGCAACACCAACAGAACTCAGAGTTCCGGCAGCAGAGCCGAGTGACTCTATAACACCCTCTTATAAACTATTTTATCATATAGGCTCCCCATTTCCTGCTCCTTGGTGCACTGTGGAACAAGAAGCCTTTGAATAAACAAAGCAACTTAAACAGCTGAAAATAATCCTGGCTGATGAGTTGCCTGCGGTACTCTAACGGGAAGGTTATCTGCACCGCTAGCTGTCTGTGATTGGAATTGGAGCTCCCAAGATTACATTAAGCCATTAGCATATGAGCCAACCAGCACTGACCTGCTGCGGTAGGAGAAAACAGCGTGGAAGGTGTGAAAGAAGAGAACTCGGGCAGGCAAAATCCCAGACCACTATGGATAGGTTTATGCAAATGAACTCTAGAAACAAATAGAGTATATTCAGGAGCTGACCGTGAAGCATCAGCAGGGCCTGGAAAAGGTGGCCTCCAATTTACCAGTAGCCACAGCATTGGTTCTGTTACCTGGAACCCAGTCTCTTGAAGGTCAAGGGAAGAGATAATCTCCCCCAGCTTCACCTCTGCACACTGCAGCCATGGTCTATAACACATAATAACCACTGTGCCTTTCATCAATAGACTCCACAGCACTTTACAAAGGAGGTCCATATCATCATCTCTATGGATGGTGGCTGTGAAGGTGCCACAAGTAGCTAGAGGAGAATTTGCCTGAAGGCAGGAGCAATATAGGGCCATGAACTTGGAACTATGCTGCCCTCCTTGCACATCTTGACATAGAGGCCATGCTGGGGCAGGAAGGGCCTGCCGGTAATGCATGGCTTGTGACGCAGCCCATAGGCTGAGAGGTAATTCCCAGGCCCAGCCACAAGGAGTCGCACTGGTGGTGAGCGGAACCAGTCACAGCTGTTTCCCAATCATAAAATGAGGGTGATAATACCTGCCTCCGAGGGCCTCTGGGGTTTAATTCCCTATTTGCAAAGGACTGGGAGATGCTCAGCTAAAGCAGTGTCATGAAGTGTCAGGCCCAATTGTGGGGGTCCGAACAAAGCCAGAAGGTCTCCCAAGGGGAATGCAGAGGGAGGCAATGCTGATCACCTGGAGGCTCTTCCCACTGGGACCTTGGCCAGTGAGCAATTTCCGTTCATTAACCAAGGAAGATTCAAGACTGAGCACACATGTAGGTCATGGGCATTCATTTTATTATTAAACCAGAAGGTGCTGTGGCTTCTGCCGCTGGGTGAAGATGATCATGGTGCTAATAGGACAGGCTTTGAATTTCATTTTTCGGCCAGGCTGACAGAGCATGTGGGCTGACTCAGCTACCAGAACTAACCAAAGTTGCTGTCAGCAGGGGCTGTCTTCAAAGAGCATGGGTAACCAGGAAACACAAACAGGAAAAAGAGGAGGCAAGAAATACCCCAGTTTCGGGTTCATTGCAGTCCTCTGACCCCTGGGCATAGAGCCCACCTATGGCCAAGACATTATGCCTGATTCTCTCTTGCCTTGCCCCTTGTCCCATCACTTAGGGAATATCTGCACTGGAGCTGGCAGGTATAGTGTCCAGCCCCAGGAGATATACCTGTCCTAGTTCTGAGTGATCTAGTACACTCAAAATAGCAGCATAGCTGCAGAGGCACAAGCGTTAGGACAGGCTAGTTGTCCCGAGGGTTATCCTATTCGAGACGCTATGCTCATGATGACTAACCCATTATCCTGCTGTAGCTATACTTCTAGTTTTAGTGTGTTACCTGCCCTAGATCTGCTTAAGCTGTTTCCTGAGGCTGTAAATTATACCTCATGCTCTAATGTAGACAAAGCCTAGATGGGTCTACACCCAATGTTTTGCCAGAATAGCTATGTTGGTTAGGAGTGTGGAAACAACTCTCTCACAACTGATGTTGCTAAGCTGGAGAAAGCCCTAGGATAGCTGCAGTTACACTGGGTGTCTGCAGTTAAACTGGCGTCTGCCCCGGACTAGCATGCAAGGGGTTAATAGGGCCCTAGGGATGCTGCACAGGAAGCAGCCAATAGGAGAGGGGCTTGTGAGGAACAGTCAATCGGGACTCAGCAGGCCCATATAAGAAGAGCCACAGGGAAGAGCTGAGTCAGTTGCTCACTGGAGCTCAAGGAGGGAGACCTGGGTCCCTGGCAGGCAAAAGGAAGCCAGCACCATGGACAGAGCAGTTCTGCTAGCAGGGACCAGAGGACCTAGGGAAGAGCTCCTGGCTTGCTGCTGGAATTTGCAGGCTAAGGCCCTGAGGCAAGGGTGAAGAGGATGCTGTGGCCACTGGGGAACTGTCCGGACAATTGGTTGCATTTGCCACTGGGGAAATGGCGGGACAGTTGGACTTCAACACTTGCCCCCAGAAGGGGTGAGCACAGATCAAGACACAGCCAGAGGGCTGAGTCATGAAGAGAACACCACATTCCCTGGAGTGATGTGGATCTGGGAGGAGAAGTGACGGCAGGCAAGGCACCACCAGGAGTGGGTGTACTGACCTGCAGAGCTAGTGCCCATGATGACCAGCAGGAGGCACCAGCATGGCAAATGTAGCCCGTTACATGCTGGCAAAAAGCATTCTTCTGTCAGTATCAGCTGTGCCTCCACTAGGATGATTTGCTGGTATAGATCTACAGGTAAATCAACACCTGTCAGGTGTAGACCAGCCCCCACACTTGTGCCAAGCGGGTGCAGGGAGACTGCACCGAGTCTGAATAGTAATGATTTCACACTCACTTTCCCCTGGGATCATTGATGTCTAGAACTGGGCAAATAATTGATATTTTGGTTCACTGGTCAAACAGAACAATTCGGCCGGGAGGGGGGGGGACTCACTTTGGATCCACCCAAAATGAAAATGTTTTGGTTTTCTTGGAAAGACAAAACCAAACCAACCAACGAACCCTCAGAAAAATAGTTTCGTTTTCAGGCAATTTTAACTGTTTTTTTTAGTAAAACCAAAGGAAATTTGGGAATACCATTCACCAAACCACCTGTGGAGGAAAGACTGCCTCTTAAAGCCCTCTCGGTAGAGCACTCAGCTGGGCTGTAGAAGGGCCAGGTTCAAATCCCAACCCTCCCTGAGGTGGAGCTGGGATTTGAACTTGGGTCCCTCACATTCCTGGAGCATAGGCCTGGGGCATGGGATAGCCTGGGGGGCTCACTTAATCTCTCCTGTTGAAGCAATTGCACTTTGTGTAGCTACTTAGTCACTGGGCCAGAAAATAAGAGAGTGAGAATAACTCTATAGCCTGGTGGTGAGGGGGCTTCTCCCCCATGCACTGGGGGGGGGGGGTTCATCTGGGTTCCAGCCCTCTTCTAACGAGTATTTAATTATTTATACAAACTGGAATAGCTCCAACAGGAGAGATTGAGATTGGGAGCAGTTCCCCCTCCCTGCATAGTCCAGTGGTTCCGGCATTCACTTGTGCTGTGGGACACCCAGGTTTAAATCCCTGCTCTGAAGCCAGTAGAGTGAAGCTGTGAACCTGGGGTAGGGATGCTGGAATAGGAGGACTCAGGGGTCATAGCCCCATCCCTTTTTAAAGTTGGAGGGCTATGCCCTCCCACTTTTTACTGGCTGTAAGGGTGAGCGACTGGGGGGAGAGGAGTGAGCAGGGGGCAGGGCCTCAGGAGGAAGGGGCAATGTGGGGGTGGGGCCTTGGGGGAAGAAGTAGCATGGGGGCAGAGTCACACTTTGGGTGCCGGTGGCCTCCCCACTTTTAGAGACCTTTTGTCGCCCGTGGTCTAACTATGTTCCCTTAGCAAGAGGGGGGCACTGCCTTCTCCAATGGCCTTGGGAATCACAACTGTGTCCCCTGGTGAATCTAGCCTCAAAGTTTTTTGCTGGCCAAGACTATTCAGCAACTTTACTACAAATTCATGCCTTGGTTCCATTGCCCTGAAAGTGCATTTTTCAGTAAATAAACTAGTCGTCCGAAAACTTCCACCCAGCTTGAACGGCAATAGCGGTGCAAGGCGAGCGGGTCAGCTACTCTGAGAGCCTTCCTCTGCACTATGGGAGCAGGCAGCTGTGTTGGAGTTAACCCCTGGATGACCAGGGAGTGCCTCTGCCACCTGGCCCTGCAGTCCCTGCCCAGCAGGCATGTGCAGGGAGGTGCCCATGGAATGATCGCCGTTTGGCCTTTGGAGATAGTTTGTGCTGTTCAGACATAATGGAATTTTCCTTAGCACGAGAGGCAGCTCTGGGCAGTGCCCGATGGGAACCATGTGCGTTGGGGAGCAGAGCCCCTCCACAGGCTGCTCACCAGCTTTCGTCCCCCTGCCTTTCTCACCTCCCTTCATACCCCTCACACGCAGTAGAGGAGATCCCAATCTCTCGGAAGCATGGCCTGTTTTGCTGTGCCAGAAATCCCTGGTGATCCTGCAGTCTCCTCCCAAGACTAGCACTGCTTTCCCGGCAGGAGCCAAAAAAAAACAACAACCCAGCAAAAAATCTGTCTTCTCTAATTAACTAGGCAAGACGGGCTGGAATACGTGTTTGGGATCATAAGCCCCCAGCCAGGGGAGATTGGACAGCCAGCACAGATGACACACTGGGACTGGGAGGCGGAGGAGCGGCTAAGGGAGAGAGAGGCCTTGCTCTTTACACTCCCCTATTATCTGATTCACAGAGCGTTACTGGCATCAGTTTCAAAGGTGTCCCTTGCTAATCCTCCAAGCTGTTCCAGGATGGTGGTTTTTGGCCAACAGAAAAGGGGTGTGGGGGGGGAGGGAAGCAGTAAAAAGCAGACTGCACCTTTTCACAGCCTTAAAAAAAAAGATGTGTGGGGAGGAGCGGGGGGGGCATCTAGCTTGCTTGGGTTGGAATATGTAAGATCCACTCTGCGGCTGTTCACCCTGCTCTCAGAAATGCTTCATGTGAAGCACTGAGAGGAAATAGAGAGGCGGCTTCCAAATATAGTCTCCCTCTGTCCATCTGCCCTCCTGAGCAATGCCGGTTCCCAACCTTGCGGCAATAAATGCACTGCTTGCTCATGGACTGTTCTTAATATAGCTCCTGACAGAAATGGCCCTGACCTAACCGGCCTTGGCTAGCAGTAAAGGTGACTTGACCCTGCTTTGGGATTTGAACCACATGGCTGTGGGGAGGATAGCAGGGTGGGTCCCTCTGAATTCCCAGCAGAGAAACCTCTGGTCTGATTCAATTTGCATTGGATTCCAACGATGTGTCAGTACAAAAAATCCCCCACAAAAATCCCCGGGAGGCTGGTGCACTGGCAGCCTTTCCAGCATGAAGGCAGACTGGAGGCGGAGCGTGAGAAAGGCAGTCTCAGGGTATTTGTCTCTCGGAAAGGGCAGTGCCAGTACCATACTCTGGGGAGGGAGCAGAAAGAAAGGCGGGAAGGAGGCGGCGAGACAGCAGATCCTCTCGCTATTGGCATACAAATGACAACATGGGCTTTTGAGTCTGCTTGAGGGTAGAGTTGACCCTTTCCTACAATTGGAAAGGCCGGGTTTTCAAAACCCGGCTCCTGTGTTGGGCATCCCCAGAATCTGTGCAAACAGGCATGCCAGATGATGATGCCAAATGAGGATTTTCACAAGTGCTTGCGTTCACGTCTGAGCACCCAGTTTGCATGCAAAGGTGTATTCACAGACTTCCCTGTTAGGCAGCTGAGTATTTGGGACGTAGGCGCCAGTGCTGGAAATGTGACCCAGCTCCATGGACGGCCGATGGAAGTTATTTAGCACTATCCATTAGGCCCTGAAAGCATGCTCACACCATAAAGACACCCATTGACAGCCTCTGCCCCAAAGCATCTAAAAGTTAACCCTAAAGTCACTGGCCCCAGTTGTGAGCAGTGGCAGAGGCAGTCCTAGTGCACCTTCTGAAACATGGGTCTAGTGGTTTGGGCACTAGCCTAGCATGTAGAAGACCCTGGTTTAATTCCTGCCTCTTCTACCGACCCACTGTGTGATCTTGGGCAAGTCGCTCAACCTCTCTGTGCCTTAGGTCCCCATGTGTCTAACAGTGACCCGAACATGGCCCTGACCCCCGGGGTGGTGTGAGGAGAAATCTGTTAGAGTGTGGGGTCTACTGATGAAAAGGGCTAGGATATATTATTATTATCATTGCTTTTGCAGGGCCTGGATCTGGGGCCTGGCTGGACCAATTGTGGCCCTAGCCTGAGTCACAGCAGCCTTCATACTGCTCTGACTTATCCCTGGCCACCAACAGGGGCCATTCTGGCAGCCAGGAATAGCTGGCGCACTTGGCACTATGGCACCTTCCCCCTGGCCATGCCCCCATGCCAAGGGCTGGGCGGGGGCACAGCAGAGAGCAGCCATATCAGACTTATGCCACCCAGATTTATGCCACCCATTGTGCCCCTTTTATTCAGGAAAAGCAGCACCAAGGGAACCAAGATTCAAACCCACTGGGGCTGGGAGCGTTGGTGGGGAATGTGCCAGCCTCTAGTCTCCAGCTGCAGTGGTAGCGTAACAGGATCCTGGGTGTTATACAGGCTGGTGGCGGAGGGGCTAGCTGGGGACTGGGCATGTCTCCTAAGGCCATACAAGACGCGGTCCGTGCTCCGGCAGCCTCCTCTATTGCTCAGGCAAGGAGACGCCAACTCCCAGGCTTCTCTTTGGAACAGATGGGCGGGGCGGCCTGTTCCGCCCCGCAGCGTTCAGGGCTGGGCTGGGCTATGAGCAGAGCCGTGAACAGAGTGGTGCCGAGCCACCTGTCCCCAGAGGGAGCTCCAGGAAGCCTCCAGGATCCCTCCCAGAGCCCAGCCTGCACCCTCCTTTGGGACAATGCAGCAGCCGCTTCGCCCTCTGGGCCTGGCTACCTGCAGCACCTGGCACTGGGGGAGAAGTGCCTTTCCCTCCCCCTTGGAGATGCCAGGGGATGCACAGCGAGAGCAAGGCTGAGGAGCACAGTGACTGTGGCTGGCCTGTGGGCGGGGTGCTAACAGGCTCTCATCCACCCCTCCTAAGGCAGGGACCATCTGGCCCGGAATGTCAGCGACTCACCCAAACACCAGGCTGCTCCCCCCACCCCGCCTCTCTCCAAGAATGCCTGGGTAAACAGATAGGGCCCCAGGCCTGCCTTGCAGGTCAGCAGGCTCTGGCTCTGTCGCACGGAGGGAGGGGAGCAAATTCCAGAGCAGAGGGCTCTCCATGGAGGCTGCCAGGCCCCATTTCCCCTCCGCGGGTCTCCAGGGGACGGCGTCCCAGGCTGGAGATGTGTTTTGCTGCCTGTGCTGGTCAGAGCATTGTCGGGGGCTGAGAGCTGCTACCTCCCTGTTTCCTGCTGCTAAGGCTCGCCTGACCTCTGTGTGTCCTTTCCTGCGGGAACGCGGAGCCAGGCTGAGGGCTTGGACAACGAGGTATCATGTTTTCCAGGCGGCAGCTTGAGTTGTCCCTGCGCTCCACGATGGCTGCTCTAGTTGTGCTGCCTGGTTTGTGTGTCACTCCCTCACCACTAGCTTTTACCCCATCCATTTGCACAATGTCCCTTAGGATGGTCTGGCTCCCCATGCACAGGTGGGAGGCGCAGAGGAGCCGGTCTGCGCCCCAGCCCTATTCTTGTGGCAAGGAAGCAGACAGAATTCGACAGTCCCCAGGTCTCCCCATTGTCTCCCAAGAAGGAATCTAAAGGGGGGGAGTGGGGTGTCACCATACAGACTTCCCACTGGGGGCATGTCTGGCATGGCCATGACCCTTCCCTCATTCCACGCATGCCAACTGCCTGGGCGTGGCACTGGGGGAAGCCCACGCTGCACCTGTGCAATGGGAATAGCTATTGCTGCTCCTATGCTCGCTCCCCCGGCATGCCTGAAACAAGTTCTGTGGTTGCTGCCACTGGTGCGGTGCGCTCTGCACTCTCTCCTGCTCGCCAGAGGCTTTCCAGCCCCAGTGTAGCTTGTCAGTCTCGTCATGACGGAGCCATTTGCTCTGGACACGTGGCTGGGTCAGACTTTTCCCTAGCCAGGACAATTCTGAGTCCTGAATTCTGATATTTTTAGCTCCTGGATCATTTTGCACAGCTCTCGTCCTCTGTCCAACAGAGTGCTTTGCTTCATTGTACTGGCTGTTTCTGCACCCTGATATCCTACTTGCCAATGCACTGTAATCCATCTGGCCATGTGAGTGACTGGTTTTATTATGATTTTGTTATGGAGCCACCAGATGGCACTGTGACACATAGTCTTTTTCTCAGAGTGTGAGCAGCGCGCAGACTTTGAAGCAAGGCTGGATTGCTGCAGTTTCTTTGTGCAGAGCTGTTGCAAACAGCAAACAAGTTTACTCTCTACCTTAATCTCTTCAACTAGAGTCCATTCATGGGGCAGAGCTGGTTCCTGGGAATGAGGCATTGGTGGTGCACCTGAGAATATCTGAAAGAGAGGATTGTCTGTGTGCTGTTTGTGACCACCTCTGTACAAGGGCTGGCCTATATCTTGTAAACAACTAAATTACACTAAAAATATGTTGAGACTCCACATCAGTGATTTCTCCTCCAACTGGAAACCAATCTGCAAAGTCTTGAAATCTGCTACATCTGAGCAGAGGGACAACAACATTATTATTTTGAATTATATTTATTATTTGCCGAGTACCATTGATTTGGAATATTTGGGCAGAACCAGGGGCAAAATGAAAAACTAGTTTTATGAAAAACAAAAGGTTGAAGTTGGTTTCCTTTGGAAATGTTTCAAAATGGGCCCATTTTAATGTTTTTTGACATTTTGCTTTTTGAATTTGTTATCAAAAACACCCTCAGTGTGGCTAAAGCATTTTTTTTCAGCCAATGAAAAACATTGATAACATTTTCAGTAACTTTTTTTGAAAAGGTTTGAAATTGTTTACCAAACCTTCCCCTCCCCCCCAAATTTCAGCAATGCAAATTTTTTTACAAAGGCTAATTTGAGTGGTGGGGGGGGGATTTCTGTGTGTGAATAATTTCCACCTGCTCTAATAACAATGACATTGTGGGACTCCATGTTTATTGCTGCCATGGAATCCAAATCAAACATGCTCCATTTACTTGTAACATTAGGTGGGTTTGTTCCTTGCAAACTCAGCCTGTGCACTGACAGCCAAGCTGGGCTCTTTCCTTCTCACATCTTATCACCAGTAGTAAAGATTGTGCTGGCCAAATTAGACCCTCAGAGGCATGACTGCAATCCCATTGTCTTCAGATTATGCCCTCAAGCAACCTGGGCAGTCCTGGGTCCCACTGGCCATCCACTGCACAGCTGTAACTGATTAGAACTTAGTAAACAATTCGGTTGATGAAGAAGCAGGAATGGAGTCCGCTCCCTCTCCTGTAGCTGGACTGGCTCTGCAGGACTTGCGGGAGTAGAAAGCAGACAACCATGGATCTATCCCTAATGTCCAGAGTTCGGACTCTGATATGCACAGGGAGCAGATCTACCATTGTTACATACTCCTTTTTCTGAATCCATCCTCACGTAAAGGTGGGGAGGACATTGGTAAGGGTTGGCCTTTCCAAAGAGCTCAGTGTGTTGGGTACACATTGGGCTCTGAGCTCTTTGGAAATTCTGTCGGAGGAGATACATCTTCACTGGAGCTGGGGGGAGCGGGGGTGTTATTTCCAGCTTGGGTGGGTGTACGCATGGTAGCTTTGATCAAGCTAGAGTGCTAAAAATAGCAGTGTAGCCCATTCTGCCGCTTGGCTACCCTTCTCTTTTCAGCACTCTAGCTCAATCAGAGCTAGCGCGCATAAGGCTAATTGAGGTGGAAACGACACTTCCAGCTGTAGATGGAGCCTTAGTGACACAGTGGGAACTGCTGAGGGCTTGAAAATCTGGATTTTACACAGCTGTGATCTGAGCTCTGTGCAAAACTGGTCTCCATTGTGGGTGTGAAGCACCTAAAAACCTGGCCCCATCTAGAGGAGAAAGGGGCCGCTGCCTGGGGCTAAGGAGGTGCCTGGCGCTACAGCAGTGGCTGTTGAACAGTGACCGTGCAGTGATGCCGCTGGCCAAATGACACTGGAGGACCAGTTATGAACATTCAACTCCTACTGAATCCAAATCCCCCATGCAACTGAATCCCAGTCCCAAAACGTTCCTCGTCTTCCTTGCTCTCCTCTGAACTCCTTCCATTTTGTCAGGCTTTCCCAATAGCCAGGGCCCAAACCAGTATATTGTCTCCCCATCCAGTTTGAATCACATTCTCAGCAGGTGTAAAGCTGCGTAGCTCCTGTATTGAAGCCAATGGAGCCTGCTGACCCCAGCTGAGGGCCTAGCCAGTTGCTTAGCTTTTATGTGCAATGCTCCTATGAACGCTTTCAGAGTAGCAGCCATGTTAGTCTGTATTCGCAAAAAGAAAAGGAGTACTTGTGGCAAATTTGTTAGTCTCTAAGGTGCCACAAGTACTCCTTTTCTTTTTGCTCCTATGAACGTAACCCAAAGGCAGCCTTTTCTCTTATTATGACAGCATTGTATTATTGGCCTGAATCCAATCCATTGACCCCTCTAAGCCCCACATCCCTCTCTCTGTATTACTGATTATCCAGATGTCCCCCATCTTCTGATGGTCCAGCTGTTTATGCCTTCCCACAGGGACAGGTTACGATTTCTGGGGGGAAATAGAGCAGAACTCCAAGTGGAGTCAATGATATTTTGCTCCAGAAAAGCCTGATGAATTTAGCCCTTGGATTTTAAGCTTCTTGAGCCTAGAGGACAGTAGTCCCAGTTCTCCAGGTTGGCTGAGGACATCATGAAATAAATCCCGAGGAGTTTGGGTAAAGTGGCTTTAAGTTATCTTTATGCATCCCCAAGCCTTGGGCTGTCCCGAAATTAGAGCATCTGGAAGGCTCTGTAATCTACGGGCTGTTCTGATCTACACCAGTGCCCATGGCCCCCAGGGGAGACTGTGGCCACCAGGGATCATACAGATAAGAGAGCCTCAGCTATAAACCTTTTTTCCGACTACTCCCCCTTCTGGCCACATCCTTTTCCTTTATCTATGCCCCTTAGGTCATTAGCTGGGAGCGGGGATGGCTCTATGCCACCCAGTTAGACAGGGCTAAAGGCTGTTTTGTGCAAAGCAGCCATTCTGTACTGGTGAATTGAGTCCAGCCTTTTCCGCTGGGTCTTGTCACATGCCAGGCACAGCACTGGCACTTCGCAAGTGACAACACTTTCCATTAGTCTGTCATGAGGCTCAATGTATTGTTTTCAGGCCATTTCTCTAGTTTATTGAGATCACTGTGCGTTTTTAATGTTGCTGCCCTCCTGCACTTGGGCGGCCCTGATTTGTGTCCCTTGGGCATTTGCTTTCTCCACTCACAGATCTGTTAATCTCACTGTGCCTCAATTTCCCCATCTGAAATGGGAGTAATCATGCAAGCTCTTTGAGATGTATGGGTGAAAGGTACTAGACAGGCATTGTTATAGACGTCTGTGCCATTTTCACCTGGTAAACACAGTGCTGCGTATGCAATGGACATCTCCCTTGAGGATCAGAGAGAGAAATTTTGCCTGGTTAGTTTGGCCTGATTTGTTTCTCACAAAACCATGTTGCCTGCTGTTTATCGCCTTATTTTCCTCTAGGAGCTGAGGAGAGCAAAGGAGATCAGTGAGAATAAAACATGACCTTTATTATCTGTGCAGGGGACTGGGACTTTCCATTGACTGGCTTCACATACCAATAGGGCTTAAGCTAAGTGGAAGCAAGCTAATGTGTTTGGTGCTAGAACAGAACCAGCACACGCAGCTGTGAGCCCATGTACCGTGGGGTCTCCTCGGCTTGCCAGGAGGGCAACCACCCCAAAAGATCTCATAGTAAAAAGAAGGGAGGTAGCAAACCCATACCCCAGTATATGCCCTTTCCCAAGGGCATCTTTGATGAGCCCTGGGGTAGGAAGGCTGAGTTTCTGTGTAGGGACAAAACATGCAAAATACCATGTTCTGATTCATCTTGAAGACATAGGAGCTTAAAAATTGCCACGGCCTGGATCAGAGCAAAGGCCCCGCTAGTGCAGTATCCTGTCTCCAACAATGGCAAGTCTTCACTGCCTCAGAGGCAAGACCTGGCATTTTCTCTTTGCTGGGGATTCTGCAAACTTTTTTTTTTTTTTTTGCCTCAGGTTTATTTGGTGGAGAGAGGCTGGAATTTCCCTGTGAGCCCTGAGAAAAAATGAACCCCAAAATCTCAAGGCAAAGCACATTTCTCCTGGTTGAAGCTAGCCAGAGTTACATGCTTTCCACATGAGATCATAAACTGGAGTGTCTCTAATCAGGTGCCCATAACTGTACTCAATACTCTTTGTGTGATCTCCTCGTCAGCACCCTGTACTGGGCCAGACATTACCCATCTCTTTGGGTTTGTGTTCTGCTCTTCTGTTTCTGTGTTCTGCCCCCAGGGCTCAGTGTGCTTTCCCCATTGCTGCGAGACATGGCATAAAAAAATATGCAATTTCCACTTCTAGCTTTTGCTGCAATCAAATCCTTCACTCTGGTATGTTTCTTTGACCTGCAAAGGCTTGGGTCAGGTGTTCAAAGCTGCAATCAAATAGTGCACAACTCCCATTGAAACAGCTGGGAGAAAAGTTGGTTAATTTCACTAATGAGGGAGAGAGATTTTTGTCAGACAATCAAATCTGTCTTTCAACCGTACAGTACATACCTGTTTGGGTATGAGTGTCTTTTTGAGTCCCTTCCTTGCCCCATATTGAGTCCTACCAAGAGTCAGTGTTTTCTTTCCCCTTCTGTAATATATATGTGAAATCTCTTGGAAAGCTTCTACTACTGCCAGTTTCTGAGGTCTCCTCATTGTTGTGATCCCCAGTTCTATATCACCATCTCTGCTGGCCATGGCCGTTCCATCCCTTCTCTGTCCCATTGCTCAGGTGCTCAGACCCTGCAAGGATGGATCTGATGTAAGAACCTAGATAATGGACTGGCTGTCAGCGTTTGCAGAAAGGATATGAGGCAGTTGGCTGAGATGCAGCCTCGGTGAAAGGGGAGAGTTGTTAATAGGGTGAAAGGACTTGAGGGATATCTTGTGGGCTCTGATTGCCTTCCAGACAGTACCGGGTTTACAATGGTGCCAGTGGTGAAATGGCACCAGGCCCCGCACTCAGAAGGGGCCCTGGCCCACTCTGCTTCCCCCAGTGCAGCTTCAACTCTGGGCAGTCTCTGCTGCCCGCCCCCAGTGGGGCCCTACCTGCTTCCCCGGAGCCAAGCTGCCTGGGCCCAACTGGTGCAGAACCGGGCCAGTCTCAGTCAGGGGCAGGTGGGGACAGTGTGGGGGGCTTGGCTGGGCCCCTCCAGGCAAGTGGGTCCTGAGAGAGCCCAGCCGGGACAGGCCCTGGCCTGGCTGATCACACCATTCTCAAGGGGCCGAAGCGATTCCCTGCCCTAGGACCAGCCCCGAAAGCACTGCCGGCTCAGCCCAGCAGACCCAATCACCTCCCAGCAGGGCTGGTGAGCATGACTAGGGGGCAGTGCATGTGGGAGTGGGTCTGTGGGGGGGTGCTGGGCTGTGTGAGGGAGTGGAGGGCGCTGGACAATGGGGGAGGTTTGTGTGTGTTGGGGTGCTGGGCAGTTGTAGTAGGGCTGTGGGAGGATGCTGGGCAGAGGTGTTGGTGTGCAGGGCACTGTGCATTTGTCTGTGGGGTCTATGGGGGGGCACTGGGCATAGTGGGTCTGGGGGATGCTGGGCATAGGAGTCTGTATGAGGTCTCTGGGCAGGAGGCACTGGGCATAGGGAGTCAGGGGGTGTTGTGCGGGGGGGAAGGCTATTGGTGTAGCATGCGCCCACCCCTGAGGGGAAAGGACATGCTGCCAGCATAGGGCCGGGTGGGCCAGTGTGCATCTGGCAACTGCCAGTTTATAAACAGTGCCCTCACACTGGGCTGGGCAGAATGGGGCTGCCCCCGACGTGCCATGCCCCATTGCCCCGGCTGACCCCTAGCTCTGGGGACTGTCCTCACTGTGCCTTGCTCCATTGCCTCCATGGGGGCCAACAAATATGTTTGGCCATGGGCCCACAAAAGATTAATCCGGCCCTGCCTCCAGACCTGGGGATGGGTTTGACACCCAGGAAAGCACGCAGGGGTTGCAGTCCTGTTTGAACGGAGCTGACCACGGAAGCCAATATTTTGGTGCTGCTCAGAGCAGCTTTTTCCATCTCCAGCATACTTGGAAATCGCAGCGTTTTCTTCCTGACGCAGCCTGCCAGGGCAATCCGTGCCTTTGGGACCTTCAGCCAAGCTGCCTGCAGTTGGCTCTGCCGGGGGCTGCCCTTGAGAATCACAAGTGAGAAACATGGCGGTACAGCTGCTCACACCTCCGTGCCCTTGGGACTCAATCGCACCTGAGGTCTGCCTCAGCTGCCTATCATCCAGCAGGTACACCACAATGTCTTTCTTATGGTATCCAAAGCTTTAGATAATATAGCACCAGCATCTCTCAGGGCACTTGGCAGAAGTGGGAGTGGCCTGTGGACCATCACAAGGAATAATTGGGAGAAGAAGAAGATGGGACCATCGCCATTCAGATCCTGTGACTTTGGAATGCTCTCCCCCACAAAGCTGTTTCCTTTGTTTGTGTGTCTGTGTGCGGGGGTGGAGTGTCGCTATTTTTGCTGGGCTGGTGGGCTGAAGCTGGCTGGGATTCTTGGCCATTATTTGATCACATTACTCAGCTATTTTGCTTTCAGAGAGCTCATGAGACACTGCAGTGCCTTTGGGTTTTGAGCTCCATAAAGGAACACTTCACTTATTTCTCGCCTAAAGTCCTGGAGTGAAATCCTGGTTCCACTGATGTCAATACCAAAATTCCACTTGGCTTCAATGAGACAAGGATTTCATCCCAGGAGCCCCTACTCAGGTCTGGTTCCAGACCAAGATGCCAGAGGTTTAATTAAAGGTGTGGTTTTAAACAGATTTAGTTAAAGTGGTGCAACTTTGTGTGGATGCTCTTAGGCCAGGTTTACACTACAGACCTAGGTCGGTATAACTACGTCGCTCGGGGGGGTGAAAAATCCACGCCCGGGAGCGACATAGTTATACCAACCTAACTTCCAGTGTAGACAGCACTATGTCAGTGGGAGAGCTTCTCCCATCATCATAGTTACTGTCTCTTGGGGGAATGGATTAACTATATCGGCGGAAGAGCTCTCTCCTGTTGGCATACGAGCATTTTCACTTAAGCACTACAGTGGGGCAACTGCACTGATGCAGTGGTTTAAGTGTAGACCTGCTTTTAGATGGGTTTAAAAGCTGGTTTGGAATTGACTTAAGCAAAACCAATTTAGGACACTCCTACCATTTGGAGAGTATCCACCCTAGGAGGGGTTCCACCAATGTAACTAAATCAGTCTCTAAACTGATTCAGGGCTAGTCTACAATGGCAATGCTTAAGCACTGCCGCGGCAGCGCTTTAATGTGGCTTGTGTGGTTACAGCAGAGCATTGGGAGAGAGCTAAAAAGCCCACCTCCGTGAGGGGCATAGCTGCCTGTGCTAGAAGCGCGGCTCCCAGTGCTGGGGCACGGTCTACACTGGGGCTTTACAGCGCTGAAACTCACTGGGCTCAGAAGTGTGTTTTTTCACACCCCTGAGTGAGAAAGTTGCAGCTCTGTAAAGTACCAGTGTAGACAAGGGTTCAGTGAAACTGGTGCACAAACTGTGTAGACACAGAATCTGCTCTTACTGGACAAAGCCAGTAGGATGATGCTCAGCAACCCACTGGCTCAGGTGCCTAAGTATGGATTTACGTGCCTAATTCTGAGCACCCAAGCTGGAGAATTTAGGCCTAGCAGCACAGGGAGCATCCTTCTAGTCAACACAGTGTGGAGGGAAGGAGGCTAGCAATGAGGCCATGTGGTTTGTTACTGTACCTCATCTGAGCCACTCAGTATTCACTCAGACATTGGGTGGAATGCGTTACGATCAGAACTGGATGAGTACAACACCGACTGCTTAGTGAATGTACTGTGACTGTGTTTGCTTTCCACGGACATGCTAGAGAATTAGCTTCTGGGCAGGAATGTTCATGGGAATGGTGAATTTTAACTGAAGACTGGTGATCATGCATGAAAAGTGACCTTAGGATGCATTGGCACAGGTATTTCCATGAGAAACCTGATTCTAAATGCAATCTATGCAGGCCCTTATCTGCTCCTGTCACTCCAGCAGCTGAACATCTCACAGACATTGATGAACTCATCTTCACAGCACCCCGATGAGGCAAGTCGATATTATTGTACAGCTGGGTACCTGAGGTGCAGAGAGGTTAAGTGACTCAATCAAGAAGTCATACAAGAAGTCTGTGTCAGAGCCAGGAATTGACTCCAGCTCTCCTGAGTCCCAGGCCAAAGCCATATCCACAAGACCATCTTTCCTAAGCTCATCGACTCAGGAAACAATACTGGGTCCAATCAAAAGAGGTTGCAATTCAGGTATTGAATGCTCGTTTGCAGCAATTGTTATCAGCGAATAGCCATTGATTATCGGATACAATGGAGGAAAATTGCGATTTGCAAACAGAAAAAGAGGGGAAATTCGCCCCAAGGATTTGTGCCGAATTATTTGCATCCCTGTAATCCTGGGAATACAACAATGTATAACCACACAGAAAATCTTCCAGGAATGGTACCATCCCTCTGTGCAGCTAGGCTCTCACCCAGTAAAAAGGCCCTAGCAATCAGAATTGTGTTGCTTAAGTGGCTGGCTCTCCAGAGTGGCATGTGTTTCAGTTCCGGCTGTCCAAGCTTTGCTTGCTATGTTTGTGGAATGATTTCTCCCTAAAGAGTTTAATTTTTTATATGTTTGTCTTTATTTAAAAAAATTTAAAAGAAAAGAGGTAGACTGTGCTTCCCCCGCAGATGCCCTCATTGTGATCAGCGGGTTTTAAAGTCCCTGCACCTCTGAGAATTCTTGCAAGGAGGAAAGGAGAGTGAGGACTGCCACCCAGAGATAATTCCTTGGTCAGCACTTCTGCCGTGTGCTGAACTCAGGTGGGGAGCAATATATGGCATTGCCTTGACTTCACCTCGGCTGCAACCTTCATCTCTGCTCTCCTGCATTGCTGCATTTCCCTTCCCAGGTCTCCAGACTCTGGCATGTGGAGGATGCTGCTGCCTGAATTCTCTCCCATACAGAGAAACATGGCCACCTTACCCACCTCCTTGGACACTGTTGCTAGCTCTCGTTTGCTCCAGGAACTGTCTGGAAATGGCCAATGCATGCTGACCCTCCAGGGCCTTACTCCAGCTGACCTTGTCTCCCTCTGCTCCCCTCCCTGCAACAGCCATTCACCTGCCACCAGCCTCCACACCAGAATCTACTTCTGTCCAGCTACCTGGGCCAGCCTTCCCATACCTCTCTGCCGCAGCTCCTCCCATTTCAAATCACAGCTGAAATCTTCTCTGCTCCCCTGGGCTGGCCCTCTCCTCTCCCCTCTGCTAGCATTCTGGCCTTGCCTTTTTTAGATGAAGTGTCAAATCCACCCTGGGGTCCAATCTGGCTTCTACCTGAATTGGAAAGTCTGCCAATGGGGAGTTTTGCATCAGATCAAAGCAGCTACAGAGTCCCTTACCCTTGTATAGGATTGCCAACTGTCTAATTGCACAAACCCACAAACACCCTTGCCCTGCCCCCTGCCCCATCCTTCCCCTGGCCACACCCCTTTCCACCCTTTCTCTGAGGCCACACACCCCACTCACTCCAGCCCCACCCCCCCACCCTTGTCCATTGCTCACTCTCCCCCACCCTCACTCACTTTCACCGGGCTGGGGCAGGGAGTTGGGGTGTGGGAGTGTGTGTGGGTTCCAGGAGGGAGCTTGGGTGCAGGAGGGGGCTCAGGGCTGGGATGGGAGGTTGAGGTGTGGGATGGGGTTCGGGTGCGAGCTCTGGGAGGGAGTTTGGGTGCGGGAGGGGGCTCAGGGCTGGGGCAGGGGGTTGAGATGAAGGAAGGAATGTGGGGTGCAGGCTCTGGAAGAGAGTTTGGGTGCAGGAGGGGGCTGGGACAGGGGGTTGGTGTGCAGGAGGAAGTTCAGGGTGCAGGCTCTGGCTGAGCGGCACTCACCTCAGGTGGCTCCTGGAAGCGGTGGCATGTCCAGCAGTGGCTCGGGGCAGCCAGGCAGCTCTGTGCGGTGTGTGCTGCCCCTGCCTGCAGGCACCACCTGTGCAGCTCCCATTGGCCGCGGTTCCCTGTTCCCGGCCAATGGAAGCTGCGGAGTCGGCACTCAAGGTGGGGGCCATGCGTGGAGACCTCCTGGCTGCACCTCCACCTAGGAGCCACTGCCAGACATGCCGGCCTCTTCCGGGAGCTGCACGGAGCCAGGGCAGGCAGGGAGCTCCTTATTCCTACTGCACAGCTGGACTTTTAGCTACCTAAAATCTCTCAGCTTGGCTTCAGTAGCCTCCGGGAGATTGAGCCCAATTCTGGGAGACTCCCGGCCAAACCAGGAGAGTTGGCAAACCTACCCTTGTAGCAGGGTGGAGATGGGAGCATAGATTCTCCTGCGTAGCCGAAACACTGGGCTGCTCTGCCTGGGATGCAGGCATGAAATCTGCGGCAAGACTTCCATTGACATCATTAGATCAGGCCTCCAGGGCCCCGCTGTAGCAGTTCCTACCCGCTGCAACCCACTGCTGTGCCCTAGTGTGAATTAAAATTCTTCTTTTGTCCAAAGGACTGGGGGGTGAGAAGGGGATGATGGAGGCACAGCCACTGCCGACCCAGACCCTTGTGCTCCAAGGCCTCGTGGGGTCAGAGAAGTAATTTACACTTCTCATGCAACCTAGACATAAGGACGGGCTGTGTGAAGATGCTGTACAAAATAAACCGACTGGAGTCTTCTTACCCATCCTGAGGCCCTTGGTAAGTGCTAACCTCTGATGTGGTGTACTCAGTGGAGACTGATCATCCCCATGCATAGACTACAGCTATGCTTTCAGCTTATCTGCCTTCCAAGGGCTCACAGACAGTATAGAAAACTGTATCATTATATTGCACTGGCATAACCCCAAGTTTCCCCTGCTCTGGGCTCAGGTAACTGCTACTACTAAACGTCAGACTTGTAAAGTTGACCTTGTGCCAGCCTTCATTCTGCTCCCCTATTCCAAGGGCCCATCCCCCAGATCAGGGATCTCACTGATAGCTATGGCAGGTGTCCTTCGAAATCCACTGCAGGACAAGCCAGTCACCACAGCTCCACTCCAGAATTGACGAATGAACTCTTAACTTCTTAGTCACAAGTAAACCCACGAATGAGTCCCCTCCTGGCACCTTCAGCCAGGTCCCGGAAAAGCCCTCTTCCAGCTGGCAAGCCTCATGTCTCCCTTCCACCACTCCTCACCTGATGGCTGGAAACCCAAGGACCATTGCATTATGGCTCCTACCAACCCAAAAGGGCCATTACAGATTCCTGTTGTTACATCACTGTCTCATGTCCAACCACAGGTTAGATGTCCCACAACCCCATACAAAACAGTAACTCACCACCTTACCTCATGTTCTCCACAAGCACCATGCAACTGATTCTTGGTGACACAATTAATGCCATGTGGGCGCTTTGAACACAGTGACAAGCTAACCCTAACACCTGGGAAAGTTCGGTAAGTGTCATTATCCCCATGTCCTCAACAGCAAAACAGAGATCCAGAGAAACTAGCGCCCATGTTTGCAAAAGTGGTCACTGATTTGAGGTCCCTCAGTTTCAGGGTGCTCAGCTCAAGCCACTCAGGGGCCTGGTTTCCAGCTGAAAGCAGTATAGTCGCTCAGCAGCTCTGAAAACAGACCAGAGATCCCAAAACTTGGAGACCCACCAGGTCCCAATTCAAAGGTTCCTAGTGCCCCTGCTTGGGGCTACTGGACCATGCAGCCTTTCCATTGATTAGGTACTGTGTCGGGGCAAGGCCAGATGGCTATAGTAAAGTAATGGGAGACAGATATATTAGCTAAATAAATCCCTGTTACCAGAATAAGGAAATGGCAGCTGCTCCAGGTCAATTAAGACACCTGGGGCTAATTAAGATCTTTCCAGAAGGCAGGGAGGACAGCTAGGTTGATTGGGACACCTGAAGCCAATCAGGGGTTGGCTGAAACTAGTTAAAAGCCTCCCAGTTAGTCAGGTGGGCATGCATATCAGGAGCTGTAGGAGGAAGTTGTGCTATTGGGGAGACTGAGCAGTTATCACCATATCAGGCACAAGGAAGGAGGCCCTGAGGTAAGGGTGAAGTGGCTCTTGAGGAAGTGGAGGCTGCGTGGGGAAGTAGCCCAGGGAATTGTACATGTCCTTTTTCTAAAAAGTCAGCTACCATAGCTGATACTATTAGGGTCCATGAGCTGGAGCCCGGAGTAGAGGGTGAGCCTGGGCTCCCCCCTTTGCCCTTGCCCCCCAATTAATCACTGAGACTGGGAGACAACAGAGACTGTGCAAGGGAGGATAGCTTCTCCTCACCTCCCGTGCTGGCTTATGATGAAAATGGCTCAGTAGGCTGTGACCCTTGCCTCTAGAGAGAGAGAAGGGCTACGTGAAGGGTCACAGTGAGCCTCTCTGATCCTTGGCTCACTGTGGCTAGCAAAATCTGCCAGGAAATGCGGGACCCACAGAGGAAAGGACAGAGCTTTGTCATAGTACCCAATGCTGCACATCTGAAATCCCATCTTCATTTCATTCCCGAAGAGCAGCTCGATTGCTGTATCCTGGCTCATTTATCACTGGGCAGCTGAGACAATTGGGTGTTAAAGGCTATATTTCCAGAGGGGAAAGCGCCACCTTTCATGGAGCACAATATGCACGTATTGCTGTGCAACATGACATATAATGTTGGGACCAACACAGCTGCACCCACACATGCATTTGTATGGGCGGCATCAACAAAAAAATGCTTTAGAAAGTGCTAGGAAAGCTTCAGGAGAGCCCCAAAGAAAGAACCAGTTAATTTCTCATAGCTTGCTTGGAGCTTTACTTTGAAGACGTCAAGGCTCAAAGGATATCTTGGGTAGAACGTGTTTCAAAAGGCAACCCCATCTCAATAAAACAAGCAAACTAATGCTGGAGATGAGGCAGAGATAAACTAGGCCTTTATCTTTTTCATGGCATGTGGTCACTTGCTTGTGAAGTCTGTGAGTACCACAGAGTTCTGGATAATCTCAAAAGCTGGTCTCTTTCCCCAGCAGAAGTTGGTCCAAAAAAATATATTACCTCACCCACCTTGTATATAATATTGATATTTATAACTTGCTTTATGTAGCATGTACAGGCCCCACCTGAGATCAGGGCCCCTTTTTATGAGGTACTGTATAGACACACACCCTGTCCTGAAGAACTTACCATCTAAACAGACAAAGAGTGGGATAAGAAACAGAGACACAGAGGTGAAGTGACTGGCCTAAGGGCACGCAGCAGGTCAGTGACAGAACATGAATAAAAGCCAGATATCCTGAGTCCCAGTCCAGTGCTTTGGCACCAGACCACACTGCCGCATTATATTATCAGTTGTGTATTGTATATCTCTTAAATATCATATATGGGTTCATTCTAGAACACACAGAAAATGATCACGGCATGTGAAATACATTGCTGGTAGATGCCAAAATCGCAACAAATGTGACCACTGCTTCACCTCCGAACACAAGGAGTGTTGGTGAATCGCTGTCGTGATCAACAGCCACTATCCAGAGCAGTGATGAACGTTATAAATATTTATGCACAGCTGGTGGACACCCCATTACCATCTCCTTGCTGAGACGGTCTTAAGGAGATACTCTAATGGTCAGTCCTAAGATTTTGACCTCTGAAAAGTCAGACAGGGTAGCTAATATACACCCATGGATAAGTGTGTCCCAGTGGGATATTACCGTATGAGCACTGGAAGAGTCTCCCTTCTACTAGTCATACCTCTTAAATGCATTTTAGCAGATAATCTGGATTATTCAAGTATTTCTGCATGTACCTGAGCCACATGAGACGTTCCATTAATCCCATTGATTTCCATCTAGTGGAATTATTATTGTTAATTATGATTTCTTACTTAGACTACGGTAGCTCCCAATTTGCCAGACACTTCCTCGTTGATCGGTGACATCACAGTCCTTGCCCAGAGAAACATAATATCTAGCAAAGGAGTTAGAGACACAATTAATCTGTTTGCTTACCTAATATGTTACAAAGCTTTTATTTGCCTTCCCTCGAAACCACCTTGCTCCTCTCATGTCCAAAGGGATAACATGTTCCAGAAGGAAGGACACTTGGTGGGTGTATCGGTAGCCGTCAGCTTCTAGAGTAAACCTTGAAAAAGCAGCTGCATTAGCCTGTCCATGAAAAAAATGTATGTATTGAATATCATATGGGTATGCTGACAATACCACAGTTCATCACTGCAGTCTGGCAGCTGCTAGAGAAAGCAACTCAGGGCTTGTGTACAGGGGGAAACTGACCGACAGAACTACAGCAGTATAATAATACCACTGTAGCTCTGTCACTCACTTTCCCTATGTAGAGAAGTCCCCAGTTTTGGGCCCATGATCTTAATAAGGGTTTATGGCTAGTTTTATGGTAAGTTTTGTTCCTTGCTCGCTCGCTCTTTGTGGAATTTCACAGCTCCAAATACTGCACCTAAAGGCATCTATCTCGCTCAATCTGTGCATGGTTTCTTTCTGTTTTTGCCAGGGTGCATGACTCATCCATGTCAGCTTCTTGCTGCCATCTGGTGAGCTGCTGGAGTTCCCAGCTCCCACTCCAGCAAGGGACACTCTTCAAGCCAAAAATGCAGGTGAGCCTGGGTCGAATCACGCTGATACTTGCACAGACGCCACCTCGGGATTAGCTATCTCAGACTATTTGGGGCATTCCCCTGGCTATTCCCATTTTTACCTCTTTTGAAATGATTCAAGGAGTTGATTCTAGCAAAGGAGACCAGCACTCTGCACAGTAATTTATCACTGCCAGAGACACATGCCATTCAGGAACAGAGGGAGTACTGATGCTAGCTCTAGGGTGTTTGCTACTTCTGTAACTGGGTGAACTCCTTCACTAGTCCCCATTGTTCTTTGTTCAGTATGGCTGGGACTTCAAAGAGGCCTACGTAGAGCGCTGGACCCATTGTCGCATTAGCTCTTATAAGCATTTCTGGGGCATGACCCTTGAGATCAATGCCTGGGTGATGACTAGAGCTGGTTGAAATTCAGAATTTCCATCCCATGGGAAACTGTCAGATTTTGAGGTCTGATTTTGTCCCGAATTGGGACAAAAAGTCAAAATCTTTGAAATGCTTTGATTTCAAACAACAGCACTTTACAGTGGAAAACTGGTCTGTTAGAAAATTGCACACCAGCTCTGCAATGACTTTACTTCCTCTTCTGCTGGGAAGGAATAGCCCATGTTGTTACCTCCTGCCTCAATATGTCCCCACTGTGAACATGCCCAAAGCCGGAATTGTTTAACCCTACCTTTCTGCTGTGCTTGTCTAATCTATAACAACAGATAAACCAAAGCTGGGAAACAAACCAATGGGCAAACAAACCCAAGCCAACTTCTCCACGGGGTGTGCTAACAGCCTGTGCTAATACTTAGTATTTGTAGCACTGATGTGCCCATGTGGCCACAGTAGAGAGCTGAGATTGGGTAAGTTATTTTCAAACTGTGGCCAATGCTTTCAAAATTATTCACAATGCCCAGGGTTCCTGCCCAAGGCAGATTTTCTCTCTGTGCTGTACCCAGTAACTTGCTATGTAGCTCCATGCACTCAGCTGTTCTTCTGATGCAGTGCCAGCCTCGTACATGGAAACCAGACATTTGAAAGTTGCTGTAAACTCAGACCTCTAGATAAAATGGTGGTGCCTACAGTCTTGGAAACTATAGGCCCAATCCTGTACGTCTTCTCTAAAATTTCCATTGATGTCAATGTGAGTTTTACTTGAATAAGGACTAAGGTCCAGGTTCTCAAAGGTATTTAAGTGCCTAACTCGCATTGCAACAAGATCCTTCAGCAAAGCAAGTCTCCTTGGTCCAATCAGCAACAGAAACACAACTGTTTTCTGGCATCTCTCATTATCATTGGCAAGTAGACCACTGCTACTGCTGGTTCATGTGTGTTAAAACTCTTTATAGCTTCCTCAAAGTACAGCCGCTTCTACCTGCTCAACATGGCCACTTTCTTTCCCCATTTTTGCCTTCCCTTGCATGGTGCTCCTCCTTTTTCAGCCAGCTCTAACAGAAACATTTTTTTGCCCAAAAATTTTCAAAATTTTTCATGAAACCATTTTTTCTTTTTTCACTTTTCAAATTTTTTTGCCCAGTTTCTAATTTCTGCATTCTCTCTTTTGAAAACTCCACACCTCACGCCTCTTTTGAAAGATCTTTGACCCCAACCCTTTGCCAAACTGCTTTGCAGGCCAGAGGTGACTTAGGAAAACAACTGCTATTTATTTTATTTTATTTTATTTTTGAAGAAAAAGTTAATTCAACTACATGAGCAGGACAGAGATCTGATTCCAGTTCAGACCAGTTCAATGAAACTCTCCAAGAATTTCAAGCCAGTATCATTGCAGCATGAGAATGTGTTATCATTAGCTTGTTGATGATTGAGGGTTTAGGACACCCAGCCAGCACATTAGAGTAGCAGGTCAGTCAGGAGTAAGGGTCCAGTCCTGTGAGATTCTGAGTACCCTCAACTCCCAGTGAAACTGATGAAAATTAGGGGATCTCAGCAACTTCCAGCAGGTACTCAGCACCCCAGAGGACTGGGCCCTACTTGAGAGAAGCCTCTCCCTCTTTATGCTATAGAATGACCACTCAAAGAAGCAGCTGGTGACAAGGAATTGTCTCAACATGAAACATACCCCCCTTGTGTTTGAGGAACTGACATCCCATCACGGATGCTGTAGATCAGTGGTGCACAAACTTTTCCTGTCACTCCTCCCCCTTACCAGTAATGGGATCTGCCCATGCCCCCCGTCCATTTCTGTACAGCCATGGCTTCCTCAGCAGTGGAACTTGGGCTGAAGGTGGAGCTTGGGGCCGAGCTGGGATGGGGAGGAGCTGGGGCTAGAGGCGGACCTGGGCTGGGGACTGAGAGGGAATGAGGCACAGCTGGGCTGGAGGCAGAGCAAGGGGCGGAGCTGGGCTGAGGGTGGAGCAGGGGCAGAGTGGAGCTGCAGCTGTGGGCAGAGCTGTTCTGGGGGTGGAGCAGAGCTGCAGCTAGGGGCAGAGTTGGGCTGGGTGGTGCTGGCCCCAGTCCCGCCGCGCACCCCTCCGAACGTTCCTCTGCACACCCTGGAAGGCACTCCTCCTCACAGTTTGGGGATGACTGCTGTAGATGTTGGTGCTTCGCTGCACTCATTGCTGTTCTGATCTGGCTATTGGTAGCCCACAGTACTGACCTCGCCCTGCTACACCATCTGTTTGTGTGGGTCTGGCCCAAGCTTGCTGTCTCTGCACATTCTATATCCTCTCCAGACAGAAATTCTTGCAATATGGACAATTGTGGGCCTGAGTGCCTTGCCACTTATGCGTCAGGATGAACCCGAGGTGAACTCCACTGAGATCCATGTAAGTGGGATAAGGAGCACATACTTCAGGCCAGAGCAGGTACATCTACACTGCAGCTGGGAGCCTCACGCTAACTTGGCTTGAGCGAGGGCACTGAAAAGAACAATGTGGACACTGTGGCACTGGCTGGGGCTCGGGCCAGCCACTCGAGCTCAGACCTCGGGGGTCTGGCTGGCTTGGACTTGAGCAGCCAGCCCGAACCTCTGCCAGTGCCACAAGGTCCACCCTGCTCTTTTCAGATGAGCTAGGGTGAATCTGCCGACTCACTCTGGGAGGCTCACTCCCAGCTGCAGTGTAGACAGACCTATCCAGGCCACATGCTGCCATCTGCTTTGGGCTGCTCCAATGGCACAGGGCAGCCATAAAATCAGCTGATCAGATCCCCTGAGGATTCCCCATTTACAGAAATCCCTGAACTGCAGCTGCAGCAACTCTACCCTGGCCCCTCTCAAAGGGGTCATTCCCACAGGCAGGGCAGTGTCCCTCTGACCTGCTGATCCCCATTTGCAAGAAGGATGCCTTGGGAACATTCTAACACCACAACTGGACCACCACAGGCTAGCTCTAAGCCTGGTGACTCGTAAAGGTGGATTAAAACCACCCTTCTTCTCCTCCTCCCTCCAGCCTTGCAATGAGTAGGGTTTGGCTGGACCAAGGCTCTGGCCCTCTATGCACAGTACTACCATGATGCCTGCCCTCTTGGCTGATAGCAGGGACCTGAAGTTGAACTGAGGGCCTCCACAGCTAAAACCCTCAGTCTGTACAGTCTGAGCTAGAGGCTCAGGCCCTATAGCATAGCTGGGGCCAGTGTCTTGCCCTCTTGGCTGATAGCAGGGACCTGAAGTTGAACTGAAGGCCTCCACAGCTAAAACCCTGAGTCTGTACAATTTGAGCTAGAGGCTCAGGCCCTATAGAATAGCTGGGGCCAGTGTCTTCTGTGGCCTGGGCATAGAGAGAGATCCCTACAGCGCACTAGCCAGTGGGTTACACTACCACACAACCGCACCTCTCACCCATACAGATTGCATACAGGGCCTGATCCTCAGCCCTTCCTCAAACGATTGACCCCATTACAGTCAAGAGGGTTATTCCTGGGAGCAACAGCTGTAGAAGATGGGTGTCCCATGGATTATTCTCATCCCAGGCAGGCTGTTAGCGACATGTTCTCCTCCCAGTGTGAGGTGTCCATCTCCCCCGGTTCAGCTTGTGCCCTTCTAGCCTTGTATAGGTTTCCTTTCTAAGAGGGAGCCAATGTTTACCCCCTCTTTCTGCTGCCCATCCCCTAGTACCTCTGCAGCCCCTCTGCTCTCCCCTATTCCTGGATACCTGCTGGAGCTCTGTACTTCTGCTGTCCCTAGCATATTTCCGCGGCTGACCTTGAGTGCTTCTCTGCACCTGCTGCCTTTCTTCCAGCTCCAAGGGTAAATCCTCTCCCTAAACCCGCTTTGTTTTCAGACCCACCCCTTCGTCCATTTCTTGTGCAATAACTATCGATTGGCCTGGCGCTGCATGCCCAGATTAGCACCCCAATTTACCCAGGTGACTAGAATTCCACTCATTGCCAGGGTTTCGTTGCCAAGCAGTGCTGGGCTTACAATGGCTCCAGTGGCTGCATGGAGCCGGGCCCTTGTTCAGAAGGGGCCCTGGCCTGCTCTGCTTGCACTGTGCCCCAAGACCCTGCTGGCGCCTGCCACCCCCACTTGCTCCTCTTGGCCTGCCTGCCAGCTGGTCGAGGGCTCCTCTTGGCCCCCTGACCCCACCCCTTGCTCCTCTCAGCCCCCTGGCCGGACCCCAGTGCACCTCCAGGCAGACTCTGCTTCCCACCACTGAGGGTCCCCGCCTGTTTCCCCGGAGCAGAGCTGCCTGGGACTGGTGCAGAAGCCTGGCCAGTCTCAGCGAGGTGGAGAGGGAGACAGTGTGGAGGGCTTGGCAGGTCCTGGCCTGGCTGATCTTGCCACTCCTGAGGGGCCAGAGCAATTCCCAGCCCTGGGACCAGCCCTGGCTGCACTGCCCGCTCAGCCCAGCAGACACAGTCACCTCCCAGCAGGGCTGGTGAGTGTGGCCAGGAGGCAGGGCGGGGGAGTGGGTCTGTGGGGAGCCAGGGGAGGATGCTGGGCTGTGAAGGAGCGGGGAAGATCTGTGTGTGTTGGGGCACTAGAGAGTGGGGGTTTTGTGGGGGGCGCTGGGCAGTTGTGGTGGGGCTGTGGGCAGGGGTGGTGTTGTGCAGGGCGTTGTGCATTTGTGGGTGGGTTTGGGAGGTGCTGGGCATAGTGGGTCCGGGGGAGCTCAGGCCATAGGGAGTCAGGGGCTGTTACGTGTGGAGTTGTGTGGCATGGATAAGCCCTCCCCTGAGGGGCACGCTGGCAGCACAGGGCCAAGCAGGCCACTGTGTGTCTGGCAACTGCCAGTTTGTAAATAGTGTCCTCGCATTGGGCGGAGCAGGGCCACCTCTGCCATGCCATGCCCCATTCCCTCTGACTGGCCTCCCCGCGCCATGCTCCATTGCCTCCACAATGTGGGGGCCCACAAATATGTTTGGCACCGGGCCCACAAAAGATTAATCCATCCCTGTTGCCAAGACATTACTATTATTAGTGATTATTTGTATTGGCATAGCACCTCTGTGGCTCAGGACCCTGCTGCACTAGGCTCTGTACATACACACACACCCCACCCTCACGCAGGGCCAGCCTGGGTGGTTTCAGGTGACAACTCATCGGCACCTGCCCCTCTCTGACATCACCAGTTCCAGGCTGCTGTGATGACCCCTAGGCACAGGGCTGGGTTGGGTGGGGGGGCACTCACAAGATGATTTGAGGGGCTTCACCCAAACTTTGCTGACTCCTTTTACAGAAAAGCGGGGGTGTGGCTGGATATAGGAAACTTTAGTCCCCTCAGTCCCTCACTGTCAAGCGGGAGCCCAGTGGCTGGATCCTTTCAGCCCTCACAGTGGGTCTGTACCACTTTATGTTTTCAAGGCTGGCTAGCAGCCAGCTTTTTATAACGAGAGATGAAATTCTCCTTTGCGTTTCCAGGTCTCCAGACTCCAGGGCCCCCAGCAGGGGACTCCCTGGAGGCTTCAAAGAGTTCCTTCCCCTCCACAGAGAAATGCCAATTTGTGTGAATTCCTGCCAGCATGCAGGCAAATCCCGAGACAAAGAGCTTTGTAAGAAACAATAATCAAGCATAACCTTTCCCCAGCGCTCATGCCGCGCCCCAACCTGTGGTGATCGGCCTCTATCTATCCTGGTGCAAGCTGGATTCAAACAGAAGTTAGAGGGGAAATGCTCCTTGTGTTCACACTGGTGCTGAGCACATGATCAAAAGCCAGAGTGTATTAGCTTGTATTTTTGCTGAACAAAGCAGCAGTGGCAAGTGAAAGCGCCTTGGGCAGCCAGTGGCACCCACCTGCAGCTAGGGATTCACCTCTGGTTCATAGATTCGCAGATTCCAAAGCCAGACAGGACCATTGTGATCATCTAGTCTGACTTCCTGTGTAACCCAGGCCAGTGAACTTCCCCCAAATAATTCCTAGTGCAGATCTTTTAGGAAAACATCCAATCTTGATTTTAAAATGGTTTCTGATGGAGTGTTGCCAACTCACGTGATTTTGTCATATGTCTCATTGTCATTATTGTTTTCCTTAAAGCCCTAGCTCCTGGAGTCAAGTGGAGATGTGATGCTTTCAGCCTCCATTCTTAAAGAAAAAGTAAGCGTCCAGCCCTCGTGGATGTGGAGAAAGCTCCAAATTGTGACCCCCCCGTGCACCCTAAAGATTAAAAAAGCAGAAGAATACCAAATCTATTATTTTTATCAAATCTCATGATTTTAAAGCCAATCTCATGATTTTGTAGGGGCCTGACTCCTGGTTTTTGAACATTTGGGGTTGGCAATACTGCCGTTGGTAAATTGTTCCAATGGTAAATTACTTTCACTGTTAAAAATTTACACCTTATTCCCAGTCTGAAGTTGTCTAGCTTCAGCTTCCAGCCAGTGGATCGTGTTAGACCTTTCTCTGTTTGATTGAAGAGTCCCTTATTAAATGGGAGTTCCCCATTTAGATACTGTGACAGTTTAAGGATCATACAAACCAGTAAAGGGTTTCTGCCTTGTGACCTTGGGTACCTTAATGCCGTGCTGCTATGGCTTAGAGCTCTGACACTAATAGCCAGCTTGCAAGCATAAGAGTCTCACTTGGCTTCCACCAGCCTAGTTTCATCTTGCAGAATGATCCCAAACAACCCCTTCCAGTGCCGAGTCATCCCAAATCCATCTACCCCAAATTCTTAACTACCAGACACTGGGGCAGTTCCCCTCCGTTTGTCACCCCCAGCAGATTGACACCAGCTCCCAAGTACCAGTTCGCTTTACCAAATGCACTCCACACTGTTTGCACACCAGAGACCTGCTTAGGATAACAATAAACACTAAGTGTATTCAACATAAGAATCCTAGATTCAGAGATGAGTAGGGCCCTACCAAATTCACAGCCATGAAAAACATGTCATTGACTGAGAAATCTGGTCTCCCCCTGTGAAATCTGGTCTTTTCTGTGCTTTTACCCTATACTGTACAGACTTCATGGGGGAGACCAGCGTTTCTCAAATTGAGGGTCCTGACCCAAAAGGGAGTTGCAGGGGAGTCCCAAGGTTATTTTAGGGGGGTTGCGGAATTGCCACCCTTACTTCTGTTCTGCCTTCAGAGCTGGGCAGCCAGAAAGCAGCGGATTTTGGACGGGTGCCCAACTCTGAAGGCAGCACCCCGTCAGCAGCAGCACAGAAGTAAGAGTGGCAATGCCAGACCATGCCACCCTTACTTCTGCACTGCTGCCTTCAGAGCTGGGCAGCCAGAGAGTGGTGGCTGCTGACTGAGGGCCCAGCTCTGCAAGCAGCAGCACAGAAGTAAGGGTGGCAATACTATACCATGTCATCCTTACTTCTGTGCTGCTGCTGGCAGTAGCTCTGCCTTCAGAGCTGGGCTCCTGGCCAGCAGCCACCATTATCCATCTGCCCAGCTCTGAAGGCAGTGCTGCCAGCAGCAGCAGTGCAGAAATAAGGGTAGCAGTACCGCAACCCCCCTACAATAACCTTGCAAGCCCCTGTAACCATGCCTTAGTGGGTCACAACTGAGGATTCCAAATTCAGGACAAAATTCTGAGAAATAGGGCAAACACAACCCAAAACTGATGGTTATTCTTTTATAAGATGTACCAAACCAGCCACAACAGTAAACTCTGGTTCCACCACACTGGCTAACAAGAAAACATAAAGGCAGTTTCCTCAGGCATTTCACTTCTTATATCACCACCAAAAACACAGGATTCAGAGATGAGTGGTTCTTTACAACCAGTCTCATCAAATAATAGGTTCTTCTGGTCCCAAAGGACCAGCCACACACCCAGGTCAATATATAACAGATCTTACCCAAAAATCACGCTGATGCCAATCCTTTAGGATCTAAAATCTAAAGGTTTATTGATAGAAAGAAAGAAAGATGAGAGTTAAAATTGGTTAAAGGAATCAATTACATACAGTAGTGGCAAAGTTTTTGGTTCAGACTTGTAGCAGTGATGGAATAAACTACTGGCTTAAGTCAAGGCTCTGGAGTACATCCACAGCTGGGATGGGTCATTCAGTCCTTTGTTGAGAGCTTCAGTTTGTAGCAAAGTTTCTCCAGAGGTAAGAAGCAGGACTGAAGACAAAGTGGAGATGTTTCCAGGGCCTTTTATAGCTTTTGCCATGTGGAGGGCATCCCATTGTTCTTACTGTGGAAAATTACAGCAACAAGATGAAGTTTGGAGTCACATGGGCAAGTCACGTATTTATGCCCAGTTTCCCTCAGTTATTGCAGGAAGCCATTACCTGCACTCCAAACTGCACGTTTACATGACAGTCCACTCAGTGTAGATGGGCATCTCCCATAATCCATTGTCAACCAAGTGTTTCTTGATGAACCATTTAATTTGAACAGGTTTCAGAGTAGCAGCCATGTTAGTCTGTATCTGCAAAAAGAACAGGAGTACTTGTGGCACCTTAGAGACAGATCTTTGAACAGTCCCTCCAAGATGTGCTGGCTAGCTACCTTGTGGGCATTGCTCCAGGAGCTCAGCTCAGCCCAGGAGCTCAGCTCAGCTAACAAGGCCTGGTGTGCATATGCCTCTCCACATCGAGGGAGGGGCAAACTGGGTAATAAATTCACACTGGTTGGATTTTTTACCAAGGCAGGACGGTACAGCTCTGGGGTCCTAGGCTTGGAAGCTGAAGGTATTTCAGCTGTAGCTTCTCTATTGTTGGTTCATGCAGTGGCTGGCCAGAGCCTGCATGCAACTGCAGCTGGGAATGTCCCTGCCTGTGTGAATGCTGGTGGGCATACAGGACCAGGAGCAGTCTGCAGCTTGTCACAGCAGCACAGTGTGAGAGGGAGCCCAGGTTGGTGAGTCAAAAGGCTCAGTGGTACCCCAGTTCCAGGGTACAACCCATCAAACATAAATCCAGAGAATCCTCCCCACAGTCTATCTATGTATCTCCTAAACATCAAGTTCAGAACATTGCAAGCTTTCATGAAAGACCTCCCTGGGCACATTTTTATATGCAATAACATTGGATACAAACAGTTGGTTCAGTTTCTTATTTTGGGGGGTTCAGACCCCTGGTTCTCCCCTCGGGGTACCTGGACCCTGATTGTCACAGGTATTTATAGACTCTAATCAAGTCACCCCTTAACCTTCTCTTTGTTAAGCTAAACAGAGGGAGCTCCTTGAGTCTATCACTGTAAGGCAGGTTTTCGCAACCTTTTATCATCTCATGGCTCTTCCCTGATCTCTGTTCAGTTGATCAACATCTTGAAAGGACACAGGATCACCTGAGGGAGAACATCTCTGACTTCCACTAAGGGCTCCTGAAGAGCTGGGGAGCCTGAGATAGCTCAGGGCCAGCCTGGCCTCACCTTCTATACCGCCATCTATGACGTTCTCTTGGTGTTATCTGGACTGGTGATCTGCTAGGTCACTTCAATCCTTGACTCTGGGAGCCAGCCTTACCCTGCTCTGCTGTGAGAACCCCCACTCCTAGGCTATTCACACACAGCCTCTGGCATGTGAGCTGCTTGGATTGTGCAACTGAATGACACTAGCCAGTATCTCCGGTCCCAAACACAACCGTAGGAATCTCCATCTTGCACTGTCCAGTTATGCCTGCTGGACGCTGCAAGCTTATACGAGTTCCTCAATTTAACAAAGAAATTGATATGCATCAGGCTTGTTATCCCAAGGGAAGTCTCTGACACACTTCAAACCAAATGCACTGCTTCAGGTAGAACAAACAAACAAATGTATTAACTACAAAAAGATAGATTTTAAGTGATTATAAGTCAAGACACAAGTCAGATTTGGTAAAATGAAATTAAAGCAAAAAATATTCTAAGCTGATCTTAACACTTTCAGTGTCCTTACAAACTTAAATACTTCTCACCACAGGCTGGCTGGTTGCCCTTCAGCCAGGCTATCCCCTCTGATCAGCGCTTCAGTTGCTTGTTGGTGATGTCTGTAGATTAAGGTGGAAGAGAGAGGAAGAGTATGGCAAATGTCTCTCCCTTTTATCATGTTCTTTCTTCCCTCTTGGCTTCTCCCCCGCCCCCCACTTCAGGGTCAGGTGAGCATTGCCTCATCATACTTCCAAACTGACTAAAGGAAGGGGGGTGACTCACTTGAGAGTCCAACAGATCCTTTGTTGCTGCCTAGGCCAGTGTCCTTTGTTCCTGTGAGGCTGGGCTGCATTTGTCCCATACATGCCCTGATGAGGTGTGAACTGCCCCTTTGCTCTTGGAGAGGTTTTGCTGGGCTTGTTTTAAGCCATGAGGACACATTTGCAGACTCATAACTATCTACATGAAATTACATTATAACCTATAATCTTACTATAACAACAATGTTCAGTGCATCATGAAACTTCCGAAGACACCCGACATGACAAACTTTGCATTGGATACCACATAATCATATTATAAGGATGAACATGGGGGAGCAGGGTGTTCCCTCAAGTACAGAAAGTCACACCTCCCCCCCCCCTTAGTTTACTGCAAGAGGGTTAGTCACTGACTATCTCGAAGGCAGTTTGTGTTATAGTTCTCTTGGCATCCAACTATTAAGGCCATGAGGCAGTGTGCCTCAGTTTCCCCATTCACACAGCAAACCAGGTTTGTTATGGTTTCTCCACTGTGATAAGCTTTAAGTCTATTTACAGGTATTAATTGAAAAGTAGAATTATCATAATGTTTAACATCTTGTCAAAATTCTTATTCCCAAAATTTAATATTAATACCAAAATTTTTTATCACAGATGTGCATTTACAAGTATCTTTATGATACCATGCCCTCTGTTCAGATAGTCAGGTTTGAGGTTAGTTTGTTCATTACCCATGGTGTCCTTTGACTTTCTCCCACATAATCAGTCACTGACTTTTCTTTCCCTCCAGTGTTCCCCTTTGTGTGAGCTCTTACTTTAGTCATGTTTCTGGAATTTTGGTGCCTCGGGGTCTGGCAAGATAGATGTTCAGGGGGATCCTTCACATTGGCTGGCCCTTTGGGGAGCGGTCTCCCAACCCTAGGACTGTAAATATGCAGAAAGTCCTGCTCCCCTTTTGGGGTAACCCTGTATTTCCCCCTCCCAGCCTCAGTCCTTCCCTGCCCCCTGGAGGGCTGTGATCTGTGCTCTCTGGGCTTGGTATGTTCACTCTTCAATTCAATTCACCTTTTCCCAGCAGTTTTCCCATAACTGCTCTCTGTGTCTCACCAGCCTGGGGGAAATACCCTCTTCTCTGTCAGTTGGGTCATTTGTATTCTGGCAAACTACCACCAGGCAATTTCCTTGTCCCACATTGGAGCTGCATCCTGATTTAAAGAGACACAGTTTCTTTCCAAAAAATTATCAGAAATAGCATCCTGAAAAACTGGGAGCTGGATTGGGGACCCTCTGTCATGCCTTTCTCTGTCCCTGAGAAGGCAGCTGTGTGATTACTCCCCTCCAGGAGAGTTTCTTCTCAAAACCTGGGACACAGGATGAATGTCTGGGTGCACAGATGCTGACCCAGCTATCCTCCTAGTGTCCTGGGCATCCAGCCCCAAGTGACTAGTGAGGAGACATTCCTGTACCACCACTATTCCTTCCCCAGTTTCCTCCTCTGGGTCCCCTCCTAAGATACATTTCTCTGTGCTCCCTAGGAAGGGTCCTGTCTTTTGTTCATATGCAAAACTCTACCAGCTAACAACTGGGACAGTTTCCTTAATCACTGACAACACCTCTCCTGCCCCTGCACCTGAGGGCACGTTGCCTTCTGCTGGAAGGGAGCTAGTCTCAGCCCCTCCCATACTTAAAAGCACACTGCTTCCCTGGATTGTGAAGTCACAGAAATCCTCACCCACCTCAGCGGTTTCTGAGATTCCCTGCCCCTTCTGTGGGCTCTCCTCTAGGACACATTTCTCTATGCTTCCTGGATCCGGTTTTGCCTCTGGTTCAGCTGCAACCTGATGGCAGCTAACAACCTGGACAATTCTCTCCCTGGCAGGCATTACACCCCCATCCCTTCATTATGTGGTGTTGCCTCCAGCTGCAGTGCAGGAGTTGGTCTCAACTACTCTCCCACCTGGAAGCATGTGGCTTTCTCCTGCTGCAGGAGAATCAAGGAGACTCTCTCCCATTCTCTCAGCAGTTCCTGAGACCTTACCCTTTCCCTCAGCAGTCCTAGCATAAAACTCCCTCCTGCTGCAGGCAAGTAATTTAACCTGAGCTACAAGGAAAAAATCATTACCGAGGAGCAGGTCAATGAGGAGGTATTCCATTACCCCCACAGTCAAAACACTTTCCAAACCTTCCCAAACCACATGGATTTTAGCTAATGGTACAAGGAAATGCCACCCACAATCTCTGCCATTCGGCAAGGTAACACACTGGCCCTTGGGATCACACTCTGCTTAACCAGAGACATCTGGGCCCCTTTATCCCTCTGCCCCAAGTACTCCCTGCCATTAATTTGGACAACCTTAACATGCTCCATATCTGGTTCCGCAGAGGCTAATCTCACAAAACCAGTATGACAGGTTTAATTGCTTGCGGGGGTTCTGTGTTGAGAACAGCAGAACTAACATGAGCCATTGGTTGCCTGCTTCCTCCTAGCACAGGGCATTTATTTCTCAGGTGATCAGTGGAATTACACTGATAGTACCTTTTGGGCTCTTCTGCTTTTACAGGAGATTTGAGATAGAAGTAGAGGGATGTTTTTGGGTAGGAGAATGTTTAGGCTTTCAACCCCCTTCTCTCTTCCCAGGGGCAAAATGGGATCCTCCCTTCCCACCAGTTTTAAACCTCTCTTTATGTGGCCTGCTCTCAATAGACGCCTGAGTCTGTTTGAAGGCATCAACTAAAAAAGCCATCTCATCCCCATTCTTTACATCGTTGTCCCATAGGCACTGCTTTACATCAGCCTTACATATGCTTAAGAAATGCTCTTGAGCAACAAGATCAAGCATTCTTTCAAAACTTGCCACCTCTTTACCCCTTACCCATTTTCCCAACAAATCTTTCATCTTGTTTACATATTCCCCATTACTCATACCAATATCCTTCTTCATATTCCTAAATTTAATGCTACGTTTCAGGGATAATCTGAAAACTTCGCAAAACAGTATCTTTAAATTTACAATAGTCTAATCTTCAATAGGCAATCCATTGAATACATTTTGAGCTTTACCAGTTAATTTCTCAATCAGGGTAGGAACTCTCTTATCAGGGATTTCATGTATTACACACAGCCTTTCAAAGGTAGTCAGATATTCAGCAATATCATCCTCCTCACTGTATGCAGGACTTAAGTGTTCCCACTTGTGGATTTTTGGAGTGATGAGAGTCGTTGGGGCTGAGGACCTGCTAGAGAAGCAGAACCAGCTGGTGTTTTCTCTCTCTTTCTCTTCTCTCTCTCTCTCTTTTTCTTCCATAGCCCTTCTATGTACAGCCTCCTCCCTGGCTGCCTCTGCCTCCATAGTCCTTCGGTGTGCAGCCTCCTCTTCTTTAAGCATAATTTCTGCCTGCCACATTTGAAACTCGCAGTCCTTTTCCTTCCCTGCCGCTTCCAGTCTGGCCAGCTCTAGCTTTGTAGCTACCTCACTGATAGTCATTTTTCTGCTTTCTTGTCTGCTTATTTCCCTCGTCCGAAATAAACAAACAGAAAATAACAAAACTGTGACCTCCTCCTGACTGTTCTTAGCCACTGCACTTAAGACTCACTTAAAATCACAAATATCAGTGCTTAAAATGTGAAGTTCACATGTAATAAGCTGCACATACAACTCTGCTCGCTGCACCACTGTGACATTCCCCTGGTGTGATCTGGTAGATCACTTCAATCCTTGACTCTGAGAGCCAACCTTACCCTGCTCTGTTGTAGAAACCCCACTCTTGAGCTGTTCACGCACAGCCTCTGGCATGTGAGCTGCTTGGATTGTGCAGCTGAATGCACCAGCCAATATCTCTGGTCCCAAACACAACCCTAGGAATCTCCATCTTACAATGTCCAGTTATGCCTGCTGGACGCTGCAAGCTTACATGAGTTCGTCAATTTAACAAAGAAATTGATATGCACCAGACTTGTTATCCTAAGGGGAGTCTCTGACATGCTTCAAACCAAACACACTGCTTCAGGTAGAATAAACAAACAAATTTATTAACTACAAAGATAAATTTTAAGTCAAAGCACAAGAAGTCAGATTTGGTCAAATGAAATAAAAGCAAAAGGCATTCTAAGCTTTCAGTGTCCTTACAAACTTACATGCTTCTCACCACAGGATGCCTGGTTGCCCTTCAGCCAGGCTCTCCCCTTTGATCAGTACTTCAGTTGCTTGGGGTATGTCTACACTGCACAGTTGTTGCCAAAACTTTTGTCTTTCATGGATATTTAAAAAAAAAAACCCGTAAAAGACAAATGTTTTGCCGATGCAAGCAGCAGTGTGAATGTGGCTTTGTTGGCATGAGCACTCTCCTGCCAACAAAGCTTATGCCACTCGCAGGGCTGGAAGTATTTTGTCAGCAAAAGTGCCAACAAAATACTGCAAAAGAGTGTTCACACTCACTGACTTTTAGCGACAAGGCTGTGTCAACACAGCCTTGTAGACAAGCCCTTGGTGGTGATGTCTGTAGATGTAGGTGGAAGAGAGAGGAAGAGCATGGCAAATATCTTTCCCATTTATCATGTTCTTTCTTCCCTCTTGGCTTCTCCCCCGCCCCCCACTTCAGAGTCAGGTGAGCATTACCTCATCGTACTTTCAAACTGACCAAAGGAAGAGGGGTGACTCACTTGAGAGTCCAACCGATCCTTTGTTGCTGCCTAGGCCAGTGTCCTTTGTTCCTGTGAGGCTGGGCTGGGTTTGTCCCATACATGCCCTGATGAGGTGTGAACTGCCCCTCTGCTCTTCAAGAGTTTTTGCCTTGAGGACACATTTTCAGACTCATAACTATATACATGAAATTACAACCTATAACATTACTATAACAACAATGCTCAGTGCATCATGAGCCTTTTGAAGACACTTGACATGACAAACTTTGCATTGGATACCACACGATCATATTATAAGGATGAACATGGAGGTGCAGAGTGTTCCCTCAAGGTACAGAATGTCATACCATCACTGCATAATTTCAGGGCAGTACTGGCGTCCTGGATCAACCCACCTCCATCCCACAGAGGGGATGTGTGATGGGTTAGGTCACAGAAACCCCCTTGGGAACTGTCACCTCATGTGCCTAGACTACCTCTGAGCCTGTTTTCCCTGCCAGCTCAAGACTTCAGTACCTTGCCTGTAGGATTTAAGTGGTTTCAAATAATAATAGACAGAACAAAGTGAATTACCAAGCAAAATAAAATAAAACACGCCACTCTAAGCCTAATACAGTAAAAAACTAAATGTGGGTAAATCTCACTCTCAGAGATGTTCCAATAAGCCTCTTTTACAGACTAGACTTTCTCCTAGTCTGGGTCCAGCAATCACTTATACCCCTCTTGTCATAAATATAAAGGGAAAAGTAACCACCTTTCTGTATACAGAACTATAAAATCCCACCTGGTCAGAGGCAAAACCCTTTCACCTGTAAAGAGTTAAGAAGCTAAGATAATCTTGCTGGCACCTGACCAAAATGACCAATGATGAGACAAGATACTTCAAAGCTGGGGAGTAAACAAAGGGTCTGTCTGTCTGTGTGATGCTTTTGCCGGGCACAGATCAGGAATGCTCTTCAGAACTCCTGTAAAAAGTTAGTAAGCAATCTAGCTAGAAATGCATTAGATTTTCTTTTGTTTAATGGCTGGTAAAATAGCTGTGCTGAATAGAATGTATATTCCTGTTTTTGTGTCTTTTTTGTAATTAAGGTTTTGCCTAGAGGGATTTTCTATGTTTTGAATCTGATTACCCTCTAAGGTATTTACCATCCTGATTTTACAGAGGTGATTCTTTTACTTTTTCTTTAATTAAAATTCTTCTTTTAAGAACCTGATTGCTTTTTCATTGTTCTTAAGATCCAAGCGTTTGGGTCTGTATTCACCTATGCAAATTGGTGAGGATTTTTGTCAAGCCTTCCCCAGGAAAGGGGGTGTAGGGCTTGGGGGGATATTTTGGGGGGAATACATCTCCAAATGGGCTCTTTCCCTGTTCTTTGTTCAATGGTGGCAGCATAGAGTTCAAGGACAAGGCAAAGTTTGTACCTTGACGAAGTTTTTAACATAAGCTGGTAAGAATAAGCTTAGGGGGTCTTTCATGCAGGTCCCCACATCTGTACCCTAGAGTTCAGAGTAGGGAAGGAGCCTTGACACCTCTAGTTACTGTCCTTTGTTCCAGTTTCTTTCAGGCATCTCCTTGGGGGTGGAGAGGCTATCTTTTGTGCCAGCTGAAGACAAAATGGAGGGGTTTCCCCAGGGGCTTATATAGTCTCTCTCTTGTGGGTGGAAACCCCTTCTCCTCTCCTATGCAGAATCCAGTTACAAGATGGAGTTTTGGAGTCACATGGGAAAGTCACATATCTTTACAGGCCGATGCCACATTCCCAGGAAAGCTCAGATGTGGGTTGGCGTCTCTTAAAGTTCATTGTCAGTTTAAGTGTTTCTCGATTGGGCACTTACTCAGAATAGTCTTTTCTCAAGAAGCTGTCCAAACGCTTCACTGAGGCTACTTAAAATCAAACAAGTATATAGCCAATATTCATAACTTTGAATACAAAAATTATACATGCGTACAAATAGGATGAATACATTAAGTAGAACATAACCTTTGCAGAGATATGTTACATGGCATATCTAGCATAAAACATATTCTAGTTATGTCATATTTACACTCATAAGCATGTTTCTATTAAGCATTATGGGGCGCAACATCACAGGATGCTATTGTGGAGTCCTTGCTCTACCGATCAGCAGCTGGGATGGGAGCCCTGGACATCTGTGGGTGAGTGCACAGGAGAAGCTGGACTCTCCACCCATCCAAAGCCCTAGGTTGGTGAAAGAGCTGGCAGGAAAGCCCACCTCTCCCTCTGGCAGCTAGCATTCCTGTGACTGGAGGACAGGGCTGCAGGGGAGGGCATGTGTTGTTCTTAGGGTGACCACCTTTCCAGAATGCTCTGGGCCCTGAAGAAAGGCCAAGCTAGGAAGAAGCCCAGGGAGGCAGCAGACCTTAGCTGCTTGTCACAAGGTCCTGGCCTGGAGCCTAGAGAGGGAGAGTCTGGGTTCTCGTGGGAAAGATGGTGTGGACACCAGCTGAGACAAGGTAGAGAAGGACTATTGAGTTTGGAGCCAGGGCAAAAGCCCTGGAGGTGCCGCTCTACACAAGGGTGGGAGGCCAATCCTGCAGAGCCTGGGAAACAGTGAAGGGTCTGCAGAGGAATGAGCATGGGTAGGGGGTGAAGAGTTATTTTTTTTCCTGAGTTTAGTTTATTGGACTTCTTGCTGTCCTTGAAGGGGAGAGACTTTAAAGTGATCTGCCTGGAGGGTCATGTCACGAGAAGAGAGACCACAGCAGGTCTGGAGCAGTGGTCAGCAGGGGGCACTAGGAAGGAAAGAAGCTGCTACACCATGTCCCACCATGCGGGGGGTGGGGAGGGCTGCCATTGGTGAGTCCACTCTTCTACAAGATCTTTAGGCATCTGGGATTTTGGCTGTACTCCTGTTGCCTGCTCTTGGCAATGACACCAGGATTCTGTCCATGCTAATAATAGTGTTGGGGTAGATCTGCGTGCGAGAGCCATTCCTGGGTGAATTCCTGTCTCCCCAAAGTTTGTAGGTGTTTGGAACAACCTACTAGACAAGGGAGCACCCACTACGATGCCCACCGGGGTGGGCTGTCTGCTGCCCTGCTATGTCTAACCAGGGTTAAGATAGCTTTTTGAAACTGTTTACATGTTTGGATGTTAGAAGAAGCCCCAGAGGAGTGGGGGTGGTGGGGATGAAAGGTGCAAGCATGATGGGTGCCATTTATCACATGGTTGTGGAACTTACTGCATGGATTTAAATTAATCTCTTTGTAAAATTCAAGGCAAATGCAGAATTCCTGATGGTGTGGGAGAGAGGTTTGAGTTGCACTCACTGAAGAACATAAGAACGGCCATACTGGGTCAGACCAATGGTCCATCTAGCCCAGGGGTTCTCAGACTGGGGGTAAGGACCCCTCAGCAGGTCACGAGGTTATTACATGTGGGGTCGCGAGCTGTCAACCTCCACCCCAAACCCCGCTTTGCCTTCAGCATTTATAATGGTGTTAAATATATTAAAAAGTGTTTTCAATTTATTGGGCGGGGGTCGCCCTCAGAGGCTTGCTATGTGAAAGGGGTCACTAGTACAAAAGTTTGAGAACCACTGATAAGCCCAATATCCTGTCTTCCAATAGTGGCTAATGGCAGGGGCTTCAGAGGGAATGAACGGAAAGGTTTCAGAGTAGCAGCCGTGTTAGTCTGTATTCGCAAAAAGAAAAGGAGTACTTGTGGCACCTTAGAGACTAACAAATTTATTTGAGCATAAACTTTCATGAACAGAAAGGGCAACTATTGAGAGATCCATCCCCTGTCATCCAGTCCCAGGATCTGGCAGTCAGAGGTTTAGGGACACCCAGAGCATGGGGTTGCCTCCCTGACCATCTTGGCTAATAGCCGTTGATGGACCTGTCCTCCATGAACTTATCTAGCTGCGATCGGCCAAACCTGCGGACACAGCTGGTAAACAAACTGGCCCGCCCCACCACGGGGCTCACCCTGGCAGGCCGCTTGCCAAAGGTTGCTGATCCCTGTTATAACCTTAATACATATTCTTCACAACTCAGAGATAGATGTAGGTTTCATTTTTAGAAGGTACACACTATACATTATTAAAGTGATTTATTTTGAAAACTTTTCATATTAGTTTTATAGCAATATCAGAAAATGAATGATTGTTTGGTTATTTCATTTACCAAAGGTAATTGAAGCAGATATTTATGAAGTCATTGGGAGATGAACTATCTCCAATTCAACAGGTTAATAATTAATATTTGGAGGATTTTCTTGCTATGCTGTATTAGGAGGAGAACATCACCAGACAGACATTTAAATTGTTAATATGTTACGTTTTCTGGATTTTTTTTCTTGAACAGCAAACATAATATTTTAACAAAACAGGCAGATGAATTTTTGAATTTAGTTAAACATTCAAGTTTTTTAAAATCAGGTTTGTTTTTATTAAAATTGTTTTTAACTAAAATAGTTAAATGAAATATTTTTTTAAAGAAAGCAAAAATTAAATAGACTGTGTCAGCCAGGTCAACACGCGAAACTTAAAATATTGGCTTCTGCAGCTAACTCAGTCGTCTTCACCTTCATTATCCTGTTTGTTCATAATCTGGAAAAGAAAAACAAGCTTTCTTGCTTTTTCAGGTTCCAAATGATTTCTCAATTTGGAATGAATTAATCCAAAGGAAGAAAATATTCTTTCTACACCGGCAGAAGAAGCTACTGCTGTTCAAAGTGAGATTATCACTTCAACAGTCTCTGAATCCAAGCGCTTAAGTGACTTCCACCAGTTCACTGGTGTGACTTTCTTTAAAACATCATCAGCAAACATAAATTTTTGAATGGTTCTTATTCCCAAACTGGGTCTCTTTTACGGCCTGCTGCTATTATAGGTTTTCTCTTCTAGTGAGAGAATATGATAGATTTCAAATCAATGAAAGCTACACTCAGAAAGACCGCAAGACTTATGGAATATGCTGCTCAAACAGTTTCACTTTTGTTTCTACTGCCTGTCCCTCCCTTCTCACATTTATCTCCAGACTTCATCTCCTTGTCCAGATCTATTCCACCCCCAACAATCTTCTATTCATTGAAGTTTTTGAAACTTTGCACTTTTAGAGAGAGGTAAGGGATAGATTCTGTGTACACAAATTTGAAGAGAGACAATAGGGTTGAGGTCCATTATTTCTCACCTCTCTCTCTCTCTATTTATATATATATATATATAATTTATTTTAAAACATTTTTTGCTGTTAACAAGCATATTATCTCTGGAGTCACAAATTTGAGAACTGCAAAACTAAGCATCTCTGATGGTATCTTCTAGACTGAGCACTGAGTCCCATTGGGTAAATAGAAAGATTAACCTAAATAACCTATACAGAAGCCCCTGGAACCCCCAGAAGATTGGGTCCCTAATCCATGAACTATTGGAACTCATTTACAAAACTTTTCTTAAACATTACATGAATATATTGTCTCATACTATAGAATTAGAATTTATAATCCCTATTCCATGATGAGATATCTTTGAGCTATAATGTATCTTAACTAAAACTATATTTAGATAGGATTTTTTTCCTCAAAAAGCATTTTATCAAAAAAATCAGATTTTTTTTAAATCATTGATTTTTATCCACCCCTATAGGATGTAAGAAACACTCTGCCCCTTGAGAGCCTTATCTCATATGCAATATGTGAGTAGCTGGTTGCAAAGAATTATACCTCTCAACAAGTAATTCTGAGTGGCACAGCACCTCAAACTCTGCTTTGCCCACACAACTGGTCGCTGCTGGCTGCAGCAAATGGCACAGGCACCCGTGCTTGCTATCTAAAATAATGTGCAGTGTGAGGGCATTCCGTGCAGAACGGCAGCCTTCTGGATGTGCGGTTTTCGAGCAGTGAGCCAACTCTGCTCCCGTTGAAGTCAACAGTAAAACTAACATTGATTTCAAGGCCAGCAGAGTGAGGCCAACTCCAGGCTCTTTTGCACATCCTACCGAAAATTCTTAAGTTATGTCTGTGTTTCATCTGCTCTCTACAATAGCTTTAGGGAGAAAGGATAGTCCAGTGGTTAGGGTGCAAGCCTAGGTCTTGGAAGACCTGAGTTTAAGTCCTTGCTCTGCTACAGACTCTCTGTGTGACATGGTCAAATCACTTAGGCTTCTTATGCCTCAGTTCCCCATCTGTACAATGGGGATTGCTGCACAGCCCTGCCCCCTCAGGAGTGCTGTGATGATAAATGCACTAAAGATTATGAGGTGCTCACATACTATGGGAATGGGTTGCCTTAGAAGTACCGGCCACAGATGTTTCTTTAAGGCTGGGAGTTCTAAGGAATGTCAGGTGTCCAAATCCTATTACATTTCAATGGAAACCTGGCTCCTGGGAACTTCCAGCCGATGCCATTCAGCTCAGCTAGGCCCACCTGGAACTTGGATATATCGCAACCCTGTAACTTGAGAGAGAGATTTATTGTATATCGCAGTGCAACATGGATGTTCTTGAAGCATTAATAAGAAGCTTTAGTATGGTAAAAATAAAAGGATTAGGACCTCTGGTGTCCGAGATCGTGCCATGCTATTCAATGTTCTGGACTGGTTTTGAGTATTATTAATCATTATTATTTATGTTGCTCCCAGAGGGTATGAGGTGCTTGCTCTACCTTCATGCACGACAACAGTGCTCTGCCCTCAAAAGCTTATGGTCTAAGGCAGTGGTTCTCCACCAGGGGTACGTGTACCCATAGGCACTGATTCTGTGGGTGCTCCTGGGCTCAAGCACCCATAGAAAAAAAATAGGGGGTGCTGAGCACCCATCAGCTGTTTGGCAGCTGGATGGAGGTGCTTCGGGGAGGGTGGAGAGCAGCAGGCAGCAGGGGTCTCGGTGGAGGGGGTGGAGCCAGGGTGGGAAGAAGTGGAGCAAGTTCAGGGCCTCAGGGGAAGGGGTGGAGCATCCACCCGGAAAAATAAAAGCTCTTGTGCATGTACCCCGGGGATATGCAGAAGTCTTCCAGGGGGTACATCAACTCATCTAGATATTTGCCTAGTTTCGCAACAGGCTACATAAAAAGCACTAGCAAAGTCAGTACAAACTAAAATTTCATACAGTCAATGCCTTGTTTATATGGCTCTATATACTGAACACTGAAATGTAAGGACAATATTTATATTCCAAACTATTTTATAATTATATGGTAAAAATGAGAAAGTCAGCAATTTTTCAGTACTAGTGTGCTGTGACACTTTTATATTAGCAAATAGTTTTTAAGTGAGGTGAAACTTGGGGATACACAAGACAAACCAGACTCCTGAAAAGGTCGTCTGGAAAGGTTGAGAGACACTGGTCTAAAGGCCAGAGCCTGCAAAGCTGCAGATAGTTTTACTCATGTGAGCAAGCCCTTTAGTATCAATGGGACTACTTAAGCCAGTTAAGTGACTTGTGTGTGTAAGCCGTTTGTGGGATCAAGCCCTACATGCCACAAGTGGGCTAAAGGGGAAAAGGAACAACACAAGATTGATTTAATTTGATTCTCTTTGCTAAGCAGTTTGCATAATGAATAGACCCAAAATGCTGCCCTCGTTTACACCTCATGCAATGCTACTGGCTTCAGGTGCACACAAGGTGTCAGGGAAGAATTTGCCAGTAAAGATGTAAAATACGCTGCACTAATAATGGGGAGAAATGTGGCTTGGGTTTTATCTTTATATAGTGGGTGGGATTTCTTGGGAGCTGAACCCTTCAGCCTGGTCTGTAGCTGTTTCCCCCCCAGCCCCGCTCCCTCATGGAAGGCACAGCTAGGTCGATGGAAGAATGCTTCTGTTGTCCTAGCTATCCTCTCTTGGGGAGATGGCGTTCCTAAGGCACCATCACTACGGCACCATAGCTGGGTGGCTGTAGCACCTGTCGTGTAGACATGACCATAGTGACTTTCAATGGGACTTGTGCTCCTAAGTCATTTAGGCCCAGATCCTCAAAGGTATTTAGGTGCCTAACTCCCACTGAAGTCAATGGAGGTTAGGTGCCTAAATACCTTTGAAGATCTGGGCATGAGATGATTTTGAAAATCCTCCCCCCTGCAGTGAGTCATGGAGTAAATTTCCAACCCACTGTGTCAGAATGACATAGACACTGTTGCTCCAGAGTCAGTTCCTATCTCCGGCCCAGATGTTTGAAATGTATAATCTCCCTCTCTCTGGCTGACCAGTAGATGTTTCAAATTAAAATTCCCCTCCCTGACACCCCAGAGACAATCCAATCCAATGGCCTTTGAGTGGCTCTGAATCAATCCACTCCAATTTGGTCAGGGGAAAGCTGCTCCCCCAAGGCACATTTGGGTTCCAAAGTTTCCCAGGTCCCCAATGTGATGTAGCAGTTAGAGGGTTAAGTTTCTTCCCGGCCTTGCTGCATTAAGGGGAAAGGAATGAAGTGTCAAGCATGTTCTCACCACAGCAGGCTGTTGGAAAGCAACTCCCTTTCTCCACGCACACACACCTCCCACTGCTCAGACCAAATTATTTTCTATCCTCCAGAGACCCAGTATGCCAGACAAAATCTGCAGCATGACTCTGATTCATTGCAAAAGGATGCAGATGTAATATTCCCTTTTTCACTGGGTTTCCTGCATGTTAATTCACACTATAGCTCCAGCATTTTGAAGAGTTTTTACTGCTCTTCTTCTTTTAAGGCTCTGACCCCGCCCTGCACAGGGTGACATCCCCTCCTCCCCAAATAAAGAGGTTAACCTCACATCTCAAAACGTGCAAATAAGCAGTTATCCCCAATGTGCTAATTAGCCAACAGTTTGGAAGTAAATAGGTATGATTGGTGGTAATTCCGGGCTGAAGGGATAATTATTTGTTTCAAACAGTCTGCAAAATAATCCCCGTAAGGTGCAATAGGAAACTAAATTCAAAAGAGGTTTCCTATTCCCACCAAGCAGGACTGAAAACTGGTTTGAAATTCCTTTTTTTATTTATAGTGCACGGTATCCATGGAAACCTACAGAGGAGGTCATGGTAGCTAGGCCTCCGTTTCACCCTGCTCAAGGGATTACCGTTTCACAGTGCTACACAGGCGTGTAAGAAAGTAGATTCACAATTCCTTGCAAATAGCACCCTCCTTACCCCAAGCCTGAACCTTCCTGGAGGGTTGATGAGATTTTTTTTTTTGGCTTGTAAATCTGCTTTGAGATTTTAAAGTGATTGGAATACCATTCCCGGCACCCATTAGTAAAAGGACCACTGAAAATGCATGGGCTTCCAACTTTATCCTACTAGTGATTCACTCTGCAGTTGGGTTTATTTCTTTTTTCACTTAGATAGTTGAGTTTGGTTTGATCAACAGATTTGGATGAGTTCATGTTAGTACAAGATGGTATGTCCCATCTTGCCCATTTTCAAATTAGCAAGTGAGACCAGCTCTTTAAAGCTGAGGAAATTGGCTCCCAAAATGTTTCAGGTGAACTTTTAACTTAGTTCACTGAAGTGAGGAAAGCCCAAGTGTGATTTATGCTGCAAATGAATTCTTTCACTGTTGACACCTGGTGGCTTGCATACAGGTTTTATTCTTTCTTCTTTACAGATCCCAGCTATTCATACAAAAAACAGCTCTTTATCAATATGATCAAAGGCATGAAGCATGGGAACAGGTACTTCTTGGTGGAACAATCAACATTTTTATACTCCGTTAGCTTTGGGTCTGGGCCTGTAAGATGCTGGGTGCCTCCCCTTCCCATTGATTTCAGTGAGGAATTGAAGGTGCTCAGCACCCTTCATGAACCGCTCAGCATCATGCAGGCTGAAGCCTTGGCAATTATGAACACAAGAATCTCCATATTACAACTTGACTGTGTGCTATTTAGCAAGACAGAATGATCATTACTTTTTATACCGTGGATAAAAACCAGCTACAGTCCATATAGTGATGGATATACTTTATAAGTGATGCAGACCATGCACTGAATAGTAAATATAAAAGAATGCTAGTTTCCTACATGACTGCCCTGCTAAATAATGAGCAGAGAGTGTTGTCTAGTGGTGAGATAGCTAGGGACCAGGGAGTAGCTTTTGAAAAGAGGTTGAATTCAGGTTCTCAGTACTCACATTTAGGGTGAGGTTTTCAAAAGAGTTCAGCACCCACATGAACCCAATCTGCTCAGCTCTTGAAAATCTGGCCCCAGGAGCCAAATACTTTTTTCACACAACATGTAATTAGACTGTGTAACTCATTGCCACAAGAAGTTGTTGAGGCCAAGGACTTAGGAAGCTTCAAAAAGGGACTAGTCATTTATATGGATATCAAGAATATCTAGTCGTTGTTTTTAACGATGATGATTTGGGAAGGAATATTAAATCTTCTACTTATGGCTTAAACCAGCCTCTATCAGAGATCAGGATAAAGACCTAATGTGGGAGCTAATCTGCCTGTTGTGGGGTTCTTGCACCATCCTCGGATACATCAGATGCTGGCCACTGTCTGCAGACAGGATACTGGGCTAGATGGATTGTGAGTTTGATGCAGTGTGGCAATTCCTAAGCTTGCCTAAAATAGAGATAATAACATGTACTAATGGTAGGGGTGGAGGGTTGCTTATTGCAAGTGCTTTGAGATCTCCTGATGAAAAGACATATTTATATATGATCTTGGTATTACTATTATTTATTAATGAATGTCTGTGAGGAGCTTTGAGATCCTTGGATGGAATTGTGTTAGATTTGTCATATGGATTTGTGTCATGCATTTGGTCTATGTTCTGAGTATTAAACACAGATAAGAGATATCTCTAGACTCTTCACTTGGTACATTGGAGGAAACCATTTGTTCTCCTCTTGGGATTCAACATATCTTTCCTAAAGCCAATTGAGCAATGTGTTGTGAATAATTTAGCCATTCAATTTAGGCCCCCTACTCCCTCTTTTTTTCCCCATCCATGATTTTTCCACAGACAGGTTGTGCTTTTTATGAACTTCCTAGAATTATAGAACCATAGAGGTGTAGGGCTACAAGGGACCTCAAGAGGCCATCTAGTGCAGCTCCCTGTGCTGAGGCTGGACTAAGTACCTCTAGATCATCCCTGACAGATGTTTGTCCAACCTGTTCTTAAAAACCTCCAATGACGGGGATTCTACAACCTCGCTTGGAAGTCTGTTCCAGAGCTTAACTGTTAGAAAGTTTTTCCTAAGATCTAACCTAACTCTCCCTTGGGTGTAGATCAAGCTCATTACTTCTTGTCCTGACATGAAGAACAATCGATCAGTATCCTTTTTATAATAGCCCTTAACATATTTGAAGGTTGTTTTCAGGTCTCCCCTTCAGTCAACTTTTCTCCAGACTAAACCTGTCCAGTTTTTTTTTAACCTTTCCCCGTAGGTCAGGTTTTCTAAACCTTTCATCATTTTTATTGTTCTCCTCTGGGTTCTCTCCAGTTTGTCCATCTCTTTCCTAAAGTGTGGTGCCCAGAACTGGACACACTACTCAAGCTGAGGGCTCACCAGTGGCAAGTAGAGTGGTTCAGTCACCTCCTGTGTCTTTACGACTATCCTGTTAATATACTCCAGAATGATGTTGACTGGTGGGCCAAACTTATATTAGACCTAAGGCTTACGAGGTGAACCAAACTCCCAAGATGCTTTAAGAATGCTATTAAACTATTGTAGGATCTGGAAAATGCCAGTTTGCAAGTGATATAAAATGATGTTTAATATACAGCCCTGTTACTTAACTTAGCAAAAAATTTTGCGAGGAATGTACTAACCACAAGACTAATGGATGTTTAGCTGACAAATTTAAAGTATTTATTGGAAATGTATATCTGTAAAAAATGGCACACAGAATGAAGTGCCACATGCTGATCTTGAAGTTGGAAGTGTATGAAATATGATGGGAAGTTTGGAAATGTGCTAAAAATAGGGATAAGTTTGTATATGAAAAAAGGAACCAATCTAAAGTGAAACTGCAGACAAGGTACTTACAGTAAGGTCCAACTGTAGTCAATGAGTTGAACCAGACAGCACAGTGATCGGTCTGTCATACTTGTCATTGGTCGCAAGTTTTTTGTTTCCACAGACTTCGTAACATATATGCTTTTCTGTTATGTGATGTAATAATAATTAATAAATCCCAATCAAGCTTGGGGACATGAGGTCTCTTTAATGACTAAGTGAGATTGGACCCAAAGTGGCAACAATATTAGCCTTTTTCACAACTGCATCATCTTGTGAACTCTCATTCAATGTGTGATCCACTATAACCCCCAGATCCTTTTCAGCTGTACTAACACCTTGCCAGTTATTCCCCATTTTGTAGTCATGAATTTGATTTTCCTTCCTAAGTTTAGTACTTTGCACTTGTCTTTCTTGAATTTCATCTTCTTAATTTCAGACCAAGACTTCAATTTGTCAAGGTCATTTTTAATTCTTATCCTGTCCTCCAAAGTGCTTGCAACCCCTCACAGTTTGGTGTCATCTGCAAATTTGATAAGTATGCTCTCCATTCCATTACCCAAGTCACTAATGAAAATATTGAATAGTACTAGACCAGATCAGACCCTTGCAGGATGCCACTAGAAATGTCTTCCCAGTTTGAAAGTGAACCATTGATGAATACTAAGTCATGCAATCAGTTATGCACTCACCTTATAGTAATTTAATCTAGATCACATTTCCCTAGTTTTCTGATGAAAATGTCAAGTGGCACTGTGTCAAAAACCTTACTAAAATCAAGATAAATCATGTCTACAGTTCCTCTCCCCTAGCTGCATCCATTAGTAGCCCTGTCTAAGAAGGAAATTAGGTCGGTTTGGCATAATTTGTTCTTGACAAATCCATGTTGGCTATTCCTTATAACCCTATTTGCTTCTAGGTGCTTACAATTGATTGCTTAATAATTTGTTCTGGTATCTTTCCTGGTATCAAAGTTAGTGTGGCTGGTTTATAATTCCCTGGCTCCTCTTTGTTCCCCTTAGGTACTATGTTTGCCTTTCTCCAGTCCTCTAGGACCTTACCCATCCTCCATAAGTTCTTGAAGATAATCATTAATGGTTCAGGAATAGCTTCAGCTAGTTCCTTAAATTGGAGAGAGTCCAGCGGAGAGCAACGAAAATGATCAGGGGACTGGGGCACTTGACTTATGAGGAGAGCTGAGGGAACTGGGCTTGTTTAGTCTGCAGAAGAGAAGAGTGAGGGGGGATTTGATAATAGCCTTCAACTACCGGAGGGGGGGTTCCAAAGAGGATGGAGTTTGGCTGTTCTCAGTGGTGGCAGATGACAGAACAAGGAGCGATGGTCTCAAGTTGCAATGCAGGAGGTCTAGGTTGGATGTTAGGAAACTCTATTTCACTAGGAGGGTGGTGAAGCAGTGGAATGGGTTACCTAGGGAGGTGGTGGAATCTCCATCCTTAGAGGTTTTTAAGGCCTGGTTTGTCAAAGCCTTGTTTGGGATGATTTAGTTGGTGTTAGTCCTGCTCTGAGCAGGGGGTTGGACTAGATGACCTCCTGAGGTCTCTTCCAACCCTAATCTTCTATGATTCTATAAGTACCCTAGGATGAATTTAATTAAGCCCTGCTGACTTATCTAACTTATCTAAATATTCTTTAACTTGTTCTTTCCTTATTTTGGCTGGCATTCTTTTCCCTTGTTAATCTTAATTATGTTAAGCATTTAGTCCCCCTAGTAGAAGACCTACACTGTCCTTCATCTTTCTCTGGCTCCTAATGTATTTAAACCTTGTCCTATTGACTTTTATGTTCTTTATTAGGGGTAACTCATTTTGTGCCTTAGCCTTTCCAATTTTGTCCCTACCTGCTTGTGCTATTCTTTTGTACTCCTTAGCACTTTGACCATGCTTCTACTTTTTGTAGGATTCTTTTTTGATTTTCAGGTCATCGGAGTGCCTGGTGGAACCATATTGCTCTTTTACTATTCTTTCTATCTTTGCATCAGGGTAATCTGCTGTTGCACTTTTAATACTTTCTCTTTGAGAAACTGCCAGCTCTCCTGAACTCCTTTATCCCTTACCTAACAATTCTCTGTTTCTTAAAGTCTGCTTTTTTGAATTCCGATGTCCTTATTCTGCTGCTCTCACTCCTTCCTTTCCTTTGAATCGTGAAATCATCATTTCATGATCACTTTCACCCAAATTACTTTCAATTTTCAGATTTGCTGCCAATTCCTTCCTGTTAGTCAGATTCAAGTGTAAAATGGCTGTCCCTCTGGTTGCTTCTTCCACCTTTTGAAACAGTGAGTTGTCCCCAATGCATTCCAAGAACTTACACGACACTTCTGTTTGGCTATATTACTTTTCCAACATAATCTGGGTAGTTAAAGTCCCCCATTACTACCAGGTCCTATGTCTTGGATATTTCTGTTAACTGCTTTAGTCCTGGTCTACACTACGAGGTTAGGTCGAATTTAGCCGCATTAGGTCACTTTTATAAGCAATGCGTCTACACAACCAACCCCATTCCGTTGACCTAAAAGGCTCTTAAAATCAACTGCTGTACTCCTCCCCGGCAAGGGGAGTAGTGCTAAAATCTACTGTGCTGGGTCGAATTTGGGGTAGTGCAGATGCAATTTGACGGTATTGGCCTCTGGGAGCTATCCCAGAGGCCTCCAATGTGATTGCTCTGGACAGCACTTTCAACTCTAATGCACTAACCAAGTACACAGGAAAAGCCCTGGGAAATTTTGAATATCATTTCCTGTTTGGTCAGTGTGGCGAGCTCAGCAGCACAGGTGACCATGCAGTCCCAGAATTGCAAACGAGCTGCAGTATGGAGCAAACAGGAGACACTGGATCTGATTGCTGTATGGGGAGAAGAATCTGTGCAGGCAGAACTCCGATCCAGCAGAAGAAATGCTGATATATATGCCAAAATCGCACAGGGCATGGTGGAGAGAGGCTACAATAGGGACACACAGCAGTGCCGCATGAAAATTAAGGAGCTCAGGCAAGCCTACCAAAAGACAAAGGAGGCAAACAGTCACTCCGGGTAAGAGCCCCAGACATGCCACTTCTATGATCAGCTGCATGGCATTCTAGGGGGGACCCTACCACTACCCCACCACTGTCCATGGACACCTGCAAGGGTGGAGTCTCACTCAACAGGGAGGAGGATTTTGTGGATGAGGAAGAGGAGGAGAATGTGCAGCAGGCAAGCGGTGAATCCTTTCTCCCCGGCAGCCAGGACCTTTTCATCACCCTGGAGCCAATACCCTCCCAAGGCGGGTTCCCAGACCCTGAAGCCGGAGAAGACACCTCTTGTGAGTGCACATTTGTAACTACAGTACAGGGTTTAAAAGCAATTGTGTTTAATGTTTGATTTGCCCTGAAGAATTGGGATGCATTCGCAGCCAGTACAGCTACTGGAAAAGTCTGTTAACGTGTCTGGGGATGAAGCGGGAACCCTCCAGGGACATCTCCATGAAGCTCTCCTGGAGGTACTCTGAAAGCCTTTGCAGAAGGTTTCTGGGGAGGGCTGCTTTATTTCATCCTCCACGGTAGGACATTTTACCACGCCAAGCTAGTAACAAGTAGTCTGGAATCATTGCAGCACAAAGCATGGCAGCGAATGATCCTGGGTTTTGGTCGCATTCAAGCAACATTCAGTCTTTATCTTTCTGTGTTAGCCTCAGGAGAATGATATCATTCATGGTCATCTGGTTGAAACAGGTGAATTATTGTCAGGGAACAGTAAAAGGACCCCATTCATGCTGGGCTGTTTGCATTTGGCTAAAAGGGATCATCCCTGAGAATAGCCAGACAGTGGGGGGAGGGATGAAGGGATCATCCCAGAAAATAGCTGTGGGGTGGGGGGAGGGGTGTGCTGCACATCCACCCGAAAACTGCAGCCCCTCCTTTTAAATGGCAAACCCAACCAGCATTGCTTGCTATGGGAAAGGAGGGCGCTGCAGTTTGAAACCATTCCCACATGTTATGGAGGCAGAAAGCGAACCCCACGTACCCTTTGGCTTACCATGGCTGCCTGGAGACCGAATTCTGTTGCCCAGCTATGTGTGATGTGTCATCATACCAGCAGGTGCTCAATATAAAAGGCAACCTTCGACCTTGTACCTAAAGCACATGTGCTGTCTGCTGTGAATTGCTTGATTCACTATGAAAGAGTCTCCTTTTTGTTCTCAGAAATGTATCATCTTAAATTTTACTCTCCCTTTTTATCCCCCACAGGTGCAAATGTTTCTATGCTCCCCCTATCATCTCCGTCCCTGAGGTTATTGCAGATTAGAAGGCAAAAAAACCGCACTCGGGATGGCATGTTTTCCAAGCTCATGCAGTCCTCCCACACTGATAGGGCACAGCTGAATGCATGGAGGCATTCAGTGTCAGAGGCCAGGAAAGTATTAGGTGAGTGCGATAAGAAGAGGCAGCAGGCGATGCTGAGACTAATGGGGGAGCAAACGGACATGCTTAGGTGTCTGGTAGAGCTGCAGGAAAGGTAACAAGAGCACAGACTCCCAATGCATCCATTGTATAACCACCTGCCCTCCTCCCCAAGTTCCATATCCTCCTCACCCAGACACCCAAGAACACAGGGTGTGGGAGGCTCCAGGCACTCAGACACTCCACTCCAGAGGATGGCCCAAGCAACAGAAGGCTGCCATTCAAACAGCTTTGATTTGTAGTGTGGATACAATAAGCAATGTGGCCTTGTCCTTCCCTCCTCCTCCACCCCACCCAGGCTAACTTGTCAGTTATCTCACTTTTTTAAAAATTAATAAAGAAAGAATGCATGGTTTCAAAACAATAGTGACTTTATTTCCTTTGCTAGCTGTGATCGAAGAGGGGCGAGTGGTTGGCTTACAGAGAATTAAAATCAACAAAGGGGGCAGGTTTGCATCAAGGAGAAACACACACAACTGTCACACCATAGCCTGGCCAGTCATGAAACTGGTTTTCAAAGCCTCTCTGATGCGCAGCGCGCCTAGCTGTGCTCTTCTAATCGCCCTGGTATCTGGCTGCTCAAAATCAGCCACCAGGTGATTTGCCTCAACCTCCCATCCCGCCATAAATGTCTCCCACTTACACTCACAGATATTATGGAGCACACAGCAAGCAGCAATAACAATAGGAATATTGGTTGCGCCGAGGTCTAACCTGGTCAGCAAACAGCACCAGCGAGCTTTTAAACGTCCAAAGGCACATTCTACCACTATTCTGTACTTGTTCAGCCTATAGTTGAACTGCTCCTTACTACTGTCCAGGCTGCCTCTGTATGGCTTCATGAGCCATGGGAGCAAGGGGTAGGCTGGGTCCCCAAGGATAACTATTGGCATTTCAACATCCCCAATGGTAATTTTCTGGTCTGGGAAGTAAGTCCCTTCTTGCAGCTGTTCAAACAGCCCAGAGTTCCTAAAGATGCGAGCGTCATGCACCTTTCTCGGCCATCCCTCATTGACGTCGGTGAAACGTCCCTTGTAATCCACAAGTGCTTGCAGCACCATTGAGAAGTACCCCTTGCGGTTTATGTACTGGTTGGCAAGGTGGTCCGGTGCAAAGATAGGGATATGTGTTCCATCTGTCGCCCCACGACAGTTAGGGAACCCCATTGCAGCAAAGCCATCCACTATGACATGCACATTTCACAGAGTCACTACCCTTGTTAGCAGAAGGTCAGTGATTGCATTGGCTACTTGGATCACAGAAGCCCCCACAGTAGATTTCCCCTCTCCAAATTGATTCCCGACTGAGTGGTAGCTGTCTGGCGTTGCAAGCTTCCACAAGGCTATTGCCACTCACTTCTCAACTGTCAGGGCAGCTCTCATCTTGGTATTCCTGCGCTTCAGGGAAACAACTCACAAAGTTCCAGGAAAATGGCCTTACACATGTGAAAGTTTCACAGCCACTTGGAATCATCCTATACCTGCAATACTATGCGGTCCCACCAGTCTGTGCTTGTTTGCTGGGCCCAGAATCGGCGTACCACTGTATCAACCTGCCCCAATGCCAACATGATGTCCCAATTGCCACATCCCGTGCTTTCAGGAATGTCTGTGTCCATGTCCTCCCCACAATCATCCTCATGCTGGCGTCTCTTAGCCACATACTGCAGAATAATGCATGAGGTGTTTACAATGCTCAGAACAGCAGCAGCAAGCTGAGCGGGCTCTGTGCTCGCCGTGCTATGGTGTCTGCATGGGTAACCCAGGAAAAAAGGCGCGAAAGGATTGTCTGCTGTTGCTTTCACTGTGGGAGGCAGGGAGGGAGGGGACACTGACGACATGTACCCAAAACCACCCGTGACAATGTTTTTGCCCCATCAGGCATTGGGCACTTAACCCAGAATTCCAATGGGCAGCGGAGACTGCGGGGACTGTGGGATAGCTACCCACAGTGCACCATTCCATGAGTTAATGCTAGCCATGGTATTGAGGACGCACTCTACCGACTTAATGCTCTTAGTGGGGATATACACAATTGACTGTATAAAATCGCTTTCTAAAGATTGACTTAGAAAAAATCGACTTAATTTCATAGGGTAGACATACCCCTAGAAATGCCTCATCCACCACTTCCTCCTGATTTAGTGGTCTATGAGATTTATCCCAACAAGTGTCTGTGATGCCAATTAAGACATAATTTAGCATATGTACTAAAACTTCCAGTTCTTCCTGTGTATTCCCCATACTCCTTTGCATTTGTGTATAGACATCTAAGATGCTGAGCAGATTCCCCCACCTTTATCTCTTGTTGCTCCTAGTATCCTTTTGTAACTTTCCATTTTCCCCTGCACATCTAGCCCTCTGTTAAGGTCACCTTTTTATATACCTATGGGCTTTTGTCACCTGCTCCCCTTGAACCTAGTTTAAAGCCCACTTCACTAACTTGACTAGTCGGTATGCAGAGATGCTCTTTCCCTTCTTGGTCAGGTGGACCCCATCTCCTTCCCACTTGGTTGTTACCTGCAGCTGTTCAAAAACTTGTGTGGAAAACTTTAGCCTAGAGTTCAGGGCATAAAGTGGTCACGGTGAGTGTTCACTTTGTGGCTGGTCACCTAAGTGACGTGGTATCCGTTCCATTCCCCGGTTGGTTGCGTAAGTTGAGAAACAGGAAGAAGGCCTGGATAAACCATCAGGACTTTGAATGTTGTGGGGAAGAGGAAAGAAGGAGGGAGTTGACTGGAATGGCAGAAAAAGCAATAATAGGAAATGTAGGCTGGGGGATTTAAGGCATTTAAAAGCTTTTCCACTCTTGCCCAGGAAAGACCATTATATTTGGGTGGGTACCATTGTTCCTTCTTATACCATCAAGTGCACAGACTAAAACCATTGGTCCCCATTTTACACCATCGTATCCCCAGCCATTCACCACTATCATTGTGTGTGCACCTGATCCCCACCTCCGAGGGTGTGCTGACACACACCTGTGTCTGTCACCTTAGGTTCAGTGCATTAGTGCCACACCTCTCCCCTGGAAGCTTTGGGGAGACACTGATGTAAGTCTCTCACTTGTCTCTCATACGTGACACTGCTGAGTGCACTTACAGAATTGAAACGCTGGTTTCCCAGTCTGTCACTATTTGCCACGTCCCCGTGTTATCACCAATCTGTCAGCACTGGTGTGTTCAGGCTGGGACTTAATTGTTAAGGGTGAGCTGAGTTCAGATCTTCAGATCTGCCGAAGAGATCTGGATCTCCAGTTCCCATTAAAACTAATGAGAAACAGCCCGCCATATCCCCTACTTGGCTTTAGAACCCCCACCTCAAATCTCTGCACCAGCCTGTTAGAGAAGGAGTCTATCCTTCTGCATTAACTCTATTAAGCAGCCTCCATTCCTGTACTGGAGGTCTGCAGCGATGATGAATAAACCAGGTGGTCCTAACATTTACACCCCATGCAGATGCTAAAGGGCAGTCCTCACCTGGATGTCACTAGCAAAGTTTTGTCCTCCCACCCAAGCCTTCAGCTGGCAGTGAACCATAGAGAACTGCTGCACGAAGAGAGCAGCCTGACATGTGCAGTTTGCCTGGAAAAAGCAGGAAGTCAAGGGCTGGCGTGGAGGTGGCTCTTGTGTACAAAAGATTGTGGCAGATGCTCTTATCTAATTATAGCAAGACAACGCAGAGAAGGGCAGTGGAGCAGGAGCAGAAGAGGGTTCACTGGTAGGTTTTGCGTATTCCAAGGGGATGAAGATAAAGACTGCTTCTGACAAGCCGTGCTGCCATGGTGACCGTAACTCCTGAGGAACATGAGGGTTGTCCTTGCAGTGACCTACAGCAGGTGGCTCTAGTGGGCAGGAAGGAAGAACTCTCCATAGTAGACTGCTGACAGCTTACTCCAGGAGTGCCTTCAAAGCCAAGCCCTGTCAGGACTGGGATGTGGGTGGTCAGGTCTAGTGATCGGAGCTGGAGTCAGGGGCCAGGAATAGCACAAAGGTCAGAGCCAGAGTCAGGAACAAGCCATCGCAGCTGCAGCCAGTGACCTCCTGCTGCTGCTGGGCTTAAGAGCATGCTTGCTGGTTCCCCTTGGCCACTCATGTGCACTGGTCTGCCTGTAGACTGAGCTAGTAGTCTGGCACCTCCCAGGAACATTGAAAGGGAACCATGCCACCATATGCACCCTAACATCCCATTCCTGAAAGCTGTCTGTGCAAAGATGCTGCTGCTTCCTTGGTGGGAAATAGCTGGTGTGGGCACAAAGATCCACATCCCAGACCTGACAGTGCTTGTCTTTGAGGACACTCCTAAAGTAAGCTGTCAGCAAAGCTGGCAAACCATGAGAATCAATAATAAAGTCGAGAAGCCTCACCTCCCGGGTCAACAAACACATGAGGGAATGGGGGTGATCATCCAGATCATCCAAGACTATGACCTCCCCAACCAGGTCACTCTAGTCTTTGGCCAGTCTCTCCTGTACTTAAAAGAGGCCTGCTAGTAATTGGTGCTGTGCCAGTAGAGCACCACCGCCTGGCTCCTGGACTGCAGTCCCAACTCATACTCTGAAAGTCCAGACAACTGCAAGAGCTGAAGAGTTTGCAAACCCCTGTTGTCTTCAGTATCTGATTTTTTTCCTTTTACTTTAATTAGCTGGGAAATGCCCCCCCCCCTTTTAATGTTCTTTAATTTTAGGATGTAAGAGCGAAGTGTGGCTGTGAATATGTGTGTGTGTGTGTGCGAGCACCTATCAGGGCTACACGGGGAAGGCAGCTGAAAATTCCCCCCTGTCTAAACAGCTCTAAATGTTGTCTCATAAAATTACCCACTGAAGTGTGAGTCTAGAAGTCCTGAGACTTGAAATGCTCACCTGTTGCTTTTGGTACTAAAAGTTGCCAAACTTCTGCATATCAAAAGTGTTCTATATTAGAATATCTCTGCTGGGGGGGAAAGGAAAGTGACCACTTAAGAATAAGTCTGAGAAGGAAGCTTTAGAATTGGCTCTGAGATTGTGTTTACACATTAGGTGATAATTTGGTTTCAATATTAAGATATTTACCAGCTCCAAGTATAGATCTTTTGGACTTGGGTAAAATTCTTTAGGTTTACTTATAAATACATTGACAGCCACCTTCTCAGACCCTGCCTTACAATTTATAAGAATCTGTTATTTTTCTATTAATTTTATTATTCAGCTAATTTGATGATCTAATTCCGGTATGGAAACTAGCTTGTTGATGTGACCTTGATTTGATGGTTATATTGCTTTGTTCTTCCTGCCAGGGGGAGGCTGCTGCTCCATGCCAGAAGGTGCCAGGCCTTGTCTTTCTCCCCAGATCAGTGTGCCAGGGCTTTGCTGACCAGTGAAGAGTGATGAGGCTGGCAGAGTCCACATGGCCATGGAGCAGTGGTCAGATGATGGATGACATGCCCATTTGTCACTAGCCACACCACCAGTAGCTTGGACCGGAGGTGCTAGCAGTGTCTTGGATGGAGCTCAGACTGTAGCAGAAGAGTAGCAGCTCTGCCCCAGGTGCCTGGCCTCAGGCAATGGGCACGAGGCCTGCAGAGCAGGGTGTGACAGCCATGCCCCCTGCTTCTTGCCCTGCCTTAGCCTAGTGGTGGGACTCCTCCCAGGGTGATGCTAAAGTGGCCTGGCCCTGAAGGTTTCCCTCCAGTCTTGTGGCTCACCCCATATAGTGTCCTCCCAGAGCTTCCTTTCAATAGCAACATCCCTGCCAGTAGGTGAAGGAGAGAGTGGGGCCTGGTGGAATTCCACCCATCGCATGTTGGCTTGGCTCTGTGAACAGCCAGCCACAGCTTCTCCCTGCATTGTTCCTCTTAGCTCAGGAAGGCAGCAGCCTGTACTTCCCAGCAGCAGCCTGGCCACTCCTCCAGCAGCACCCGCTGACCTACCCAACAGTGCCCTCAGGCTTCCTTTTCTGGCAATCTGGCTTTCGCTTCCAACTGATGCCAACATCAAAGGCAGCTTGCAGGTCTCCCTCCTCCCTCTCTGTTGCTTGCTGCTGTAGACTCCCCTCCTCTTCTGGCAGCAGTGGTGATGCTACTGCTTGCTCCTGCTCCAAGCAATGGCATTGGCCAGGGGCTAGAGCAGCCCTCCCTGCTGTAGGATGCAACTTGGCATCACCCTAACTAATAGGTGATTGGTACCAGAAGGCCTTGGACCCACAGTGGCTGAGTGAGTCCGTTTCTGCACTCCATGCACACAGCTGCATGGCTTGATGCTGCCAGATGTGAAGCCCTTGTCCTCTTTTGCTGGGTGGGGTAAGTGGGGAAGAGAGGATAGCCATGTACCCCATTCTCCCCTCACCCATGCTACTACTTCTACATATGCTCTCCCTCAGTCTCTTTTGGATCCTCTTTCTCTTCTGCAAACTTTCTCCCTCCTTCCCTCCCTGTGGCCTTAGGAGTGCAGCTGGGGCTAACGCTAGGGACCATCTGTTCACACTCAGAGTTACGACACTTGTGTTTTCCCACATGAACTTTCTTGTCAATAAACCTCCCTGGCTGTCAGGGAGATTTTCCTGTGTTTGCTGGACTCTGCTCCCGAGTTATAGAACGTGCTGTATGCTCCCAGTACCCTTGGGGCTTGCTCCTCTGGTCAGGACATCTCCCTTTCAAAGTCCAATTTGGATCCTCCCTGCCATTAAAAAAAAACAAAACAGGACAGCTGGGAAAGTGAGTATGCATCCATTGTGTGAGCAAAATCCCCTGGAGTGCATGCAAACAGGAAGCGGGCTGTTATTGTTTGCATCTTAGTAGCACCTAGAGGCAGCCACTAAGATCAGGACCCAACTATGCTGGGCCCTGGACACAGTAACAGACAGTCCCTGCCCAAAGAGCTTACACTCTAAATAGGCAAGACAGACAAAAGTAACTTGCCTTAGCAAGTCAGAGCTAGGAATAGAACCCAGCCGCTCAGCCCACTGGACCTTGCTGCCTCTCCCCATAGGTAGCTAGTTGCAGGTATAAGCAGGTTGTGCTGTTCACACAGCTGTAAATGTCCACTTGTGCATGCTGCTCCAGGGCCTGGAATGTGCCAGCCTGCCCACTGAGGTGCAATTTGGCCCTTTAGTAGGGTCGAGCTAGCATTGCTGTGCAGGGATGGGAATTGGAGCAGTGCAGCTAAAATTGTGGACAAAGGTCAGAGCTTGGTGAGAATGCTGGGTGAAGGAAAATCCTGTTGCCTAAGGAGAAATGCATGTTTCACACTTGAGTTGACCTTGCAATGAAAGCTTGGTGCTCATTCAATCTGAAACTCATAGAGACAGGCAAATACCCAGCCCTGCCCATGTCCAGCTTTTTACCAGACATGGGCAGGACTGGGTATTTGCCTGTCTCTATGAGTTTCAGACTGAATGAGCACCAAGCTTTCATTGCAAGGTCAACTCAATGTGAAACGGCACACACATTTCTCCTTCGGCACTGGGATTTTCCTTCACCCGGCATTCTCACCAAGCTTGTTGTCTATCTTGTCTATTTTGGCTGTAAACTCTAGAACAGGAACTATGTTTGTACAGCACCTAGCACAATGGGTCCATGATCTTGGCTGACCTCTCTAGGTGCTGGGGGTAATACAGATAATGCAGGTGCAGTGTATGATATACAATAAGATAAAGCCTGCTGTATGGTGTAGTTTTAGTTTCTGTTGATTTTGAATTTTAAAGCACTGCTGGAATAAATTAAGCTCTTCTCTCCCCACAAAAGGTTGTTGTGTTTTATCTGGATTTGCCTTTGGGGTCTGATGAAATCTCAGGGCTGCTGTTCAATTGCTGATGAATGCAAACTCAGCAGACTTGGCATCTTTCTAGACAGAGACGTGGTACAAAGGCCACTGAGATCAGCCATTGCCATCAACGGGCTGTACCACCCATCGGGACAGAGCTGCGGGAACCTGTCTTAGGGGAGCAAGTGTTACAAAGGTAGCCCCTTTTTGGTTAGCACGCTGTCCTGATTTTATTTGAATGCATTAGCTGAGCCAGATGAACCCCTGACTGCAATGGGGTTACCACAGATATGAACTTGGCCCATATTTCATAAGTGTTTGCTGAATGCTTTGGACAAGTAGTGTTCAGCTTAGGAGTTGTTACAAGCTGTTTGCCTTGACTAGTCTTTGCCTGCTCTACACTAGGAGTTGAGATCGAATTTAGCAGCGTTAAATCAATTTAACCCTGTACCCATCCACACGACTAAGCCCTTTTTTTCGACTTAAAGGGCTCTTAAAATCTATTTCATTACTCCACCCCCGACAAGGGGATTAGCGCTGAAATCGGCCTTGCTGGGTCGAATTTGGGGTACTGTGGACACAATTAGATGGTATTGGCCTCCGTGAGCTATCCCAGAGTGCTCCATTGTGACCGCTCTGGACAGCACTCTCAACTCAGATGCACTGTCCAGGTAGACAGAAAAAGGCCTGCGAACTTTTGAATTTCAATTTCCTGATTGGCCAGCATGGCAAGCTGCAGATGACCTTGCAGAGCTCATCAGCAGAGGTGACCATGCAGAGCTCATCAGCAGAGGTGACCATGATGGAGTCCCAGAATCGCAAAAGAGCTCCAGCATGGACTGAACGGGAGGTACAGGATCTGATCGCTGTATGGGGAGAGGAATCCGTGCTATCAGAACTACATTCCAGTTTTCAAAATGCCAAAACATTTGTCAAAATCTCCCAGGGCATGAAGGACAGAGGCCATAATAGGGACCCAAAGCAGTGCCGTGTGAAACTTAAGGAGCTGAGGCAAGTCTACCAGAAAACCAGAGAGGCGAACGGCCGCTCCGGGTCAGAGCCCAAAACATGCCGCTTCTATGATGAGCTGCATGCCATTTTAGGGGGTTCAGCCACCACTACCCCAGCCATGTTGTTTGACTCCTTCAATGGAGATGGAGGCAACACGGAAGCAAGTTTTGGGGACAAGGAAGAAGATGATAATGATGAGGTTGTAGATAGCTCACAGCAAGCAAGCGGAGAAACTGGTTTTCCTGAAAGCCAGGAACTGTTTCTCACCCTGGACCTGGAGCCAGTACCCCCCAAACCCACCCAAGGCTGCCTCCCAGACCCGCCAGGTGGAGAAGGGACCTCTGGTGAGTGTACCTTTTAAAATACTAAATATGGTTTAAAAGCAAGCATGTTTAATGATTAATTTGCCCTGGCATTCATGGCTCTCCTGGATGTACTCCCAAAGCCTTTGCAAAAGGTTTCTGGGGAGGGCAGCCTTATTTCATCCACCATGGTAGGAAACTTTACCACTCCAGGTCAGTAGCACGTACTCAGGAATCATTGTAGAACAAAGCATTGCAGTGTATGTTTGCTGGCGTTCAAACAACATCTGTTCTTTATCTCTCTGTGTTATCCTCAGGAGAGTGATATCATTCATGGTCACCTGGTTGAAATAGGGTGCTTTTCTTAAGGGGATATTCAGATGGGCTGTTTGCCTGTGGCTGAACAGAAATGTTCCCCGCTGTTAGCCACGGGGAAGGGGGAGGGGCTAGCCATGCGCTGGGGGGAGGCAAAATGCGACCTTGGAATGAAAGCACATGTGCTATGTATGTAATGTTAACAGCAAGGTTTACCATGAAAGAGTGTACCCATTGTTCTTTAAAATGTGTCTTTTTAAATACCACTGTCCCTTTTTTTTTCTCCACCAGCTGCATGTGATTCAAGGATCACAGGATCGTCTCCTTCCCAGAGGCTAGCGAAGATTAGAAGGTGGAAAAAATGCACTCGCGATGAAATGTTCTCTGAGCTCATGCTGTCCTCCCACACTGACAGAGCACAGATGAATCCATGGAGGCAGACAATGTCAGAGTGCAGGAAAGCACAAAATGACCAGGAGGAAAGGTGGTGGGCTGAAGAGAGTAAGTGGCGAGCTGAAGAGAGGGCTGACGCTGAAAGGTGGTGGCAGCGTGATGAGAGGAGGCAGGATTCAATGCTGAGGCTGCTGGAGGATCAAACTTATATGCTCCAGCGTATGGTTGAGCTGCAGGAAAGGCAGCAGGAGCACAGACCGCCGCTACAGCCCCTGTGTAACCAACCGCCCTCCTCCCCAAGTTCCGTAGCCTCCTCACCCAGACACCCAAGAACGCGGTGGAGGGGCCTCCGGCCACCCAGCCATTCCACCCCAGAGAATTGCCCAAGCAACAGAAGGCTGGCATTCAATAAGTTTTAAAGTTTTAAACTTTTAAAGTGGTGTGTGGCCTTGTCCTTCCCTCCTCCGCCATCCCTCCTGGTGCTTCTCTCCTCCACCACCCCTCCTGGGCTACCTTGGTAGTTATCCCCCTATTTGTGTGATGAATTAATAAAGAATGCATGAATGTGAGGCAACAATGACTTTATTTTCTCTGCAAGCGGTGATCGAAGGGAGGAGGGGAGGGCGGTTAGCTTACAGGGAAGTAGAGTGAACCAACGGGCGGGGGGTTTCATCAAGGAGAAACAAACAGAACTTTCACACCGTAGCCTGGCCAGTCATGAAACTGGTTTTCAAAGCTTCTCTGATGCGCACCGTGCCCTCCTATGCTCTTTTAACCACCCTGGTGTCTGGCTGTGCCTAACAAGCAGTCAGGCGATTTGCCTCAACCTCCCACCCCACCATAAATGTCTCCCCCTTACTCTCACAGATATTGTGGAGCGCACAGCAAGCAGTAATAACAGTGGGAATATTAGTTGCGCTGAGGTCTAACCGAGTCAGTAAACTGCGCCAGCGCGCTTTTAAATGTCCAAATGCACATTCTACCACCATTCTGCACTTGCTCAGCCTGTAGCTGAATAGCTCCTGACTACTGTCCAGGCTGCCTGTCTATGGCTTCATGAGCCATGGTATTAAGGGGTACGCTGGGTCCCCAAGGATAACTATAGGCATTTCAACATCCCCAATGGTTATTTTCTGGTCTGGGAATAAAGTCCCTTCCTGCAGCTTTTGAAATAGACCAGTTTCTGAAGATGTGAGCGTCGTTTACCTTTCCCGGCCATCCCACGTTGATGTTGGTGAAATGTCCCTTGTGATCCACCAGTGCTTGCAGCAATATTGAAAAGTACCCCTTGCGGTTTATGTACTCGCCAGCTTGGTGCTCCGGTGCCAAGATAGGGATATGGGTTCCGTCTATGGCCCCACCGCAGTTAGGGAATCCAATTATGACCTGCACATTTCCCAGGCTCACTACCCTTGATATCAGCAGATCTTTGATTGCGTTGGCTACTTGCATCACAGCAGCCCCCACAGTAGATTTGCCCACTCCAAATTGATTCCTGACTCAGCAGTAGCTGTCTGGCGTTGCAAGCTTCCACACGGCTATGGCCACTCGCTTCTCAACTGTGAGGGCTGCTCTCATCTTGGTATTATTGTGCCTCAGGGCAGGGGAAAGCAAGTCACAAAGTTCCATGAAAGTGCCCTTACGCATGCGAAAGTTTCGCAGCCACTGGGAATCGTCCCAGACCTGCAACTCAATGTGGTCCCACCAGTCTGTGCTTGTTTTCCGAGCCCAGAATCGGCGTTTCACTGCATGAACCTGCCCCATTAGCACCGTGATGCCCACATTGCCAGGGCCTGTGCTTTGAGAGACATCTGTGTCCATGTCCTCATCACCCTCGTCACCACGCTGATGTCGCCTACTCGCCTGGTTTCGCTTTGCCAGGTTCTAGTGCTGCATATACTGCTGGATAATGCGCGTGGTGTTTAATGTGCTCCTAATTGCCAAAATGATCTGAACGGGCTCCATGCTTGCCATGGTATGGCGTCTGCACAGAAAAAAGGCGCGGAACAATTGTCTGCCGTTGCCCTGATGGATAGGGAGGGGTGACTGATGACATGGTTTACAGGGTTGGCTTACAAGGAATTAAAATCAACACAGGGGGTGGCTTTGCAAGAAACTGAATGGCCTCCTCAAGGATAGAACTCAAAACTGGGTTTTGCAGGCCGTTGATTTCACAGTGGGAGGGAGGAGAAAATGAATACAAAAGAAATCTGGTCTATTTCTTGTTTTGAGCTACTTCATCTATCTTTATACATCTTGCTGGCAGCAGACTGTGCAGTATGACCTCTAGCCATCATCATCTCCTGGGTGCTCGGCAGAAGACGGTGCAGTATGACTGTTGGCTACCATCTTCTGCTGGCTGCTGATTAAAAGACAGTACACTGCCGGTAGGACTCAATCGCTATGAGATGAAACTTAAAAGGGAAATGACTTGGCTGAGTCACTCACATGGTTGCCCAGGCGCCCCTGACCTCATTGAGGTTGGTTAAAAGAACACCCAGGACTATGTCAATGACAGCTACAGGTCATACTGCACTGTCTGCTGCCAAAAGGCAATAAACTGCTGCTGTGTAGCAATGCAGTACCACGTCTGCCAGCACCCAGGAGACATATGGTGACGGTTAGCTGAGCGGGCTCCATGCTTGCCGTGGTACAGTGTCTGCACAGGTGACTCAAGAAAAAAGGCACAAAACGATTGTCTGCCCTTGCTTTCACGGAAGGAGGGAGGGAAGGGGGGGGCCTGACAATATGTACCCAGAACCACCTGCGACAATGTTTTAGCCCCATCAGGCACTGAGATTTCTACCCAGAATTCAAATGGGCGACAGAGACTGCAGGAACTGTGAGATAGTTACCCACAGTGCAACGCTCTGGAAGTAGACGGTTGCCTCGGTACTGTGGACACACTCCGCTGACTACATGCACTTAGAGCATTTGTGTGGGGATACACACAATCGACTGTATAAAAATGCTTTCTACAAAACCGACTTCTATAAATTCGACGTAATTTTGTAGTGTAGACATACTCTCTGATTATTATTCCAAGTGTGGCTGGCAACCTACAATTGTTCCAACTCTGATTGGGTGACTAAGGCCCTGATTCAGCAAACCTAACTTTAAGAACTTGCAAAATGTGGTTGCAGGCAAAGGGAGTAAACATGTGCTTAAAATCAGGCATGTTCTTAAGCAGCTTCCTGAATGAGGGCCAGAGTCAAGCGGAATAAGGAATAAAGACTAGCAAATCAGACTCTCCTGGTGCGCTTTCTGAAGAATCCAACTCGTGAAAACTTTGTGGATGTCTGAACTGTTTCACAATTAACCCCCTCTCCCAGGGCAGCTGGGTGAATAACTGTGATTCAGAAGTGATGCAAATCACAGTAAACAGAAACCAGCACACTAATTCACCAAAATATTTGGAGTCCAGTTTTTTCCTGTTCATTCAGCTCTGCTGATCACCCCGACCTCCCTGTCCAATAGTCAGCCAGCTTGTGGCCCTGTCTCTTGGCTCCCTCTTCACACTGGCAGCTGATTATCTGAATTCACCAAACAAATGTGATGTTTCTCTTTGGATAATTGGGATCCTACAGTACTGGGAAGAGAATAACAGGAGAAGAAACTATCCGATATCGGTGAAGCATAGGGTGGGACAAACTCTTAACTAGTACTAAGCTGATAACTAGGCATTTTTGCCTTTTCATCTATTTCAGAGAATGCTGTTAAAGGGGCGAAGGGCTGCTAATACAGCTAGTCTTGTTTCTGCATCTTGTTTCTGCATTTCCTGAATGATACTGTTTGTTTTGCTGCTGCTCCTCCTGCTGCTGCCACTCACTTGGCTCCGGCTTCCCCTAGACAGAGATTGCTGCTTTGCTAATAAGCCGCAGAGTGACTTTCTCTGTCTGGTGCTGGCCATCAGATTCCAGGGAGTCTCCAGGGTCACATGGTCAGCTGACTCTCTGAGCCCAAGAGTCCAGTTTCTGCCAAGAGAAACGGAAAAATCTGGTGCAGCAGGGCCTGGAAAAAACAGCAAGACGAGTGTCTAGTTAACCCTTCCCTGGCCTGTCTGCTCTCCTTCCACACTTGAAAGCCAAAGGACTTTGCTTTTCTAGCCCTTTTCTAGCCCTAAAATTCAGATGCTTTGCCCCACCTCTGTGACAGTCCCTAAAAGCTGGGTTTAATGTAAGATTTCCATTGTTTCCAGGGAGCGAGTATTCCCAAAATATTTTAGCACATTCCCTGCCTAGATCCCAGAAGGGCAAAGGGCAGGGATATGAAAAATCATTTTTAAAAAGCAATTCTGCTGCAGCTTTTCTGACCCCCTATAAGATAACAGTTCGCATTTCCCCTGAGCCCAGGGCAAAGATCTTATCTGACACCAACTGATCTGCGTATCCCTGGTGTAAATCCTGGAGTCTTGCATTGTGTGGCATGATGGGAAAAGCTAAAGGGCAGCTGCAGCGCTGCAGAACGCAGCAGCTGCACTATCTGGCTACCGCAGGGGCCAGAAATGCAGAGAGCATTTCCAAGGCTATCTGTGAAGGTGAAATGGTCTGGAAAGATCCGGGATACCATGTGGTAGGATACTTAGTAGGGTTTCTTTCTGGTATTTGCATAGAGCTGCTGGGCTGGAGAGAGGGCGGTGTGGTCTGAATGCCTTGCTATGAGTACGCACATGTACATTTCCATTGTTTCCAGGGAGCGAGTATTCCCAAAATATTTTAGCACATTCCCTGCCTAGATCCCAGAAGGGCAAAGGGCAGGGATGTGAAAAATCATTTTTAAAAAGCAATTCTGCTGCAGCTTTTCTGACCCCCTATAAGATAACAGTTCGCATTTCCCCTGAGCCCAGGGCAAAGATCTTATCTGACACCAACTGATCTGCGTATCCCTGGTGTAAATCCTGGAGTCTTGCATTTGTGTGGCGTGATGGGAAAAGCTAAAGGACGGCTGCAGTGCTGCAGAACGCAGCAGCTGCACTATCTAGCTACCGCAGGGGCCAGAAATGCAGAGAGCATTTCCAAGGCTATCTGTGAAGGTGAAATGGTCTGGAAAGATCGCGGGATACCATGTGGTAGGATACTTAGCAGGGTTTCTTTCTGGTGTTTGCACAGAGCTGCTGGGCTGGAGAGAGGGCGGTGTGCTCTGAATGCCTTGCTATGAGTACGCACATGTACATTTCTGTTTAATACATGCCATAATGAGACACAAGATATTATTAGCCTGCAGTCATGCCCCCCTCAGGCTATGATCGCTACAACTCTTGCAAGCCAGGCTGGGACAAGCCTTGTCAATGCTAGGAGAACCCCTAGAAACACCCCAGAAAGTGGAGTTAGTGATTCAGTAGCGAGACTCCAGTATGAGTCAGTATTGAACCAAGTCACCCGAGGGGCTTTCCTTTGGGCATGCAATGAAACTGACCGCTTGCCTCTACTGAGCATCTCATTGCATTTTTCATGGCCTGGCCAGTGCCAAGGTAGATAATTGCACTGGTAACCAGTGATGACCTACGTTCCTCCTACAATTTCAACCTCTTATGGTATTTTCCACTTCCTGTCACAAACTGGCGCCTCATTGTTATTAAGCCCATGACCCCAGTATTTGAATGCCTCCTGACCACTAATGGATTTAGCATACCCCACACGCTTCCCTGGGAGGCAGGGAAATACAATGCCCATTTAACAGAGCCACAGGGTAGAGTAAATGGTCACACAGGAAGTCTAGGGAAGAGCTAGGAATAGAGGATAGGTTTCTTGAGTCCGTTCCGTGTGCCTTGTAATAACATTGGAGAACTCGATGTTTCTAGCACTAAAGTGGCTATAATGGGCTGCGTGTGAACTGCTGTCTGGGAGAGGCTAGCCCCCAGCCCTGCCCCTTCCACCCGAAGCCCTGCCCCTTCTATACCCCCGGAACCCAGAGCTCCCCACCCCGGCCACCAGTCCCCACCCCAGGCTGGCTAGTGCCTGCAGCCCCACCAGCCCCAGAGTGCCCGGAGGGAAAGCATGCGGCAGTGCCACTATAGCCTCCCCGTCCCTGGAGCGCCAGGAGGGAGAGTGTGTGGCACCTCCATAGCCCCAGGACGGGGGGTAGCGTGGCCCCTGCCCCTGAAGCCCAGTGGCACTGCTGAAGCGGGGCCCTGGGGGTGGAGAGTGGGCATGGCCACGCCTGGCTGTTTGGGAGGCACAGCCACACCCAGCCTCCCCTACCCGCCGCCCATGGTGGCTATGTATTAAGAGTACTATTGACAGATGTGCTGCAGCTGGTGTTCCAGCCATGTGCACATGGACTGACTTCCTGGCGGTTATTCCAAAGTCTTCCCCCTGCAATCTGTGCTCCTCCTTCCAAGTTACACGCAGGTTGGAGGGTCATTCTAGTGGGGTCCTATGGGTAGTGGGTAATGGAGGCTGGAGGAGGCTAAGCCTCCCCAAACCTCCACTAATGCTCCCCGCCGTAGCCCCAGGGCCAGGCCACAGTGGGGATCAGAGCTCTTCCAGGCAGCCTGGGCTTAAGCCTAATTGGACAGGTGGGCCTCAGGGCTCCTCTGGGCACCAGCTGGCCAGCAAGAGCAGGGGATGGAAGGGGCTGAATGGGGCTGGGTCCTCAGACAGAAGAAGCAGGGCAGGGGGCTAGCCTCCCTCATGGGGGATGCACGCGCCGCCCATATGTGGTCCCCACTATACCATCCTCCCTACTGCTAGTTTCTTCCTTCTATCAAGTGGCAGCTCTTAATGCAAATGAGAACACCCCAGCACATCAGTTATTGCCTCTCTCGCTGATCTCTGTTCGAAGGCCATGCGAAACAAACGGGCCCACCAGCATGCCCTAAAAGTCAGCAAATCACAGCTGTACCAGACCACAGGTAGAAGGGCATTCGGGAACCCCTTGCAGCACCCGCTCCAGTCTATCAAGAGGGATTTCTGCTCACTACAGATGTGGTATATATCATGAGCAGAGAGGTGATCTCTCAGGCAGGACGGTTTCAGGGCAAATCATAATGAATCATCATTTCTGGGAGGTTTTCTTGGGAGAGAGCTGTGCCGGAGGAATGAACTGTCCCTCTAATACAGGTAACACTGGATAACAGTCACCCCCCACCAGTCCTTGGTCTTAATGCTGCCACATCTGTGACCTGAGTTTGAGCCTTGTTCCCTGGCCCACAGAACTTCAAAAGATAAGGAGGCAGATGCCCAGTCCTGGAGAAAAGGGAGTAGCTTGTGGTGCTCACTGGATCCTTGCCTGTCCCCTTAAATAATAATGGGCATAAATTCTATACGTACAACCCTGTCATCTCAGCTAGAGCTTGGTGGCTGCAGCCATGGTGCATGGTGAACCTGAACCCAGGAGTTCAGGGAGGCACTTGGAGGATCACTGGCGTTGGTGCAGGCAGCTCAGGGCTATGTGCACTTGCCAACGGAGATCAGTATGATCATCCCCATTTTACAGATGGGGAAAACTGAGGCACAGAGTGGGGCTGTGACTTGTCCAAGATAAGGGCAGCGGAAGGACCAGGACTAAAACCCAGCTCTCCTGAAATCAGGGAAGTGCTCAAACCACTAGGTGACTGCACTTGGATGCTTGGTCGTGACCATGTGCAGTGGCGCTTCTGGCAGGGGCTTGGGCTTTGCCAGGTGGATTGAGGGCAAGAAGCAATAGAATGACCAGTGGGCATGTGTACACAGTGCATTGCTAGAGCCAGCCCTGTCACTGACCTGGAAGAGTGTCTGCCCTGGGACTGCCCTGCTACCATGTCAGCGTCCTGATCACCCAGCCTCTCAGGTGGGATGAGCACCTTCCAGTGCCATAGACAACACGATTCCAACCCCATCCTCCTGATTGGCCTTCTGACTAGCCTTTGGAGAACTCTCCCCTCTCACCAAACTCTTCTCGGCGCTAGTATCCCTCCTCCTCCTGGCTGGGCTGCGACTGCATTGTGTTACCCTCATACCAGGCACAAGGAAGCCTCCTCTCCCCGCTCTTCAGGGATGACAACTAAAGTGAAGATGAGCGTTATGATCTAAGTGGTGGTGTTAGGTGTATGTACACGGCACCAGTCACTTGAATGGCTCAGCATGGAGTATATATTTAGGAGAGGTGTATAAACATGGACCGGAATCTGTGCTGGCAATCCCGGAGTTCCGCCACTTATGCTTATTTACATATTTATTAAGCCACCTGGTTCTCCACAGCCGTGTAATGATGCTTTTCACTGCAGCAAAACAAAGGTCTGGCAGCCGGCTTCCAGGAGCCCAGTATGGCAGAACCGTGAGGACACTTACACTGATACGGCAACAGGAGGCAGCTAGAAATTAGCTGCCCTAGAAATTAACCACAAAAAATGCCCCTTCCTGGGCAGATCCCTGTTAACGCCCTCCTCTCCCCTCACTCACTTCTGCCTTCTCAGAAGTGCCTCTAGGGACATATCCCAACATGCACACGGCACAGAAACCTGTCTTAAACTACTCTGGCAGGAGTGTCTAGTAGTTAAAGCAGGCGATCAGCATTCTCCTCCCAGCTTGGTCACTGAACTCTGTGACCTGCAAGCTCATGTGCTCTGTGTGTTGGTCATTCATCTGTACAATGGGAATAGTGATACTTAGCTGTGTGAAGCACTTTGCCAACTCTGGAGGAAAGGCATTGTGCCCCTTTAAGGTAGTTATCTGGTCTCCATCACCAAAGTACCTGAGCACATCACAGCCTTTACTGTATTTACCCCCCTGTGAGGAAGGGCTGGGCCATGATGCCTTTTGTATGGATGCAAAACTGAAGAGCAGAGAGCCAGGCCTGGATGCACAAATGGAATTAGGTGGTTAAGTCCAGTTTTGGCTTCACTGTGATGCACCAAATCTCCCACTGCACACTGCAGGTGTCTAATCTCACTCCATGCTGGAGGTTTCATGTTTCAACCTCTGGGCACATGCACTGCTGCCTCCCTCTAGGGACCCAGGCACCCATGTCCCACCTGAGATGCCAGCGGGAGTCCGGTACTAGGGGCAGACAGGCATTTGGCCGCCTGCATTGCAGGCAGGGCCCCAGCTGGTAGGCAGCTCCTGAGCGCAATGCTATCCTTCTGTCCAACCCCATCATCTAGGTGATTTGTCCATGGTCACGCGAGGATTCTGACCCCAGATCTACAAAGCCCAGGTGAAGGCTCTAACCACTGGGCCATCCTCCCTCCCTGGTAACAGTGCTGGAGAGAGCCTCTGAAAACACATGACCATCGTGTAGTATGGGCTATTGGAAAGTGCTCAGCCTTGGCCTAGCTCTGCTGCTCTTTAAGCCAGTGGGCATTTGGCTACCTAGCAGTGCTGAGTGCTCTTGATAACCCCACATATTTATTACAAATGGGATTTCAGCTCTGGATCAGAGGTGCCTTGAACCTCATGGGAGACAGGCACCTAAGTGACAAGCACACAGTCACCCATGAAGCCTATGGTAGAATGGGGAATTGAACCCTGGTGCCTCAGGCCTGCGCTAACACCTCAATCACTGGGCCTAACTTCACAACCGGCAGAGCTTTGCTCTTTGAACACAGGGCTATTTCTGGAGATACCACAGTAGCCAAGGGAGTTATTAGCAGCCAAGTCATTCCTCACCCACGGAAAAGGAGAAACAAAAGGACAAAGAGGTGATGAAATTTGCTCAAGAGCATACAACAGGTCAGCAGTAGTGCAGTGGGAATAGAACCAGGTCCCCTGATACCCAGTCCCATATCCTAGCCACAAGACCACACTCTCTCCTGATGGGCTTTAATTCAGGCCTCTACAGATGTGCTGAATCTGGTGGTGTGGGATCTCTCAGATATTGAATACCAGCCCTGACATTCCCTTGGACATCAAATCCAAATGCAGATAAAAGAACCTGGGGCTGGCAGGGGGATAATGTAATTTATTCTCACTAAAGTCTCAAGGCTGGTATTCAAACAGCCAAAAATCAAGTAAAAAACCCAAGTCTACACTATCTAGCAGGGTTTTTTTAGTTGAGTCCAATTCATAACATACTTCTTGCACCACAGTCTTAGAGATAAGGGATTGAATTCTGCTGTTATTTGCATATGTGCAACTCTGCTGACATCCAGCTGGTTTGCCCCAATGCAAGACTTGACCCATCAACTGCAAAATTTACTAGACAAATTAAACCATTTGTGAAACTGGTAGTAATAATCTATTGCTGTGAAGCATGGGATTCTCTAGCTGGCTTGATAATACTTGCTTGTGATATGATTGTCCCTACAAAAAAGGCCCCCAGCTCTTTTCAGTCTAAAATTACTTTTAGTTTAGACTAAGCAAAAACAACAACAGGAAAATGGAAAGTAAATGGAAAGCCTCCATTAAAAGAGTGCAATATGTGGGTCTCCTCTCTGCCACACTGCAGCAACTTGGAGAACAAAATGGCTGCCCACTCTGCAGGCGGGTGAAGTTCTTAGAAATGGAAAGGAGCAGCACAAAGCAAACAAACGCACCAGGTTTCATCGGCACATGCACCACAATGACACAGAAACTCATTGGATTAGGCTAGCAGGTGAGTAGTTGTGCATGTGGCAGGAAATGCATTTGACTGCCTGTCTGCGTGGGGTGGAGGGGTAGGAATAGGTGAGGAAGGTTGGGGGTGTTTGAAGGCTAGCGGGCAGGGTTTGCTTTTGTTGGTTTGGTTTTTTACTTTTGCTTATTTGATGTGTTGGGAAATAATTCTAAACCATGCCAAGTTTCCCCTGGGGCCGGGATTATCTTGGTGAAAGGAATGTTTAAAGGTAATGCACCTTTCAAAGGACTTATGAGTTGAGCTGCTGTGGTTTAGTTTCTCTAGTGAAGAATACACACATAAGACACTAATTATCTAGTGATTCCATTCGATTTTTTTTAAGCGCACCTGTTGATGTGCAATCTCCAAGATTACTTGTTCAAATTGGGTGGAATTTCTCTCTCTACAGAACACCAGCAAAGGGCATGTGCCCTGCTTAAGTCCCAGTTAAACCCTGAGGGCTTGTATGGGGCCTCTCACCCCATAAGACAGGCACAGGGGGCAACGCAAGCTTCACATGCCCAAGATTGCCTCACTCCACCCTTTGCCTCACCTCTGCAGTGTAGGGCTGCCTGGTAGCAAGGAGGAAGCTTAGTTCCGTGCCCATCCAGTCTCTGGTCCCTCTGCTGCCTTTGGTTTATTAACATATAATATTGCTCTGTTATGGTCATTTACACCTCGGGGGTCAGCTATATGGATAGCTCCTTTGACTTCCAGAGAGCCATGATCTGGGGTCTTGAACGAGATCAGACCGGGGGTGGCTGGTCCCTCCCACTGCTCACACCACTGCAGCTGCCCTGCTGTTTTCAGTGCATTAGATCAAACAGCGCTTGCGTGGGTAAGTCCAGCCGAGCTGGAACTGATACCTTCGGCACCAGTGGAGTCATGTCGTGGTTGACTCTACAACTGGTGCAGATTGCTTCTGCCAATGCACTGCCTAGTGCGCTGCTGGGAGAGTGGGAGCATGGAGACACAGCTCTGCCCACACATCCACTGCACCAGCCTGGAGGAGGAGCCCTTCCCCATGTGCTGTCGCCTGCAATACATCCCCATGTTCCCCAGTGCAGACCCTTAGGGCGAGTTCCAATCTTGCCTTCAGCTATGACTCAGGCAAAGTCCCATGGATTTCAATGGGAGCTGTGGATGGAAGAGCACCAACCATGAAGTCTTCAAGGCCGTGCAAGAGCAGGCCTATGTCTGCACAGTAAACCAGTTCAGCGGCTTCTTGCATCCTCAAGGAACAAACAACAGAAACAACTTCAATTTGTGTGACACCAGGCTTTGGATCAATCTCAATTCAGTAACAGATTTGCACAAATCAGGGGGAAAAATCATTTCAACAGGAAAAAAAAACAGTCTTTTGGGGGACTATGTCATCATCTGACAAAACTAAAGGAAAAACCATTCCGTAGAGCTAGATCCGAGTGACTGATAGGCAGCCCTAAACTGAAATGACATTGTTTATGAATGCATCATTCAGAGCCGAAAGGTCCGTACACAAAGATAAACAGGAATCTGAGTAAACCTGGCAGCCCTTTAAAAGATATTAATAATGTGCTGTACACGTCAATCAAGGCCTTCTGCAATCTCCCTGCAGGTAACAAACACTGACAGCCAGGACTGTAAATAGTGACACCACGAGAGCCTTCCCTGGTGTTATAGGCTCAGAGATCTATGGCCAAATTCTGCCCTCATGTACTTCACCCAGCTGTTGACTTTAGTGGAGGTTGCCTGGAGGCCAATGAAGGCAGAATTAGACCCACGCAGTAGATACCATGGTGACGAGTGCAATATAGATAACGTCTCTCTGCCTTTCAAGTTATTATCGGGTACAGGGGTTAGCAGGCCACGAGGCCTCTGGTAGCCAAAGAGATACTAGGAGACTAGTGAAATGGGGCCTTTGTGGCGGGGTTGTGTCTAAAGCAGGATGGGTTGTTATGGGGCGTGGTTGGGAAGGAGGCCATGGAGGGATGGAGTGTGCATGGTCCTTAGCAATGACTCCCATAGATTTGGCTCTGTATTTGAACTGCAGGATATTTTCCCTATAGTCAATGCTTTTTCAGGCTCCCCACCACCTTTAATTTGTCATATGAATGCTGGCGGTTTGAGTGTCTTCGGTTTTGTTTCCGTGGGAGTCCTGAAAGCAGGACAAGCATTGTTATTTCAGGTTGAGGGTCACAAATAAGAAGGGGAAAGTTTGGAAGTAAAAGCCCTCCCTATTCGTATGAGCTGTGAACCTCAGCCAAAGCTCTAGCCCCTGGTTTTGCCATTTCTAGAAACGAGTCTCTCCTGCAGATTTATTCCTGACACCAGCTCTCAGGGTCCAGGGCTGGGTGAAATGCACAGGGGAATGCAGAAGAAAGAATCTCTCTCCTTCCCCCGCAGGCAAAGATCCAAACCTCTTGGGTCTGCAAAAGTGTGTTGGAAATCTTGCAAGAGCAGGCTCCCTCGAGAGATTTTCTGCAGCTTCCTCGTTCTCGTCAGGCAGGAAATACCAAGCCAACAGCTTCTTGCATTACTTCAAAACTTCCACTTTTGGGACTGGCTGGAATCTGGACAGCAGAGGCCCAGATGGGAGCAAACCCAATGGGGAGAGGTAATCAGCCCTTGGGAAGCTCTCTGAGGTTTCTATTCATGGGCAGAGGGCGGGGTTTATATGAACTGCTTCACCCATCCCTATGGACGGTGAATATTCTGCTCACTCTGTGCCTGATGTGTAACCCCTGTAAGAGTGACGTCTGGTTGCCCTTAGCACAGACATTTTCATAGGAATGAAGCCACAAGTGCATTGAAATTCCATGTCATGCACATTGCCGGGAAAACATCCATTTCCGAGCTCAAGCCATGCTAAAGCAATATAACCCTTCTGGTAGGCATTAGCAGCAGCCACCGGCTTCGGATATCTAGAGGAGCCAACTAACAAATACCATCGGCTCATGTATCCACCCAGAAACCTGGGAAAAGCAAAATACTTCCCATGGGTGCCCTTAAAAGACAAGACTTCCCCTCTCCCAAGCACAGAGTCTGTGTTTGAAACAAGGAAAACTTTACTAGGGGAAAAAGGGAACATAGTCTCACCTCGGAAAAGCCAGCAGTAAGTCAATACTACGTCTTGCTGTATGGATCCCAAGTAAGACTTCCTTCCCCAGGGCTGTCTTTGGCAATAGTCTTTAAACTCAGTTTTCTGCCTGCAGCCTGTTTTCCAATACGGCGCTGTGCTTTCAATGGGAGGGGTTGATCTGCACAAGTGCTGAGCACCCACAGCTGCAATGAAAGTCAACAGGAGCTGTGCTGGAGTATATGAAGTGCTAGACAACATTATGTCCTCTGAAAAACCTGCCCCTAGTCATCTCAGATTGAGCACCCAAAATCAGTGGAAATTTTTTATCTTAATCTCTCAGTGCCTCAATGTCCCACCTATAACACTGAGATGATCCCCCCAACACACACCTCACCGCAGTTTTGGGAAGAGAAATCAACAGTTGTGAAGCACTCAGATACCACAGCGGTGAGCGCCAGAGGAAAGCCCATGAGGAAATTCTTAATTCTGTCTTCGGAGCGGAGTTGAATAGTGTGCAGTAAATAAGGCTGGGGTCACACACCAGATAATGAGGAGAAAACAAAATATTGACCAGCTGCTCATTCAGTGAGTTCTGTCCCTCCTCTGTGCTGAATGAGGCAGGGATCCTGTGGGATCAGTAGTATGTGAGCCTATAATTAAAGCCTGTATCATAATGCGTATGCACAAGAGGGGCGAATTGAGGTTGCATGGGTAACCTGAATTCTGGCATTTCCTAAGTCTTGAGGGCTCGACTCTGCAACCTCAGTAATGCTCGTTAGAAGTGGTGTTTTTGTGTGTAAATATTATTTATATTCCAGTGGTACCTAGAGGTCTCCATTATCTACCTGTGGCACATCAGAGGTTGGTCTCCTTTGGTTGTATTACTTGTGCTCTAATTTCGGTTGTTGGGTTTAGTGTGTGGTTGGTGCCAGTGGCCTGTGATATCCAGAGGTCACACTAGCTGATCTGGTGGTCCCTTCTGGCCTTAGACTCCTGGACTCTATGGCAATGAAGACCAGGGCCATATTGTGCTAGGCACTGTACAAACTTACAGGGAGAGACAGCTTCTGCCCTGGAGCACTTCTGCTCTGAATAGACAAGACAAACAAAGGGTGGGAAAAGAACTATAAGCACAGAGGGGTGACGTGAGTTGCCCAAGCCCACACGTCAGGTTGGTGGCAGAGCTGGGAGTAGTAGCATGTAGGTCTGTTGTGTTCTGCTCCATCCACTGGGCCACACTGCCTCTCAACGTAAGGGGCTTTTCCCACCTCACTGTATTGGGCATTGAATTGGGACCTATGTGAAGGGTGAAGTCTGGTGAGAACGCAGCTCCATGCTGGACTTCCAGATCCACATTTCTATGGGACCATAACCCCAGTTACTCCACTGTACTCAACTGAATGGCTCCAGATTGATACCAGTGCAGAATCTGGCTGTACATGCCTGACCTCCACCCATAAGCATCCCAGCATTACACCTGAGAGCTCGGCCGTGCTGTGCTTGGCCTATATGGCTCCTTCTCGTGTGCCACTTTCATTAGCGCTTAACCCAATACATTGCATAGTATGTTATGATCTGAGCAAGAGATGCCATGCAAAATGTGTTTAACATTAAACCCCTATTATCAAAACCCAATCACGCCCCCCAAAGCTGCTTTCTCCAGCCAGAGCTGGAAGAAAGATTTTCAAAAAGAAAGTTCAAAAGCTGATTAGAGATAATAAGGTAGGTGCCACCATGGAGCTGCGAACATTTCCAATCCGTCTATTGATCTGCACTGCAGTTCATTAGTGCTCACCAGGTAGAGCCTGTACTGCCTTTAGAAAGTGCTCCAAGCGGGAACAAAAAAATCAGGGGAAATCCTGTAATGCTGCAGTGCAGGGCTGAGCCAGGGAGGGAACACTGGGTAGATCTGCTTTGGGGAGCACAAGAGTGAAATGCTAGTAATGTTGTAAGGCACGCCTGAGCCAGGGAGCACAGATCCAGGGGAGCTTGGATAATGTTGCAGCACAGATCCAGGCTGCAGCGGGTGGGTGGGACAATAGGAGACAGTCCTGCCCTCCAGGGATGATCAGCCTCTTGGATCAATGTTTCTTTGTCTTGCCACCCTGTCTCTTTCATGCTGTATTTCCTCCCGCCTTCCTGTTCCCCCTCCCCCTATCTTTGCACCATTTTCTTCTGGGGTTTCAGGGGAAAAGCAGGCATCCCTGCTGTGGGACACACTTCCTGCTTGGAAGATGGTGCAGATGGCCCCCTGCTCTCAGCAACTCCTGCTCAGCCCCAACTGGAAGGTAGTGAAAAATCACAGATGTGTTAGTTAGTAGGGATGGGCCTGAACTGCAGAGTCAGAGCCACCATTGAACATTCCTGAAATCCCAGGGACGGCTGGATCCAGACCCAGCTCCGAGAAACCCAGCTCCAACCTCTTGAGAACCTCCAAGGTTAGCAGGAGACCCTGAAGTTGGAAGCATGGGCACATGGAGAGCCAGTGCAGTGAGCTGGGCGCTACCATGATGTGCTCACCCCAGCAGCAGGCTGGGCGATTTGCAATAGTCCAAGCTGGAGGTGACAGACACACATCACTGTGGCCAGGCCCTTGTGTGAGGGGAAAGGGCAGCCAGAGATGACAGAAAGTCTTTCTAGCTACTGCTAGCTCTGTATGCAGGTACATTGATGTGCCCATCAGGACCCAGAGGCCTTGCCGATGAGAGGACAGATGCCCTCACCGGTGCGTGGTCAGCAGTTCACATGACTCCCCTAAGTGCTTCCCCTTCCAGTGAGCGACACTGCTCAGTGTGTGGGCTCAGTTTGAGCCAGCTGCTCTTGGTCCGCGTCCTTGTCAGTCCCAGGCATTGCACCGTTTGTGTGGCTGCGCCAGTCACACCTGCTGGGAAGAAGACGTAAGCTGGGCATTGTCAGTGTGTTGGTGTCAGCCTGGCTCATAGGATCTCCTGACTTCTACAAGAGATTTCATGGACACACTTAAAAGAGAGGCACTAGGATAGATCCCCCAGCACTCTACATGGAAGGGCTCTGGAGCAGGTGCCTTCACATTTCTCTGGGAGCAGCTCAAGGAAAATGACCAAGCCAGGTGGTGTGAGCAAGACAACAACAGCTGTTGGCCAGAGTGTGGAAGGCAGCTGATAGGCCCAGCAGGGTGAACACAAATGTTTGCCGCTTACCCACGGCCATATGAAGCTCACCCTTCAGTCTCACCATGGCAGGCTCTGTGCCCTTGTCCTGGTATGACACTCAACAGTGAGGCAGTTCAGGATGTCTGTGGAGGGCAGGTGCTGGTACAGCTTGGTCACCACTTTCTTCTCACCTTCACAATGGTGTAACCCAGGTGAGAGTGGGTGTCTACCCCACAGAAGTGGTGAAAGGGTTAATGTGGGCCTAGGAAGGTCAATTAATCCACCTGACCGCACCTGGAGGGTGGGCCAGGCCCAATTAAAGATGAATCCCAGGTGGGGAGAGGCTGGGCATGGCTATGAAAAGAGGAAGTCTGGAGCACAGGGGGCTGCAGGGAGAGAGGAAACAGTCTCTCCCTTGGTGACAGAGGATAGAAAGACCGGAGGAGACAGGAAGGCTCCTGAAGGACGAGGAGGAAGATGCAAGTTCCTGTGGTTGACCCTGACTCGAGGGCAGGAACTGGACCTCTGGGAAGAAGTCCTGGGAGATGCAGATTGTTACAAAGAGCCCAGAAAAGGGTGGGGAAAAGGCCTGAAGAAAGGCTAATGGCAGGAAGGAAGGGTCCCTAGGTTGAACCCCAGGTAGAAGCTGGCCTGGGTTCCCCTCCCAGCCACTAGGAAAGTGGCATGATGGACTGACATAAAGGGCAAAGGACAATTTAAAGCCCTGGAAGAAAGATGTAAGGACCATGAGTCTGCAAGCTGGGGCTAAGGAGCAGATGTAAGGATGTTAGATTTTGTCCTGGACTTTCTACTGCTCTGGAAAGAGTGGACCTAAAATCTGCCTTGGCCAGAGAGTGAGAAGAAGCAGACTACCATAGCATGGGTGTGACCGTTGAGAGGGGGCGCTAGAGAGGAAAGAGTTGCTATGTCAGCCCCAGCCATGAGGGAGTGCACCAACGGTGAGTCCACACCAGGAATGGGAGGTTGGAGGAAGTATCAAGGGAGTCTGGTGGCTTTGAATGATGGCTCCCCGTTGAGAATCAGCCTGGTTGTTGACCATTTCAAGATGGCTGGCAGGTAGATTGTCTTCTTGGGAGGGTTAATGATTTCGGAGAGTGGATCCATGTCCACCAGCTGTAAGAGGCATGGATTCATTTCACACATGGTGGCCTCATGACTCCCGGGGCATCTGTTTGCACAATCGGAGCACATTCCATTACAGTGGCCGATGTGTGCACAGCCCTCCAGCTTGGTTTCTTCAGACTTGGCAAGATCGCCTCTGCCATAGGTAACCTTAATCTACAATGCGCTGTTAACTGGGCTGAATGTGCATGTTCTGCGCTTACAATATGGAAAGTACAACAGCAAGCAGTCTCTCCTTGGAAATGAGGCCCTTTATCAGGCCCACTGTATGTGCAAGGAACTTTCTTTTCGGCTTTTATTTTGTTTAAAATTTCCCAGGAATTTATCAGTGTTTATTACAAAAATTAAAAAAATGTGGGAAAACCGATGCAAAAAATTAACTTCACAGTCTTCTAAGTTAATATTGGGGGTTAATATTGGAGCACAGGGGGCCCAGGTTTCTGAGCTACCCTCTCTCCTTACGGAGCAGGGAGAGCTGTGTTCCAGCGCTTTGCGTGGGGATCTGTAAAAACGAAATAATAGCTTTTGTAAAGCCGGGGAATTGTCAGCGAAAATTGGTTAAAAAACCAGTTAAAGTTGTTCAGTTGAACTCCCCCTCAACACAGACAGACACCCACAGACACATGTATAATAGGCTAGATTCTGATCTTACACCAGTTTTACACTGGTGTAACTCCATTCGCTTCAGAGGCATTCCTCTGAATTTAAGTGAGAGGGAGCAGAAGCAGGCCCTTTTGTTCGCCATTTTGAAAGGGGGCACTGCTCATACACCCCTGCCGGTCACCCGGGAGCCATTCACACTTTTGCAAAGTGAGTGTAACATGCTACACTGATGTATTTTGCATACACCTTACCCAGGGGAGCAGGGCAGGCAGAAACAGGCCCAGGGTGATGTAAGAGTTTGATTTGGTCCCCCTTCACCTTTGCAGGAGGCACACCCCTCTTGGGGAACAGCCAGAGCAGGAGCAATTTCTGAAATAGCAGAGCACTATTTTTACCCAGCAGTCCATAGCAAAGCCGTGTAACGTTGCACCAGTCGTGTAAATCACAGGCAGCTCTGAGTTGTGGGTGTGGCATGCAACAGTGTGTGGAATGAAGGCCACAGAAAGATGATACACTCTGTGGTCCAATCCCTGAAGCTAGCCAGGCTCTGATGGGTGCAGGACCTGGGTGGGAGATGGAGGGTGAGGGCGATTAAGGTGGCAGTGTGCCAATGCTGTGTCACCTGCCTTGATCCGTGGGGTTGCCAGGATACAAACCAGAGCAATTTCAGGGGTTCTTTACTGTACACTGGCATGCAACAATGCTCTAACTACCACCTGCCCCAGGCAACACACACACACACACACATACACATACACAACTGGTCTGTTTGGGCTGAACCAAATTCAGCCAAAGAAGCAAAAAATAAACAACCTGTACCTAGTGTGGGAAGAACCTACCTGTCTCAGACTATGGCTGGAAATTATGGGACACAATGAAAGAAGATAGAGACCTCCTGCCGTTGCTAAAAGAGATGAGCCCATCCTGGGGTGACAGGCTGCCTCCAAACCCTCTGTTAGGCTGCACTCTTGGAGGACACATGCAGTGGATGTCCCAGTTCCTGGGAGCTGGTGAAATTCCGGCACTGGAGTATGTCCACTCAGCCTTTATTGATACATTTTGCACAGCAGGGGCCACCACGGTCACTGGCTAAGCGCCCAGTGTTCAACCCAGGATACACTGGGCTGGCAGTAAAACTCGGCATGGATTCCACAGGGGCCGGTTCCTCTTTGGTTGGACCAAAGTTCTGGTCAAGAATCTGGAAGGGAGAGCCCCAGCGACGCTACAGAGGCTTCTGCTGGTGCTGGACATTAGTCATCATCCCCACTGTCTCTCTGGCCTGCTCTTGCTGGTTTCCAGTGTCATCAAGGGCAGGGTTTGGCCTCCTGGATCCATGCTACACGATCCATTTAAATGGATAATATAGAGGGCCACACTGAGGGTTTGGGCCAGTCAATCAATGAAATCTATGTAGAAGGGCTAACTAGCTCTCCAATGCTCCCATTGACTGGACTAGGAATTGGACTGGGCCCCGAGGAGGATCTAAGCCGAGATTTGCCTTTCTCCTTAGTGCTTGTGGCCAGCAATGGCTGGGGGTGCGCTCAGCCCCTGGAGCAGCAGCAACTCCCTGGACTGAGTCAGAAGCATCCTGAGGGTTCCGCAGAGAGCAGGGTACAGCCACAGGCAGGGTTCACCTCGCCCTTACGAGGGTCCCTGGGGTGGGATGTGTGGGGAGGATGAGCCAGGAGGGCAGGGAGAGGGATCAGGGCTCGGGGGGCACATTAATACATGCAGTAAATATCTATCCCATAGACTCAAGTATGAGGGGGTAGCCGTGTTAGTCTGTATCCACAAAAACAACAACAAGGAGTCTGGTGGCACCTTAAAGACTAACAGATTTATTTGGGCATAAGCTTTTGTGGGTAAAAAACCCCACTTCTTCAGATGCAACATCTGAAGAAGTGGTTTTTTTATCCACGAAAGCTTATGCCCAAATAAATCCATTAGTCTTTAAGGTGCCACCGGACTCCTTGTTGTTATCCCATAGACTATTACTCTCATTGCTACATTCCCCATGCACTGCCTCAGGGGATGGGAGCCTGTAGCACAGGGCAAAGGACAGTGCCCTGGATCTAGTGCCAGCAGTGGGAACAGGACTTTGGCCTCCTTCCCTCTCGACACCTGCAGATACTAGTCTGGGGCAGCCCTGTATTCCAGGGAAAACCAGGGCTGCCAATGGGACCAGCCTGTGGGCAGAAAGAGGGGGTCCCTGCCTTCACCCCCTTAGCTGCTGTACATCCTCCATGCCGCAGAGATTGTCTAGCCTTTGACATCAAGGGTAACATTGCTCAGATCTCTCGGGCCTATGGTACGGTCTGCTCCGCTGTATTTTTGGTGCCTTCCCAGAATGTCCTGTCATTTATCATTGCAGAACGGGCAGATTTGGCAGGGGAAGGAGATGCCCTGAAATGGCCCTTCACCCACATCCCAATGTATAATTGGGAACAGTAAGACAAAGGGTTGTGAATCAGGTGATGCCAGCCCAATGCCGGGACTTGGTTAAAAACCTACAAAAAGGGACAAGTTGGCTACAAATGTTCATGCCTAGAAAATGATTTCCGATAAACCCACATACATGATATCTGGCCCTGCCAGGCTGCCCACATCGGGAGAGTATTGGGACAAGGACTGTGTGTGAATCCTGTGCGCCTAGCGTAATGGGCCCTGATCCCTGCTTCGGGCTTTTGTAATATTGTAATCAGAAAAATCATCATCATGAATAGCAGCCCCAGGTACAATGCACTGGCAAGCCGAGGGGCAGCCATGCTCTCCACTGACTTCAAAAGCACGATCATGTCTCTCCTCCCCCATCCCAACTTCTAGCTGACAATTTCTCAGCTCTTCCACCCCCTGGTTCTCTCCCGGCCACTCTCCAGTTTTGTCCAGTCTCCCTCCATATGTGTATGTTCTTTTCCCAGTCGCACTAGCTGGTGAGGCTGGCAAGTGATGGGACAACAGCTGACCTGGGTCTTTGCTGACCAATACATCACAATTCCCCTGCTCTGGCAGTATCCACGTTTGCGCCCCGCAAAGGCAGACCTATGGGGAAATGAAACTTAAGAGGGAAAAAGTTAGATCCAAACTTCTGCACCGCTTAGCAAAGTTTTGGATCTAGAAAGAGGCCTAGGTTGAGGGGGTTCTGATAAGGGATGATGAGCTCAAACTATATAATTATGACCATGATCCAGATTTCAAACACCCCGGAGCATCTGTATTTTGGCTGGGGTCCATCCCTTGTTCTTGTTTTATCCAAGCTGCTTTGTCCTTCCCTTCCTAAACATCCAAGTCCTTCAGCACCACAGCCCTCTCACTGTTGTGAATCGCTTTCCTGTGCCCTTTGCTTTGAGGTCTCTAAGGAGTCAGCTGCCATTGAGTGAGACTGAGCTGCTGCAGCATGTTACCATGAGGAGAGGTGCACACACTGCGCTCTCTCCTGGTGATTACATTGGGCGATATTCTATACAGCCATGAAGGGAGGGGGCTCTGGTGGCTTTACACGCTGGAGAATCTGGGCTGCTCCGGGTGCTGACACAGGCGCCATGGGGCTGCTGTATGTTGCAGTGTTGCCAATGAGAAGTGCCGCCCAGAATGCCTGTAGTGCAAATCCATGCTGCCCTGTCCTGGCACACCCGCTGCACTGGGCTTGGGAGGGACCCCACATAGGACACCAACTGGCTCGGGGCTGTTATGGCCAATTCACAGCACAGCAGCAGCACATGGGGCTGTGACTGGGGGCAAGATTTTACCCACTGACTTTACTGTTTCTCTCATTTGCTGTTTGCTCTGACTGTAACCTGGAAGCCACTGGAGTGAGAGACCGCAGCTGGGGTCAAGGTCCCAGGTGGCATTCTCTGCACAGCCCACACTGCCTGCCTGCATAAACTCTCAGTTGCAGTATCTCCCCGCACCTTGCCCACTCCCTCATGCTCAGTACTCAGCTATGACCAGACACTGGTCAGTCAGCAGCTAGATCTGCCATTCTGTTCCAAGGAGATTTGATTTCTCAGTGCACTGCATCCAGTGTCTGTGCTGTGACCCGTGGCTGAGCTCTTCCTGCCTCCATCCACCCCAGCGAGGGGGGTCACTGCTCTGCAGAACAAAATCCCATATTGTTCCTTCTCACAGCAGGCCAGCTGCATCCATTTGGGCAATTAACCACTTCCCCGCTGCCTCCAGGGGTGGGGAAGGCACCCCTGGGACTGATGCCAGGGCAGTGCCAGGAATGTCACCAGTTCCAGTGCCGAACGTGGGAACGTGCTACTACTACTGACTCATGGTGTAGCCTTGGGCAAATCCCTTTGCCTCCCTGGGCCTCAGTTTCCCCAGGTGTAAAATGAGATCCAGCCTCCTTTGCAATGCCCTTTGGGGAGCCCTGTGTCAGAGCCGCTGGTGAGAGTTAGCAGATGAACTGCGGCAGCGCTCCCTTCCTTCATGCCTCTCTCACATGTGCTAGCTGGAGGGTGGGGTGCTCCAAAAGCTGCTGGAACTCCCTGGCCCAGCTCTCTGCAGGCACTGTGGCTGGGAGAGGAGTCCCTTTCCTCTTTAGCAGCCAGGCACCTGGTAGCTTCTGCTGTGGCCTGCATGGTCCTGTGCCAGACATCATCGAAGAGAGCCCTTCCCAGACCCTGACGATGCAGGGTCATTGAGCCAGAACCTCTAGCTCCAGTTCAACCGGTAACGAAATGTAACAACCAATCAGCCAGCCCAGGGTCTTGTTAGTCAAAGGCTTGGCAGGTTGGAAATACTGTTTCGAGGCTGAGAGCAACACGTGAAGATCCAAAGTCCCCAGCGTGCACTACTCTTTGGAAAACTGGGCCCCTTATTTTGGTACCTAAATAAATGGCAGCCAAGCTCACCTGCAAATCTGCTCCCTGCGAAGGGGGCGAAGTTTCATAAGCACCTGGGTGACTATGAGTCCTTGTCTACGTACAAAAGCTGCACTGCTTTAACTGCACTAGTAAAACCAATATAAGCCCTCTAATGTGGAGGCAGCAATACTGGTAGAAAGCTGATTCTCCTAGTATAGTTATGGGAAGAGGAATAAGCTGTAAGGCACCTTGCTACTGCTGTCTCTAGGTCCAGTCTAGAGGTGGTACTGGTATAACTATATCAGTAAGAACTCCACCCCGTCGGCCGACAGTTATGCTGGGACGAAAGCCAGGCCTAAGGAGTATAGGAGCTCACTGAGATTGGTGCTCCTAAATTCCTTAGGTGCTTTTGTAAATCTCCCCCTCTGTGATTTGTGCCAGGGCCCAGAGGAAGTCTGTGTAGGCCAGTATTCAGAGACCCTGCGTCCCAGTCTCATGCTGAGCCCACATCCGACACTTCTCACTCACCCCACTGTGATGGCTGCTGCCTCCCTTTCAATCCCTCCAGCCTGTAGCCTTTGTATTATTGAGGGCTCGGTACAACCAACGGTATCTTAAACTGGAGTAACCTGGACCAAAGGTTCATGCTTGCTAAGGGCAATGTTAGAATGAGCAGAGACCTACCCTTAGCAATGTCATTAGGCTTGGAGACCCTAGGAGCACACGGGGACCGAGAGCAGTGCCCATAACAGCATTCGCAAGATATCAAGCATCCCTTTATTAAAACCCTGAATACCTAGACAACCACCACCACCACGGTTCAGAGATATAAATTAAGATGGACAAATACCATGAGATGCCCAGCATCGATGTTCTCATACTCATATCCCTAAAGGTACCTTCAAGGTGGGGGGCTGTCTCAATAGGTGACTGTCTCCTGATGGATTCTTCCTCCCTGTGCCTGCAGGGGAACCCCTTATATGCCATGTTACACTCATCCCCTTATGCATAGGCATGAGGATTCCAACCCCTTTCCCTTATCAGGACTTCCACACCCCATAACATTTGCGGATCCCCGCATTTCATAGGCTTCCTCTTAGTTCCCTTTACGTTTGTTAGCCTTTACGCCAACAAGTGTCCGTGGGATCCTGACGTCGCTGCAGAATTTTCCATGCTGTTACAACCAGGCATCTTGTGGCCTGTTTCCCTGATCATCACCTATTAGCACATGCTTTACAGTGACCTTGTAACTGTCCTGGGACAGGGTTACTCGGGGTCACATCCTCATGTCATCCCTTCCTTAGGCCTAAGCTAAAGTCTTAGGCCTAAGCTTAGGCCTCTGCATGTAGGCCTGGCATTACAGCCTTACTTTGCTTATATAGCTAATACACATGCATCACTCAGAAATGCTTGTCAACCTTATCCTGCTCTAATACTATCCTACTTCTTCCTGTACCTGTACCTGTAGTTAAATCTATTGATCACACATGAATTAACCACAACAATAGGGAGCACAATTAAACGATGATATCAGGTGATGAGCTGCAAGCTGGAGGGCTTGTTACCCTGGCTGGTGAGTGTTAGGAGCAGGGTTGGTGCTAGCTCCCTCTCTCCAGGATGCCCCCGGACAACCCCAAAGCAAGGTTTTCCCACCTATCACAGCCCCATACGAATGGGAGTTGTTAATGTGTACCTTGGCATTATCGCCAGCTTGCTGCAATGTCCCTGTGACCCCCACCCCAGCCGACTCCGCCCCGTGATCCTGCAGGACTTTCCAATCTCTTCCCAGGGCTGCGGCAGAGATATTTGTTCCAGGAGGGTTCCTCTGACCTTGACCTGGAGCAACTCGGCGGCGGCAGCGGCTGCAGGAAGGGACGTGAGCTCAGCAGCCTGCCTTATGGAAAAAAAGAAATCTCCTGGCTCCCCCCTCCTCCCCCCCGCCCCCTTCCCATCCATTTGGCGGGCACTGTGGCCTCAGTGAAGCTTTATCTTGGTTCTCTAAAAGGCTCCCCGGCTGACATACACACCGTATGGGAGCACTCAGCCGAAGACAGCTGTAAATCTCCTAGGGCCTCATCTTGTGGGGCACATTAGCTGTTTTAAGCTTGTCAGCTTTCAGTGATGGAAATTGACTGTTTAAAGCCATGCCTCCTCCAGCATCCTGCTCCAGTGAACGTCTCCAAGGCAGAATTGCATCCTGATTTTATTGGGCATTACACTCCCCCAGTCCTAGGAGAGTATGTTTTCCTAAGCTCAGTTTCCTCAGGTCCCCCGGGTGGTATATCTGTCACAGAGCAGTCTCCTCCCATTCTATCTTATGCCGCGCTGCCCTCACCGCCCTGAGCGGGTGGATATACATAACATTGCAAAGTGCCCTGGTGCAATCCGACTGTCTCCTCCAGGGGCAGCACATTCTGATGGCATCAGATCCCACCGAAGTGAAGTCTGTAAGGTTTATGAAAATCAGACCAGACTTCAAGGGGATCCCGTGGGATTAGAATGCAGCAATGCGTGTGCACTTCTCAGCATTCAGTATGGCCTCAGATCGGAGAGACGGTGGCTGCTCTCACGCTGCATCAGCAGCCCGTACCGGGCCACCGTCTGGGAGTTTGCCTAGCGGGAACGCTGCACGGTGACCCGAGAATTCCACGTGGCTCCTGTTCAGCTGCTTGGAGCCGATATGCAGTGGGCTGAATCATTAATGTAAATCTTCCTACCTGGGGCTGAATTTATATTAAAAAAAGATACGTCTGAGTGATAGACCCCTCCCATCTGGGGCACAGCTGCACCCAATTTTTCCAACACCTGACCCAGAAGAGCATGGCACCTAACCAAGAGTGCAAGGAAACAGCCTAGCCACAAGCCTCCGGCTGGAATTTCCCAGAGAGAATCAGCTGCCCATCTCCATGGATGGAAAATCCCATCCCAAGTGCCCACGAGTTTGTGGCTGTACAGTGCTTGACCCTGCCCAAGGGAGCTACAGACAGCAGCACAAGATGAGCAGTGAGAAGCAGGATGCAGATGGCAATGAATGAAGGCCAGCACTGCGGTGGGGGGCCAGGCTGGGACGGGGCTGAAGGGAGCACATAGCTCAGGGCTTCATGACATGCTAAGGGCCAGGCTATGTCCATGTCTCCAGCAGACTCACTGTTCTCCAACCACGCCCAGTCTCGCCCGAGGAACACAAGGATACAGGCCCGGGGACAAGACCTGGCATGAAATCTTCCTCCCACAGAGAGCACCCTCGTGCTCTGGAATGCAACAGCCCTGCACAACCTGAGAGGTGCAGGGTCAGGCCTAAGCACTAAAAGCTGAACAGCATGCAGGCATGTAGCCCATGCCTTCCACACCCAACTGGAACAGGAACCATTCCCCACATCTGAGCAGCTCATGCAAACGTCCATCCTCAGGTAAAGCAGTCCCTGACGTCAGAAGTCCAAGGCAGTTCGGTGACCAATTCAATGGGAGTCAGGTGTCAACCTCCCTTAGCCTTTTTCTGGTAGGGCCCAGTTCTGTACCACTGGCATCGCTGGGCGCTCCGCCCCTTCAGGAGAACCCCAAATCCTATTCCTCAGTCCAAGTACATAGCAGCTGGCTGCCAAGTCCACAAGATGACAGTACAGCACAAATGCCAACATTACAGTGCACAGATCCAAGCCGCCTCTGTAAGCTTTCAACAGAGATTGACCTAAATCAAAGCCCTGTCTCGGGTTCCCCCCGAACTTTGGATCCAGGTGGGAGCTGTGTTGCCTGGGGCCAGCTCTACACTGGATTTTGGGCATTAAAACAGTAAGAGGGGAGGCAGCAAAGCAGGACACTCAGGCAAGAACCTTTAACTCTTCAAGGAGCCAGGATTTCAGCCAGACCGGTGTGATCAGCAATAATTAGTATCTGTGAGAACGAAAAGAGCTTTGGAGAAGAATCCTCCTTCGTAGGGCTAGGTGATTAGCATTGTGATCGTCGCCTCAGAAACCAAAGCTTTCACATGCTGCTAATTTTCTCCTTGGTTACAGTGGAGGGGGAAAGGAACTCTTCAAGGCTGCTAGTGCAGCAAGAAGCAGAGCACCGGCAAGAGGGAGCAGGTGTGCTGATGAGCGACGGGGCATTGATCAGCATGCAGCGGGATCAATTGCAAGCACAAAATAGTTGCCCCAAATTAGCTGAGTATTTGACGACTTGCTGCATGCGCAGTGGGGGGGCTGGTATAACAGCGCAGGGAGTTTCCCTCCCAGCTGTACGCGGCATTCAGCTGTGTTTCGGAGACCAGTCGTGCCACACTGCACCGGAGTTACGCAGTGTGGTGTGACTGGGAAGGGGACAAGGGCCTTTCAAGTGTGGAGTCTGGATTATGCCCACCCACAAAACCAAAATGAAGGCAAAGGGATGCCACGCCACATGGAGCGACAGCTCAGCTGCAGGCAATGGAGAGGCAAAGCACAGACATGGCTTAAAAACAATGCCAAGCATGCTTTGTAGCCGGATGCAGGCACTGGGTCTCACTGTGATCTCACTTGCACAGGGTTCACCCTGGATTTCAGGCTCTCCCCCATCCCACCCTGTGACAGGGAGCAGACCCAGAACTTGGACAGCTCCCATGCTGCACTGACTCCCAGGAAACACTGTTTTGTTGCAATTCTCTGAAGTCTCCAGCCATTGTTGGTGCCCAGACACAAGCTGGAAGCAGCCAGAGCTGCAGCTCCTCAAGGGTAGGTGAGAATGGGCCAGCTGAGGCCTTCACAGCCCCTGCGCCCCTCTGATAACGCTGGCTTTTGTTCCTGGCAACCTGAGACAAGGCCTGCCAGAGAGCAGAAAGACCAAGCCAGTGCCCATCCCGCTACCGAGATAGGCCAGCTCTGCCGAGGGACACTGCCAGACCTCCCTGCATGCAGGAGCCGGCAGGGAATATGAGGAGTATTTTTGTATTCCTTAGAATCATAGGATCATAGAATATCAGGGTTGGAAGGGACCTCAGGGGGTCATCTAGTCCAACCCCCTGCTCAAAGCAGCTTTGGGAGCCACTGATATCAAGGTAGTGCAGAGGGGGCTGATTGTCAAAGGCAGGGTGAGGGGTTTGCAGGGTGGCCATTTGGAGTGAGGCCATAGAGTGACTGGCTAAGGATCCAGTGGCTGGAAGTTGAAGCTAGACCATTTCAGACTGAAAATATGATGATAATCTTTAACGATAAGAGTAATTAACCACTGGGACCATTTACCCAGCGTCCCGGTGGATTCTCCATCACTGGCAATTTTTCAGTCACGACTGGTTCCTAAACGATCTGCTCTAGGGATTATTTGGGGCAGTTCTCCATCCTGTGCTATACAGGAGTCAGACTGGATGATCACAATCCTTTCTGGCCTTGGAATCTATGAATGGGGCTGGGAGGTAGGTTGGATGGCAATGAAGCGGGGGGATGCTGAGGAAGGACAGGAAGGGACTGGGTAGGGAACACTTTGCCCTAGATGAGGTTTTAATGAGAGGAAGGAGGGGGAGTTTGGATCCTATCAGGGAACATGTTTTGCAACAAGACACATGCAGAACAACTATCTAGCGGTGTGACCTTGGCTTGTACCCTTCCCCCACCCAGTCTCTTACCTCCTGACCTACTACGATTGAGCTCTCACTTGTTGCATCGTGGCTTCCCAGAAGTGCTCAGCATGCACCCAGTGGGCTGAGCTCTGCTGACGTTCTGGCCACTTTGACCCAGATCCTCACAGATGTTAAGGCCCTTAGGTTCCATTGAAGTCAATGGTGTCTAGGTACCTTTGAGCAGGGGTGGCCAACCTGTGGCTCCGGAGCTGCATGCGGCTCTTCAGAAGTTAATATGTGGCTCCTTGTATAGGCACTGACTCTGGGGCTGGAACTACAGGCGCCAACTTTCCAGTGTGCCCGGGGGGGCGCTCACTGCTCAACCCCTGGCTCTGCCACAGGCTTTGCCCCCACTCCACCCCTTCCCACGCCCTCCCCTGAGAGTACCTTGCCCTCGCTCCTCTCCCTCCCCGCCCCAGAACCTCCTGCACACCACGAAACATATTGCTGACCTCTCTGGGGCACCATGCCTCAGGCTTTAGTATCCTCTGCAAATTGAAGTCGCATGCTGCTACCTCCCCTATCCAGCTGGCTCAATAAGGCTTGTAGCACTCGTGGAAGATCTTTCCCCTCAGCACAAAGCCCTGCTCTGTAGCCAGTTCTCAGTCCGTGGGTCAGGACTTGCACCCAAGCCAATTCTGAATTCCTGAGTCCCTGAAGTAAGCGCTGACCCAGTGCTGCAGGAGAGCGCGCTGCCTCCCAGTGCTTCAATAGATTGAAGTGCGGGAAGGGGAGTTGGAGGGGAGCACTGTGTCCCCTAGCCAAGGTGGGAGGGGCTGTACGCCTTCCCCCACAACCCCTTACCTTAACTCCCGCTACCTCACCATTCCTGCAGCTCCCTCTGCACGAGTAGGCAACGTGCTGCACAATCCAGGATTGACTGCCGCCAGGCTGTCGCAAGGGGCTGAAAGTGCCGTCCAGGATCGGAGTGGAATAGGGCCATCCCCTACCACCCCCTTCTGTTCCCTGCCCATAACCGCCTTTCCTTGCTAAGCTGGCTGAGCAGAGGGTGTGTGTCATAAGAACCCCTACATCAGCTCTGTGGGATGCTGGGGCAATCCTGCTGACTGAGTTAATGACTGGTTACATCAGGGTCACCTGGCCCATCAATGTTAATGCAGGTGACTCCAATGGTGTAACATAGAACAGGACTAGATCCTGCCCTGCCACATGCACACAACTCCCGTCGCAACCAATGACCCTCATCCTCAGCCGGTGTAAATCCTGCTAGCTTCACTGAAGTCAACAGAGCTATGCTGATTTACATTTATTGGGAACCAGCTCCCTTTCCTAGAGTGACCTGGCTGGGGATGCTCACCGATTGCCACCCATATCATTAGTACCATATGCACAGAGTGCACTTGAGTCCTTTCTGGTTCACGCCCACGTGCAAGGAGCCCCTGTCCAGGAACCTGACTTTCCGAGCTGCTGATTGGGTGACTCCATGCTGCCGTGGACACAGGGCTCCAGTCACAACCAATGACGAACCCAACATTTCAGCTACTGTGGGCGCAGCATGAGTGTGTTGAAAATTGCCTGAACCAGCCATGTGTTGTGAATCCGTCTGCAGATAAATGGCTCCAGAGCCCTTCCACAGCTGGGCAGCTGGCAATCCTATTTGAAGACTCCAGCTTCAGGCCTTCTTCCATAGTGAGACGTTCACCTTCTCAGATATGCTGGAGTCTAAACTGTTGTGCCTGCTTTGTGCATTAGCATACGACACCCCGGTGGTGGCTTACCCAGCTCTCTGGAAGCAGATGGCCCTTGAAGTCACAGTTGCCTTGTCTCACCTCCTAACCAAGATTTTCTCCATATTATTATCTATATATTATTTTCATTATGGTTGTGCCTGGGGGCCCCACTCAAGAACAGGGCCCTATTGTTCTAGGCATTGCCTGTGTAACCCTCTGGTATTACAGGTTCCTCACCACCCTCATGTGCTTATCCACAAAGGATATATTGCTAGGGCTTTAGCTAGGAAGCTTTAGCTCAAGCTGTAGCTGCTGGTGTGTTTAGCTTTGGATGTCCCTAGTTCAATCCCCTGTATTGGCTAAGAGAGTGGCTGTCACATATGCACAAATAGTATGAGACAGTCCCTGCACCTGGGGTGTGAGGGGAGTGTTTTCCCCTTCCAATCCAATCAGGTTGGGTACTTACTTTCTGTGAAGGGAAATCTATTGTCTCAAATAATAGATGTTGATCCATGACTTTCACAGGGGGATGAAGACTGGATTGATATACAACAGGGCCAAGCCACAGTGCTGGGCCAAGCCTTAGTTTTGACTTTGGAATTTGAGCTTCCTAAGAGATTCTCTGCTAGAAAGAAAATTGGGTTTAGACTAGAGTTGAAACCAAGTCACAAAGTTTGGATTCCGAACTACGTTTGACTCCAGACTTCCCTGCATCCTTGGTGGGTTTCATCCAGACCCATTAGCAAGAGAGTGAGCCAGACACAACATCCAGAGCTGGATTTCACCTGCCCCAAAGTGTCAGGGTTTGATTCGGACCCATTCCTCGTTTAGATGCTTATGGGAGGGTGGGGGCCAGTTTTGATTCCTTCCTGACACCGGAGACATGAAAATGTTTTAGCTGTGAAAATGAATCATTTCCAGAGCATCTTACTGAGATGCTGAAAATCTTGGTAGTAAGTGAATGGATTTGTCTAGCCGCACTCCCACTTGCCATCCTGGCTCCGTGGTGTCCAAAAACCAATGGTATTTATTAGCATTGAAAGCAATTTTCATTCACCATACTGCACGCTGAAGTGCAAAGGGAAAATACGCAAAAGCAGCACAAACCACAACCTGTGAGAGCTGCAAATTATCCAGAGTTCACAGTCCCTGCACCAGCACTTTCAATGAAAGAGACTCCAGAAAGAGAAGAGAAAAAACCACTTAAAAGTACATAAAATGAGAGCTGTGAAACCCCAGCTGGGGAACCTTGGAAAGTTCCCCAGGCTCTGAAGCCTCAGGTGAGCTTCATAAAAGGCAGTGGAGGGGAAGGGAAGGCAGCTCAGGGACCTGCACAACTAGAACGAGTCACAATGGGAATGAGGATATTCTTTGTAGTGGCTGGTTTGCTTAATCACTTCATGCAAACTTCCCCGTGCCTTACACATACAAAATCCCACTCTCACCAGACATATATGCATGCACACCCACTTCCACTCCCTACATACACACACACACACTCCCACTTCCTACACATAATCCCACTCCCTCCATGCAATTCCCACACACGTCTCATCCCCAAATCCCCTTCTCTGTAATTCACCTGCGAGGGGGCACCAGTGTCAACAGTTCTCACAACGTTATTGTGAGTCTCATGACAGTTGCAGTTCTTAAACCCCAGCTCCCAGAGCCAGGGGATCAGGTGAGACTCTCAGCTTTTATTTAAATGTAACCCTTCTGCCTGTCAGAGTTGGCAGCAACAAGGGCTGGGTTCAGTATCTAGGGGTTCAGTTCCAATAACACAATGCAAAACCGACTTGAACCCCCACCCAGTGCCTGGGACAAATATATAGCACCCCCCGTGGGTGCCTCTAAGAGGCAATACTTCCCCTCTCGCAAGCACAGAGTCTGAGTGTAGCAAAAGCCTTTTAATAACAGAGAGAAACAATGTGGCATCATGTTGGGGGAAACACCATCAACAGGATTCATAACACAACCCATGAGTAAAAACCCATCCCAAGCAAATTGTGCCATGTCCTTTCTCTTTGGTTCTTGAGTCCAGCAACTCAAAAGTCACCCAAGTCCCAAAAGTCCAACAACCCAAAAGTCTCTGTCCCTGGTCAGTGCAGCCCCAGAGTTTGAAAGTTTATCTGTGGAGTTTTACCTCCCAGCCTGGGTGGAAATGGGGGGGTTAAGGGGCACCTTATGTGGTCTGAAGTTGACTGCCCCGCCTCTCCATGGGGCTCTGCTCCACTCCACCAGCTGTCCCATAAATTGCTCTGCTCCGCCAGCCACTCCGCTCGCCCTCCCATGAGCCGCTCCAACTGTCCCATGAACTGCTCCACTCTGCCAGCCATCCCATGAGCCATCCCACAAACTGCTCCATACTATATCTTCAGCCTCCCCTACTTAACACAACACTCAGTGATTTCAGCTCTTAGTGATTATAGCACTTTAGTGATTTTAGCTTGTAGTAGGGAAGCCTCAGTGTGGTACACCATTGGCCCAAAGTGAATTCAGCCCAGCAGACTGTAACTAGACTCTTAATAAAATCAAAACTAGCTCTAATATTCCACAGTGGAGAGAGAAGAAGGTGCAATTAGCATACAGGGCCCTTATCTAACGAAGTGAGCTGTAGTTCACAAAAGCTTATGCTCAAATAAATGTGTTAGTCTCTAAGGCACCACAAGTTCTCCTTTTCTTTTGGGGCCATCACCAGAGACCCATACCACCTACCCCCAGCCTCTCTCTCAATTCACTGGATTTTGGAACCCATGACCCTTGCCTAGCAAGTGCTGCTTAGTTGATGGTGAGTCCCTCCATCATAACAAAAGGCCAAGTACAGTTCCACTGTCCTTGATTCACATAATCAGAATAATAACAGTTTATTATTAATAATAGTTTATTCTTCCTGCCCTGATAACAGAGAAACTGGGGCTCCTACAGCAGCCAAAGTGACCATCTAGGCGGGGTGGGTGTGCCTATGCAAATGAGATCAGCCCCTGAAGTTCTTTTCCACGACCCACCACAATTCACCACCAGATGTCAGGATAAAGCTCATCCTGACTCTGCTTACATCCTCCCCCCAGCCGAGAATTTATCATCCCGACAAATCACAGTCCCTATTATACCAATTCACTGGTTTCCTCCAAAGAGCCTCAGAAAGCCCACTGAAACCTTTCACAAGCCTGTGTGCTAAGTATATTGGCACCTCACTAGTCACCCCAGGTGCCTCATAAGTTAACCGTTTCACTGGTCTTATTACCCTGTCCTATCTATTGAGAATCTCTGTTGCAGAGGTAGGAAGGACATCTTCTTGAGAGATGGATGGAGAGGTTTCCTTTGAAGATCCCTTGGCTACTGGCATAGGCCCCTGCATCTCCGGTTCTGACCTTGGAAGATCCAACGTGCCTAGGGCCCCTCCCCCTGGATGTCTCCACTGTCCAATAACCTGTGTGCGTCATCACAGGGGGGTCCCATCGGCGGCACGGGGGTGCCAGTAATGGGCCTAAATACCTCTGCCATAGGGTTTAGGGCGGAGGAGGGGGAGCTCACTTTTGGTTCAGCTGATCGAGACTGAAATCTTGTCTCCATTCCAGGATACACCACGCTTGTGTCTTCTTCCTCAGACTCACTCTAGGATGTGCTGAATAGGGCTAGGAGTTAGCTGCAGGGGGCCCAGTGTCCATGTTGGGTGGTGGCTTTGATCTAGCACTTCTGTTCTGCTAGGCTGCCCTTTCATGGCCCGTCTCATAAGGGGTGCCTACCAATTCCCCCACAGGGAGCAAAAGGGTTCTATGCACCGTCTTTATTTGCCCTGGACCCTCTTCAGGTTTGATCTTGTAGACCGGCAGATCTGCCAGCTTTTCTATCACCAGGTAAGGTATTGCCTTCTATCTGTCAGCTATCTTGTGTTTGCCAGCAATACCCAAATTTCACAGCAGGACTCTGTCCACCGGCTGGAGCTCCTGTGAATGCACTCTAGCATCATATCAATGTTTGTTGCAGTCTGCATTCTTCCGAGCAGCAGAGGTAGCTAAATGATAAGCATCCCGCTTTTCTCTTAGTCGGGATACATATTGCTGATTTGTTTCATAGCTATCTCCATCCTCTGATACACCAAAGCACAAGTCTATGAGTAATCTTGGTTCTCGCCCAAACATTAAGAGATATGGGGTGACTCCCGTAGCATCATTCTTTGTGGCATTGTAGGCATGCACCAGAAAAATGACATGCTGGCTCCAGGTTGCCTTCTGCTATGGTCGCAAACTCCCCAACATATCTAATAGGGTTCGGTTGAACCTCTCTGGCTGAGGATCACCTTGCGGATGATAAGGTGTTGTCCTAGACTTTTTAATTTCCGCTATCCTCAGCATCTCCTTCAGAAGGTGACTCTCAAAATCCCGCCTCTGATCAGAGTGTATCCGGGCCGGGAATCCATAGACTGAGAAATATATGTCCCACAATACTCAAGTGACAGTGGTGGCCCTCTGATCACGGGTGGGATATGCCTGCACATACCGCGTAAAATGGTCAGTCACTACTAGAATGTTCCCAACATTCCTCTTGTCTACTTCTAAAGACAAGAAATCAATGCATACCAGTTCCAAAGGTTTGTTGCTGGTGATGTTCTTCAGATATGCAGCCCTGGTGGGCAGAGTTTTCCTTTGAACACATTGAGCGCAAGTCTCACATTTCCTGCGAACATCTTCAGCCATCCAGGGCCAATAGAACCTGCTACGAATAAGTTCCAGGGTCCTCTCCATCCCTAGATGTCCAAAGTCATCATGCAGGGCCCAATGGCCAGGGTTCTGTACTCTTTTGGCAGCACTAGTTGTGCTCGCTGCTTTTGTAAAGGGTCGGTGGTCATTCGGTGCAGCACTCCTGAATCAGTTTTAGTTTGGTCCATTCTCTCAATAGTAATCTGGGTTAGGTGGAACAACCACAGCTGGGCTTCGCCCCTCCCTTTTGGCAAGTAGTGTATCACGAATGTCAATATCTTGCAGCTGGGCTTCTTGCCAGTCAGCCGCATTGAGCATGGGCAAGGGAGACTGGTCCAATGCTATATAGTTCACTGAAGCAGAAGGCACACATTCAGGGGGCAGGCCAAAAGCTTCTGCAACACATCCATGAAGGCTCTCATGGGCCTCTGGCTCCCGGCAACTCACACTGCAAATAGCTCTCACTCCATCCGTGGGTAACTGTCAGGGTTCCTTCCCCACTCTGAACTCTAGGGTACAGATGTGGGGACCCACATGAAAGACCCCCTAAGCTTATTCTTACCAGCTTAGGTTAAAAATTTCCCCAAGGTACAAACTTTGCCACCACCAAGCGTTTTAAACAAAGAACAGGGAGAGAGACCATTTGGAGACGTATTCCTCCAAAATATCCCCCCAAGCTCTCCACCCCCTTTCCTGGGGAAGGCTTGATAATAATCCTCACCAATTTGAGCAGGTGAACACAGACCCAAACCCTTGGATCTTAAGAATAATGAAAAATCAATCAGGATCTTAAAAGAAGAATTTTAATTAAACAAAAGGTAAAAGAATCACCTCTGTAAAATCAGAATGGAAAATACTTTACAGGGTATTCAGATTCAAAACACAGAGAATCCCCCTCTGGGCAAAACCTTAAAGTTACAGAAAACAGGAATAAACCTCCCTTTTAACAAGGGGAAAATTCACATAAAACAAAAGATAAACTAATCCACCTTGCCTGGCTTACCTATACTGGTTGCAATATTGGAGACTTGGGTTAGGATGGGTTGGAGAAGATGGATTTCTGTCTGGCCTCTCTCAGTCCCAAGAGAGAACAACCACGTAAACAAAGAGCACAAACAAAAGCCTTCCTTCCCCTCCCCCCTAAGATTTGAAAGTATCTTGTCCCCTTATTGGTCCTTTGGGTCAGGTGCCAGCCAGGTTAGCTGAGCTTCTGAACCCTTCACAGGTAACAGGATGTTGCCTCTGGCCAGGAGGGATTTTATAGCACTGTATACAGAAAGGTGGTTACCTTTCCCTTTATATTTATGACAGTATAACAGCAACTTCTGGTTCCTGTGGACGCCTGGACAATGCATCTGCATTGCTTCTCCCTGATCAGTACTGAATGCTGAACTCATAGCTAGCCAAGGCGGCCACCCATCTCTGCCCTGTAGCATCCAGCTTAGCACTTGTTAACACATAAGTCAGTGGATTGTTGTCTGTCCACACCTGGAACTGAGCATCATACAAGTAGTCTCGAAATTTCTCAGCGATGGCCCATTTCAAGGCCAAGAATTCCAGCTTGTAGGTGGGATAGCGAGTTTTACTATCAGACAATCCTCGGCTGGCAAAGGCTACAGGTTTATGTTTCCACTTCCTGGTACAGGACTGCTCCCAGACCCTCCAAACTGGCCTCAGTGTGCAGGATAAATGGTTTGCTTGAGTCAGCAAAGACTAGGACTGGAGCATGAGTTAGGCAAGTAATGATTTCTCGAAAAGCCATTTCACATCTCTCATCCCACCGTGGTCCAAATGGTTCGAAGGGGCCATAGTGTCTCTGCGCAGGAGGCTTTGGGGACCTCCCCTTATTCTTGGTCTTAGATTTGTTCCTGCTGGACTGGTATCCCCTGGTAAGATCATTCAGAGGCTTTACAATCATAGCATAGTTTTTCACAAATCTGTGGTAGTAGCCACTAAATCCAAAGGTTAAACTAATAAAAAATAAGTTTCTAGCCCTCATGGTAGCGAATAAAAACTTGAAAATGTGACCCCCCAGAAGCTCAGAAACAAGAAGGCAAAGAAATAAACCCAGCCCAATTGTTTTAGCCGATTTCATGATGATCTTGGGACCCCGTCAGAGCCACCAGCACTGCAAGGCACTCTCTGGTTGGGTGGGGACGGAGGTTCTGGACCCTGCAGCTTGGCTCCCCCCAGCCCTCTGGTGCATCCTTTTCTAATCATACAGGGTCATTTTATGGCAGGTAATGGCTGCCCTGCCTTGGGGACAGTGGAAAGCATGGGCAGGCATCGTACCTCCAGCAGACACAACCCTCCCCCACAGAGCTCTGCAGTGCAGTCACTATGTTACCCCACAGCACACTCCCTCTGCAGTGTGGCCATGACTCCTCCTTCTCTCTCTGCCTCTTTGTGGGGAGCTGGCACTGCAGGAGGACCCTAGCAGGGACTGAAATTGTGGCAGGTCCCTGAGTAGGGAGGAGCACAAGCAGGGAAAGGCCCTCTCCCACCCTATACACCCATGTGAGGGCCAGCTGCAAGCTATCTGTCTCTTGGGGGCAGGGGCATGGCCTCCTTGGTGCCTGGCACAGCACAGAGCACATGGTCAGTGCAGATCAAGCTGGCTCACATATAGAAACAATGAATGCTGGGCCCAAGAGAGGACTATGGGCTTGGGGGACATGCCTGATGTCCAGTCAGTAAAGGGACCCTCCTCCTGGGGGAGAGTTAGACCCAGGACTACAGCATAGCCAGAACTAGGGGAGAGGGATAGCTCAGGGGTTTGAGCATTGGCCTGCTAAACCCAGGGTTGTGAGTTCAATCCTTGAGGGGGCCATTTAGGGATCTGGGGCCAAAAATGGGGATTGGTCTTGCTTTGAGCAGGGGGTTGGACTAAGATGACCTTCTGAGGTCCCTTCCAACCCTGATATTCTATGATACCCCCCTGGGGACACTTCATACAGACAGCAGGGAAGCAGGGATAGCATGGAGGCGGCAGGACAAGGAGGCCCTGCTGTGCCAGGACCCTCACAGAGACCTGCGCTTTCACATCAGCCTGCAAAGTGCGGTGCGGGGCCAGGGACTTTGCTAAGGGCCATGTTTTGGCTTCAGCCCAAGGCATTAAGTGAGAGACCTCACAGAAGCCTGTCTCTTGACGCCAGCAGACATGTTTTCTGAGCCAGGAATGCTCAGAGGCCTGTGCCTTGCCATCAGTCAGGCCTGCTAAAGCTGCTGAGCTAGTGACCTCAGAGAGACCTGCCCCCTAATGTGAGCCCCGCAAGCTACAGCTGCAGAGCCACTGACCTTGACTTCAGCCAAGACATCAGAGGCCCATAGTGTCCTATCAGCCCTGCAAGCTGATGCCTCACAGAAACCTGTGCCTTGACAAGCCTGGCAAGCCAGTGGGACTCATCGATTCCGAGAACGTAAGCCCAGTAAGAGCCATGGTGATCATCTAGTCTGACCTCCTGCATCACACAGGCCAGAGAATGCCACCTAGTAATTCCTGGTTTCAGAGTAGCAGCCGTGTTAGTCTGTATTCGCAAAAAGAAAAGGAGTACTTGTGGCACCTTAGAGAAGGTGCCACAAGTACTCCTTTTCTTTCTAGTAATTCCTGTGTCAGGTCCACAACTTCCGGATGAGCTAGAGCGTCTCTTTCAGAAAGACAGCCAGTCCTGCTTTCCAGACTTCAGTCCACTCCAACCTTAAGTAAGTTGTCCCAATAGTTAATGATCGTCGCTGTGAAAAAATTGGCCTTTGGTTCTAGTCTGACTTTATCTACCCTCAGCCACTGAATCTTGTTCTGCCTTTGACTGCTAGATCAAGGAGCCCTCTATTCCTGCTACATCCGCAATACACATCTGCCATCAGAAATTTTTTCCCATGTAGGCCTGTTTTAGACCATGGTCAGTCACCTTTTAACCCTCTCTTCAATAAACTATCTAGACTGAGCTTCGCAAGTTACTCACTGTAGGGCAGGGTTTTCACTGAATGTTTTTGTAGCTGTTTTCTGAACCCTTTTCAATTTTCCAACATCCTTATAGAAGTGTGGACACAAGAACTGGACACAGGATCCAGCAGTGTTCACACCACCACTGCATACAGAGGTATGTATACTTCACTACTCCTCCTCGCTATTCCCAGCTTATATAGCCCAGCATCGCATTAGCGTGCTTAGCCTCAGCATTGACCTGGGAGCTCATGTTCGCCTGATATCTGCCAAGTCCTATTCAGGATCAGCACTTTCCAGAATACAATCCCCCACCTGTAAGTGGGTCCTACATTCAGTGTTCCTAGGGTAGTTGGATGCATTAAAATGCATGTTGCTGAAAAGAGCCCAGCAGACCCAAGTGATCCAGATTTCTCTGTGGCACTGGCCTATTTTTATCCTTATTTACCACTCCACCAAAGTTTTGTGTCATCTGCAAACTTGAGCAGCAATGATTTGCTATTTTCTTCCAGAGCACTGACAAGGAAGACATTGAATAGCTCAGCCAATTGCACTGCAGCCAGAGCTGAGGTCTCTGTGATTCCTGCATCTAGGCCAGGGCAAGGGGTGACATCAATCTATATTTGGAGTTGTGAATCACTTGATCAGATTATGAAACCACCAATACCTCTGAGAAATCCGCGGCAGAGCCGACATTCACAGACTTTGCCCTGAAGTTTGGTTTGTATTTATCACAGTCCAGATGGCTGAGGTTTCGAGCTAGTTTTCACCCAGCTCAAGACATGCCGTAAGATGGCTGAGTCCAGGGAAGCTCTAGATGATTGCCTCCGCAACTGCCAAGTCGAAAGGCTTAGCTGTGCCCTGCTGGTGATGATTGGTGGAAAGACTTGCTAAACTCACTGGTATCTGCTCCTTTTTGGTGGTCAGGTTCTGGACCAGACCAGGCCTTTTTTGCTGGTCATAGTATTGCCCCCATTTCCCTCCTCCACCCCCCACCCATTGTCTAGTTTGAAATAAATCAATCCTTTGCTTGACAGGTGTCCAGAGCTGGACACCAGGATGCATATGAAATTTCCCAACAGGAAAACCACCATACAGCCTTGTGCAGTGAAAGATACTAGAACAAGGAGGCAAAGCAGCTCCAGCAGAAGCAATAGTGACCTGATGAGAAATATGGGCCAGGTGGGAGGGCCTGGAATTCTCTGTGATGTCGACTCAGGGTTAGCAGCACGGCTGGACAGTTGTTTGGTGTGGAAGTGGAGGATAGCTTAGGAAGAACAGAGTGAATTCAGAATGTAATTACCCAGAATGGAATTTGGCCAGGGCCCTACTCTTGGTGAGGATGCTGTGGGACCTTGCACCGTGTTGGCTCTTGTATAGTTTGGTCATTAAATAGGGAACTGGCAACACCCTTTCCGCCAGCACTGTGGGCTCTCCTAGGAAATCTCCTGTCCCAAATCCTGACCTTGCCCAGCCCAGCTCAGATTGTGAGGAGATCTGACAAGATTGTCATCAAAATGGGCACAGCAGCTGAGTGATTTGTGTCATGCCATATGACTCTGTATGGGATTGGGAGCTGGGAGCTTCAATCTAAGGGTTTCATTAATATCTCCCGGAGTCACACCTCAGTTTCTTTTCATTCTTAACTACAAAGGCCTGGCCTGGCCAAGCCCTGATGGTTCACACTGTAATGCCGAGTCAGCCTGGCTGCATCTGCTTCACCCTTCCAGTCTCCGCAAATATAGGAACGTATTTCCTGGTGCTTCAGAGGGAATCAGTGAAGGAAACCCCAATGCAATCATCTAACACTCTGCCACTGGGCGGAGAACGACTTCTTGGAGCATGAGATTTGCTTAGATGTGTGACAACATACCACAGCTATGATATGAGACCCAGGACGTGTGTGTGTGTGTGTCTGTCTGTGTATGTGTATGTTTGTGTGTGTGTATGTGTGTGTGTGTATACAGTCACAGTTCCTGAGATCCCCAAGCACAGGGGCTGCTCCTTCCAAGTCACCCCACAGGGGTGGGAGTGCCTGGGAGGAGATGCAGACAGAGCCCCGCTCTGCTGGCTGGATGCAGCGAGGAGAGCATGCTGCATCACTGAAGGGAGACTGTCACTTACACAGTGTCCCTGCGCTTCCTAGGGGCTATTGCACAAATGCGCTGGAGCTGCCCACGGACAGTGAGACCCCCCCCCACACACACACACCCCTTGCCCTCCGATGCAACTCTCCCAGCGGTGAGCGCTGTCTGGCATACAGGCCATTGCAGAGCGCACGCTCGCTCCAACCCCGCTTTTCCCATGTTGTTTTCTTTCTGAGTGTGGCTCTGACACGCTGCGCCCTGCTCTCCCGGTGCCTGCATGTGTTAGTGGGTACATTTATCCTGCAGCTGCTGTGCTGCAGTTCCCAGTACAGCGAGCCAAGGTCAGCCACATCGGTAGCTAGGCAATTCACCTGACAGCCCTCCGCTTCCCCGAGCGCGGGAGGGGGAGGAGGTGTTTGTCTCACAGCCAGCGCTGTCCCTGTGTGTCCAGGAGGGCAAGAGTTTGTAAGGAAAAATACCAGAGTGAGGCCTGCATCGGCGACACTTACCTGGCTGAACCCACTGGCCATGCTGCTCTCAGCACAGCACCCTAGAATTTAGGCTTCCTGTACTCATAGGCCACTAAACATCACCCAACCCACCCACCCACAGCTGCAATGAGACCAAAGTATCACAGCCCTAAGGAGACTAGAGTATGATGTGCCACAGGCAGAGGATAGGAGGGACTGACACGCACCAGTGGCAGGGAACTGATTGCAGGAGATGCACCCAGGTGAGCCTGGCCAGTGAACCCCCACAGGCTGCAGAGGAAGAAATAAAAAAAACCCCAAGGTCTCTGCCAGTCTGATCTAGGGGGAAATTCCCTCCCGATCAGTGGTGGTGATCAGTTGGACCCTGAGCCTGTGATCAAGAACTACCAGCCACGCCGCTGAGGGAGAGAATGCTCGGTGCCACCATCGCTGAGCCATGGCCCTCCCCACCGTCCCGTCTCCCGGCCATCTGGGATCCTTCAGAAGGAGACCCCTGTCAGGCGTCAGGCCCTGCAGCTGCACCTGCTCAGCCTCCTGACAGCCCCATAAGCACAGCTGGGCTGCATCGGCCTGAGTACCAGAGGCACACCCCACCTGACTGGCTGAGGAAGGCAGCTGGCTTGCTCTTAAGCCCAGTAGCAGCAGCGGTTTGCTGGCTGCTCACAGCATGTGCACATGGCTGTGCCAGCGCCTGTGCCAGCTCATTCCCAGCCTTGCTCCAGTCCCATTCCTGCCTCGGACCCAGCCCTGTTTCTGCTGTGCCTCACTCCAGGTATCCCAGCTCTGACCCTTGGCCCCAATTCCTGACTTTGGCTCTAGCATCCAGCTTCTGACTCTGGGCTCTGACCCCAGCTATTAATGCCTGCTCCAACCACAAGGCATGACCGCCCACATCCCAGTCTCTGACACCTCTGAAGCATGTGATTTTAGCAATATCAGACATGAACCAGAAGGGACCCTCAGCCCTGACTCCCACCACCACAAGCAACCCTGTCATACAAGCCCGCTCACAAATTTGTCCACCTCTCCCATAAAACTAATGAAGTAGTTAACCTTGTTAAACCAGCCCTATCATAGACCCCTTCAGCTCCCCAGTGTCCACACACATAGAATTGTCTTCAGAGGGGCACAGGCTCTCTCCCAGGATTCCATGTGTGCACCATAAAAGGATAAACGCAAAGAGGCTGAGGGAGACTGCCAGTGGCTTGGTGCCAATGCCCTCCTGGAACTGACTCTCTCTTGAGCCATGTTCCCTGGGCGTAACACCCTCAGCACTGCAGGCTCCAGCGCATCTGAGAACCCATCAGCATTCTCTCCGCTTCCTGACTTAGCACCGGAATAAGGATTCCACTATTGGCTGAGTCTGTCGATGATGCACGAGGCAGAATCAAATCCAGCTTGTCCTGGCCCAGCTGCATTTGCTCTGCAGGGCTAATGGGAGCAAAGCTCTGTAAAGCAGGCAGGTAAAACTGACTCAAAGACAACAGTGAGCTCAGGAGCCTAAAGGATTGGCTACTGAGCAGGAGTATGTCTTCTAGATGGAATCAGCACTGTTTCACTGTGGGTCTTAGGTCCATACTGCTACTGGCTCATGGCGAGTCTCCTTTAGCTCACATGCTTTTGGAGCTGGAGGATCTGAGTTCGATCCTGTTCCTGTCCCCAAGTTCTCAGTGGCTATGGGGTGCAGCACAGTGACAAGTAAGGGGTCCTCAGATACTATATAGTGTGGCACTTTGCTGCCAGCCCCTACAGGAGATAAGAAATCGCCTGCCTGAGAGATGGGATCAGCAGCTCCTGCTTGCAATGTCTGGCACTTAGAGCTGCCAGAATTTCAAGCCTATTTTGTTGTGTTCCATGGAGTAGACCAGAGCAGCCTTCTGCTTGCTCCAACCCTGAGCGTCCAGAGCTCAGATCCACCCGATTCAATGGCTGGAATGGCCAAGAGAGGTGGAATGTTCAAGTCCCTCTGTTTGAAATGAACAATAATTCCTGTAGGCCCGCAGTTTATCCTTTGCATTTGTAATGCATAAAATTTTCAGAGAGAAGCCTCACTCTTTCTTTGAGATCTTTCAACAGCTGTCTGATAGGGAAGACCTTTCTTTCCCCTTGTCTAGGCTCTTTTCCAACGTGGTTCTCTAGAGGAAGGGAAGAAAACAAAAATCACAATAATCCCATCCCGGAGCCCCGCCTAATCCACCTCATGTGGAAAATTACCTGCACCCCAGCAACCTGGCTTCCTGGGGATTCTTTCCTCCAAATTTCCCACATATTCCTCTCAACTAATGTTGGTAAAGCTTATTTCATCCATCTGAGAGAATAGGAACTTTGTACAAACCTGAGAAAACAATCTCTCAGTGCAATAAAGCCTTTTGTGTCTTTGCCTTTTGTCTTTGGGCAAGCTAGATTTGCTAGAGAGAAAAGTACAGTTCATGATAAAAAGCTGTCAAGAGCAGCCTAGGAATTCCCTTTGTAGTGGATCAGATTAAGTGTCATAATGGGGGCACGCTTGGAATTCCAGCAGCAGGAATCCAGAGGCAGTGGGTACCGTTGAGAATACTTATCACACTGTGGTACCATTATATTTGTGCTCCTTTCTGCACGCCACTCACTTTTCAATGGCACCCACTCTTTTGTGACTAGCATTATCGAATTACGATAGCACCAGCAGCTCCCATCAGAATTCAAGGCCTCATTGTGCAAGGCACTGTACAGACACAGAGAGAGAGAGAGAGTCTCTGCCCCGGAGAGTTTACAGTTTCAAGGACATGCTATGACGCCTATTTCACAGATCAGGAGCTGAGACACAAAGGTCACACAGGGAGTCTGTGGCAGAGCTTGGAACTAACTGCAGATCTCCGGAGCCCCAGAAGAGTGCATCAACCACAGCCCCATGCTTTTTGCAAAAAGCTAGAGTAGTACTTTCAACTTCAAAACTCAAACACCCCAAAGCCAAAGACTGAGTATTAAGACTCCCCCAGTAACCCTTCCCTCATTTATGCATTACAATGGGACCTGTCATTGCATGATCAGAGGCCAGTGGGACATATGGGTCAGTAAAAATGGGGAGTTAACTATATGGAGGGGGTAGCATTACCAATAGCTGGAAGTTGAAGCTAAACCAAATTCAGACTGGAAATAAGGCATACATTTTTAAAAGTGAGAGTAACCAATGAAACAATTTAACAAGGGTCATTCATGGGGGATTCTCCATCACTGGCAATTTTTAAATCAAGATTGGATATTTTCTAAAAGTTCTGCTCTAGGGATTATTTCAGGGTTGGTCTCTGGCCTATGCTGTACAGGAGATCAGACTGGATGATCACAGTGGTCCCTTCTGGCCTTGGAAGCTGTGAATCTACAAAGTATTTCATTCTCTGGTAGTGCTAATACCTAGCATCGAAATAGAGATTTGCAAGATCAAAGTAATACACAAAAATTAACTAATCAAAACTCACCACTGCACTGTTAGGTGGGTAAGTATTAGTCTTTGTACAGGTAGGAAAACTGAGGCACGTAGCAGTTAAATATCTCCTGCAAGGCCACGCAGTACATACGTGGCAGAAGTGGGATAAGATTTTTTTTCCTCTGAGCTAAGATCAGCTAATCAGAGCAAAAAAGTTATTCAAATAAATTTGTTTTGTGGTTTTTTGCAACTTATCTAGCAGACTTGGATTCTTACTCAGGTTTTATTTCATGACTGGTTTATACAGGCATACATCAGGCTATGGATAATTTGTGAACTATTCACTGCTACTGTTGCTTCAAATACTCACTAGTCAGTGTTTGCTATTTATTGCTGTGTGATTGGTCATCTAAATCACATGGGATTGTTTCTGTTCCCTGATTGGATGTCTTGCAAAGCCACAGAGAGCTTCCAAGATGGCTGCCAAGCATTTCTAGCATGAATACATGTATGAAAACACACCTGTAATTCCTCCGGAGCACATTGCCTCTGAATTAAGCGATCCCATGCACAACTAAATTGCCCTACGAGGTCCCCTCAGAACGCTGGGATGCTGTACATAGCACAGGCATCTATGTTTGTGACTATACGTCAAAATTAAGCTTGCATGCTTCAGCTATTTGGCTGGCATTAACGATTTTATTTGCACTGCTTGTGAGTAACATCTGCCCCATAGTTTAAAATGTGTTCATATCCTAATCCAGTTGTTACAGCAGAACAAAGGAAAATACTCACCATTGTAAATGCTGATGAAAAATAGATAGATAAAATCATTTCCTTCCTGTTGTTAATAGCAGTAGCAAACATCTATATTATGGTAGCACTCAAAAACTCCTGTCAGGACTGAGGCTCTGCTGTGCAGCATGCTGGACAAGTCAAGACAATCTCCACCGCACTCCTGATGGGGATGGGAAAGGACATGCCCAGTGAATTTCCATTTCTAAAAATAACCATGGTGGGCCAGATTTCTCCCTCAAGGCGCCCTGTGGGAAATCCACCCACTTTGTTTAGGTGCTGAAACGTGGGTGTGAGCTCTGGCTGTGCACAAATAAGACTATTTTATTGCTAGATATCGGATAAAATTTTCAAAAGTGCTTGAGGGATTTAAGATCTTAAATTACCTCTTACTCACTGTTCTTTGCTTAACATACTATTGAAAACATCTGTTAGCAGGTAAAGGCCATGGGGGACTTAATCCTACTTCTGGTAACTGTCCCCCAGTTCAGGTGACTGGGGGTACTGATTGGAGGGGAACATGCCCCTGAGTTTCTGTCACATTTTTTGGATGACTCTGGGCTTGTTTTCTTTTCCAGAATAAAATAAACAACCAGGGTGAAATCCTGTCCCACTGGAGTCAATGGGAGTTTGGCCACTGAGCTCAGTGGAATCATGAAGGTCACCTCGACTTCTCTGTCATTTTTGGTCCATAGATCTGAAAGCTCTTCACAGAGGATGAGCACCAGCCTTCTCCCCTTCTCTCCCCCCGTTTTCCAGTGAGGCATAGAAAGATGAGGAAGTTTGCCCATGGCTTCTCTGCTTGCTTGTGGTACAGCCCATGTTGTTCTGTCCCTGTTGATCTATTGCAGTACTTATCTAGCCATCATCACTGGAGTATCTGAGCCCCTCACAATTGTTAATGGATTTTATCCTTGCAGCACCCCCAGAACTAGGGAATTGTCATCCCCGTTGTACAGAGGGGGAACTGAAGCACAGGGTAGATTAAATGAGTTAAACAAGGTAACACAGGACATTTGTAGCTCAGCTGGGAATAGAACCAAAGTCTCCTGCATCACAGGCCAGTTCCTACCTGCTAGAGCATCCTTTTGCCTCTGTTGTTTCCAGGGCCTGATGAAATTCACCCTAGAGTACTTAAGGAACTATCTGAAGCAGTCTCTGAACCATTAGCAATTATCTTTGAGAACTCCTGGAGACAGGGGAGGTCCCAGAGGACTGGAGAAAAGCAAACATAGTACCTATTTTTAAAAAGGGGAACAAAAGGGACCTGGGGAATCATAGGCCAGCCAGCTTAACTTCAATACTAGGCAAGATACGGGAACAAATTATTAAACTATCAGTTTGCAAATGCCAAAAGGATAACAGAGTGATAAGGAAGAGCCAATATGGATTTGTCAAGAACAAATCGCACCAAACCAACCTAATTTCCTTTTTGACAGGGTCACTGGCCTAGTGGATGGGGGGAAGCTGTAGCCATGATCTGTTTTGATTTTAGTGAGGCTTTTGACACAGTTCCACTTGACAGTCTCATAAGCAAACTAAGGAAATGTGGTCTAAATGCAATTACTATAAGGGTGGGTGCATAACTGAAGGACTGTACTCAAAGAGTAGCTATTGATGGTTCACTGTCAAACAGGGAGGACATATCTAGTGGGGTCCTGCAGGAGTCTATCCTTGGTCCACTCAATATTTTAATTAGTAACTTGGCTATATCTTGTGTTAACTCATGAGCTAGTGGCCCTCCAACAATACTGTTTTAGGAAGCTGTCACCTAGGCACATGTACACAAGTCAGCGGAAAAAAAATTAATTTAGCATGCAAAACATATTTTCTGTATCAAAGTTCATCTACAAATATTCTCCAAAGGTGTCCCACTGTTATCCTGTATTTTAATAGTTCTATGTACACGTTTGCTTCTAGTTAGAGTATCTTGTATTGTAATAGTAAACTGTGTCTCCCTCACTAAGCAAGCTGGTTTTGTATACAAATGTAATTTGCATATGATAACTGATAATGTATTTGTGGGGTACTGTTGAACCCCATAAGCATATATGTTGCAATTACTCATGAACTAGTGGCCCTCCAATTATGCTGTTTTAGGATATTACATGTGCTAATTGATAACGCATTGAAGTGACAGTTTTTGCTGTATACAGTCACTCTAAGGTAGAAGTCCAGGGAGGTTGATCCCTTCAAATCCAGGCCTTGTTAGGCATCTTCAACACAGAATGAACCAATGCTGGTGTCTTTGCCTGACATGCTTGAAGGGGTTTTCTGTCTTGCACAATGCAAGATGGTGAACAAACAAGCACAATATTCTGCTTTTGACCCTATAAAATGATTTGCAACTCTGAAAGTGAGCTGTCATGTGATGACAATGTATTAGATGACAGGGACTTCATGCCAGATTGTGTCAAGAGTTGCTCTGAGAAGGAAGACCATGTTTCCATTGATTGTTTATCTTCAGTGAGAAGCTAGTGTTATCATCACTGCAGCCATGTGGGGTGACTGTATCGTGGAAGAGGAAGAACATGCAGAGACAGGAAGTTTAGTACTACGATATTGAGTGAACCATACTGACCTAACACTGTCGACAACATGAACTGTGATTCCATGAAAGGCACAAATGGTTGAAGGTGGTGGTATTCTCTGTAGCAGTTCATCACAGATCAGGCCAGGATGTTATCCATGAACATGTCAGGAGCAAGACGTGATCCTCAAAAAGATACATTGGAGGAAACATTTGAGCTTTTCCACACAGAAGACATTCTCCACATTGTGACAAGAGAGACAAATAGAGAGGCAGATCATGTATGCAGAGAATGGAATGACAGCAATCCAGACAAAAACAAGGAATGGAAACCACTTGACCCAACTGAGTTGAAAGCATACACTGGCCTCCTAATTCTGGCTGGTGGGCATCATGGAAATCACGAAGGCCTGGCAGAATTATGGAATCCATGCTCAAGATGTCCTTTCTTCCTGGAAATACTGAGCCCTCAGTGATTCAGGGCAATCTCTCAGCATTGGGATTCAATGACAAAAGCACATGAGAAGAACAGAGAGTATCAGACATAGTGGCTGCATTTTACAATGTACGGACAATGTTGTGAAAGTTTTATACTCCTGGGGCAGGCTTAACTGTCATTGAGCTGCTGGTGCCTTTAGAGGCCGATATCCTTTTAGACAGTATTTCCCAAGTAAACCGCCAAAATGTGGCATCAAGATCTGGCAGTGTTGTGGTGCTGTGACATCATATCTTCTGAATGGAGAGGTTTACCTTAGCAAACAACCTACCTTACAAAGAGAAACGAACCAAGGTGCCTGCGTTGTGATAGATATGGCTCAGCCCTGGCACAAGACTGCCAGAAACATAATTGGGGATCACAGGCACCAACTTTCTTTTTTCTTGGTGGGTGCTCTACACACACCCCTCCACCACAAGACCCCACCCTCACTCCACCTCTTCCTGCCCCTGCTCTGCCCCCTCCCTCCAGCATCTCCCACCCACCGCCGAACAGCTGATCAGCGGGGGCTGCCGAACAGCTGATCGCTGGGTGACAGGTGGGAGCTGAGCGCATGCTATTTTTTTTTCTTGTAGGTGCTCCGGGAGTCAGTACCTGTGTTGGGAGTAACTTCTTTGCCACTATTTGGCTTGCTGAAGGTCTACTCGATGAAAATTTGACCTCTGTTGGAACAATCTGACAAAACTAGTCAACTATACCCAGTGAGATGCATCCACTTCACAGCAGAGAGAAATTGTCATTGATGTTCAACTTTGCTGGGCTACTTACCCTGTGTTGGTAAGTTGGTAATAACGCTATCGACAATGCATCGTGACAAGGTTGTCAAAGGAGACAAAAAGAAACCCCACATGATCCTCCACTACAATGGCACTAAAAGTGGTATTGATCACATGGACCATCTTGCAAGAATTTACTCCTACATGCACAAGGTAAACAGGTGGCCAATGGTTCTTTTCTTGAATATGAATAATGTTGCTGTCATTACAAGTGTCCTCATTTGGATCAACAACAATCCTGCTTGGCACCACATTCAACCAAGACAAATAAGGCACTTGTTCCATGTCAATTTAGGAGATGCACATATCAAGAGAAGAATCCTTGATACCCATCATGTCACAATGCCCATCAAAACAGCACTCTTGTGGGGATTTCATGGGGGGACTTTTGTAACCCAAATGCATTCGGAAACTTTAATGTTTTAGGTGAAAAATCTTACTTTCACTAGCAAATTGAAAGAACTAGCAGGAGTCTCATTCAGTGTGAGCCTATATGCAATTTTCATACATCAGCATCCACATGGAGGGTTCAGCGCATACAAATTCATTGTATTCTCCATATGGCTTGAGGTTCTTCCAATCAGCAGATCTTGGGTAAATGTGGCAGTGTCCATTGCCAAGCTTGCTAAGTGCTCCCATGACGACTGATTTTCTATGGGAGCTGAGGGGTGAGTGCTCCGGGGGTACAATGTTACCCGACGAATGTGGATGAGGGCTAATGCTCCAGATTTTGCTTCTCTTAAATAGCAGCTCAGCGCTAGAAGCTGTCCAGATGCAAATCTGCCCAGCTAGGATACTACTACCTGATGCTAACGTTTCACTGCAAACACAGCCCACTGGGACAAGCGCACTGAGGGTGACCCCAGGGTGTGGGTGAAGTGGTCTAGGGAGCGTGTCAGGCCTGTATTTCTAGCCAGCAGACCTAACCAGCTGATTAGAATGCAGCACTGGGCAACCCAGGGTCCAAACCCACCACCTCATCTTTAAATAATAGCTTAATTAGCTCATTTACATTTCATTCTTTTCAGGGAGGCACTGCATGTTATTAACATTTGATTTCCTGCTGCCTCTTGCTGGTTTAGGAATACATTCTGGCAATTAATACACACAGCTCTCCTCCCGCACCTCACAACAACCCCACTGCGGGCTCCTCCATCCTCCAGACTGTCTCAGGGAGCCTGCTCTTTTTCCCTGTTGCCCTGGGAAATCTCCATCACTGCTCCAGACACCACTTTCCAAATTGTCTATTTCCCTATCCCAAACCCCATCCCTCCAGACTTCCTCTCCCTATTCCAGACCCTCCCACTGGCCCTCATCTATTTCTATGCTAGGCTCTGCCACCAAACCACCTGCTTTCCTTCTCCAGAACTTCCCCCTGAATCTATCCCCTCCTCTCAGCATTAGCCCATCTGTGGCTTTCCCCTTTCCATCCTGGGTGTCATCCTTTTCACATTTTTTCCCCTTTAAAAAAGAAATCTCCATTGAAAGCATTAATACTCCATCCAGGCGCTTGTAATTCATTGAAAGGATCACACAGTCTCTCGGCCACAGTGATATAAAACACTATCAAGTGTCTCCTTCATAGGTACAAGCGTTCTTCTCCCCAAAAAAATTTCATAAGGATATTAATAAAATCTAAAATACAAAAGTGCACCCTTGTTGCAGCATGAGGTGATGGGGAAAGCTTACACTGAGACTTCCATACGACCCTGTTTTCATTATGCCTCATGACCAGGAGTGGGACGTTCAGCAGTGCCTACAGGATTTAGGCACATGAGTCCAATGGAAGGTCATCGGCATGTGTGTCCTCAGGCCCTTGGGGAAACCCTGCCTGTTACAGAAAACTCTTGGCATTTGTTTTCCCTCATTCAGCTTCGAGCCAATGATGAACTTTGATGGCAAGGTGACGTGCAATCTGCCCCACACTTGTGAGGAAGGTGATTAGTGCAAATCCCCCTCTTGCCTGAGGCAGTGTGATATGCATGAGTGCCAGGTTGCTGCCCTGTGCTGTGGCCCTCCCCTTCCCGCCCGGGCCTGGAGCTCACAGCCTGACTAGATCATTGTCTCAGTACCAGGCCAATGGCAAGAGCTGTGGTTAGATCTAAGGGGGATTGGATGGGGAGTCTGCACAGAGAGGGGCAATTGCTAGAGGCTACCGGGTGGAGAAGGAAGGAGGAGAAGGTGGAGTCAGGTGACAGCTGGAGTCAAGGGTCAGAGGAGTTGCAATCTCCTTCCCCTTGCATGACCAAAGCGGGAGCTGAGGGACCTGAAGTCTCCTTGCGGTGACTATTTGGCCTCTCCAGACAAAGGAAGCTCCTCCTTGAACAACCTATTTATTTGGATCGTTCAGTGCAAGCTGCTTCCTCCTTCTGCTTGTCTTCTTGCAGCCCTGGAGGACGCTCCTCTCCTCAGATTGTGCATGACTTGCTGAGACTTTCCTCCCACTTAAGCCGAATTACAGGCCCTGTAGGTGAATTGCAATCTCCTCCCTGAGTGGCAGGCATTTCGCGAGAGCTCTATTGATTTTTTTGTGCAGCTTCCAAACCCTGTCCCTGCTGCTAATTTAGCTGGGACAGCAGCAGGTCCCTTCTCTCAGCACTGCTGACTGCTAACCCTTTAATTTGCTCGCGACCATTCTCTTCAAACAATTCCTCATTGCCAGAAGAGTCAGTGCTTCAGCAGAGAGGGGCTCTTTTTGGAACATATGTTTTTAATGGGTATTTCGTACACGTCGAGGACACAGGGGAGGAATTCTGCTGTGCCCTGCTCTTTACATATTTTCCAGCACACACAGCAAAGGCATTGGAAGATTGAGGCGAGCTCAGCAGAGCGAGGACTGCAAGACAGAAGCCCGACTATTAGTGTTTTATATAGCATGGGCAAACTACAGAGTGAGAGGCAATTGAACTGTGTGGGCATTTGAATATCGCCAACCCCAACCGTTGAAACAGCATGAGTCAGGCCCCCCTCCAAAAAAAATCCTGAGAGCGGCTTAAGACTCCCAAGATCCTAAACTAATAATACATATTCCATTTTTTCTGGGTTCTAAGCCTTTAGGATCCAATTGGGTCACTTTTCCAGGCTTTGCTCTGCAGTCATAATGGACCAGAGACCTCCTCTTTTTAAAATGGGAGCTGAGATTCTCATGAATTCACATGAATCCGGGGGCTAGGGCTTGCAGGAAACCCCCGAGTATTGAGACTCATGAGAGTTGGCAGCCTTCCATCTATAGTGCCTGAGCTGCAACCTGGGAAGCATTGTGATTGTACTCAATATAATGCCTATAGGGGCATGGAGGCACTAGTGTTACGCCTTTAAATAGGTATTGCTTGTGCTTTGCCATGCACAGCCCTCCCCAGTGCACAGGGGGAATGGCACCGTGGCTATCCCTGGGGCCCCTCTGTGGGGCTGTAAGTTCCGGCAGCCATGCTAGCTGGCAGGCCCATCGTGCCAACTCCAGTGGTTACAGTCAAATTCTGGCTTCTAAGCTGTAGCCCTGCGTGAGTAAGGGAAGGAAGAGCTCCCTATCCCCTATGGGGCATGAACCATGACTTAGCCCTGTGCAGAGAGCCAGTGCAAAGCCTAGCATGTGCAGTAACTCCACCACTGTGGGTAATTTCTGGTAAAAAAACAACATAAATAGGAATATATCAAAACTTACAACAAGCAAGAAAAACAGGGTATGGCACAACCTGTCCTGAAGGACGATCCCTCACGCTCACATACCTTGGGAGACAGGCCAGTCCTCACTTACAAACAGCCCTGCAACCTGAAGCAAATACTCACCCGCAACTACATACCACACAACAAAAACACTAACGCACTAACCCTGCAACAAACCCTATGGCCAACTCTGTCCTCATATCTATTCAAGGGACACCATCATAGGACCTAACCACATCAGCCACACCATCAGGGGCTCATTCACCTGCACATCTACCAATGTGATATATGCCATCATGTGCCAGCAATGCCCCTCTGCCATGTACATTGGCCAAACCAGACAGTCTCTACGCAAAAGAATAAATGGACACAAATCAGATATCAAGAATTGTAACATTCAAAAACCAGTAGGAGAGCACTTCAATCTCCCTGGACACTCAATAACAGACTTAAAAGTGGCCATTCTTCAACAGAAAAACTTCAAAAACAAACTTCAACGAGAAACTGCAGAACTAGAATTAATTTGCAAACTGGACACCATCAAATTAGGCCTGAATAAAGATTGGGAGGGGATGGGTCACTACAAAAAGTAATTTTCCCTCTGCTGATACTCACACCTTGACCACTGTTGGAAATGGGCGACCTCCACCTTGATTGCATTGGCCTCATTAGCACTACAAAAGTAATCAACTGTTGAGAATACGCCACTTCCACCTTAATTGAACTGGCCTCATTAGCACTGACCTCCAACTTGGTAAGGCAACTCCCATCTTTTCATGTGCTGTAATATATATACTGCTTAGTGTATTTTTCACTCCATGCACCTGATGAAGTGGGTTTTAGCTCAAAAGCTTATGCCCAAATAAATTTGTCAGTCTCTAAGGTGCCACAAGGACTCCTTGTTGTTTTTGCTGATACAGACTAACACGGCTACCACTCTGAAACTTGTCCTCAAGAGTCACTAGACAGCACCAGGCTGTTTGCAGCATGGAGCTTAATAAAGACAGGGGCTTCCCAAGTGGGCAGTTCTCTAGCTCCTGCTTGAGGCCTGGCTCTTTGTGTTTGTCCTCCTGCTACACAGGACTAAAAACCCCTATGCCTGTGCAACACGGCCAACCCACTGCTCCTGGCGTAACAATGTAACACCAACAGTGTAACAACGCTTGAATCCCATGCTGTCTGCACCCAGCGTTTCCTAGTCCAAAGGTAGCATTAATGATCCTGTTTTCTTTTCAGTTGTCACTCTATGTTTTTTTAAGAAAAAAAAAGATAAGCGGGGAAAACAGGAGGAAAAGAAGAAGAAATAAAGAAAATCCTGCAGGTGCCCACGGAGGTCTTCTCTCTGGTGCTCCTGGAGTTGGCAGGGCCAGGTGAAGGCTACGCTCAATGAAGTTGTAGTCACACCTGAACTGGCTGCTGTGGCAGTGCCCGTCTGCATGGCAGGATGTCTTCTCCGGTCTGAGTGGCATGTGCAGTGCTGCAGAAGAAGCTGGAGATTAACATGGCTGGCATGGAGCTTTGGGATGCTGCTGTGGAAGGAAGTCCTCACTGACTTATTTGATGTGGGGATCTGCATGTCTGGGGGGGCTGCACCCAATCGTCCTGCCCAGAGTCTGTCCACATCTCTGAAAGCTAATGAACAAGGACCTGGCCAAGCACCCCAGGTGGGACATCATCAGCCCCATCCTGAAGGAGATACAGGAGAAGTACCATGGAGACTCCCCACTGGCCTCATGCTCCAGCTGTTGACCCTGTGCCTGCAGTGCCTACCTGTGCCAGGGTTTCTCAGACCTCCTCTGCCCCTGCTGGAGATGTCAGCATCCTGACACCCTCTGACTCAAGAAAAGCTGCTCAAGCAGGGCTACCAGTGAGACTTAGTCCTCCAGAGACCTAGAAGGGCCAGGAGGGGATACTGACAAATAGGGAGCCAGCAGTCCAGTTAAGAAGGCTTGCCTGCGCCCTCTGAAGGGCAGTGATGAGTGGGGCTGGGACAGGAGAGTAGTGGAGCTCCAGGGCCAGGACCCTGGCAGACGGTCAACTCTTAAGATTGTTTGTTATTAACCATTTAATGTTGATGCTGCACTCATGGCACCAGCCACATTCTGCTCCAGGCCCGCTTCCATGCAACAGGTGCCACAGCAGCCACCTCACACCCATTGAATGCTCTGCTGAGACGAAGCACGGAGGCATTTAGCCCTAACAGGAAACGGTTAGGAAAGCTGCGAGCAGTGAAAACAGGCATCTCTAATGGAAACCTCCTGTCAGCATTATGGAGCAATGGCCACCATTCCTTTGTTAAGGTTGCAATTTAGTCTGCATTATAAACAGGATTTTGGTATTCTTTTAGATCCACAAGAAAAGTCATATCAACCTGAAAATTAGTAAATTGGATCTGGGCTGAGGTGGAGTTTTCCTACAAACATTGAACTCCACTAGTAACCTCCCTCCGGCCTGACATATGCCCCATTGTAGTCTCCCCTTCAACCAGTTCCTTATCCACCTTTCAGTTATCATATTAATCCACATCTTCTCCAACTGAACTAATAATTTCCCATGTGGAACTATCAAATGCCTTAATCCTGGTAGATTAGATCTACCATATTTTCTTTGTCTAAAAAATCAGTTATCTTCTCAAAGAAAGAAATCAGGTTGGTCTGCCATGATCTACCTTTTTAAAACCATGCTGTATTTTATTCCAACTACCCTTTACCTCTATGTCCTTAACTACTTTATCTTTCAGAACTTGTTCCAAGACATTGCATGCAATTGTGGGCAAACTAACAGCCCTGTAGTTTCCTGGATCAGTTTTTTTCCCTTCCTTAAAAATAGGTATTATATTAGTGAAGCAGGGTGGTCACCCTCTCCGGCCCTGAAGGAGTTAAAACAGCCCTGGGAAAGGGCTGCCCCCGGGAGCCAATAGGCTAGACTGATTGGGGAAGCAGCTGCCGCTGGGGCCACGCCCCAATCAGGCCACAGCAGGCCCTATAAAAGGGCTGTGAGCAGGAGTTTAGGGAGTCTCTTTAGCTGTGAAGAGAAGTGGGCCTGGCTGCTTGGGAGCTCACCAGGGTGCCTAGAGTGAAGCAGGGCTGGGGAAAGGCCAGAGGAACTGGGGAGCTCCAGGCTGGAAAACCCTCAGCCTGCAGGCCTTGCTGAAGGCCTAAAGCAGGTACTGGGGTTGCAGAAGGGCAATCCGAGGTTAGGCAAAGGCAGCAGGTCCAAACCCTCCTTGCCAATGATGAGTGGTACAGACTGCAGTCTGCCCTAGTGTGTGGGGGCTAAATGAGGACTGGCAGTAGTCACTGAGGTGAGGTTAGAGGGTGGGGATTCCCTGGGGTAGGGAGACCCAGAGACTGCTGGGGGGGATTGCAAAGGGCAGAATCCCAAGGGAAGGGGCACCGGGGTCTGGGAGGGACACGAGGGGCCTGAGGCAAGTGGGACACCGGCCTGCAGAGGGTGCTCTGGAGGCTGGAGAGCTAATTCCCAGTATGACCAGCGGGAGGCGCCACACCAGTGAGTCTCGGCCTTGCTACAATTAGCAATTCTCTAGTCATGCAATATGACCCCTGAGTTTACAGATTCATTTAAAATCTTTGCTATTGGGCTTGCAATTTCATGTGCCAATTCCTTTAGTCATTCTTGGATGGAGATTATCCACCTCCTCTTCCATTTTGCTCTCATTACTCTGTTTGAGTTTGACTTCCACCTTGGTGATGATAATTTCTACTTCTATATCCTCATTTTCATTAGCTGCCCTGCCACTTCCCATAAGCTCCTCATTACCCTTAATAGAAACTGAGGCAAAGTATTTGTTTAGGTGTTGGACCATACCTAGATTATCTTTAATCTCTATCCCATCCTCCCTGCTTAGTGGTCCCACTTCTTCTTTCCTTGTTTTCTTTTTCTTTATGTGGTAAAGAACCTTTTACTGTTGGTTTTAATTTCCTTTGCAAGGTCCAGCTCTGCTTGGCATTGGGCAGTTCTCACTTTTTCCCTATACTTTCTGACTTCCAGGAGGTAGCTTTTCTTGCTGATCCAGCCCATTCCGTTTAGGCTTTCTGCTTTCTCTTAACCTGTTTAAGATGCTTGTTCATCTGGTTTGGTCTGTAACCCTTCCTTACCAATTTTTTTCCCTTGCTTGGGATGCAGGCTTCAGATAGCTTCTGCAACTTGACTTAAACTCCAAGCCTCCTCCACATTCAGATCCTTGACTTTTTCAGTCCAGTCCACTTCCCTAACTATTTCTCTTAATTTTTTTAAAGTTTGCCCATTTGAAATCAAGGGCCCTAGTTGCAGACCAATTTTTTTTATTAGTATTTCCATTTATTTTTAACTTGGTTAACTCATGATCACTGGAACCAAGGTTGATTCTGCAACCAGTTCTTCTATGCGGCCTATATAAACTACTAGAGGGGAAGAAGGAACCATCGTGTGTTAACCTGGGTTACTTATTCAATAGAGACTTTGCACTAGAAAAGTTCTAACCATTGTTGATAGGGACATAGGATTGAAGGGACCTCCTGAGTCATCAAGTCCTTACTATCCCAGGCAACCCTGTCATAATCCTGGTCATAAATTTGTCTAGCTCCATCTTCAAACTAGTTAGACTGTTTGCCCCCCGCTCCTCCCATTGAAGGCTGTTCCAGAACCTCTCTCCTCTGACTGTCAGAAACCTTCTACTAATTTCCAGCCTACATTTACTCATGGCCAGTTTATACCCATTTGTTCTTGTGTCAACATTGTCCTTTAGCTTCTATAGCTCTTCTCCCTCCCTGGTGTTTACCTCTCTGGTGTATTTGGAGGGGATCTGATCGCTGTCTACCTTCATTTTGCTAGACTAAACAAGCAGTCTCCTTGCATAAGACAGGCCCTCCAGACCCCTGATCATCCTAGCAGCTCTTCTCTGGACCTGATCCAGTTTGAATTCACCTTGCCTGAAGAGGAACACTTCTCTGTCTGTACTGGAAATACCTCACCTGATACATCCTAGGATCTCATTTGCTTTTTTCATGGCCTCCTCGCATTGGTGGCTCTCAGTCATTCTGAATCCCAAACGCCATTGAACAATTACTAAGGTTTATGGATAGTTAGCATAGGACATCCAATCAGGAGCAACACCATGTCACTTAAGTCACCAGTCAATGAGTAGCTAATACCCATTGCAACTGGAGGCTGAAATTTGTTCACGCCAACTATTCACTGAATAATTGCAAACATTGGAAACATTCAAAAAAGTCACAACTGCCTCTCCTAATGGAGAGGAAGGGTGGTCCAGGGGTTAGACTCCAACCCTAGAACATGGGAGGCCTGGGTTAAATTCCTTGCTCCCCACAGGCTCCCTGTGGGCAAGAACCACCAAGGGGACTGACAGAGTGGATCTGTCACATGTGGGGGAGGACAAAACAGCTGGCTCCAATTAACCAATCTTCTCAGAGGCTGTTGGGGGCTAGGCCTGTATAAAGCAGACCCAGCTCAGTCCAGGAAGGAGAAGAGGAGAAGTAGCACCTAAGGAGACTGGGAAGTTGAAGGAGTGCTAAGAGAAAAACAACTCCAAATAGGACCAGAAGGAGGGGAAGGCCTATGTTGGGTAAAAGGTATTGAGTCTGGGGATTGTGAAGCACCAGCTACCGTCTGCATCCTTGGGAAACTTTGGACTTGCCTGAGAGATAAGAGAACTACAGAGAAATGGGACTAAAGGCTCTGGTGGCAGATCGTGATGGGCTAAATATGGCTACACCCTTTTATAAGTACGTCTAGATTCTCTCTGGCTCCCTCCCCCCCCTTTTTTTCTGTGGTGCCCTGGTCAGCCTGGCCCCCCAGGCAATAGCTTGGGGACAGGGACTTGGGTTCAGCATTGCAGTGCTCAGTTTTAGATGCTCTGCTGCCTAATGGAGTCCATGTGCCCGAGCTAGGTGCCTGAGTTCCCTGGACAACGGGTGGGGAGTGTGAGGTGCTGAAGAGTGGGATCCCCGAAAGCGAGTAAGCTGTGTGAGAAGCTACCTAAGCCAGCCAATAGGAAATGCTCAAGAGAAGGGCATGGCCTAAGTCTCACCACTCAGAAAGATGCTGGTGTCTGTCTCTGCTGGGGATTTGCAGCTGTGACTCCATCCTGGAGTGAAGCCCCTAAACTCTCTTCTGCAAAAAACTGGCTGTGCTGCCAACCCCCTTAGAACCTAGCCCTGTGGCTAGAGTACTCAAGTGGGATTCGGGAGACCCAGGTTCAAATCCTGACCCCCACCTGAGTGGCAAAAGGATTTGAACCTACATCTCCCCTCTCTCAGAAGGGCCCTGGGCATTGAGCTCCAGGGCAGGTCCCTCTTAGTCTCTCCTGTTGGAAGTGTTCCACTCAGGATAAATAATTAGTCACTGGAACAAGGATGGGAACTTGGGTGTCCCACAGCCCGGCTGGGTGCCCTAATCCAAAGGCTATAGAGTCCCTCTGGCACAATGGGCAGGGCGCTCTCCTGAGATATAGGAGACCTGGATTTGAAGCTGGCTCTCTCCCCCATCCTGGGTGAATGTTTCAACCACTGGACTAAAAGATGGGGTGGGGTAGCACCACCTCTTCCTCCAGTTGGGTTTTGGGTGCAACCTGATTAATGAGGCAGCCTCTGACCCAGCCTACCAGGACAGGCCCCACAGGTGAAAGGTCGGCAAATGCCTACTTTGAGGACACCCCCCAGGTGTGTGAGCTCAGCACCCAGGCAGCAGGACTGAGGTGGCCGTGCACATGCCCAATGGCAGATCTTTATGCCATCGCGGGCTTTTATTGGTAGAAACTAGGGAGTTTAGGCACTTACAGAGTTAGGCAGCAGCTGGGCAGGGGTTTTGAGGATCTAAATTTTGGACTTAGGCTTCTAAATGTCTTTGTGAATCTGTCCCTTAGCTGCCCTGGGCCTCAAGTCTCCATCTGGAATCTATAGTTCGTTCTAACCTCCCAGGTTACTTGTGAGGATCAACATGTGGAAGGTTATGAGGTGCTCAGATGCTGCGGTGATGAGGGTCATTTAAATACCTCCATTGCAATTCACGACCAGAAAACAGAGCCCAGCATGAAGAAATTCTCTGCAGTGAGCGTAACTAGCATTATCTGAGTCTAAAGTAACTGATGCCCTTAGAGTGCTTTGAGATCTTTCCATGCAATATGCAGTGCACAGAGCCAGATCTGGCCCTCACACCTGACCCAGCTCAGCAGTTAGTGGCCATTACGAGATGGCTGAGAGTAGAGTTTGTTCCACTCACAGTATATCATACTGCACCATGAGTGCAGCACATGTAGGTTATACCCAAATGGGTTGATTGGGGGAAATGGGGGAACAGTTGTACCAAAGCTTTGAGCTGAGGGCCCCCCCGCACAAAACCTCTGACACCTATGTAAATGGGATGAAATAGGAAGGGGTGAGGCCAGTGGTGAGCTGGAGCCAGTTCACACCGGTTCGCGTGAACCGGTTGTTAAATTTTGAAGCCGGTTTAGAACCGGTGGTTAAAGGGGTGGACAAACTCCAGCCTGTCTGGCCCACCTGAGTTCTCGGCTGTGGAGGCTCCCCTGAGAATCCCTTTTTAATTTTTACTCACCCGGCGGCGCTCCGGGTCTTTGGCAGCATTTCAGAGGCGGGTTCTTCAGTGCCGCCGAAGACCCGGAGCGAGTGAAGGACCTGCCTCCAAAGTGCCGCCGAAGACCCTGAGTGACTGAAGGAAGTGGTTCTTCAGCTTTTGCCAGCTCATCACTGGGTGAGGCCCCACTGAACATAAAATATTGGGGGCCCCCAATTTCTCTCGACGTGCCTGCCCAAGCTAGCATTGATCTAGCTAACTTGGGTATCAAAGCTGTGAAGATGCAGCAAGGTGAGCCCTGGGTACATACATTTCTTGTCCATGCCACCACGTCTGCATGGCAGTCTTTAGCCACACTGGCTAGAGGAAAGCTGCCCATGCTGCAATCACACCTCCAATCAGAGCATAGATACACCCTTCGTGCCCACTCAGCACTAGAAACGTTCCGTTTTCCTTGCAGGCCTTCCAGCTTCGGAGTCCTGTCTGGCACTGCTCATTTTCATGTCTGTCTGTTTGACTCTCTAGCCCTATGCTGTAGAATGTGGTTGGCCCTGGGCTCGATTTCCTTGTATTAGTGTGGTCTGTTTCTGAGCATTTCTGTGGTGTGTCCCTCTGCCTCGCTAGGATTGGAAAGGGAATGTGTTGTTATTTCAGTATGCGGTAGGTGTTTCAGTATTTCCATATGTCCAAACACACTCCCCCTATACTGTGTGCTCTAGCACTATGGTGCCAGGGCCTATATAGATTCTAGCCCATTGGAAGGAATAATTTTTCTCTCTAGCAAAAGACGTGCAGGGGTCAGTCTGGGGACAAAATGCTACCCTCCCCCAAGGGCTTTTCCCGATCCCAGAGTAGTCGGACTTACCTGTCCAAATCCCAGCAGTGAAGTCTGGGGGTGGTCCAGTGGGTCCAGCCCTGGCCTGAGAGACAGGGAATCTGCCGTCTAAGCCCAGCTCTGATCCAGATCAGCTGTTCCATCTTGGGCTCGTCACTTCACCACCCTGTGTCAGTTGAAACTGTGTGCTCTTTGGGGCAGGGACTGACTTCCAGTAGGCATGGCCCAGTACAATGGTCCCTGATCTCTGTTGGAACCTCTACATACAACTATATAATAAATAATAATTGTCATCAATAGGTTTCAGTGTTCTCAGCTAGCTGAGACAAAAGGGAGCAGCTGAAGGGACCCAAACACGGTCACTGTTACCTATAAAGATACAGGGCCAGATTCTGCACTGTGCTGAGTTCCCACTAATCCTAGCTGAGCAGGGAGCTGGTTACAATTCCCCCTTCCTCTGCTGAGCCCTGGTCCATTGGGGGCGGCTCTAACCCACACCGGCCATCCCAAGGCACAGCCTGCCAGCTGAGAATGGCCAGAATACAGTATGCTCCAGCCATGCCTTCTCCCTGCCCCAGGATGCTATCAGCTGCGGGGAGAATTGTGGGGAGCTGGCCACACTGGCTTTACAGCTGCAGAGAACTCCTCCAGGCTGGGAGACTCCCCAGCTGAGACATCTAAAGCCAGATTCTGTTCCCTGTGCCTCACCAGCCCTTGGGCAGAGTTGGGTGGGGAATCTGACTCCCTATGGTGTCTCTGGTTACTGCGAGCTTTTAGTTAACACACTAAGACTCCCTGGGCCAAATTCTGGATTGACACCCTCGTCCCATGGTGGCCAGGGCAGTGGTGTTAATCAGAGCAGACTGGGGACCAAACCTGGCCCCTTTTCATGCACTGAGCATGGCCTATGGCTTAGTTGACATGCGTGGCACTCCCAACCTGTCCTGTCCCAACATACAAAAAAGGTGCCTTGCAAATCCTTCCATAGACTCGTCAGTTGCTCCGAAGTCATGCTCAGGACGGTGGAGGGGATCCATCCAGGACTGTCGAGACCACTTGGGAATAAAAGACCCCAGTGAGCCAGTCACACCATTCCCATCAGGAGGGGAAGATCCGGGAAAAGAAGCAAACTGGGAAGGGTCTGCAGACAGTGTAAGACGCTTGAGTGACATAAAATCCATGTGCAGAGAGCTGCGTCAAACTGGTCACATTGCTGCTCAATTCCCAGCCAGACATTTCACCTACGTCAACCCCTGTCTGCCGCCGAGTGACTCTTGGGAGAAATCTCACACTGCGGTGAAGGTGTCGGAGGAGCTGCGTGACATGCCCAGCACCAGCTCTCTCTGCCTCTCCTTGCCTGATTCCCTTCCCTCCCTTTGGCGACAGCACACAGTGGGCTGCAGTCCAGACCCGGCCTCCCTGCTGTTGCAACACGCTGCACCTGCAGCAGCGGGCACGTTTCTGGTTGGCATGTGCCACAAGACAGGGCCAGCCTTTGGGGCCCACATACCCTGCGGCTGGGGTTCCCTGCGGCCTGGAGACAACAGAGATGACGGGGCTAATTTCGGCCATTCGCTGCGGGAAAGAACATTCCTAGCGCTTCTGGTAGCAAAGAGGACGGTGGAAGTGGAATCTGGGTGCTAGGGCTGAGAGCCTGCCATTGTCTGCACCAGTCTGAGTCCCTGCCCCGAAGGGCCCAGTCTCCTTGTTCTGTGTGTGTACAGTTCTGTACTCTGCCGGTTCCTCATGGTCTTCCCAGGAGCTACCCAGCACTGCCTTTGGGAGCCCAGAAGGACCATGCCAAAGTCCCTTGCTTTGGAGGGCTAGTGTGGGGTGCCCCAGGGCTGACTGACTGTTTCAAGGGGGGCTGGCCCTCTGCTGAGCAGCCAGTTATAGAACAAATGAGAACTAAGGAGATCGCTGTTGTCACTTTATGGTTTGCCCACTAGACCAGACTGCCTCACTGGGATGCCCTTCGAGGAGCTGGCATTTGTGGCAGCTGGGGCCTGCCTCCCATGGGCCCCTTCAGGAGATAGCGTCTCCACCCTCCTCCTGGACAGAGGGAACTGGATTGGCAGCTGGGATCCCCCCATGCGCGCACGCTAGCTTCTTCCCCTCGGTGTGATTTCTCTGTGTGGCAGCTAGTGAGATGGGCAAGTTCCAGACTGAGGGTCAATGACGCAGCTGTTCTGTGCCAGATTCTAGGCAAACCAAAATGAAGGTGACATTTGCTGCTGCTCTGAATCCTCCAACCTCGGAGGATGGCATGGGCTCAGCCACTGGCAGCAAGGGGCTAGGTCCTCTGGGAAAAGCCCACTTAGGTCTGCTTCCTCCCAGTGCCAATGCTATCTGCTCCCTCTTCTGGGCACCTTGTGGGGGTCTCTTACCCAACGGCTTTGTATGGGAGGCCATAATGGGTCTCCCAGTGTCTCATCTCCTTCAAAGGCTTCGCCAGGCTTAGACTCTGGGGCTGCAAGTCACCTCCAGTATCCCCTGAAACACAGCTCGGCTTTCAGCCATCTCTGTCAGCCCAGACTTGGGAGCACACGCAAGGGGCTGACATGCAGGAGAGCTCTGCTGGCAGCACTGACCCAGTAGGCAACTGCCTTGCAAAGCAAAATCCGCATTTCTTGCTTAGAGCTGCTGGCACTCTGCCAAAGACCTTTCCGGGCCCTGTGTCATGGTGCTGGGAGCCAGCTCTCTTGAGCAGTAGATAGTCTCATGTCTGCAGCTGGACATACATGAAACCTGCAAAATAACCATGTGAACATTCAAGTCTGAGATGAGGGGGGTCTGGGAGATTCTCAGCACCGCAGTCCCAGAGCACAGCTGGAACTGATTTCAGCCGGGGCTGGTGGAGAAGACCCTAGGGTTTGTAAAGTTTATTTTGGGGGGGAAGCTCAAATGGAGCAGAGGGATCGTATTGCCGCTAGAATGGTGTATTGTATCATAACGGCAGCCAAGATTTCTCAACCCGGGGGTCGGGACCCAAAATTGTGTTGCCAGAATGTTTCAAAGGGTCGCGTGGCGGCTCCTGTCTGTCCCACAGGGTTGGCTGGGCTCACCTCCCTGCTCCAGGCACTGCAACCTCTGGGGTCCCAGCACCACTCAGGTTTGGCTCAGTCATCCTGATGGGAGTCCAGGAAGGCCAAATTTGAGTGTGTGGCTCTGCTACCCCATGAGCCAGGTCACATCTCCACCATCCCAGGACCTCCACCTCCAGGCTATTTACTGAGTCACAACAGGCCATAAATATTTACAGATGGGTCCTGAGTAGTGTTGCCCACTTTCCACTCTCACAAGACCGAACACGCTCTGAGGTCCCGCCCCTTCTCTGAGGCCTCACCCGCCACTCATTCCATCCCCCCCAGCTCATTTTCACTGGGCTGGCTCAGGGGGTTGGGGTGCGGGAGGGGGTGAGGCCTACAGATGGGGATGCGGGCTCTGGGGTAGGGCCAGGGATGAGGGGTTTGGGTGCAGGAAGGGGCTCTGGGCTGAGGGGTAGAGACAAAGAGATTGGAATATGAGAGAGGGCTCCAGGCTGAGGCAGATTGTTGGGGAGTGGGAGGAGGTATGGGCTCTGAGCTGCGGGTGTGGGTTCCGGGGTGGGGCCAGAAATGAGGGGTTCAGGCTGCAGAAGGGGGCTCTGGGCTGGGGCAGGAGTTTGGGGTGCAGGAGGGGGCTGAGGGGTTCAGAGTGCAGAAAGGGGCTCTGGGCTGGGGCAGACGTATGGGGGTATGAGGGCTCTGGCTGGGGGTGAAGACTCTGGGGTAGGGGTGGGGATGAGAGGTTTGGGGTGCAAGAGGGGGCTCCTGGCTGGTATTGAGGGGTTTAGAGAACAGGAGGGGGATCGGAGCTGGAGCAGGGAGTTGGGGTGCAGAAGGGGGTGATGGGTGCAGGCTCTGGGCAGCGCTTACCTCAGACAGCTCCTGGAAGCAGAGCATGTCCCTTCTCCGGCTCCTATGTGGAGGCGTGGCCAGGCAGCTCTGCACATTGCCCCATCTGCAGGCGCTGCCTCTGCAACTTCCATTGGCCCCTGGCTGCCCCTACATGTAGGAGGTGGAGGAGGGACATGCCGGCTGCTTTTTGGGAACCGCACGAAGACACGGCGGGTAGGGAGCCTGCCTTTGTGCCACCGACCAGACTTTTAACGGCCCAGTCAGCAGTGCTGACTGGAGCTGCCAGGATCCCTTTTTGACTGGGCGTTCTGGTTGAAATCCAGACACCTGGCAACCCTAGTCCTGAGACCAGAAATGTTGAGAACCACTGGGTTAGGCCAAGCAAGGAAGGATTCCAAAATATTCCATCTGGCAGCTCCATGGTGATGCAGCAAAATACTTGCACAAATGGAATCTCTGAACAGTCCTGGCATCAACCCATTTAGATTTGACAAAGCACATTGGGCAGGGTCGTCTGTGAGTCAAAACGCTCATGCTGCTGTGTGGGCCAGGAGCTCATAGAATCAGAGAAATTAGAACCCTATCACTGTGCAACAGGTCACAGCTAGTCCTCAACAGCCACTGCAATGATGGTCCCTACAATACATTTGGCGAATAGGGCTATTGTGTTAACAGCACGTATCACCGTTTTTGACTACAGCAGGTCCTGCCTCTGCCCTGAATTCTTTCCAGAAATCCTTAAAAGAACAAAGTGTTCCTTGTTAGAGCTGTGCAGTCAATGAACGAACAGAAGAAATGCTGCTCTTGCAGTCCCGTTTGTGTGCACTTGGGGGCAGCACAATTGCCATTTCAGATTTCTTCATTGAGTTGCACCCATGCCCCTAGATGAGCAGGCCCTGGCACAGGAGGTTAGTAGTCTTTAAATCTTGTGCTATTCCTTATGCTGAACTTTCCTGTTTTGTTTTTTGGGGACTTGTGGGTGGGGGTAGGGTTCTTAGGAACCTAGGAATTGGATTAGACCCAAGATCCCGCTCGTCCAGTGTCTCCAACAGGGGCAAGAACCCTACAGTAGGTAACTGCAGAATAATCTGGCCCCATGAAGGTATCAACCAACCCCCTAATAGTTAGAGAGAGGTTCAGCCCTGAAGCCAGAGGTTTAATCTCCTTTTCTCACACCGCTTTTTTAGTATTCGCTATTCTATCTCTGGCTATTCTTGTTATCCATACAACTATCCAATCCCACCTTGAATCTTTCTAAATTCTTGGCCTCAATGACATCCTGTGGCAATGAGTTCCACAGTCGAACCGTGCATTGTGTAATGGATTGCCTCTCTTCCAAGGACATGACACATCCAGTTGTGACCTGGCTTTCTGGAGCTATCGCAGTGAATAATTCATGTGTTCTGCAAATGATTCTAGGAAGGAGACATGCAGGGCACTTTTCTGCCAGGAGACACTGAACAGCCTTCAGTTCTCCCACTCATGGAACTGTGATCGCTGTTCTTCCTCTTAACCAGATGCTCACTGGAAAATCCAAGAGATGCTTTGGCCTCAGCCCACTCATCTGCGTTGTGTCCATCTCGCGCCATCCCTTTCAACCAGCACTAGGCTCCTTCAGTCCCACCCAACTCCTTCCCAGCTGTGCTTGGCTCTATCTCCTCCTCCACGCAGCTGAGCAGACCTGAGAGCAGTTCAGCAAACCATGCACAGCAGCTCTCTGCCGCTGTAAGCCTCTACTACTGCACATTCTTCCCACTGCAGGGCTGAAGGCTGGTGCAGAACACAGTACCCCTCCAAGAAGCAGAGTGTGACTGCTGCTCTCCTTCTCCAGTGGCACTCGTCAGCCTAAGGGACATGCAAGGGTCTGTCCTTCTCATCCTGCACTTGAGAAGAGCAGCCGCAGCAGCATTTGTCCCACATCTCTCCCTGTGCCTTCATCTGCATCTCAAGACTCTCCAAGAGTGGCTCTCCTTTTAGAGAAGCAGTAGAGTTTAGCATCCAAGACACTGGCCCATGAAACCTCTGTCCTGTTCCTAGCTCTGCTACTTACCTGCCAGGGGATCTTGGACCAGTCACGAGCTGTAGCTCACGAAAGCTTATGCTCTAATAAATTTGTTAGTCTCTAAGGTGCCACAAGTACTCCTTTTCTTTTTGCGAATACAGACTAACACAGCTGCTACTATGAAACCTGTTAGCTGTCTATGACTCTGTTTCCACTCTGAGCCCTTGTGTATTTAGACTATAAACTCCTCAGGGCAGGGGCTGTCTCTTGCTAGGCGTCTGTGCACCATCCAGCACAGAGGGACTCCAAGCTTGGCTAGGACCTCTAAAAGCCACAATAGTAAGTTAAGTTGAACTCTGGGTGTCTAATGCCTGCATGTATTTTTCATAGATTCCAAGGCCAGAAGGGACCCTTGTGACCGTCTAGTCTGACCCACTGTATCACACAGGCCAGAGACCGGCCCAGGAATAATCCCTAGGGCAGATCTTTTGGAAAAACATCCAATCTTGATTTAAAAATTGCCAGTGACGGAGGATCCACCCTGACCCTGGATAAATTGTTCCAGTGGGCAATTACCTTCCCTGTTAACAATGTAAGCTTTTTTTGGTCCTACAACATTCTTGTAAGATTTTGAACTCCCATTATAGTGAGATGTGCTCTCAATCTGAGCACCAGCTTAATTAACTTTTTTGTCTGGGGAAGTGCAATGATGTGACCTCGATCTACTCAAGCCGATCCTGTCCACCTGCATTGTGTGCGTATGGCGCAGTGTGACTTCATGCAGTGATGGTCTTTTACCTTATGTGAGGGTCTTTGGGATGATGCGAGGTGGGTGGGAACATCAGCAAAGGGCTCTCGGAAATGTGACGTGCAGGCTGCATCGGACAAGATGTGCATTTGGCTATGATGGCCTAGTGTTATGGGGCATTTTCACAGGAGTAGACCGTTACTATGCCATGAACGCACGGCAACTAGAGGAAGTGTGGATGCAGGATATTTTAAATATAGAAATGGAGCAGTGTCTATATTCTGTATCTATAGAATTAGCATATCAAAGCAATCCAGTATCAACAAAAAACACATCATAATGCAGGGCTCAAGTCTTTGCCGCTCTCCCCAGTCCTTTAGGTTCTGTGCTGAATGAAGCATAGTTCCTTTAAACCACTTACATTCCCCTGCCCTCATCAGGGCTACTCTAACCTGTTCCTGGCTGCAACTGCCCCCAATGGGCAGCTACAAATCACTAGATCACAAGAGCACTCCAGCCATGGCCTCTCTTCCCCGTGGTGCTCCCAACATACCCCCCACTCCGGAGATGCAGGAGAGGGTAGCAAAGAGCCAGTGGCCCTTCGCTACACAAGGATTTCCCCCACATCAGGCCAATCCATGGGGTGACCAGATATGCCAGCTTTGCAGCTGCTTTGAGAGGCATTTGGGAGGAGCAGGTCATGATCTGGTTCCTACTGATGAAATGAAACCATTGATTGGGTTTAGACCCCACGTACGCAGCAGGCCAGGAGTGAAATCATTCATTTTTAATGACTTGTTGTTTTGGCCTGTCCGCCTGGCCAGTGCAAAGGTGACTCTGCTAAGGTCCTTGCAGCAAGGGCTGCAGGGTAACATGCAGGACTGCTACACAGCCCACACGCTGGAAAATGCTAGGCTGAACTAACTGTCTCGGGGCAGGTCAGAGGGAACCCCTCAGAGCCCTCCCCATAGTATCAAGCCTCTGGAATGCAGTGAAGGAAAGCACAGTTTGAGTTCGCCCAGCCTGAAGGAAACAGCAGGAACTGATGCACTATTGGGTAGCTGAAGGAAAACTGCAGCACTTCCCAGTGTTGGGCGTTCACTCCCTGTAGAAGGACGGAGAGGCTCAGCCATTTCAGCGTTCTCTCCTCCAGAGGTTCTCAGAACTCAAATGGTCTGAACCTGAGAGGCTCTTGGTGACTGAGAATGTTGGCCATTTGCCAAGTTCCCTCCACCACCACGAGGGCGAAAAGGTGGACAAACATGGCTGCCCTTGCTGTGAACAGCTGGTCACCATGACATCATAGTTCAGCTGTTTACACCATGGGAACTAATATCTCTAGGGAGATCCTTGCAGCAAGCAGAGGGCATGTGATTACCCCCTACTATTCACGGAAGGGATAACAGGGATAGAGGGTACATCAATCAGAGCGCAGGGATCTAAAAGTTGCACAGGAACTGCTCTGCAGACGAATGAAAGTTGCAACGCTGCACTGATCTGTCAGTAAATGCCCGTCCTGTCTAATCAGCCTGGGCTGAGTCATTCAGTGATGTCGTCTCCCAAGTCTGTGATGTCACTATTCAGCAGCACAGACTGGATGCGGAGGTCATGCCTCAGGCAAACTCCCCACTGAAAACAATTGAAGGCTAGATTCAAACTGAGTTAGGATGTCCACAGTTCGCTCTGTGGACTCAATTGTGAGGTCACAAGCAGAGGACTGGGTCATCACGAAGGAAGCAGACTCAAGGAGTGAACTGGGTAAAATAGAAGCATTCGTTTTTAAAATGTTGTCTGAGTGTCTAGCAGGCTTTTAACATATAACACAGGGGAACTAAATAAGGGTGAGAGTATCCCTGTGAGTCAGAGGCACTCAGGGATCATCACTGCAGTGCAATTAAATGGGCTGGATCCTCAGTTGTATAAATCAGAATGGCTTCATGTCAATAAAGCTACACCAATTTGCATCATCTGAGGATCTGGCAACATATCCAGGGAGGAATCTAAGCATGAGATGTGGGCACAGAACTGAAGACATATGACTGCTAGTCATTGCCCGTTGGGAGTCCGGGAACTCCAAACCAACCCCAAAATCCTTTCCAAGGATCCTTCCCTACAATGTCCTTTGTCCAGCACCGCGAGAGGTGGCGCAGAAGAAACGCAGGAGAAAGCACCTCCTGAGTGAGGTGTGAAGGCAGGCGAGTGGCAGAGAGCTTGGGATGGGTTCAGGGGAGGATCAAAGGTGGCTGGCAGCACTGCAGAGGGCCAGGGACCATCAGACAGTCAAGGGAATATTTAAGAGGGTAAAACAAGCACTAACGAGGATTAGCAGAGCATAGAATCATAGAATATCAGGGTTGGAAGGGACCTCAGGAGATCATCTAGTCCAACCCCCTGCTCAAAGCAGGACCAATCCCCAACTAAATCATCCCAGCCAGGGCTTTGTCAAGCCTGACCTTAAAAACTTCTAAGGAAGGAGATTCCACCACCTCCCTAGGTAACGCATTCCAGTGTTTCACCACCCTCCTAGTGAAAAAGTTTTTCCTAATATACAACCTAAACCTCCCCCACTGCAACTTGAGACCATTACTCCTTGTTCTGTCATCTGCTACCACTGAGAACAGTCTAGATTCATCCTCTTTGGAACCCCTTTTCAGGTAGTTGAAAGCAGTTATCAAATCCCCCCTCATTTTTCTCTTCCGCAGACTAAACAATCCCATTTCCCTCAGCCTCTCCTCATAAGTCATGTGTTCCAGTCCCCTAATCATTTTTGTTGCCCTCTGCTGGACCTTTTCCAATTTTTTCACATCCTTGTAGTGTGGGGCCCAAAACTGGACACAATACTCCAGATGAGGCCTCACCAATGTCGAATAGAGGGGACCGATCACGTCCCTCGATCTGCTGGCAATGCCCCTACTTATACATCCCTAAATGCCGTTGGCCTTCTTGGCAACAAGGGCACACTGTTGACTCATATCCAGCTTCTCGTCCACTGTAACCCCTAGGTCCTTTTCTGCAGAGCATCCAAACGTTAGGGCCAGGGAAGCATGGGATAATAACCATCTGCCATTTAGATAGCACCTTGCATCCTGGAGCACTTCAAACTCCTCTATCAACTACAAGCTGGATTCCTGTCTACCCAGTGGGACCACTTCATCCACTGCTGAATGCAGCCACCGCTGGGGCATCAGCTGTTTAGTGGACCACAGTAACATCACACACCAGTTTAGGACAAAAAGAAAAGGAGTACTTGTGGCACCTTAGAGACTAACAAATTTATTAGAGCATAAGCTTTCGTGAGCTACAGCTCACTTCATCGGATGCATTAGCTCACGAAAGCTTATGCTCTAATAAATTTGTTAGTCTCTAACGTGCCACAAGTACTCCTTTTCTTTTTGCGAATACAGACTAACACGGCTGCTACTCTGAAACCAGTTTAGGACAGGGACTGAAGAGTGCCACATACAATGACAACTTCAGGGGGAACGTTAGGGGGCTGAATGCAATTACCCTGGGATCTTTACTGACAATGAGCATGCGAGACCTCAGTTTTATTTCTCATCCCAAAACCAGTATCTTCAGCAGCACAGTTCCCCCATCCCTATGCTGATGCACTGGTCTAAAGGCAAGAGTGCTCTGTTATGAATTACCAGCACTGCTTCCTACAGTACTCCTTAGAGATCTCCCATACAAGCATTGCAACAGCACAATAGCGTTTAGCTCATTATACTACTTCTCACAACAATACAAAGGCAAATCTGGCACTGAAGGTAGCTGGGGGAATATCAAGAAAATTAGGGCTCATCGATGCATGTGACATAAATGTCTGGATTGATCGTTTATGGGGTTGGGAAACTTGGAAGAGGAGCATTGGAAATGGCTGGGCAAGTTTTGGAAGGTTAGGAACTGTCTGTACAGTCAGAGAATCAGTTTCTAGGGCTGGAAAGACATGGCTGGATGGGGTAGACCACTAATCAAGCCCCAGAGATCCAGAAAAGCTTGTGAGGTTGCTAGAAAGATTAGAAGAGGGTCAGAGGAATACTGCGGAACTTCTCTTGTGTCTGTCTTCTCACCTTTCATTCTAGTGATCAGAGAGGAGTGCAGCTGAATGAAAAATTGCTTGTAGAGAACAGGCCCATGTCCCATAACCCTGAATTCAAAACACCTTGAATATTTATAGGGCAGTGGCTTGGAGGCTATACCCAGGTCTAAATATTACAACTGGCTCTGATCTCTCTGATGGGCTGAACCAAAGTCCTGACTCCAGAACAATCCCGGATGCTGGGGTGTTCAATATCCAGACCTCACTACTGCAATACAACCTCTGGCAAATTGTGCCTGTTGGAGATACACTGATCGTGGGGATGGGTGGAGAATATTAAGGTGAACCATTGTCGTTTATCAGATGAAGAGTGTGACAGTCTCTCAATCACTTCACATGTTGGGTAGAAACAAATGAGCCAGAGAAACCCAGAACTTGAGCCAAAACTCTGACATTCCGAATGGTTGGATGAAATTTTTGGTTATCTTTTTGAGGCTCTGCGTTTCCTGGCTGCAGCTGGCACCAGAAGCGCGTGTGCCAGAATACCTTGCACAAGGTTCTTCCCACAACACTTTCACCCCAACAGGTGCCAGGCAGAACTGCAATTCTCTCAAACTGGCCTGTTTCCACAAAATTCTCAATCCCAGTTTTGGAGTTTTAGGAGGTTCCTATAAGACTTCTGTGAACTTACCTTGATGAAACAATGAACCTTCTCAAGTCACCCATTGCTAATGTAAGTTATCAAATTTTGTTTGATGAGGCAAATATTTATGATCAAAATAATCTACTTTCGGACTAGAATGACTTGCAATATCCAAGCTCCCTAAAGAACATAATTTCATAGAGAATCCAGGATGGAGCATAAATTCCATTTAACTGATTTCCAAACTATTAAACATATTCCAGATATTTTTCAGGCTCTTTCAAGAGATGAATTAGCTGCAAGGACCCTGGAGATACAGCAGGACACTAACTATTGAAAGAAAAATTCTTGTCACATTCACAAAGCTTGGCAGTCCTAGGGGATGTCTTAGGAGCTTAGTGTAGGGAGATGGGCCCAGATCCTCAAAGGGGCTAGGCACCTAACTGTTATCAAAATCAGTTTGAAGAGCCGGGCCATGGAGCCTTTCAGCAAGGTGTTTCTAGTGTGATTCTAGCCTGCAGCAGAAGTGACCCACAGTTGTTACCATCTGATGCCTATCTGGTGGTTTATGGGAAATGAGTTGATGGGCATCCCAGTTCCTACTGGCTGGATGTCCCTAATCTTGAAACTATCTGCCTCCCTTCTTTGTAGGCTCAGTAGAGAAGCCGATGATTCAATGGGACATGGAGAATGAGTTAACCTTTGACCCTCCAAGTTGATCCTCGCAGCTCGAGACTTAGGTTCATTGGCAAGGAGCTGTGAGGCAGCATGCTATGCCAATTCTGTACAAAGAGGATTTCAGGTTCCATGGCTGCCAGTCTGCAGGACTCACGACCACCAAATTCAGTCCAAAAAAAATTCAATAATTGTCAATATTACTGCGGCTCAAGAAACAGCTAGGAAGAGTGTCTGTGCATGAAAGCTACCATGACTCTCTGTGCAAGAACAAGAACATGGCAATTAACAACACCATGAGGATCAAAGCAAGCTTTGAAAAAGGAACCACCTAAAGCAATAAGATGCATCGTACTCCTCATATATAGGTCACCTTTCATCTACAGATCTCAAAGGTCTTTCCAAAGGTGGGAAAGCATTATCACCCCTATATTCCTGGCGGGAAATTGAGGCACAGAGCAGTGATATGTCTTGCCCGAGGCCATTCAGTAGGTCAGTGGCGAAGCTGGGAACAGAATCCAGCTATCCTCACTCCCCATCTGGTGCCTGGCCTGCCACACTGTGCTGTCTCCAAAAGCACAGAGGTAAAATACCTGCCCCTCAAAGGTTCTTTTTTGCTAATGTTGCTTCTTTGCAGATTAAGGGCCTGGTAATGGACTCCCCCTGTGCAGTGCAGATGCCTGCAGAAATGTCACGCTTCTGCACAGGGTAGATTTTGGCTGGTAAGTGATTACGCTCCTCCTCACTGATGCTCTCTTAGGAAATTTTATACACACGCACAAAGCAAGGAAAGCTGCGGTGGCAAGCGGGGAGATCTGTGAAGCTGAGGGTGGCAGTGATAAACCTCCTGGAATGCATGGCAATTAATCTTGTGTCGCTGTGAGTAAGCCTAACCCAGAACCACAGCCCGGCGCTGGCAACGAGGCACGCTGCTGACTCCCACCCCAAGGAGTTAATCTCAGCTTTGGGGACTTTCAAATGCCATCAGGCTTAGGAGACATTAATTCTGAGGACTAACACCAAAGGAGGCATGTTCAAGGGTGAGCCCTCTGCAATGAGATGTGCACGCACGCTGACAGCAGCTCGCTTGCCGTTGGAACACGCGGCTGGATGGCGGGCAAGCACTTATGTGCATATCACTGTAATGCGTGGAGGGAATTTATGCAGCCTTTGCTTTTGGGAATAAGAAAATCAAGAGAGTGGCCTGATCCAAAGGATAAAGCACCAAATAAAGTGACACAAAAGGGCACATTTCCAGTGGGCCACACGTGGGATAAAGCACGTCAGTTAATCTTAAAACTGTGCATTTAATTCCTCTGGGAAGATCTCTCTTTCCCCCGCCCCCCACAAAATCTGCAGTGCTCCCCTAAGTTTGACAAGCTTTCTGAGCCAGAACCTCTTCCAATTCTAGCCTTAGGCATGAATGCAGTTTGCAGTTTTGACAGCAGATGTCTCTCCTATTATGATTTATCAAAATGCTTAAAATAAATAATGCAAACATATTTACAGGAATAAATTCCAGCGCCCGAGCACGTTTGTCACTCATGGACTCAGATCGCGCCTGATTGGTTTTTGGCCTCCCCTCGGATATAGATGTCCAGAGGCCAGTGGGGGTGCATGAAGTGGGGCAGCCCCCAGGTGCAGGAGAGGGAAAGGAAGATTCAGTCCAAATAGTGCTTAATCAATGCGTTGAATACTGTAAGTGATCGTGGCGAGGAATTGACCCTGCCTTCGCACAGCCTGATAATTTCATGGGCCTGTGGGCCTACGTTTCTGGGTAAATAGTAATAGGCTATTTAAGTTCTGTTCCTGTAAGGGAGACTTTGGGTGCTTTCTCTTGTGGAACTCTTTAAACAAGGAGTGCACTCTGCCAGTGGATTAGATTCCTTCCCCCCCGCCCAGCTGTGTCCAGTTTTTTTAAGTGTGACATGCACGCAGTGAGTACCCAGCCGTAATGCAGAGGGGTGACTCAAAGGCACGGCTGGAAGGGCTTGCGCTGCAGCAGGATGCAAATCCCATTAGGAGAACACCCCACTTCAATCTGAGGTAAGTCTGTAAATCTGTCTAATGGCCGTTGAAGGCAGGGCACCGTCACTGCAGCCTGCTATTTTAGACACACAAAAAGATCGCAGCATACCTGCCTGTGCTGCTGTGATGTGAGGAGAAGTGGCCCAATTAGAGCTTAGCACCTAGCCTTGCCGTTTCCATGGCTTCACAATACAGTACTTCCGTCTCTCGAGGCCATCAGTGCAGGAACCAGCATCTTATCAACGATCATCCTGGTTATAAGACTCTCCTAAGCTATACCTGCAGAAGCCTTATCTCACTAGCGACTCAGGAGAAGATCTTTTCCCACAGTAGCCGTACGCTGATTTCCTGCTATAATTTGGGCCGCATTCCCATCTCCGTTTTCATAAAAAGCATGGAGAAGGCAGAGCAAAGGCAGCACACTGCCTCAGGGCTCCTTTAAGATGCTCCCATTTTTTATGATCTTCTGAAAACTTGCTCTCCAGTGCACAAGGGCCCTTCGAAATGTAGCCTTTCCTGAAACCGGTGTTATGTGACCCCATGTAAAAGAGTAGGGAGCAGATCCAGGGAGAAGCCTATGTTAGCACACATGGCACAAGTAGTTGAGTATTCATCCATTCATCTTTAATGGCCTAAAGAATGGGAGTCCGGCTGGATTGGAATGCTGAACTGTGCGCAGAGAGAGACAGTGCACAAGCAAGTCTTCCAGACATTCTTCTCCTTGGGTTTGATTCTCCCCAGGCAGAACAGGAGTAACTGCGATTGACTTTAGAACTGGGCCCCTTGCATTCTGTACAGGAAATTAGACTTGAAGGACCTAATCCTGAAAGGTGCTGAGCATCGGCAGCCCACGCTGAAGGCCACTGTAGTTCAACTGTCCTGCTAATGGCATCCTTGCATCTCCAAGTGGCGTGGGTGGGGTAATGAGAGAGTGCATCAGAGAACAGCGGGAGCCAGCCATGCACAGATGGAGAATGTCTCTGTTTGCAGATGTATGGCTGAATGCGAGTGGAGGGAGCTCTTTATGGTTGACGTCTGCCTGGTCCCGTCCGTTAGTCAAATTGCACACTCTCCCTCTTTACAGAGAGGGGCCTGAACCAAAGCCTCACATCCAGACTCAGGGGTATGTTACAACTCTAACCAGATCCCCCTCTGAACTTTGCAGATCTGTAAACCCCTCTCATTCTGGGAGGGAGGTTCCAACCCTGGGTCCAGCTCTGGATGCAGGAGGTTGAGTCTTTTCCAGTCAAGCAAGGTACACTGACCCTTTCAAGTCTCATGACTTGGCAGAGGAGCCTAATGCAGCAACGCTATGCCACTGCACTGAATATTAGAGGCAGAGTAGCAGCAAATCCTACAGTTAAGGTTGCCTGACACGTTCCATTGACTATGAGCTGCCAATGTGATGCGGCCATGAAAGAGGTGCATGCAATCCTAGGACGCATCAGGCGAGGTCTTTCCAGTAGAGACAGGGAAGTGTCAGACTCAGCACTATAATTCGAGGCACTGGTGAGATCTCATCTAGAACTCTGTGTGCAGTTCTGGTCTCCCATGTTTACGAAAGATGAATTCATACTGGAACAGGTTTCAGAGTAGCAGCCGTGTTAGTCTGTATTCGCAAAAAGAAAAGGAGTACCCGTGGCACCTTAGAGACTAACAAATTTATTAGAGCATAAGCTTTCGTGAGCTACAGCTCACTTCATCGGAAGTGAGCTGTAGCTCACGAAAGCTTATGCTCTAATAAATTTGTTAGTCTCTAAGGTGCCACGGGTACTCCTTTTCTTTTTGCGAATACTGGAACAGGTGCAGAGAGGGGCTGCTAGGGCTGATCTGAGGAATGGAAGCCTACCTTACGAGAGGAGACTCAAGGAGCTTGACTTGTTTATCCTAACCAAACAAAGACTGAGGGGAGATATGATTGCTCTCTACAAATACATTAGAGTGATAAATGCCAGGGAGGGAGAGGAGTTATTTAAGTGTCAATGTTGACACAAGGACAAATGGATATAAACTGTCCATCAACAAGTTTAGGCTTGAAATTAAACAAAGGTTTCTAACCACCAGAGGAGTGAAGTTCTGGAACAGCCTTCCAAGGGGAGCAGTGCGGGAAAAAAACCTAACTGCCTTCAAGACTGAGCTTAATAAGTTTATGGAGCGGATGGTATGATGGGACTGCCTACAGTGGCATGTAGCCAATCTGCAACTGCTAGCAGCAAATATCTCCAATGGCCAGAGATGGGACACTAGATGAAGAGGGCTCTGAATTACTCCAGAGAATTCTTTCCCAGGTGTCTGGCTAGTGGGTGTTGCCCACATGCTCAGGGTCTAACTGATCACCATATTTGGGGTCAGGAAGCAATTTTCCCCCAGGTCAGATTGGCAGAGATCCTGGCAGTGGGTCACCTTTCTCTGCAGCATGGGGCACGGGTCGCTTGCTGGGTTGAACTAGTATTAATGGTGGATTCTCTGTAACTTGAAGTCATGAAACCACGATTTGAGGACTTCAATAACTCAGCGTCTGTTACGGAGTGGGTGGGTGAGGTTCTGGGGCCTGCAATGTGCAGGAAGTCAGACTAGATGATCACAATGGTCCCTTCTGGTCTTTAACGTCTATGAGTCTATAAGGCCTTTTTTTTCAATGCTTTCCATTATGAAACTTTTTTCTTCTTCAAAGTTGATTATAAATTTGCGCACTTCAGCTGTTCCACCCAGGCTAGGTGTCTGACTCAGGCTGACTCTTTTATTTGGTTTTGGGTGGCTTTTTTTTTAGTTTAAGCAAAAATGGTTCTGCCGGTGTTGAGAACAAAGCTGGAGAAAATACTTTGTTTTCCCACACTGAAAATCTCTTACATCCATTTTGTTGAAAAGATTTAGCACCTCCATGCTTGAAACCTGGCAGTGGAAGAGGGGTTGCCCTGGGGTCAGGAATGTACCTTTTTGCTGTCCCAATGAAAATCCCACCCAAATCTGGCCAATTTATCAGCCTCTGGAAATGGTGGTTTGCATATGCTCAAGTAGAGGATTGTTGGAGTTTGGCAGGGAACTTCTCCAAAGATTCCATCTGGGTGGAGCTTGCTGTATCCCTACACAGCTCCGGTGTGCTGACAGTCTGCACATGCACCATCCCCAACCAGCCCCTGAGCATGCTCCATCCAGGGTCTTCTCCTGCAATTCCTTCTTCCAGTTGCCAAGGGCTGCTGTGGTGCCAGGCCCCAAACCTGAGAGCACTGAGACTGTCTTTCCACTGCTCTTGTGCTTCCCCTGCTGTCTCCTAGACTGAAAGGAGGAGAGGGGAGGAACACACAGGCGGCTAAGAGCAGAGCAGGAGGGGGACAGACCCTGAGGGAGACAGAAAGGGATAGGCTGGTGTAAGGACATGGTAGGGGGCAGAGACAGAGGAGGGCAGGCTACGAGGGGAGCAGGGACAGAAAAGTCCGAAAGCCTAGAGCACACTCCCCTCCAGAGGCTGGAACAGAATCCAGGATTTTTGAGTCTCAGCCTTCCTCTGCTGCCAGCAAATATCTGTGAATGAAGCTCCCTCTAGTGTCTGGTCCACATAAACAACAACAGCCTTCTACTGCTGCCAGTTACTCTGTTCGCTCAAGCAGCAGAGGTCTGTGTCGTGGATCTAAAGGGTCCAATCCCGCTGATGATCCACGTGGGTGCCAATATGATGCTGCATAATAGAACTTCCTTTGTCTCTTTGCTTGCTTTTTTAAAAGCGTAGGGAATTGTGCATGAAAACCCTTACATTAAAAGAACATTATTAATATTGCAAAGCCAAGCACTCCAACATTCGGGGGGAGGGATAGCTCAGTGGGGGGAGCATTGGCCTGCTAAACCCAGGGTTGTGAGTTCAATCCTTGAGGGGGCCATTTAGGATCTGGGGCAAAAATTGGGGAGTGGTCCTGCTTTGAGCAGAGGGTTGGACTAGATGACCTTCCAACCCTGATATTCTGTGATTCTAAATGCCAAATTTAAGGTTGCCCATGCAACCTTAATGTGTCCCCCTTGTGTTTATTCTTTATGATACAGTGTTTAGTCACATAGTGGTTTTTTCACACAATTCAGTGCATAGTTTGGATGCTGCCCAGGGGATGAATCAGGGCTGCATTGTTAACAAGGCTGTTCTCTGTTTAGGACCCGTGCCTCATTTGTTGCAGAAGCTGGATAGTGAATGAAACAGTGGAACTGCAGGAAGAGAAGTGGGGGTGTCTCATAGTGAAGGCAGCTGAATGGTCCCCTGGGGAACTGGATTCTATCCCTGCCTCTGCCACAAAGCTCCTATTTGATGCTGGGCAAGTCACTAACATCTAATGTTTCACAGGTGGCTACTAACTTGTGTTCCTCATTTTCTGGGTGCCTGGTTTGCGCTCTGGGGTCTGATTGGCAGAAGTGCTGAGTGCTCACAGCTGCAGATGGAGTTGATTGGAGCAGTGGTTGAAATTACAGTGCTAAGTACACTGGCAAATCAGGTCCTATCTGCTTCTGTGGTGCCCAGATACCTTTAAAAATCTGGCCCTCTGTGCCTCTATTCCCCATGTGTAAAAGTGGCTAATCCTGCCACTTGGCTCACAGGGGTGCTGTGAAGATAAATCCATTCATGTTTGTGGAGTACTCAAATACTGCAGCGATGAGCATCACTGAAAAGCCCACGAGGAAACTAATAATTCTGTGTTCCAGGCAGGGTTTGAATCATGGGTGGTAAAGAAGGCCTGGGGCCACACACTGAATTAGGGTTATAAAAATTAAATATTGAATAGCTACCCATCCCGTGAGCACTGTCCATCCTGTGCACTGCATGAGTCTGGGATTCTGTGCAAACAAGAGCATGTGATCATGTAATACACAAAGAGACAAAGTGGATGAGGTAATATCTTTTATTGGATCAACTTAATACATAGCCAGCCAGGGGCCAAAGTAAGGTTGCATGGGCAACCTTCATTCTGCATCTCCTAACACTGAATGCTTGGCTTTGCAAGCTTGACATTCTTTTAACATTGCTTTTCGTGTGCAACATTTACCCACTTACCTACTTGGACATTTCTCCAAGACACACAGGACATGCCTCTCTAGAGATAGATGCCCATCGACACAGTCCTAGCTCAGGAGCTATTGTTAATTTTGTGCTTTTCACACCTATGTCCTTATTGCTTCTTCCATTGAGCGTGCACAGCAGGAGCTTGTGTGTGCGACACACATCCACGAATACTCCTTTATTCTTTCTAATTTCGTTCTCTCTTCTAGCGTGTGTATGTTTATCAATCACTGTGTATCCAATTCACTGGCTAGTAACTGGCTTGAACTCTTTAATGTCGGGTTCTAGTAAGTGCACTGGTTAGCACGTGCACAGAATGCTGTGCAAATATTAACCAATTCATTGTCACAACACTCCAGGGAGGGAGCTAAGCCTTACCCCTGGGTGACAGAGGGGAAAACTGAAGCAGGGTGAGACAAAGTAACTGTCTACAGCAATGGAGCAAGTTTGTTGGAGAAGTGGGATCAGAACTCACAACTTCCTGATACGCAGGTCTGTGTGCAGGCCACTCCCCGCTCACCATTGTCTTCCTTTGTTCTTGTATGTGCGTTGAACTTGTCAGCTCACTGAGGCCCTCCCAGGAGAGTTGCCTTCTCATTTTAATTAATATCCCAGTGGTGCATAGTGGCATGGTGTTGGCTTTAGTGGTGAACAGAGAGCAAAGCAAGCTGTTTGCTTCCTCTGAACGGTCATAACAGATCTGTGTAGAGTCACTGTTCTAAATGAATACACCTTAAACCAAACTATGGGGCAGTTACCGGGAAATCTGGGTTATCAGAGAAAGGTCTTCATCCTTAATTAACGTTTGCTTAATTATCCAAACCCTTGATTATCTGAAATCATTCAGTGCCTCTCCCCATGACACTCAGCACTGGCGTGCAGCACATTTCATTAGGGTGTGCACCCAGGGAATTTTTTTTTTTTAAAGACGAACATTTAGCACACAATTTTCCACACTGAAAAAAACCCAGTAGTATAATTAATAATAAAATCAACTCAAAGAATTAATGAAAAATGTGTATATACTGTATATGAGATTATTATATGAGAAATGAAAATGAGCTTGCATTGGGATTTTATATGGCACTTATATTATTTAAACAAATTTGGTACCCTGAGTAATGATAATACTTCTTTCAAATCACATAAATAGGGATCTCATGGTCCCCTTCCTTCACCCCATTGCAAAGGCGTAAGTGTTATTGCTGGCTGCCCTAGGGCTGCAGAAAACCCTATGGGCAAAACATATGGAAAGAAAAGGATCAATTTATACAGAGGGCTGAAGGGGGACTCCCATAGTGCATTAATTAACACTTAATAAATACATCAACATTAAATATATTACAGAGATAAGAACCTGTAATGACAGCTTAACTTCATGAGAAGTTCCAGAGAAAGAAGACCCAGAGGGAGTAATGGTAGGGGGAATCCCAGGGAGACCAAAGGGGCTGGAAGAGGGAGCAGACAGAGAACAAGGCCCAGTCTTCTGCATCTCCCCTGTGGATGGAGACACTGATCTCTATCACTGTAAGAGGGAACAATAGAATGGAATGCCCAGAAGAATGAATGACCTGAGGACAATTTCCTGAGGGACCCATACCCTTGCAGAGCTTTTCTAGCTCTGACATTTACATTTGTACATGGTTTGGCCCACAGAAATAAAAATCTGCACATCTTCCATGTGTTTTTGGACCAATGGAAAAAAACAGTTACAATTCGAGTGACTTTTAAAATTCCCTATGAAACTGAGTTAACAAAATAAATGAACTTACGAACAACCAGAAAATATACTTCTCAAGTGAAAAACTATAACTGGATTTCTTTGCAAAGAAATTGTAAGTTTTCTTACAAGAAAAGCCACCAACTGTCTGGAAAGGAAGAGTAGATTACATTACTTGCCTCAGTGAAATTAAATATCCAGAGATTTGCTGTACCTGTGATGATGATGACCGGGGTTTGCTCACCTGTGGCTCCCCCTCCCCGTGCTGTGGAGGCACAGCCGGGCAGGTCTGCATCTGCAAGCAGGCCCCCTGTCTCAGGTGCAGCTCCCATTGGCCTTGGTGGTCAACAGTCTGGGAGCCTCCTGGCCAATGAGCTGGGGATGGGACAGGGAAGGCAAAGGGGTAGATCGTAGGGAGCTCAGGAGCAGGGGAGGCAGTGGGGAGGGGAGCTGTCTCTGGAGGCCCAAAGGTGGGGCTCTCTGGAGAGGGGTGATGGGGGCACAGGGGCTGATGGGGACCTTCCAGAGGGCAGAGGGTTGTGTGGGTCTCTGTGGGGTGTGCGGGAATGATGGACAGAGCCAGCTGCAGCCCGGGTCTGGCCTGTGGGGGAAGGGAGTGTTACTATACCCCCTCCCGGAAGCCCCTTCTGTACTGTGTATTTATGCCAGCCCCAGGGTGCCCATCACTGCTCCTTTCTCCTGCCCCCAGCTCCATCTGTTTGCCCCCACAATGCCCCCTCCCCCATCTGTGTCTGACAGGGTAGACTCCTGCTGCTCTCTCTGCCTGCAGCTCCCGCCCCCACCCTGCTGGGGAGGCGTGGTCAGGCAGCTCTGGCACCGCCCCCCCCCACAGCTCCCATTGGCTCCTGGCCAATGGGCTGGGAACCGGGTCAGCTCTGGGAGGGGGGAGGGAGGCAGCGTGCGGAGCTGCCCTGCCTCTGCTGAGACTCTCCACAGCACGCAGGGACAGCGGGGAGGGGGGAGCTGCCCCCGAGGTGAGAGCGCCCCACCTCACGTTGCCGAACCATGGAGCATGGGCACCACGGCCCATCTCGCCACCTATCTTTCCAACCCACCTTGCTCCCTGTCCCCTGACTGCCCCTGCCCCTTATCCGACCCCCCGGCCCCCCTAACCATGAGGCTCCTAGCAGCATTTGGCTCAGCGCAGAGCCAGACATGCTGCCCCACGGGAGCACGCAGCCCCACACCCCCAGAGCTCTGCCCTGCATTAGGGTGTGCCTGGGCACACCCAGCACACCCCATGCGCACACCTGTGACACTCAGCTAATCGAGGCTGTCACCCTATGGCTAGTAACTTTTTCCTTTACTTACCAGCCAAGACCTGAACTCAGATCTCTGTCACTATTGTTGATGGATTCACTCACACGTACAGCAGGTCAGTGAACACAGCATCCACCTGTAGATGGTAGTGATTAGAATTGCAGGGGGAAAAACAGGATCTGAACTCAGGTCTTGGCCCATCAAAGTTCACCTTTAACATGCAATAGCCTTTCCTACTAGAGCCATTGTTTGCATAGTAAAGAAAAACTTTTCAGCTGTGCTGAACAGAACATTTCACAAAAGCCCTCACCTATCATCTCATCTTGTCATCTGCTGTTTGGCTCAAAAGAGATTTGAGACATTCTGTGAACACCTTTAGAAACGGTCAGGCCAGAAGAGAGAGAGCAAGTTTAGATGCAGGGCTTCTCCAGGAGAAAAAGAGGGAAAAGCTGCCAAAAAATCAGAGTAGGATGTTCAAACCACAGCAGCGACTTTCACCTACACTGAACTCTACAGCCATGTAGTGAATGTATAGTCAATCTCAGCAAACTGCACTGCAGTCCTGGGCTGTCATCCCTGCTGCTGAAACCTCCGGCAAGTCCCCTAATAATGCCAGAGACTAACTCCTCCCCAGATGACTAACCTGCCAGCTAGACCCTGACAACTGCCTGACTCCTCCCTTTTCACAGCCGGCTTGGTCACCCTCTAACTCCCAGCATGCTCCTTAACCTCCCTGCCAGGCTCCAGAAGTTCCAGGCTGGACTCTGCACTGCCCAGATGTTAAACACTCTCATATCATAGATGTCATCCACTTGGGATCTAGGTAGCATGCTACAGGCTAAGACTAGTGCACCAGGGAATTGCTATTAGATTCCCTTAGCTGCATTATTACGTATCCGTGATGATCATGGGCAGCAGAAAAGGATCTGGGGGCTATGGTGGATCACAAATTGAATATGAGTCAACCTGGTGATGCAGTTATGAAAAAGGCTAACGTAATTCTGAGATGTATTACCAGGACTGTTGTATGTAAGACACAGGAGGTAATTGTTCCACTCTGCTCAGCACTGGTGAGGCTTCAGCTTAGGTAGTGTATCCAGTTCTGGGTGCCATACTATGGGAAAGATGTGGGCAAACTGGAGAGAGTCCAGGAGAGAAAAAGTGAAAAAATATTTAGAAAACTGACCTGTAAGGGAAGGTTAAATGCTGGGTATGCTTAGGCTTGAGAAAAGACGACCGAGGGGGCCCTGATAACAGTCTTCAGATATGCTACAGGATGTTCTAAAGAGGACAGTGATCAATGGTTCTCCGTGTCCACTGAAGGTAGGACAAGCAGTAATGGGCTTAATCTGCAGCAAGGGAGATATAGGTTAGATATTAGAAAAAAATTCCTAACTCTCAAGATAGTGAAGCTCTAGAACAGGCTTCCAAAGGAGGTTGTGGAATGACCATCACTGGAGGTTTATAAGAACAGGTTAGATAAACACCTGTCAAGGATGGTCTAGATTTACTTGATGCCCTCTCGAGGTCCCTTCCAGCCCTACATTGCTGTGATTCTGTGAAAATATTTGAGTTGTTACCATAGGTGCTGGAACTTGGGTGCTGAAGGTGCTGCCGCATCCCCTGGCTTGAAGTGGGTTTACAGTGTTCACAGTTTGGTTCAATGGCTCTCAGCACCCCCACTGTACAAATTATTCCAGCCATGTGGTTGTTACTGAAGGGAAGAAGGAGCTGGAGACTGGCTTTTCTCTGTGTGATGGTCGTGCCATTTGATTTGGACCCGTCTCTCTACGCTGAGCTCTTAAAGGAAAGTCAGGACATTAAACCTGAATTCACTATGATGGAGAATAGAGTCTCATAAATGAATATAAATAAGGCGAATGGGAGTGTTACCCAAAATTGGACCAGCTAGTAACCTTAGGGAGGACTAATGACCCACCAGAGGTTTGGCAGAAAGCAGCACATTTATTATACTGATAGCTATGCTCAAAAGAAGGAGGTGGGGGGTCACACTCACACTTGTGTACTCGCACTCCCAGGACAGGCACAGCACTGGAGATGTCTCAGGATCCCTCAAGGTAAGTATCCCACAGCACAGTGATGGATGGTGCAATGAAGATAAGTCTTCCTAAGACACGATGGAATGCAATGTGGTGAACCGCGGACCGGGCAAAGGGCTTTCACAGGAGGTACAAGCTTGTGAATGCACTCCTGAGCACATGGCCCCTTCCCCTTTTAAGAACCTGCTCCTCATGGCCTGCAACTAGAGATGACTTGGCCTCTGGTTGGTCACGCTCTTCCTTGGGCAGTGTCCATGCATTGGGTGTGTGAGTGCTGCCTATTTAGAGTCCCAGACACTTTGTCTACCTGGGAGCTCTTCTGATCTTCCAGCTGTTCAACCATCCCATTCATCCCACAAGCATTCCAGGAGGGAGGGGGAGGGGGAAAGCCACTTCACAGGTACTCAAAGAGGGAGAGGAGACAAAAGGGACAAGAGAAAGTGTAACAGACCTTTTTAGGTTTCAAAGTAGCAGCCGTGTTAGTCTGTATTCGCAAACAGAAAAGGAGTACTTGTGGCACCTTAGAGACTAACAAATTTATTTGAGCATAAGCTTTCGTGAGCTACAGCTCACTTCATCGGATGCATTCCCTGGAAACTTTTTAGCATAGTCATACAGAGCATACAGATCACTGCTGCTCCTACAACACTCCGCCCCTTGATCTATGATCATTACAGTAGTCGTTGTCGTTGTAGGGCACAGGTGCTCTGTTGCAAACAAACCAAACAATCATAATCAGGTGAATATAACTAAAACCATTACAACTGACTAAACACCAGATATAATATAAACACAAATGCCAACAATCACAACTATAATAATGGGGAATACAATAAAACCATCACCATTACAATAATTGGGTATATTGACACACAAAATGAGGCCCAAGTTTGATGCTGCAATAGCCACCAAACAATAAAAGTCAACCCTAACCCTTAAGTGCACACAACAAATAAGATTTGTAGGAGTACCACAGTTGTAAAATGGAGTTAACAATACAAGAAAATGTAACAATACAAATGTATCAATAACAAAACTTAGCAACAAAATGATTATTAGAGAACCTAACAAAAAATAAACCTGATGTATTGGGGACCAGTCTTTTGGACAGAGGTGGGTATGATTGATAATTTGGTTGGAGACAGGGGAAGTAGAGAGAGGAAAAGGAATTTACTCTGTCTAGTGTAGTATCCCCTCTCTCTCTGGACCCAATGCTAGCACAGAACACCCACCAGAAACAGACACAGTACATGCAACACAGAACACTGAACACAGACTTTGTCATGACACTATAACCATGATATTTTTATAACACTTCAGCTGGTACCAGCTCTCCTGATGTTCCGATTTGGAGGCTGAAAGATAGAAGCCTAAAAACAAATTAGCACAGTGCTCCCACCGCAACAGACCCTGCTCGTTTGAATTGTCCACAGTGTACCTATTTTCCCTCCGTGGTTTATCTATCATATACACTGTTGTTCCTGCCCTGTTCACCACAGTATAGGTTCCCTCCCACTTCACCTGCAGATGATGAGAGGTGAATTTATAATATATTACCTGAGTCCAGATGTCCTATGGTTCCACTGCTGACTGCTGCTGGTCCATTTTGACTCTGGCCTTACTCATGGCTTGCTGCAATTGCCATGCTGGAGCTGGCTTTTCTTCAGTGAGGGTTTTATGCCAGAGAATCCAGTCCTCGGGCCGATCCTGTTGGGGGGAATGTCCCCTGGGGCCGATCGAAGGAGTATCATGGGGGTTCCGAATAACAGCTGATATGGGGTAAGGTGGGAATTGAGGCATTCTCGGCTGTGGACAGTGGCCAATACAAGGGGCAGATTCTCCACCCATGACCCGCCTTGATCTTCCAGAACCTTACCTAGTGACTCCTTGATGGTCCTGTTCATGCATTCCACTTGTCTGGAGCTGTGGGGGTGTCAGGGTATATGCAGCTGTCCCCAGATACCCAGTACTGACAGGAGACTTTCCCACACCTCCGACACAAACTGGGCGCCCTGGTCTGAGTTGATGACTTCTGGTGATCCATGGTAACATATGATCTCCCTGAATACCACTTTGGATATATCCACTGCCATGTGCCACTTCATAGGGAACACTTCGACCCACCCGCTAAAAGCATCAATTATTACCAGACAGCAGGTTTGTCCCTGTGGGCCTGAAGGGAGTCCCTCAATGAAATCCAACTGGATCTGAGCCCACGGGCCACCAGGTAGACATTGGTGGGCCAAGGTAACTGCTCCTCTGATCCCCACCCCGGCCCGAGCATTGTGCATAGCACATATCAGACAGTTTTTAACCCAGCCTGTTACCTGTTGTCGCTGTCCCAGCCAGCGGGCTATTTCTCAGACCCGCTGGTAGGTGGTCTCCATTCCTTCATGCCCTAGTCCATGGGTCCAACAGATGATATCCTGTCAATCCCACCTTCCGGGTGCCATGTCAGGCAGCTCCGAGGGATCTTCAGCTGCCTGTAATTGTCGGCGCATAGTGCCTCTGGTGGTGACACCGGCTACTACTGGGATCTTAGCCAACACATCCACTTGATGGTTATAGAGAACCTCCGGGGTAGAGTCGGGGTTCTGGTGACCCCCCGCATGTGTTAAATACAATTGCACCAGATGGGCAGTCACAAACTGGTGCACAGTCTGCCAATCTTCCATGTGAGCTAATGGCTTTCCATCTGCACTTTTCCATTGATCTCGAGCCCATTGCCACATCCAGTTCCTGGTACCTTCCACTACATATTTCGAGTCATTAATCACCCACTAGGGGTCCCAGGTTTTCAGCCCACAGGCTCAGGCACCCAACTAAACCTTTTAGATCTGCTAACGGAGCTGAACCCGTGGACCAGCTGCGAACCACACTGTGATCCAGCAACGCTGTCGGAATACGCAGCTGTCCTTCTACTTGCGATGCAGAGCCATCCGTAAAGCAGATGTTCTCGGGATGGGTCTTTGATTAATTGCTCCGGGGATTGTATCGGGCATTCATGGCTGGCTGCGGTGCATGATAACAAAGCGGCTGCCACTGCGGATGCCCCGGAGTGGATTCATATTGAACCCCGCGGTTCACTAGTGCCAGGGTCCACTGTGCCAGCCGGGGACTGCTGACACCGCTGCCCATTAGCTTTGCGGACAGGATATACAGCAGCAGAGTGTGGGAGCTCTGAATAGCGATGGGGCTATCCCTCACCATTGCCGCCATGGCTTCTAAAGCCCAAACTGCAGCCAGACACTCCCTCTTGCATGGGCCAGACTTTTGCTTCACCGGGGTCAGGACTCGGGAGTAACAGGCTACCGGGCGGGCTGGTTCAGCTCCCACGGCTTGGAAGACAGCTATTGCTATGGCCTAGGGCAAGGTTGCCAGACAAAACTGGAAGGGAAACCCTGGGCATGGAGCAGCAAGCACCGCAGCATTCAAAATTCCCTACTTAATGGCCCCGAACACCCGAGCCTACTCCTCCCCCCACAAAAATGGTGCTTCCTCCTTTAATAAGGCATATAAAGGCTTGGCTAGATTGGCAAAATCCCAGACATGAGTTCTAACAAAATTAAATGAACCCAAAACCATCTGTAGCTCATGTTTCTCTTTTGGCGCAGAAAGGGTTTGAAGGGCCTGCAAGTGTTTAGGACAAACCTGTCAACCCTGTTCTGATAGTTGGACTCCCAAATATGTCACCTGGGGCTGCACCAGTTGAGCTTTTTCTCAGGACTCCTTAAATCCTGCCTCTTGCAAGATATGCAGCACTCTTTCCTTTCCTTTCCTTCCCGAGTATCCTGCTGTTCGCTGCCCATTATGAGGATGTCAGCCACATACGATGCTACCCGTGGCCGGTCAGAGAGGGTCAGGGTATATAGGGTGCTAGTCACAGCCTGGTGGGCTAGGGTGGGGGAACTGTGGAATCCCTGGGAAACCTGGGTGAACATATACTGGGTATTGCAAAAGGTAAAGGCAAATCGGTCTTGGCTCTCTGGAGCCAGGGGCAGGGCAAAGAAGCAGTTTGCTAAATCAATCACTGAAAACCACTTTGCCTTGGGCAGAATACTTTCCAACAATGCAGTCATGTCTGCAACCACTGGAGCCTGCTGTGGGGTGCAAGCATTGATCCGGCGGTAATCTATAGTTAGTCGCCAGGTCTTCCCATCTGCTTTGTGGACTAGCCATATGAGGGAGTTGAAAGGAGAGGTAGTTAAATGAACCACTCCCTGGCCTATCAGGGCATCCAATATCTCCCCCACAGCTTGCTCTGCCTCAGAAGGATACTTGTATTGTTTCTGGGGTGGCACCGGGGACCCTGAAGGACAATGGGCTCCCCTTTCCAGAGACCACAATCGTATTTATCCTTAGCCCAGACTCCGAGAATCTGCTTTTTCCATTCCTCTGTCTCTGGAACCTCCACAGCTGCCATCCCCAACATAGAGTGGGTTAGCACTCCAGAGACCCCTCCTTGTAGATCTTCCCCCCAATCCACTGCGGGGACCTGCCACATGCAGCGATTGGCACAATCTACCACCAAATGGAGCTCGCTGAGCTGATCAATCCCCAGAATAACTTTGCCTGCCATCTATGAATGAACCCAGGGGAGGTTAGCCACCAAATCTGCCAATTCCCACCTAGTAGCTGACAACAAGGTTCCTCTCTCCTGGTCCCCATAAGCAGCCTTGCACACATTCGGGGGGGAAAGGGTAAAAGCGAAATTGCTGCACCAGTATCCACCAGTGCCACGCAGGGGGTACGTGTCATTCCTCATTTGAACTACGAGACGCCCCCCCTGATTGTGGGACAGAGTGGCTACCCATCACCACCTGTCCGGACATCCATCCTCCTGCGGGCTTCCCTAGGGGATTTGCACTGGCCAATCCAAGCCGGCTGGCGCTGCTTCTGACTGGGCTGGGATGCCCCTCTGCTTCCCTGCAGGAAGGGGTATCCCCAACTGCATGCACCAGAGCATCAGCTCCCCAGTGGGTTTCCCATGCCAATTGTCCATATCCTCCCCCTGTTCCAGAAAAACCCGCCAGAGGTTATTCCGCAGGCAGGACTGCCCTCCGTGGTTTCCAGACCAAAGGTCTGGTCTCCCAGGGTTTCTGTGCTCTAATGCCGCCACCTTAGAAGCCTTGCCCACTGGTGGTTGTGGCACAGGCAGGGAGATGAGAGCAGCCTGCCGGATTGTGTCCAGCAGGGCTTCCACATCCATGGGTTCCCCGGGTCTCCACCTCTCGATCACCTGCTATACATGGACTGGGAGACCCTGGGCAATCAGCCTCAATTCCTCCAGGGGAAGGGCTATTTGAGCTATGGTCTGGGGTACCTGCCCTCCCACTGTGGCAGCCACACCCCGGCCACACAAACATGCCAGGAGAACCATTCTCTCTACGAACCGGACGGGGTCTTCCTTAGGCGCAGCAGCCACCGAGACAAAGTCTGCCAACAACGCGCCTGGCCTTGCCACAGCAGCCAGGCAGCCGCACAATCCAGTCCCGCCTTATTGGGACCATATATAAGTACATATTTATCCAACATGAGCTCTAGTTCAGGAATTGTACTCCCAGGTGGAACCGCCCCTGATATCCAGGGGTCTGCTCCTTTCTTTTGGAGCCATTCTAACAACATCCAGGGGGCGGCGCTGCTTCCCAAGCAGGGGTAGGGTAATCGGTTCCAAGATATAGATCCTTTTGCCGCTGGGATACCAGCTTCTGGCCCACATTGGTAGTGACGGGAAGTTACTGCTTGTGAAGGCTGCTTGGAAGGCTATGGGAAATTATTGGAATTGTGCAAAATTTCTCATTTCACTTGTCAGAAGGGTTCACCTATGTCGCTTTCTACCTCTTGAGCTATTGCTCTGAGTTCTGGGTTCAAATGAAGCTGGAATTCTGAGGCAAACTTCAGTTAAAGCCGCTGACTTTCACATTAAAGCTCTGTGAAGCTGTGAATTTCACATCATTTCAATGGAAATCATAAATCAACATTGAGTCTCACAGATCAGGCCCCAGAGCCACTGGAATAGTCCCCCAAGTACTCACGCAGAATGGGTGCAGAGTCAGCTGGTACAGATTTAGAATGGGTCAGTTGAATGGTTTGCAAACCTTTCTGCAAACATGGCTGAAGATTAGTGTTTGTGGTGGACCATGCACCCAGATGAGGTTGGTGTGATTGCACATTTATTGTGGACGTTTCTCGTGGTCTAGGAATGGGACAGTAGGTCTGATCCCAGTTCTTAGGAAGCTGCCATCCACTTCCCAAAAAGCTCCGCTATAATTGACTGTACTCTCACTGGCAGTCTGAGCATAAAGCCTGGAGGTTAAATGGGCCATGGAAACTGACTCCCTCTCTCCTTGAGAGAAGGGGTCCCGCTAGATCTGGGCAGCGCCAGGCATTGATTGGACCTGATGCGAGAAATGTTGCACTTCTTCTGCATCTGTTCTGGGGTTAAACAAAGGACTTTGCTCTCCAAGGCTGTCAATTCAGCAGCTTTCGCCAGCTGTGAGGGACAAGAGAAAATTTGGTTTGAAAGGGGAAAGCTCATAGGTTTTTATCTCTGTTGGCTCTGGCGCTATTGAGATCTTTGTTAAGAATTGGCTTCCCCGAGTTTAGCAGTCTGAGAAATGTGTAGAATAAATTACTTTTGACACTTACTCCTACATTTCCAGCCTTGCCCAGGACTTAGCCACACAGGTCCCATTTAAGTCAATGCGAGTTATTAAGGTCAGTGGGAGTTGTGTGGCTAAATCCTGTTGCACGACTTTGAAAACATCAAGGGAAGAATTCTCCCCCTTAGTCGCCATCAGGATTTGTCTCACACCCACATGACCTATTCTGTGGAGCCACAGCTAGCTAGTTAAAAGATGGTTAGGCATGCCTTGCTGTGGCATCTGGGCATCTGACCAAATTTCAGAGATGCTCTCAGACTAAAAATCATACATTAAAAAAAATCCTTACCTACATTATAAAAACAAGCGCTAACTTTTATTATTAAACGGGACAGACTTTTTTAAATCTAGGGCTAGATCCTCAGCTGCTGTAAATGGGCATAGTTCCCTATCTGAACCCTATGCTTCTTGTCTGTTTCAGCTGTTTCATTGCTTTGTACACTTCACTCATCATGGATAGTGAAAATAAACTAGTCAGTATCTCTTTTGTTTCTAGTCAATTTCACTTTGCTGTCCTTTTGCCCTAGCACAGTGCAAACCCTACAAAGGGATATTTATATTAACAGCCCTTTTATTTGGGCTTTTAAAAATTCCATAAAAAAAACCACTTCTCTGCTTGTTCTCCTCTGCTCGTTTTTCCCCGGCCTACATTTCAGGCTGTATTTGACCAGACATGTCCCTTTCAATATGACAGGCTCCAAGGAAGAAGGATCAGTCTCTTTGACAGGAACTAAAGTCCTGTTTGAGCTGGATTACATGCTCATGTTGCTTAACAAACACAGGCATGCGGGAATGAGGCGGCAATGTGGAGCCATCTTTGTGCAAACCTGCCTGATTGCATTCTTCAACTTCCCTGTGTCCAGCTAAAGGGCTGAGCTTCATTTCTGTGCATACAACTTAAAATGAATGGAGCGAGGTTTTTAAATACAGCCACCTTAGCATGACATATAAACCATGGTTATTTGTACTACAGAACCCCAACAGGGTTCAGGGCCCCACTGTGCTAGACCCTGCACAGACACCTAGAGACAGTCCCCGGTCTGAAGAGCTCGCAGCCTAGACAGACAAAAGGAAAACAAAGGTGAAGTGACTGGCACAAGGTCCCGCAGCAGGTCAGTGATAGGAATAGACTCTACTTTTCCTGAATCCCAACCTAGTGCTCTGGCCACTGTACCGTGTTGCCGCTCAGAAATGAGGGGAATTTGCTACTGGGACAGACTAGTGCCTTGTTTGGGGCCCACTGAAATCCTTGGGAGTCCTTCCAGTGTCTTCAATGGACATGGGATCAGGCCCTCAGATGGTACCTTCTCTCTGACAACAACTAATGTAAAGCTGCCTCATAGCCCCGATTACAGCACGGACAAGGCAGTTCCCTGTCTGACCTCAGCAGCTTATGGCCAGTGGCAGGATGGCTCATAACCTTTGTCATTTTGATCTTGGCTCGCAGAGTTGGGGACACAGTTTTATTTAGACCTCTTTCCTCTCCCAGGATCCGCTAAAGCTCCAATTATGCAAGTCCATTCCTCTCAAAATAGCTTTCCACGTGTACCTCGGACCTGCCTCGTGTCTCTTCCGTCACCTGGTGCACCATGGCTGCCTTCCCGTTGTGACTGTCTGAGGGGACAGAGCTGCTGAATTTTTTACTTCCATGTATTTTGCAAAATTTGGAACAAAAGGCTGATTTGTCGGCTGCCCTGCTAGGACTGTGGGTTTGATCTCATTCTTCTCTGCTGGGACTTACATTCAGAATTCATGTGTGCATCCAGAGCCTTAGACAAGACAGGGATCAAAGGCGGGGGAGGGCCTCTAAACCACCATTTATATGTTTATTGACATAAACACTGGCTAGAAAACGGAAGCTCAGCAGATGTCCTCCCCATGCCATGCATCTTCCCATTCCCCCAGTAGCTGCAGAGCAGTGGAACGGCCAGTTCAGCGTGTATGAGCATTGCATGTGCACGTTCCTTTATCAAATAAGGTTTCACAGGTCCTGCCGACAAACCGAGAGTCTCTACACCTCTCAGCATCCAAGAGTTGCTTGCCGCCCTATCCCGCTGCTCTTTGTAATCCATTCTTTGCTGGTCCTCACTGTGATTTCCATGCTCCAGGGATCAGCGACATGCACAGCCCGTGCAGGAGCCTCTTCAGCCAATGCACAGCAAACCCTACAACAAGAATATCCAAAAAGTGCGAAGCTGTCATCCGGCACGTGTAACTGGACACATCCCTTCACTGTGTTTGCTCAACACATTATAGTCACAGCAACACTTCCTCTCTCCCACCCTGTGTCTGCCTTGTGTATTGAGACAGGAAGATCTGTGGACAGGGACTGTGTCTCATTAGGGATTTGCAATAGCACCTGGCCCAATGAGGCCTTGATCTTGGCTGGGGCCTCTGGGTGCTACTGTAATAATTACAAATAATAAGGTTTTAACAGGATGGTCATTGGAGGTAATTGTCCCGGTTTGCTTGGTAATGATGGAGCCTTAGCTGGAGTACTGTGTCCAGTTCAGGGCATCACACTTTAGTAAAGATTTGGACAAATTGGAGAGAGTCCAGAGAAGAGCAACAAAAATGATCAAAGGTTTAGAAAACCTGACCTGTGAGGAAAGGTTTAAACAAAGGGATTGTTTAGCCTTGAGAAAAGAAGACTGAGGGGGGGGGGAACCTGATAACAGTTAAGGGCTGTTCTAAAGAGGGACAGTGATCAATGGTTCTCCATGTCCACTGAAGGTAAGACAAAAAGTAATGGGCTTAATCTGCAGCAGGGGAGATCTAGGTTAGATATTAGGGGAAACTTTCCAACTAGAAAGCCTAGTTAATCACTGGACCAGGCTGGACTAGGCTTCAGTCATGGAATCCCCATCACTGGAGGTTTTTAAGAACAGGTTGGACAAACACTTGCCAGGAATGGCCTAGGTTTACTTGGTCTTGCCTCAGTGCAGGGGATGGGCTAGACAGCCTCTTGAGGTCCCTTCCAACCCAACATTTCTATGAAGCTATGATTTAATATAGTGACCATCAGAATTGCCAGTTTCCTGATTTTTCTTCCTTCTTCACATTTTTATGTCCCCACAATGCATTCTAAACTCTTTCTGTACCTTGCTGTTTATTTTCCCTGGGCTCTGTCCATTTAACCTAGTTACTGTTGCTATTACAGTAGCACCTAGAGACCCCAGTCAAGGATTCGGACTCCAGCAGGCCAGGTGCTGTACAAACACGTGGCAAGACACAGCCTGTGCTCCAAAGAGCTCACAGTCAAGGTCTTGCTGACATCATTTTAATGTACAGCACTTTTCAAACCAATGAAGTTAAACAGGTTCAATAATCTTTGTGGACGTTCCCATTTGGGTTCAAGAGAGGCTTCCTGGAGTTTAATTTACACCAATTCCTAACTGGCTTACATCAGATTGCAGTGAGCCTGGTTTAAACTGAAAGGCGAGCATCCACCCAGGGGGCTGCACATTTAACTCAATGGGTTTGAAATCACACCTTTCAGTAAATGGTACAACTTTGCATGTAGGTCAGGCCTCAGTCCACTCCCCTCTCTCTTCTCTTAGATGTACTGCATTTTCTCCTGCCATCCCTGCATGATCCCTTAAGTCCCTAGTTCTTTTCCTTCCCCGCTCGCTTTCTTTTTCCATGTCAGTGGTTTTGCTCCTTCCATTTGCATTGCTTTTCCGGGTCAACTGTTTTCATCCCTTTGTTCTCTCTTCCTTTGTCTTGTCCTCTCTCTTTGTCCCTATCCGAGTCTCTCTCCCTTCTCCTATCCCACAGGAACTGCTCGTATTCTCTCTCTCTCTTCCCTGCTTCCTCCTTCACTTCCGCCTGCTCTTTCCTTCCTGAAAACTCCCCGCAATAGTCAATTTCCCCTCACCTATCATCTCACTTCCTCCCATAGATCCTCCGTCTCTCTGTCCCCAGGCCATCCCCCACATGCAGCTTTCCCTCGCCAATTGCTTTATCCCAAGTCTACCCCTGCAGCAGGGCTCGAAGTTTACAGAGCACTAGACAGACATTAGCTAATCCTCACACCAGCCCCGGGAGGTCAGCCCCTCGGTTCCACTTGCAGTCCCTTCTCTGCCCTAGGAAGCCTGGACGTAGCTCATCAATGGCCTGATCCTGCTACCTACCCCTTTGCTCACCCAAATAAGGGCTTGGCAGGATCTCTCCCTAGCTCAGCTTGTCCCTCATTCTCTGCTCCTGAAGAAGTTCCTGGGGTAGAACAAATGGGGCCCAGCAGCTCAGCCCAGGGCTGGTACAGGAGAGACTCCTCTGGGGCACTGATTTGGCATCGCTCCGGCATGGGCAGGGAGGAGCACCCAGCAGTAGGGCATGCAGCCAGCCCAATGGCACAATTTTGCCTGAGCACAGTGGCAGTGGAGAGGTCTAGGGGTTCGACTGATTGGCTGTGGCGCTCTCCAGCTCTTCCAGCCACCTAAGCTCCACCCACCAGTGAAGCTCCACCCAGAGCTGAAACACCTGGACAGAAGAGAAACAAAACGTGATGCCACTCAGGTTCCTCTCCAGCCTGTGTGTGCCTCTCCCTGGGCTGCTTCTCCTCCTGGCTGTCTGCTAGTACTCTTGCTGGCCATAGGAGGCGTTGTGGTGCACCAGAGCTACTTCAGACGGGCACCTGGCATTCCTCTGCTGCCAAGGAGCTGCCCCTCCCTAGCCACCTCCCTCACCAGTGCCTTCTCCCACTGCTGCTGTCCAAAGGCCTGCTCAAACAGAGGGGCTGTCGTAGCGCGAATGGAAGGGCAACAGATTCAGGCTATTTTGAACCGGGGGCATCATTTACTATGGGCAAAGACCTTGGTTTGTCCCCTCCTAAACTTTTCATATGTCTATATGCCCCATTTCCTCCCACCACCGCTACATTGCAGGCTATAATCCCATGTAATGTTCTACATGCTGATACAACTCCTCCTCCTCCCTCCCCTGGCCAGTTTTCTGCCCTGATGCCCATTTTGAAGCAAGTGAGCTGCCGCAGGTCACTCGAACGCACTGCCGAAGTCCAATGTGGCGGATGCTAAAAGGCCAGCTAGCTTAGCACATACATGCACGGGCCTGGCTGGCTCAACTTGCGATGCTTTTGAGTCTTACACTTCCAGATCACTCTTTGCCCCCAACTGGGGTTGTTACCATCTGTCTGATGTTCAGGGATGCAAGCAAAATGAGATGGTGAGTCTCATTAGGGCTAGTGCATGAAGCTGGGACTCAGCAGACTGGGGTGCTCGTCTCATCTCTGCTATCGACTTTCCATGTGACCTGGGGCAAGTCTCCTCTCCCTCCCAGCCATGGTCAGGCTGGACTTTTGAGACTTCAAGCTCTTCACAGCAGGGAGTGTTGCTCACTCTCTGTTTGCACAGCCCCGAGCACAATGGGGCCCCAATCTCCGCTGGAACCCTTACGTGCGACTGTAGTACGCTAATAATATTAAATCCAGAGCCTGGTTACTCTCCAGCTATGCTCTGGCTCACTCTGAAGGAAAAGGGGACCAACTATAAGGCCAAGGGATGTTTTCAGCAGGGAAAAGCTGTGGGGTTTGGTCAGAATGAATCTACCTACAATCCAGCCTATGTGTCACAATCAAGCCACGCTACATGCTGGAATCTTCACATCAGTAAATGAGCTCAGGGTCAGGCCCCTGGTCCCTGCCTCGAAGGGAAGCAGACCCTGTGTCCTTTGCTCGTGCATTCCATTCCTTTTGTGCCAAGCAATTCCTTGGCAGGTCCCTGGCATGGCTTTACCAGGGCCGATGCCCCGGTCCCATGACTATGAGAGAGAGAGGCAGTGTCACAGCTCATTAATACACCTCTTGCAGTGCCCACCACTTCTGCTCGGCTCGTGCACGCCTCGTTCGCCTTGCTGTGTTGCTCTGGTAAACGGGCCCTGGTAACAGCCACATATTGACCTGAATGCTTTCTCGAGTGCTGCGAGGGGGAGGAGAGGCGGATAAAAGCAGCTATTACAATATATGTGCACCAGTGCCTGGGGTGGGGGGGGTGAAAAAGCACTCAGCTCCCATGGTCTCATGCCAGGGTGACTGCCTAGCCTGTGACCTGCTGACAAGGCGCTGAGCTGTGGTGCAAGGGAGACAGCTACCTTGTCATTTTGTTTCCTTTGTATTAGCTCACCACGATTTTGCTCATCCCACTGTGTGGCTGCCAGCTGCTAGGATAAAGTCATTATAATACTAATAGCATCTTCTAGACGGGAAGGCTGGGCTAGTTGTTACAGCTCCGGGTTGGGGCTCCAGAGAATTGGGTTCAGTCTGCCTCTACCTCAGTCTCCGTGGGAACGTCTACACAGCAAGCGGCGGCCTTCAGCCTTGAGTCTCAGAGCTGGGGTCAACAGACTCAGGCTTGCACTACAGCACTAAAAATAGCTGTTCAGCCGTTGCTGCTCAGACTGGAGCTCGGGCATGGAAAGCTGGGGAGGGGACCTTCAGAGCCCAAGCTGCAGCCCAAGCCGCAACATCTACACAGCCATATTCAGCACAGTCGTGTGAGCCCTGCAAGGCCACACCTGTCAGCTCACACTCATGGCAGCAGCCTGTGTAGATACAGCCCATGCAACCCTGGGCAAGTCATGTAGATTTTCCATGTCTCAGTTTCTCATCTGTAAAATGGGCTGATGGGGCTCCCTTTGTCTGGTTAGCCTGGAAGCTCTTTGGGGCGTTGATCCTCAGACGTGGATCATTGGGATTTGTTGTTTCTGGCATGTTCCCGGCATCTTAGGGGACACAGAGTCTAAAGATAAGTTGATGGCACATGCTGAGCCCCTGCTGCGAGATACTGAGCACCGAGCGCCTTGCCCAGGCTGGTCCCCAGTGAGGGGAGAGAAATGATTGTTTCCCATAAGCTGTTGATCTAATCAGGAATTTGACCCAGGTGGTTTTCTCCTCTGTGCATTGCCATAGGGGCTGCAGGAGTGGGCCCGGCTCTGGACCATTCTGTTTGAGGCGTTCTATGACTGTGGTGCCTGATAAGATAAAAGTGACTGGATAAGGGCGTCTGACTTTCTGACTGTCCCAGGGCATGGGTGGGGAAAGGGAATCGCACATCTCCCGCTGTGATAGGGTGACCAGATGTCCCATTTCTATAGGGACAGCCCTGTTTTTGGGGACTTTTTCTTACAGAGGCGCCTATTCCCCCCCCACCCCCTGTCCTGTTTTTTCACTGTTTCTATCCAGTCACCCTGCGCTGTGGGGGCCCTCTCTTCGAGACCTAGGGAGATGCAGGACAGAGGGTCTCTTCCCGGAGATGGTAAGGGAGTGTGGGAAACGTGGAGCGTAAGTATACTTGGAGGCAGCACAGTCCACACTCCCTGGCTCCCCCAAGCTCAGTAGAGCCAGTCAGGAAATGGGATTTCTCCTCATGAGAAATGTGAATGAAAACAACAACTAGTTATTGCCACAGAAAATTGCGTGACATTTTTCAGGTTTTCACTGCACAACTGAACCCCGGTTGCTGGGTGACAATTTTCATTTTTGCTGGCCAAAAATTGAAACGTTTTGGATGAAAACCTGGAAAAAAATTAGCTGAAATGGCCCTTTCCTGTGGAAATTGATGTTTCAACAAAAAGGAGCCGTTTTTCAATGGAAAAATGCATCCGATGAAGTGAGCTGTAGCTCACGAAAGCTTATGCTCAAATAAATTTGTTAATCTCTAAGGTGCCACAAGTACTCCTTTTCTTTTTGTAATTACAGACTAACACGGCTGCTACTCTGAAACCTTTCAATGGAAAATGTGGCTGTTGGGCTTTTTGGGATTCTGGGTAAACACCTTTGTTTTTCTGGTCTCCTAAATCAAGAGCCTCTTGCGCATTTCTTTCTTCTTCTGGTAGAAAAATGTACAGTGCCTAGCACAGCAGGGTCATGGTCTATGACTGGGATTCTTAGGTACTAGCAGAATGCAGACAATAGACAATAATAATAATACCTGAAGCCCATCCAGGAGAACCAACTACCCCCCATCCAATGGAAAAATCAGGGTTTTTTGTACATTTCTAAAGCCACTATAAAGTTGCTGGCTGCAGGCCCATAGCTGAAGAGCCGTGGTCATCATTGTCAAGGGACAAAGAGAAATGTTTGGGGGCCATCTTTGATGTGGACAACAGGCCCCCAGACATATTATATTGGAAGGCCAACAGCTCATAGAATCTGTTGTGATAAAGATATGGGTTGAGATAGGCAGTGCCTAGAACTTGGGAGACCTGGGTCAATTCCCTGCCCTGTACCACCATTCCCCAGCTGTCAAATGGGGGCAAATAGCAATGCCCTACCACACAGAGGTGCTGTGGGGATAAAGGCATTAAAGATTGTGAGGGGCTCAGATCCAGTGGTGATGGGGCCATAGACATATTGATGATTGATAGAGCTCCAGAGGGTGAAAAGGCACAGTAAGCAGGAGAAAAGTCTGAAATAAATCAATATAAACATCAAGCAGAATAGAATAATAACAAAAGTCCATGTCCTTGGCTCATGGTAGCATTGACGCCAATGGAGCAATACTTATGGGGTGCTGGCTGACAAAGGGAAAAACAAGCAGCATGGCATTTGTGCTACCTGCGCTCCCAGCATTTCATGTCCCCGAAGATGGAGCAGAGTAATGGTGATGGCAGAACCAAGTAATGGTGGTGGCAGAAATGGACAAGCAGATTCAGAAATCTGGAGGGCCTGGAAGTCTAAAAGGAGCCCTCGCACTTCTGCACACTCCATGAGTGAGGTGAACAATGGCCAGCAAATCCGTGGTCTGCAGCTGAGTGAAGCGAGACGCAGGTGAGACGAGGCACTCTTTAGCCCAGCTTGTGTCAACCAGGGCTCACGGGTGAGTTTGCTGATTTAGACAATGAGACCAAGATGTGAATAGTGCCGCACTGCTCAGCAACAAAGCTTCACACAGCAGCGCTGACTGTGGACAGACTTTTAGAGCTCAGGCCAGCTATGGGTGGAAAACATTACTGAGCCATGAGGGTGGCTAATATGTTGCTGAGCCTCTGGTCCCAGCTGACCAGGTCTCAAGGAGTAAGCTTGAGTTTTGAAACACTGGCACACTGCCTGGCTCAGCTGGCAGACTCTGAACCCAAGTCAGAGAAAGGGAAAGCCACCCAATATACTTGAGCCCAGTATAGCGTGAGAATACGGAGTTGCTTAGGCCGTGCCTAGCGAAGAAGGTGATGCCAACAGCAGAAGAGGAAGCTTAGCACATCTGTGTGACTAGAGCTAATGCCCTGAAAGCTGAACTGGAAGAAAAAGAGAGCGCTCTGAAGCATGGGTGGTGTGTGACTCCTCCATTTGAGGAGGCTGGGCACGCCCATGCCCGTCCCCACTCGCCTCCTTCCACTGAATCCCCACCCAGGCTCCAATCCCACTTAGCCTCCTTCCCTGAGCTCCCTCCACCGCCCCCCTTCCCTCAAGCCCCTCCCCGCACTGCTCGTGCCTCTTTCACCACCATCCCCCACCCGGCCACTCACCTGGTTGCTCACGCCACTTTACTCCTTTCCCTGCACCCCCCGCCCTCACCACCTGCTGGCCAGCCAGCTGCTCACTACTCACACTTGCCTCTTCAGCCCCTCCTCCACTCCCCCCAACTGCCACTCATCACTCACCTCCTGGGTCCCTCCCCCAAGGCCCCCATGCGGGCAGAGTGGGGATGGGAAGAGGTGGAACAAGGGTTGGGGTCTTGGGGGGAAGAGGACTAATGGGAGCGGGGTCTCAGGGCAGAGCACAAGTGGGACCACGTCCGGGGCACCCTTTCAGCGGCAGTGCATCTGGTCACCTTATCACAGCGGGAGGTGTGAATTACAGAGCACACCAAAGTGTTGTGTACTTTCTGATCTGTGCAAACACTGCTGCTGCAAACTACAAGGTGTTTGTTAATGCGAACGATGGTACCATTTGGTTCACACCAGCAGCGTCCACATGGGGCAGTCAGCATGCAACAACTGGTGCGCTCTGCAAGTTCCCGCCCCTGCAGTCCACACTGCAGCACAGTGTAGACATCGCCTCAGGGCTAGACTCTTTTTTTCAGTCGGCATCGAACTGGTCTCAGCAGACAGCATGGGCTGGCTGGAGGGCATGGTTACGACCTAACCCCCTGATTCTCTGTCCGCAGCCCCACTTCCAGAGCACATGTCAGCAGCCAAGCTTCCAGTGCATGCTCTATACCAATCCCGCTGGCTACGGGCTATGCAAGACACAAACCTGCCGTGGATTTTTTAGAGTGCTTTGCAACTCCACCCCACATCCCCGTTGCCCCCACCCCACCCACCTCCTCCCTTGCCTCAGTGTTCCACCCAGCAGCAGGGGTGTAGGAGCAGGCTTTACACCTGCTAGGGAATTCCCCTTGCTGGGGGAAATTGCAGGAGGGCACTCCGAGGAGGCTTTCTGCAGTGGGTCTGGCACGGCAATTCATCGGAGATTCCAATGTGCCAACAATAGGTACCCCATGTGATCATACTAGTGTGTAACAGGCCAGAGAAACCCGGATCACACCAGAGAAGTAAGTGCAGATCCACCAGTGACAGCACGTTAACAACACTGTAAGGTTACAAAAATCATGAACTGCTTTAAAAAATCATGAGACTTTTAAAAATAATAAAGATGGGGCTCTTTTCATTAGCCTCCTGGTTTTCACACTTCCAGGCTTTACTCTGTAACCAGGAAGGGTAGAAGCATACTGCTTTTTTCGTTAAAGCTGAGAATATCAAATAATCACCTTAAAAACAACCACAACCTATCATGAGCGTCATGAGAAACTTGCAAGAGCTGGCACACTACAGTGGGAAACTAAGTAAAGGAAAATAAAGTTGATGTGGATTGAACTGTGGTTGTGCATTATATTTTACCTCTTTTATTGGCCAGATAGCTCCTGTCATTTATTCTTAGTCTAGAAGCTCATCTGCAAGTATAATTCAATCTCCACAATTCAAACTTCAAGACCTTTGGATGGGACACATAAGTCACCTAGGTACCATTTCTGGTCCCTGATTGGATGAGTGTAACTCTCAGAATCAGGTGTTCTGGTGCGATACTTGTGGCTGTGGATTTGAAATTTGCTTCCCGTGAATATTGTGCAGCAGTTGACGGTGCGAAGAACATGCCTGCCAGCAAATTCATTGGCTACAATAGTCCTGGAGACTGAATGTGAAGGAGGTGTGAACACAGTTGAAAGCAATTCTATTTTATTCTATTCTATTCTGTCCTCAGCATCCACGGACCTGAACGCCTTCCAGTAGTGCATTAAGTGATGTGACTAACCATCTGTTACAGGTGGCTTGTTCTCTCTTACCTCAGGAGGAGAAGGGCATGAGCAGTGGATGATTTTGCTTCAGTAGGGTTCTGTTTGGGGGATTTTTGATTTTATTTATTTTTTAAATGCCCACACTGTTGTCTCTGGATGTTAGAGAAGGTCGGGTTGGAGAAGTGCTACCTGGAGCAGAAGGTGGGTCAGTTTACAATAGACCTTAGTTCCTATGGAAGCCCATTCGGCAGGCTGGGACCAGTCCTGAGAACGCTCTGTCTAGAGCAAGAGCCTTAGGCTCTTTTAGATACCCTGGGCCTAGGCCATGAAGGGTGCAAGTAGGGTTGCCAGCTGTCTGGTTTTCGACAGCCCGGTTGAAAAGGGACCCATTAAAAGTCCAGTCGACAGCGCAGTGAGGCTAAGGCAGGCTCCCTACCTGCTTTGGCTCTGTGCAGTTCCCAGAAGCAGCCCGCATGTCCCTCCGGCCCCTAGGTGGAGGGGCGATTAGGGAAGTTCCCTATCCCCAGTGTCGGCTCCTCAGCTCCCATTGGCTGGGAACCGTGGGGGAGGTGGTGGCCAATGGGAGCTGTGGGGGTGGTGCCTACCAGCATGGGCAGCATGCAGAGCCCCCTGGTCACGCCTCTGCCTAGTGGCTGGACGTGCCAGTCACTTCCAGGAGCAGTACGAAGCCAGCGCAAGCAGGGAGCCTGCCTTAGCCTCGCTGTGCCACCAACTGGGAGCCGTCTGAGGTAAGCGCCACCCATTGAGAGCTCGCACCCCAAACTCCTTCCCACACCCTAACTCCCTCCCATATCCTGCACCCCAACCCCCTACCCCAGCCCTGAACCTCCTCCTGCACCCAAACTCCCTGCTGGAGCCCACACCCCACACTCCCTCCTGCCCCCCAACCCCCTGTCCCAGCCCAGAGCCCATTCCTGGACTCCAAACCCCTTGTCCCCAGCCCAGAGCCTCCTCCTGCACCCCAAACCCTTCATCACCAACCCCACCCCAGAGCCTGCACCCCCAGCCGGAGCCCTCACCCCTCCCGCACCCCAACTCCCTGAGCCCGGTGAAAATGAGAGTGTGAGTGAGGGTGGGGAGAGCAATCGACTGAGGAAGGGGGGCTGGAGTGAGTGGGGGGCTTCAGAGAAGGGGTGGAGCAGGAGCGGGGCCTCAGGAAGGGGCACTGGAGGGGTGGGGCAAGGGTGTTCGGGTTTGTACAATTAGAAACTTAGCAACCCTAGGCACAGGCCAAGAACTGAAGATTCATTTTCAAACAGGAGTGATTGTTTGCAGGGTCTATCTTACAGTATTTGCTCAGCTGTAATGAGAACGTCGCTGACAAGAACGCGCATGCAGGCGGCTCCTCACTCCTTTGGGGCAGGCGATGCAGTGGGTTGATGCACTCGTCTTTCATCTCTAGAGCCATGTGCTCCTCTCCTGTCCCATAGGCGAATGACTGAGCTGGAGTCTCTCACCTTGGCCCTTACCTGGTCATTTCGGCACATCGCTACATTGCCACATGCTTTGGCCCAATTGCTAGGCTCTGCTCAGGAGACTTGCAGGACTGGACTAGCAGGGGGAGGCTGCAGGGCAAAACTGAGGTGCATCAGCAAAGCTGCCTGCAGAAACTCGTGACTGGAATAACAGGGATGGCTGTGGATCAAGACTGAAGAGCAGAAGCACGAAGCCCAGGAGAGTGGGAGCTGCAGGCCAGGGCAGGGTTGTCAGAGCAGTGGGGGGGGCAGCTTGGGTGCCTCCTGCCTGCAGAACGCCTGGTTGAAGCAGGCAGTGTTCTCTTTCTCTCTGCCATGAACACTAAATCCACTTGCAACATTTAAAGAAAAAACAAGTGTGTGATGCATGGTGGCTAATGGCTCCAGAGTGGGGATGAACAGCAGTGGCAACAGGAGGCGGCCCTGGTTCCAGTATGAAGAGTAACCAGCCCGGACTGGTACCCGTTGGTGCTGCTGGCTCCCTTGTACAGCAGGCACTATATATAGGGTGGATCCAAACACAAAGTGAATGCCGGAGCTGCAGATTCCACCTCCCTCCTCTTAACACAGGACAGGGGCCTTAGCATTTTCCCCACAGCATCTAGGATTTAGTAGCTTCCTTATGCTGTCTCAGGCCGACCTATTTCTCACCAATCCTGACTGGTCTGGCCTGAAAGCATCTTGCCGCAGTGCTGAAACCAGCCTTGATGCAGCAGTGAAGCAGAAGCAATGATGCTTGCGATTCCCGCTCTAACCAGGAGCAGCCGTGGATTTGTGTAAACTTTCAGGAGAGCAAACGCTGGGCAGAAACAGCGCCCTAGCAAATAGCCCGGATACAGTTCGGGTCTGGAGAGAGAAAATGAACCCGTCCGTCGCTTTGGTTAATGAACAGCTGCCAAAGCAGCAACCTTCCCAGTTGGTGGGAAGGTTAATTCAGAGCTGCCCGGGAGGCGGAGTCAGGTGTGGGGCAAAGGGCTTGTCAATCTTTTGTGACCTCAGTCGCCTTGTCTTGCGAGATAGATCTCTTTGCTGTGCTTTGTCTGATAAGACCCTCGCTTGCCGTGCAGACTGAGCAACAGCCTTGCAACACACACACACGCACACGCACACGCACACACACATAGCTAGATCATGTTGCATCTCCCTACGCTGCAAAAGTAGCCCCTTCTCATTCTGTGAGTGACACTCAATACCCTTTGCCTTCCTGTCTAATCCACTGCACACAAGGAATGTGAGATTCCCTTCACACCCATCAGCAATTGCTGATGTAACCTTCCTGCATCCTCTCACACCCTGGACGCTCCGCTTTGTAGCATTTCATGCCAAATCCCAGCAAAGAGCTGAGCATAGAAACTCTGGTGGAGGGGAGGCCGAGGTCGTGACGTGCTGGTATCTGAAGACTAGAGGGTGTAAATAGCTAGAAATACTTCCTTCCAAACTGCCTGTGGTGTTTGTTACATATCCAAGGGTCGTCTAAAGGGCAATCTTCTCCGGCTTGGTAATTACAGGCCAGCGCTAGTGGGTGAGGCGACTCCTTGATGCTACTAAAATCATAGAGGCCATAGGGTGTTTGCACACCCAGATGTTTGAAACACTATGGTTGACCATCTCCACAGCATTGTGGTTTGGGCTCCTCACCATAATGGAAAGCATTGATGACTTACAGAGAGTCACCTGGAACCATCTGGCCCTAGGAGAGGGATTACAGGGACATCAGTGATGTGCTGCCAATATTTCCACAGGATCCTCCCACAGAAATAGTCCTCTTCACCGGTGATATGCCTCATGGGTCCCAGGGCTTCTTTTACTGCAGGGGAAGGGGAAGGAACATGTGTTCCCTTTTAAACACAGGTGCTTTCTTGTAACCAGACCACGGCAGGATGCAGCATGACTGTGTGAACAAACCTGGACTAAGCTGCACCTTGATGGGGTCAGTTAGAGGAATTTACAGTGTCTGATGACGTAGGACTCTGCTCCACTTACGTAGTTGTAAATGGGAGGTCTGTGGGGTCAAGACTTTCTATCGGGAATCTAGGGAGATTGTGTCCTGGAAATTTTTTTGCAAATACTTGCTGTGTGGTGCCATCTGGTCTGACAACAAAGGTGCTCTTCAGAACTATTTTGAGGCCCTCAGGAATACATCAGTATTGCATGGAACCAAACAAATGATGGGTCCCCCCAACTTACCTGTGATACCAAAAACAAGACGCCTCCCAAAGCAGAGCTTCACAATATGCTTGACCCTTTTCTGGAGAAGATCAGGAGAGCAGAGAAAGGGGTCTGCTGGGTGCATTCATGCAGGAGACAACCCTGCATTAGTCCAGGTGCTCCATGAGATCCTTTGCAGACCTATCGATTCTAACACCACCTCTGGCTCTTGGTAACTCCCTGCCTAGCCAGCTGCAGAACTGAATTGGGCTGTGGATTGCACCCATCCCACCAGAAATGTTGCTCGGTAGCGTTTGAGCAGCGCACCCAAAGTCAGAGATGCCATCTGTGGCAGCTGCCTCCAGCCAAAGTACTGGCAAGTGCTGAAAATCCCCACGGGACCTGGGGGATGGCCTCATTCCTCAGCGGCATCACTTCATCAAGTTTGGCCAATGCATGCACGGGCTAGCGTTTGCAGAAGGCATGCCGTGCAGCAGATGTCAGCCATCTCACACGTTCACACAGTGATTTGCCAGCCGCACGTTGCATTGGCTGAGCTCCCCAGGTTGTATGCGCGCCACACACAACGCATGGGGGCCACCGCACTCATGTGTGTCACACACGGTGAAGCCGCTAGCCCTTATCCTCCACTGCTTGTTGTTCGTGCCACTGCTGCTGCACCTGCCCTGCCCCTGTCCATCCATCAGCCTCACCTTCCGGGTGGCAGCAGTCTCAGTGTTCAGGCAGCAGTTTGCACAAGTCTCAGCACATCTTCACAGAACCATGCAACACTAAGTGTGGGAGGTTTGCCCATGGGTTTGCTCCTCAGATGATGTCCAGTTCATTGTTCTTGCCCTGCCAGCTCTCAGCTTTCCCTCCTTTTCAGAGCTCTAACCTGACTCCTATTTCACTCAATCTCCTGTCCTGGTCCCCAAATCTCCACAATGGGAGGCTTTTAGTTTTTGCAGGTCCTTCCTCAGTCCTGGAGCAACTTTACAGGAGACCTCCCAGGTTCTGCAAGATGTGAGGTCAGTGGTTTGATAGGTGGCATTCTTCTCATGAGCGCTGTCTGAGGGATCCTTTTGTATCCGGGTCATAAACCTGCTCCAGAGCTGGACTCGCACCACTGCCGGCACTGGCACGTCTCCTTGAATCAATCGTGCAGGATTGGGTTCTTTGGCAGGAATATCCTTGCTGACACTGAGCAGGAATCCACCCCCATCACTGACTCACCCATATGTCACACCTCTTATCCCTGCTGCTCAGTAATACAAACAGGGCGATTAATCAGTAGAGCACCTACCTCCTAGCTGCTTATTTAATGACAAACCCCCCAGAGCTGGTGGGTCCGGAGTTCTCCCTTGGAGACCACGCAATGAGATGCACTACCAGATGGGTAACGAAGTCCCAGTACCAGAAGGTTACTACGAACCGGACTAGACAGCAGTTGTGGACAAGGGGCAGGCCTTACTGCCTCTCTTCAGCATCCTCTTCCTGACAAGGGCAAGTCTACACTACACAACTAAATCGACCTAAGTTACATCGACGTCCAGCCCCCACAGTAATTAAATCACTTTGGCATGTCCACACTGCACTCCTTGTGTCGGCAGTGCGTGTTCTCACCAGGAGCGCTTGTACCCATTGCACTGCCAGTGTGGGGCATTATGAAAGGCAGCAACGGTCAATATAAGCAACACAGTGTATACAGGTTTCAGAGTAGCAGCCGTGTTAGTCTGTATTCGCAAAAAGAAAAGGAGTACTTGTGGCACCTTAGAGACTAACAAATTTATTAGAGCAAAAGCTTTCGTGAGCTACAGCTCACTTCGATGAAGTAAGCTGTAGCTCACGAAAGCTTATGCTCTAATAAATTTGTTAGTCTCTAAGGTGCCACAAGTACTCCTTTTCTTTTACAGTGTCTACAAAGACACTGCGTTGACCTAAAATCATCAACCTAAGTGCTACACCTCTCGCAGAAGTGAAGATATTAAGTCGGTGTAGGGGTGACTTACATCGATGGGAGCTGTATTTTAGTGTAGACGCTAATAGAGTAGTGTAGATGTACTCATTATCATCACGATGGCCTCCTGTGGCTACAGTTACTGCCAGTCAGGAAATTTTCCACAAAATGTTTTTCCATCAGAAAACGCCAATCCATCAAAACCGACATATTGGAGAAATGACTGGCTAAATGTTCTCCAGTCCAGGCTGGAATTTCTGGGAAAAACCCATGGAGAAGAATAGCCAAGAGCCTGGGGGCTAGAGAATCACCTCGCATATAGAAGGTCCCATGCCTCGACCCAGGGTTTCCCTAACCACCAGACTATAGGATCAGCCTGGCCCTGTAGAGCTGCTTCACTTTGTAGATAAATAATTAAATAGTGATTGGGCCAGAGACTCTAGCTCAGTGATTTGGGCACTCAGCCTGGATGTGGGAGTCCATAGTTCAGCTCTCCGGGTCTCTGACATGCCACCGGAATGCCCTACCCACCCCGGTCTGTTGGCTTTTGCAGAGGTGAGTCATGCTCTCTCTATTTCCATGCAAGACTTCAAAAGGGCTCATTTTGTTCCAATATGGAACAAAAACAATGTCAAACTGCAACCCAGATTTCTCGTTTTCTGGCCAGCCCCAGCTGCAATCTCTGGTGGGTCCTTAACATCAGGTGGTGTCATCTCCATCCGTCGTTCTGGAAGTCCTCTCCATCCTGGGCCACTGCGGGCTCGGAGGGCTGGCTTGCCCTGCTGCGTCCCTTTAAAGCTGCTGCCCCTGAGCCAGCCTGCTGCCAACCAGTGCGTCTGGCAGAAGAAGCTGCCATACAGCTGTTGCAGAGAGAAGCCAGCTCCCTTAACTTCCCTGTTGAATATTAACAGAGCAACAGCAGCAAAACACCTGAACCATTGTTCACCAGCAAGGCTGGGCCTGGCCGCCGCCTGCCTTGCCATACCCCCTAGAAAGGACACGTTTGATAAAGGACCTGAGCAAGAAGGACAAAGCACAGCCAGGCTGGAGCCTGTGAGCTGCTGGAACAGCCCCAGGGCCCCATCCTGCAGCCCTGAAGCCAGCAGGGGTTCGCTATTGAGCGCAGTGGGAGCGGGAGCAGGCCCCGGTGCGCTCGGAGCGAGAGCGCCATCCGGCTCAAATGAAGCACATTTTGTTCAGAGCTTCCTGCATCCCGCCCGCGTTCCCCACGTCGCTTTGTTTCTCCCAGGGAGGGGGGCGTCGAGGTTAAAATGAGGTCAGGCTGCTAATTGCGTCAAAGCGTGAGGCTGGGAGTGGGGAGTCAGCAGCCAAGCTAATGCGGCAGCAATTTAGAGCCCAAAACAGCAGCAGGAGTAAGAGAGGAGGCATTGGGCGAGGCCAAAGAGAGGACAGAAGGGCTGAGAGATGGGGAGAGCAGAGAGGAGAGGAGGAGGGAGAGAGGGAGAAAGCAGAGGAGAAGGGTAAGAAAGGAGAGAGAGAAGAAACCAGGAAGAGCCATTAGTCACTACAGTGATGAGCACTATGGAAAACCATAGCTAGATACAGAGGTATGTATGGGGAGGGATAGATGGATGGGTGCTATGGGGGTGGGGGGAAAGAAAGAAAGAAAAGGAAAGGGGGAAAGAAAGAAAGAAAAAAAAAAAAAAGAAAAGAAAAGACAAAAAAACTAAAAAGAAAAAAAACAAAAAAAAGAAAAGAAAAAAAAAAAAAGAAAAAAAAAAAAAAAAAAAAAAGAAAAAAGAAAAAAGAAAAAAGAAAGAAAGAAAGAAATGGAGAGAGGGGGAAGCAGAAGAGGAAGGAAGAACTCAGCAGGGAGTCAGAGCTGAGAAATGGAGAACAGAAAGGAGAGAGAGAAAAAGGCAGTGAGCTGCAAGACAGGGACTGTGACACTTGGCCTGACAATCCAAAGGAACTGCGTTGCCATCTCCAGGGGGGCTCAGAAGAGATTGACCAGTCCCCCGCCCCCCGGTTAAGCACCCACCCACCACCCTGGGTCTCACACCAACCCTTGTAGCAACCCACTAGACAGCTAGTACTTTAGCTTGAGCCACTGCTGTTGTATCCTTACCTTTTCTTTCTCCTGCATCCCCTTGCCTCCAGCCTTTTTATTCTTTTTTTAAACACGTTTGTCTGGCATATTTATTCTTTATATGTCCTTGCTGCTTTGGCTCATGGGTCTAGCCTCCATCTGTGTATAGGCTCCATCTGTGATATATTGCTTGCTGGTATGTTGCCCATTTTACTAAGGGCAAAGGATAGATGTACTGGATAGAAACTGCCAGGATCTCTGGTCTTTGCCTTTTGTGAAGCTCAGTATCACATTTGCTTTCCCCTTCTCCACAATTGCACTAGCTGACCTGATTTTTCAAAAATAATCATCAGGGAGTTCACTGAGTTAGGTAAATTCCCTTAATGCCTTAGGATGGAAATCAATCCAGCTGCTATTAGTAATCCCCAATGTCCCCTTGCTTTTCCTTATCACAACTAGTCCCTTATTTTTATCAATAACTCTTTTTCAGCGTTCTTCATGACTTCCTCGTTGGCCAGTCCTCTTAGGAGAAATCCCATGAACTGCTAAATCTCAGGCATGTTTGGGCCAACTAATTTAATCTGAACTGAGTCCACACCTCTTCTTACAGTGTGTGTGTGTGTGAATATGATGTTGGTGAAAAGATGCCAGCTTAACCACTGCGAGGCAGAAACCCTCTTTATTCCCTGCACAGGCATTGAGGGGCAGCTGTGCAAGCTCCCCTCTACCCCCCAAAGCATTGCATCTCCACCTTGTTCCAAAGGGAACCTCCAGGGCCTGAGAGGCTAGTTCAGGCTCCATGGCTCACTCACTGCTCTCTGTTGGGCCTGCCAACAAGGAAGCCAGCTGAGGTTTGTGTGCTGTGGATACTTGTCAAATCAGAGCCGGACTCAGGCCAGCTAATGCAGTGCTGTCAGCCTGGAACAGCTTTTGCTAACTTGGCTTGTACTGGCTAAGGTGAGTGATCACCACTCCCTGTACCAGACTGAACTGCACTCTTGCCTACGTGTGTGAAGCTATGTCACCCTCTAGTGGCTGTGTCGGGGAGGAACCAGGCCCTAACTTTACTGCAGCTCCAGGCAATTCTCCTACCCCTCGATGCCCCAATCAACCAGCAGGAGACACAACGTGGGGGGGAAAGTCCTAAATCCACCTCTCAACCAATGCCTGTCACATGACCTTGCACTCCCCAGACTCTGTGGAACGAGGTTTAAAGCAATTCATGGGACTAATATGCTACATGTTAACAGTCTCAAGGCCAGAAGGAGCCATTGTGCTCAGCTAGGCTGGCCTACTGCATAGCACGGGCCAGAGATTTCACCCAGAGAGTGCTTTGCTCCCCTACGGTGTGAGTGGACCCTGGTCAGCCCTGGCCAGCCTATACGTGCTGGTATGGCTGAGGTCAGGTATCTCTTAGCACTGACCACAGCTCCTGTTCCAGTTGTGGTTCTTGCAGTATCCTTTCTAGCTGCTGCAGCTCTACAGCTCCTGTGGTTGGGCCTGGACCCCACCCACCCTGCTCTTTTCTTGCCTGCTAGCTCCTTTCTCCAGCAGTTCTGTTCATTTCAGATGCCCTTTCTTCCCTGTTGCCTGTGACCCTTTTCTGCCATTTGATCCTTATCAAATTCATTGCCCGTATCAATTTATTTGCCTTCCTCCCACCCTCCTGGGCGCAGGCTCACTCTACCTCCCCACCCCCACTTCTAAAGGAGAAGGGTCCAAAACTTTCCATGGTTCACTCACCCAGTCCCTTTCACTTCCATTCGCGGTCTCCCCAGGTCCCTCTCTGCCTTCTCCACCTGGCTAATCTCCTCAGCCTCAGATTTAGGCTCCTTTCACCCAACCACGAGCCTCAGCCCTGTCTTCCTTCTCATGCCCAGCCCTGTTTAGCCCCTGCCCCAGACAAACCCCATCTCTTCAGCCTGGCTGGGGAATCCCCTCAGGCTGCCAGCCCATATGCTATTGCCCCCTTGTCTTCTTGCTCCCAAGGTTCTCCTTCCACCCCGGTTGTTCTTATGGAGACAGGCCAGCCCGAGAGCACCAGCTGGGGCAGAAGCATTCCCCAGTTGTCCTCAACAGAGAAAACTCCGAATGGAAAGTTTCCATCTGGGCACTGCCCCCATGACCATGCAACATAAGAATGGTCACACTGGGTCATACTGGGTCAAAGGTCCATCTATCCAAGTATCCAGTCTTCCGACAGCAGCCAATGCCAGGTACCCCAGAGGGAATGAACAGAACAGGTATCATCAAGTGATCCATCCCTGTTGCCCATTCCTAGCTTCTGGCAAACAGAGGCTAGGGACACCATCCCTGCCCATCCTGGCTAATAGCCATTGATGGACCTATCCTCCATGAACTTCTCTAGTTCTTTTTTTAACCCTGTTATAATCTTGGCCTTCACAACATCGAGTTCCACAGGCTGACTGTGCGTTGTGTGAAGAAATACTTCCTTTTGTTTGTTTTAAACCGGCTGCCTATTAATTTCAGTGGGTGACCCCCTAGCTCTTGTGTCCCCTTCCTCCCAAATTCTGGATTTCTCAAAGACAGCCAAGCTCTATGGCTAAGGGCTAAAGGGCATCCTGTCCATGGCACAGACAGGCCTGGTAGCTGTGTGTGACGTACAGGAGGGTGAGGGTGACAAGACGGCACAGCAGGGCTGGATGTGAACTAGAGGTGAAAGGTTGGGTCCCCTATGGCCCATTCGTCCATCACATGCTGCAGAGGCAGTGCAGGCCAGAAGGTAGGGCACTGACCTGGCACCAGCAGCTGTGGGTTCTGTACCTGATTCAGGTGCTGCCTTGCTGCATCTGTCTAGACTGCAAGTGTTCCAGGGCTTTGCTCCTTTCTGGTCTCCTCTTTCTTGTTCTTAACCCATCCCGATCAGTGGGAGCCTGATGTCTGCGCACACGGGAGCAAGCACGCCTGGAACGCGCGCTTCTGCGTGGGAGAGGCATTTGCCTCCGTGGTACACTCTGGAAATCGCCAGCTGGAGCCAAGCAGGGATGCTATTCAAGCCACACTGAAGGCCCCACTGACCGTCTATCTTGCTGCTACAGGGACTGAGAGCGGTGGTGGAGCCAACAAGAACGAGAGAACATGCAGCTGGTGCTACCACCTGTGTGTCGAGCTGCAGCCAAGCCAATGGCTTCCCCTGAGTCTCCAATGCCGGGGAGGTGGGGGGAGAAAGAAGCTCAAAAAGCCGGGCCAGAAAGCATGCGCTGCGTCCCTGACTCCAGCCCGAAATGCATCAGGGAAGAGAATGATCATTATAATTAATGCCAGTGGGCATGGACTGCTCACTCGCTCAACTGTGGGTTGATTCCCTCCCCCCCTCTCCCCCAAGCGGGCTAGCTAGCAGCTCCAAAAATCAAACACCTGTATTGTAGCCAGATCCATACATGCTGCTGCACCATCTGCAGGGTCCAGCCTGTGCCAGCTGCCTCGCACAGGGGCCAGGGGAGGGAGACCAGGAAAGGAAGTGAGGCCCATAATCTGCTCGGCAGCACGTCCCTCCCCTGCCCCATGGCTCTTAATCATTGTCTCCCTCTGAAGCTGCCCCAATGTGGCTTCCAAGGCTGAATGTGCTGGGCACAGCCCGAGCACACACCAGGGTTTCACTGCTGGGCACTCCTCTAACAGGCGTGGGCTAGCTACACGCGCCCCATTAATATTAGCTCTGCCAGGGGCTGAAGGGGGCACCGCAGAGTGCCCCAGGGTCTCCATGTCCGACATCAGGCACGTGCACACAATCCAGAGTAACACTCTTGACTGACTCTGCATTTACACTGGTCTCATTGAGCTCAGGATTTGGCCCCATGACTTTACCATTCCCCAAGGGCAGACTGTGGCATGACTGACCATCCCTCTGCATCATCTAATGTAGGCTGCTATGGTAGATCGGCTCTTGGAGCGCCTGAGCCATTGGGCTGAGCCAGTTGGGCAGCTCTGGTGCCTCTGTCATAGTGGATTGGTTCCTTTGGACTCATGTGGGGTTTGGGGGCAACATGGAGGGTTCTAGCTTTGTAGTTATTACTTTTTTTTTTTGGCTTCTCCGGTTTTCCTCCCCTGACTTTGCCATTTTTGTTTTGACTCTCCTTAGTCCACAAAGTGGAGCCATGCTTCCTCCCCAGTTCTGGCCAAGGGCAGGCACAGGAGTTTAATGGCTAGTCAGTAGGGAACAATCCTGCTATTGAACTAGATGGCCCCAGTGGGTTTTCTCCATCCCTGGGCATTACGCAGCACCCCTCAATGGCTCAGTCACAAACATCGCCCTGCTCAGCTAGGGAGTCTGTAGCTTTGGACAGGTAGCCTAGGGCTTGTTTCTGTGGCAGGACGCAGAATACAGACCTCAGCTGTGGGGTTGGGCTTGGGGTCATCCAGAAGCTACAAGGGGGGACGGTTGCCCTGAGATCACTTATACTCAGTCATTTAGGCCCAGCTCCCCAAATGGATTTAGGCACCCATTGAAAGCCATGCAAGTTAGGCACCTAAATAGCTTTGAGGATCTGGGCCTATTAGAATAAATGTCCCAGCGCCTGCACCAGGCTCTGTGCATGCCTTTCCCCATGTAGCTAGTGCTGGCTTGCTTTCCAGCCACACCCAGAATCTCCCCGCAAACCTTCGCCACTGTATCTTCTAAACCAGCCTTTCGAGTTCACCTCACTGCACAAAGCCAAGGCAGTGTGTGCTAGTGGTCAGATCATAGGGCTGGGTGCTCGCAGTTTTGGGATGTAACCATGGGTGGCTGCTTTGCTGTGTGACCCTCATCTGCAAAAAAGGTGCTAGGTCCCTTAACTACTCCCCAGGGTAGTAAGGCGCAGGCTAAACCAGTGAGCGCATGGGGCTTTGTGCTCCTGGAAGGGGAGGGGTTACACAGAGGAGCAATGCAGTGTGGTGATGCATACTGACGGAATGGGAGGGGGAAGGCAGGGGGAGGAGTGCTGCGTGCTGAGCCTGGTTCACCCATTGACTTGCTGTTTGAACCTGGGCAAGTCACGTCCCTGTTCCCTGTCGGGTCCCACATCTGTCCTGGCTCTTTAGGCTGTAAGTTCTGCAAGGCAGGGCCTGTCTCTTACCACATGTTTCTAGAATAATCGGCCTGTACTTAGTTGTCACCTGCCAGTATTACTGTACAAGCAATGTCAAACGCTTCTTACTCCCCCGTCTGGTAGGCCGCTCAGGCCAATTTCCTCCTACATGCTGCCTCAGCTCACCCCTGTAAAACAACAGCATACACTGTGCCTGGCGACCCCAGTCAATCTGTGTTTATAATACCTGCCCCATGCTGATATTGCCTGTGGCTCTGTGTGACCTGGAGCTTTCACCTGCACCCAGTGCAGCAAGCACATGACATAGCGATTGCTGCCCAAAGGCCGGTAATGTCACTCCAGCCTCACACAGCGCACAAGGGGGAAAACCCTTCCATGACCACGCGGGGCGTTCATAAAGGAGGCTGTACACAGCGAGCATGTCCCACGCTGACGCTGCTTTCCACACACAGGCGCCTCTCTAATGCACCTTGGCCTTACACCCTGGCTTGCCTCTAAGGCTCGGGCGGAGAACACGTATGGGTTATGACAGGCAGCCCTCTTTTGCCCTGCACCTCAGCAGGCCTCGGGCACATGCAGACTCTGTGCTCTGGAAAGGACCTCGCCAGCCCCTTCCCTGCACCCGGTCATTGCCTCAACACTAACCAGTGTGCCGCACATGGAGCAGGAGTAGCTGGCTACACTTGGCTTAACAGGTCGGGATTAGCTGAGCATCGCTTATCAGGTTGCAATTGACCAGAAGGACAAACAGGAGATGCCATAGCAGAGCAGTGCCCTGGGCCATGTAGGCTGGTACCCAGTATCCAGCAGCTGCTATTTGATATTTATGTGGAAGGCAAACGCCTCCCTGCCCCTTCCCCCTGCCGCCAACTCACGAATCAACGCTATAAACCTGAGCACAGATGAACTGGGGGGAACATTTTACCCACGCACAATCCCGTCCATCTCTCAGCTTCTCCTTACACCCTGGCACTGGGGCCCTCATGTAGCAATCATCTGAGCATGTAAAGCTGCAAATCTTAGCCATGCTCAGCAAATTTGACAGCCTTTCTCTTTAAATACAAACCTGCTAAGCCTTAGTGTGAGCTCAGTGAAACTGGAGTTGCCACAGGAGTAACGCCACTGGCACCAGCTGAGCCATAGCAGTGCCAAGCGGGTTTGAACGAGAGCGGGATAAACCCCGCTCTCTCCCACCCCCCCGTGTGTCAGAGCCTTTGCTCCTGGACTGTGCTAGTCACGCCCATTCCGTGTGGCCATGTCCTCACACTCCACATCAAGATGAGCAACAGCCACTGTACCTTTATCATGGCTCTCTGGCAAGCTCAGCTCTGGCCTACTGTGCTTTTGCCATGGCTTGTCTTACCCAAGTCCCCATCATACACTTGCACAGAACACAGGAAGCCCGGTGCCATTGACTGGGTTCATGGCATGCTGAGGTCCATTTGCCTGTCTATCCTTTTTTTACAAGCTACCATGTTACACTGTTTGAATGGCTGCCACGCGTTGGGCACTGAGCTATCCGGGGTGGACGAAAGACGCCAGCTATTTTCCCCAAGAGGATCTGGCTAGCTGAGAAGCATAATTTCTCTCCCCCTGCCGCCCACTGGGCTGGAAACTCCTTGTGGTAGGACTGTGTCTAGCTCTGTGTTGTACAGCACCTAGCACAATAGGGCTCGGATCTGACTGGAGTTCCCAAGTACAACTGGCATACAATTAATAAGCCAGAACCCAACCAGCAGTGATGCTGATACAAGGGCTTGCCCTAACCCTGCTAACGTGTTGCACTTCTGTAGCAGCTCCCACCTGAGGACCATAAGGTGGTTCACAAATCGTCTTGACCACAGCCTCCCAATGCCATGAGTGGTAGCTCAGTACTTATGACCACCCTGTCCCAAGGGTCTGAGAGGCCTTGCCTACGGAGTCCTTGGGAAGAGGCAAGAATAGAGCCCAAAGCTCCTGACTCCCAACCCCATGGCCAGCCATAGTACAATCCCATAAATATACTGGTATGCCTAGGTCTTCTAATGATCACTGGTTGGCCCACAGTTCCTCTCTCCGTAACCTGTCCAAAATGGCTGGAAAAGGTCGCAAGCAAATAGCCCGTCACTGTTTGCAGTGTTGGTAGAGCTGTGTTGGTCCCAGGGTACGAGAGACAAGGTGGGTGAGGTAGTAGCTTTGATTGGACCAACTTCTGTTTCTGGAAGAGACAAGCTTTCACACTACACAGAGCTCTTCCCCAGGTCTGGGGAAAGGCCTTGAACACTGCTTCCCAGATCTGGAGAAGAGCTCTATGTATCTCAAAAGTTTGTACCTTTCATCAACAGAAGCTAGGCCAGTAAAAGATGTTATATCACCTACCTTGTCTCCTTCACTGATTGGGCATTTAACAACTTGTGAATGTTGGAGTCCTGGCCAAATCCACCAGGAGTCTATAAACACTCTCAACTGCAAACATGCTTAGGGCTCAGTTGTGGCTTAGACCACACACTCATGCAAGGGAGCAAGGGGGAGTAAGAGACCCTTCACATCTGCACTTGCTAGCCAGACCTCGGTCCAGGGCACTGGGAGGGGAGCAGGCATTGCATGACCTCATAAGAGATCAGGACATTTTATGAATTCCATTCCGCAATGCACAGAGAGGACGTTGCATGCTGGTTTAGCCCCTGCTTCCTGGAGCAGGTGTCTGAGGAGGGGGTGAGGAATGCACAGAGCCTTGGCCCCACCCCTGACAACCATACTGGCCAGCACAGCTGAGCTGGCATACGGGAAGAAGAGGGATATAATTTGCTGCTGGTATTAGCCAGTGACAAATTACAACGCTATCCAGCCCCATCCAGCCTGGAGCACGGGGATGCAGAGAGCGAATCAGGGCTCAGAGAGGTGTGTTGGGCCTAGTGACTTGTGGTGCTATTCATGGGTTGAAGAGCATAGACCGCACCTCAAGGTTGGCTGTCCTTAGCTCCTACTGTGTCCACTCTCCACCTGATCTGGTGAGTGACCCAGGCTGCAAGCCACACACACTTGAAAATTATCCCCAAAACACACTCACCCCTTCACAAGTGCAGAGTAAATTTGTTTTATTGAACATTCAGCTATCTAAACTTACTCACTAAAAAATAGTTCCTGTTTCTAAGCACCCATTTTATCCTTGTCTTGACAGAACCAGTCTAAATACAATTATCTGTGGCATGATTGCATTGTTTTACAAAAACAAATGACATGTACTGTATGGTAAAACTCTAGGCAGGTCTAGTTGGTCAAATATTCCCACTAAGGGAGATAGTTTTTAAAAACGACTCATATGATTAAATACAGGGAGACTGAACACGTGGTGGCCCGTTGTGTTTTGTAGTCTTGTAGCCCGCTGTGTTTCCTGCCATGGCATCAGGGGCTCGGGACCCTAATGTGTTGGGTACAATTGGAAAAGCCTGCGCACAAATAGCTGTGAATGTCTGGACCTCGCAAACTGCAATGTCAAGGAGGGAGACCTTGGTCAGCTGTTTGTTAGGAAGGAAGAAAGAAAAAAGATATCGGCGCAATATTGCTCTGGCCAACTCCGGCCAGATCCCACTCCCGGTGGAGTCAAGGACAGCCTTCCCATTGAACTTCACTGGGAGCCTGATCAGCATACTCCGCATATACTGCCAAAGCTGGAGATCTGTGATAAGGGACCCAAGAAACAACATTACCGTCCTGCTCCTTGTGCGGCTTTGGACCCAAGCAGGGTGGGAAAGGGCCAAAGGCAAACACGAGAAAGCTCATGGGTTGGACACCATTTATTTCGTTTGATTCCTTTTTCAGAAATGCATCATCCGCATGTTACAATATGTCAATGAAGATGGGACTCTCAACACACTCAGTATTGCCACATCTTACCTAGTGGGAGGCAAATTCTAGGCAAACACTGAATGCTTCTGAAAATAACACCCATCCTTTTCAATCAGATTTGGCCTCAATTTATACAAGGGACTGTAGTGCTGATTTCATCGCCTGGTACAAGTTGTCAGTTCCCCAACAAACTCACCACCAACAACAACCCTACGTCAGTTTCCAAGGAGTCTGTAGTTTGGTTGTCCACATGCTACTGTAATGAAAATTCTAGTGATCAAGCCTAGCACAGTTTAGTTTAGACTCCTAAGTATATTGTAACAAACCCAGATTTAACACCGTATGTATTTTGCAGAACATGTGCTATTCAGCCAGCCAGTTAAAAATGTAACATGTGCAACCTTAGGGGAAAAATGATGGATTGCTCCATTTGCACTGGCAAACATTTACAATTCTCTCATTTATTTTTTAATCTGCTAATAAAAAAACAAAAGCAAAAAAACCCTAAAAAATACACCCCAAACCCTGAATGCCAAGAAAGGCAAACTTAGGAAAATGCCATGACACAAGAAGTGACATATTCAAAAGGGACATTTTTTTTATGGTTTTTCTTCACAACTGCGTGCAACAGAAATGGACAGAAAAAAACGAGATGTAAATCATGACACAAAACATGCATTCATTTTATTCACAAAACAGCCTGGATCGCTAAAACAGTACAAACAGCATTTCAATTTACTGATGTAGAGAGAGCTGGAGAGACGGGGATTTGAACATAAGAGAAATATTAGCTTTCAGAACTGCTTCAGCACAGGTCCTGCAATTTTTTTTATTTTGCTTTTAACTTCAGTAAGTTTATAAAAACGATTTCTATAAGTAAACCATTGCAATTAGGATCTTGTTTTCCCTGTATGCAGTATTTCTTGTTCTAGATTAATAAACTAACAATGATTTTTTTCCAAGACTGCCCATTTTGCAGCAATTTTTCTTTCATTTTTAATACCAAGCTTCTTGCTGGTTAAACTTACATATGTGAATGGTTAGGAAAAGGGATACTACATCGTTTTAAACATATTCTCATTTATAAACATGAAGTTGAGGCATTCTAGAAACTATCCACTCTATTTTATGATGGGAAATAATCAAATAAAAAGTATAAATGAGGGTGTAATTAAACAACTGTGCTAAATTACAGTAGTGCTTATTAGTAACTAGATTTTAAAAGGTTACTGTAAATTTACATTCTCTACACAAGAACTGCATCTTCCACACATAAACAACATCAACACCAAAACACAGAAAGAAACTGATTGTCCATACTCTGTCTATTAAGTCTTGGTACTTTACAGATCCATTTTTTTATTATTATTATTTGAAAAGCAGTTAAATGTTTTACTAGGACTTGAAGATGTTAAAACAAATGCAAAAAAAATATATATATAAAACAGGAATGAAATCTGCGAGAAAATATTTTTGGTTCTAAAGAGACACGGGTGCATCCATTCATTTCAGCCAAAAAATTCCTTGCCTGAGACAACACAAGCAAGCAGTGACATTGCACTTGGATGACAGAGCTTTGGAATTCTCATTCCTACTGAAACCATCTGAATGCAGCTCCTGTAGGAAGCATCACCTTCTGGAAAGAAAGAAAAAAGAAAACAGGGACATATTAAGAGTCAGGTGCATGCGGGAAACACAACGGCTACTAAATACGTCTGCTCTGCACACAACCCTTGGGCTGGTCACAGAAATCTTTCCTCATGAAATCAGTCCCATTACTCCTCAAGGATGAAATCCCAGCCCAAGGTCCCACTTAAGCCCAAATGAGGATGGGTTTGCAAAATCTGGCCCTGCATACGGGTTGTTAGGCAGGGGAGGGGATCCCCAAGAAGCACCATGTTTATGCTAGGGACCTTGTCAAAGAGGTATTAGCAGGCAGTAATGCTAATACGATCAACTGGTAAGTTGATTAAAGACAGCTAAGTAAAAGCAACATATGACAACATGCAAATTTTGTCTGGAGTGCACTGCCCTCCCTGCTGGGGCACGCTTTGCACTCACATTTCAGTGTCTTTGGGGTTCTGTTACTATACGGCTGGACTTGTCCTGCGGGGGAGACTTACGCTTTTAGCAGTTGCAGCCTTTGGTGGGGGGAAAAAAGAGAAAGAAAAGTCCACACAAAAGAGGAAAATCTGTATCGGATGGGAGACAAAATATCTGCTTTGTAATGTGAGGAGGGAGGGAATAGTTTAATTTAGGGGATCAACCCCCTCCCCCCTTTGGAACACAAGCCTTTGGAAACACAATGCACAATTCCTCCTGTTTCAGGCTAGCCACTTCTCCCTCAACCATCCCATTGTCTGTCTGCTGATTAGGGCACAAAGGGAGCCAGCCAACTGCTAACGGGGCCCTGAGTGCTACACTGTACCATGGTGCAGGGAGCTCTGCCTTCACCTAAGTCACTCCCACCGTCCTGGAAGGCTGGCGGCTGCAACACACGCTCTGTTCTTTGCCCTGACATACCCTGCAGCCCCCAGGCACAATCTGGAATGGGGCTCAGCACCCCTGACAACCAGTGGGCCAACTCCTGAACCAAAACTTTCAAACCCAGCTGCCTAATGTCAAGGCTCCTAAATCCAAATGACAAGGACACAACAAAGGTGCTGAGCACCCATCAAATCCTATTGAAATCAATGCTCAGCCACCTCTGAAAAACAGGTTGTTCCTAAGTAGTCCTGAATATGGCTCTAAGGAGCCTAACTTAGGCACCCCGATTTTGAGAATTTGACCCCCAAGGGACAGGATCCAGCCTTGCTCAGGCAAACTCCCATTCAACCTTCGGGGAGAAAAGTATGCTTGAGTGTGCAAGAAGTGAGGGCTTCCAGAATTGCGCCCAACTGAGAATGCTCAGCACAGCTCAAAATTTGGGCCTTGTGTTGGCAATTAGTAACTGATGGAGCTGACTGGCCAGAGGCCTTGCTGTTCTTTACAAGAACGTCTTGTGCAAAGTTCTCTTTAGCCTGCTCTACCCTGGGAAACGCAAACGGCACTGCCAGTTCGGCTCAGAGCCAGGTTTAGCCCCCCATTTCTGGAGCACAGGTCTGTCTGCGCTCTCAGCGAAGCTGTGGTCAGCTGCTGCCGTCCTCCACTACAGGGAAATCCCTAGTGTGGACTGAGCCTGCAGGCGCTTTAATAAAAAAATTAGCATTTCAAAGGCAGGAAAAGAAAGAGTTGCCTAAGTCTGCTCCATCACATCTGCACACGGATTTCATAATCAACCAACTGGGCTAGAACTCAAGCTAATACCCTTGGATCATGTTCTCCAAACCCCGCATCTCTGCTGCATCTTTTAAACAGTTCCTTACAAAGTGAGATTCAGGTGACATCTGCTAATTAGGGTTCTCATTTCAAATGAACAGCATTTCACTGGGCAGTCACTCTCAACATCTGCCTGGCTACCACACACATCTTCAGTGACAGAAAAGGAGGTTTGTTTTCAACCAGAGGCAGAACGGGTATTATTCGGCTTCAGTGCGGTCACACCTCAACCCTCGTTTCCCACTGGGCAAAGCCACAAGGTTACGGTTGTGATATGGACAAAAGGGACCACTCGGCACTAAGCTGAGACCCAACAAACTCACTGTGCCTGAGAACTGCCTGACCTTGGTGTTGTGACATCGGTTTTTAATATGAAGAAAAGGAAGCGTGCCTGCCTGGGAAAGGCTATCTCCTCCACCCACAAAGGCTCATCTTAGAAGGGTTTCACTCAACAGACCGGGGGGAGGGAAGGAGTTACAGAGAATGCTTGCTCTAAGGGGCATCTGGAAAAACAGCTCTGTGATTGTTTCCAGCCGTCCATTACTGTTCCAGACACAATGGAACAAGCTCCTACTTCCCCTGTGTCTGATGTAGATTACAATGTCGGCTTCCACTGAGTCGGATACAGAAAAGGCAGGCCAGCCTTCCCAGTGCAGCTGGCACGGCAAGGTAACTTTCCTTTACAAAGCTACGCTAGCCTCATGCTGATTGCTGAGCCTGCCCCCAAACCTCCCCTTCATTTCAGGCCATTCAAAAACAGGCTAGGCTGGAGCACTTTGGGAAATCAGCAAAATTAGAAAATGAAGGACAGAGCCCAAGCGGCAGAAATGAGCAATTGCAAACGGGCCTTCTGGGCACCTGTCAAACAACACGTGCATTAAAGCATGGCTCATGCATCCACATTTAAATGAGAATACCTAGTTTCTTCTGTTCAAATGGTAACATGCTTTACCCAAAGAGCTCACAAGCATTATCACCCAGGTTACAGATAGAGAGACGGCGGCACAGAGAATGCTGGGACTTGCCCAAGGTAAGCAACAGAGTCAAGACTAGAACTATGTCTTCTGCCAGTCAGAGATCTTACCCTCTGAACACATGGCCCTTATTAAACCCAATCACTTAAAGGACAACTCTCAAGAGCTCAGCTTTACACCGCCAGTCCCTTGCATTTATGTAGTGTCCAGGAAATGCAGCTAGTGTACAGTACAGTTCCAGTACTTAGTATGGGTTTAATGGGAAGAGAGGAGGAATGTCTTCACACAGCACACAGTCAGCCCGTGAAACTACTTGCAGGGGATGTTGTGAAGACCAAAACTATAACTGGGATTAAAAAATAATTAGATAAATTCAGGAGGATAGTTCCATCAGTGACTACTAGCCAAGATGGTCAGGGAGGCAAACACCATGCTCTCAGCATCCGTAGCCTCTGACAGCCAGAAGCTGGGAGCAGACGACTGGGGATGGCTCACTTGTGATTGCCTGTTCTGTTCATTCCCTCTGAAGCACCTGGCATTGGCCACTCTCGGAAGACAGGATACTGGGCTAGATGGACCACTAGTCTGACCCAGTGTGGTTGTTTTTATGTTCTTATTAATTTCAAACTACAAAAGGCATGTGATCTGGCAGAAATTAATTATCCGACCTAGGACACTGGGGCCAACACCCTGGTTCTTGCAGAATGCACCATGGGATCTTTAAGCAGCCACAATATGGTCAAGTCCTCTGCTTTACATCACCTCTGAAAGGCAGCACTAGCAACGTTCAGGGAAGAGCGCTGCACATGGGGTATCCTAAACTATCTCCTGCTGATCCTTGGGTTCTGCTTCCAAGTTCAGGACCCGGCTTGACCCCTTCTGAGATCCCACCATATCACAGCACATGGGAGAGAAATAACAGACATCAGAAGAGGACCAGTTTTGAGTTGCACCTTTAAAAGAAGAGACTGTCAGGGAGTCAGCATGAAGTGAGCTGTAGCTCACGAAAGCTTATGCTCTAATAAATTTGTTAGTCTCTAAGGTGCCACGGGTACTCCTTTTCTTTTAGCATTAGCTAAGGGAACTGAAATAGAAAAGCTTTTCAAAGTTTACATTGTGCTGAAGACCCACTGGTGAATGATACACAGCAAGACAAAGCAGTGTTCACCGGGGATTACAGGTCTTCCAGCCTGGATACTGATGGAGATCTCCTACTCAAGAGTGGCAGGAGGCTTATGCTAGGCACTGCTGCTATAAAGGCAGCAAGACAGGAAACTTACCAATGCCAGAAGAAACTTTCTAACACGTAGGACTCCCCAGGGGCAGCGTGGGAATTCTGAGCTGGTGGAGATGTAATGCAGGAGCCAAATGTACCAAGTAAATCCCTCTCCTTCAGTTCCGGCATAGCCAAGCTGGCTGAGGCTACTGATGGGGAATGGCAGGTTCCCCAGGACAACTATGAAGCGCTGCAGCAGCACTCATGTGGACGAGGACAGGATGGGCTAGTGAGGAATAAACATCTTCACCCCAAACTGGATCACTGGCACAACACATCCAGCCTCTGGCAAGGCTTGAAAAAGGGGGGATGGAGAATGACCTGCCCTGCAGATAGTCCCCCCGCCCTCCACTCCTACACCCTCTTTTTTGGCCCAGGAGGAAGCCATGATATTTGTTCCAGCAAAGGGTTTATCGGAAACCCGGCGGGGCCTGACATGTACCAAGAAATACTCTAAGGCCGTCCTGACATTGCGTGAGTACTGCTTCCATCCCTGCAGGCAAGGAAGAATCGGGACTGGTGTTAGGAAACACTGGCTCCTGATCAGAGTCTAAGTGGGTTGTCCCCAGGGGCAGCAGCTGGGGTTTCCTCCCTTCCTCTGAAGCATCAGATAGGGACTATTTCCAGGGGCTGGATATTGGATTAGATGGACCAATAGGCTTATCGAGTAGGGCAATTCCCTAGGTGCCATAAACCCTCAGTCAGGTAGCTGTCTGTCCATGCACACTTCCCTGACTCCACTGATCTCAAGCACTTCAGCAGTCCGGTGCAAAAAGGAAAACTGATGGAGGCGGCTCAGGGCAGAGGCTGGTGCAGCCTCTTGAGAACCAGCGTCCTTTGCGTCCCAGGACTTTCCAGGCACTGGCATTGGTGGGAGACCGCTTACAGCAGCAGCAAGCCAGCACGATGTGGAATGCCAACGCATCAGTTGATGATGAGCCGACCCGGCACGGGAGCTGCAGCACTCAGGGCTGCATGTTCAAAGGGGCCTCCGCACAGTGTCCATTTTTGTGCAGCTAACTTCTGGTGTGTGCAGAACTCGCACACCTTTTAGTCCGAACACCTGTGCGTGCAAGTGTTTGTGTGGGCAAAGTCACTTTGGGTTGTTTTATCTCTTCTGGGTTTGGCTCCCCTCTAGGTTTGGCTCCCCTCTTGCCAGCTTTGGAAGGAAATCTGCACCTGCCAGAGGCCCGTTCAGCAGCACCTTCTTCCCTGCCATACAAGGACAGACAAACCAGAGCTGAAGGATTTGCCCATGCACAGGGGCCCTACAGGGACTGGATTTATTTCCTAGAGCCTGGACAACTGCCAACTTGAGGCTCAGGTGCCACCAGGGATTTTCAAAGTTGCCTCGAGAGGAAGGACCAAGCATTTTCCTCTATCCACAACTCACCCCACTTTGGAGATGGGGGTTCTCTTCTTCTTACACTCCATCCAAATGCAAACACTCAAATGGCTGCACAATACAGTGCAGAAATAGCACCCGCCAGAGTGGAAGGCAACGGCACTGCCGAGGCAGAGCAGGGGCCTGCCAGCCGCTGAACCCAGGAAGTACAGAAGCTCTGAGGGGCCTTCAGAACCACAGATGTTCTGTGAGTTTGCACCCTGGCCGCAAGATGACTCGTGATGGTGTGTGTCCACTCACAAAGTGGCGAGAGCATGACACCTAGCCACGTGGGTGCGCTGCGTTTCTGACCATGCTCACAAGAAGGGCAGTAGCACAACTGCCAGGCACTACCTGGGACCTAGAGTGGTTCTTCTGCTGTTCCACAAACAGTTAGCGAGTCCCACTTCCTTGTGTCCCAGGGGATCTCACGTGAAACCCCCCACAATCCCCTTGCTCTGGCCCTAGCAGCTGAGGGCCTATGAGATAGCTGCCCAGATTGTCTCACAATCCACTGGTGCAACCGTGGCTAGACAACATGGTAGGCTGTGGTCAGGCCAACCCAGTTAACATGTGCCTGATGCTGCTGTGTAGATGTGCTGCGCCCATCTGCGTGTTGGATTGGTGGGATCTATCTATGGCATAGACAGTGATGATGGCTAGTGTTTTCAGGAGTGGGCCCATCCACATGGGGGCTGCGTTAAAACAGAGACAGGTCTCAGTCAATGGGAGGGGAGGATGCACAGCACCATGCAAGGTCAGGCCCACCTTAAGCTGCTTTGACTTGCTCACAAGACAATAAGCCGGTCCCACCTGCTCATAGCACACATCTGATTTCCTGGGCAAATTTATCTTGGGGGCTGAGCGAGCACCACAGCACAATCACTGTTTCTCAACAATTTCTGCAATTTGCAATCAAATCACTGGAGGAGGCAAAAGAGCAATCGGAAAAGATGCTTTTGTGCTAGTGATATAGCTGGTCAGCAGTGCCAGGAGCGAGCGCTGCCTTGGGAGCAGGGCTAGCCGTGGGCTCCAGCCGGGATTCCAAAGAAAACGTCTTTTGCAAAAGACCTTTCGTTCATTCCCTTTGAAGCACCTGGCACTGGCCACTGTCAGAAGACATGACACTGGGCTAGATGGTCCATTGGTCTGACCAGTGTGGCCGTTCTTATGTTCCGTTCTTATGTTCAGATGGCATCAGAAAAGCCTGGCATCCGCTGTCTATGCCACTGTCCATGCTATGGCTCAAAATGCAAGAGCAGCAACCTTCTTTGGAAGCGTTGGCTAAGACCGATCTGATGTGGCTGTTGATAGCAGAGCGTCACTGAACATTCAGGGAGGGGATATTTTAGGTGACGGACAGCCGTGCTGGGCGTGGACTCTGCTCCTCATCCCCGCTGTGACCGACGGCTCACTCTGCCACCGCACATGGGGTGGCCAAAAAGCATGGTTCAACCATGTCAAGCCAAGAGAAGTGCCCTCGCCTGGGCAGAGCCCAAAGGACTGGCCACGCACAGAGGCTGCTACTTCCTCATTCTGCATTCACTATGTGTGTGAGGCCCAGGGTGCAGCTGCAATGAGCTTTCCCACCCTCTCATCTTCATCCAACATAGCCTAGCAGCCTGGGCTCTGGCCTGCAGAGCCTGCCCTACTGTGATGCTAGCGGCTCCCCGTCCCTCGGGCAGTCTGACGTGCAAAGGGAGGGTAATGGTGAGGCTAAGATGAAGTTTATTTTATGCCACCATAAAGACTGAATGATTTTTTTTATCCACAGCTATGCTCCTTTCGCTGGCTATCAGAGGGAATTCCCCTGGAAAAGCTTCTCTCTCCTCTCCCCACCTCAACCACCAGATCCTTACCCCACTGCAACCTTCCTTGATCAGGGTGGGCTAGCGGGGACTGGAGCCATCAATGGCTTCCCTGCCTCAGCCACAGGGGTTGTGCCAAGTGGCTTGAAGTTGTTCCACTTGCTAGGAGCTGAGCAACCCCATCGCTCCCAGTCCCTATCAGCCTAGAGGGCAAGAAACGGGGGCCGTGGGATCAAACCCAGATCTTGTGCTCAGCAGCCCAGAATCACTGCATGGCTGGGTTTACTAAAAGCAGCAGACAGCCAAGCCTGGCGTCAGGATCTGGGAGCTCACCAGGAAGTTATCCTCTGTCTCTCTTCCCTCCTTCCCCAAATGCTTTCCTCTACCTACTCTCTCTTCCTATGGCTAAGGATGGCTATTGCCCTCCACCATATGGTGGCCATGCAAAGGGGCATGGCAGGTCTTTCCCTGGGTTTGGACATGCTACTCTCCTTTCAGCAGAGCTAGCACAGCCCCCAGCAGCACATTCAGACAGCAGGCGACCCCTTCAAGTTAAGGTCATCTCACAAAACAGGGGACCTACGTGGTTCTGAAGCCCTGGGCCATGAGCTTCCCAGGGTCCCACAAGCCAGCTCTACAGATAGCTCAGGAGGTGCATGAACCCCCGCGTGGGACTGACTTTCACTGACACCCACACACGGCCTTATGCTGTGGGGACACCAGTGCAATCAAGAGGAGTCACGGGGGCCACAGATGGTATGTAGTCAGGAAGATCAAGAGTCTCTTAGTGAGGATACGCCTTTAAACATAGCTTTCTGCCCATGCCGTGTTGCCTCACTCCTAAGGGCTCTGGGCTGAGGGGCTGCCTGCCTGAATTGAAGCCCGGCAGTGCACAGCCACGCTGACCCATGGTACATGGACACGCTCCCAGTGCACAGCAGACCCAGGTTTCTACACGGGCAGGGGGAGGCACCTCAAGTGCCAAGATCCCAGGGGCCTCCCTCACCTCCAGCACTCAGCCTGCTTGAGGAACAGCTCCGCTGATAATGCTGAACCAGGGGCCAGGCGTGCCGATCTGAAAGGCCGATTCAGGGCTTTGTTGGAGGAATACAGGTGCTAGAAAGTTCAGGACAATTAAGAAGTCCCTGGTCAAAGATGAGTCTGGAAAGAGACTATGGACCCAATCCGGAGAGCTGCTGAGCACCCCTGACTCCTCACGGTAGTTGTGTGTGCTAAGCATGTACTCAACCCCTCTCAGGATGGGGCTCTGTGTAGAGAAGGAAGAGGATGAATGAGTCACGTAAGTGCTTAGACTCATCTACTGAGCAAGCCAGTGCCTGCGTAGAGCCCCACTCACTTCAGGTCGCAGTGAATCAAATCTGTGTGCACCAGGCATTGAGCTGGAGGTTTTTTTATGACTGGTTGTTATTCAGAGCTGTTTGAACACTACTGCGAACGAACATATACCAGGCAATGGGCTGATCTCTAACACTTCACTCTCTCTCTCTATTTGCCCTTTGGCATGTGTGAATGGTATCTAGGCCACATGGTCTTGTTTCTGTTCCCTCATGGATAACAGAACCTTTTGTATAACAGAAGAGGCACTGAAAGAGATTTCAAGATGGCCACATATTTGCACTTGTATTCACAAGAGACCTGAACCTTCCACACTCATTCTTGTACAAGGGGTAGGAGCCCAAAGGTCACCAAAAATTAATACAGAATGTAATGGATGCCGATGAACTGGATTCACAGAGTTCGTTCAAATGAGCGTATTTGAATATTGTTCTCCAGTGTTTGCCCAGCTAGCTTAGAAAGGGATGAAGTGTGGTTTTTGAGAGATTTTTGAAGCCACACAAGAATAACATCAGGACAACACTTCCTTGTCTAGCCATCACCAGCAATGGAGGAACAGAGACCATCAGCAATACCTCTGCTCTGAAAACAAGAGTCATGACCACCTCCAGGGGGTGCTATCGAGCCAAGAAACAGGACACAGTGATGTTGCGCTAATTTGTTGCAGTGCTTCACCCAACGTTGATAGGTGAAGTTGGTGAAGGTTTAATCACCAATAAATTGTGTCGAAACACTGGTGACTTCCCAAATTTGTCTCACATTATGGAGATGACAAAGTCTAAGAGGAGGATATTTTCATCAGGAAAGAGATAAATAATGAACGTTTCAGAAGAGGTTGAGTTCTGTAGTGTACACAGCCCTCAGCTCCACCAGGCTCCAGTGAGTGGAAGAATGCACTGGATCGCCTTAAAGCGCATGAGAACTGCATCTCCCACTGGCCGGCAGCTCACAGTCTGCCACTCTGTCTTCCCTACCTTGCACATGGACTGAAAACTAGGTGAGCAGTGTGAATGAGAATGCAGTTTCTGGGATGATGTCATGGAAAGAGTGGCCATAAATGTACAGTATTTGAGGTTTCGCCTATTTTGGTGACTGTAAGTTCCTTAGTTCTCCAAAGGATGGAATCTTACCTGAAACTTTAGAGCCAATAACAGCTATCAGTCCATTTCTGCCTGTGCACCTATCCATATCTGGGATTCCTGTTGAGTCACCTGTCCTACACCTATGTGTTATTCCAAATTCACTCAGAAAGGAAAGTAACCCATCCACTCAGAGGTCCCCAAATCATAAATTAAAAGCCCGATTCCAGCGACTCCGATTTCCCAGTCAGCCGTAGAAACAAATCAAACGGGTGACGCGTTCGACGGGCTCCCCATGCAATTTAACTTCCATATAACTCATATTGCAGGAAAAAACCCTCTTCAACCTAATGTGAGCTATGGAATCAATTGACCTGCTTTAGGACTCTTCAGAAAAGATGAACTTTTTCCCCCCTCTCCCTTTTTCCAGATCACTGACTCAGCAAATTAGAACAAGAATATAATTTAGCAATACAGCGGTTTTTGAAAGACACCAGTCCCCTCCTACCCCCGCCACCAAATAGATTTTTTTTCCCCTTCACTATTCATTCAGATCTGATGCTAATTGAAAACTTAGAACGTGGCTAAGAAAACAGTAAGTTCTCTCCTTCAGAAGACGTCAGAGGTTGCATAATACCCTTGCAACCTGGTACAACATCTTGCTGCCTCAACTGAGGCTGAGGTGTATTTAACCTTTGTTGGCTTCACAGGAGCAATCTTCAGCAGGAGGAGGAAGGCACGCAGCCTAAGTGGTGGTCAAGCTACCAAAAATTGTCCATGAATTAAATGGAATATACAGAGGACTTTGTTCAGAGGACTCAGCCCAGCCAAGTGTGGTCACTAGTCCCAGCACAAAACACTGACTCACACTTGAGCCATTTCTGCTCAAGGAACAGCGGGGAGATTCAGTTCCCTCGTATCCGCACAGCTCTTCCAGGTCAAGATTGTATCCTTGACATGCAAGGACTTGCTTTTGTTGTTACCTACATCGCTTTTGTGCTAGGGCTTTATAAAGCGCTACACACATCCCTACACACATTCCCTAGTGTACAAAACTAACACATGGGAATCAGAAAACATTTCTGGTCAACAGAACGTTTCCAAACAACAGGTATTATGGGATTTTAAATTCAAGCGAGAAAACCGGACAGCGGGTTAACTGTCCTTCCATAGCTGAACTTCAGAAGCCTGGTCGATCCATGGCTAGGAGATTTTATTTTAAAAAGCAAAAATACAGAGAGAGATTTATGGGAAGAGCATCTGATGATACAAAATGCCCAAGCCAGGGATTCCCCCAACCCCCAATTTTATTGACCTTTTTCTCATTTAAGGGATGGATGAAGTAGTGAATAGATGCATACATGTTGGCGTTAATAATAAGCACAGTAGTTCCTTGCCATCTCATGTCTAAATATGCTCAGAGGCACTGTATGCTCCTAACTCATGCCTAACTTTTCACATAATTTAAGCTGAAGTTTACTGGGAACAACCGAGTTCTGACCTTGCTCCACAAGGCTCTGATTGAATTTCAGGCATGTCTGATAACTCAATCCCCACTTGCATATGGGCTCCAGATTAATAACCCATCTGCTCTGCACTAGCACTCGATCAGGAATCAGCTTCACAAACCAGCGGGATATGTTGGGGCAGCTCTTTCTCTAGCACCGAATCCTGCAGTCCTTACTCAGACTAAACTCCCAGTGATCTTAAAGAGTGTTTGCCCAAGTAAAATTAAAGACCCAATCCTGAAAGGAGCAGAGCACCTGGGATGCTCACTGGATTCTGCTGGCTCACAGCAGCTCCCAGGAGACACTCAGCACGCTCCGGAACTGGACACTGAGGAAGCCTATTGGACCGGGCCACATTCCAGACATAAAAAAAGGAAAGATCAGGGGTCAGATTTCATTCCCAGTGACACTAGTGTATATCTGGAGTAACTCTTCTTTCTTCAATGGATTCATATAGCCCTAGGTAAGCTTAGGTGGTCTCAGTACTGGACACGTTTCCCAAATGAAGTGGCCATTCCCCAGTTGATCACACCAACTTTCAAGAGCTCATCCCCTCAACAATTTGCACACAGCACAGTCATTTTCACAGGAACTAACCACAGCCTGTTTTTTCCCTTTCAGAACAAGGGGCAAACTAATGACTTACAGTGGAACACTAGTTTGGAAAAACAGGTTTAACAGATTAATAATGGCACAGTGACTGCCTTGAGACCTGCCCTGAAAAACCAAGAATTCAGGGCCTGATCCAAAACCCACTGCTGTCCATGGAAAGACTACCACTGACTTCAGTAGGCTTTGGATCAGGTCCTCATCCCATGATTCACTTACTGGCTCAGGAACTGTACTAAGCAATGGCTAGCTAGCTGGCAGGTGCAATTGTGAGACACTCCCCCTTTATACAAGAAAGGGGTATTAAACTCAAACGCCCCCAACAGGAGTCAATAAAAAGGATACAAATCTACTGAGGGTTGTAATCATCATGGCAAGACCTATTTCAGGTGATATTACTGCTAATTACTAATCAGAATACAGTTGATCAGCATGGGGGGATCGCTGACAATTTGTGTGTGATGCTAAAGGCAGGAATTGTTAAGAAGGAAAAAGCCCCGGGATTTTATCATCTCTATCAACATCCAAAGGACAGCAGACCAAGAGAAAGATTAGGATGTCGGACTACAGCCAGTTACCTCCAGCGCTGCAGACGGCTTCTTTTTGAGTTCCTCACATTTTCGGAATTTGCAAATCTGGTGGCCAGTTTTGCGATTCCTACAACTGCTGCACTGCTCGCAGTTTATCCGTCTTCGGCACGGAGGGCACATGCCACATCTTTTCCGTTTCTTTTTCCCAGAATTGATGGCAGATGCCAATTCATTCTGCATTGGGTACTCTGCCAAGCCAGCCATATGGAGCGCGCTCTCTGCCAGAAACACGCCAGCAGGGTGTCATAATGAAAAGGCCTGGGTTTATGGGAAAAGCCCCCAGGTAAGGAAATCAGATGGGCTGTTCATTGTCTCTGCAGCTGAGACCGCTTCCATATCAGAGATACCAGTCCCGTGGTCATTTGGTAAAGGAATGTGCTCCTGTACCACTCTTTTGAGCATATCTGTAGACTGAGCAAACTGTTGTAGGCTGATCTGTCCTTCTGATGAGATTTCTGACGCCCTGTCTGATTTGCTCAGCATACTAGAGATATTTTTGTGCTTTGAGGTAGAGTGACTTTTATCCACAGTTGTTGCTTCATTGCCATTAGCTAAGGAGTTTCCTTTCTCTGAATGTTCGCTTACCGAGCTGCTGCTGCTGAAGGTGGAGTAATGGGAGAGTGGACGCGATTTCTTAAGACTTTTGTTCAAAGGTTCACTTATGATCCCACTTTTGTTCCTCCTCTCGGAGTTAACAGGGGGCTGCGAGTCCTCTGGGTTATTTCTGTCCAACATGTTGGGCTTGTTACCAGCGTCTTGAGGGGCACCAGGACTAGACATGGTGTTAAAAAAACCAGAACAAACCAAAAAACCAAACCCCACTCGCCGCGGCAACTAACCAACCAACCACCAAAAATGAAATAATTATAATCAATGGGGGAATCCTTCCAACGCTGCTGCAGGGGTCTTCAGGGCAGGGTCAGTGCAGGGTCATCATCTGCGGTGCTGGTACAAAACATACGGCTCTGGAAGTAGAAAACAATAGACAGTTAGCAGTGGCACAAGCGACCTGCTTTCCAAAGCCGCTCTCCGGCTCCCTGCAATGAAAGCCTCAGCTCCAATAACAATGAACCGACCGGGCATGGACCTAGACTGGGATCAGTCAGTCTACACCGTCACATTTAAAGAGTCACCATCATGGATTTCAAAGAAACGGCCTGGCCTGGCTGACTAGCAGCGCCCTGAATTGCTAATGCTCCAAGGACTTGATTCCCCTTTCCCACTGGGGGAAATGAGGAGGAACCCCACCGAAGCCAGCGGCCCAGATCCTCTGCTCCGGCTGAGCCGTTTTCGGCACAGGTCCGTAAAGTGAGGAGAGGTGGCTTAGGTGACCTTTGTGCTGCCCTGATTCTGGGGCTGCCTGCCTGGTCCCCTGGAGCACCATTGAATCTATTTCCTTCTCACATCCCCAGCAGCCATCCCTGCAGCTGAGGATCCTTCAGACACAGTGGCATCTTGTCCATGCCCCCTTTTTCCTAGCCACACACCCAGGCAGACAGATTTCTCTAATGCCGGGCTTGAGGTTGTTGGATCAGAGCCAGGGACTGGCCCAATGGCATTGCACTAGGGTACAGCTGGTGTGAGAAAAGAACCAGGCCCGGCAATCTAATCTGCTTTCCCCATTTATGCGGATTCATTTTCCCTTGTCTCACCCAGCCCGGGCGGCAACTAAATCGGTCAGTCTGTGTTTCTGGCCTGTCTCCCTCTCGTGTCCTCAATCGCTGCCTGAGCGCTGCTGCTGCTCGAGGAGCTCCTGGAGCTGCAGTGGGATTGCTGCTGCTGCTTCTTCTTCTTCTTTTAAAGACTGAACACTTGCCTTGGGAGTCAGAGAGGAAAGTGAGGAGACCATCCCCTGTGATGTGTGATGTGTGGAGATATGGAGAACGTCCCTCTCTGTGCTGTATAGCAGAACCCAGAGGTTTGGCCTGCACTCAGCTGGTGTAATTCCACTAGTGAAGTGGTCCTCAAACTGTGGGTCGGGACCCCAAAGTGGATCACAACCCCATTTTAATGGGGTCACCAGGGTGGTGTTAGACTTGCTGGGCCCAGGGCTAAAGCCGAAGCCTCAGGGCTTCTGCCGTGGGTGGTGGGGCTCAGATAACAGGCCCCCTGCCTGGGACAGCAGGGCTTTGGCCCCCCACCTGGGATGGTGGGGCTCGGGTAGGCTCAGGCTTCGGTCCCCTGTCCTGGGGTCTTGTAATAATAGTTGTTGTCAGAAGCGGGTCACAGTGCAATAAAGTTTGAAAACCCCACTATAGTGAACGAGTCTGCAAACAGCAAAGACAATCGGAGAAGCTTCCTATGGCCCACATGGGCCTGATTCTGATCTCACATATGCCAGTGTAGCCCCACTGCCTCTAGCTGCGTCCCTCCTTGCTGCTACCCTCAGCATTGAGCGCTGGGTTCTTGAAGGGTGGCCTCCCCTGGGCAGTGCCCGTGTCTGGGTCACTGCAATACCACAGCGGGCGCAAGTCAAAAACACTCACCCGCCAGGTGCCCAGCTGGAGGAGAATGGGAGGAGGTGCTCCAGTGGCTAAGCCCCTGCATCCCGACCCCACTCCTGGGCTGGAGCGCTGGGTGGGCGAGCGGAGCGGGACAAGCCCCAACCCTGTTCCCTGGCTGAAACGCCGGGTGGGCGGAGGGAGGTAAGCGCTGGGGCTGGAACAGAGCCGGGGCTGCGGGGATGGGCATGGATGCTAAGTGGATGGGCTATGGCCCACCCAGGTGCACCTGTGGCTACACCCCTGCTCTGACAGGTCCCCCATCACTGTCTCAAGGTCTGAGCCACACAAACCCACCCAGCCCGGCCCATTTGGTGTCACAATGTGGCGTCTTCTCTGCTTTAAACCAACAAGCCCTGATTATTCCCAGCGCCAAGAGTGACAGCTGTGTTATCTCGTTGGCATGCTCCTCACTGCTTTTGTCTATCCGTCATTCCTCCCTTTCTTCTAGGTGTTCTGCAGCAAATGTCTTATTCAATATGATTGCATGGCCTGACCCAGCTACAGAGTGTTTTAAATCTCTCCTCAGGCCTGCTGTAATTAAAGGGAAGAGGCTTGCAAATACAGGATCATACAGTCTTCCACATTACATGACCTCTCTGCCAACACACAGGCACACAGACACGGTGGTACCAGCTCTAAAGTGAAATCTGTACCTCCTCCTGGCAAGATCAGTGTGCCGGGAGACCATATTGGAGGAAAGAGAAGAGGTCCCATCTCTCCCTAATAAGGGAAATGCCTTGACTCATAAATGAAATGTTCTGACCACTGTACTATTATCCCTTACATTACAACATGTAAGCACTGAAGAAACGTGCAGCTATGTAGACTTTCAGCCTGGAGGTCACAAACAGGGGTCAGGGCATTGTGGCTGCCCTGTTCCTCCCACCCCCCATGTTAGTAAATGGGAGGGGGATCCTGGCTAGCTAGAAGGGGTGGGCCTGAGATATGGAGAAGGCTGAGATGTAGGATATTAGCACTGCTGCAGCAATGACAGGACCAGCTCAGGTAAACCGGTGAAGCTCCCATGGAAATCTATGGGCCAAAGTCAGCAGTGACATAAAAGATGGTGAGAGGATGCAAGTAAGGGATGAAGTAGAGTATCTTGCACCAATCTGTCACTGAGTCAGCGTGCAAAGCCATAACTGCCGCTGCTGGAGTCAGCGGGTCCCAGGCAAGTCTCTCTCCAGCAGCACTCTGGGGTGTCACACCTTTATTGCAAAAACGCCTGTAACTGGCATGCCAGGGGCCCAGAGGGGAGTGAAGCAGGAAAAGCATCTAACAAGAGGATGTGAGATAAAGTCACCCAGCCTCCTTATCTTACACCCTCCTGTTACTGCTTTTCCTGCTGCCCCTCCCTCCGCCACCCCCTTGGTGTGGAAGTCACACTTGTTTTGCACACCTACGTGCTGAGCAGCTAGCACCCGGCCTGTAACTCTCACCCAAGCTCGACATTCTCAGGACCCCAATCAGCTGAGTCTGACGGGTCGTGGGAGGCCTCGGATGTGCCCAAACAGGGACGGTTTGCTGCACAGGCAGAGAGAGGGTGCAGAGAGACCAGCATGAGCTGGGTGCTGTGGCAGGCTCCGCAGATACCCCATGGGGAAGGGGAATGATCAGGGGAGCAGGGGGGGTATCTCCTCATGGCAGGATCAGCGTGCCGGGAGATCACGTTGGAGGAAAGGGAAGATCTACCAGCTCAGCCAGGTAAGGGAAATGGATCGACTGATGAGAGAAATGTTCCTACCCTTCTTCAGCTCTCATGTGTTACAATTTCAAGTGCATCCATGCATCTTTGCAGCCTGGGGATCAAAAACAGGGCTCACTGGGAGCAAGCGGTGGCAACCCCCACACAAATCAACACACCAGGAGCAGCCTGACTATCACACTGGAAACAGAAGCCAACGTGGCGGGCGCAGCCAAACAGGGACAGACAAATCCAGCACGGGCACCAGGGGGCGCAGAGCCACTTATGGCCTCGGTGAATCAATGCTAAGGGCTACATGCAAAGATCAAGCCCCATGACTCTAGCCCCACGGAATAGTTATACAGGGCCCTTCATCCTAAAGGTGCCCAAAGAACTGGCAGACTGGCAGCTCAGATCTTCTTCCCCCCATTGTAAATCCCACATGAACAGGCCTTGTGCAGGGGACTCTGCAAAGTGACAGTGGCACCCCTGCCAAACACAGGAGGTGGATTGCATCCACATGGCTGCAGCTCGGCACTAGCCCCAGATTCTTCCCATGCCCCCATGGGGTAATTTGAGAAGGCTGCCATAGCACCCATGCCAGTCTCTCTGCACACTTGCCCTGCCTATGCAGCACAACTGTCCCTGCTTGGGAGCATCCAGGGCCTGCTACAGCCCTTACTTGGCTGAGCTGATTTGGCCCACGGAAGCTGTATGCAATATACAGCTGTCTACATGCAGCACATGCCAGTTCTAATGGGCAGTCGGGACTTCTACAGCCAAGGGAGTTGATTTCCTCCCAGTGAGCAGGGCTGGCTGTTAGCACCGCTGTTTATCTGGGAGGCAGATGCTCCCATGGAATACAAAATGGATTGCTCCCCCAGTACCACCGGTCCCTGCTGGGCTTCTGAGCTCCCCGGGAACAGGAGTGGAGCTTAGGCGCTTCAGAGCTCGTACAATCCTGTGGCTACAACCCCTGCTGAGCTTAGAAGCGGGATGTCTTCGGATAATTAGGACGGCTCTGTAATTGGGATAACAGGTGTCCAGCAGGCTGCTCCAATTAAGCAGCTTCTTCTCTATAGGCAGCTACCTCTGAGGTGGAAAGTGGCAGGTGTTGCAACACTGTGCAACAGTTCAGCCCCAGAAGCGAGCATGAGCCCCACCTGCACTGGGAACTGGAGGGGTAACACAGGGAGGTAGAATGTAATTACCCAGCTTGCAATTTGGTGAGGACTCAAGGGCTAACATTGGGACAGGATTATTAACAACCCTGCACAATCAGGAACGTGGGTTTTAGGAACTTGTCATTAAACTCAATCTGGGGATTCTGATCTCAACAGGCCTAATGTAGTAAAGGAAAAGGAAAACCCAAGATGTTCTTTCTCGTGTCCACATTCGGGAAGCCTGCTCAGGACCACAGACATGCTGCCTAGACAGAAATCTGCAGAGATTGTGCAGAGCTCTAAATAAGGCCTGGGTTTACTGGCATGCTCAGCTCACATTTCCGGCTCATTTGCAATCGCCAGAAGTTTCAGTTGTAAATGACTTTGCTCGGGCACTTTTGGCGCTCCTGACATTTCCTCTGAATCGTGCCTCATGTTTTGTTTGCTAGGAAGTGTCAGGGTTACAACATTCATCATGGAAAGGGAAGACACCCATGTGAAAATACAGATCTCAAGTTCTCTGTAGTTCGGACCAATCAGGGTAAATATTATATAAGAATGAAATGGATGCCCTATGGGGTAGGGTTGATTATAGGATATGGAACCTTGCATCTCTAGGTCACTGAATACATCTTACGTCTGATCAATATTGACCAACACTCATTACCATGTCATGTCAACATAATCAAAAAACACTATCCCAGCCAGCACCCTAATAGCTCCCATTCTTGACAGTCTTGTATGTCTCTGTATAGCTACCCGCTGGTCAGTATGTGTCTCCATCAGTTATATACAAAGGCAGAGCCTCTCTCATGGGCAGTGGTAATGACCCAAATGCTACAGCAATGGTTTTCAACCTTTTTTTCATTTGCGGACCCCTAAAAACTTTCAAATGGAGGTGCCGACCCCTTTGGGCATCTTAGATATAGTCTGCTGACCCCAAGGGGTCCCTGAACCACAGGTTGAAAACATCTGCACTATGGCTAACAGCAGTGATCTGATCTTAATAATACTGGTGTGAATGAGAAGTAACTCCACACAAGTAAATGGAGTTACACTACCGTAACCCTGAAGTCAGTGAGCCCATATGTCCCAGGACAACACCACAGTATCTTTTGATAAGGGATGGTCATTACACAGCATGAAATTAGGGGAATGATTTTAGGTGCTGATCATAAATGGTTTTACAAAGGACAGCTAGATTGGAGGGGGTTTACTGGCATCTAAGCTGTTGTGAGATCACATCGGGGAGTGAGAATCCGGCCTCTCCTATGCATGGGATCTGCTCCTGATCAAAGACAATGGCCACATCTCATGTGTACGTGCATGTGTGGGTTTGTGTGTGTGCATGCACAGCTTCAGCGGGCCCATTCATATCTCCTAAGCGGGTTTCATCTGACCCCATTCGGCTCTTGGGTTGAGTGTAAGCCATGCATGGCTCAGTACGGCAACCCCTTTTGCAACTTGCTTTCTTGATGGGCACTTATAGATTCATAGATTCATAGATACTAAGGTCAGAAGGGACCATTCTGATCATCTAGTCCGACCTCCTGCACAGCGCAGGCCACAGAACGTCACCCACCCACTCCTATGAAAAACCTCACCCATGTCTGAGCTATTGAAGTCCTTAAATCATGGTTCAAAACTTCAAGGAGCAGAGAAACCTCCCTCCAGTCAACCATGCCCCATGCTACAGAGGAAGGCAAAAAAACCTATTTACCCTGAATATTTAAAGATCAATTACTTACTAAAATCCCATTATCCCATCATACCATCTCCTCCATAAACTTATCGAGTAGAATCTTAAAACCAGATAGATCTTTTGCCCCCACTGCTTCCCTTGGAAGGTTATTCCAAAACTTCACTCCTCTGATGGTTAAAAACCTTCGTCTGATTCAAGTCTAAACTTCCTGGTGGCCAGTTTATACCCATTTGTCTTGTGTCCACATTGGTGCTGAGCTTAAATAATTCCTCTCCCTCTCCTATATTTATCCCTCTGATATATTTATAGAGAGCAATCATATCTCCCCTCAACCTTCTTTTAGTTAGGCTAAACAAGCCAAGCTCCTTAAGTCTCCTTTCATAAGACAAGTTTTCCATTCCTCGGATCATCCTAGTAGCCCTTCTCTGTACCTGCTCCAGTTTGAATCCATCCTTTTTAAACATGGGAGACCAGAACTGCACACAGTATTCTAGGTGAGGTCTCACCAGTGCCTTGTATAACGGTACTAAAACCTCCTTATCCCTACTGGAAATGCCTCTCCTGATGCATCCCAAAACCGCATTAGCTTTTTTCACAGCCATATCACATTGGCAGCTCATAGTCATCCTATGATCAACCAATACTCCAAGGTCCTTCTCCTCTTTCGTTACTTCTAATTGATGCGTCCCCAACTTATAACTAAAATTCTTGTTATTAATCCCTAAATGCATAACCTTACACTTCTCACTATTAAATTTCATCTTATTACTATTACTCCAGTTTACAAGGTCATCCAGATCCTCCTGTATAATATCCCGATCCTTCTCCGAATTGGCAATACCTCCCAGCTTTGTATCATCTGCAAACTTTATTAGCACACTCCCACTTCTTGTGCCAAGGTCAGTAATAAAAAGATTAAATAAGATTGGTCCCAAAACCGATCCCTGAGGAACTCCACTGGTAACCTCCCTCCAACCTGACAGTTCGCCTTTCAGTAGGACCCGTTGCAGTCTCCCCTTTAACCAATTCCTTATCCACCTTTTGATGTTCATATTGATCCCCATCTTCTCCAATTTAACTAATAATTCCCCATGTGGCACGGTATCAAACGCCTTACTGAAATCTAGGTAAATTAGATCCACTGCATTTCCTTTATCTAAAAAATCTGTTACTTTTTCAAAAAAGGAGATTAGGTTGGTTTGGCACGATCTACCTTTTGTAAAACCATGTTGTATTTTGTCCCATTTACACTTCTTGGAGGGCCCTTTGTGTCAGAAGACAGAAGACACTGCAAGGCTCAATACAGATGAAACCTGTGGGGAAGGAGAGGTGGTTACCTAGAGGCACCAACCTCACTGGAGCAAGAACAATAAGTCACTCTTGCCCAGTAAAAACAATGGGGAAGGAGAGGAGACACATGACAGCTGGAGGAGATAATGGCAGGCGGGGAGAAACTTCTGGTAGGTCATTTAGCCTCTCTGAGTGGATTGTGATGGGACAGATTTCATTATCCCCGATAGCTGAGCATCCAGTCTAGCCCTGGCCAGCTCCATGGTAATGCAGCCTGTCTGAGATGGGTAGGACTGGACCCCTCTGTCTCAGGGTCTTTGCATCAGTTGACTTCTCTTGAGGTTGTCAGTGATGGTGATCCCGTTGTTTACAGCCTTGACTATTGCAGCTCCTTCCCCTACTGCCTCCCCACCTCCCAGCTCGCCTGCTGCTGCCCATCCTCTCACACATGACCAGTGCCCCATTTCCTCTGCTCCCCCAGCACCAAAACCAACCGTCAGGGCTTGTCCGCACATGGAGCTATTCAGGAATAGCTATGCCACTTGAAATCCACACCCTATCTTCTTCCAGAATAGCTTTACTGGGGAGATAAGCCCTTAGAGCTTAAAAAAAAAACCAACCACCCAGCAGTGCCTATTCCACAATGGGAGAGGAAAGATATTGGAAGGGGAGATACAAGAACCAGGATGGGGAGTGAAAAAGAAAGAAAGAAAGAAAGAAAGAAAGAAAGAAAGAAAGAAAGAAAGAAAGAAAGAAAGAAAGAAAGAAAGAAAGAAAGAAAGAAAGAAGGAGAGGTAGAGAGGGAGGAAAACAAAGACAGCAACAAACTCAATGGCAGCTCTTGTCGCAGTCAGGAAGTCGGTCCAGGCACCGTAAGCGGCAGGAGTGTCTGAGGCAGCTGGCTTGCCAACCACAGGAGACTGGCCTTTAGGCTGGCAGCCGAACTGAGGAGTGTGTCTGGGAAACAAAGGGGCCTCTGCAGCGACTCCTCTGGCCATCTGAGTTACAGCGCCAACAGAGAGTCCTGTCCAGCCCTCCCGGCCAGGGAGAGGAGAGCTGTGATGGGGCGAGGGGAGCGTTGGGGGGGGGGCAGGGCTCTCACAGGCACTGGGCAGGAGAGGGGCAGCTGGATAAAGGAAGGGAGGGGGCTCAGGACTTGCCAGGTACATCTAATTGTCAGGCTGACGGCCCCGATCCAGCAGAGAACCAAGCGAGCGGAGCGCCATGGGATTCCCTGCAGGCGCTGGGAACTGCCCAGGCACAGGGCACGCTGTGTGTGTGTCACCTTTGTGGGGCCCCGTCCCCACTTCCTGAGGGGACGTCAAACCCCAAGGAGCATTAGAGGTTCTCCTACGGTCGCTGCCCTGTGCTGGCCTGTGCACCCCCTTTCTTACTCCGCAGTGCCTTATTGCTGGCTTTTTTCACGACCCTACTCCTCTCTTTGCAATAATGGACCTTAATTAGCAAATCATTCTATAATGGAAGAAGACATGCACCCCCCTGCCACCCATCCCCCCCGACAGTTCACCGGGCACAGTGTGTCATCTGGGCTCCCTCAGAAGGTGCTTAGTTTCAGCCAGAGCATTAAGTGTCATGTGACACACCCATTCATTCAGGTCTTTATACAGGGCAGCTTAGCAGGCTGGAAAGATGCCAGGGTTAAAGGGGACGCTGTCAAGGTCGGGAGGGCCCAGATTGTCCCTATCAGATTTAGAGCTGTTTGAAAAGGTCAGGCAGCTCCTGGAGTTCCTGTTTTAGCCCAAATGCTTTGGTGCTGTTATTCTATTGCCCACTCCCCGTCTTCCCTACTTCCCCCTATACAAACAAGCCAGCCATGCAGCCGGCCACTGCGCACAACTCATCCAGCTACGGGCAACCCTGCAACAGTGCACTGATCCCAGGGACGCATGGGCAGCGCCTCAGTGATAGCCAGGCCAGTGCGCACAGCACAGCGGCTCCCAGCCACGTCTGAAAGCCAACACAGGGAACTTAAAAACATGCCAGCTCATGTGATCCAGCAACTCTACAAAAACAAACCAGCTCACACAGCCCCAGCACTCAGGCCAGCAACCTCACAACAACAAATCAGTGCACACAGCACCAGGCAAACCCTACAACAACAAACCAGTGCACACAGTCCAAGTACCCAGGCCAACAACCCTACAACAACAAACCAGTGCACACAGCCCCAGCACTCAGGCCGGCAACCCTACAATAACAAACCAGTGCACACAGCACCAGGCAACCCTACAACAACAAACCAACACGTATGTAATGAAGATAAAAGGTGGTTGATAAGGAAACATTTCAATTTCAAGCTTCCAAAGATTTAGTATGTCTATGGTGAGGAGGTAAGAGCTTTATAAGTTATTGAGACCCCTTGAGATTATCCTGCCAAGCCCAGAGCCTGGTGCTAGGCCACAGGAGCAAGCAGGTGTCAGAAGGAAGGAAGCACAGAGAAGGCAGAGGTGACTGATTTTGAGGCTAGTCGGTGCTAGCTCAGCATCCCTTCCTGGAGCTCTGCACCCTGCGCTGGATCAATGAGAGGCAGCTACTCGCAGCTGAGAGGGGGCAGAAGGGAAGCATGGGCTCTGCACAATGAGCACTTCCTGGGGGAGGCTTTGCTGCCTAACTGAGGGGGCAGCCCACCCTTCGCCAAGACACAACACAACCCAGAGGGGACTGAGTGGGAGCTGTGAGCCCACAGCACCGTCACAGAAACAGCCCGAAAATGCAACCACACGAACCGCAGGCTGGGCAGCACTCAGATGGGGCTCCCCGCCGTTAACGGTGCTGTGCCAGCCCTTGGCAGTCTGTCCCCAGGGAGAGAGGGAGCCGTTCCACCAGGTGCCCTGCACATTGGTTCCTTTTTCCTTCAACGTCAGATCAAACAAAAAACTTCAAAGCATGTTTTCTCCATCCCATCCCCCGCAAACTGCTCCAGAATCCCCCACGCACCACCCCCGGAATCTGCTCAAATACCCCATCCCCAAAAACTGCTGCAATATCCCTCACCCTCCACCCAAAACTGCTCCAATACCTCCTACCCCCAAATCTGCTCTAATACCTCCCACCCCTGACTCTGCTCCAATACCCCCCACCTATCACTCCATGAAATCTCCCTCACTTTGCCATGCCCCATCCTCACAATGCCCAGATCTTGCCCTACGTGACTTTCTTTACTATTCTTCAGCACTATCCCTCTGCCCATTGTCCTCTGCACCCCCCACTACTCCTGCCCTGTTCTTCTCCAGTGCCCATGCCCTGTGGAAGCTGACCTGGATAACGAGGCTTTGGACATGTTCCTACACAAATCAATTGGCCAGGGGTTGGCCAGGGACTTTGCTGGGTGCCAGAGCGGCTGCAGCGGTTACGGGGTGATGCTGCTTCATGAGTTTTCTGTTGCTGGCTCCCCCGGAAATGGGTGGGATACGCAGTGCCCGGAGCCAAGGGGCATCTCCAAGCCCTACTCCAGACCTGGGGACAGATTCTCCCCATGCACTCACCACCACCGCATACAGCCGTGCAGGAGGGATGTGTCCCAGGGATGCTCTGCCCGAGGGGATTCCTACACCTTTGCTCGTGTCAATATTGGATTCAAAGCACTCGGACCAGCCCTCACCCCTACTCCCGGTTTGATTCCAGCTAGTGCTTTCTTCTCAGATGTCCCATCACAAACCTTCCGCCCCACAGTACCGCAAGATCAGGGCTCTCACATGCAGGCAAGCTACCGCTGTGTAGCTTCAAGCCCCACAGCTTCTGCTTATTGCCAGGAGTCGGGGAATCTCCCCCATACTCTGCTGCGAGGCAGAGAAACTGCAGAAGCCAGAGGAGCTGCGTAAGCCTGTGTTCGTGAGAAATGAGGGACGGCCACGGCCACCTGCTGCTCGGTGGGGGTGACCGAATGCTTCCAGCCATGATGGGGATAGCTGCCAAGCACACGGGAGGGCGCTGCTCAATCCAGAGCTGCTCTGTGCTCATGTCTATGGCTTGCAGGATATGGACGAGCCCTTCCCAGCCAGAGAGAGGAGACCTAGAGAGGTGTGCGGTTGGAGACCCCGTACAGACCTCCTCCCTAGTCTGGAGCATTTCAGGGGCTGTAGGTCTCTGCAGCACTCCACGCCTGGCTTAGCTCTGTTAGAGAAGTGGAGTCACGGGGTTTACTCTAGGGATGAACTTGGCCCTGGAGGTGGCATTTCTTGCTGCAATGCTGGCTAAGCAGTGATGATAGATCAGTGCGATTGGGGGCTCCAGATAAGAATTTCCTTGGAGGAAGCGGGAAGGCACTCAGGAGCGAGAGGGAGGAGCAGAGGGCAAGGCACAGCTGCTCAGAGCCAGCTCACATCCAGCCTGGAGACGACCTGGCTTTCAGAAAGGATATCCCAGAGCAGAGTGACAATGCAGTCAACGGGAATCTTGCAGTGGCTCACCATAATCTTATTCACAATCAGTGGAACCACTTCTGTTGGCAATCCCCTCTTGCTTATTAGAGGTCAGTCTTTTCTGGACCCAAACCAAAACCCTGGATCCAAACACCCCCAGTCTCGGAGAGGGGTCCCAACGCCAGACTGGAATTCCTTCTTATGATGGGCCAGATCAAAATTCTGAATCTAGCACCCACGAGCTTTGGGGTGCTGGAACCCCGCAGCAGAACTGTCCCAACTGAGCTAACCCCTAGATGAAAGTGCTCAGCGGGGATTATTTGGGAAGTGGCGTGACACAGGGGACAAGGCATTCAGCTGACTTGAGGTCTAGTCCTGGTTCTCCCACAGGCCTCCTATGTGACAGGGGTGAGACACTTGCCCTGCCTGCGTTGTCGGTATCTGTACCAGGGAGCCAACGCTACCTACCTCACTTAGAGATCTGTGGATGGAAAGAGCTAGATATTATTATTTCTACTCTGTGACTTCACCTTCAAGGGCCACTTGTCCAGAGAGCTGCCCATGGCATGAAATACAAACGTGGCTGTAAGGACCAAGGCAGGCACTGCTAGAATGGCCCAAATCACAGTGCCTTCCACTTATCCCCAAACTTCCATCCAACATCACTCTCCTTATCCAAAGTGTCATGACCAGGGCTTGGGAAGTCAGGCCTAGTGGTAGGGTTGCCAACTTTCTAATCGCACAAAACTGAACACCCTTGCTCCGCCCCTTCTCCGAGGCCCCACCCCTGCACTGAGGCCCTGCCGCCACTCCCTCCATCACTCACTCTCTCCCACCCTCACCCACTCACTCATTTTCACTGGGCTGGCTCAGGGGGCTGGAATGTGGGAGGGGTGAGGGCTCCAGGTGGGGGTGCGGGCTCTGGGGTGGGGCCAGAAATGAGTTCATAGTGCGGGAGGGGGCTCCAGGCTGAGGCAGTGAGTTGAGATGTGAGAGGGGGCTCTGGCTCAGGGTAAGATCTCTGGGGTGGGGCCAGGGATAAGGGGTTTGTGGTACAGGAGGGGGCTCTGGGCTGAGGCGGAGGTTGCGGTGTGCGAGGGCATACAGGCTTTGGGCTGCAGGTGCAGGTTCCAGGATGGGGCCAGAAATGAGGGGGTCAGGGTTTGGAAGGGGGCTCCGGACTGGGGCAGGGGGTTGGGGTGCAGGCTCTGGGAGGGATTTTGGGTGTGGAAGGGAGATTCCGATCTGGGGGAGGAGGTGCGGAGAGGCAGGTTCAGGCTCCAGGAGGGAGTTTGGGTGTGGGAGGGGGCTCAGGAGGGAGTGCAGGGTACAGGCTCCAGGAGGGAGTTTGGGAGTGGGAGGGGATTTCAAACTGGGACAGGGGGTTGGGGTGCGGGAGGGGGTGCAGGGTGCGAGCTCCAGGAGGGTGCAGGAAGGGGCTCAGGGCTTGGGAGGAAGGGTGGGGTACGGGGAGCAGACTCTGGGTGGCGCTTATCTCAGGAGGCTCCCTGGAAACTGTGACATGTCCCTTGGCTCCTAGGTGGAGGCACTGCCAGGAGCCTCTACATGCTGCCTCTGCCCACAGGCGCTGCCCCTGCAGCTCCCATTGGCTGCAGATCTCGGCCAATGGGAGCTGTGGAGTCGGCGCTCAGGGCAGGGCAGGGGAACCGTGCCGGCTTCCAGGAGCCTAGGTCCAGGGTCAAAAACAGAGTCAGAGTCTAAGAGCAAAAGCCTGAGTCCGGGCATAGGGTAAGGGTCCTAGCACCAATGCCAGGGGCAGGAACAGAGCCAGAGCTCAAGGGGCAAAGCTAGTGTTTGTAGCCAGAATCAGAGTTCAAGCACTGAAGCCTGGGGTCAGGATTAGAGTCAGAGATGCAGGGTGGAAGCCAAGGGTCCAAGCCGTAGTCAGAAGTCCAAGAGCAAGCCAAGAGGCAGGACCATTGCTACAGCTGGCAGGGGAGTCTGCCTCATTGCACAGACACTTCCTGGAAATCCTCCTGGGCTTAAATAGGCACCTGGACCAATCAGGGGCCATGAGGGAAGCTGTCAATCCAGCTTTCAAGGTGGTACTTCCTGTGGTGTTTCTCCTCATAGGGTCTATGTCGTAATGCACGAGGCCCTGCCACAGGTAGCAGCACGGAGGCACCAGCCTGCCGCAGATCCTTAGGGAAAGCAGCATTTGTATTAAGAGGCATTCTTAGCAAACAAAATCTTCATGGAGTTTACCCCAGATACCAGTCAACAATCACCCATCCTGGCACCAAAGCACAGCTACGCCATTCTCTGAGGACAGCGCTCTAGGGAATATCCATCGGACACTTAATCTAATAAGAATCCTTCCTGCAGGGATTATGATCTGTAGATCTCAAAGCACTTTACAAAGAGGAGTAAGTACCATTCTATCCATGGCATGGAGCCGGGAAATGACGTGCTTCCACAGTGCTGGTGCTGGGGCTGGGAGGAGAGCCCAGGAGTCCTGACTCCTAGGCCAATGCCCCTCTTCCTCGGTCACAAAGCACCCCAGAACTAATATCGTGAAGTCATAAAGGCACATGTGAAATCCAGAACAGCCCCTTTCTTCCCTCCCCCGTCCAGGCACGGAGTTGCCACCAGAACCCGTGTTTGCATGGTGTGCCTCCTGGTCCCCCTCTAGTGGCTAAGCCGCATAAAAGGTCGATGAGTCTGTTACTGCCTCTTTAGCTCAAGCCATAGCTATTCATGCTTTTAGATCCAAGCTTTCCGAGCCATCCGGGGACATCATTACCAGAAAATCCTAACAATCCACAAAATGGCCCTAACCCACCCTGGCTCAGCTCATCTCTCTCCCTTCAAAAAGCCTCAGAACTTTAAGATGAGGCAATTGTCAAATGACAGACTAAGATCTTGCTGATTGTAGAAATCATTTATTCGTAAGAGGGTGAGAGGGGGACAAGAAAGAGAATGCTGAGCTCCTTGTAAAGCACGTAAAGATGACAGATTGCGATTTACATCACTCCTGTGTTATTTCACTGTCCGGGGACCAGCATAACTGGGAAGTAATCAGCCTCTTCAGGTGTAAAAACTCTTGTCTTGAAAAATAATTTCCACTTTCCTTTAATTTTAAATAAATCAGTTTCCTCCCGCAGCCTCTGTTCTCTCAGCCCTGCGCCAAAGCTGCAGTAAAGCCTCCCAAAGAAGCTGAGGCCGAGATGCTCCCAAGGATCAAGAGGGGAAAAAAAGAAAATAAAAGTTCTGCTTTTTAGATGATTTCAGAGAAACTGTTTCCCACTGTGCATTGATTAGTGGCTGCTCTGTGCCTTTGCATTGTCTGATACTTAACAGGAATGAGCAGAACGCCAAAGGAAAACAGACGTCTTTTCAATCTCCGAGATGAGGAACTAAAAGTCCATAATTGTGTACACTGCGGGATTTCTGTCTGTCCGTCACTTCTGAAAGCACAGCAATCTGCCGCTCAGTTTATCTACCTATCTGTCTCTCTATCAAGGCATCTGTAATGTGCTTGGTCCTATGGCATAAAATACAGCAATTCTCAGAATCATTGCTGTCCTAAAACGGACTAGTTTCTCATCCTTCCATTGGCTTGGAGCATTCCCTGTCAGACACGCAGGGGAATGCTTATTCTCCTTATTAGGGGAAGGGAAAATTGTGCAGGCCATGCGTGTGATTTTAGCTTCTTCTATTGGGTGGGAACAAGCCTTTGCAAAAATTGTAGGTAGTTCCAATACCAAGGACCCTTTAGCAAAAATTTCTATCTCTCACTCCTGAGACTATCACCCTGTCCTCCATCTGCTGTAATATCCCCATGCTTTTGGGGGAGTCTCCATCCGCAGTAATGTCCCCACGCATCTGGAGGAGTCTCCATCCGCGGTAATGTTCCTACACATCTGGAGGAGTTTCCATCCGCTGTAATGTCCCCATGCTTCTGAGGGAGTTTCCATCCGCTGTGATGTCCCCATGCATCTGGAGGTGTCTCCATCAGCTGTAATGTCCCCACGCATCTGGAGGATTGCATAGATATGGTCCCTGCATTAATGAAGCCCTAGTCCATTGAGGGCTTTGCAGTGGAGGACTGAGATTTTAAGGAGAATCCAAAACTATACAGAGAGCCTGTGATGCGAGCATGATGTGCCTTCGTAAGGAGACAAGTTGCAGCACATGGGACCAGCACAGGTTAACAGGAGAGCACGTTCCAGCCTGAATGGGTTTTATCTAGTTCAGGGATGGAAAGGCTGCTACTTTATTGAAAGGACATATCCAAAAGGCCTGATAACACATGCCCACCATGCTGTAAACCTAAGGAGATGATGGGATGTTCAGTTTGTCGCCTAAAATGGGCATTCAATTCCCCTACAAAAAGACTAATTGGTACTAAGGCAAAGCTGTTAAGTCAAGGCCTCAAAAGAAGGAACTGAACCTATGATAAAGGTTTCAGAGTAGCAGCCGTGTTAGTCTGTATTCGCAAAAAGAAAAGGAGTACTTGTGGCACCTTAGAGACTAACAAATTTATTTGAGCATAAGCTTTCGTGAGCTTCATCCGATGAAGTGAGCCGATGAAGTGAGCTGTAGCTCACGAAAGCTTATGCTCAAATAAATAGTCTCTAAGGTGCCACAAGTACTCCTTTTCTTTTATGATAAAGGTTGCAACTAAAATCTATTCACCTCTGTACCCCAATATCCGAGTATGCAACCTACACTGGTTTCAAAGGAAGCTGCACTTTCATGCCCAAGGAAGACTCTGGTAATGAAGTTTCAAAGCAGCTGTTAACAGCTCCACAGCTCATGGCTCAGCTCCCAAACGTCCAACTTGTATGGCAAAAATCAAAGCTGGAATTACAATCCTTCTCTCCCACTTTCTTTCCCGGGTGAGGAAGGCAAAATAAAACTTAGCTATGACTTCTAATTACAAATACCAGTCAGTCTAAGCAAAGAGAGGTTCTGAGGAATACAACAAAGCAACCTGCATGAAGCCAACGCTGCTGGGTCCATTACAACCTTGACCTGAAGACCCACAAGGGATCTGAATTTTGTAGAACTTGTGAACCTGTTTCTTATTATTTGACAGCAGTTGATTTAACGGATTACAGCTCTACACACAGACTCCCAGCAGGGAAAAGACACTGATTGCCTCCTGTCAGTTTTTCGTCTCACTCTGGCTAGTTCCATTCTCCTCCAACCCCATCTTGGAAGAAAGACAGATCCAGAGAAGGATGCAACTGACAGTTCTAAAGGTATCATGGCTAAATGTCTCTTCGTATGCACTGTTCCATGAGAACCTGAGTAGTGCGTGCATCTAGCCAGTAACCTCCAAATGAGCAACCACCACTGCCAATTCAGGGAGCCTTCCAGAACTGCAAGGTAGCAATGATAGGTACCTCTAACCATTCTGAGCCTGAGGCAATCAACTCCGGTGCCCTCTCTTCATAGGCCCATTTCTCTGTGAAGACCCGGCTCTGTCTCAGCCCCCCATCCTAAATGGGTGGATAAACAGTGGAATTTCAAGACAGACCTTGTGTCCATTTAACACACAGTGGTAATATTAACGATTCCCCCAGGCAAGTCAAGGAGATAATTCATCTTGAGGGTTTCAATCTTCAGGGCTCGGAGGCAGAACATTGATTGAATACCCTTTCAGACTGTAAACTGTCTCCTAAATCATAAAGGCTTAGGGTGGACTTTATGGACATTTGTGCCATGTACAGTACTGAGCACATTGTTGATTCCTGGCAAATTATATTGCCATTAGCTGGACTAGAATTTCGTCACATCAAGAGGGTCTCCTAGCCTTGGGTCATTGCCTGGAACTCCTATTATTCATTCCCAGATTCCAAGGGTTGGTATTCTTAAACAGCAGTTATGTGACACAAATCATCTTCTAGGTGCAGAGGGAAACATCACAAGAGACTGTGACGATTCCCCAAGTGATTTCACTATATTAGCTGTGGTTTATTTCTACTTATTTGATAACACAGTGTGTCTATTGCCTTGAAACTTGTGCAGATCACAGATTAAGATAAAACAAAACTCAGTACAACTCAGACATGGAAGGAGACCACAGAGCCTTGATTTCATTGGGCTAGGTTGTGGCTGAAAGATGAGCCACGTACCATGCCTCTGAAGACTAACCAGGTTAAGGTCTGACAGACCACCGAACAGAATGCTCTTCTGAGGGGTGTCAGCACAGTCTCTATGCTGATCTCAGCCGTTGCAGTGGTGTACAGGGACATGTATGGGCTCTAAGGAAGCCAGCTCCTAAATTACAAACCATTTGGGAGATTAAATGCAGCACATTGAATTGCATATAGGAACAGACGGGACACCATCATGGTGCATGGCCAGCAGCAGCAACATGCTCGCACAGCCCTTCCCCACCAAGCAGCTCACGATTCTTCTCCACCTAAAGTTTCCAAGCAGTCTCCAGGAGTCGCCCTGAGTAAATAGCACTGCAATAGTCTAGCCAGGAAGTGACATAGATATGGATGACAGTAGCATTAGCAAGGGAAATGAATAGCCACTCAGCTAAAAACACTGGGGCGGGGGAGTGAGAAAGCAAGTGAGTTAAAGACCTAGGTCTCTAGTCCCAGCTCCCCCAGGATGAATAGATAGGGGCAGGGGGATTATCTAGTAACCATGTCTATTGACTGCGACACTTGGGTTTATTGTATCACCTCTGCTGCTGTATCTGTGCATCCAAGAGTTGCTTGGGAGCCAATAAATACCCTGTTGTGCTTTCCAACCCAGAGGTTTGTTGTACTAGTAACAACACCCCAGAAGAGACATTTCCCATCAAAACATGTAGACCCCACTCAAGTCAATGGCAAAACTCCCACAAGCTTCCAGGGGTGGTCAGGATTTCACCTGAAAAGCACAGGAAGGTGCAATCAGCAATGCCACCATCTTGGAATGAAACAGTACCTTAACACGAACAGCCATAAACCTGCTATGTGCCCAGAGACTGTGAACCTCCTCAGTAGAGGGGAAACACCCTCCAGTCAGAGCAGTCACAACCCTCCTCCAGTCCTCCAGTGCCAGCACCACTGGGCTCTTATCTGGCTGGCACCTCATCCAGCATAAGGACTGCCCCCGCTGGGAGTTGATGAGATGGAAACACAGATTGAGCACCAACCACACCATGAGGGCAGCGGGGCCCCAAGCGCCAGGCCTGACGCAGTTCCATGGGATATGCCTCCAGATCTGCTGCCAGTTGCCACAGCAACTCGAGTGCCCCTCTGTGTCCCACCGCAAGGCATGAAAAGTTGCTCCCTATTTATTTTACTGGTGGTTGCTATGGAAATAAGGAGACGTGCAAATGTCAGACTACCTAGGAGCTTGTTGGAAATCCACTTATCTTCACGGCCGCTTGGAATGTCCAGATCCCGGGTGGTTACGGAGATAAGGCAACTTAAAATGTCCATCAGAATATGCAAAGACTCCGCATGCCCTGTGGACAACTAACGGCTTCTCTTCTTTCCCTCCGCACTCCGTAGAGACGTGCTCCAGGGGCCACAAAGTTGAGGGAAGAGCTGGTCAAGCCCCCTTCACCAAGTGAGTCAAGAGGCTGCCCACCACCTGCGTGCCCCCTGCAATCCCACAGATGCCGGTGGCTTGGCAGGCTCGCCACTCCTGATGTCAATGTGCGGCTCATCCGCTGTCCCCGCCCGGCTGCCAAAGCTGCTGTGCTCGCTGCCCAAATCCTAAAGTGGCTGTAACTAAAACCTACTAGATTGAGACTCAGGAAGGCAATCGCCTGTTTTTTTCACCCCTCTCCCTCAAAATTGGATTGAACAGATCTGTGTGTACGGGCTGGTCTCACAGCCAATGGGCAGCAGCATCTGCCATTCAAATACCACAGCATGGCTCTCTGGGGGGAGCATTTCATTTCTCTCCCACCTTTGCTGGCTGGTACTGCCTTCCTAATGCTGTCCTCCTTTGTTTGGGGGAGTCTCGAAGGCTGTTGTAAAAGGAACCCTGTAACCCAGAGATGGACAGATAAACCCAGCACACTGGAGGCAGATGGGGACAGCCATTTTTTCCCCTTATTCAAATATTTTGCATGTCAATTTGGGGGTGGTTGGAAGGGCCGGACTGGCAATGAAAGATCAATCAGAGCATGGGCAGCAGTAGTGCCCTCTTCTCCTACACACATGCCTCTTCAACATATCTCAGCCCTGCCCTTCATAGAGCAGCTGAGTCTCTATGGCCCATTCGGTCCTCAGTCTCTCTGCAAAGAAGGTTGCCAAATAGAATTTGTGGCCTGTGATCCACAGATCAGAACAGATGATCTAATGGTCTCTTCTGGCCTTGAAGTCTATGGTTCTATGGTGATTTATGCAATATGGACACCTGCCTACAGGAAAGTGCACTGAGACCTAGCACAGTTAGCCACAGATGTCAGCAGATACCAACTCCTGCCCTGCAACTGGGCTATAACCTTTTGTAACCCTGATCCACGCCATATGATTGGGACCAGGTTAATACTGACCAGCCCCTTTCCAGCACTCCTTTTCCCTCTGACACCTGGCATCAGAGAAGAAACATATGTATCTCTAGCACAAATGGAGCAAAGGAAGCCACCTGCATCCCTCAGACCAGAGGGAAATCTGGCAGAGAGTTGAAAGAGCTGCTAGCAGAACTTCCAAACTTTCCTATAAGCCAGAAGTACTGCAGAGCAAACTGAGAGGGCCAGGCCCTCCATACTGTTACCTGTGGCAGGCCCAGAGGCTATTGACAAAACATTCCATTCCAAAGACCGCAAACTGGTGCACAAAGCTATTCAAAGCATTTCAACTATACTATGATCTATACGAGTGACAGTTCACTTGGGGAAGGCACATTTTTGTTACAAGAAAGCAGCTGCCAGGTGAGACCCACAATCATGACATTACATACCTGGGTATTAGAGCTAAGACATGGGAATCTGAACAGTTAACCAATGGATTTATTAAAGCCTGAATTGTTTGGGGGTACAACTGATCACCAGTTCACAGCGAGATCGACTGGCATGAGAGACGCTTTTGGAAGTTAAAAGAAAAAAAAAGTTGTCGCAGATATGTCACTATGGAAATATTTTGCGATAAACATGTATGTTCTCAGTCAGTCCAAGCTCACAGAAGCAGAGGCTGTCTTTCTGTATCAGGAAAGATTGCCTCTTATTAGAGGACTAGTACTCAATTTTCTTAGCAACGTAATACTCCATTGTAAATCAGTTTGCTCACCACAGGCTTCCAGATGAGCTAGTACCAGAGATTGGCCAACAATTCACAAAAGGCTCATTTCTGCAATTCTCTGAAATATTAGTTCAAGCACCTTATGCCAAGCCTGTGCGATGTATCATCGAACAGGCTGGCCAAACAGCCAGCGCAAATAGCAAAGAGCATGCTAGAAAGAAAAAGGCCTGGCTGATTCAAGGGATTCATGTTTAGCATTGGGAGTATATCACAACCCACCACACAGTGCTTGGTTAGGATCAGAAGCATGTGGGTAGGGCAGAATCCTTAGTGCCCATTTCTAATAGGTTCGGAAGGAGTTATAAAATAACTAGATCGTGGGACAGAGCAGAAGAAATACTCTGACAAAGAATGCCAAATGGCTGCTCCCACTGCATACACGAGAGAGTGTTACAAAGGGATTGGCAAGCTGCCACAGTAACAGCTAGACCAGTCACACCATAGTGATGTGCCATAGCTACCCCAAGCACTGGACTCACAAGAGCTACAGAAGACATCTTGACAAAACTAAGGCGGGAAGCAGTGGACACCCAGGATGCTCTCTAACAGTGCTGCAGGAGTAGCACAGGCCAACCCCTGTCCCTGGCCATGGCAAGCACCAAGAGCAGCCAGCTGGGGCTCCAGATGACAAACCCTCTCCAATGCTGACCAGGCCCCTGCAGAAGGAATTGCTCTGACAAGTGGCCATGCAACGGGAAGCCTGATGGGGTTCCGAGATGGTTGCTACTGACAGGTGTCTAATGAGACAGCAAAATCCTGCCTCCTCTCAGGAGGGTGCGGGTCGTCCCCATCCTACCCATGGCTATCTGGGTGGTTTGTGACTGGGCTGTATTAGTTTGTGGTTGCCAGTTTTAATTGATATTGTGTTTTATTTGGGCTTGATTTTTAAGGAGAGAAAGCTGAAGATTTAACAGTAGCCCCTGGAATCAGTGGATACTGACCTCTGCCATGTGACCTTGGTAATCCTGACCTGGACCACATGACTAGGGCCGGGAAATAAACATCAGTCTCTGTCACACCTTTGTTCCAAGGCCCTGAACTTACTGCACATAGCCCAAACAGCCCGGCCAGTGAGCCCCATGGGGCAGGGATTCTGCAGTGGAAACAACGCCAGCCAACAAACAGAAATGGCTAGCGAGCTGGCTCGGCAGAGGCCACCTTTGGAATGACGAGCATGTTTCACCAACAGAAGACAACGGACAGCCTGAGCGTGGTGAAGGCACGGCCAGCGTGCCACATCCGGCTCCTCTCCAAGGGGCTCCAAGTCAGACGGGGTTAGGTTCTTTGTCTCCAGGCTAAGACAGGCTAGAAGCAGGCAGCCTGGCAGCAGGGGTGGGGTGCCTTGCCTTGCTCTGCAGTTACCTTCTCTGGCCAACTCAGGAGTAACATCCTAAGGCTCTGGAGAAAGCCCTACCCTGCCCTCTACAGCCAGGTATAATGTGGGGGCCTTGCCATGTGAGTGGGGGGCAGATGAGAGGTATCCTGGGGACTCCCAGAGAGTCCCTGAAAGACTCACAAAAAAAATTGACAATCCCCCACCCTGGGATCAACCTTGAAGCATTTTGCTCTCTATCCAAGCCCTGGAAGGTGGGTCTTGGAAATCCTCAACACTCCCCATTAACACGTCAATCTGCTCTTTTGTGCAGTAATAGCCAGAGAGCCCAATGCTCATTCTGCCTGCAAAACACCCAGACAATGAAACCCTCCCTCCACGCTCAGCGGACTTTCAGCCCGACTGCCCCGCTTCCTGAGAGCGAGAGAGGGCACGCTACACAAAACTGTTCTCCTGAGCTTTCCCTGCACTCTGTGCCACTTGTCATCGGAGCAACCCTGTGGCCTTTAGTTGCCAAGGTTCCAGAGCTGTTCCAGAATCAGAGTTAGCTCAGCTTCTGCCCTGGAGCAAGGAATCTGAAACACTGCCACTGGAAACGAAAGAGAGCATCCATCATTTCTCTTGCCAGGAATATATCCAGCCCGAAACGAAATACTGCCTGCGAAACAGCGCACAACAAAAGCCCTCAATTTCATCAGCAATGCAGAGCCAGCTCCTCGCCTATCGGTCATTTCCACGAAGGTCTCGATCGTCTGCATTTAGAGAAAGAATTAAACATCACCAATGCAACCTAAACAAAAAAGAGCAGCTAAGTTTGGCTGGGCTGCAGGAAACAAGGCTCTCCAGGGGACAGGCCCCAGCTCTGAATCGTGATTGCTGCAGAGCCCCTGGCAGAACTGTATGCCACACCCATGATGCATCAAAAGTCAAAGGCTGCCGAAGGTGGCAGAGCTAGGGTTTGCAGGAATGACAGCTCACTCTCCCCATCCCCTATGCAAAAATAAAATCCAGCTGTGCCCATCCACAAGCCCCACTTGGGGAGCAGCCTCCAGGAAACGATAAGTGTCCTGCTAACAGCCAGTGGAGCATCATTTAATAACCTCCCCAGGGAAACAGACTTTTAGGGCCTGTCTAAATGCCATCCATAGGCCAAAGGCAAATGCTGAGGATCCCCCAGACATAGCCCCAGACCCAACACAGACAAGCCAACCGAAATGTCCACAGAAGGCCCTCCTTCCATGGGGCACACAACCATGTGCAATGTCCATGTGCCCCCACAATGCCTGATTTAAACGCCCAGGTTCCAAGGGAATACCAGGCTGTCTGCCTGCCAATAAGATAGCAGCTAGCCTGCCTTAAGAAACAGACAACTCTAGGATTTACATCAAAAATAAACACAAGCCAAATCCTGATGCCCCAGTTCACCTTCGCTGAGGAGAAGCTTGCATTCAAAACCCCTGGCCCAAATGCTGCAAATCTGACTCACTTGCCTCTCAGTCCCTTATCTATATGCTTGGGTGTTTATACGGCTCTATTGCCATGGTATGAGGAAAGAGCAGGGGTGGACAAACTATAGCCTGGAGGTTGCATCCAGCCCTTCAGACGTTTTATTCCGGCCCTCGAGTTCCTGCCGGGAAGTGGGGTCCGGGGCCTGCCCCATTCCGCACGGCTCCTGGAACCAGCAGCATGTCCCCCCTCTGGCTCCTACGCATAGGGGCATCCAGGGGGTTCCGTATGCTGCCACCGCCCCAAGTACCGCCCCTACAGCTCCCATTGGCCGGCAACCGCGGCCAATGGAAGCTGCAGGGGTGGAGCCTGTGGATGGGGCAGCGCATAGAGCTGCCTGGCCACACCTCCGCATAGGAGCTGGAGGGGGGACATGCCGCTACTTCCGGGAGCTGCTTAAGGTAAGCACCACCCAGAGCTTGCACCCCTGACCCTCTCCAGCACCCCAACCCCCTGCCCCACCCTGATCCCCCTCCCGCCCTTCAAACCCCTCAATCCCACCCTCCAGCACCCCAGAGTCCACACCATCAGCCGGAGCCCTCACCCCCCCCACCCGCACCTCAACCCCCTGCCCCCAGCCCAGAGCCCCCTCCCGCACCCTTTCTAGCCCCACCCAAGAGCCCACACCCCCAGCCAGAGCCCTCACCCCCTCTCACACCCCAACCCCCAATTTCATTAGCATTCATGGCCCGTCATACAATTTCCATACCCATATCCATACCCTCAGGCCAAAGAGTTTGCACACCCCTGGGAAAGAGCTTACTGAAGTCAGTGGCAGCTCTGGGCATTAAAAACTAAGACCCCAATTCAGGATTGTACTTAAGCACATGCTTTGTTTTAAGCACATGATTAGTCCCGTTGCAATCAATGTGATTACTCTATTGCTTAAAGTTAGGCACATACCTGAGCACCTGCCTTAGAAACAAGCACCCGGAAACATGAATTGCCCTGGATCTCTAAAAAGCAACTGGAAACCAAAGCAGTGACAAACAGCATGAAAAATGCCACCTGGGACAAAACAGAAGACTATTTGCTCAGTGCACCATCCTCTCCCTTCTCTCTTTGCTTTGGGTCATCTGTATGAGCAAGGGATCTTTGCCACTTATAGCGTGCCCCTGAAATTCAAATCCCCTATTAGTTTATTTTGAAATGTACATAGCGAGCCCATTTCTGGGTTCCTGAGCACAGTTATAATGAGACGATATTGCAACTGTACAACAGACTGACCGTGCTCAGTTAAAGAACCTCTTCCTTTAAACTTACCTCTTCAAATGATCTCTTCTCCCTTGTTCTCCATGTCCATAGTGCCCACACACTTGTCATCCTGACCCATCACCCTGCCTCTTGTCCGGTGTTTGTTAGTCTTGTCCTACTACTTAGATCTTTGGGACAGGGTCTTATCAAGGACTGGAAGGTGTCATGTAAATTTACAGCCCTATGTAAACTATAATATATTACTACTATCAATAGAAGTCCTAGCTGACTCTAGAAAGGCAGTGTGGTGCAGCAGAATGGGCATTAGCCTAGCATTCAGGTGACCTGGATTCTATTCTCAATTCTACCATTGACCTCCTGCATGACCTAGGGCGAGAAACGACAAGGTCTTTGGGTGGCAGGGATTATCTCTCAGCAGCTCTTTCTACAGCATCCAGCACCATGGAGCCCCAATCTCAGCTGGAGTTCCTCAGTGCTACTGTAATACAAATGGTAATAACTGATGTAAGTACTCATAAGGCCCTCATTACCATCTGAAGATAACAGGTCAACCAGCTACTCATCCTAAGAAAGAAGGCTGAGCAAGAAGTGAGGCTTTACACCATGTCCTGAAGGTCCATAAATTCTGGCTCTGAGAGAATGACAGGGCATATGAGTATCCTCTACTGAGAACACCCTGGCCCCAGACTTTCAAATCTAGGGACCACCAACCAGTATGTCCCAGCAGGTATGAACTGTGGAGATGATGCAGAAGGAGAAAGGAGACATCACACCTGTGACATCGGTTTCAACAGCAACCTATTGTGATACCATTAATGAGAAATTCTGCTTTCAGCCAGGGTATGCGCAGAGGAGCTGACCTACTCTTCCTTACCATGTATAAATATAGATATTATTGACACACAGAAAATTATCCCATTTACCCCCACACAACCTGATGTCGGGGTAGGACACTTTCAGGCAGTGGCACCATGATCACTGTGGCTGTTCAAGACCTGGAAAGACATCCACATTGCATCTAAACACTATTCCCTCGAGGCCAAGCTCTGGGGTCAGATATGAACGTACAGCCCTCCCTGAAGTGACGAGTTGTGCACTCACATCGGAAGGCAGAGTCAAACTCAGGGTGTTCTCAAACCAACATACCAGGCTTCTGTCAGCTCTTCTAGATCTTGACACATGTCCATATAAAGAGAATTTATTTCCTAGTTTTTTACGCCCTTCTCCATCCTCGCCCACAATACCACAATGCAGTATCTCTCCACTCACCAACAGGGAGATATCAATCCGAGGCAAAATAGTGGGAAAACTGCTTCAGGATTCAAGTAATAAAGAACTGACAGATAGGTATATAATTAATGCTAGTGAGCATGGGTTATGGAAAATAGGTCTTGTCAAACAAACCGGATTTCGTTCTCTGAGAAATTACAAATTTGTTTGACAAAGGGAACTCTGTCGCTGTTTTTGTAAGGTGTTTGACTTCGTGCAGCAGGACATTCTGATTAAAAAATTAAAGCATTATATAATATCAATAAAGCATACGTTAAATGAGTTAAGCACTGACTAACTGAAAGATCTCAAAAAGTAGTCATCAATGGGGAATCATCATGGAATGGGAGTGTTTCTAGTGGGGTTCCGCAGGGATCGGTTCTAGGTCCAATGCTATTTTGAACTATTTCATCAATGAACTATATTTCATCAATATAAAATCATGGCTGGCAAAATTGGCACATGACACGAAGACTGGTGAATAGTGATGAGGACAGGGTCAGCCATACAGAGCGATTTGGATCACCTGGGAAGCAGAGCCCACTCAAACAAAATGAATTTTAATACAGACAAGTGCAGTTATGCATCAGGTCATAGCTACAGAATTGAGGACCATATCCTGAAAAGCAATGATTCTGAAAAAGATTTTGGGGTCATAGTGGACAAGCAACTCAGTATGAGCTCTCCGTGCCACGCTGTGGCAAAAAGAGCTAATGCAATCCTTGGCAGTATCAACATAGGATTAATCAGTAGGAGTCAGGAGGTGATTTTACTTCTGTTTACAGCACTGGTACGTGCACTACAAGAACACTGCGCACAGTTCTAGTGTCCACATTTTAAAAAGGATGTTGAAAACTGGAGAGGGTGAAGGAAAGAGCCATACAAACGATTCAAGAGCTGGAGAAAATGCCTTATGGTGATAGACTGAAAGAGCCCAATCTGTTTAGCTTATCAAAAAGAAGATAGAGAGGTGACTAGATTACAGCGTATAAATATCTTCATAGGGAGAAAATACTGAGTACTAAAGGGCTCTTTAACCTAGCAGAGGAAGGCAAAACAAGAACTAATGGCTGGAAGCTGAAGCCAGACAAATTTAAACTAAAAATAAAACACAAATTTTAATGGTGACTGTGATTAACCACTGGAACAAACAACAAGGAAAGGGGTGGATTCTCCATCTCTTGATGTCTTCATATCCAGACTGGCTGCCTTTCTGGAAGGGATGTTTTAGCCAAACGCAAGTTATTCGGTTCAATACAGGGGTAACTGGGTGAAATGTCATGGCCTGTGACATGCAGGAGGTCAGCCTAGAAGATCTAATGGTCCCTTCTAGCCATAAACTTTATGAATCTATTAATCAAAGAACTGTTACTCGAGATAGATGCAGATACTTCTGCCCTTCTTATCTCTTACTCAGTTGAGAAACAAAAGAAAGATTACCCACAAGAGTGAGTAAATCCTCCATCATTGCAAGCCTAGTCCCCATTCTGTGCTAGACTCCCAAGCAAACAGAAGGTGTAGAGAGCACCCATCCACTTACCTTGAACTGCAGCATGTAGACCTCATGACGCCGGGTCTTGAGAAAACATTCTCTCCACTTTTTAAGAAGAGTTTAATCTTGGAAACTGGCTTCCTATTTCCTGAACTTCCTGCCAGGCCCAATCAAACCTATGAATAGTTCACCTCACACACCACCTAGACAGAAATGCTATTTGACTAATTTACATGCGACGTTATGAAGCTATTTTAAAGCTCCCTGGCCAAAGTGCTGTGGAATATACTGTAGGGGATGATCCCGCACTGGTTCAAAGGGAATGGACAGTAGAGCAAGCAGTGAGATACGGCAGCAACAAAACCATAGGAGAGATAACTCAGTGTTGGGCTGTACACACTTCATCTCAGGCAGCAAGCAGGAGACAGGGACTAATCCAGCTCATTATGACTCATCGGAGAGACTGCTTTCAGTTCTGGGTGATGCAGTAACAGGAAGATGCAGATAAGTTGGAGGGAATTCAGAGAAAAGCAACCGAGGACTGGGGGCGAGAAGGACTGATTTACGAGGGCAGATTAAAAGAAAGAAATGTGTATAGCCAGTGCAGCTAAGTGATGACTAAGGGAGGGCATGATAAACTGCCTCTGCAACCCTTTAAAGACCATCTCCCAGCCCTGGCAGCTGGCATCCACATATATGCTTAACCTGGCCGCTACGGGCAGGAAACCCCACACCATACAAGAGGCAAGATCCTCCCAGCCGAGAGGGGAACAAGGAGGAAATGCAAGGACATCCGCCAGAGAGCTCAGCCTGAACCACTTGCTCAGACCTCTGTTGTGAGTATCCAAATACCTACCAACAAAATCATGGGCCTGCTGCTTGGGGATAGCCAATGGGACCAGGCGGAAAGACATGATCTATAAAAAAAAAAAAACCATAAAGCACCCCTCCCTCCGCATGGTTAGAACCTTCCTGCACATCTCAAAGCTACCCTGGTATTAGGGGACAAACAAACTATTCCTCCACATTAGACTGGAGCTATTTCACATCCCGGAACTGTGGGGGGAAAAGACACAGGGAAAAGCGGTAATTCCAAGCAAGGCTTTACCAAAATGCTGGCAATAATGGCTCTAGTTTGCTCAAGGTGGTATCCCCCTTCTTCAAGATCCATCTCAGAGCTGCACAGAGTTTCCAGGGAGAGGGGCCTCACGCAGCCCTAGTCAGAGAATCAGCAGCCTACCAAAGAGGCTATAGGGACAGGGCTACAAGATCCATGAGTGAAGGAAAGATACTCTCAGAGGGATGGGGCCATGGCCCAGGAAAAGCATCCTGCTGAGGAGGCTGGTCTGGAAAAAGAGCCTGGAAACCTATTCCATGTGGGGCAGCTGTTCCCCCTAGGCACTGCCCTTCCTGGCAAGAGAGATTCCTGATGCCCCTTCTACTGCAAACAGAGCCAGAGCACAGCTCTGGAGAGGATGGTGAAGGGAATGGACACACCGCGTTCAAACCTGGCCTTTGAGAGAGCTGGGAAGGGTAGGAACAGACTCCATGAAGTGGAAACCACCACTGGGCAAGTAGCTCCTGTGACCCAAAATACTCCTGTCCCCAAGTGTCCACTCAGAATGCAACTGGCATCCACACAGGGCCCTCTAACATGCCCAGTTCTTTCATCATCCTTCAATTCTTCCTTTTCTTTTTACCTTCTTTACCTAGATGGGGGGAGAGGGAGGCCAGGAAGAGCTGAGTCATGGACTCCACGTGCTTCAAAAGCAAAGGAAACAAAAACTAAGGAGGAGGAAACAGGAGAGTAGGAGTTTTCATAACTAGCCTTGATTGACAATTCCTTTGTTCCCCAGCTTCCCTGAGGTAGGCACATCCCTGTGTATGGATGAGCTGTAGCACAGGATGTGGAGGGGCAGGGGGTGTCATAGGAGACAAACTGAAATTAGCATTGAGCAAATCATCAAGGAAGATGGCATCTTCTAGATGACCATTTGCTCCAAAACGCTGGTCCATCCCGCACCTGAGAACTGGTTTGAAAGAACAGCGGTGAGTCCCAATCCTGCAAGAGCGGAGCAGACCGAACTCCATAGGGATTGAGGATCCCCAATGACAGAGCCAGTTAAAATTTGGAGATTTTTTTTTGGGGGGGGGTCAACAAATGGCCTTTTGAAAACAAAAAATGCCATGAAGAACCGTTGACTTTTTGGAAATTTTTCAGGACATTTTTCGTGACTTTTTATCAGTGGGTTTTTGGTGAGTTAAGAATGACCATAATCGTTATGCTAACATTTTATTGTTTTGTGCAGCATAACTCAGCACTTCACAGGCCTCGTCCATATTGATGGAATAACATACTGGGCTTCTCTATCCTTATCAGTCCCTGTTCTATCACGCCAGCCCTATTAAGAAGTCATACAATCATTCTTCTTATTGACCAAATCCACCTGGAATCTGCGAATCTGGCTGGGTGCTTCCTATTCCACACATTGCCACTGATAAGAGAGATTCTCCCATCAGAAATTAGCTGATGATTTTCGTGATGCTGCACAAGGCAAGAAGAGAATCCAGCTTGCTCCTTTGTAACTGTATCAGCTCTACCAGGATTAAGAGCAGTACAAACTTAGTATGGACCCGATTCTGAAGTTAACAGGAGTTTTAGTTTTGGGAGCGCAAGGAATGCAGGATTGGACCATTCGTCAGTCAAATAAGCAGATATGATGATAAGAGACACAGGGGCAAATTTTCCTCCTGATTACGTAAGAAAGCTCCATTCACATCAAGTATGTAGCTGATCAGAGGATTGGCCCACAAGCCGCTATGCTAGAATTTCAAATGCAGTAGATAATATCTCTGGCATAAAAAAGACACTCCTATTGCGTGACTAAGCTAAGGACCCAAACAAAAGCATTTTAGGTTTAGGATGACCAACTATACATATAAAATGACGGGGTCTCAATTAGCTGTTACCACTCAAGAAAGAGATCTTGGAGTCATTGTGGATAGTTCTCTGAAAACGTCCACTCAACGTGCAGCGTCAGTCAAAAAAGTGAACAGAATGCTGGGAATAATTAAGAAAAGGATAGATAATAGGACAGAAAATATCATGTCGCCTCTATACAAATCCATGGTACGCCCACATCTTGAATACTGCGTGCAGATGTGGTCGCCCCATCTCAAAAAAGATATATTGGAATTGGAAAAGGTTCAGAAAAGGGCAACAGAAATTATTAGGGGTATGGAAAGACTTCCGTATGAGGAGAGATTAATAAGACTGGGACTTTTCAGCTTGGAAAAGAGACGGCTAAGGGGAGATATGATTGAGGTCTATAAAATCATGACTGGTGTAGAGAAAGTAGATAAGGAAGTGTTGTTTACTGCCTCTCATAACACAAGAACTACGGGTCACCAAATGAAATTAATAAGCAGCAGGTTTAAATCAAATAAAAGGAAGTATTTCTTCACACAGCGCACAGACAACCTGTGGAACTCCTTGCCGGAGGATGTTGTGAAGGCCAAGACCATCACAAGGTTCAAAAAAGAACTAGATAAATTCATGGAAGATGGGTCCATCAATGGCTATTAGCCAGGATGGGCAGGGATGGTGTTCCTAGCCTCTGTTTGCCAGAAGCTAGGAATGGGCAACAGGGGATGGATCACTTGATGATTTCCAGTTCTGTTCATTACCTCTGGGGCACCTGGCACTGGCCACTGTTGGAAGACAGGATTCTGGGATAGATGGACCTTTGGTCTGACCGAGTAGGGCCATTCTTATGTTCTTATGTTTACAATGCCAAGGCTCTAACTCGGGTGACTTTGCCAGACCATGGTACAGCACAAATTCCTCTAGGCAATTGTGACTCCTGATTGACTTGCCCAATGTGGCAAGTTCAGCCACCCATCCCTTCATCACAGATCCCCCTGAATGCAACGCAACGCAAAGCCTCCTTTAATGGCCCAGCAGCAGTGGCAAAGACTAAAGACAGCACTTAAAATAAACCAGCATGCCTCTGAATCCAGCTGACCTCCCAGGGCACTGCACCCACTGAACATACACTGCAGAGCTGTCTGTTCCACCAATGGGGCAAGGACAGGGAGTCGATGCACCAAGAGCTGTGCTACCCCTATCACCTCCCTCCTAGAGAGAGAACTGACCCAGCAGCCCCCAAAGACTTAGGGCTAGAACACCTCACCATCTGATGTATCTATGCACTGATCCATATTCCTTTCCAGTCCCTGATTTGTATGACCTTAAAGGTGAACTGAAATGCTTTTTTTTAAAAAAAGGATCTTAAATTACAGAAGAAATTTGAAAAATAAAGGTATAGTTTTCTCCTTTGAGTTTACATTTAAATTGTTTAATTGTCATTTAATCAATGGTTTTCATAGTCAAGAGGCCATGCCATGAAAGTCACTGGTTTACAAACCTCATCAGCTCATTGGGTAGAATAGACTTGCCGTTAAAGCCCTGACCAACCACACAAGAGACCTGGGTTCAACTCCTGGCTTTGCTAAAGACTTCCTTTGTAACTCTGGGCTGGACGCTCAGACCATGTCTACACTATAAAATTATGTCGACTTTACTTATGTCGGCATACAGCCACCAGTTACTAAATCACTTGTTTCAGAGTAGCAGCCATGTTAGTCTGTATTCGCAAAAAGAAAAGGAGTACTTGTGGCACCTTAGAGACTAACAAATTTATTTGAGCATAAGCTTTCATGAGCTACAGCTCATTCATCCGATGAAGTGAGCTGTAGCTCATGAAAGCTTATGCTCAAATAAATTTGTTAGTTTCTAAGGTGCCACAAGTACTCCTTTTCTTTAAATCACTTGTGTGCGTGCAAACTTGGCTCCTTGTGTCGGCAGCGTGCATCGTCACCAGGAGCATTTGTATCAATTGTGTTATCATTGTGGGACATTGTGGACAGTGCCTGAAAGCCAGGGACAGTCGATATAAGCATAGGCGCTGACTCCATGGGTGCTCCGGGGAAGCTCCCTGCCCTAGCTCGCCTCCTCCCCTGAGCACACCGGGCTCCGCTTCTCCCCCTAGCTCCCAGCGCTTGCACTGCAAAACAGCTGTTTCATGCGGCAAGGGCTGGGAGGGAGGGAGAACGCAGTGCACTCAGGGAAGAGGCGGGGCCGGGTTGGGGATTTGGGGAAGGGGTCCAATGGGGCAGAGAGGGGACAGAGTTGGGCGGAGACTTTGGGGAAGGGGTTGGAATGGGGTCGGGGTGGGGAAGGGCTGGAGTTGGGGCGGGGCCGGGGGGCGCGAGCACCCACCGGCGCCAGGGAAAGTTGGCACCTATGGATATAAGTAATGCAGTGTAGACACTGCATTGACCTAATTACATCCCTGTGACTCTACACGACTTGAGGAGGTGGTGTTACTAAATGGGTGTAGAGGCACTTACATTGATGGGAACCAAATTTAAGCCCAGACAGTTCCACAACTAGGTCGACGCAAGGCAGCTTATGTCAACCTAACCAAGCGGTGTAGACCAGGCATCAGGCGACATCTACACTCAGAGCTAAGGGTGTGATTTCCAGCTCATGCAGATGTCCTCGCACGAGCGGTCAGCTGAGCTAGCATGCCAAAAACAGCAGGGAAGCTGCAGTAGTTTGGTAAGTAGTAGCATGGGCTAGCCAGCACAAACCTTCCTAGACCCCAGGAGTACCTAGTTGGGGTAGCTAGCCTGTGGCTATGCTACTATTTCTATTGCCCTAGCTCAGTGACAGCTAACGCAGGAATGTCTACATGAGCTGGAATACACCCCTGGTTAATAGTGTAGATGAAGCTTAAGGGTGAAATCCTGAAATGGCAAGACTCCCCCAACATCAACAGAACTAGGATTTATCCTGATGGTATGTCCACCCTGGAGCTGGAAGATGTAGCCATACCCATGCTAGCTCTGATCAAGCTAGCATGCTAAAAACAGCTGGGTAGCCATGGCAGTATGAGCAATGGGAGGAGCTAGGGTTTACATAGGATTATACTCAGCATGACTGCCACTGTGGCTGCGCTGCTATTTTTAGCGTGCTAGCTCGATCTACCTGAGCTCGAAATTACACCTCCAGCCCCCAGGTAGACGTGCCCTTAGGGTCTCTGTGCCTCAGCTTCCCATCTGTAAAATGGGGATAACCATCCTGCCTTTCTCCCACTGTTTGCCTGTCTTGTCTATTTAGATTGTAAGCTCTGCAGAGCAGGGTCTGTTTCGTTCTCTGTGAATGTACAGCACCTTGCACACAGGGCCTCCAGGAGTCACTGTAACAGAAATCACCATCCTCATAAGAGGAGAAGAAGTAAAACAAACTAACTTAGGGGAACAACCCAAGAGGGGTTCTCACGGCTCATGTGCATGGCGAATTGCAGCAGTTTATCTTAAGCTGTGAATTTAAACTAGGTTAGTTAAATCAGTTTCATTAAACCAGTGCAAATTCTCATGTAGATGCTCTTACTTTGGTTTAAGAGTGGCTTACTGCAGTTTAGCTTAAGTCCATTAAAAACAGGTTTAAACTAAATGGAAATAAGCCATTCTTATATACAATTTAGAGTGTCCATACAGGGGTCTGCCCTGGTTTACCTAAACCAGTTTAATTAAACCAGTACCATTCTGTGTGTGGACAAAGCCTACAGGTATATATCTCCACAAGATAGTTGCACCACTTTACCTTAAGATATGAATTTAAACCAAGTTAGTTAAACTGGTTCAAACCTCTAAGTGGATGCTCATATTTCAGAATACACCAGGCTTGTTTCAGTTAATTAGGAATTGGTTTAAGATGAACCAAAATGAGCCACTCTTAAACCCAAATCAGAGTGTCTACATGGGGTCTGCACCGGTTCAACAGAACTGGCTTAAAAACCCACTTGAGTTAAACCAGTGCAGCTTTCTCATGCAGGGAACAAGGTTCTTGCGCTGCTAACCGGCTGTAAGTGCCTAAAAAAGGGCTCTGAAGAGCTAGCTGGGTGGGGGCCTTCCAGCGACAATACCCAAACACAGCCAGTTTCATGCAAGGGCTGCATCACAGAGTGCATGGACAATGGTGTGCATAACTGGACGTGCACTCACCATTATCTGAGCATGCAAGTGGCCAGATAGCAGCTGGCCCGCAACATTTCGCTGGTAATTATGGTTTACCAGGCAGGGCTCCTGCCACTTTGGCAGAGGGGCTGCGGAGCACTCAGAGCTGAGCCTGGGCACGTGCCAAACACGCAGGCCTGCAGAGCATGGCGCCCAGGGGAGACAGGCCCTGTTCTGTTGGCTCCCGCTGTGACCTTCCCCTCCAGCTGGAGATCCCCCCCTTCCCTTCACCCCCCCCGAAAGAGAGACTTGGCCTCCACAGCCCTCATCACTAATGACCACCCCACATTACCCCTGCCAGCTCCAGCCCCTCCCATAACGGCAAGCACCCCAATCCTGCACAGGGTTGTGAAGCCTGCCTAGTGAGCCACGCGGCATTCTCCACACAAAGCCCCTGCAATCCTAGCCCTGGCGCCGGGCTCCCTCTCTAGATGAAGTGCTGATGATTTTCCCTTTCCTCCACATCTCGCTCCCGCCCTGACCTTGGGAGCAGTCGTCAGGCAGGCAAAGGGGAGGTGCCACAATTAACCAGCAGCCCGGAGTGGGGTGAGCTCATCGGCTGGATGAATGGGCAGCCTGGCCCAGCTGGAATTCAGAGCACTGCAGACAACACTGAGCCGGACGCATTCATCTGCAGCAGGGGAGAGATGAAAGTGTTTCCTGCACTGCCTGCCTGGCTGACCACGGTACCAAAGCCCCCCCGAGCCCTCCTGTTGCTGCTTCGGTGGAAGCCAACGATTGAGATGCGGGTGGTGGGCACACGCTGAGGACACGCAGGGCTTTGCTGGCTGCGACTCTTTAATCTCCTAGGCCTGCTGTAGTCACAGGCAAGGGCTAAGCCATTGCAGCAGAGACTGCAAAGTAGAGAGAATAAGTGTCGGACAGATGCACAGAAATGAAACATAGCCGTGCCCTGTGTCTCTGGATCCCTGCTCAGGTTGGTCTGGTGCTGGGGGAGCTGCAGAAAGAAGTCCCCTGTCTTATCACAGGATAAGCATAAGCACCAGCACTGTCCTGTCAATACACCTCAGTGCTGCCCTGAGGGTGAGAAGGGGAGCTACGGTCATCAGGGGGTGGGTTTTAAATGACACAGACGCCCATCCACTAAGGGATGGAGGGAGCCACTAGCTCCTTTCACATAGAAGGCTGATTCAGACCCCTCCTGAGCTGAGCTGGAATTGAACCAGCACCCTCAAGGCAGTCAGCTCTCTAGCCCTGTTCCTGAGCCCCACGGCCAGCCAGTCTCCCACAGCCACTTCAAACTGCTCGCTTGCAATCTGTGGGAGACTTATCAATGTATGTTACAAACAGGCCAGCGTGGGGCGGGTGCAGCCGTCCAGCCAAGCGCTGGGCAAACACAGGAAAGGGAGAGAAAAGCCACAGGCGGAGAAAAGGAACAGAAAGGGCAACAGATATCAGGAGAGGAAAGTGCGGAAGGGCCGAGATAACGAGCAGAGAGGAAGGACATACTCGTACTCTCCTTTGTCAAAGGGTTACAGGGCTACGGCCGGAGCTTGACATGGCTGGCCCAGCCCCACCGCCCTCTGACAGTACTGAGCAACCCATCAGGTGGCTGGAAGGGCAGAGCAGGCAGGGAAGCAGCTTGCAGCACAGAAATCCTCCCACACGCCCTATACTTGGGTTAAACTCCCCCCTAGCCTGATACAGTTAATCATGGAGGACACTCAGAAAAACGACAACTGATACTAGCATCCCTGGGATCCCGGCAGAGGGTGCAGGGTGGGCGGAGCTTCTGGAAAATGGCCAGGCTCTCCCCCTCCTATCCACATCCACCACAGGGCCCTCTTCTCCCCACCTCTGAGTCCCTCTCAAATCACACCTCTGCCGAGGTGCATACAATGCCTCTTGTTGATTTGTATGGACAGTCCCTTCTGCCGTTTCCCATCCCTGGCCTCTGTCTGTCCGTCTGCCTTCGGTGGGGCAGGGTCTGCCCAGACTCATTGGTCTGGAAAGTACCCGGCGTATCACGGGCACTACAGCAAACAATCATGTGACGCGGGGTCAGTGTCGCTGCCAGAATAAGCATGGATCTGCAGGACGGCATTCCTAGAGGTGCAGTGCACAGCCCAGCTGCACCTTTAAACCAGCCCCTCTTCCCTGACCAGGCGGTCTGCCCCAGGCTTTGCTGAGAGGTACGAGTGCCTGCATCAATAACCTCCTTGAGACTGGGTGTGAACACACCCTTCAATTAACATAACTCTGAGTTCAGCACAAGTCCCCACAGAAAGGGTTTGGCAACACGCAGGAGTTTTGATCTGAGTGGGTGATGGGGTTTTGCGGAGTACTGTTTCGGTAAGTAAATGGCGGGGTGGGGGCGGGGTTGTCAGTATGTGCTCAGGAGATATGGCACGGGAGAGTCATGGCCAGAACTAGAAAGCCAAGCAGCAACCGGCAAGCACAGGGCAACCCTGGAGAAACCTAGAGAGGTCTGGGTCGGGGGTGTTGGCTGAACCAAGTTTGGGCCTGTGAGCTAAGAAACGGCTCCTTCTGGTTTTGATTCGGAGAAGCAGGACGTGCCTTGTAATAACAAGGCTGCATCAAAGAAACCACCTGGCTCCATTGTCAATTTCTGTTCCCAACTGGGACATTCCCAGGGGTTCGAACTTGGACTACCCACTTGGGTCACACGGCATAACACCAGCTACAGCTGCGGGGCCCTTTTCACACCTGCAGCAGAAGGCAGCAGCTCCTCGCCCTGTGCGCTGGGGCCTGATGATGCCTCTGCTGCAGTAGGGGGGATCAGCCAGGGAAACCTGAGGATCTGAACTCAGTTCTCAGCAGGTAAAAGGCCTTTCAAATGTCTTTTATCCAAATGCATCCGATGAAGTGAGCTGTAGCTCACGAAAGCTTATGCTCTAATAAATTTGTTAGTCTCTAAGGTGCCACAAGTACTCCTTTTCTTTTTGCGAATACAGACTAACACGGCTGCTACTCTGAAACCTTTTATCTAACATGTATGTCAACAAGCATTCTTCCAGGGCCTCTGAACCCAGTGGACCGACTCCCCTTCACTTCACTGGGATTTGGAATGGGTTGGCTTTTTTTTATAAAGCCGTACCTGCTTTAGGCCCTGGCTAGTTGGAGGCAGCCTCTCTCCTTAGCAGATACCATGAAGCTGCCAGAAACGGAGGCACTTGCACCAGCAGCCCCTGGGTGTCAGCAGGATGGAGGACTGGGGGAGAGCACCTTCAGTGGGGGTGTGCTCAGCTCGAAGACACTCTCCCTCGCCCTTTTGGCCTGACACAGCTGGAATTTGGAGACTTTCAGATCAGGCCGCAAAGCTTACTTGTTCTTCTAGGAGGGGAGGGCATGAGGGCAGGGTGGGGGGAGGGTCTGTGTTTGGGACATGGGATTTTCAGTGCATCAAAAGCAATTGATTAACTGTAATCAGCTTTAGCGCCTCTTACTGAAGAAATCGGGTCAGTTCCCCTTTAAGGATGAGTTTGCTCTTAACTTCTAAAACCATCTGTTTGATGGGAACTGGGCGGGAAGGGGGAAGGGTGTGTTGAAATTGTCACACACAGTGTCACTTGATATGGCACTCGGGTGACAGCGGAGAATAACACAGCAGCGAGATCGCTTGTGTGGCCATCGTGGGGAGTTGTATCAGCACTTTCTTTAGAAATCCTGTTTTTCAGGGGTTTATAACTCAACCATAACAATCTGCTCTGGCAGAAAACTTTGCATACAATTGTAGCAGCCTGGGCCAAATTCTCTTCTCTACATATTTTTGCCTTGCATGAAAGCAGCGTCTGTTGTATTTGAAAATGACCCCCTAAAATACTAACATATTTTTTAATGAACACATTTTTAATTTTTAAGAAAGGTTTGCTTTCCCATGACTCAAAAACTGGCCATTTTTTTACACTGAAACATTTTCAGGCTCTTACTCCTTAATGTAGGCTTGTGCCTTTGGGTATTTTCAGAGAGGGGGGAAAAAACCCAGAAAGCAGCTGAGCTACTGAGATTTCCATATCAGCTGCTGTACACACACATACTGCATGGAAAAAATCCTTAGGAAATTTCTGTGAAAATAAAATAAAATAAAGACCTATGCAACACAGAGCTTGCTGGACACACCATGCCAGGAGGGTCTGACAGCGCTGTTACGGTCTATTGGGCCAGTAATCCACAAACTAAAACGGATTTATTGTACATGGCAGATCGTAACAGCTCCAAAGAAACCATCACTGTCTACTGTGCTTAAAATGCACTTTTTTTTTTAAAGGGCCAAAATATGGGTTTACAAGATAAGATGCATTGGTTGTTCAGATCTGTTGAGTACATAACCCCTTGCAAAATATATATATATTCCTCCAACCCAAGTCGCATTACACTGCCAATGTCATAGTCAAAACACTTGTCGTTACCAGTGGATTACCAGGATGGTTTTCACCTCGGCTAACAAGATGGATAAGCAGTACCATTGTTTCCACTGTGATATTACCACTGAACACATGGAAAAATAAAAGGAGTGCATTAAATCCAACCCAGACCCTGCACAAATCCAGCCCAGGCTTAGTTATTTTCCAGCTGGAAAGAAAGTAGCGAAGGACAAACCTCAAAAAAACAAGTTGGGAGGTTTGTCTCGGACCAGCACCCGCAAATTGGGATTTTCACGGGTCTGCGCTACAGCCAGGATTATCATCAGGTTAGAGAATGCTAAAATAAAAACAGCCCACAGCTTTATTCCTTTCGTTTTATTTGGGGCAATTTCAATGCAGACAACGTACCCAGATAAGCATCCAAACAGCTGAGCACATGAGCAGAGCAAGGTTGAAACCATAACAATTCCAGAGCCCGTTCAAATCATTCAAACATTGGAAATCATTTGGGACCCAGGCAAAAGCTTATGTTGGAGATGATAATATCAGAGTGGGATAAAAGAGGATAAGCTAACAGGTTTAGTGGACAGCTTGTCTGAGTCAGTGGCGCTGAGGGAGGGGGATTGTGCTCCTGATTACGCCAGAGAAGAGAATCAGGCCTGGGCATAGCTGATTCTTCTCATGTACACATTAGTGTAAATCAGAAATGACTCTACTGCAATCAATGAAACATTTGCACCAACGTAAATGAGAGGAGTGCCAGCCCCCACATTTTTAATGTATTTTAAGGCTTGTGAATTTCTCTCTCCCCATTAGACCAGGTGCACAAGGTGGGGTTACGCCATCCAGCTGTGACATGAGAGATGAGCAGCTGTTACACAAATGGCACATCACAATGGGACGCACAAGCAAAGTGGAGATCGGTGCCTATGCTGAGACAGTCATTTCCTCACAGGCGAAGCTCGATCTCCTCCAGAGAGGGAAGCTCTTGTATTCTCCTATTTCACCCACAGAGTCAATCTTCAGGCAGAATTTTACCGGCATGGTCTTTTGCATTATATAGAACACATTAGTGTCACAGTTCATGAAGAATGCTGCAGCACCGCACACGGAAGAAAGGGTTGTCTAGTGGTTAGAGCAGGGGGCTGGAAGTCAGGAGTCTTGAGATATCATCCTGTTCCTATGGGGCAGTGGAGAGTTTGGCCTAGCAGTATAGTTAAAGCAGGGGACTGGATATCAGAACTCCTAGGTTCACTTCTCAGCTCTGGGCAGGGGAGGTTAGCCTAGCAAACAGAGATGAGGGGTTGTGGGTCAGCAAACCAGGCATAACCTCAGCGATTTTGACAATAAGGTAAAACGTGGCAGTTTCAGCTGAGAGCCTCCAATGAAAGGGGATATTTATCCAGGCAAAGAATTAGACACTCATAACAACTGCACTATCAGGGACCAGCTTTTCAAAACATGCGGCTTTACAATCCGCTGCCAAACATTCGCATACACGAGCTGCAAGACTTTAAAAATAATTGGAAAGAGAGATGTGTTTGTAGACTAAACTTGGAGTAACAAGGAACCAGAAGGCGGGACCATGCCTGTCATGAGTCCTTGAAAATAATGACAAGCAACAGAGAGACACAAGCCTGTCCCTTATCCTGTATTTGACGCTCACATGGAAAGATGGTTAAGTCCAGACTCCATATCTGACCTTGCCAAATGCTGTGCTTCTGATACCCTAGAGAGAAGAACAGACCATTGCAGATTCTCCCTGCACGACTGCAGCATGCTCTAAGATATATATTCAGGGTGAGTGTTGGCCTGGAAGCAAATCCAGTCTACAGCTGCAGATTTCCTAACAGGAACATCTTGGTCACTTTGGCCTGACTGACACAGCTTTAGTCAGAGAGGTGACAAAGGGTGAGGAAGGCAGAGAGAAGAAAGCACAGAGTCAGGGCTAGAAATCATGATGCCCTACGTACGACGGGTGAGCATTTCCCAGCATGTCAAAGAAAGAATAAAGAGGAGAGTTTAATTAACCCTGAAATTATATCCTTAAAAACAATAATTGAATGTCAAATAAGGGAAATCGACGTGGCAGATCAGTGCCAGTGGATATTATCGCACCAAAGAGATGCTGTCTCCTTCAGGACACAGGGACTAGTCCTACAAAATCACAGCTGGCCCTTGCCAGATAAGTCCCGAGACGTGGAATCTGAAATGAACGACCAGCTCACAAAACCAAGCCAAACAAGTGTACATGGGTCCGTATTGGGGAAGGATCAGGGTCTTACTCCTTACGTAGGAAAAATTCTACTGCGCTTTGTGTAAGGACTGAGCAGGCACTGAGTACGGTTCCACTGTAAGCAGGACTCAACCTCCTTATTTCTAGCCCACTTTTTTGAACCCCAACCCAGCTCTTCGCCCCCATTTGCTAGCCCCTCACACTTTGTTTTCCCAGCTGTGTGGAAGGGCAGAATGTTCACACCTAGATCCTGATCTAGCTAATGCCAATTTTACACCAAACTCACCCAATGGAGTTACTCCTGATTAAACCCGTGTAAGGAAGATCCAAAAGAGGACCACGCAGAAGGCAGGGGAAAGCTCTAATGCAGCCCCAATCGCTTTCCTTCAAAGCCAGTTTAAGCGGTGCAGAGAGGGAAGGTGGGGAGTGAAAGTGATTAGTGAAACTGCTCTTCTGGATGTGTGACTTTAGTGGCAGCTGAAGTGGGTTTGGTGTGGACTCAGACCAAGTTCCAGTGGGCATTTTAGCACATGAATAAACCCACTCTCTGACCTATCCCTACTGGAGGTCTCCCAGTGGTGGACAGCATGTCAGTACCAGATGGGCAAGAGAGAATCAAGGTAGGGTTGAGGTGCATTACATGTATTATTAAAGAATCATTATGAAAAGGAGCATGTAGGGCCTGATCCTGAAACCTAAAAACCATTGCTCCTCTTCTGACTTGAAACCAAAAGGGAATGCATGACGGAGAGGAGAAGGTGCCACGGGAATCTCATTTTAAAATCATTAAGCAGTGTTTGAGTTCCAGGCGTGAACTAACCGCTGCAGCGTTGACTTTCCAGGGGCAAAACTTCAGCAGAAGAATTTTAATGCATTGAAAAATCTCTTCCAAGCAGGGCTGCCAAGACCTGAATTCACCTCGCAGTTAAACAAGCACAAGGCAGCTGAAGCCAAGGAGGTTGCACTGGGGTAACAGAGAGGAGAATCTGGACCCAAGTCTTCAATTCAGAGGATTCCCCCAAATTTTCCTTCCTGTTCTGCTTTCATATGCCCAGCAGTCTCTTTGGTATGCAGCGGGAGAGAGTGAGGCTCTCTGAGTCTGATTCTCCTCTCACTCACACCCGTCTATACCAGGAGCAGCTTCATTGCAGCCAATGGACATCTTCTGGTCCAGGAGGAGAACTGGGCCCTGCTTTCTAAAGTCAGGCCGCTTCCTCTCAAACACTACTGAACAAATCCTGTTCTGAAAGCCTAGTCCCAGTAGTTGGGCCAGGCACTGGGGATCTGCACTGACGGCCCTTGAGGGGGCGGAATCTTCCTCCCCAACCCAGGAGCACAGCTGTACTGCAGACACTACACTGGCCCTTAGGGTGGAGATGCCCTTGTGTGGAGGCCACTGCTAGCAGACCCATGCAGTAGAAGACCCCCACCCTTCTAGAGTGCTGGCTGTAAGTGCTCAGGTAACCTGCCCAGGGCCAAGCTCACAGACACACACACACAAAGGGTTCCCAAGCGCTTTCCCCACTCAACACACAGGGATATGTAGTCCCCCAATCCAGTAAAGCAGAAGACCCCAAGAGTTCCCAGGACATAGGATCATGCACAGCTCCAGAAACAGCAATGCTGGTTCATGACTAGTTTGAAGTAGGCCAGCTAGGAGAGCACATATCTTGCTTTTTGGTGCGTTCAGCCAAAACAATGATTATATCATGACATTACATTTGTAATGTCTGAACTGCTCGGTAACAGCGACCCTAATATTATTACATTTAACTTCCGGGGGCGGGGCGCAATACCAAAGAAGCCCACCACAGTAGCTTCTGAAAGGGGAACCACAGAAAAAGGAGGAAGCTAGTTAAATGGAAATTAAAAGATACAAGTCACAAAAATGAAATGCTGGCAAGCTGCATGGAAACTTTTTAAAAACATAGCAGAACCTCAAATTAAATGTATACTCCAAATTAAAAAACCTTGTAAGAGGACAAAAAAAGTGCCACTGCGGCTAAACAACAAAGTAAAAGACGCGGTTAGAGGCAAAAAGGCATCCTTTAAAAACCGGAAGTCAAATCCTACATAGGACAATAGAAAGAAGCATAAACTCTGGCAAGTCAAGTGTAAAAGTATAATTAGGAAGGCCAAAAAAAGAATTTGAAGAGCAACTAGCAAAAAAATCAAAAAGTAATAGCAAAAAAAAATGTAAGTACATCAGAAGCAGAAAGCCTGCCAAACTATCAGTGGGGCCACTGGACAATCAAGATGCTAATGGAGCACTTAAAAGAGGATAAGGCCATTGCGGAGAAGCTATATGAATTTTTTGCATAGGTCTTCTCTACAAAAGATGTGAGAGAGATTCCCAAACCTGAGCCATTCTTTCTAGGTAACAAATCTGTGGAACTGTCCTAGATTGAGGTGTCTGTACAGGAGGTTTTGGAACAAATTGATAAATTAAACAGTAATAAGTCACCAGAACCAGATGGTATTCACCCAAGAGTTCTGAAGAAATCAAATGTGAAATTGCAGAACTACTAACTGTGGAATGTAACCTATCATTTAAATCAGCTTCTGTACCAAATGAATAGCTAACGTGATGTGAACTTTTACAAAAAGCTCCAAAGGCGATCCTGGCAATTACAAGCCAGTAAGTCTAGCTTCAGTACCAGGCAAATGGGCTAAAACTATAGTAAAGAACAGAATTATCAGACACATAGATGTACATGATTTGTTGGGGAAGAGTCAATTCAGTTTTTGTAAAGGGAAATCATGCCTCACCAATCTATTAGAATTCTTTGAGGGACTCAGCAAACGTGGATAAGGGGGATCCAGTGGATAGAGTGTACTTGGACTTTCACAAAGCTGTTGACACAGTCCCTCACCAAAGGCTCTTAAGCAAAGTAAGCAGCCATGGGATAAGAGGGAAGGTCCTTTCACGGATGAATAACTGGTTAAAAGACAGAAAACAAAGGGTAGGAATAAATGGCCAGTTTTCAGAATGGTGAGAGGTAAATCATGGTGTCCCAGGGGTTTGTACTGGGACCATTGCTGTTCAATATATCCATAAATGATCTGGAAAAAGGGGTAAACAGGTGGCAAAATTTGCAGATGATACAAAATTACTCAAGATAGTTAAGTCCAAAGCAATCTGCGAAGCGTTACAAAAGGATCTCCCCAAACTGGGTGACTGGGCAAAAAAATGGCAGATGAAATTCAATGATGACAAATTAAAAGAATGCACATTGAAAAACATAATCCCAACTATACACACAAATGATGGGATCTACGTAAACTGTTACCACTCAAGAAAGATCTTGGATCATTGTGGACAGTTCTCTGAAAACATCCACTCAATGTGCAGCAGCATCAAAAAGGCAAACAGAATGTTAGGAAGCGTGAGGAAAGGGATAGATAATAAGACAATAAATATCATAACACCTCTATATGAATCCATGAATACTGCATGCTGTTCTGGTCTCCCCATCTCAAAAACATATATTAGATTTGGAAAAAGTACAGAGAAGGGCAACAAAAATGATTAGGGGTTTGGAACAGCTCCCATGTGAAGAGAGATTAAAAAGACTCGGAGTGTTCAGCCTGGAAAAGAGACGACTAAGGGGGGATATGACAGAGGTCTATAAAATCATGACTGGTGTGGAAAGAGTGACTAAGGCAGTGTTGTTTTTCCCTTCACATAATACACGAACCTGAGATCACCATGTGAAATTAATAGGCAGCAGGTTTAAAATAAACATAAGGAAGTATTTCGTCACACAATGCAGAGTCAACCTGTGGAACTCGTTGCCAGGGGAAGGCCAAGACTATAACTGGGTTCAAAAAAGATAAGTTCACAGAGGATAAGTCCATCAATGGCTGTTAGCCAAGATGGTCAGGGATGCAACCCCATGCTCTGGATGTCCCTAGCCTCTGACTGCCAGAAGCTGGGAGTATATAATGGGATGGATCACTCGATGGTTGCCCTGTTCTATTCATACCCTCTGAAGCACCTGGCATTGGCTACTGTTGGAAGACTGGATATTGGGCTAGATGGTATGATCCAGTGTGTTCTTATGTATCACCTCCACCTGGTGCCATCCAAAGCACTTTAGCCAACTAGATATGCTTCACCTAGCACTGAAAAGCAGCTGACTCTGGAATGGAACACTCCAGCTGTTTAACAGCCCACAAAAACAATGCTCAACAATTTAGGACTGTATATAAAGAAGAATATTGTGTACAATTGAAGTTGCAGGTGGAATTTAGGAAGGCAGGATGGAATTACAAATACTGGAATTTGACTAGAATGGGGCTAAATGGGACCGTTAGCAGTCAGACCCTCAGTTTTCCGTCTCCTCCAAAACCTAATAATGGAGTTTTTCTCTTGGCAATGGAGCAGCTGATTACTTTAAAAAAAATTAGAATCTAGGGCACATTTCTGATCAGATAGATAGATATTTATAGTAGGTCAAAATCTAGACCAAAACGACTTGTCAGGATCTCTTTAATTCCAATGCTGCCACTGGGCCCTTCAAGAAGATGCTTCAAAGTTTTTCCTTAATTGGTTTCATTTTTACCTCATCAATGATTCATGACACTAGCAGGGCTTGAAAAAAGGGTTGTGGCAGAGCATGGTTTGGAAGCAGCTTTCCATCCCCTGCACCATATCTCTGCAGGGGCAGTGCAGCAGAGTCGAAGACAGTGCAGCAGGGGCAGAGTTAGGGAGGGTTTCAGGGCTGCTGGGGGGAACATCTGATCAGCTCACTGGAGCTTCTCGTTGAGGCCCAGATGCTATATTGACACCCATGCAGGCACAGGGGTCTCAATGCAGGATCGGGACCATGCTGAGAACAGATAGGGCCTGATCCTGGGAACATGCTGATTATCCTGGAGGGCCCCTGGAGCCAACACATGGCAAGGTCAGGCCCTGAGTTCAGTGGGGAAAGGACCTGTTGTATTCAAAGATCATCTAATGCAGCCAGGAGGCTCCTGCAGCTAGAGGGACAGGGTCAGGTAATGTAGGCCCCGAATCAAACACAACTGGCAAGATGGGGAGGGATAGCTCAGTGGTTTGAGCATTGGCCTGCTAAACCCAGGGTTGTGAGTTCAATCCTTGAGGGGGCCATTTAGGGATTTGGGGCAAAAATTGGGGATAGGAACTGCTTTGAGCAGCGGGTTGGACCAGATGTCCCTTCCAACCCTGATATTCTATGATTCTATGACATGCCTATGGCCTGGTCCACTCAGCCCGTTTAAAGGTTGGGGTCCTGTGGGCTGCTATGGCCAGGAAATGGGAGGGGAGTGAGCACAGAGCTGGCGTGCATGCCACTGCATGGGTGGCCCAGGTCTCCCGCAAACCACATATACCCCTAGGGATTCTCCAGGTTTGGGGAGGCCCCTCCGGCCATTGCCAATGCTGCAGAAAGAGCAAATCCCCCTCCCACCCCGACAGAGTGACTGGGGAGGGGAATATCGCTGTAGTTCCCTCTCTTAGCCTCTACTTTGGGTGCTACAGCAGGAGAGGGCGATCCAGCGCCAAGAGTTCTAAAAAGAAAACCACACTACGTGCCTTATCTCACATAACACTGAGTCACACTCTTGTGTCTTCATTAACTTCAGTGGGATTACACAGGTGGGACACAGAGCAGAATGCAGCATTGCATTGCCAACTCTCGCAGTTTTACTGCGAGTCTCATGATGCTTGGTGCTTTTCTTAAAGCTCCAGCTCCTGGAGCCACCGGGTTACATGCGAATCTCAGCTTTTCTTTTAAAAACAGTTTCTAGCTTTCACTGTTGCAAGGAAAAGCTCAAAAAGGTGAATTCTGAAGGTCCAATAAAAAGAACCCAACACTTATTATTTTTTAAATCTCGTGACTTTTGGGGCCTGGCTCGTGATTTCTGAATAATACCATGGATATTTTCCAACCACTGTTCTAATCCCAATATCAAAGGGTTTGTCCTTTTTAATATTAAGACAGCTTTGCTTGTGATCCAGACAGTATGACGGTGTGCTAGTCTGCATGCATGGTTCTGTGAAATGCAGCAATAGATACAAGTAGTGTAAATGGGTGAAAAGCACACTAGGTATCTCAGTGTTGTTACATAACATAGGGCAGGGACTGTTTTTAAATATCCAGGGCCTGATCCCCTGCTCGGAGGAGTGCAAATCAGGAGTGACTCCACTGAAACCAATGAGTGACACTGGGCTAATGTCAGCAGAAGGAAGTGGAAAATCAGGCTCTTCATTTGGTCCCGGCAGTGCCACCTGTCACCCAACCACAGGCAGCAACCTCTTGGCTCAGCACACAAGAGGAGCAGATCAGACAGGGCCAAGGCAGCCCCCAGGCACCAAGCAGTGCCAAGGGTTTGATGAAAGCCCTTACGTAGCTAATCAAGTACTAACGACAGATGCATGGCAGACTGGATGGATCATGGGCATGGATAAAGGGCACAAGCCTGCCAGTTCAAAACCAGGTTGGGCCAGTAGCCCTGTGGCCTGCGTGAAAGGCATCGGTGGGCTCAGCCCACTCCCTAGTGCACTAGCCATGCCCTCTCCGGAGCAGGGGGGCTGACATAGGGGAGATGGGAGGAGCTTGCAGAGCAACGGCCCTGTGCTACAGACAGAGCCAACCAGCAGAGCTGGGATCCTAGCTACACCCAGCCAGCCCAGGGACAATGTGGTTGAAATTCCTCGACAGACATCTGTCCTTGAAGAGCTGCCACCCGCATGAATCAGCCCTCTTTCAGCACGGACCAACAATGTACTGACAGCATTGACTCCAGTGGGTGTGTCAGGGTGTGAGCAGCTGTGCCTGCCCAGAGAGCACAGGAAAAGCAACCTTGGGCTGACTCTGAAGCTATCCCAATCCTGGCTTGTAGCTGACTCTGCGTCGCCAAGGCAGGAGACGATCTCTCCCCCTCTCTGTAACCAGGCTCCTCTTCCAGGCCAGCCAAAGCTGAGATTGGGGACACAGAAAGCACTGCAGATGGGCTAGCGGCAGGGTGGATACAGCCCTGCATATGAACTCGCAGCTGTTGAGATCTGCATCTGTCAGCTGGCCAGGTTCTAGGGGAAGGGGGAAGTTCCTGGTAGACAGAGAGGGGCCTGAATTCCTCCACCACCACCCCCTTACTGACACCACCTTCAGCCTCAGCTGCTGACTTATAGGACAGAACGGCAAACAGGTTAGATGGCCTGCTGAGTTTCCAAAGCTCATGAGTCTGGGAGTGGAGGCATGGATGAGGACCATACCGATCTAGGGCCTAAACTATGTATATGAACAGGGCTTCCTGAATAGCCAGTGGAAACAGTCTCCTCCCATTGGTATAGGCTGACACTGGGACACACAAGGCTAAAGGGCTCCCTGTACCCTTTCCCCACACCAGGAGCTAAAGGAACAAAGACAGAGCAGCAGGGAAGTCTCTAATGCAGGAGATCAGTCGTTGGAAAATTACAATGGCTTCCTAAGCAGCTGCTCATGCTAAGCGAAGGCCCCCACCTAGGGCCTGGCACTGCACCCCTGAACTCTGTGAGAATTGCACAACTGCCTTTGACAGGAGCAAGAGAGCTGCTACAAGCCATTCTGGCCAGGACAGAGGGAAGAATCATCTCTTTACCGACATATATTTGGCCAGGTAGAATTGAGATCCCAATGGGGTGGGGCATTTCCACCATTGGCCAAAGGGTTCACGCTGTCACAGATTTAAAACCAATAGACAGGGCCAAATCCCCAGCTGGTGTCATCAGTGTAGCTTCACTCACCTCAATGGAGTGGCCTTGATTTACACCAGCTGAGGATCCAGCCCATAATATACTACTTTCACACAACTCCTTCCATTGGGAGCAATTTCAGATTTCCTCTGCCCAGTACTGACATGCAGCCACCTCTAGGGTGAAATTTAGCAGCAGTCTAGTAGCACACAGCACCACTCGATGGCAGGCTTAGCACAGGAAGTGTGGGCTGGGGAGGTAGAATTGAATCTGATGTCCCCAGAATGGCAAGATTTTTCCCTGTGTATGGATGGCAAACTCCCATTAAAGCTTGAGAATAGGAACATGTATCAAGGAATGAGGGGATGGAATAGACACGCCAGTGTCAATCACTCTCCATAACCTGTACTTGTTATTTCCGATCTGTGTTACAGTAGCACTCATAGCCCCAAAACAGGACTGGTGCTCCATTGCACTAAATGCTCTACATGCTCACAGTGAGAGCCAGGCCCTGCCCCCAAAGACCTGGCAAGCTAAAGGAAGACAAGGTACCTCACATTTGTGGTATGAACCAACAAGCAAAGGAAGGGTGAGGGTAACAGTGATGGGAACAAGGGCCATGAATAATGTCATTAATCCCTGCTGGCCACCATTAGGGAAGCCACAGTTGAAACAAATGGCAAAGCATGGTACGTGCTTAGCCACTAATGCGAGCATTTTCCACTCTGGGTGCCTAAAGCTAGGTACCCACATTTCAATTCAGGCACTTAAGTAAGATACCTGATTTTCAGTGATGCTGTGTATCCCAAATTCCTACTACAGCCAAAGCCGGCTGCAGGAGCTGAGCCCCCGAAGCAGAAGGCTGACCCCATACACAATCTGCTCCAAAGCCACTGAGGCTGGGATTTCCAAGGAGACCTTAGTGACTTTAAGAAGGAGTTGGACACCTGACTCCCTTTGGAAATGCCAGACTCCATGTGTCCTGCCCCACATTCTCCGGAGACACTGGATGACAGGCTGAGCCGGGCGGGTGGAGCAGACGTGCTGGGCACTTGACAGAGGAGCTTCACTGGCTACAGAACTAACTGCAAGAACTAGTGATCCAGAGATCTGTGAATCTACAGATCTGGTGAGAACATGTAACCAGAGACACTAAAACCATGGTCCCTTCCTAAGGGGCCTGGGGCAGAGCTAGGGAATAGCAGGTGTTCACTATACGCTGTAATTCAAACAGGAATTCATGGGCCTATGGCCTGTACTATAAAGCTTAGATGATCACAATGGTTCCTTCTGGCCTTAGAATCTAGAACACACATTGAGTTGGGTCAGCAGTAGCCATGAATTTGATGTAATGGGAGAGTAAAAACAAAAAATCCCCTTCCTAACATGTGGAGTTTTAACAGTACCTTTCATCCGATGTCTCAGTGTTTTATCGCATTAAACTCGCAGGCCTTCTATGAAGCAGCTATTATCAGTCCCATTTTACAAATGGGGAAACTGAGGAAAGGAGCTATGAGGTGACTGGCCCAATGAATCAGAAGTAGAGCTAGGAACTGAACCAATGTTTCTTGACTTTAGCAAAGCTTTTGACACGGTCTCCCACAGCATTCTTGTCAGCAAGTTAAGGAAGTATGGGCTGGATGAATGCACTATAAGGTGGGTAGAAAGCTGGCTAGATTGTCGGGCTCAACGGGTAGTGATCAATGGCTCCATGTCTAGTTGGCAGCCGGTGTCAAGTGGAGTGCCCCAGGGGTCGGTCCTGGGGCCCGTTTTGTTCAATATCTTCATAAATGATCTGGAGGATGGTGTGGATTGCACTCTCAGCAAATTTGCGGATGATACTAAACTGGGAGGAGTGGTAGATACGCTGGAGGGGAGGGATAGGATACAGAAGGACCTAGACAAATTGGAGGATTGGGCCAAAAGAAATCTAATGAGGTTCAATAAGGATAAATGCAGGGTCCTGCACTTAGGATGGAAGAATCCAATGCACCGCTACAGACTAGGGACCGAATGGCTCGGCAGCAGTTCTGCGGAAAAGGACCTAGGAGTGACAGTGGACGAGAAGCTGGATATGAGTCAGCAGTGTGCCCTTGTTGCCAAGAAGGCCAATGGCATTTTGGGTTGTATAAGTAGGGGCATAGCGAGCAGATCGAGGGACGTGATCGTTCCCCTCTATTCGACACTGGTGAGGCCTCATCTGGAGTACTGTGTCCAGTTTTGGGCCCCACACTACAGGAAGGATGTGGATAAATTGGAAAGAGTACAACGAAGGGCAACGAAAATGATTAGGGGTCTAGAGCACATGACTTATGAGGAGAGGCTGAGGGAGCTGGGATTGTTTAGTCTGCAGAAGAGAAGAATGAGGGGGGATTTGATAGCTGCTTTCAACTACCTGAAAGGGGGTTTCAAAGAGGATGGCTCTAGACTGTTCTCAATGGTAGCAGATGACAGAACGAGGAGTAATGGTCTCAAGTTGCAATGGGGGAGGTTTAGATTGGATATTAGGAAAAACTTTTTCACTAAGAGGGTGGTGAAACACTGGAATGCGTTACCTAGGGAGGTGGTAGAATCTCCTTCCTTAGAGGTTTTTAAGGTCAGGCTTGACAAAGCCCTAGCTGGGATGATTTAACTGGGACTTGGTCCTGCTTTGAGCAGGGGGTTGGACTAGATGACCTTCTGGGGTCCCTTCCAACCCTGATATTCTATGATTCTATGATTCTATGATTCAATGAGTCCTGATTCCCAGTTCCCAGCTCTACCCGTTAGACAGCACTGCCTAGATTGGGCCATTTGGTTTATGTTGGAAAAATTCTGGCTTGGCTGAATTCTGATTGCACAGCCCAAATGCAGCAGTCAAGATATTCAAAAGTGACTTGTAATTCTGGATGCCTCCCTTTTCATGCACCCTACTTGAGATACCTTAGATGGACTTGATACGCAGAGAGCTGGTGCTGGAAATCAGCCCCCTTTTTGGGGTCCCAGGTTGGGTACCCCAAACATGAAGCACCCAAAGTCACGAGTTGCTTTTGAAAACTCTACAGTGCTCCTCAACTGAGCATGGGCAGCTGAGAAGTCTGGGGGCTGTGCTCCTGTTTGTGACCACCAACCTGCAGCAGCAATTATTATATTCAACCATACGCATCCATTGTCAATATCCAGCAAGGTCCTCTGCATAAAGGGAGCGACAGAGCCAAGACCCCAACTGAGTCAAGACCTACCACATTAGACAGTGTAGGAGTTGGTGTTACTCCTGTGGGAATTCTGCGCGTGTGCAGAATTCATGTCCCCCACAGATTTCTTTGCTTCCCTGCAGAAAAATGACTTTGACAGGAAAGCAAAGGAAAGCTGCAAGAGCAGTCACGAACCACACCCTAGCAGTGCAGGTACATCATTTCAGGCACCCTGATCAGCCAGGAGAGAGGTAAATCATCACAGGGCTGGGGACACCCCAGTCAGTGGCTTCTACCCTGAGCCAGGATCAGCTGCTAGTCCTGGCTGGGCTGGAGGCAGGAGAGGATGGGACTTCCTCTTCCCCTGCAAGGAGTGGCAGGGGCTCTGTCAGACTCACCCCCAGAAACCTCCCCCAGCTGCAGAAAGCTCAGCATCCTCCCCTGCTTCCTGCCCCCATTGCTCCTCAGCTGTGGGGGGAGGAGGGGTCACTGTTCCTCAGCTGCTCCCCCATCCGCCCAACCACTGTGCTTCCAGACCTCCCATACCCAGACACCCCCACCAAGCCTCACCCTGTACACTCAGAAACCCCCTTGCCCACCATACCCGAACCCCACTCCACTGAATCTCAACCTCTGCATGTGGAGCTCCCTGCACCCAGGCCCCTGCCTCCAGACCGCCCCTGCACCCAGACCACCCCCACTGAGCTCCCTGCACTCAAACCCCCACCCTGACAAGCCCCACCCCCTGCACCACCCTGAGCTCCCACATCCAGACTCCCACGCCACTGATCCCCAACTAGCACCAACCAGAGCCCTATCCCACCAAGTCCCATTCCCCTAGCACCTAGACTCCCCCGCTGTGACCGCCCCATACCCAGACCCCTCCACTGAGCCCCAACCACCTTCACCTGGAAGCCCCTGCAGAATCCCATTCCCCCTGCACCTGGAACCCCCCCCCCCCCGCCGAAGAGCCTCTGTGCATCCAGATCCCCCCACACCTAGACCCCCCACTGAGCTGCCTGCAGCCAGACAGTCCCACGCAGAATCCTCTCACCCCACACCTGGATAACCCCACACTGAACCCCCACATACACTTGGATCCTGCCTGGTTGAGCCTGCCTGCCCCACACTTGATACACCTGATGCAGAGGGGCAAGGCCCTAGGGTATTTCTGGGGCGGGCCCAGGCCTTGTGCTGTGTGAGGGTCAGGTACAGCCTCACTGCTAAGTCCGTGTCCCGGGATGGGGGGGGTGATCTCCCACCTTCATGCAGCCAGTGGCCTGTGCTCCCCACTGCCATGCTGGAGCCTCTGCATTTATTTATTGACAAACAAAACTTTGCGGATTTTTAAAAATTTCTTGGCACAGAATTTTTATTTTTTGGCACAGAATGCCCTCCAGAGTATTGGTGTGCATTGCAAACAGTAGAGTTTAATTTGAAGCTGCCCAGAGCTGAGTGGACGGCTATGGGGCAGGGAGCTTTCCCTCGGCAGCGACCAGTCAGATCTGTCCTGGGTTGGCGCTGACTGGCATCATGGCTGGGTGGCTGGGTCAATGTTCGGTTCCTATTGGACAGGGACAACCCTTCCAAAAACTGCCATCACCAACTGCCCTCCTTGATGGCTATCTCGGGCCAATGACTAAGTGGGCCATGGAGATGTCCTCACAAACCCCTGAGAGGATAGGTAGGCTGGCATTTTTATCCCTGTGTTAGCAATTGGGAAACTGAGGCAGAGAGGCACAGTGACGTGCCCAAAGTCACACAGTTAGTGTCCGAGATGGGAACACAGCTCGGGCACTCTTAGCTTGCACTGCTGTGCTCCCACCACAAAGCTATGCCTCTCTCATATGTTAGCTGATCCACCGCCCACTTCCATTCCCCCCATGAAGGGGGAAGAGAAAGAGCAATAACCCTATGAAGGAGCAATTCAGTTGGCCTTGCCCTATAGACCATGTTCCAGTGTGTTCCACTGATATTGCATGCTACAAACTGAAAAATGCATGGGCAAGTGTGTAACTTATTTGTACATACAGCTACCAGGACAGTGTGCACAGAGCAGGTGTTTGCTCATGCAAGTGAACACATGGTTGCATTATCAGCCTTTAGCTCCTGGAGCAATGGCAGCTCGGTGTCCATCTAACCACCATGTGCGATATTTTCAGCCTTCAGGACATACATTCCCTGTCAGGCTGTAGAGGTTGCAAGGGGAATCCGACAGAAGCGGAACAGCTCCGGTGTCCTCACTGGCGTGTTGGCAGATTGGCATGTTGGCATTTAGGTGCCAGTCAACATTATGTTTCTTTGGGTGGAGCGTAGGTGAGAAATGCACATCAGCCCATTACATGAGTGGACAAAGAAGTGGCTCTCTGCTGTGAAGAATACACTTTACAGGGTCTTGTAACTTACCCTCTCAGCTCTGTCACCTCCTTACACAGCCCCTCACAAGCACTGCCCTGCCAGGCACCACAACTCGGCAAAAAGTGCACTACACCGAGGCAGCAATGGCTGGTTTTGTTCAGAGAGATGATCTCCATGGGCCCAACATGAAAATTCTGATTATCAGATCAGCTGTACCATGAACATTACGACAAAGCCCAACCTTCACAATGAAAGGAGTTGTCAGAGCAGCATCCAGCCATCAGCTGAGACATCCGCGGTGTCACTGTCAACTCACCTTGGCAACGCTCCTTCAGCGTGAGCTTCACTGGATCCTCCTCCTCTTTCCTCCCCCCCTTCCCCTTGATGCTCTCCTTCCCCGGGGGCCTGGCCTTGTCCCCTGCTTTTCCTCTCTGTGCCTGGCCACTGGATGACCTCCCGTGCTCCCACAGTTTCATAGATTCCAAAGCCAAAAGGAAGTATTGTTATCATCCAGTCTGACCTCCCAGATAGCACAGGCCAGAGACCTGCCCCAAAATAATCCCTAGAGCAGATCTGTTAGACATACATCCAATATGGATTGAAAAATTGTCAGTGATGGAGTATCCACCACGGCCCTTGGTAAATTGTACCAATGGTTAATTACCTCCCTGTTTACAATGTACGCCTTATTTACAGTCTGAATGTGTCTAGCTTCAACTCCCAGCCATTGGATTGTGTTCGACCTTCCTCCGTTAGTCTGATGTGCCCATTATTAAATATTTCTTCCCCATGTAGGTACTTACAGACTGTGAGCAAGTCACCCTTCACCTTCTCTTTGTTAAACTAAATAGATTGTGTTCCTTGAGTCTGTCACTATAAGGCATGTTGTCTAATCTGTTAATCATTCTCGTGGCTCTTCTCTGAACCCTCTGCAATTTATCAACATCCTGCTTGAATTTTGGGCACCAGAACTGGACATGGGATTCCAGCAATTGTTGCAGCAGTGCCAACTACAGAGGTAAAATAACCTCGCTACTCCAAGTGAGCTGTAGCTCACGAAAGCTTATGCTCTAATAAATTTGTTAGTCTCTAAGGTGCCACGGGTACTCCTTTTCTTTTTGCGAATACAGACTAACACGGCTGCTACTCTGAAATACTCCCACTGGAGATCCCCAGGATCACATTAGGATCGCATCCCAGGATCGCATTAGTTCTTTTGGCCACAGCGTCGCACTGCGAGCTCATGTTCACCTGATTATCCACCCCCACGCCCAAATCTTTTTCAGAGTGCCTCTTTGCAGTGTGATATTAAAACATTGTGATTTAATTATTAACCAGTCTAAGTTATTAACCAATTAGGGTGCCTTTACTGTGTTATTAACCAATTGTGGAATACACGGTCAGTCATTTTGCTGTGAGAATAATATATATAAAAACATTAAAAAGAACCAATGAAGTCATACGACTGGCTTGTTTGGGTAATGTTGATTGCTAATTTTGCTCCTGACCCACTAAGGTCTAAGAATCACTGCCCCACATTCTTTGTTCCTAGACATTGAGCTGTATTGAAAGGCATATTGTTTGCTTGCACCCAGCTTACCAAAAACTCCCGATTCCTTTGTATCAGTGACCTGTCCTCTTCATTATCTACCAGGCCTTGTTCCACCACTATCCTGATGACTCTTAGACCTACCTCTCCACCCCTGCCTTCTCTTCTTCCACCCAAGCCCCCAGCTCTCCCTCCTGAGCTCTATACACAGTACACAGCACAGCCTGGACCCCCCACCTTTTCCCCATACCCTCTCCACCCACCCCTTCTCCCTCGCCACTGACACCTCCACCAGCTCTCATCAACCCTTAGGGTTCTGTGCCTCCCCTTCCCTATCCAGCCTCTTCTCCGTCTGCATCCTTGCTCAGATCTGCCCCTTCATCTCCATTCCTTCTGTCAAAATCCTGGCTCACACCATAGCTCTCTCCCTTGAATACCGTAGCTTTTCCCCTGCACTCAGCCCACTCTGCATACCTGTGCTTTTCTGTCACTATAATCGGACTCATTTTACTATTTACTTCCACCCTTCCCACTCCCTTTGGGGCAGCGCTCTGGGTCTGGCTGTGGGAGTCTGGCAGCTCCTTGGAACAGGGGCAGTGTCTTTTTAAAACTGCCTCCCAAACACCATGCAGAATTACAGAGCTCTGGCAATGCACTGCAGAGTTTTTCATATGCCTGCCGAAGATAGCAGACTGCCAACTGCTATCCCCGCACAGGGCAAGTGCAGCAGCACCCTGAGCCTCTGCACATCTTGCCCTGACCAGCTCTGTCTCCTTGGTCTGTTCAATTATTGGCTTCTCCACTGAGAGGGCCAAAAGGGGAGCCCACCAGTGCCACCTGCAATGGTGGCTTTGGTGAGGTGCCCACACTCATCTCAGAGAAGGTACCACTCCCCAGATGGCAACATCTCTTGCTCATCACTGACGGGGGCTGGACTAGAACTAGCAGCCCGGCAGGGCAAGGCACTAGCCCACTGAATCCTTTGAACCAGCCAGTCCTGCTCTTCAGACCTCTCCACCTATTTCCCAGAAAACTCCACATCTAACCCTTGGGCACCTCCTCCAGCCCTCATCCACCCAGCACCACTTCTAGTCTTGCCTCCTTCCCAGATCTGGTGCGGCACGTAGAAGCAGATGAACTGCAGCCACCTTTCCACGTAATAGTACGTTCCCTCTTAGCAGAGGAGTATATTTTCTCAAAGGAGTGTAGCATTAGCCCTTCAGAAACAGAAGACTGGTCTCCGCTCCAACAAGGGGACCGATACTGCTGACCCTTCATGCTGGGTGCAGTGCTTACTGCTCAGCATGGTCCCGTTAGCGCCAGCGGGCAGAGAGTGTTGCAGGCTCTGGCCCCACACTGGAGACACCACACGGGAATACAAGCACATGAGAGAAGGAGGAGGAGGGTTACCCCAGTGAGCCATCCTGAGATCCCCTCTATTGTCACAGCCACATCTTTGCGGTGGCACAGACTTACATTGGCCATTATTTTTCTCAATGAATAATTCAGTTTTCTTTTCAAAAAGACTGAGCAACGTCCTACTCCAGACACAGAAAACGCTTCTCCTCCCCTGCTTGGGTACAGACACTACTACTAATACAGGGCACCAGGGTTTTCCCCAGAGTGTAGACTGGCCCCTCCACACACTTCCATGTTCTTCCTGTCTCAGATCCCGCCCCCACGCCTTGATTTAGCCAGAACGGCCAAACCACTCCAGAGGTATTTTCCAGATGTCCCCCATTCTGGGAGAATCCAGGAACGCCCTCCTCGCTCTTCCCAGCAGCTCCCTAAAGGGACAGTGCAGACCCCACTGTGCTTTGCTCCCATTCTGTGCATACCAGTCCCTGAGATGACTAGTCCCAATCGGATCCAGTCTCAAATCTCCTATTGATTTCCACATACATGCTGCCTAGGATGGCGCTCAGGCCTGGGCTGCACAGCTTCCGGATTGTATTGCATGCACTAGCTGGGGGGTGTGGGCGGGGTGGGTAGCTGGTGCATCTGGAGGGCTGCCCTGTGTTCCTTAGCCATGTGTTGACGGGGGGAGTTCTAGAGTGCAAACATTCAGGATCTGCTGAGCACCCGCCCCTCTCTGCATCTCTTCTCACTCCCGCTGGTGGGAACCAGGAGCAGTTCCACTGACTCCACTGGGGTCTTCCCGGCCTCTCCACACCTTCAAAACCAGTGGTTTTCAAACTTTTTTTCTGGCATCCCAGTTGAAGAAAATTGTTGATGGCCGTGACCCAACAGAGCTGGGGATGAGGAGGGTTTGGGGTGTGGGAGGGGCTCAGGGCTGGGACAGATGGTTGAGGTGCGGGGGTGAGGGCTGCAGGGTGGGGCTGGGGATGAGGGGTTTGGGATGCAGGAGGGGGCTCTGGGTTTGGGAGAAGATGGCATTATTGACAAACTGTAACTGTATAGATCATTGTTGCAAACACTGTTATATATTTGCAGCAAATATTGTACAGAGTTTGTTGTGTGACGTGTCTATAAAAAAAGTTATGATTTACGGTTATGGTTATGCTATCTGTACGTGTGTATCATTTCTGTATGTGAAGTTATGAATATTGGCTATGTACTTGTATCTCAATGTGTTTTAATTCTAAGTAGCCCCAGTGAAGCATTTGGTCAGCTTCTTGAGAAAGGACTATTCTCAGTAAGTGCCCAATTAAGAAACATTTAACTGACCATGAACTTTGGGAGACACCAACCCACATCTAAGCTTCTCTGGGAACATTCAAACTAATATGTAAACAGTGGCGTTGACCTGTAAAGAACTGAGTCATGCATGGACATGTGACTTGCCCATGTGACTCCAAACTCCATCTTGCTGCTGTGATTTTCCACAGTAAGAACAAAGGTGTGTCCTTCCATAGGGCAGAGGATATAAAAGGCCCTGGAAAGCCCTGGTTTTCAATCCTGCTTCTGACCTCTGGAAGGACTTTGCTACAAACTGAAGCTCTGAACAAAGGATTGAATGACCCATCCCAGCTGTGGATGTATTCCAGAGACTTGATTTGAACCTGCAGTTTATTCCATCACTGCTATAAGCCTAAACCAAGAACTTTGCCATTACTGTATGTAATTGATTCCATTTAACCAATTTTAGCTTTCATCTATATTTCTTTCTTTTGATGAATAAACCTTTAGACTTTAGATTCTAAAGGATTGGCAACAGCATGATTTGTGGGTAAGATCCGACTTGTATATTGACCTGGGTCTGGGGCTTGGTTCTTTGGGATCAGGAGAACCTTTTTTCTTTTACTGGGGTATTGGGTTTCATAACCAGTCATCCCCATAATGGGTGGCACTGGTGGTGATACTAGGAAACTGGAGTGTCTAAGGAAATTGCTTGTAAGGCTTATGGTTAGCCAGTGGGGTGAGACCGAAGTCCTCTCTGTTTGGCTGGTTTGGTTTACCTTAATAGTAAAGAAACTCCAGCTTTGGGCTGTAACTGCCCTGCTCTGAGCAATTTGTCCTGAATTAATACTCTCAGTTGTGTCCCACCAGAGGCAGCATCATTACAGGGGGCTCAAGGCTGGGGTAGGGGGTTGGGGTGTGGGAGGAGGTCAGGGCTCTGGGCTGGGGGTGAAGGCTCTGGGGATGAGGAGTTTGGGGGCAAGAAGGGGCTCTGGGTTTGGGAGGAGGTGCTCAGGGCTGGGGATTGGGGCGCAGGCTTACCTCGGGCAGCTCCCAGTCAGTGGCGCAGCGGGGGAACAAAGGCAGGCTTCCTTCCTGTCCTGGCACCTGTGGCCTGGAAACAGCCAGCAGCAGGTCTGGCTCCTAGGCAGAGGCATGCAAGCGGCTCTGTGCGACTCTCGCCCACAGGCACGGCCACACCTCCAGCTCCCATTGGCCAATGCGGAGCCAGTGCTCGGGGCCAGGGCAGCACGCAGAGCACCGTGGCCCCCCCAGCCTAGGAGCTGGACCTGCTGGTGGCCACTTCCAGGGCACAGGGCAGTGTCAGAACAGGTAGATACTAGCCTGCCTTAGCTGGGCAGCACTGCTGATGGGACTTTTAATGGCCTGGTTAGAGGACTGGGCCAAAAGAAATCTGATGAGGTTCAACAAGGACAAGTGCAGAGTCCTGCACTTAGGACGGAAGAATCGCATGCACTGCTACAGACTAGGGACCAAGTGGCTAGGCAGCAGTTCTGCAGAAAAGGACCTAGGGGTTACGGTGAATGAGAAGCTGGATATGAGTCCACAGTGTGCCTTTGTTGCCAAGAAGGCCAATGGCATTTTGGGCTGTATAAGTAGGAGCATTGCCAGCAGATCGAGGGATGTGATCATTCCCCTCTATTCGGCATTGGTGAGGCCTCATCTGGAGTACTGTGTACAGTTTTGGGCCCCACGCTACAAGAAGGATGTGGAAAAATTGGAAAGAATCCAGCGGAGGGCAACAAAAATTATTAGGGGGCTGGAACACATGATTTATGAGGAGAGGCTGAGGGAACTGGGATTATTTAGTCTGCAGAAGAGAAGAATGAGGGGGGGATTTGATAACTGCTTTCAACTATCTGAAAGGGGGTTCCAAAGAGGATGGATCTAGACTGTTCTCAGTGGTAGCAGATGACAGAACGAGGAATAATGGTCTCAAGTTGCAGTGGGGGAGGTTTAGGTTGGACATTACAAAAAACTTTTTCACTAGGAGGGTGGTGAAGCACTAGAATGGGTTACCTAGGGAGGTGGTAGAATCTCCTTCCTTAGAGGTTTTTAAAGTCAGGCTTGACGTAGCCCTGGCTGGGATGATTTAGTTGGGGATTAGGTCCTGCTTTGAGCAGGGGGTTGGCGTAGATGACGTCCTGAGGTCTCTTCCAACCCTGATAGTCTATGATTTTATGACCCAGTGCCTTATATTCTGCGACCCAGATCTGCGTCACGACCCACAGTTTGAAAACCACTGGTCTAAACTGCAGCCCAAACTCCGTTTCTTCCATGCTGCCGACATCCCCAGGAGCTTCTGACCAACTGCACACACCAGTATTTAATATCACCCCCTTCTCACGCTTCTCATCTCCTCTTCCCCACTGATTTCTGCATCTTAGCAGCCCAGATCCCCAGCTGATGTAAATGGGCTGTACCGATTTCCACCAACAGATGGTCTGGCCCTCAGGCTGTAACCCTTCCATGAGTTCTGAGACAGCTGCATGAACCCGCCACATTTTTACACTGCGTTGCAGTGTAAAAACAGAAAGGCCTGATCTGAATTCCCCTTATACCACATGACTCCATGGAGGGAGTTATTCTTGAACCACACCGGAACAGGAGAGGAGTCGGATCTAAAGAATTATAGGATCAGGAAAAGAGCATCTGGACTAGTGCAGCAACCCTTTTAACGGCTATTGTAATGCCATGTTACTGCTTCCCCAAGTTAAAACGTCCTGTGTTTCTCAACTGTGATAGCTCCGAACACCTTGGAAAGCCAAGGGAGTGAATCCAGTGGGCATGAGAGGAAGATCAGGCCCCTCTGCCTCAAAATGCTGCACTAGTGATGCTGGGGCAATGCCGAATTTTCCATAGAGGCCTCTATCTCCTGGACTCAGTCAGTTTCTCACTTTTCCCAGCAGCTCCCGCTGTCTGGTTACAACCTCTCAATAACAAATGGGAGCTAAGATGTTTTCATCTTGGTAATGCACTGAGGAGAACTTGCTCATTTCGTTTCAATGTACACCGCTGTACCAGCATCGCAGACACACACGCAGACACGGTGGGCACCAGCGTAAGCCCAGGGGCAGGGATCTAGCCGGAGAGGAGAAGAGGTTTTATCTGATGAATATTCAATACGCAGCTGAAATTTCAAGTCCCCAGCTAATCCTTAAAGATCTCTGCTCCATGGGGAATCGTGGGCTAGGTTTGCGGGATAGAGGATCAGAGGAGCTCAAAATGGAAAAGAACGTATATTACAGATGATGGAGTCTGTCCTCCTGCAAGGGCAGCAGAAGGGCTCAAAGAGAGGCTGAATTTGCTTCTGCGTTCCCAAACGTTCACATTTATTCCAAGTGTTTTCCAGCATTCTCTGTTGAGTTAAATGTCCTTTCAGGTTAGCCACTGAGGCCCTGGACTTTCGGCGGAGTGTCAGTTATTTGGAGGATTAAGCTAGTCGCAATTACTAAGACTTCGACGCTAGTGCAGGTGAAGAGACGACAGCAGAACAGCTTCCATTTTAAAAATCCGCAGCCTGTTTGCTTTGTGCACTTGACAGCACTTTGCCCCCCCCACCCCACCCCGGCCGCACTCTTCCCCCAGTACAGTCGTGTAATCAGCCAGCTTTCTTTGTTGCTTGTGTGGGTCTTTTTCACAGCAAGAGGGGAGAGAAAAAAACCTCTTTTGAAATAGGAAAATGGGATCACACGGCTTGGCAGGGGGAGTCTGGGCAGGACTAGCATATGCTGGCACTGACTAAATTTCATGTGGAGGATGTCCCTTGAAGGTGAAAAATTTCACAGTTCAACTCTGCTCCTGCTGAAGACAATGGGAGACTTTCCATTAGCTTCAACCAGAGTAGGACTGGACCAGTACCACAGAGCCAAAGAAGTTCTGTGTCTGTATAACACCTAGATCTTGGGGTCCTGGTCCGTAACTGGGGCTCCCAGCTGCTAACACAAATTATAAATAAGAAGAATTTGCTTCTCCACAGAGTCTTTCAGGGTCTAGATTCTTTGAGGCACTCGGGAGATATTTTAAACTTGAATTAATTAGTCACATTCTGGTGTGGTAACGAAGGGATGTTGAGGAATTACTTAGCTCAACCCACAATAGAAATGCTGTCATCTCTGGGGTGGAACATGGCAGCTGTTCAACTGCTAACAGCAAAACTATGCCACAGATTAGGAAAAAAGGTGTAGGATCCCAAATCCAACTGAAACCGCAAGGGGAATTTAGACAAGCACCATGGAGTGCTCTGACTTGGAATCTGGCCCGGAAAACAGAGTTAATGCCTCTCCACTTAGAACAAGGGCCAGGGGGTTTTTTAGGACCACAAGCAGTCAGGGTCTCAGCTGCAGGTCCTGTCAGAAACATGGCACGCCCAGCAATGCAGCCTCCATGCCAGAGTGACTAGCTGGGGGGATGATTTGGTGTTGACTCAAGAGGGGGCTCAGTGCTGACTCGGCAAGAACTGCACCACCCATTGAATCAGCGCCACCAGCACCTGCGGTGCCTGGGTCTCCCATCTGAGCACTGACCCTGCCCTCCCTTGCAAGGCCGGGGCCACAGCCCCCAGTGCGCCAGCTGGAGCCCCTCCCGGACAGCTCCCCCCTGCCATGCATCAGAACTCCCTGAAAGCAGCAGCCTGGCATCGAATGGACCACTGTGATTCAGGTCTGATCTAGTTACCTCTTCCTGCTCTCTCGCTCGCTCTCTCTCTCTCTCTCTGGATTCAGGGCAGCCTCAGAGCACTGAGATAGGCACTGATGCGCTCCACGCCTCCCCAGGGGCATCGCAGCAGCCCTAGCATGGCCCCCGGGGAGGCCACGAACAGACGTAGCCATTGCCTGGTGCACAGGGGCCTGCTGGCACAGAATCCATCTCATGCATTGCTTTACCTCTGTCCCTGACCCTCAGCCCACTTACCTCTGTCTCTCTGTCCCTCCCCTCCCCCCAATCCCCACAATACAGCGAATTCATCCCGATTTAATCTTCACAGTGCATCAGCGTGAAAAACTTTGCTGTTTTGTCTTAATCTTTACCTGAGGTCATATTTACTAAGCCTTTCCCTAATCTCCCAACACCTTCACAAATAAAAGGCCCCATTCTGCCTAAGTCTGGGAGAAAGACTGAGCCCTGAACTCCCACGGATGGTAGGGGGAGGTGAAGAGGCTCCGCACCCCGCAGTATCGGCCCTGAAAAGTTCAACCAGGGAATAAAAATAAATCCCAGAACACATCAAACCAATGTGAAGATGCAGAGGTGTCAGTGCCACTGGCTTAGTTTTCAAGGTGAAACCGTTTCTCCCCATCAAGATGGTTAATAAGTATTTATTAAAGAATCTGATTTAAGGGAACAAAGATCTAAACACTACAAGATGGGACCTGGAGAAACACGTGGGGATCTGGAGATGTGAAACTGAGGGAGGAAGAATGAACAAACAGCACATATTTCCCTTCCCAAATCCCAGCAATTAATTTTAGCTTACGAGCTTCCAGTGTTTAACGGAAGGGGACAATAAATAATCTGCTTCTTAAAAGGTACTTGGGAAAATAACGAGGCTGCATTATTGCTGCTCCTCTTAGATCATGGAAAATACAAAGGCCTATTAGATCCTGCAGCCACTCCGTCCCAACGCATGCCATGCACAACGGCAAGGCAGGGCAGCTCCCTAGGCTGCGTTCGCTAATGCAACAGCCATGGACTGCACCTGCTGTAGCTCTCTTTGGGAGATCATTCCACAGTCCAAGAGGCCTGCGTGTTCAGAAAAGTTCTCTGATATCCAGCCAAAGTGTTTCCTTGCTCTATTTCATCCCATCACTCCTTGTTCTAACCCCTTGGCAATCAGTCCCCCGCTCCAACGATGCTTTAATCATTTATCCAGGGCACAACAGCATCAGCAGGATAGGCGGGGGGAGCACCCAGCTGAACACCCAACAGCCACTCAGAACACCCAACAGCCCTCACCACAGAGGGTGCAGAGCCCAGTTCAAACCCCTTCTCTCCCTTCAGTGGAATCTGCTGAGAGACTCGAACCAGAGGTCTCCCACTTCCTAGGGTGCATCCTACCACGGGGGTGGACAACAGGAGGGCGTGCCTGCCCCTCCCTCCCCCCACCCCAGATATTTGGTGTGAATTCACCTCAGGGGCCCGATCCAGTCGGTGGCCTCTGAGCACACCGCCGGGATCGGGCCCCGCACACGCCTTAGGCAGCTGGCACTAGGGTGACCACCTTTTCAAAAGGCAAAAGCTGGCACTGCCCCCCCCTTTACCCCAAGGCCCCACCCCTTGTCAAGCCAGAAGTCAGAGCCAGGCCATGGTAAGAGCAGCCCAGGGAGCCCAGGCTGCTGATGGGGTGCTCAAGAGCAGCCCCCGGCCCATATACCTGCCCCAGAGCAAGCTGCCCAAGGCAGGGGGAGGGTCTGGAACATTTGTATACACCTCTCCCGCCCCTATTCTAGGGTCTGTGCACTCCCCTTCTTTTACGCCCCCCCCCAACCCTAGGGTTCACACGCTCCCCTCTCCACGCCCCACACTCCCTGTCCTAGAATCTATGCATACACCTCCCCCTGCCCATCATCCTATGATCTTTGTATGTACTGGTCTCTCTCCTATAGCGATATCCCCCCAGTCCTCTCGCTGGCATGCAGTTGGTGCACACCACTAACTCCCATCATTAAAAGGAATGTCACAGAGAAGGGAGTGTTTAGAACTGGGACGCTGGAGCTCTATTCCCAGTGCAGCCACTGACTCACTGTGATGCCCCTGGGCAAACAACTTTCTGTGCCTCAGTTTCCCCATCTGTAAAATGACACTACTTCCCTATCACACAGGGCAAGGAACTCTCAACGGGGCTAGAGAAGTGTTAATCCCATGGGACAAGGTGCTGGTGATACCTCATCTGGAATCCTGTGTGCAATGCTGGGCACCCATGGTTGGGCAAGGTGAATTCACACAGGAGCAGGTGCAGAGAAGAGCAACTGGGATGATCGGGGGAATGGAGTCCCTCTCTTACAAGACAAGACTGGAAGAGCTTAGCTGGTTTAGTCTCACAAAAAGAAGGCTGAGAGGACCTGATTGCTCTATAAAATGCATGAGGGAGTAAAAACCAGTGAGGGAGAAGAGCTATGGAAGCTAAAGGAAAATGGTGGCACAAGAACAAATCGGTATAAACTGGCCCTGACCAAATTCAGGCTGGAAATGAGAAGAAGGTTTCTAACCATCAGAGGGGTGAGGTTCTGGAATTATGGAGACAAACAACTTAATTGTTTTTTATCAGAGGGGTAGCCATGTTAGTCTGGATCTGTAAAAGCGGCAAAGAGTCCTGTGGCACCTTATAGACTAACAGACGTATTGGAGCATAAGCTTTCATGGGTGAATACCCACTTTGTCGGATGCATGTAGTGGAAATTTCCAGAGGCAGGTATAAATATGCAAGCAAGAATCAGGCTAGGGATAACGAGGTTAGTTCAATCAGGGAAGATGAGGCCCTCTTCTAGCAGTAGAGGTATGAACACCAAGGGAGGAGAAACTACTTTTGTAGTTGGCTAGCCATTCACAGTCTTTGTTTAATCCTGAGCTGATGGTGTCAAATTTGCAAATTTGTCTTTAAGAGAGAGCTGGACAAATGTATGAGTGGGATTGTATGACAGGGCTGCTGGTGAGGGTGGGGGACAGTGTTTGGCAGCCCTGGGGCTCACGTCTGGTTTATGTCTGATGTTCCTAAAGCTCATGCTTCAGGGCATCAGCCAGCCACCTGCAGGGGTCAGGAAGGGATGTTCCCCCCGACCCCACCATGGTGGGGGTTTTTGGTCTCCTTCCTCTGAGGCAACAGAGCTGAAGATGAGACATTAGGTAGGGTAGGCCAGGGCTCTGAGCAGTCTCTCTCTCAGCTGCTTGGATCTTGCTCCCAGCCTCTGGATCTAACTGAGCGCTGTATGTGGGGTAAGGTAGGAATTTTCCCCCAGCTCAGACTGGCAGTGAGCTTGGGGGTTTTCACCTTCCTCTGTGGCGTGGGGATTTGCGGTGGTTTGGGGTTCATCAGTCCAGCTCACTGCTCCCTTATGCCATAGGGAGATGAGCTGGGGGAATTACCCCATCCCCTCCATGCCAGCCAGCCCAGCTGGGAGATCAAACTGCACCTCGAGATGTCTGTACAGACAGCCACACGCCCGCAAGCCTTGGCCTAGCCCTTGGCATTCTGCTCTCCCCAGTGCACCTCCCAGCCCTCCAGCCTGTTGCACAGAGCTGCAACGACTTTCTTTTTTTTCTTTTTTAACTGTGCAAACTAAATCATTCTGTCAGCAGCCCTGCGAGGATCCGAGCAGACTCACCGGGCGAGACAGCGCGCGCTTGGACAGACCCGCTGGCCACCACGGCAGGCAGAAATTTGCATGCTGTCCTGATTCATTAAGGCGCTAACACCACACGCCTCACTGCTGCAGCGCTCCCCCAGCCAAACAAAATGGTGGCAGCGGGCGGCAATCCTAGCAGCTAGCGCGCACTGCTCCCTCTCCGAAAGCAATCAGATACCACTCCCCCACCCCCAGCCTCCCACCACCCCGCCACGCGGGAGGGGAACAAGGAAACCAGCAACCACATTTGGGGGTGACAGCAGAGAAATGAGCGTGGATTTCCCCTACACTGCTGCTGCGGCCACTGGTAAGCGGAGGGAACGGACTGGCTGAGGGGAGGGAGCCATGCAGATAGGGGAGCACTCTATTTTATTGACTGCTGGAGCGGAGGCCAAGGTAAATGGGGGGGCACGGATACGCAGCCAATGCCCCGGGTGCCTGGAGCTGGCACACCAGCCTTTTAAAACCCGTGCCAGATGGGAGTCTTTTTTCCCCCTGCTTTAAATAGCCTCTGAAGCTAAGCCAGGAACAGTTTGTTCGACAAACTCCAGGTCCCCTGCTGCCCACCTCCAGCTCGGTGCTTGGGGCGTGGCGCAGAGCTGGCCATTAGCACCAGGATGGGCGGAAGAGGTTTTGGAGAAGAGCTCTGATTCCATGTGGATCCCGCAAATGATGCCAGTTCAGGGGAACACGCAGATAAATCTAGCTGGTTAGCAACTAGTCCTCTCACCCCACAATATCTGAGCATCAAGGGATGGGGCAGGGGGATCCTCACAATGATTAGCAATAGGAAGCACCAAGTGTTGAGAAAGAGACTTAAAGGGACACATATAAGAAGGGCCACACTTCCCCTGAGTATGCCCCGGAATTTACCTGCCTTCAATGGGCAGCAAATCTCCCTGGGGAGCCAGGCCTGCCAAATACAAAGGCCTTGCCCGCTTGAGCCGAGGGAGAACTCCCTTAGCGAACACTCCTAGAAGGTCCAGATCCTCTCTGTGGGCCAACCACAAGGAGGCAACATTGCTCACCTTCATACTCAGGCTTCTTGGTACTGGGAACGGACCCAGGGTGATCCTCAGCTGGTACCCGGCGCTGCTGTGCCAGTGGCTCTGATGGAGCCCCAGCGACTGGCCCAATGCCTCTGTAATTCAGCTGTCCCCCTGCCCACGTGGGACCCTTATCCCTGCGATGACACTGCTCTGCCCAAGTTGTAGAGATGAGAGCCCTGATCCTGATCTCAACTCTGGCAGTGTGAATCCGGAAGGGTAGAGCTCAAGCCAACGGTGTTCGGCCAATGGACACCACAGTAACTGACAGCAGCGGTGGCCCTGCATCCCTTGGTTTTGGATCCAGGATCAGCGTGACAAGCATATAACCAGTGGTGAGCTGGAGGCGGTTCGCACCAGTTCACGCAAACCGGTTGTTAAATTTAGAAGCCAGTTTAGAACCGGTTGTTAAAGGATTGGGCAAACTCCGGCCCGTGGGCCACATCTGGCCCACAGGAGCGTCCTGTCTGGCCCACCTGAGCTCCCAGCTGGGGAGGCTCACCTTGAGAATCCCTTTTTACTCACCCGGCAGCGCTCCGGGTCTTCAGCGGCACTTCCCTCAGTGCCGCCGAAGACCCGGAGCGAGTGAAGGAACTGGTTCTTCAAACTTTGGCAGCTCATCACTGCATATAACTGTACTGATCCCTTGCTGAGTTGAACACCTCTCTCAGGGCCTGATCCTGCCCCCTGATAAGTCAAAGAGAGCAGTGCCACTCACTCCCCCTGGAGCAAGACTGGAGGCCAAATGCCCCCTTTTCTACCAAGAACTAACCTCACTTTCCTTAACTCTTTCCTTACCCCTCTGTTCCACTGTAGCTGGTGTCATTCCTGGTACCCTCCCCAGGGTAGCACCCTCCCCATGGCAGCAATCCCCTGCCTGTGGCATGCTACCCAACTGGCACGGTGTTCTTGCTAGGTATCTAACAAGGGTCTGATGAGACAGCAGTGTCTCTCTTATTTTGCATGCTACACTTTTCCTCTAACAAATCAGTCTCCTGCCTGGTTTTCCTGCTGCTGTCTCCGTAATATTCCCCACACATGCACACAATAACTCCCAAATCTTTCCCCTGATCAGCACCAGGAAGAATCCCATAGATGAGTGATAATTTAATTAGCAGTTTCATAAAAGGGTGAAGGCATCTAACAAATCGGAATGAAGTTTTCAAAGCCGCGACAAAGTGCACTGATGAGGAAAGCTGTGGGCATCAGAAAAGCTTTTTGATAGTGCACCGCACAAAGGACTAATCTACAAGGTCAGTAAGTACGGTATAGAGGGTGAGCTACTTGAGTGGATAAAGCGCTAACCTGGAAATCAAAGACCTAGTTTCCTTGTGAGCACTAATTGTTTGGGAAGGAGGGAAGTGAGTATTGGAGCATCGCAACGATCAGCATCAGGACCATTTTTTTGCGCTCATTTTGTCAAGGAGCTGGAGGAAGTACAGTGCAGCGAGGGGGTGATGCTAGTGGAGGACACAGAATCAGGGCAGGCAGTCATGTCCAAGGAGGCCAGAGAGGAGCCCAGGCGAGCAGACAAGTTGATTCTGCAATTGACCACGGAGCAATGAAAGGCAACACGCCTGGGACAGAAGGGAAGGGAGAAGGATAGACTTGCGGGGGGGGTCAGACCCAGCAGGACAGAGCAGCAGAAGGAAAAAGGAAAAAGGAAAGCCAGAGCCCTCAGCATAGGACAGATCTCCTCCCTAGAGAGTCTGGGACAGTGGGCATGTGAAGGGTGGGTTCTTCCTATGCTGTTAGGGGCTGAACACCCCCTGCCCCCCCCCCCCCGGCATGTGCTATGTCACCTGATCCAGAGAGCCAGGAGGCTCCTGTGTTTAAAAGACTAGCCAGGAGATCTAGTTCAATGCCCAGCTCTGCTCCAGCCTCCCTATGTGACACGGGCAAGTCATGTATCTCCATGCCTCAGTTTCCCCTCTGAATTTGGTCTGTCTTGATCATACGCTCTTTGGGTCCAGGATTGTTTCTTGCTGGACACTTAAAGCCCAAAACCAGGGAACCTCATCTGCAGTAAGGTCTCTGACTTGTCCTCTGATCCCCACGTCACAAGAGATTTACACTTTCATACTGGGGATGCACAGAAAACCCACAGATTGGCTGCAATATACTAAATGCCTAGGATAAAGGCAGCACTTCTAAAGAGTACGAAGCCATGGCACCTCTCAGGGACGGCTCCCTGGTGCCCTAGATAAAGACACATACGGTGGGGGGGATGGAAGTGTGGGCCACAGACCCCCACTGGGGGAGATGGGGCAGATCAGGAGTGCGCTGAAGCAGCACAGTGCCTCTGGAGACCACAAGGGGGGGCCATCACTGTGCTAGGTCAGAAGGGGAAGTGGTGTTCCAGCCCCTTCGTGCCCCCCAGCTATAGAGTCTAACCCAGTGGTGGGCAACCTGTGGCCCATCCGGGCAAGCTGCTGGCGGGCCGCCAGCCTGTTTGTTTATATTTGCACGGCCATCCACAGCTCCCAGTGGTCACGGTTCACTGTTCACAGCCAATGGGAGCTGTGGGAAGTGGCACAGGCCTGGCCACCATTTCCCACAGCTCCCATTGGCCAGAAACAGTGGACCGCGGCCACCGGGAGCTGCAGGTGGCCATGCATATGGAAACAAATAGTCTGGTTGTCCACCAGTGGCTTGCCCTGATGGGCCATGTGTGGCCCACAGGCCGCAGGTTGCCCACCACTGGTCTAGCCCCAGCAGTGGCATGGCAGGAGGGTCGCAAGGTGCTGGGGGAGAAGCTCTCTGCATCAGCACTGTCCCTGGTGCATGCAGGGCCGTCCTTACCCATACGCAAAGCACACAGCTGCGTAAGGCACCAGGAAATTTGGGGCACCAAATTTCCTGGTGCCCTGCGCAGCTGTGTGCTGCTCCAGCCCCTGCTCCGGTTCTTCACCAGGCCCCTGCCCCTGCTCTGCCCCGCCCCCACCGGCTTCTTCCCCTGGGCCCCCACCCCTTCCCTGCCCCCAGCACTTACCAGCGGCGTGGCTGAGGCCAGATCACTGCACTCCCCCAGCCTCACCCCTGTTCCGCCCCAGACCCGTCCCCAGTCCCCTGAGCTCTGCAGCCGCGGGGCTGGGCCTGCACTCACCGGCAACGGAAGCGCAGCGACCCGGCCCCAGCCACGCCGCCGGTGAGTGCTGGGGGTGGTTCCCCCTACCCCCCAAGCCAGCCCCGTCCCCCCTGTGGAGGCCTGGGGCCAGCCCCCCCGCTCCCTCTCCCCCCGTAGAGGCCTCCCCGCGAGGGGACTGCATAGGGCCCCAGAATTGCTAGGGACGGTCCTGGGTGCATGGGCCGAAACCCCTGTGCAGAACGTGGCCTTCAAGCGACAAAGTACACCGGACCCTCACTAGAATGCAGGATTTGGGATCCATGTGTGGTACCGCATTATAGCGGGGACTGCGTTAAAATGAAATGCAATTAAAATAATTAAATTTGGGATCCATGGCCACGACCGCGTTATATGCAAACTCGCGCAATATAGATGCGCATTCTAGTGAGGGTCCGGTGTACCACACTCAATAAAGAGTAGATAGCTGCATCTAACACACATGTATGTCACATAGAAAACGGGCCTGATTGTTAAAGACAAAGCACACACTGCGTGTGATTTGCATGTGCATTTACTGCAATCAGACACATAAATAACCAGAGCACAATGATTTGTGCGTGCTATTCCTGATTTATATGCACAATCACTAAAACTGCACGTGCAATTTCAAATGCAATGTGATATGATTCTATATTGTGGCATACACACACAGCAGGGAGTATAAATAGACTTATTGAATAATGATCCCAGGAAATCCTTCTTGTGCTTTGCAAAGAGCCAGACAATGAACCCATATTTGGAATGCTTTGAATACTTTCTGGTCATCAGATTAGTGAGATGAAGAAGGTAAAGCAGAGGGCAATCACAACAATGCCACCCAGAGGCAGCAATCTTCAGTCATTCATAGAGGTTAGAGCAACTAGGTTAAAAGTCTCCAGAAACAAAGAACAAAAGGCTTGACTAGAGGAAGAGCCATGTAGAGATGGACCCAAATTCAAGTGCCAGCCAGACAACAGCTTGGGGCACAGTGGAGATAGCATGCAGGTGGGCACACACCTTGGAGCTCTCTACTGACCCCATCCAGATCAGGAGCGCTGCTGGCAGGCTGCAGAAGGAGCTGTTCCTGCCTCACTCTGTGCAGAGCTCCAGAGAGATGAGGAAGGAAAATATAGTCCCCAAGGGCTGGCCTGTTCTCCCATGGGAGCGGCCATACATCAAGGAGGAGACAACACAGACAGTACGAATTTGCTTCCTGCTGCCTTGAACTGTCCATTTCCTACACACAACATATGCGACCGTGTCACCCATGCTGAGTGTGTATTACACATCCCGCTGCTAACCAGGGGTTACAAATGCACGGACTGTACATGCTGGACCAGATCCTCATCTAGGGTTGCCAAGTTGGTAATATTTAAAAAACGGACACTCCAGCAGAAGAGTCAGAACCTCCCCTGCCCCGCCTCTTCTCCCCAAGGCCCTACCCTCTGTCCACTCCTCTTCCCCCCTCCCCCCGTCGCTCACTGCTTTTTCCCTCTCCCCCACCTGCCCCCTCCACCCCCCATCCCACCTGAGTCAGGAGGGACTCGCCTGCGGAGCCAGGGCTGGGAGCTGCAGTTGTCCAATGCAGGTAGGAAGCTGCCCCGGCTGAGTGGGGACTGGAGCGGGTGATGACCCACCACCTCCCCCGCCCGCAGGAACTGGACATCCAGTGTCCAGTCCCCTTTTCGACCAGACTTTCCGGTCAAAAACCAGGCACCTGGTCACCCTATTGTCATGCAGTGTAAACCAGCAAATTGCCACCGAGATCAATGGAACTACACTGAATCCCACTAGCCGAGGAGCTGGCTCTCTAGGTACAATAAAAGTGGCATGGCCCCATGGATAGGGCTGGGCTTAACTCCTTGCTCGGGGCCACCCTAATGGCAGTTTTTAAGCCAAAGCCCTCATCGAAATCAAGCAGGGGCACGGCCTGAAAAATCATTGGGGTATGGCCCCACTGCTGCCAACTCACCACGTGACCTGGGACAAGTCAGTTGCCTTCTCCATGCTTTGGCTTCCGCAGCTGTGAAACAGGGCTCACAATAATACAGAGAGCTTTGAGATCTAGGATGCAACTAAGGACTCAGTGGGGTTTCTATGATCTACACAAAGCTCTCCAGGGCTCCCACAGCAGGGATGCTGATGAGTGGCTACAGATGCCGAACTTCCAAGTAGTAGTCATTCCGCAGCCCCCAAATATAATTTTTATATACATATAAACTTTTTAAAAGCACATTTTCCCATTCTGTTTCTAGGCCGGCTCTGCCAACAGCCGAGCAGGCTACCAAGCTGTCCATCAAATCCTAATACAATTCTGGTGAGTTGGAGCGCAGGGCTCCTGTAATTTATAGGAAGACTGTCATTCTCAAAACAAAAAATCACTAGAAACCCAGCACATTCAGGGTTAAGGTGAAATTTAAATGAAACCCAAACATGGAAAAGAATGAAAATCCACTTAATATACTCAAATTGCCTTAACTCTGCCCCGTTAGTGGCACCTGCCTCCAATCTTCCCTGCTTTGATCCGTTCATACTTAGCTCCTGCGGGCTTTCACTCACACCATGAAGATCTGTTTGTTATTTTAAGGATCAAGGACATTTTCTAAGGGCTTTGAGAAGTTGGCACAGGTCTACACTACAAAGTTAGCTGGCATAGCTGTGTTGGTAGGCACGTGAAAAAATCATCCCCAGCCTGACATAGCTACGCCGCAAAAGTCCTAGTGTAGACAGTTATACCAGCAAAAAAATCCTTTAGCTGGAAACTGCTTATGTCAGCAGGGCAGCTGGTTTAACTAAGCCAATTCCTTTCGTCGGTATAACCAGCATCTCCACTAGGGGGCTCTTCCGGCATAGCTACACCGGTACAGCTGTGCCAGCAGAGCCTTTGTTGCGTAGACAAGCCCTTACTCAACCCGCTGGAACAAACTATGAAGGCAAGTGGTAGATTCTCCATCTCTTCAGCTCCAGACTGGCTGCCTGTCTGGAAGATGCTTCAGCAAAACACAAGTTACATGGCTCAATAAAGGGGTAACTGGCTGAAATGTGATGGCCAGTGATATACAGGAGGTCAGATGAGATGATCTAATGGTCCCTTCTGTGAATCTAGAAGCACCACCAACCCTTTAATGACCACAGGAATCAGGTCCTCAGGTTTCCATTTCATCCAGGAGACAGCACCTTGGGCGTTCATTCTTCCCTAGCAACCGTGAGGAGATCACCCCATCTACTGAATCACAAACACCACTTCCAGCGGCAGCAGCATGGGCTTTCCTTGAAGATCTCTCCTCCATGAACTGATCTAGCCTGATCCTGCTTAGCTACTGAGATAAGGAGGGCCCACAGGGGTACAGCAGCTACACTTGAACCAAGGGGGCAGAAATGCAGTAGTTGGGTGACATTCTAAGGCACTGAAATGTCAAATACAGGCCTAATTTTGAATACATGGGGCCAAAGCCACAGCTGATGTAAATTAGCAGCACACCACTGAAGCTAAAGGAGCTGCACTGATTTTCACCAGTAAATATGATCCCTTATGTGCACTGGTGACTGACAATACCAAACTGTCCCTTACAACTCAGAAATCCTTGCAAACTAATACACCCTGGGAGTTCTAGTCTATATGTAAACCATATTCTAAAATCAGAACCACTGAGCAGCAAGAACCAGGCACTGATGTGTCGGCTCAGTGCAATTACAGATGCAAGACTGCAACTAACAAATTAAAGAAGCCCACACAGAAAGAGTCAAGAGAAAACCCTAACGGAAGCATTTCAGCTCACGCCCACACCTAATGGTATGGCTGGGAAGTCAGCACTGGGAACATCCTGAGAGCAGCAGAACCAGCAGCGATCAGGAAAAAGCTCAGAGCATCCATAGTGAAGGAGCATTAGAGATGCACAGTCTCGGGGGAAGACAAAATGATGTTCAGGGTGAAGGATAGAGGCATCTACTGCATATGTGACAGAGGTGAATGACAGGTTAAATAACAGAGGAATGGAAAAGAATGGGTAACGTGTTTAAAAGAGAAACCCCCAGTGGAGAACATCAACAGCTGGACTGAAAACAAGAGGTGGATGATTAGGGTTGAAGGAGACATATAAAAGCCAGGTATGTGCAAAAGCAAAGCAACACACATCACATGAGAGGGTGGGGTGGAGAATGACTGAGAACTGGAGGAAAGATCTCAGAATGAGAACACAAAATTAAAGAAAAAGAAGCTTGAAAAGTAACTGAAAATCATGATGAACTGGAATGGGAACTGCTGAAGCCAAACAAGATTTAAAGGCCCAAATTCAAATGCCATACAGCCACCACCCCAAGTGCCAAGGGCATCACTTGCTTGGATCACTGGATGGCCATCTGACGTCATGCTAATTAAACACTTTAAAAGCTGCGCTTAAGGAAACTGAAGTCAAGAGAGGCCAGAGTCCAGGATGGGAGTGCATCAAGACCTCAGCGCAATGGGGCATGTGGATGTAATTCCTATTTGTTGCAATGACATTGTGCAGGCTTATGCCAGGCCAAATGGGTCTAAATATTACTGGGCCTAATTCTGCTCTCAGTTACACTGGCATAAATCTGAAGCAAATCCATACCACACAGTGGAGTTACTCTGGATTTACACCTGTGAGCAGAACTGGATCCATCGCCCGTGGGATAAGATCACATGCATCTGTAGGGCCCCTGTAGAATTACCTTGGCAATTCAAATATAGTTTGCCAGTTGTAACCTCAACCACCAACCAGTGGGATCCAGAAATGATTTTCAGGCACGGATTCTGTTCCCACAGCTCAATAAATCAGGAATCACTCCAGTGTAGTCAGTGGAGTTACATCACTGGAAAATTGGCATAGGTGAGAGCAGAATCAAGGATGGATCTGAACTGTGACATAGAAATGGAAGGCTCCATGTCTCACAATGAAGTGCTGGGGATGTTTATTACCCACTACATTCTCTAGCTGGAGAACTAGCACTTGCTCTTGACAAGAGACAGATTAAGTGGTCTAGGTACTTTTCTATCTCTAACTTTCATGACTTCCAAGAGCTTAAATGGGAAGATGCAACACCCCAGCATAAGCATCATCCAGAGAGGAAGAAGAGGGATGGAGGACATTATAAACTCCCAGAGCCCTGTGCTCACAATCTAGCTACATCAGTCGTAACCCGAAGTTCCAACTGTTTGCAATGCAGTGACGATATTTGCTATAAAGTAGGGCTGTCTCTGATAGGTGACTGTAAAAATGGCATTGGGGTAGCCATGTTTGTTGGCTCATGGATCCCATATGAAATCTTCTCATCTAACACATAAAAAGGTGGCATTTCCCTTCTGATGCACCATCCCCAGTAACAATGATTTTGCTGGCCAAATTATACCCTGATTGGCAGCTGTGCCTTTAGTAGTATTGCATAAGCATTAAGAAATCCAAAATATGGCCTGTAAAAGAAGCAGCTTATGATTCCGAGTGATTATACACAGGAAGGGGAGAACCCAGCTTGACTCTCAGATCCCAGGGGAAGTTGTAGGGCTGGAGACTAGAAAAAAAAACTTTTTATTTGTAAAATGGGTACATCTAAGATGGAATCAATGAGACAGATGCAGGAGCCTCTTACAGAGTCACTTTTCAAACATTTTAAAGCCTTCGTATTAATTATACAGAAAGGATTACACTTTCCAATCAAGACAAATCACAAAAGGAGCGCCCTTTGATGAGATAGAGATGGGTCCAGGGAGCTGGGTGAGAAAGATCACTGACCATGTGACAGACAAAAGGAGAAGACAAAATATGAAATGAGAGGAGAGATTACAGGCCATGAGACCCAGAAGAAAATAGATAAAAGCAATTCTGCAGCACATGTTTGCTAGTGGAATCACTTTTTCACACACCAAGCCTCATTCTGATCTTATTTGCACTGGTACAGATCAGGAGTAATCCTAATTAAGGCAATGGGGTAAACCTGGTGTATGTGTCTCAGAATTGGGCTCTCTGTTTATCTCTGAAAACTAATTTTGGAGCATTCCAAACCTCAGAAGTTAACCCAATATGGTATGTAGGCTGATCCAACCACTTCCATAGAATACAAGGGTTCCCCTTTGCTTCTTTCTGCTGCTTTAAAAAGTTGTGACCTTAAAATCCTTTTCTTCTTCTAATAACAGGCTGCCCCGTGCATTGATATGGAATGTCATAGAAGACCTGTGATGCCATCCCCCTGCTTCCCCAATGTAGGGGAGGAGAAGTGTGGGAAGAGAATGCTCTGCGTGTGCCAACTGACAATGCTCTCAGGGCCGATACCCATTGCCCCCAAAGACCAGAGGCACCCAAGAAGAGAGGGCTTTTAAAGATGTGCCTGATACACCATGCAGCACCCCCTTTCCCCCGCACTGCACCAACTGGGATGTGCGTGGAGCTCAGAGCAGGGTGAACTGAGAGGTGATGTGTAAGTCACAGCAGGTAAATGGGCTCAAAAACTTCTGTAACACATAGGTGCTGAAGATTAAACCTGATAGCCTGGCTGAGAAGGACATGTGCTGACACAAAACCCAACCCCACACCTATTTGATTTAAAGGATCACTTCTCTTCTCTCCCACCAATAGATCAATCCTGACACCTCCCAACACAGACACAGAGTAAATACATTCTGGGCTCTCCTCCCACCCCCTAATAACTGAACCCACAGCTTTGTTCCACACCCCTATGAATGAATTCTGGGTTCACCCTCTGCAAACCCCTCCACAAAATAAATGAAATCTGTCCCCCAATCCAAGACCGCTAGGTTCCCCCATCACATAACGCTGCTCTGGGGCTGCAGAGCTCTGGGGCACACAGGATACCCTGGGCCTCTGAGAAACTCTGAGAGTCATAGATGCTAAGGCCAGAAGGGACCGTGATGATCATCTCATCTGGCCTACTACATCAAACCCATCCCTTCCAATCAAGCGAGAGCAGCTCTTCCCCGTACAGGCCACTCTGTTCCTTGCTCCCCATTTATCTGCAGAGAAGCTACCACTTGGTACCCGGGCCCTGCTCATCCAGCTTGCCCAGGCAACACGCAGCACGAGTGGGCAGGAGGGGAAACCGGCCCTGCCCCAACATGCCAGAGCATGGGCAGAGAAGCAACGAGCAGGAGAATAGTGAAGAACCTTCCCCTCCTTTAACCGCAGCTCTGAACGGGGTACAAGCCATACCGGCTCAGAGCCCCTTCGGCAGGACTCGGCTTCACATACACCATTGTTATGCTGGTGCCACTCGGCCTGGCGTTGGCGCAGTCGCTGCCGATTGCTGCCATGGGGAGTGAGATCTGCCGCAGGCACTGCTGACCCCCTCACGCCCACTGGCTGCCCTGGCACCTTCCCCTTGTCAACGTCACCTTGGAGTCGGACCCCAAAACTCTGAGCAGATTCCATTGTTTCCTCCCTCTCTGGCTGCATAAGGGCTTTGCTGGTTAGGGAAAAAAGCAGCCCCTTTCCCGCCACTATTTGCTGACTGGTTGTCTGCGCCAACCACCTCTTATCTGCTGCCCTCCCAGCTCCTTCGCTGCAGCCTCATCCCCACCTCCTCTACGAGCCCTCTACCCCTGGCAATATTGCTGATCCTTTTTCCCCCATAGGCCTGTTAACTCAGCCCCTCCACTCTACCCACTCACCCCATCTCCCACCAGACATAAAGCTGATCTAAGAGGCCATTTGCCTCCCTTCTTGTATGTTACACCTTGTCTGTCCCCCCCTCCTGCTTTGTCTGTCTGGTCTATGCAGACTGTAAGCAACTCAAGGCAGGGACCGTCTCTTACTCTGTGCAGTGTGGAGCACAATGGGGCCCTGATCCTGGGGCATCACTGGCTTAACAAACAATCCTCCTCCACTCCACTGGAGGTAAATTTCAATGGAGCTGGGTGTTGCTAGACAAACAGGCTCATCAAAGATGGGTAAAGATCAGTCCCATCGGAGCTGCCCAGCTCCAACAGGAAACAAATTGGGTTTCCATTAAGGAAAAAAAGGATTCAAAGCGCTAGCGAGAGGGGGAAATGTTAAATGCTCCTTCGGCCCAGGGAGAAATTCAGTCTCCACCTCTGTTACCAAAGCTCGCAGAGCTGGAGTGGGACCCAACAGCAAAAGCTAGGATCACCCCCAGATCCAGGGTCCTCTGGAGGAGAAAAGCACCAGAAAGGCTCCCTCTCCCCTGGAAGTTGAAGTTGAGGGGCGGGGGGGGGGTGGAGGAAAGCTTCAGCACTATATTCTTGTTGAGCACCAGAGCATGAGTAAACACGATGGAGGCTTTTCGTGGTCTGGTGAGTTTAAGCTATGAGCTGAAAGTTTAACTGTTAATACACTTAATCAAGGGGTCCTTCCTGCACCCGGGTTTGGGAAAACAAATTTGCCATCAGTGAAGCGGGTGGGGGAGAGACCAGGGCAGGTCAGCACCCGCCCCAGTGGAACCAGCCTCCTGAGGAGGGGAGTGGTGCATCTGCGTGGAGGGTGGAGGAAAAAGGGGGATGGGGAGGAACAGGACTGGAGGGGGCTGGCTCCGGCTTCCTCATTGTGAGCCTGAATGTGGCCATCAAAGCGCGTGATGGAGTGGCAGCCAAACAAAGTGTGGAAAGCCACACCACCGCACCGGCAGGAAATCCAGAGTCTCCCAAGCAGGGAAGGCATTTGAATAGCAAAGGTAGTAGAGTGCCAGAGGAGATGCCTGCTGCTAGGTCCCAGACAGAGCGGGATCCAGGCCAGCACACGGCCAGGCTGCTGACGGGTGAGCAGGGAGCTGGCCCCAAGACAATCATCTTGGTGGCTTGGCATGATTTGTTTCAAGTCTCCTCACCCTGGAAGTGGCAGTCGCTCCCAAAGGCTCCCCCAGCCCATCCTAAGGATCCCAGCACCAGAACCTGTCCTGCATCGGGAGGGAAACTTCCCACCAAGGGGCCCAGCACAGCTTCTCATTGGGTGAGAGCTGGCGTAGTGCCGTGGAGCTCCCTGATTTACAGGTCCCTGGAGGATCTGGCCCCAAAGCCAGGGGGTGGGCAGGCCCTGGGAACGCCTCAGGGCCAAATCCAGGATTGGTGTAAATGGTGAAGCGATGGCACTTGCACGATCCAGCAGGCCTGCAAACCCGGAGAATGGGAGTGGAAGGGACCAGGGGCTGGTAGCAGCCAGAGATACAGTAACGCATCACCCTTCCCTCCAGGTTTTCACTCACACCTCCACCATCTGCTACCCCCCAGCCCAGGCCCAGGTGAAGCCCAGCTGGCAGGGGACTTCCCCAATGCATCAGGGACACAGCCTGGAGTCTTTTTACACCCCCAAGAACAGCTTCAAGTGGCCAGACCGCTGCCCATAGTGGGAGCCAGCATGCACACCTGTCAAACGCCTCGTCTGCGTGAGCTATGCGCCTGTGTCACCCCACAGACGCCACCTGGCCAAGGCAGGCATAGGGCCTGAGCCTGGATCCAGTGGCGTGAGAGCAGAATCAGGCCCAGGGAGAGTAACCGACACCACCGCTCACAGGGACTTGGCTCACACTGGCTTTCAAGCTCCAGATTGGCCCTTCCAGGCACAATGGGCCCGATTCTGCTCTCTTGTACACCAGTGTAAATCAGGAGGAACTGCACTGAGATTAGTGGATTCAGACTAGAGTAAACAGAAATCAGGTGAGGTGAGCAGAAATAGGGCCTTCTCTCTCTCTCCTTCTCCCTCGCCCCACCACCCACACTTTCTACAGACCCCTGAGTCTCGCTCAGTTGCAGGGTGGGCACTGCAGCAAATTCACCCACTCCCCAGTATGGCCTTCCATGGCACCTAAGGTGCTGGGGACCAAATCCTCTGCTTGTGTAACCTGGCACACTTCCGTAAAGTCACAGAACTCTGCTGGCTTATGTCAGCAGTGAGTTTGGCTCAGAGCTTTTAATTTCGAACAGTAAACCCCCCCGTTCCTTCATTGCCCCTTTTCCAAACTCAGCCCTCCTATGGAGGCTTTGGCCTTGGAGAAAGCACATGGGAAAGAAGCAAAATATCAGCAGAACTTACCCCACTGCAGTGTAAATCTGAAGTGACCTACACTGCTAAAGGCAACGACGTGACACCGATGTAACCGAGAAGATGATCAAGCCAGTGATCTGTCTGATATTTTGCAATAAAATTACAAGCCCCTGTTGCAATAGTGTCTCCCTGCGCAGCTGAGAACACGGTCAACTCATCTCACCAAATGGTCCCCAGTCACTGCTGCACTAGAACCAGATTGGAACCAGCACCCTACAGGTGAAGAGCCCCATATGACCCTGCCCCCCACCCAGAGCCAATCAGTCCCCTTCTCCCCCCGCCAAAAAACCCCAACCCTCTCATTTGTAATTCACCTTGCTCTGTGTTACCAAGGTTTTAAATCTGAATGGGCCAAAGAGCCAGATCCTGCGCAGGGGTAGATCATCTCCATTGACATCAGTGGGGCTATGCCGATTTACACCAGCTGAGGGTCTGGCCGTAAGTGCTACTGGAGGAGCTCAGAAGTGAAACCACCAGAAAACCACATTGTGCTTAGGAATAAACGACGATACCGACAGGCAGCCACATGTCCCCACGTGCTCGAACGTAGGGCCCAAGAGTGCCCCTAGTGAGAACAAGTCAGGAAATGCCATGTGCTCCCCTCTGCCTTCTCTCTGGATCATTGCTGGGGGGGAGAGTTTATCCCCCAACCTACTGGGTGGGCAGGGGGGTTGATTCCCCAAAACCAATGGAGGAGATGCCACTGAGTCTGCGGGTAGGGGACACACTTCACCAAAGGGGACATTTCCCCTGCTTAGGGAGAGGACAATTTGGCCCCTCTGTGATAGATGCCGCTAGTGAGATGCACTGGACAAGTCCCTACCACAGTAAACCCATTTCAGCATCCCCCTCTTGCACGACTCGTGTCAACTGCATCCTTTATCAAGGAGGAACAAGCAGGTTTTTGAAAAGAGGCACCTGCAAATACATCCTCAGCCAGTTAATGTCACACATGCACTTTTGGCTGCTGGGTTCATGCTGCAGACTGGATCAGTCCTCAGCCTTCAGGGCATCCCACGCTGCTGGAGTGTAACATGGCCCAATGTTATTTCACAGGCTCCGTGGGCCAAACTCCATGCTAGCGTAAGCCAGCACAACTGCACCAAAGTCAACCTTGTGGCATCTGCCAGAGACAAAGCTGGGTCCCTTTGGTCCTCAGATCTCTCCCCGTAAGTCCCTGTCAGTAACAACTTGGCTCAAAGCCTCAAGCAATTCATTTATTTTCCCACCAAAGTGGTGATAACCTATGAATGATGTGTGCATGCATTCATTCAAAAAGTTTTACATTGTACAAAGCCCTTGCACACACGATACACACACACAAACTACCTGCACCACCAAGGCCTTCTCCCCATCCCACCCCCCATTCAATAACCTCTGCATGCTCCAAATGCCCTTGTTTAGCCTAATGCAGACACTTCCAATATCTTCTTTTATTATCTCTCTAATCCAGGGTAAGCAATCACGTTTTGCAATGTGCACTTTGCATTTGCCACCAGTAAACAAAACTCCCACGCAAGTTCATTCAACAAGTTTCATTCATGGAATCAGCCGAACTTTCAAATTATTCTGAACATTTACTATGTCAATTTCTTTTGTCCGACGCTTTAACCTCTCATTTCCTCATAAGCCACTTTGTCAGCTTTAATGTGCAGAGGAAGAACACCGACTAGAACTTCAAATACACAGAGCCAAGTCAACCCTCACCAGCAGAAAGCTATAAGCACTTCTTTTGTTAGTTTACTTTTATTATCACGCTCTGATGGGTTAACCCCCAAAAAACCCCTGGAGGTCAGATCATTGGGTCTATAAGGCTGATAAAATGCACACCTACGCACACACGCACACAATGGAGCCTACTTGGATTTAAGTGACAAAACGAGCCCATTCCCATGACGGGGGAACACAGTAAATGTTACCAACAGCTCCCAATTCCATAGGGGGACACTACTAAAATCAGGCAATAAATTTATACTTGGCAGCAAAGGGAGCTAAACCGACCCCTCTCTGCCTCGCCAATGTGGGCAGAAGCCTTGGAGAACAACACTTACAGGTTTTGTGCTCAATAAGGCACTAAAGAAGCCAATTTGTTTTTGACATTGCACTGAGAGTTCTCATCAAGGTCTAAATGCACAGACTGTTTGTTGTCATTTTTTCAAAAGGCGACACCATGCATAATCTTTTAGGAAAGGAATTTTTTAAAAAGAGAGGAAAGGGGCACTCTGTTTTCTATGTCTAACTAAAGGGTACTTTACACTCCAAAGGAAAAACCTAGGTATGCTTTTCTATTAATCAACACCTCTTAAAGGCAAAATCCTCGCTAGTTGGCCTTCAATTTCAATGGCTCATGTTTCTTTCAAAGCGCACGTTAAAGCAAAGCTATTTAACTGTTGGAACATTTTTTAAAACCTCACACAAATAAACAAAAGGAAAAAAACCCAGTTACAGTAGCAATAAGTGAAAGCAAGTATATTCAGGCTGGGACCTTTGTCAGCCCAAGTTCTCCCTATGCCTAGGTGCAGCATGGAAGACCACCCAGTGTTTGGGGAATCCTCCAGCACACAGAGGGGATAAATGGGGTTGGAGTTAACAAAGAAGTTGCAGTCTGAGCTCTGAACTTCCTGGCTTTGGTGGGTTTAAGCTGGACCCCACACAATTACTCACAGCAGTTGCTTGTAGGGAAGTAGCCTGCAGGCCAAATTTTCACTCCCGGGTGCTATGGATGTATTTGTAATAAATCACACACTTGAACAGGCAAATCAGGGAGAGAAACACCCAATCACCCTCCTGTATAGGCAGCTACCTGATCTGAAATCACAGGGTCCTATTTGCATGCATAAGCATGGAAGTTCATGGGTCCAAGGAGCCTGGAAAAGCCAGGCAAGGGAACTATTAAAGGACCATTGACACTGTCATATCAGTCAGGGCCTATTCCCAAAGGCATCAAAAACATAACTTCCATTGAGTTCAGTGGTGCAAGACCCAGCCCCTACCCCTTGCATGCAATATATCTTTCAAGCTGCATGGTGATAAGAAATGTGCCCTACATTCTAATTCAGTGGGTTACACATGGGGCAACCCCAACCATTAAGTTGTTCTTTCAAAACACGGTATTTCCCAGGTATCCTACAACTAAGAAGGCATGGATCTTTACTCCCTCGTGTAGTCCTCAAATCACTCCAGTCATCCTATCCTCTCCAAAGAATCTACTTATGGGAGCAAAGATTGCTGGATCAGGGTCACATGGAACTCTGCACACATGTGATCTGTTATCACTGGATGTGTGTACGGCTTTGTTTATGTTTAGGACCCAGAATAAGTAGCACTTCCTTTTTAATCGCTCATTTGAGCAAAGAATTAAAGGACCCAAACCAAACAACTGGGTGGAATGGGAAGGGCATTGGTTATTGGAAGATATAGCATTGGGCCTCAATGAGTTGAGCTAAGATTGAGCCGAGTTTTGTATAATAATCAACAGTACAGTAAATCATTTGCAAAATACACTACAGCTTTACAGCTAGCAGCGTGCGGCTGTGGATGAGTATTAGATAAATTACACATTGTATACTGCAATCGTCTGCTTCCATTTAATCTTTTATTCTTAGTGTACATTCAGTGCCCACACATCAAATGCAGGGGGAGTGCAGCTCCAGCATGAATCGCATATTACCGACTCAAAGGCAAAGTGGGGGGAAAATATTGCTTGGTTAAAAAAAAACAAACTTAAGTTACTTGTCACACATGGCTCAGTTCCAGAGCCGCGCATCCCGTACCCCGGCCATCCCTCACTGGCTGCAGTTTGGGAAACAAAACTAAAATGGGCAACAACAAAATAGACAGATTTCGAGTACTCCGTGGATGCAAAATTTGCTTTAAAAATAAATGAAACAAACTCAGCCCTCCTGTTGCTTTTATATATATAAACAAAAAAACCTGTAGAAAACTCTGAACAAGCGACCCAAACACTTTGAATGCCCTCTGAGCTACAGAAAAGGGAAAGAAATCATATCCAACCCGCAAGCCAAAGTGATCAGCCCAGGGAACGCTGTTCTGCCCCAAATCCTCTTCTCCAGCTTTTTAAACAAAAAAAAAAAAGGCAAATTAAAGCCGGGGAAACCCAAAGTCTGCCCCCCAGCCGCCTTGTGCGGCTCCCCGTCCACTCCCTCTCCCCAGCAGCGCCAGGCTCTGCATGGCAGGCTGGAGGCAGGCGAGGGAGGGTGGGCGGCCTGGGTTTGTTTGCTGACTCGCCAGCCCCTGGAAAGCAGGGCTGGGAATTGCTGACAGCCCCTGAGCTGCAGCGGCGCTAGCGGGCGCCGCTCTAATCCGCGGCTCGCACAAGCAGAAGGGTCAGCTAGAGCCGCCCGCTGCTTTCAGACACCATTGTAACCCGGGAAACAAACCAGTGATTAGATCGGGCGGGGGTGGGCTCCTGATCAATAATGCAGCGTCCTGGGATAGAGGGGCTGGCTGCAGCCACCGTGCCACCGCCCCGCGTTGGAAACTGACATTCGCTATCCCATTTCCCCCTCCTGTTAATTTCACTCAAGGGGGGGGGAGGGAAGGGGGGCAAGAGGGACAATTTCAATATTGCAAACAAAACTTTGCTCATTAAACGCCCCGTCCTCCCGGCCGCCCCAACACTCCCCCCCCCCCCCCACGCTCCCGGCAGCAACCCCAGTCAAGCAGCAGCGATCTGGGACTTACATGACTCCGAACGCTACAGGAGAGAGAGACACACATACACAGGGGACTGGTCACACACACACACACACACCCCCCCCCACACACACACGACTGGTCACTTTCTCCGGTGTCTTTCCAATCGCGGTGCGTGGGGTTTGCTCCACCCCGCAAAAAATACCCAAAACTGGAAGAATCGGGGAGGGAGAGGCGATTAATTTCCCTTGGGGGGGGACTTTAAAAGGAAAGTGCGGGAGGGTGTATAACCCCCCCCCTTCTCCTGGGATGTCTCTGCCTCTGCTCCAGGGACCTCTGGTGCCAGCCGGGCTGGGGCGAACTCACGGGTCATCTCCCATGGAGGATCCCACCACCCTCCCCCCCCCCCCAATCCCCTCTTTTTGTCTAGACCCAGTGATCTGAGACCAACCTTCTGCCGCACTTCTCCATCCCGGCGGAGGGAGGGAGGAGGGGGGTTAGGGATAGGGGGTGGGTGGGAGCAAAGGGTCTGATCTGCCCCCTCTCCCCTTTCCCCTGGGCCACTGATCAGCACCTGAACGGAAGGGAAATTACAGGGCAAACTTTTTCCCGAGACTTTTTCCCCAACTCTTCCGCCGCCCGTGAATGCATCTGCATATTTAGCGAGCACAGGGGCCTTTTCACTCTCATGCACCTACCGGAGGAAGAGCGATCCGGAGCAAGAGCAGGAGAAGCAGCAGCGGCAGGGGAGGAAGGAGGAGGAGAAGGGAAGGATGGGAGCTGCAGCCACCACCACTCCGGGCAGTGTGTGTGTGTGTGTGTGTGTGTGTGTGTGTGTGCGCGCGCGAGCTGTCGCCGGCCGGATTAAAGAGCCAAATCCAGAGCATGCAAAAAAAAAAAAAATTAGCACCTGCCAAAAAATTGTCTCTTTGCAAAGCGAGGGGTGTTTGTCTCCCTCCCCTCGCTGTGGGGCGGGGGGGGTAAATCAGCGGGGTTGGGGGGGGGCTGCAGCGCCCAGATCAAAGGGTCGCGTGCATGGGAAGAGGGGGGGCTCACAATGGGAAATTGAAGGGGGAAAAAAAAGAAGTGAAGGGGTGGGGGGGGTGTTTCTCCTCCAAGGCAGCGTCTCCTTCCCCGCAAACCCACCTCTACATCCCTCCTCGCTCTGGAAGTACATAGACAGCCGAACCACATTGCACAGGGCTGCTGCTGCTGCTGCTGCCCGGGGGCTGCCGGCAAAACCCGGACCGGACCGCCTCGCCGGCTGCCCACTGCCGCCCCCTCTGCCATCTCCGCCTCGCTCCCTTGGCCCTGCTCTTTTGCATGCTGAGCGCAGGCTTCTCCCCCCGCCCTCCCCAGCAACCAGCCCCAAAGTGAGCCGCAGCCCGGGGCAACTCCTCGAGCCGAGCAGGCAGCGCCCAGCCGCCTCCAAAGGAGGTTTTTATGCAAACGCTTTGATTATTATCTGACTAACTTGCAGCGTGGCGGCTGCCGGTGCATTCCCCCTGGCCACAGCCCAGTCCCCAAGCCCTCTGCCATCCCTCGCTGTCTCCTGCACTCCCTCTTTTTGCTCTCTCCTTGTGTTCCCCCCGCCCCCCCGCCACCACCACCACCACCACCACGAAAAGCAACTTGGAGTTTATCCCCGTGCTTCCCCTTTAAACAAAATAAAAACAAACCCCAAAGTAAGATGCGAAACTTTGCCCAGCCGGCGTTCAGCGAGCTGGCCTGGGGAGGTGCTAGCCCAGCCGGGCTTCCTTCTCAGGGGCGATGTGATTTCCATTTGGGGCTTTGTTAAACTGGCCCGTTCGGAACTTTCCCTGGGAGGAGCGGGGGGTGGTATGACAAATACTGAGGTTCCCGCTGCTTCCTGGTGAAAACACGCTCCTTGTGCCTCGCCACAAAATATTGCCAGCACATGGGCTGATTCATTGTGGAGCCTTTTTTTTTTAATGCATAAAGGTTTTCCCAGTGGTTCCTTAGGGGTGGAAATACTTCAACAGACCACTTGTGGTACTCGTGCTAAACTTTGAGGATCCTTTTTATTAATTATTATTATTATTATTATAACATGTAGATACAGAGGTGTGTGAGAGAGAGCATGAGGATTTAGGTTTCCTCAATCCATTCTGATTGCTTGGGCTCAGAGCGCAGCTTTCTGTGGCATTTCAAGCTATTCTGAGCTGAAATTGTTCAAACTAGTCTGTACATTACAAATACATGACATAGGCCCTCAGTATAATGTAATGTGTCCATTTACTGTATTTTTATTACATACCTTGGGCACATATATATAAATGCCCAATATAGATAAATGCCTATATAGCTTCTGCTAACTACTATAAGGCCCTGTTAAAAGGGATATATTACTTGGGGAATTGATTGGAAGCGAAGATTACAGCAAAAATTCAGAAATTGACCATCAAGATAGCATTAAGCTGCAGTTCCCTTTTGCTTGTTTTTTTCAACACATGATGCAGACCTTCATCCTTATACACATTACCCCGCTGGCCAGGGGATGTGTTATTACATTCTTTAATAATGTATTTTGTATCACTTGTCTCAGGCTGTTTACTGTCTGACAAAGTTTGGGTTTAGCTCACCACATGATGTGACCTAGTCTTAGTAACAGAACTCCAGGATAAATAGTGGGAGCTGTCTCAGATAATAATTAATTAATAATAGGATCATGTAATAATACTAAGCACGTCTATAGCACTCTCAAAACACTGTGCAAAGCCGGGCAGGTGCTATTAACCCACGCACCGTACATGACATTTTCTCCTCAGTTCTTACAGTCCTTCATGTTCACTTTAAAAAATTATGTCTGCTGAGCATCTCCTGCAATCCCGGAGCATGTGTGAGGGACACACAGCACCCTGTTGATTTCCATGGGGCTCTGCTAGGGAGCAAGGGTCATCTCTCCCCTCCTCCCTGCCACACAACTCTACTTGCAGGATCAAAGTCTTACATGGTACTACCTCCATCAATTTCAAGAGGACCAGGACCTGGCCCTGTGCTTCTACTGTGCTCAGATGTGCTGGACAAGATAGACAGATGGCAGTCAGCTAATCATAAAACTAGGTCTTAGCTTATAAACCACTTGGACTAGGGTGTGTCTCTCTCCATGATACCATACTGAGCTGCTGTCTCAACTCAATAAATAATTGTTATGACTGCTTTTCTTTCTGTGTCGCTCATGCGTCACACGGTTTGTTCACGTTTGTGTGGCTGATGCCTAAAAAGCCTGGGACGGGGGCCCTGAAAGCTCCGGCTAGAATAACATAAAATGTCTCCACTCCCATATCCCCTACACAGCATCCAAGTTATCCTCCTCTCTATTTCAGATCAAAAGGTCATGTGACCGCCCCTCAGCAAATTTGTAGCTGGTCAATATTTGCTGGTGCCAGAAGCTATTGACTAGGTAGGAAAGCAATAGTGCAAAACTCTTTTCAGTCTTATGATGCTGTGTCAGCCAATTGTATGACAGTTGGTAAGCAATGGGTGTCATAAGTATGTACGTCATATATAATTTAGGGATCATGTAAGTACCACTGGTCAGATGTGAACTTCTTACTGAACCCTTCCAGCCGATACATGAAGAAAACAGGAAGGTGATATTTCCTGGTCTTGCTTGCAATACAATCTCCAATTTGGTCCGTGATCCCAAATGGACTCAGGATCCAATTCTGCAAATGTACTCACATTGACTAGCAGGTGCTCATCCATTTACTTTACATGTCCATTTAAGGAGTGGGTACCTCCTCCAGCATTACAGGAGGTACAGCTAATGTCTGCTATAGGCAAGGCTGAAAGGCAATTTCTATTCCCACTCTCCTCTATTTTTCATAACTTCTTTTGGGGCTGAAGTATTATGTGGATTCCAATTTCTTATTCAGTTAAACTGATTATTTATACAGACCATGTGTGTGACCCACACCTAGCATAACAGGACCCTGATCGCTACCACACTACACATTTCCCCATTGCACACCTGACCAGATGTATTGCAGGGGACAGGGAGGCAGGGGTTGTCTTCCTCTGAAGCATCAGGGATTAGCCACAGCTGGAGACAGGACCCTGGATGGGGTGGACTAATGCACTGAAGTGGTACAGAGAATCCTTTCCAGATGTCTGACTGGTGGGTCTTGCTCACATACTCAGGATCCAACTAATTGCCAGATGTGCAGGCTGGCAGGAATTCTCCCCCCAGTCTGATTAGAGGAACCTTGGAGATTTGCTGCCTGCCTGTGCAGCTTGGGGTGTGGATCACCTGCTGGGACCATCCAGGCATCTCTCACCTAATCAATTCCCTGCCATGGCAGTGGCCTCAGGCATTGGTAGCCCCTCCATTTCCCCTCTTCTCTGCCTGTGGCACCTATAGTCTCCTGAGGATGACATGCTTTAGGGCTCACTCAAGTTATTGAGCTCAATATAAGGGTAACTGGGTAAAAATTTCAGGCCTGGGTTTTACAGGAAGTCAAACTAGATCAAAAAAGTCTTTTTCCCCTTAAACTCTATGAAATAAGTGGGATATTTTCAAAGATACAACCAGGAGCCCAGGTACCCAACTCCCACTGACTTACAAGGAGAGTTGGGTGCCTGCTTGGCCTATTGTGCATTTGAAAATCTCCGCCTCAATAAAGACAAAATAATACATCACTTCTATGCAAGGCCCATTACAAACACCTCAGGGGATTAGATCCCTACCTCGGACACTGGAAAGTTATACCCAGTTGAAGTATTTCTTTCAACCCAATTTTAATGGCTCTCATCAAAATGGAAGCCTTACACAGGACATCTACGGTTTTGAGTACGTGTTTCAGGTTTTCCACTGAAACTAAATCTAAAACTGATTTTTTTTTCCAATCAATTTCCACTAAAAACTAAAGAAAAAGTGGTTTATGGCAGAAAATTTTTAGCTTTATATTGCTGAAAATTGAAAAAAACCTGGTTTTTTGGCTTCTGTTTTCTGATGAAAACCCAAAATTTTCTGAAGAAAAATGCTGAGGAAAAAAATGAAGAATTGTTTTCATTGGTTTTTTTTCCAGGGGGAGGGACCCCAAAATCATGTCCTGACCAGCTCTACTTACAGTCATAAGTGAGACAAAAATGCAGACAATATATGTATATTGGGGCGGAGGAGGGAGGATTGAAAATGAAAGTAATATGGGTAAGCTGTTTGCATTTGGCACACATCTGGTTAATTCCAAGAGTTTTACATATATCTTTGGTGGGAACGCAGTATTGGCTTCACTCTGCTCCTAGTGAAGTCAAGGAGAGTTTTACACCTGACTTCGATGGGAGCAGAGTTAGGCCAGCGCTAGGTGGTTTGAAAATGCCATCTTCATAAAGTAAGTTAAAAGGCGAAGGAACTGTAGCCTCAGAAGGAGCAATTTGCAGGCGGCTAGGCCAACAGGAACAGCTGTGTCTGCGAGGAAAGGCAGGTTGAAGCACCACTGCTGCCCTCCACTGGGAGGCATTTTTAAACATTTAAGATAACATTTTCAAAACCGGCCAAGTGATCTAGGAAACCAAGTCTCATTCTCAGAAGGGACTGAGAAATCAATGGAAAGTTAGGGGCCTGCTTTTAAAATCCCACAGAGCACCTATCTGAATCTTCAGGCACCTGCATCCCTATACAACCCTCGTCCTAACTCACTCACGGGTTTTTGAAAATGTTACCAACAAAATCAAAGGCTGCTTTGGAAGATAGGCCTATGCAGCCTGCAAAAAAAAAAAAAAAAATCACACGAAGCCAGTGGGAAAGCCAACTCCTAAGCCTCATTATCCACCCATTAGACCACAGATGTCCCATAAAGTTACTTCCAATTCTAACCACCCCCAAGGCTACACACAAAGATTGAAGTTACACAGACAGCATATTGGGTACAGCCTGCTAGCACAGCCCTGTATGATACAGTTCCTAAGCCAGTGAGGCTTGGCATTGTCACAGGTATCTCTGCTTGGGGTACTTGTATGGCCCCCATGACCACGGTACCTAAGTGCCCCTCAACACAGCCTGTGAGGCAGGGAAGTGCTATTATCCGTGTTTTACAGAGGAGAAACTGATGGCCAGGGAGACTAAAGATGGGCGCCACAAAAGGACATAGGCGGGTAACCCGCAGACTTAAGCACCCCCAGCCCAGTTTTGGCTCCAATACGATGCCTGAACTCACTTGGTGCCTCTGTTTTCACATGCTCCTGCTTCTGGGCATGTGCACTGCCTGCCTCCATCTGGGCGTCCTAGCATCCAGCTTCTGATCTCCTTCCTAAGCCCCAGGGCAATTCAACACACCATGGGAAAGGCAGGCCTTCAGCTGCCTAAGTCAAGGGAGGGCCTGATCCAGTAGGTGTGCTCAGAGGCTACCTACCAGATTGGGTCCCATTCAAAATCCAGCTCCAGGAGGAGGAGTCCAGTTTATAACTTTTAGCCCAGTGGTTAAAGCACTTGTGGAAGTGCTCAGCGGCTACCTATGAGATCAGCTCCCACACAAAATCTGGCAGTCTCTCCTGGTGAAGCTGTTGCACTGTGGATAAATAATGAAAAAGTGATCAGGCTACCCAAAAATGAGGAAGCTAGTGAAATGGAAATTAAAAAGTACAGTCCCAAAAGTGAAATGCCTGCAACCTGTATGGAAACTTTTATTAAATGTATACCCCAAATTAAAAAACTTGGTAAGAGGATCAAAAAAGTGACACCGTGGCTAAACAAAGTAAAAGAAGCAGTTAGAGGCAAAAAGGCATCATTTAAAAACTGGAAGTTTATCCTACTGAGAAAAATAGAAAGGAGCATAAACTGCAGCAAGTCAGGTGTAAAAGTATAATTAGGCAGGCCAAAAAAGAATTTGAAGAGCAACTAGCAAAAGACACAAAAACAGCAAAAAGTACATCAGAGGCAGGAAGACTGTCAAACAATCAGCGGGGCCACTGGACGATTGAGGTGGTAAAGGAGCACTCAAGGAAGACAAGGCCATTGTGGAGAAACTACTACCACTTTTGTCAGTATAGCTTATGTTGCTCAGGGGTGTGAAAAAACACACCGCTGACCGATATAAATTTCATCGACAGAAGTGCCCGTGTGGACAGTGTTACCTTGGCAGGAGAGCTTCTCCTGCTGACATAGCTACTGCCGCTCGTGAAGGTCGATGGGAGCTCTCTCTCCTGCAAGTATAGAGCGACTACACGAGCGATCTTGCAGCAGCATAGCTGCATTAGTACAGTTGTGCCACTGTAAGCTCGCTAGTGTAGATACGGCCTAAATTAACTCTTTGCATTGGTCTTCACTGCAGAAGTTGTCAGGGAGATTCCCACAACTGAGCCATTCCTTTTAGGTGACAAATCTGAAGAACTGTCCCAGAGTGAAGTGTCAATAGAGGAGGTTTGGGAACAAACTGGATTAATTAAACAGTAGTAAGTCACCAGGACCAGATGGTATTCGCTCAAGAGTTCTGAAGGAACTCAAACATGAAATTGCAGAACTACTAACTGTGGTATGCAACCTATCATTTAAAACAGCTTCTGTACCAGATGACTGGAGGACAGCTAATGTGAGATCAATTTTTTAAAAAGGCTCCAGAGGCGATCCTAGCATTACAGGCCAGTAAGCCTAACTTCAGTACCAAACAAATTGGTTGAAACTATATTAAAGAACAGAATTATCAGACACATAGATAAACACAATTTTTTGGGGAAGAGTCAACATGGCTGTTTAAAGGGAACTTATGCCTCACCAAGCCATTAGAATTCTTTGAGGGGGTCAACAAACATGTGGACAAGGAGGATCCAGTGGATATAGTGTATTTAGATCTTCAGAAAGCCTTTGAAAAGGTTCCTTACCAACGGCTCTTAAATAAAGAGCCGTTATGCTAAGAGGGAAGGTCTTCTCATGGATCAGTAACTTGTTAAATGATAGAAAACAAAGGGTAGGAGTAAATTGCCAGTTTTCACAATGGAGAGAGGTTAATAGTGGTGTTCCCCAGGAATCTGTACTGGGACCAGTGCAATTCGACAAATTCATAAATCTGGAACATATTTAATTATCTGGAAAAGGGGGTAAACAGTGAGGTGGCAAATTGTGCAGATACAAAATTACTTGAGATAGTTAAGTCTAAAGCAGATTGTGAAGAGTTACAAAGGGATCTCCCAAAACTGGGTGACTGGGCAACAAAATGGCAGAAGAAATTCTATATTGATAAATGCAAAGTCATGCACATTGGAAAACATAATCCCAACTATATACACAAAATGATGGGGTTTAAATTAGCTGTTACCACTCAAGAAAGATCTTGGAGCCATTGTGGACAGTTCTCTGAAACCATCTGCTCAATGTGCAGCAGCGGTCAAAAAAGGGAACAGTGTTAGGAACCATTAGGAAAGGGATAGATAATAAGACAGTAAATATCAGAATGCTTCTATATAAATCCATGGTACACCATGAATACTGCATGCAGTTCTAGTCACCCCACCTCAATAAAGATATATTGGAATTGGAAAAGGTACAGAAAGGGTAACAAAAATTAGGGGTATGAAACAGCTTCTATGTGAAGAGAGATTAAAAAGACTGGGATTGTTGATCTTGGAAAAGAGACGACTAAGGGGGGATATGACAGAGGTCTATAAAATCGTGACTGGTGTGGAGACAGTGAACAAGGCATTGCTATTCACCCCTTCACAGAACACAAGAACCGGAGGTCATCCAATGAAATTAATAGGCAGCAGGTTTAAAAAACAAACAAAAGGAAGTACTTTGCACAGTCAACCTGTAGAACTCATTGCCAGAAGATGTTGTGAAGGCTAAAGTTATAGCAGGGTTCAAAAAAGAACTAGATAAGTTCATGGAGGATGGGTCCATCAATGGCTATTAGCCAAGATATTCAGGGAGGCAACCCCATGCTCTGGGTGTCCCTAAACTTCTGTTTGCCATAAGCTGGGAGGAACAATAGGGGATGGGTCACTCAATGATTGCTTGTTCTGTTCATTCCCTCTGAAGCACCTGGCATTGGCCATTGTCAGAAGACAGGATACTGGGCTGGATGGACCATTGGTCTGACCCAGTATGGCCGTTCTTATGTTCCTAGATTGGAGCAGGGGGATGGGACCAAGGTCATATCCCTCCCACATGGGAGCCTTAACCACTGGATTAGAGTCATCTCCCCTCTCCGGCCCAATGGTTGTGTTTATCCTCAGTGGAACAACTTCAACAGGAGAGAGTGAGGAAGCCCCACATCAGAATAACCATAGTCCAGTGGCTGGAGCATGCCCTTGAGAAGTGTGAGAGCCTCTCCCCTCTGGCAGAGGAGGAATTAAACCTGGGCTGCCCACATCCCAGACCAGTGGTCTAACCACTGGGCTAGAAGTTATAAGGTGGGCAGGGCCTCTTCCCATCACCATTTTGCATGGAGTGAGGCAGGCACTTAACTCATTCCCTCAAAGAGTTACACCTGGCAGCAGGTCCCTGTTCATGGGTGGCTATGCAGAGCTAGGCACCTTCTGCAGCCTGCACTTAGGTGCCCATCTCTGGGAGAGGGGCAGGGCTTAGCACACACCCCTTTGGTCAGCATTTCCATTAGCTGGCTTTTGTCGATCCCATTCTTAGGCGCCTCTCTCCCCATTCATTGTATAGGGAGCCAAGTCGCCTCTCTCAGGATTTGTGGATCATAGCACTCTTCCTGGGATTTTCTAGGTGATATCATGCTGAGTGTCACAGCGCCCAAGTCCCTTTGTGGATCCCACCCTAAGTGACTTGCCCAGTCACAGAGGAAGCCTGTGGTAAAGCCAGTAGGGTGACCAGATGTCCCGATTTTATAGGGACACTCCCGATTTTGGGGTCTTTTTCTTATATAGGTTCCTATTACCCCCCCCACCTCATCCCAATTTTTCACATTTGCTGTCTGGTCACCCTAAGAACCAGGGTTGGCTGAATCTGGAACTCCTGAGACCCCAGGCTAGCCCCCTTCCACAAAGCCATCCTTCCTCTTTCAATCAGCTGCTTACCACCAGTGAACTGACTCGGAGTGAGTTAGTGATTAACACCATTTCCTCTGTTGTTTTCACCTAAACCAGCACATTGAAAAAGTGAACCTCAACGGCCTTCATCAGGTGCATAAGCTCAGAAACCACTTAGGCGATTTTGAAAATCCAGCACTAGTCTTGTTTAGCAGCACTGTTGGGAGCAGGGAAACCAGATCTCCATCCACAAAGGACTTCAGGCTGATTGCGTTTGGATGGTTGGAACTGTGACTGTGACCTACCTTGGATTAACAGCCGAAGTTAGCCACCAACTCACTCCTTTCCTGTAGAAAGAATGAGTGTATAAGAAAACGAGGTCTTATCAAAACTATTCTCATATGCCCATTGCCCAGCCAATTCCCAGATCCTCTCCCCTTCCCTGGTCCACCTTATCCCAAGTCCTGCAACCTTTCCCCGCCACGTCCTTTGAGTTTTGTTATACAGGCAGTGTGGTTCAATAGACTAGAAACCTGGGCTGTAGTCCCAGTTCAACCATGAATTTGCTGTGTGATCTTGGGTAATCTGTCCCACAATTTCTTCTCTCCTCCTTTGCCTTTTTTGGTGCTGAGAGGGTCTGTAGAACACACAGCACAAAAGGCATCTAAACACCACTGCAATGTAAAGAATGAAAAATAATAGTGCTTCTTCCCAAAGGAAAATATAACAAGAGCTGGCTAGCACTAGCTCAAGCCAGCCATTGAGGAGATGAACCACTAAAGAGAAGAGCACCTCTCTCTGGGGTACACTTGCTAATTTTTGGCCTGCACCATAGCACCTGCTGCAGTAATCTCACCTTGTTAGATCTGAAGAGAGGAGTCAGAATCAATCAATACTGTTTGGATGGACTCTAATGTACCTGCCAGGACATGCTGAAATGGGGCTGGCACATCTTCCCTTTGCATTGGCTTGTAACTTTAATAGACCTTCAAATGAATAAGAGAACCCACCAGCTACCGTCCAGCAACAAGACTTGCTTCATGGATTCTCTACACTTAGACTTAAGATGGCTGCTGTAGTCCCATCATATGTAAAGCAGATGTCATTATTAGTATTAAAATAACCCTAGAGGGCTCAGCTGAGATCAGGACCCCATTGTGCTAGATGGCCTCTGTCCCAAAGAATTCCCAGTCTAAACACAGAGAAAAAGGGATGGAAGAATGGAACATTACATCCATGTTAGATATAGGCACAGAAAGATTACCTGACTTGCTCAGGATCATACAAGAAGTTGGCTGAGCCAGGATTTGAACCTTGATCTCCAGTGCCTCATTACAGCAACTTAACTACAAGAGCACCCATCTGCCCAATAGCTACAATGGCCTATTCATTTAGTGTAAAGCTGCATAGCCTACCCACACAGCAAGGTCTGCTTTCTTACTATTGACCAGCTCAACTACTGTCTCAATCACCTTTTGGGAGAAAAACAAAGATACCTCAGAATGAGACCAAAAGAATGCACATTTTACACACTCGAGAAAACCTGTAAAATGATTAAATCCCTCAAAATGTCCCTGCTTAGAAGTGGCAAAAAAACCCAAAGCATCTGAAGAGAGAGAATTTCCTCATCACAAACCATGATTCTTCATCTATTTAACATTTGTAAGAAGTTAGTTCCCTTTAAAAAGTCTCACTGTGCTAGGCTGTAGGAAAATCAGTGTGCTCAGCTCTTGCAAAAAAACCAATTACCTCCCTTTCATAACTGTTGTTCTTAGAGATGTGTTGCTCATGTCCATTCCATTCTAGGCGTGCGCGCACCCATGTGCGGTTGTCAGAGATTTTTGCTTTAGTGGCAGGGCTGTCCCTAGCTATTCTGGGGCCCTAAGCAGCCCCCGTGCAGTGGAGGGGGGCAGGCCTCTGCAGGGTTTGGGAGGCTGGCTTGGGGGACAGGGAGGAACCACCCCCCAGCACTCACCGGGGCCAGGTCCCTGCACTTCCTGCCACTGGTGAGGGCGGGCCCAGCCCTACTGCACTCCTCAGGGGCAGGAAGAGGCACGGCTGGGGCGGAGCAGGGCAGGGTCTTTGGGGGCAGAATGGAGTGGGGTCAGAGCTGGGGTGGAGCAGGGGCAGGAAGAGGCGGGGCAGGGGTGGGGGGCCTGGGGACGAAGTAGGGCAGGGGCTAGAGCACCGCGCAGCTGCGCAGGGCACCAGAAAATTTGATGCCCCAAGTTTCCTGGTGCCCTATGCAGCTGCGTACTTTGCATGTGGATAAAGAAGGGCCTGCTTAGCGGTATCTGTAGGGCCAGCTATGGCACCCTCGGGAGTGCCACGCTCATGCGTCAGTATATTAGACACCTCTAGCCCTATGCCCTCTCAGTTCCTTCTTGCCAGAACTCCAACAGAGGGGTAGGAGGGCGAGGAATGGAATGGACATGAGCAACACATCTCGAAGAACAGTTACGAAAAGGTAGGTAACCGTTTTTCCTTCTTTGAGTGCTTGCTCATGTCGACTCCATTCTAGGTGACTCACAAGCAGAATCCCTGGCAGCAGGCTCGGAGTTCACGGTCATGCGGCTTGCAACACTGCTCTACCAAAGCCAGCATAGTCTCGGGCCTGCTAAGTAAGCGCATAATGAGATGTGAATGTGTGAATGGACGACCAGGTAGTGGCCCTGCAGATGTCTTGAATAGGCTCTTGAGCCAATAAGGCAGTTGCCGAGGTTTGCGCCTTAGTCGAGTGGGCGGTCACAATCGCTGGTGGAGGCACTTTTGCCAGATCATAACAGAAGCTGGGTCACGTTGAGATAAATCAGCAGTGAGGTTTTCGGAAACAAATTGCGGTCTCTGTTGCACCAATTGAGTCACTCCAGATTTACATCAGGGTGGCTGAGATCAGAACGTGGTAGCCTAGGGCCTGTTTCACCACTGCATCTCTCCAGTTTCACATGCAAGTGATTCCACTGAATCCACACAAAGCTGGAGTAACAGCGGAGAATCAGGCCCCCATACTTAACATGTAGTGAATACACAAATACTCTGCCCCTAATTCTGATCTCTGTTACACCGGTGTGCATTGAATTACCCCAGCATCACACAGGTGTCGCTCAGACCAGAACATGGCTCAGACTAACTGAATTTTAAGTGGCCTATACCTGTTCATGCTCACAGAAGAGCTTGTTAATTTTTAACCCCAGCTGTCTGCGGTGTGGTGAGCTCTAACCACAGCAGCGGGTTCCGGCTGGAGTTATCAGGTACATGCAGAGGTCAAACAACAACTTCCCCAGGAATCCGCTCTCCCTTACCGTACATCACGGAGCGGGCAGAGGGATACAGCTGTCTTAGCTCTCCAGCAAATTTGACCTCCTGGTAGGAGTGCATGGTATTTTGACACCCAAGACACTGTGGGCTGAGGTTTCGATTCTGCTCATGGGTGGCACAAGCAAAGCATGCCATTGCATTTAGGAAATGGGTAACTGGGCCCATGGTTTGAGATATCCCAGTGGTTAATCTGCAACTGGGCCTGCAACTGCATGGAGAGCATTCTGGCTGGCACTGCCCATAGAGGCAGGCCCCAAACCACAAACCACATAGCCAGCTGCAGAGGTGTAGGGTGGTCATTGGTCACCTCAATGCAGCTAGCTTGGGGCGGGAGGGACCCATCAGCCTTTGTGCATGAGCCACATCACACAGGGGTAAAGGGGGGGTAGTCAGAAAAGAATAAGGTCTTCAGATGCAGCAATGGGTGGGGGGAGCCTGGGTTGGAAGCACTCCATTTTTACCCTGGCAGGAGACTGTTACCCCTTCCCCCATATGAGGGATGGTGCAAATCTGTCTCTTCCTGTTCTAACTGTATTGGGTGTGGCATCCTATGGGGGGGGTCTGCAGCTGTCTGGGGGAGGTAGACGCCTCCCCCAGACAGATTGCTAGGGTGTTATTTGTCTGTTGGGGGAGGGGATGGATGGCTTGGGTAGCTGTCCTGGAGGTCCTTATCCAGGTGATCAATGGCAGCAGTTATCTCCACTGGAGGCTGGCCAAAAGGGTAAAGCGATGCTACTATGCACTGGGGAGACCCAGGAGGCTGGGGGCGGGGACTGCTCAGTCCCTGCAGTTGTGAGCCGGTCGAGACCAGGCAGGAAATATGTATGCAGAAGACTGGGATGGAAGTGACAAGTCTTGGTTCTATTGGCTTGGGTCACAGGTCTCTCCAGGAAAGCAGGGTACCAGGGGACACTGGCCTGGGGACCATGGGGGTTAAGTCATAAAGGACGAGCCCCTGGATTTTGCATATGTTGCTGCAGGACATGGCTGGTGCTGCTGTCTCCAGCTGGGTATTCAGTGCAGTACGAGCTGAAGGGGGACTCAGTGAGGGGATGGGGTGGCTGTGTTATTTCCACCCAGCCTGAAATGCACCCCAAAGTGGTCATGAACACAGCACATCCCCAGGGCAGCATCCAGATGGGATTGGCTGTAAGTGGGCAGAGCACACAACTGTGTGAGCTGAGGACATTCCTCACCAGGGCAACACTGGAAACGTCAGCGTCCTGTGGGCAGTGGTTCTCCTGAGACAGCCCCAGATTTCATGACTACCACACCAGCTACAAGGGGACTGTCTGAGGCTCATCACGAGCACTTGGCCACACCGTTGATCCAGTGAGTGGGGATGGGATTAGAGGCGGTACAGCTGGAGATTCAGCCTGCATCATGGTCCTCCTGCATCTTGGGGTCCCCTTTCCTAGTGGGGCAAGGAACCTGGTTTGATGGTCCCACCTTGTAGGTTAATGGAACCTGGATGTTTCCCAAGGGCTGGGAGGAAGGAATATTGTCTTTCTGACCCGACACTCCCTCGAGGGGTTGGCAAGACTTTATAACATCAATGAAGGGCTCCTGGATACCCTCTTCCCCAGTGTTTGCCTCACAGGTTGCCTCAGTTGACAGATGAGCTGACACAGCAGAAGCAGTGGGAAGCCGGCTGGAGGTGGAGAGTTGCAGGTGTGTCAGAAAGATGCTTTTTTACCCTCAGTTCTCATGGCTGTGTGGGAGGCCAATAAGCAGCTCTTTGCCTTTTCCACTGCCTCTGCAGGCCTGTTCCAGGGTGTGGAATGAGCTGCCCAGGCACAACAAGCTGCTTTCGCTCTGCAGCTGACTTATGTCTTCCAGTTGTGAGGCAATTTCATGTTGCTTTGCTCAGCAAGGCTCACAGAGTCAGACCCAATGGTCTGTGTCCATAGAGGCAGGGCCAGACACTGTCTCCCCTGCTCAAGTTCCAGCCAGCCGTGCTCCTGGAACTGTGTGCCACAGTTGTATTGGGGACCCATGTCCCTGCTGCCTGGTGAAGGCCAGTGGAGAAGCGAATGGTGATCACCCATGCCTTGCTTAAGGAGGGCTGCTCTGAAGAAGACATGCCCTTGATGCTGACAATCCAGGCTGGATCACCCACTCTCAAATCATCTATTTTCAGGATGAGATTGTGGTGAATGCTATGGGGAGAACATTCTCGGGGTTTTTGCATGCCTCTTGTTTCCTGGAGCTCATGCTAATCTGTAGGCCTGGAAATGGCATGGGGACTGTACTGGTGGCATAGACAAATGGTCTCCTTCTGGAGATGGATGAAGATCAGGGGTCTTTGCTGATACTGTTAGGTCTACCAACTGCCACAGAGACTGTTAATCGTGACCTGGTGCTAACTCATCTGTGGACACTAGCAGGAGAACGTAAGTGGCTCTGCTCTTTCGTATCTGAGAGATCTGCACTGGCTGCCTGAAGGCTCCTGGGTGGAGCTGATGGTGTGGTATGTGATCTAGAAACCCTCAATGGCCAGAGAGACCCCTCTTACCCCGTGCTCTCCTGCAGCAGTGATCAACAGGGCTCTCAAGCTGGAGTCTTTAGGAGCTAAGGGGCGGCTGACAGGGCATTTTCTGTGAAGTGGGTTGCCTTTGGAATGCCCTCCCCCTTCTGGGTCCAAAACAGCCCAACTCTGATCTGTCGGGCACAGTGCAAAAGCCACCTGATTGCTCAGGTGCTCCGTGTCGGTAGGGTGGGGCAGTACAAGATCCTTTCATGCTCTTTTTGCCACTGGTGGAGAATTTCTGTTATAGGCTCAAATCATGCTGTGAAATCCGCTATTGGCTGACTGCATTTTAAACACGCATCAAAGGCACCAGTGGCCTGGGAGATGCACCTCACTAGGCATTTGAGAGACATTGCATGAAGCAAATATATGGATTTGGGCAGGAAAATGGCCCGATCGCCCCCATCCCTGTGTCATGGCGCCACGGGATCTTTCATAGCCATGGAGAGGACAGAGCCTCGACTTTATGGCTTGCCCCAAGTGCTTTGCCAGCCTCCTCTCAGCAGTGCCTGTGAATACATCAGAAAGATAAAACAACGGTCTCTCTCAGCAAAGAGGGAAGGCTAGGCCCAGAGTCTCCAGACGAGAGCAGTCAACACAAGTGCAGCTGGGAAGGTACCCAGTGGCGATACACCACTATTCTGCTTCCCTGACAATGAATGTGCTGAGTGCCCAGCTGTTCCCCGACTTAAGTTAGAGCAGCCTGAAGGCTGTTGTCTACCCCAGATATCAATGGCCTCCGACAGTTGTTCCAGCAGCCAAAGAACAGTTAGAGCTTTCCTCTGGCCATGTTCCTTGTGCTGGTGCCTGAAAGGAATGTGGTGACATAAGAGCCGCTAGCCTTTGGAGGATTCCCCAGCACAGGTGGATCCTCCAGAGGCCAGATCCACTGGCTTTAGAGCAGCCTTGCCCCATGAGAGCAGCCCAAGACAGTCCCAGTGCACTGGGGAAGTCAGGCTCCAAATGGCCAAGCTGCCGTGCATTCTGAGCCACCGACAGCATAAAGAGCGGGGATTGATGTGGCCTGCTGAAGCATTTCATTTGTGGTGGATCTCCAGAGGAGGAGCAAAAAGCCATTGACTTTTAATTGAGATTGCAGAGTTAGGAAAGATTCATAAATTAAATTATTCCCTGGGGATATGTAAAAGTTACTTATGGCAAGAACTAAATTGTGCATGCTTCAATCAGGAGCTGTCGAGAAACCATTACAATATACAAGACGGCTCTTTCCTCTGGTGAGCATGGTAACAAGGGCCCACACGGTTCCTGCAGGAGTGGTACAAGAAAGGCAGGAATCTGTGCAGGTGCGTTAGTGGGGTCAGCAGCATGTCTGATCTATCTGTATTATAGTGACCAGTCCAGATCAGGGCTCGGTTCTGCTAGATGCTGTGCATACACATGGAGAGACAGTCCCTGCTGCCAACAGCTGAACCATTTTACAGATGGGGCACAAAGAACTGGAGTGAGCTGTCCTGAAGATGCCCTGAGGCATGGCCAGGAATTGAACCCAGAACTCAAAAAGCCCAACCCAAGGCTTGGCCCATGAAGCCATCCTGCCCCTCCCTGTAATGCCCCCCATGGTAATCAGCTGTTGTGAGCTACCCCACTCCTCCCCCCCCATGCCCACTTGGCCTTCAGGGAGGGCAATTCTTCCACTGGTGGCAAAGGTGGATCTGCCAGTGCTGTGAGCAGTCAGACGGAGCTCACCTGGACGAGGCGAGTGCCATCTCTGCAGGACTTGCAGTACCTGTCTGATGAACCCCTCTACAGCAGCAATCCCCATTGAATAGGTGTCGATCCAGGGAAACAGCTGGCCAGCCCTCTGTGTGCACGGCTCCTTTGGAACCATGCCAACAAGGAGTGAGATGGGGGGCTGTACGGTAGGGTGACCAGATGTCCCAATTTTATAGGGACAGTCCTGATATTTGGGGCTTTTTCTTATATAGGCTCCTATTACCCCTGCTGCCATCACATTTCCTGTCCCAATTTTTCACGCTTGCTATCTGGTCACTCTACTATAGGAGCACAGAGCCAGGATAGAGGCAGATCCCTGGGGATACCTCCAGGTTTGGGGACTGGCTCCCTGGCTCATTGGGAGAGGGAGTTAACCCCACCACCAAATGGCACAATCGGGGAGAACTGTCAGAGATCTCCTTCCCCTTACCCCACTCTAGCAACTTTCGCTGCTCGGTCCAGCCCCTGCTGATCTGGAGTGCCAGTATGTGGCTATGAGCAACAAAGGGGGCCATGTGGGAGGCTGGCTCCATATTATTAAAGACTTTGAACAGTAAGAGTCAAACCTGGGTGCACCCCGAGCCAGGCTGAGCTGCTAGTGCAGAGAGCAAGGCTCAGGCATTGCTAATTTTTGCAGGGAAATCAGGTCACTAGATCACAGAACGTGGCAGCACTAGGTCTATGTTCAGAGAGGAGTGCAAGATGGTGTCACTGCACCCTCCTCCCTACCTCTGCCTAGGGTACATTACACCAGCTGAGACTCCTAGGGCCGGACCCTTGCTGGAGTAAACAGGTGTTGCACCAGTGACATCAGTAAAGCAATACTAGTTTATACCAACTGGGATCCAGCCCTAGCAGTGGGTGTAAATCCAGATAACTGCACCGTAATCAATGGATTTACACTGGTGTAAATCTGAGCAGTCCTTACTCCTGAATTTGGCCCTATGAACAGATATCCAGTGCGGCCACCTAACGCCCCAGTGCAGGAGTCTCACCTAGGCAGAGATCTCCATGCGGAGGTCTCTTGAGGCTCTGCATATGCCTGCATCTAGAAACAAGCAGCACAGCTGGTGATGTTCTCCAAATTACAAGACAGCCCCGGAGCACAGTCTGCCGAGTCCAGCTCATGCTTCCTTCCAAAACCGTGCAACCTTGCAACTTGCCAACCCCACCAATAGGCTGGCCCATCACCAAACACTGAGGGCCTCGGGAGGTTTCCCCATTTCTCAGCTGGGATGAGTCTCAGCCTTCACCCACTCCATGGTTTTGCCCGGAATCCAAGCCACAGCCAAAGTGGGATTGCTGTGACCGAGAGAGACAGTGCTACAGATCTGGGGTTCATTGGGCTGCCGCTGATGTACATCTTATTAGAGCAGATTGGCTTCAAACGCACCTCACAACAATGGTGACAAGAAAGCCCACATTGGGTCAGACTCCACATGCATGGCTCCCCCACCTACGTGCTCAAAGCAGGTGACCCTTAGCTAATTACACTGACTGACCACTATGCAATAAGGAGAGTGGAACCATTCCAGAGCATCCTATACACCCCAGCCAGTACCTGGCGTGGAGTCAGCAACTGCTTGTGATCAGTGGTATCAAAAGCAGCTGACAGAGAGCCAACAGCTTTCCACAGATCTAGCACTCTAAGACCATCTATCACCCAAGCCAATGGGCTTTCTGCTCAGCAGCCAGAAATGGATTGGAATATGCTGGAGAAGCCTGTTAGATGCAGATATTTGTGACATTTCCCCAGACAGGGAGGTTTGAGGCTGGGCACTAGCTGTGTAGGGCCTCCAATGGCTCTGAAGCACTTAAGAGGAAACCTCAATCTCTCAGCTGCCCCAACACCCTCCCTGCTGCAAAAGACATTGATACTAGAACCCAGCCAATAGGATAATGCCAAACTGTTGGCTCCCCATATCAAGATAGGGAAGGATCCCACTGATGGGACCTGACTCCAAGCTCCTCTAGATAACATAGGGAGCGATATTGTCCAATCCAACCAGAAGAGCAGGTGCATTTACAACCTCTTGCTCTGTCACTTCCTGCTCACCCAGGAGACCACCTCTAACAGAGGCCATTTTCTCAGTGAAGAAGTCAAAGTCGCTCGCAGAGCTTGTTGATTAGCCTGGTTGCAGGAAGAGCCTGTCTGAATGCTCCATGAGAGCTCTGCTGGGCAATGCTTTGCCATGCCGAGAGCGAAGCATGTAACACCTCTTAGCCTCCACCACCACAGCACTGTGATATGCCTGAACCCTGGCTCCAGGGAGCATTCTGCCGTCCTCAGCCTAAGCCCTTCTACACACTCTAGCATTCGCCCTTGCTGCGTCATTTCCCGGAGCTCAGCAGAGAGAGCCAGGTGCTCTGCAGGAACGGTGGGCACAGACTGTCCTCGCCCCTACAAGACTTACCATAGCTGAGAAGAACTCTGGCACTGTACGTCAAGTTGTTCCATTAACAAAGATGGACCAAGGAGCACCTAGCATTCAGGAGAGACAAATCCCCCTTTCCTTATCCACCCAGACCAACTGGATTTGTCAAGGGGAAGGAAATTTATCAACATCACTCCCATATTGTTCCAGACAAACGGATATGTGAGCATGAGGAGGCAGTGTAGTCCAGTGGCTAGGTAGTCAAGATTTCTGGGTGTTATTCCTGATTTGGCCACTGCCATGCTGTCTGACCTCGGGCAAGTCCCTTCCCCTACCCATAAACGTGGGTAAATTTCAGGTGGTTTTCTTCCCTATACCCCAAGAGCACATTATGGATTTCTCCATCTAGGTGACTTCTATTTCAAGTTAAGGAAAGCAACCAAGAATGAATAACTATGAAGTCTCCAGGAAGGAGAGAGAGCAAAGTGGCTCCTTCTGTAACACTCTCCATCTAATCTCAAACCTGGCAGCTGCCTCACAACTGGGCAGTTTCGTCTACATCTAAAGGTGCAGTATACAAAACTCAGAATGACATCACTTCTGAAAACACCCACTGACCACCAAATGCCTCTGATGAGCACTATGAGGCTTAAATAAGATTTTCCAAGAGCCCCAAGATGCTCAGAAATGAACAGCATGATTATATTCACTTTGCAATGTTTTCATGACATCAAGATTGTAAGTACTGAAGATGCAGGGCAGTGATTACTTTGCAAATGATTGCATGGAAGGACCCATCTAGAAGATATTAAAGTCCAGCTCTTCAAAGTTAGTATTCCATTTCCAGAGATCATTGTCCAAATTCAAATCCTTTATGCAAATCTGGGGGGGGGGAGGTGTCCTTTCCAGTGGTATGACACACCCATTCATTCCTAGTTACCACTCAAGTCTGACCTTTCTTGCCACTACATCCAGATAATTTAGTCTGTTTGATTCAGTCAAAGCAGATTCCTTGGCATGTTCTCACTAAGGAGATCCATAACCTTGGACCCTCTGGACTGGATGGAACAATAGGTTTTGAGATAACATTATGGGCTGGTTGCAGCCTCCATCATCCAGCCTGTGAGATATCCCTAGGGGCCTGACCGAATAAACTCGAGGCCAGAAATTTGCAGTTAAAAATGGTCGTTCATTAACTACCAAGCACACATAGTCGAACTCAAACAAGAAGAGTCCAGCAATACCATTTCACAACCTCCGTCCAGGCTTAACCTCCATATCTAGTGCAGGAGGTACACTAAAAGAAGAATTACGGTAGCACCTAGAAGGCAGCTCCGTTGTGCTAGGCCCTGTGCAGAGATGGTTGCTGCTCCATACAGCCTACAGCATAAGACAGACAACAGGTGGAGACAACAGATGGGGGAGTGCAAGGGAACACTGGAAAGCACAGTGCCAGGGGCTTCAGACATCAGTCGAGGAAACCTCTGCTTCATGGGACATCCTCTGTCCTTCCCACTTTTTATTGTCCCTGGGAACCTCTCAGGAATCTTTCCAGCTGGTCACAGCCCCTCTCTCCAGACAGCTCTCCTCTGGGCTGTCACACTCACTTGAAAAGTTGTTCACCTTGTCCCCAAGAGCTCACATCCCCTGGCCAACCCATCCCCTTTGAACCACACTTGGGGCCTCTAGGCCCTGCTATAATAGTTGTTAGTGTTGTTTTCAATGTATAAACCTTTATTGCTTCTTATCTCATCCAGTGCTTTTGCAGAAAAGCATTGCAAGAAAATCAAGGCAATGGCCACGGGCCATAAATCAAATAACATTCTCTATTGATGCCCAAGGAGGGAGAGGGTATGGGCCCCTGATTGACTATTAAAGTAGGGAGTTTCTACACCAAGTCTGATGAAGCCCTGTACTCTTGCAGATTCCACACCTCTCTGGGCATGTTCAGGCATTTGTGAATGATACTCTAAGTTCCTTCTACCTCAGTGATGTTTTGCCTTCATTGCCCACCTTCCATTCATTCCTTGTGCATGCTATCGTCTGCACTGGGGCTCAGGCTGCTTGAAACCCATCTGGTCTAATTAAATATATAAAAACAATGCTAAATACTTGCAGTAATTAACAATCAGCTGCTATGTCCCACCTCAGAGGTGGCAGTATTTCAGACACAGGTAGTGAGCTTTCTTTGTATGTACAGTACCTAGTCTGTCAAAGTCTGTAAAGTGCTTTGGGATTCTTGGGACAAAAGAGGCTCTGGAAGTGCAAATTACTATTATTCCATCTCATTTAAAAAGAGTTGCATAGATCCTGTTGACCCCACTGTTGTTTCTAGATCACTTGTATTGTTCTATGTTATGTGATAGTGTTTAGTGCTATCTATCTTTCACATTCTCTTGACATCCATATGAGCACTGTCAGCAGCATCAGAAACCATGATTTGCCTGGGAGGAGGGGAGGAGAGGAAAAAAAAAAATCACAAAACTGGTTAAAATCATGAGATTTTAAAAATACATTTTAGGGTCTTTTATTTGCCCTCTAGTATTTGATCCTTTAGGGGGTCATGTTTTCAAGCTTTTCTCTGCAACCACAAGGCCTGGAAACATACTTTTGAATGAATAGGAGAGTTTAACATAACCCCATGACTCCAGGAGCTGGGGCTTTAAGAAGCACCAAATATCAATTGTCAACATTGTGTCGCGGCTGACAGGAGGAAAGAGACAAACAAGCAGACCTCTAAGCCAATCATATGAAAGCAGATGGCAACCAAAGCAGCTCCAGTTACTGTGTTCAGTCACAGGATGCAGAGCTGCCAGTTGGCAATGCTAGTAATCACCCAGCTACTGCAATGCTCAAAGGAACCTCCAGTCCTGCTGCCTGGATGAGGAGTGACATTCTGGTGGCTAGAGGAGCATCCATCTCCTTCCAGGCGAACTGCTGGTAGACTGGCACCAACCACTCCCCTAGTTCTGTTGCCCATTTTAAATCCCCATCGCTGGGGCCAAGTCCTGCAATCTTTGTTCAGTCAGAACTCCCAGTGCCTAGATGTAAGGAAGAAGGGTGGCTCTGCAGTGAAAGCGAAAGGGTGGCGGGTCTCACATGGCCTATGTAGCGGCTGGGCAGACCTGCAGCTCCTAAGTTTCAAGGAGACACTCCCCCTGGAAGCAATTTACCAGGAAGGGAGCTGGAGCAGCAAGGGGTATGCGGAGCTATGGTGCCATTGATCTATGTGCCAGCCAATGGAGGTGCCCGGCTAGGTGGGATGGGGAAAGGTGTCCCTTCCTTGCAAAGGTGTCTCAGACTGAACAGCGCAACCAGAGAGCTTCGGGAGGCATTTCTCCAAATGCTCCCATCTGCAGTGCATCTCCACGGCACCCACCCCCAATGGAGGGTTATGGCTAAATGATACTATCTAGTCTTGCAGCCCTGATTCTAGGCCCACTGGATTCAGGGCCCATTGATTTCAACCAGCGTTGGATCAAGCCCTGTGTACTCTGCGCTCCTCAGACAGAAGGGGCTAACAAAGGACAAGGATTATTTGGCCTCTGGTTTTAATTATTTCCAAAGCTGGGATTGAAATTTCCACACACAAAAATTACCTGCCACTAACGGCAGGTAATTTTTTATTAAGACCCATCCCACAGAGTGCACGAAGCAATCAGAGCTACAGTAAATCCTCTCTGCGGCAGCTGGATCCAGCCATCCCGCCCCTTTCTCCCAAATTTATGGAGAAGCAGGTCTCTGCTGGGGAAATACAATAAAATAAAAAGGTGGAATAAATAACACTCACCAGTTGAAATGCAGGTCAGATGGGTCTTTTCTGGCCCTTCTCTTTTTCCTTCCCTTTTTCTTATTTTTCCATTTTAATATTCCCTTCTTTTTCCTCTCAATCAGTCTTCAACTTGCTACATCTGCATCCCCATACTGTTCCCTTCCTCCTTTCTCTTTGTATTTTCCCATTTTCCTTCTCTCTTCCTGCCTTCCTTTAAAAGCAGAACCCCGTTCCTCTCATTCTTTATTGCCTCGATGATGAGTATAGTCTTTTTGTATTGCAGTATTTCAATCAAGGATCAGGACCCCACCATGCTAGGTGCTCTACAGACACATAACAGAGATGGTTTCTGCCCCCAAAGTAGTTTGATTGGAAATTCATCTCCCCTTTCTAGTGCAGATCCCAGTTCATACCATGATCCCTCTGTCCATCCCTCAACCTGCCATGGCCCAAACACAGGTCACGTGACAAAGACCCAAACCAACAGACAGACACACATGATTCATTCAGAAAGTGCTGGGAGACTTATCCTGTAAGAAGAGCTCATTCAACCACCTCAGGATTGTCTACTTCTGATGTAAATAATTATCGTTCAGCAGCTAAAGTAAGGGGAGCCCAAATTGGTGTGGAATGTAGGGAGGTTCCTGGAGACAGCAGAGAGAGGAATGACGCTGGCTCCCTTTTCCTGGTCTCTGTCCCCTCTTTGCTCTCCCCTGCTCATGCTGGACATGACAATAACAGAACCAATTCAGTCATATGGAATCCCTTCCCTCCCGTTTGTGCCATTTCTTTAGCCCAGCTCCCCAGAGGGTGGCAGCCAGTCATTCCCTCCTTATGGAACATGCCAGCGTCATCCCAAGCAGGGCTCCACAGACATACACATCGGGATCCTCAAGGCAGCTTTGCCAACTGACACCAGCTGAGGATGAAGAAAGGACACCTGGCAGAGAGGTAGGGGCTGGGGGAGAGCTAGAGAAGAGGGTATGGTCTCTTTTCAAGAAGGAAAGGGAGCTAGGATGGAGGGGGTTACTTCAGGTTCCTAAGGCAGCTTCTAACAGCCTAGCCACTGACAGAAAACACTTCATCTATGCTACATGGCCGAGCCAGCACCCATGTGAGAACCTGAGTGTTTGCTGACAGCTGAATGTCGAAATCTGCAGTTGTAATGGCTCATTAATGTCATTTTCTGCATTTCATTATTTTTGAGAGGGGGGGAAAAGAGACAGTAAGTGAAGACAAAGGTCCCCAATCTTGTGGCCCCGGGAGGTTGGCCTGAGTCAGGAATACAGCTTCAGTCTCTGTCTTTCCAGGCCTATCGGCATCACCACTTACCCGATCGCTTCCTAAAGATCGCCCTGAATATCCCAAGGGGACCCACTTTAGCTGAGGTTTCACTGGGAATTCCATACATTTCACAGTAAGTTGAGTGTTTGTATATAGTGCCGTCGTTCAGTTGTTTTAATTTCCATGTGGTTATGTTTCAGGTTATACAGGTAGATATTCTGTGTACCTGACTGCCTAACGCCACCTTCATTTTGTACCTTCCTACAGCTCTACCACTGAAATACAGTGCAATCAGAGAGCAGTCCCTAGACTGATAGTCCATTTTGTCCCACTCCATTTTACAGGGCAGTGGATTCCTTGTACTCTTTGTCTAACTCAAACATGGCTGCTTCACCTCCATTGCTGTGTAGCCACTAGTTTCTCTGCCTGGATCTGAGAGCATGAAGCACTCTGAGGTATCTCCAACCGGAGAGTGGCTATAAAAAAAAAATGCGATGCATCCAAGGTTAGCGGATCGGAGTCTGAGTGAGCAACTGCAGTACACACTTTTGAGCACTAGAGGGAGCACAGGGAAGGAGTCAGAAGGAGGAACTGGAGCAAAGGAAAACAGTGAGTTGTGTTTCCAGAAATAAAGGGTCTACTTTAATCCTGCTGCCCACTTCCTTGCTTCAGTCAAACTACAACACAAATCAGACTCTGCTCCATTGTATTTTACTGGCTTTATCTTCCCTCCTGCTGACCATGTATGCCACGATGAGTCAATTTTCCCCTTCCTCACCACATGGCTGAAAATCTGCTACTGGAAGCCATTTTTGCATATGTTACACACGAGAGGCATGTGGTGCTGTTCCCCCTTCAAAATGAGCTGGGCGCGAGTCCCAAACACAGCCCCTTTTATCACATTTCTGTCTTCTCCCTTTGTGCTGCTTTTACCTTCTGCTTCCATCGGCTTTGCCTTCCCTTTCCCGGTACTGCTGCAGCCGGCCCACTTGGGTGGTAGCGCACTGTCATGGCAGGGCAAACAGCTGGTAGAGTCTTCAAAGGACCCTTCTGGATACAAATTAAAGAGAGTTTCCCAGGCTGTAGCTGCATGCTTGCTGGGTGCTTGGAAAGGCTGGATAGATCCCGGGGAGAGGGAGTTTATGCTACATGCTATATGTGCTGCACTGGGACACGCTTAGATGCACAACGGATGCCTTGCTCACATCTCTGAGATCTGTATTAAAGCTGTGCAACTCCCTGCATCCTTGCTAGGCAGAGCTCCTGTGCAGGGCCGGGAGAACCCCAGTTCTGGCCTGGATCTGGAAAACGTTGCACCTCCACAGTCCTTAGCACCTTGACCTGTCTGGCGCCCTCACGGAGCCCAGGCCTGGCACCCTGTTCTGGGAAAGGTCCTTTGTTCGCTCTCATAGGGACTCTCCCAAACTCAAGACGGCCATGACAAAAATTGCTGTCTCCCAGTCATCTCGTTGCACCTCCACACCAATTACAACTGAGTCAGGTGATCTAGTTACACCAGTTATCCTAGTTGCAACAGGGTTCTGTAGGGTAGCTGTGACTAATACAGTGTTCTCTAAAGGCTTGGCTACGTTAGGGAATATAAGTAAGGTACATGCCACACTGAAAACTCAAGCTGGGACTTTCAAAGGGACCTAAAGGAGTTAGACACCCAGCTCTGACTTTCAAGGTGAGTTAGGCACCTCATTTTCCCTTTGAAAATTCCAGCTTCTAATTGTAATACCTAGCTCTTCTTATCATCAGTAGATCTCTGAGCACTTTACAAAGGAGGTCAGCGTCCTTGGCCCTATTTCACAGATGGGGAAACGGAGACAAAGAGGGGATGTGACTTGCCAAGGTCATCCAGCAGGCAGAGCAGGAATTGAACCCAACTCATCTGAGTTCCCAATCAGTGCTTTATGTACTAGACCATGCTGCCCCATGTTGCAACCAGAGCACGTCAGTGGCCAAAACAGGAGTAAAACCACAAGCCCTAACTCCCAGTACCCCACCCTAATAACTAGCCCCTATTTCACTCATTTATTGTGGCTGTGGTGTATACTATAGTCCTTCTGTGCCAATCAGCAGCTAGTCAGGACTCTTCATTAGCACTGTGCATAGCTAGACCACATGGGCGCAATTACTCTCTCTGGACAGTCAGAGCCTGGCACAGAGTAATGGGGAGGTTTTGTGACCAGAAAGCCCCCAGGAATAGCTCTGATTTTGATGCCTCCCCAATTTCCTGAGTAAATTGGTTTCCTGGGATGTATAGAAGTGTTGGTGCATTTTGTAAATTCAGCTCACAGCAAACTCATTTGATTATTAAGAACAAGCCTCTTTCATTTCATGTTGCACTTTCAGGCTGAGGTTTGATAAGCTGCCTAGGGGTTTGGATCCAAACCCCTTCGGCTGGAAATCTCAGCCTTCAATACGACACTCCCACTATTTTGAAATGTTTCAGAGTAGCAGCTGTGTTAGTCTGTATTCGCAAAAAGAAAAGGAGTATTTGTGGCACCTTAGAGACTAACAAATTTATTTGAGCATAAGCTTTCATGAGCTACAGCTCTATTTGAAATGTATCCTTGGCTGGTTTTTAACCACATTCAACAAGCACTTATCTCCATACAATTTAAAGGTCAGATTCTGCCACACTTAGTCCCTTGGGGGATGATGCACCCTTGTGCAGGGGACCAGCACAAGCATCAGGCACTACTTACATCCCAGGTAAGGTCCCAACATTAGTGACACTTACCATATTGCCATCCCCATTCATTTCAAAGCCAGGAATCAGGCTCCCAAAATCATCAGATTGGCTGGAACGCAAAAGATTTTTTTTTTTTAATATTAAATGCGGAGTTCTTTTTATTTGTGTTCTGGGTTTTGAGCTTTTAGGCTGCATTGAGCTGAAAGGAAGGGTTGTTTAATATATATAGCACTTTGCTGGTGAGACCTTTGTTCTACTCCCTCTTCGGTCACTGAGCTGCTGGGTGACCTTAGGCAAATCATGTCCACGCTCTGTGCCTCAGTTTCCCCAGCTGAAAAATGGGGATATTGATACTGACCTCCTTCACGCAGTGCTTTGAGATCTACTAACGAAAAGATGTACATGCACTATACAAGATGTAGGTATTATTATTCCTTGAAGGATGAGAATTTATCTCCCTTTCAAACTATGCGGTTGTTTGTTTTCTAATTCTTACTGCAACTCTGAATATCATTGTTACCAATATTAATGACCAACCATTTATTAAAGTCCACCACACTCTATGCTGCAGTGAAATCTTGTGGCAATGAGTTCCACAGCCTCAGCAAAGCACTTAAGCCTGTGTTTAACTCTAAACACATGAGTCACCCCATCCCCATTCAGCAAAGCACATGCTTAATTTTAAACACATGCATAATTCCCACTGAAGTCAAGGGCACTTAATCACATGCTTAAGTGCTTTGCTGAACTGGGGCCCAGAGCTTTGATTTAAATGTACAGAATCAGGCCCCAATTGAGTGGTCACTGAGTATAACACACACTTATGGCTACCAATTATACATGATGTACAAAAATACATATAATGGGGGTTAGAAGGAAAAGGGTTCTTATTTACTTAACTTGTACTAACATTTGTGGAATGACAGTACAGCAAGTTTCCGATGAAGTGAACTGTAGCCCACAAAAGCTTATGCTCAAATAAATTTGTTAGTCTCTAAGGTGCCACAAGTACTCTGTTCTTAGTACAGCAAGTATGTTTCCTGCATAGCAAAAAGCAGACTCGGCTACTCCACCTAGCAGGGACTGAGCACACGAAATAGCAGAACAGCCAGTAGGAACTAGAGGAACAATCTTACAAAAAGATATTACAGTTTTACACTCTGTAAACTCTGCTATGGTATATGTGCCCCATAACCCACTGCTGATATGCATCCACCTCTGGGGCAGAACACTGCTGGCATTTTAAAATGCACAGTAACAGCACCCCCATTTCAGGGCAGGGGGCGAAGAAGAACTCTTTCTTCCTAATCTGTGCTGTAATTAGCATTTCTATTGCTGTAGAGCCCAAGGGCCGCCCTCAGGATCAAGATCCTGGGTCACGTACAAACATAAGACACAGCCCCTGCCCCCAAAGAATTTGCAGTCCAAATAGATGGGTAATTTTAGGCAGACAGAATGGGCCAAATGCATCCTTTATGTAACTGCATTGACCGCAATGGGACCACTCAACCTGAGTGAGCTGAGCGGTGTTTGACACCCGTTATGCAGCCCTTGGGTAAGTGACTTGGGGACAATGCATGTCTCACGCAAGGAGCTGGGAAGATTCCTTTGTTAACGTTTATGGCCCATTCTGAAGAGCTAAAGCTCCAGCCGAAATACATAGCTTGGATCTTTTCACACAGACAATGAGCCACCCACCTTTCGCTAGCCCTCATTCCTCAGATCACTCCACAAAACTTGCTTTGTCACACTGGTCAGGGGCATTTTTTGCCACTCCATGCCTCATGATTGCTCAGCCCCTGGAGTTGGTGCTTTAGAAGCAACTGATGAAAGGTTATTTTTGCATCGGCAGAGAGCCTTGTGGTTAAGGCTCTGGACTGGGACTCAGGAGACCTGGGCTCAGCTCTCAACTTGATCACTACAACAGGACAACACAACCTCCAGAGCATGCCCTCATGGCAGCACCCCTGCCTCACTTTCCCCCTTCTTCTGGACTCCTCAAAAACTGAATGGCCTGGTTTGGCTGCTGCAGTGCCTTGGCCCTCCAGCTACCTCGCTACCAAGAGTCCAACCCTCCCAGCATACCTGGATCCAAGACAAACAATACAAAATCTCTGTCCAAGTTGCAAACTCGGGCCAGCCGCTCTTTTGGGAGCGGTCTGTCTTCTGTCTTCTAATTCTTCTGCCTACCCCTTGGGCTCAGGTTTTGCCTTTCCTGGGCTCCTTTCCATCTCTCCCCTCAGCCTCTCCCAAGCTCCTTTGCGGGGGGGGGGCACTCTTTCCAATACAGGCACTCCCAGTCTTCCCACCGGGTGTCTTTCACAGGCCTCTCCCTGCTTTGTGCTCGCCTCTAGCTCCCCGGGGCCGCCTGCCATCCTCTCCAAGCAGCCATCTGCCATCACCCTGTTTCTCCCCAGCCCTCTCCTTATCTAGCCCAGAGGCCTGATTGGGTCACGTGAACCTTCATTTTCCCCATCTGGGGAGAAGCACTGGCTGAGTCACAGGCAGGGCTGAGACCCATGACCCCTTAAAGGGCCAGCCACAGAGATCCAGATCCTAAAAGGTATTTGGGCTCCTAACTTCCATTGAAATTAATGGTGCCTAAACATCTTTGAGGATCTGGGCTAGACTCCCTGTGTGACCTTGGCCAAGTCATTTAATCGGTCTGTGCTTCAGTTTCCCCAGCTGTAAAAGTCCAGTCAGGCTAAGTTCTTTGGGGCAGAGACCATCTCTCACTAGGTGTATGGATGGCATCTTAGCTGTTAATATAAATAGCAAGAAGATGACTCTAAAACATCCAGTAGCCTGTTTTAGGCTGTCTGCCCCTGAAACATGGCCTTACATTCCCTCACCATGGAAGGCTGGTTTTGTTCAGAAACTAGCTTGTTTCCACTGGAAAACAGGACCATTTTCCCCTTTAAAAGCTCCTGGACTTCAGTGAAAATTTGGTTGCAGTTGGGCCCATTTCTGATACAAACCAAAGCCCGGAATCTGGAAGTTTCAATACAAATCTGTTGCGCACCTCCACCTATGCAGGAGAACGCATTGGTGGCATCTTCTCATCTGCTCCATCTTCACAGGCCCTTTTCCCCTCTTCCTGCCTGTATACCAGTCACTGTTTTCTGTTCCTTTGCTCGGAGGAATGTTTTCTAAAATAAACACCATCACAGGGCTGTCAGGCAGGGCCTGTCTGAATGAGGGTGATTTCCCAGATTTATGAGGGCGCTTTTAAAGGTCTCATTGAAACACATCACAAGCAGGGAAGATTTAAAAGCTGCCTTAAAATTAGTCCCAACTAAGGAAGTTTCCATATCAATGAGGGAAGATGTGTCAGGCCTGGCATACACGTAATGTCAAAGCTCCTGGCACAGCGTTCCAAGGGTGTCAGCACACAGGTTCTCACACAATTTCCTTTCTTTCCGAGAAGTGGAGGTGACTTTCAGAAAGAAATCCCAAAGAGAATGAGGGCAAGTGTAGGTGTTAGGTAGATGTGTCTGAAATTCAGTTTCTCCTTTAGTTACCTGCCAGGCCTCTGCTCTGGGTTCAACTTCATCCAGTAAAGGCAGACATCACCACAGTGGATCCAAAGATGGGATTTTCAAAGTGGCCCATGGACATGAAGCACCAGACTGCCACTGGCTCTCAATTGGATTTGAGCACCTAACTCCCCTAGGCCCTTTTGAAAAGGTCGTGACCGAGTGCTTTCTCCGGGAGGTTCGCTGCAGCGCAAGCAAGGAAAGGAGGAGCGGATTGCCAGAGAGTTTGTAGTCCCTAGCGAGCTGTAGCGAGCTCAGGGCCTGACCCAGATTCCAGTGGTATACAAGAGAGAGGCTGCTGGCAGGGTCCCCCAACCCAGGGGCTGGACCAGCCGGAGTCCCTTCATGATGCACTGCAGGGCCCATTGCTTCTCCTAGGCTGACGGGGAATTGGGGGCTGGGCAGATTGAGTGGCCGTGGGGCTGGTTCTGCGATGGAGGGTTACCCAGAGATACCTCACCCTGTCAGCAATGTGCAGAGGGTAACTGCCTGAGTCTGTTAATATGGGAATTGCTGCTTTCTGTAACAGTCTGCTGGGACCCCGAGAGCTTGGGGTGGGCGCTCCTGAACAACAAATAAATCCACAGTCATGTTTCAGTAGTCACAGGTTACTGCTCGGACCAGATCAGTCCCTGGTGCAGTTCCATCAAAGCCAGTGCTTCAGACTGGGGAGGGGGCTGCTTGGTCAGAACAGAGCAGCTTTTTTTTTTTAAATTTTACAACTTACCGAGTGCCCTTTAAGGTACTGCAGTCTAGTGGCTAAGGCACGGGACCAGGAGTCAGGAGACCTGGGCTCTACTCCTGCCTCTGCCACCAGCCTACTTCACCTCTGTGCCTCTGTTTCCCCAGCCACTATCGTGTAGTCAGCTTTCTGAGCCAGAGACTATCTCACTCTGTTTGTACAGGCCCCAGCACGATGGGGCCTCTCAGCACTGCTGTAATGCAGATAATAATCACCAGGGTCGTCCCAGTTTAAGTATACATGTGACTCTTTCCATATAATGCAGGGGCAGCTTCGTCTTCAGGTTTAGAACTCAGAGCCGAGAGCCTTGGAACTCCTGAAGCTGCCACCCTCCTCTGCCACAGACGCGCGGCATCACCGTGAGGGAGTCAGTTAATCTCTCTGGCCACGCTGAAGTCAATGGCAAAACTCCCTCGGACATCAAAGTGTGTTCCAACAGACACTGTATGGGATGGTGCTGTACAAACGCAAACAGCACAGGCAACACACAGGAAGAATCATTAACCATCCTAGTGCAATGGCCCCCAGTTTGGGTTGGGATTCCCTTGGTGTCACTGTAAACATGCCTGCTTTGTACTCAGCTTCCCTAACGCCACCCCTCCACAGCCCCTTAGGCAAATACTGTTCAAGCACATTACCAACATGTGTGGAATAAATATTAATAACAGTCCTCCTGGCACCCCCTGTTGGAGAGGTCAGTGCTGTCACCCCCATTCTAGCAAATAGGGAAGTGAGGTACTGCGAGGTTCAAAGACTTGCCCAAGTCACAGGGACTGGGGTCACTAGTAGAGACTGCTCAATCAGGAGAGTGGGAGTGGTGGAGAGAGTCTCTCTCTCCAGCTCTCTTGCCTCCTCTGTGGCAGTCCATCTGCAGCAAGGGAAGTCCCTGGTAGTGCAGCTCCAATAGAGCCATGCTAGTAGCTGGCCTGGAACTCCGTCAGAGCCGCCTGGTTTAGAGTAGCCCCCTGGTTTATTCTGAGGGGAGGTGGGAGGGCAGCCCCAACAGAATAACAATGGAGGAAATCTATAACAGGAGTCATCATGGAGATTTCCTCCCCTTAGCAGGTGATCTGGGTAGAGGGCAGAAAGGCTCTATGCTCTCTTAGCTCCACCCTGTGATGCAACTGGCACCTCAGTTATATTTTGCAGAAACAGGAAGTTCTGTGAAAAAAACAGCGAGCCTTATAGAGAAAAGCTTATGCTCAAATAAATTTGTTAGTCTCTAAGGTGCCACAAGTACTCCTTTTCTTTTTATAGAGAAATATTATTCTTATCCTTCCAGGATTCACCACAGGATCTCAAAGCACTCCAGTGAGGCTCACAGCACTCATGAAAGGCAGGTAGGTATTATTTCCCCCATTTTACAGATGGGGAAACTGAGGCACTGAGAGACTAGCACGACTTGCCAATGGTCACCCAAAAAATCACCGGTAGAACCTGAAAGCAATCTCAGGGATCCTGACTTCTATTCCCCTGCTCCAATCAAGAGACCACACTCCCACCTATACCTGGGTAAAGCCCATTTTGGACGCTTTTAAGGTCAGCATCCATAACAGCGGAAAAGTAGCCCCAGGATTGGTCCACCCAACAAAGCAACTCCCAAGAGACCTGCCATATGATTTAGCCCTTGACCACCACTGGCCCAAGCATTGTCGGGATCCTGAGCATTGCCTCACTAAGACATGTATGAAATCAGCCCTGTGTATTTTAGCCAATTTTGTCAGAAATGGTCAGACAATCACAGCAATATAAATGCACCCATCTTACCTTCTTGGTGTGGTGCTGGAGTTGGAAACGCGAAATATTTCATATGGGAACATGACAGTCTCCATGGCTGTGATCAAAGACAAAGCATGAAAGATGGTTACTTAGTTGCCAAGGGGCTGTTATATGCCCCAGAGTCCTGGTCAAGCCCATGCATGAAGGGAGGTTAATAAACCATCAGGAGCCATCAGGATAAGTAGAAAGATAAAGGGGGACTTGCTAAAAGAAAAATATTAATAATTTAGCACCCAGGTCCAGTTGATTTCCAGCAGAACAGAAGGAGTGTGGCTTAGCAGCTTTCTAAATATAGATTTGAAAATATGGATACATGTAAATTTCTGTTTCTATCGTAACTACAATTTTTATTTATACACTCTGGTACCGATGGCTAACATTGTCCAACTGTCATACCACTTGTTTACGGCTATTGAAAAACATTAGCTTCTTTCTGTTAAATCATTATTCTACATATAAATAGCCTGGAAATTATATATTTACAAATATCCTTTTGCTTACCTTTTGCAATGACAGCTTTGAAAAATGCATTGCTTATGTTATCATATTAATACTCAGTCTAAGCATAATTTTTCCAACAGGCTTTCATGTAAAGGGCTTATTTTGTATAGTGCTTATGGTAGCCTTGTTTTTAAATTGTTTACATTGTCAATTACAAAGCATTTGAGGATGGCAGCATAGGGCAAGAGAGATTTCAAAGCATTATCAATACTATGAAAGCTGGTCTATTAAGTCTGCAGACAAGATTCCATTGGTAAGTAGTGCCATTGGGTTTATTAACCTAGTATCGGGGCTGCATTTAAAAACACATGCAAGTCATTTTCTCATGCTAACGCAGAAAATGAAGCAGTAGAAAATAGACTCTGTATTCTTTCTGTGTGATTAGTTGGGGGGAAATAATATAACAAATCCATTGCCCCACAAGCCTGCATGTCTGTCACTAATTTTGCACACTGTAGCCCCTAGGAACTTTGTGCCAATAGCAGGGACAGAACTTAGAGTCTCCTGCTCCAAAAGCACAAGCTGACGGTGATTTTTTTTTCTGGTTGCGGTACAAGGACTATGCAACACAGTTGAGCAATTTCTAGTAGAGCGTAGTCGTGCACATAGACATTATCCAGTTGACTACAAAGTAAGTATCAAATCTCTGTGTTGGTTCCATGTAGCTCTTGCAAAGAATCAAAGAAACTACTTTTGATCATCAAAGTTTGACTCTTGCAGTTAAGATGGAATGAGATGGGGCAAGAAAAATTAACTGGAAAATATATTTTTTAAAATATATAGGTAGATTATTTATTTGGTGTCATTTCATAGTGCTGGCCAAATTGATATGGCTGATGCATTCTTTCATCCTGCAATATACAGTTCTTTAGTGAAAGGGGAACACATAGCCTCAGCATGGCCGTCTGGATGGGACACGTTCACAGAAACATTGTCATCTCTTCATCCGCAGTTTTGCCCATCTTTAAGGACAGATTAGCGAGGCTAAAAGCAGTCAGAGTGATTTACTAAATTCCTAAAGGCGGGAGGCCTGGGGAAAGCAACCCTGAGGTCCAGAAGCCATGCCCAATGGTAAATTGCGCACTGTGCCATACTCAGCAAACAAGAACCCAAAGCACAGAAAAAGATAGGCCCAAATTCTGTGACGGGGTATAAAGCGGGTGTAACCTCACTGAAGTCAGTGGTGTTCAGAGTTACACCAGGGGAACCAAAGGCAGAATTTGGCCTAGTGGCAGACATAGGTGCTACTGCACCCCCCTGGCGGGAAGTGGTTTCCATCATATACAGGGATTGCAGTTTGGTTCAATAGCTCCCTGCACCCCCACTATGGTAGCGGTTGGCTGGCTGGAAGCAGAGGGAAACGGTTTAGGGGGAGGATCCCGACAGCCCTCGGAACAAGCCCGGGGGCGCACCCTGGCGGCTGGGCAAATCTTTGCTGCTCTCTCCCCTCGTTGGGCCTGCAGCTGGTCTCCCGTCGGCTGCACGCCCAGCCAGGTCCCGGCTCTTTCCCCTCTCCCTGCTCCCGATCTCGGGAGCCAGCGGCTCCGGCCCAGCTCTTCGGTGCAGCCGGGCGCGCTGGCAGGCGGCCAGGCGAAGTGTGTGGAAATGACACCGCCAGGGCGGCGGAGATTTCCCCCTAATTTCTCTCCTTGCCGAGCGCAGCCGGGCTCACATTGGCTGGAAAGTGGAGCAGCTCGTCAGGGACAATCAATGGGAATCGATCGCGCCGCTCAGGCTGGGCGCGGGGCGGGGGAAATAGCAGCGCCGCCGCCCCAGCCCGCGGTCACCCGCGGCCCCTCCAGCCGCCAAAGTTCGGGGGAAGGGGGCGCCCCCCCCCCCCCCGGCACTTCCAGCTTCGCGGGCTGCCGGCCAAGCGGGCGACTTTGCACGGGCTCTGCCTGGCGCCCACGGGGGAGGCGCTCGCGGGTGGGTTTGAGCTGCCCAGCCCCGGGGGGGGGGAACCACCCTCGGTTGCACCCGCCACTGGAATTGCGCCCGGCCGAGCTCCGCGCGTGGGCAGACGCGCCCCACGGGGGAGCAGCCCTCGCTTCCCCGAGCCCTCCGGCTGGCTCGCAAGGGCGGGGGGCCAGGGCAGCGTGGTACTCCATCCCGAAGGGCTCAGCGGGCTCTCGGCTGGGGCACGTCCCGCTAACCCGCAGCCGCCCGTTAAGCACCAGCCGAGCTGGCTGCAGCACCAGGGGAGTGGGCGCCGCTGCCTGCTTGGGGGTGTTCATTGCTGTCCCTTGCATGGGACCCCCGGGTTCCCCGGCCTTTGCCCTTGCTCGCAGCCCGGGGCCCTCTGCACCGATCTCCCCCGCTGCAGCCGGGGAAGGCAGAGACCAGGCCAGAACAACCTTCCCCCCAGTGTCTCGCCGGGGGCTGCCGGGTCAAAGTGGGTCCAGCGCAGCTAGCTCTGGGAAACAGAAGCACAAGCCCCCCCCCCCCGGGGACGCATTTTCCTCCAGTTTAATGGTCTGGGGTAACCGAGACCCAGCCCCGTCTAATCATTAACCTTGGGCCTGAGATCTGAAGGGTAACCAACTCCACCGGCTACCTTTCCAGCTCCGAGCCGGCTCTCCCCTGAGAGCTGCTGGGGGGTCAGGGAGAGGAAGCCGGGCTGGGGCGTTTTTGGCAGCACGAACACGTTTGCAGCCTGATCTGCAGCGTGGGCTGGGGGCGGACGAGCTGCTACAGGTTTGCGAGGGGTTTGCAACCAGGCGGGGTCTGGGGGTAGATTGACATTCACGTTTGTTGTGGAAGGGCCAGTTTACTTTAATAGGGGGTCTGCCCTCGTCCGGGGCTGGTGCCGAAACTCTCTGGTTGCAGAGGCTGGCTGCTTGCTTTGGGGGTTGGTTGTCAGCTTGCTAAGAATAAATCAGATAAAAGAATGGGTCCTAGCAAAGGTCACAGGCTACAAAACTCCACGCATAATTCTAACCACCTCTCACCTCCATTTATACCCGATTGACTAGTTGTTCCCCTTTGCTACGCATGCTTAAGAAACTGTTTTCAGCTCAAGCACTTTAACATCCTCCTAGGGAAGATGCTAAGCAGAAAGTAATTAGTATTTTATTATTAACTCTCCTTAAAAAAAAAACAACATTGGAATCTGTTCTTTTCGACTGATCTCTTTTGCATGATTGTTTTTAAAAGGGGTTCTGGCACAGCTTAGATCTCAGGGGCCAGCGCCTGTCCACCGACCGCTTGTTGAGAAACACTGACTTAGATGGGGCTTTGCAACAGACAAAGGCCAGACACAACTAAAATAATTGCAAGATCCTGATCCCGCAGTTGAAGTCATGTTGCCGTGCACTAAACTTACCGATACCAGACTTTCCAGCTCTTGCAATTAGGGCATACGTCTTGCAATACTGTGTGATTTTATTTCAGGCCCAGTCCTTGGAAACGTGATTATGGATGTGATCATTTCAGTCCTGGTTGCAGAGAAAAACTTGAAATCACAACCCCCTCAAGGCCCAGAAATCAGACAGCAAATAAAAAGGAACCCAGCATTTATTTGTTTTTAAAATCTCACGATTTTTGAGCCCCCCCGCCATGTGGTTTTGGGAGTACTGCGTCTCACTCTTGGAGGGGTCAGTGATGGCGCACAACACATCCCTGGTTATTAAAGTGACTGTCAAACATGCAAAGAGCAAATCTTCCTGAATTAGGCTGACTGCCGGAAAGCCACTTGGAGATGGATCTTTCGAGGGAGTTCTGCAGCGTGTTCGCCCATGAAATAGTTAATCCGGGCACCAAGCCCACAACACTTAAGTAAATAAAGATAGTTACTTTTTCACAGAGCAGCCTTAATTAATGGCAGAATTTCCTGACGTGCTTTTCCTTGGTGGCTGTTGTGTTTGCTGGGAACGGCTGCAGGGGTTTTAGCCTTCCAGTTCCAAAGCCTATTGTGTTTCAGTTCCTGCTGTAGACCCATTTCCCCTGGGGGAAGTCTCCCTCCCCCTTCCTGCCCCCACAAACTCCCCCCTACTCCTCAGTTCTGGATGCTTCCTAATCTTATGCCAATAGGTCACAGTAGGTCACAGGTTTCACTGTATTCCACTATTGTCTGATGTTGATCTTAATAACAATACTGTGGGATCCTCTTAATTGGGACCCCTCCCGGCCCCGGACAGTTTATCATCCAGATTAAGAGAGGTGGCCGTTTAAAATGAAAGGGGCTGAAAAGACATGAAAAGAATAAAAATACTATGCTGAATAAAGGAGATAAATATACTGCATTTCAGAATTGATTCTTCTATACTCATGCCATCTCTACACTGGAGTGCCTCCCGTCAGTGCAGAGGAATTATTCCTGATCTACACCATCATAAGTGAGAGGAGAAGAGGTCTCTTTCTTCTTTTTAAAACCCTTTATTTGACATGGCGTGAATCAAGTTAGAATTCTGCAACTATTTAGCACATGGTTACAGCCACTCACCACTAGCAAAAATGGATTCATGGCACTTATGCAGTTGCTTTTCATTTGAAGATCTCAAAGCGCTTTACAAATGTGGACGGAAGGTATTCATTTCTACTGTGCAGATGGGGAACGAAGGCACAGAAGCCTGGATCCTCAAAGGTATGGAATCATACCCAAATCAAGGGGAGTTAGGTGCCTACATACCTTTGAGGGTCTGAGCCAGAGGGGTTATGTGACTTGACCAAGTTCAGATGGCAAAGCAGTGGCAGGGTGAGGATTCCAATGTAGGGCTGCTAATCTGTAGACCTCAGAGAGGGTGAAAATCAGCCCTGTTCACAGGGCCATCACAAGGCCTAGACACCATGTACGTCTCAGTCCGGCCCATCTCACCTCCCTTTATTTGTCAATAAGAGTCTTTGCATGGAATTCAGAGGGGACAAGATTAGGCCCTGAAATCCTAAGAATTCATGAAAGTCCTTTGAGTATATAAAGCACTATTAAAATGCAAAAGTATTATTATATATTATTGCCTAGCACTTGACATGCTAGTCAGAGGAGAGCTAAAGAATAGTCACAGAGAAGGTAACTAACCCCATTTTATGAGAAGGTAATGGATGCAGAGAAGTGACTTGCCCAAAGCCACAGCATAATCAATGGCACAGCCAGGATTAGAAGTCAGTGAGTCTGGACCAAATCCTCAGCTGGTGTAAATCAGTGTCGCACCACGGTTGTCAATAGAGCTATGCTGATTTACTCCACCTGGGGTTCTGGTCCCTTGTATTTATTCCTCTATGTGTCATGCTAATTAATTTGAACACTACCACCACCGGTATTTAATGTTCTTTAAATATACATTCAGACGCTGTCAAGATAAATCTGTCCAGGCCAAATGCAATTTTCCACGAGGAACTTCTGCGACTGCTGCAGTGACAGCCACTCTATAAATTAATAAAATACATGATTGAACAGGAATGTATATTGTAAGCATGATTCAAAATGAGTAAGGGCAAACCTATATAACCGCGTACTCCATGTGGAATGAGCATAGGTAGGTAAGTAATTGGCTGAGCAGGTGAATCACAGAATGAAAGCAGCTGGAGATGGGAAAGGCCTAATAGTTCATCTGGTCCAGTCCCCTTGCCAGGGCAGGCTTGTTCTCAGCAGTATATTTTCTGGTGCTTTGGCCAGCAGTTTTAGAGGTCCCAAGCAATAAGGCTTCCCTTGCTTCTGTATGCTATAGTCTATAGATCTCACTGTCAGGAAGATATTCTTGATAGTCAGAATAAGTTTTCCTTTTCTTAATTACACCCAGCACTAAGTGTGCATGGTATCAGGGCACTGAGATGGCATGGATTCCCACTAGGGGCTAGGGCCTTGGTCCTAGACAGCCTTCTACCCCTTCTCCAAGGCCCTGATCCTGCATTGAGCTTCACAGCACCTGCACGGAACCCCATGGATATCAATGGTTCTCTACATGGGCACAGGAGTTTGACTGCACAGAGCTCATGGCAGGATTGGAGTCTCGGCCTGTCTGGTCTCACGTTACAATCCCGCTCCTGCTCCAGCCGAAGTCAGTGACAAGACTCCCAGTGAATTCAAGGAGGGCGGGCTTGGTTTCTCTGTTTGGTGTTGGGGGGAGGGAAGGGGCATGCAGGGTCATGTGCCCCCCCAGATTTTCTGCTTGGCTTATACTGAGCATGCTCAGTAACACTGCTGAAGCCACCTTCATTCTGCTTTCCATTCCCATCAGCAGGCGCGGGTCGTCACTGAAAGCATGGCTACTAGGGTGCTTTGCTCCTATTTGAATTCCACAGTTGTCACTTTCAGTGCCGTGCAAGTGGTGCACAATTCCAGCAGATGTATTTCACAGATGGCTGTTATTAATCCAGCCTGAAGATCTCAACATTAGTCTTGAGGTTTTTAGCAGAATCAAACGGCCCTTGCAGGAGGACTTCTGATACCTCTGCCACAGGGCTTCAGGTTAGACATCAAGAAGGTTCTAATGCTGCTCTCAGACTTATTCCCCATGCACAGGTGTCCTCCATCACAACGGGCACTAATCAACACCTTGGAGACAAATTGTTCAGGGACTGATGGTGTCCTGTGGTCTGAGTTCTCCTCTCATGCCTACAGCGGGTCTATCTAGATCTTGATGGGGTCATGTAAAAGCTTCGCCCCCGGAGACTTGACTCTCCAGAGCTTACACCAGAACTCAATTCACTCATATTAAAAATAATGAAAATAGCTCATAATTATGGCAAGACTTTCAAAGACACCTGAGGGATCTCTATGCCCAAATGGTCATCCAGATCCTGTATTCAGCTCTGAAATCTCAGACACAATCTTTAATGTTAAAATGCAGGACTTTTCCCTCAAAGTGTGTGTATACCTGTGTGTGATTTGCTCCATTCACTTCCAGCTTTGTTATGTTCCATTCTTCCTTTTGGACATATAGTTCAAGGATCTTAGTAAACCACTGATGGATTTAGAAAGGCTCAAATTTGGACTCTTGGAAGCATTTGTGTTTACAGCTTAGCTAGCCTACCCCAGTGTCTTCCAAGGACGATGGCTCTATTCTTTGGGGAAACAGTAGATGATTATATGACAAAATTCCATACAGATCTCTTCCAGCTGTACTTCTATGGCACCCACTGCTGGATTAATGACACAATCTGGGTCACGAAATATATGCCTTCCCCTTACACCTACTGGACTTTTATCCCTTACACTCTTCTCCTAATGCATGTTATCTAATCTTTGTTAAACACATCCCTCCATGGTGCCTCAACAGACCTCTCCTGGTAACTTCCTTTGCCTAATTGCTCTCACACATTGAACATTTTTCTTTATACTTAATCGAAACTTCACATTCCTTCGTTTGAATCCAGATTGTCTTACAATACGTCCTTGGTTCAGCCCCAGATAAGTGTCACCATCCTTTAGATGCCTGTCTGCCAAGTATTTGCAGAGAACTGTCATAACCCCTCTCTCTGCACTTCAGATGCTCTCCAAGATAATTACAAGAGGTGATGGAGGGGCCTATTAATGACTGGACTCACTCCATGGGGAAAGCATTTCCTCTGCCTATGCAGATGGGAAACAACATGATAAAGAAAGGCTCCCAGACTCTGTGACGTGCCTTCTCCAGCATGGATGAAGGAGAAACGAGGTTCAAAAACAAGATGACATCACGGAAAACATACGGTGCCTGAGGAACCTCAAAGTGCTTGATGTTGACTCTGAGGATTTGGACATATTGATTTAGAGGGTTTTCTAGGTCCCAAGCCCTTGGCTGTTCTATCACCATTGGCATATGCCACCAGTTTACACTAGTACAACCCTCTGAAGTCCAATATCTCAACCACCATTCTTTTGCCTAGGAGAACTGACAAGAATGTCCTTTGGGGCCTGTCCTTGCTTCTAAGGATGCCAGGAAGGCTGATCCTGAGCAAAGTCAAGCTCTGTATTTCACCTAAAGGCTAAGTGTATTCTCTCACCACCGATGTTGGCCCCCATCAATGCAGGGACATGGGCATCACCACCACCAACAGCAGAGGTGTGTTTGCGAGGAATAGGGAATGGTGGGAGTTATTGTGCAAAGGCAGATTCCATTTCTTAGCCCACTGACTTCAACCAGAGAACCTGACTGCAGAGACGAGGCTGGCTGTGTGGCTGGCTGGCTAAGGTCCAGTGAAAGAGGAATATAACTAACATAATGCATCCGATGAAGTGAGCTGTAGCTCATGAAAGCTTATGCTCAAATAAATTTGTTAGTCTCTAAGGTGCCACAAGTACTCCTTTTCTTTTTGCAAATACAGACAAACACGACTGCTACTCTGAAACAAGTTAGTAGCACTCACCTTTCACTAGTCATCCCTCTACCCCCTAGTCATTTCGACCACACTCGTCACTGTTCTATTGGACCACCTGTTTGACGACCCAGATGAAATCATCCCATTGTTTTCACCAGAGCTGCGCAAGCTCAGCGGTTCCGATGAGTTTGCAGGTTTTCTGTGGCTGAACTGGCTCACAGGCCCTGAGGCTAGAAAGTGGTGGAGTGGAAAAAGCCAGTTTTCCAATGGTCTGATCTGGCTGCAAACTCCCAGGCGAGGTTAGGGTGCACTGGGGCTGCATGGGTTTGTGCTGATTCACCAGCACGGCCTCACTAGAAAATCCCACACAGCTTTGTCCAGCGCAGGTGGTTTGACGTTGGGGTTCGCCCCTGGAGAGCAGTCTCAAGACGCTGGGGAATAATCCCACCGAGAGAGCAATGAAAACCCAGCAGAACTCTGACTGAGGGATCACAGACACAGGAGCCAGCCTAGCGTACTCCTGCTGGTCAGTGCCCATGTGTCCTGTTAGCCCCTTCCCCAGACTACCCTCCCGGAGCCTGCATGGCACAAGCTCACTGCTCCCTTCCCACCTCACATCCCTCCCTCTGGCCTCCCCAACCAGCCCTCGCAACACTGCCCCTTGCCCCTCCTTCCCACTGCCACCCCCTCCTTCCTGCCCCTGTGCCCTCCTTGCCTCCCATTACCCCTGCCCCACTCCTGCTCTTATCCAGGACATGCTCTCCATGCCTGAATCACAAAAGAGGATGGCAGCACAGCAACAGCCTTGTCTGGCCTGTAGCTGATGGAGCCCTGCTCCTGCCAGGCCCCATCACTCAGGTGGCTGGGCCCTGTTTAAGGGGAAGAGTCTCCTCTCGCACTAGTAGCTGTGTGCTGCGACTCCATTGGGGCCGCTGGGGTAAGTGAGAGGAGACCCAGCCCCTCCCTCGTGTTGCAAGCTCCGTGGGGCAGGGATACGGCTGTTTGCCCGCACACCCCCGGCACTGTGCAAACGTGCTCACATTGAGCTCTTCCAATGGGCCGGAGGGCGGGCGGACAGTGGCTCCCGGCTCCGGGCACGGCGTCCGTCGCTCCCGCTGGCCCCAGCCCCGTTCGGGGAGTCTGTCCTTGGAGCTCTGGTCTGCCCTTCCACAGCAGGCTGCTCCTGGCACGGCTCCCAGCCCGCATCTCCTGGCTGCGGCTGCCTTGGCTGGACTCAGATTCCCTGCTTCTCTTCCGTGGGCTCCTTTGTCTCGGGGCTTTCCCTGCTGCCGCTCCTGTTCCTTAGTGCCACCTCTCTTCCCTGGAGATGGATAACTGTTCTCAGGCTCTTCCCTTCGCCCCCCACTCCCTGCTCATAGCAACAGGAGCCCAGGGCTTTTTTAAAGCCATTTTCCCTTTTCTTCCTCAGTGCAGCCTCTGTACTGGCCCACGCACCAGCTGGGCCCCCCACTGTGCTACTCCCACTGCCCCTGCTGTGCTGCTGCCGGCACAGCCTCGCTGACTGGCTGCCGCCTGCCTCCCATCACCTGGGCTCTCCAACACACGAGCTGATGCCTTAAAAAAGAAACGACACCCCCTCACCACCCCCTGTCTCCCTTTTGATCCTCGTGTGGCTTTAGAGCTGGTCCCCACCTGCCAGGACCACCCACCCCAGCGCTCGCAGGGGCCGTGTCCCAGACTCCCAATGCAAACAGATCCTTCCAGCCAAGGCCCAGCCACTTTCAATGCAGAGTTAAAGGAGCTCAGTGTTTAATGAGGGGCAGGACAGAGCTGGTTGCTGCAGGACCTGAGGGCACGGACACTGGGGAACACTCACCTAAATGCCTTCCCTGCTCAGACCTGCCCTGCAGTGTCACAGGGCTCCCCTTCCTGCTATCCCAGCCCCCGGGCTCTGCACAGCCCAGACCTTCTCTGCAGCAGCAGGCCCTTCTTACCCAGCTCCCCGGCTCAGACCCTGCCCTGCCCTAGGACAGGGGCTCTGCTCCCCCAGCTCCCCAGCTCAGATTCTGCTCGGCAGTGTTACAGTAGCTCCCCGCCTTCCTTCCCATCCCCCTCAAGCCTTGCTCCCCCACCCAAAGTCATGCTGTAGTAGGGGAAGCAAGGGAGCTCCCCAGTCTCCTCCTGCATGTGCACTCCCTCCCCCCCAGCCCATCCTTGCTCTGCAGTATCACAGGAGCTCCTGTTTGCTTGTCTCCCTCCCCTGCACACTCGGCTACACTGTGCACAGCGGCTCGGCTCGCAGGAGTTCAGGAATGTAACCTGGTCTCCCGCGGTGCAGGCCAGCTAGGCCAGGGGTTCACCTTTCGTGTCTCCAGCAAATATCACCTGCCACTGCCAGTGTGTGCAAACATTCCTGAGACTCAGCCCTGTGAGATACTGCCCACGGGATCCCCCCAGCCCCTCTATTCCCGCCTCATGGATGTCGGCCCAGCTTGACCAAAGCTTTGCTCCCACAAAGGGCCAGTGCTGTGCATACCCCCGTGACTACACATCCACCTTGGAATTGTCCATGTGGCCATCTTGAGAACACTTTGTAGGGTTGGAATTATCCAATCGGGGCATACAAATAATACCACAAGACTTTAGTGACCAATCACACAGCAGATATACAAAGCAAGAAAACAGTTTGCAAGCACCCCATATGAAGCATGGTCACTCATTTGCCAGGTCATTTAACATAATAATGAAATTCAAAAATATCTCCGGCCTTGCCCATACTGGAAGAGTATCCTAATATCCTAGTAAAAATCAACCCAGTTAAACCCCTAACAGAGATGGATTTAAATCAATGGCAGTTTAACCCTGGCTTATATTGATTTAGTTTAAGCTAGTGTCTTAAGACTTCTCTGCTGACTCAACTCCATTAGATTGGCTGGGGAATCTGGCCTTGAGGTTGTTTGTAGATAATTTACAAACAGAAGTTAAAAAAAAAAAAAAGGGTGGGCAGATGACTCTGGGACTATATTGTTTTCTCTGAGTAGTTCACAAAGCTCAAGTTTTCCTCTAAGTCCCAAAATGAGGTCTGTGGATCATCAAACTGGTTCCATTTAAAGCAACTGTGTGTTCTCATCTTTGCTTTTATTGCTAAAAAGAAAAGAAAAGAACACAGAGGGCTGCTGTCCTGTGACAGAAAGTCAAAGGATCCGAAATTGGGACAAAATATGCTTACGCTGCTTTTTTTGTCCAGTGTTCTGGTGTGGTTGTGTGCTGATTGCCTGGGTATGAGTGGCTTTAAAAGAAAATGAAAAGCCTACAACGAAAACCTCTGATTGTGCGTATAGGTATATGTGTAGGAAGAATTTTATTATCAGGAATTGACAGCAACTCCCTAGTTAAAACTGGCAGCAATTTAGATAGTTAATAGGCAGCTAGACAGAAGATGGAGCCAAGAATCTAGGATCGATTCCTAACTGCGCACCAGGCACCAGCGTGTTCCTGGAGGAGAAGATGGTTCTGACCAGGCAGTCTTTGAGACCCAGCTCTCACAGCACAAAGTCACATGCCATTGGAAGACCTTGTACTCACAGTGAGGCCTGTTCAGCAGTTGGTACTGAATAAACCCTTACGTATCTGTCTACACTGCAATCAGATGTGTGACTGCAGCAGCATGGGCGGCGGCCAAACATAGGTACCCAGAGTCCCCGGCGGGTGGGGCTAGCTCATGCTACTGCCCGTGCCACTGTGGCACCACTGATATTGGTACTAGCTCTAGCTGGATCCAAGTTAGCTCAGGTGTGTCCAGACATGTTGCAATCACACCTCCCGACTGTAGTTTAGACATACTGGAAGAGCTAGCATAGGTTACAAGTTAAGGAGAGGAGGGATGCTTTGAAACAGAAGGTCAGATGTCAGGGGGAGGAGGCTCTATATGCCCTATAGCCCAGATAGTGTAGGTTGGCTTCCTGGCCCTTGTCACACCAGCAGTAGGCAATGGTGCTGGGCCCAATGGTGTACAGATCTCTGAAGCCCCGGAATACATGAATTTAAGTTCTTCCTGTGACATATTGAAAACCATGCTAAAATTACAAGCTCTCACTTGAAATATAAGGTGTTTCCTGATCCTGCTTGCAAGCTAAGGGCTCTGTAGTCAGGTGTGCAATTTGGGTCTTCAGCAGTCAGTCTGCAAAGAGACAGCCTAGAGCAAAATGGGGTTAGCTGTGCCTCACTGACTTAGGGAGCAGCCTGCTTTTTCTCTCTCTGGTTTAGGTTCCAATGTGTCAGGATCCTAGATTCTAAGAAATAAAGTCACGTTACATTGCAAGCTTGCCACTTCCTCCATTATTATGGTGGCCACCAACAGGCAGCAACAGGACATAACCAGACCAGTCCTGAATAACCAAAAAAAAAAAAAAAACAAAACCCAAAAGTTCAGTTCAGTTCAAAAAGTGGCAAAGGTTTCTGCTGCTCCTGGGTTTGGCTGGAGCTTCTGGGTCCCTCGGTGTGGTGTGTACATGCAAGGGGTGACTGTGGAGATCCGTGTTACCACGTAGACGGAGAGATGAGAGAGGGGGTTGGTGCAGTGGGACCCTTAATTGGAAGTGTCTGTCATTATTGTGTTTTAATACTCATCCTTAACTTTGCATGGCTATATTGGAGAGAGTCCCAGGGGGTCACTCATTAAACCTGCGTAGCAGGGTAATTATTGTATATCATTATCACCCGCATCTTGCTGCTTCGCTTAAGATTGCTGCTGTCTCTGGTTTTTTAATCATTTGGCAGTCATTTTTCCCTCTCAGCTTTTTTTTCCCCATGTCTGAAGCATTGCCCCAGCTGCTCCCTCGAACAGTCCCCTCCTGGTCCCCTGACACAGGCATAGGTGAGAGAGGCAATGCCAGTGAGAGGCGAAGAGTCCAGAGGCATCTCCAGTTCTCAGGCTGCAGCATGAGCAGGGCATGCCATGGTTTCTGGGATTTCATGCCAGCAGAAGAGGCTAGATGGACAGCATCAGAGAAGGACTCTACAGCCCCAGCCAGCATTCAACCGCAGCTCTTCAGCTGAGGATCTCAAAGTACTGTATAAAGAAGGGTAACATCCAGGGCTACTTTCAGCCACTGGTGTCCCCTTGTGGTAGGGTGGGGTGTTAGGACCAGCCTACCTCAGTTTCCCCTTTTTTCAGCCAATCTCTGTTTAGCCCCGTATCTGGTAGTTCCTCCCTATGACTCCAGCTAGATCATTAAGTCTCTCCCCCCAGGGCAGTAAAGAATCTAGTGAGTCACGAGGCCAGTAACCCTAGCAAAAGGTCGACAGTCTCTGGCCTCTCGAGGTTACTAATCCTGCTGCTGTCCTTGGGAGGGGAATCCAGGCCCACCCACTCCCCTGCATGCCAGCCCAGGGACCCTGTATGAAGCTGTTGGAACTGGTTTCTCCCGCCCCCTTACTGCTTTAAACTCACGCTTTGTGACTCTCTTCCTCTGGGGATCGGACTACTGTCCTAGGCAGCTTCCTGCTAGATTGGTGCTTGAGGGACCTACCCTCAGCAGTACCTAGCAGCCACCCCACCCTCCTCCCCTGCAGCCTTTTTATCTGCCCTGCTCTTGCAGGGCTTCCAGTCAGCCCAGCTGGGGAGGCATCAGGTTAACCCTCCTTGTTAACCCTTTAGTGGCTGGGACAGCATCAGGTCCATGCACCCCATGGCAGGTAGGTATCACCGTCACCCTTTTATGATGGGGAAACTAAGATGCAGCGAGATACAGGACTTGCCAAAGGTCACCCAGTAAGTCACTGGCAGAGCATGGGCTACAAACCCTGTCTCCTGCCCCCCCCCAAGCCCACCACTCTAACCCCTGGTCCTTGCTGCCAGTCTATTATCTGCTTTTGGTCAAGGTGCAAGTGGCTAGACTTGCTGCTTCCAGAGGAGAGAGCTGAGCCTGGCGAGAAGGGAGCTGTGGAGAGAACTGCCAGACGACGTGAAGACAACCGATAAAAGAGTGCACAAATATAGGCAGGGCAAGGAGCCGAGAGCAGCTGAGGCTGCATGGGGGGAGGAAGGGTTGGCTCCTGAAGGACACGCCACTAAGGGCAGTCAGGGGAGCCCCGGTGGAGTTGCAGCTGGCTGGGGCGGAGGTTTTGTCCCCGGCTTCCATGCCAGCACTGGCAGGGGGTTAGGAATGCTAAGAAGGCAGTACACAGCCCCTGGGAGCGAGAGGGGTGAGAATGTTTTCTGTTACCCTGCAACCTTGCTGAGCTCGGCAAGGGGACACAGCCAGCCCTGCCGCGGCCGACAGGAGGAGAAAGGCAGGGGAGGAAAAGCCAAGGGAAATAAGGGATCTGAGCACCCCTCCCTCGGAAGCCAATGGGAGTTGAGGCGCACAGCACCTTGCAGGCCTGGGCCCTAAGAGAAGAACTTGGAAATTCAGGTCTGTGGGCTAGGCCAAGCCCCTGGAGTCACTGAGGATGGACAAAGTGGGGGACATCCAGGCTGGACAGACACCTGGCAGCAGGAGTGCAGCAGAAGGGGGTGGGCCCAAGGGGGCGGCAGTGGGACCATGCTTTCCTCAGCAGCTGTGAAAGGTTGTGGCAGGGTGGCCACTGCCCTTGGGACACAGGCAGACCCCGGCGCCTCTCGCAGACCTTCATGCAAACCTGGCAGAGGCACGGCAGAGTGTGGAGAACATTTCCATTTTGACTCTTGTTCAGTGGCTCGTGGTCTCTGCAATTCTGGGTTCCAGCCAGTGCAAAGGCTGAAAACGGGCCAAAGTGCTGGGAAAAGGCCACCGCAACCCAAAACAGGATCTTCTTCATGTACATCTGGCCTGGTCCACAGCAGGGATGCTGGGGTTCTGGCTGGGGAGATTTGAAGCCCAGCTCTGTGCCCCCAGGTCTGTGAGAGGAGGCTCCGCTGAGTGTCCGAGCTCCTGATCCCAAACAGCCCTCTGAAAATCGGGGGCTTCAGCACTTAAAAAATGTCCAACTACCCTAAATTCAGTACCCAGGTTATCACATCTGAGGTGGGGTAGTTGTGTCTGCCACATCTCATCTTTCTCAATGGGCTATATTCAAGTCCCAGCGATGTCTACAGGCTTTTTGACACTGAATTCAATTGGAGTAGAATTGGGCTTGAACTCTGCTTCCATTCATATGGGATCCAATTTAATCTATCCATGATACTCAGGAGCATTTCACTTGCTCCAGGACTGACTCATTTTTAAACCAATCACTAAACCACACCTGAAGTGGGCATTTAGGTTACAAACAGGAAAAAAAATGAAATACATTCTTTCAACCACCACGTTGTTTATGTGTAGGACCTACACGAACTGCCACGTTGTTTTGTTTGGTTGGTTTTTTAAAAAATTATTCTTTCCTGGAAGGATCCATTTAAAAAAAAAAAAAAAGCTAAGCTGGAATTTGAAATATGTTTCTGGCTAGGAACGTTGAGGGTTCTAGGTAAGGGCACAATGTTTGAGCTAATTTTGATTGTTATTTGTGGAATACAATTCAACGGTTGAAGGCAGTGGCCTGGTTTCCTGCGTTGAGGCAGGGTGTTCTGCCAGTTTAACCAGGGATCCAAACCACGGCTCGTTGGTTTGTGTTTAGTTAGAAACATCACATTTTAATGTGACTCATTCAATCAAGCAGAGGTTGGGGGGCCGGGGGGGGGGTGTTGTGTCAGAGAGATCTTGTTTTCCCATTAAAGACACCCTCTGCTCTGCCAGTGCTGAATGTAAGCTGGGCATGTCTGACAATGAAATCTACCCCCTGTCAGATACAAGCATGCGGCCATGAGTTTCCCTTTAGAAGAAACAGTAGATGCCTCTGAGATGTGGTTTTATTACCCTCATTCTCTGGTGTTTTTTGGGTTATTTTCATCTCCACCTCTCAAGCTGTGCAGAGAGAGATTTTTAAAAAAACGGAAAGGTGAAGGGTGTGTGCAGTGGTCATCTCCAAAGAGCCAGGCCTTAGCTTAGCATCTGCTGGTTTTAATTAAAAACCATTCACCAGCAAAGTCAGAGGCACTTTCCACTACCACATCCTGACATCCCCACTACAGAATAGTGCCACTTAAATTCCCCATGAAATGTCAGTATTACTAATGACATTATAGCGGGTAGAGGCCCCAATCAGTAATCAAAGCCCCATTGTGCTAGGCGCTGCACATACTCAGACAAACCCGAAACTGGGTCATGACTCAAGGTGGCAGTACGGTGAGAAAGCCAGCTGGCCTCCTTGGTATCGCCCCTTTGCAAAGTTATTAACGTTGCTATCGCAGATCGTCCCTCAGATGATGTTTTCAGTTGACTTTGTTTTCTTTTCCTTCCGCCATCGAGCCAGACTACAGCCCCAGCTAACGGAGACACCAGAATGCTTCCGTAAGCATTCCCAGCCCAGAACCTTGTCAGTGCCAACCACGGAACAGCAGTCTGTGCCAGCTGAGATCTGCATACTTACTTTGAATTTGCTCCCACTCCTCCCCCACCCCCTCTAAGGGAAACTTTTCCCATAGCCCCAGTGAACTGTCACAGCATTTCCTGATGCAGCGTCCTGGAGCACTAGAATTTAGAGACATCTGAACGCAGTGGATTTGCTTGGCTTCCCACTCAAATGCGAAGCCACAGGGGGATTTTATTTCACACGCAGGGCTTTTCCCTGCCAGTGACTCGCATGCATGGCTACCCCAGTTTATGACCATCTGCTTTTATGGCTCCTGAAAGAAAGGGGCAACCCCGGTGTATTAAATAGAGGGACTGGATTCTCCCCTCCCACCTCCCCCTCTGTCATCCACACGCGCACACAAACACTCGCAGAGATGCATTAAATTCTCAGTGGCAGAGATTTTTGTTCTCTCAGCTTAAAAGCTCTCTGGGGACAGGCTCAGGGACCCATTTTAATAGCTGGGTATAATAAACTATATTATATTTGCCCCCATTACTCACACATCCTTTGTTTTCATTCAGTCTGATTTCCCTTTTGCTAATCAGGGCTCCTGGAGTATATATTCCCCTCCACCCCACAGTGGCTGGCTTCGGTTTTTTTACACTCTCCAGCCTGGCTATATTCTGCCTGTCCCTTCACAGCTTGTCTGCATTCTCGGTTTTTTCACGCGTTGACCCCAACAACCTCTCTTCTCTGAGAGCCACTGCATTCTTCCTGTTTTACACACATTCCATCTGCAGTCTCCCCCTAGAATTCCTAAATCTGATAACCAGGGGGTGTGGTTTTGCTTTGAACAGAGAAAGGTTGACCTTTGCTGGTGGAATGAAGGCTGCATGGAAAAAAAAATTTGGCTGAAGAGAACTCCCACTGTTGTTTTACAATCCCTAAATAACACAGAGAGGTTTGCTGCAAACACGCCGTGATTTCCCCGAACCCCCAACGCCCCCCAAAATAAAGGAATCCAGAAAACACCACAAACCAAAAGAAAAAAAGGCTCATGCACAAAAACAAAAGCTCCTGAATTATTTAGCAAACAGTTACGATACAACGGCTAATACTGTTAGCAGACGCTGGCTCCCACTGGCCGCATGTGTTATGAGATGGCTAGCTGCAAGGGCCAGCAATGCCAGTGCTTGCACAGCAGTAACTGCCAAGCTGCCCAGTTGCGATACCATGCTGTTTTAAGGCAGTGATTTTCAACCTGTGGTCCATGGACCCCTGGGGCTCTGCAGACTCTGTTTAAGATTTCCAAAAGGGTCCACACCTCCATTCGAAACATTTTTAGTGGTCCTCACACCAAAAAAGGCTGAAAACCCCTGTGTTAAGTCATCCTCTCTGCCATCCCAGTGTTTAAATAGTTAATTCAAGGAGGGAAATCGGTGCCCCAGTGAAAGTGACAGGTTTATATCAATTTTATTTGGAATAACTTTCCCCCTCAACTGAGGGGAATACACAGAACAAAGGGTTTGAAGATTAACCGTTTCTCTCTTTAAACAACAAAACCAGCCCCCTATGCTATAAAGTTTTAACTGATTGTCACAAGTAGCTTTTACCAGTAAAAACTAACAGCCCAAACATTTCCTTCTCTACCTGCACATGCACAGAGAAGGACAGATGAAAACGAGATATTTTTCCCCCAACATAAAATCACTCAGTAACATAAATGCCCACTGTACAGCACTGCAGGGCATGGGAGCTCTTGGCTAAACTACATTTTTGCAGCACCTGTTTTACAAATTTTCAGAAGCGAGTAACATTTTTCTCCATGTAGCAACAGATGAGACATCCTTACAGTGCATTTATTATTCTAAATTTATTGTCTGATTTGAAATCTCCATTAGGATAATGAACGCTACTGCTGCCTTAATGTATTTCAAGCACTGGAGATTGAAAGCACTAAAAGATAACCTTATAGCATGACACTATTTTGCAGGAGAATGAACTCCAGCCCATTTCCTGGTTCTTAGACTAAGTTTTGCCAAATGGATAATACATTTGATATTTCCATACCAACTTTATTTTCTTGCTTCTGTCAGGGGAGGCCCTCTGCTGGCATGAGCAAAGCCAAACCAGGCAAGGAAAGCCAAGTAACTGCAAGAATGCCCGTTAGTTCAAACTGCTGGAGTCTTTAGCAAGGAAAATACTTTCTGCATCTAAGTGCATTATTATTTGTGTCCCTGTAGCACGTGCAGGGCTCAGCTGAGATCAGGGCCCCATTGTGCTGGGCACATTGCAAGAGACAGTCCCTGCCCCAAAGAGGTTACAATCTAAACCGATGAGACACTAGAATGAAGGCTTATCAATCCTGCTTTACAGATGAAACACTGGGGCCGCAGAGAAGAAATGACTTGCCCTCAGTCTCACAAGGAGCCTACAGCAGAGCCAGGTTTTGAACACAGCTTTCCTGACTCTCAGAGCTTTAATGCTGAACCCAGCCTTCCTCTCTTTCTCAGAGCAAACACACTGTTGTTTTGAAGATAAGTGCGGGCGTATGACCAAGTGAAACTCTGGGAGCTAAGCTGGCCCAGCCCCTCGAGTGGGAGACCTCGTGCATGCCCCAAGAGTTAGTGATGCAGTAGTCTGATTTCAGCTTAATACTAAATCAAAGCCCTAGCTTGGTGCTAGGGGACACTGTGCTGCTGTAGGGGCTGTTGTTCAAAGGAGCCCTAAAAACTGGAGTCCCAGTCATGTGAGTTGATTAAAGAGGACATGACAATCAGTAAGACATGGGGGGTTAACCCCTAAATGATGTCCCCCCTTCAGTAAATTCTGCCGCCCAAAATTCCCGAGTCAGCATCAGCTGGAAACAGTGCTCCTTTGTGCTCTCCACTGAACACCATTAAACAGCTGCCGCATTTCTCCCCAGAGGCAGCTGCACTTCACTGGCTTGTATAGCAATCCCTGCATATTACAGGGCAGGATTGGGCCATTTACCCCCTGAACTGGGGGTGATGAGGCACCTTCCCACCCTCATGGGAGCTCCAGGAGCCAAGGTGCCTCTGGAAGATATAATTCCCTGCATGGTACACAGAGAGCATAGGTGACGCTACACCTCCTAAAACCGTGCACCATGAATGCTTCTCTGCAGCCAGCCAGTTCTTCTAGCAGCACCTGTGCTTCACCCTGGCACGGGGCATTATGGTGGGAGGGGAGTTGGCAGTTTTTCAGGGCCTCCTTGCCTGGAAACATTTGTGCAGGACCTGGAAACAACACTTTCTTCACAGGGTTTGTTATTGCTTGTGAAGCCCTTGTGAAAGAAAGGGGCTATGAGATACACAGTACTGGGCCAGCTCTCAGCTGGTGCAAGGCAGTGTGTCTCCACTGTAATCTGCAGAGCTAGGTCACTGGACACCGGTGGGGGATCTGGCCCCAATAAATGTCAACAAGTCTCATCATCAGCCTATAACACCCAGGAGAAATGTCGGGCGTTGCTTTTTGGCCCTGAGCACAGATGAAGAACGTTACAGCAGCATTGTCACAGGGCTAGGAGCAGCAAATACATTAAACTGCCACGTGTCCATGAATAATAAGCAAAGCCACAAAATGAGATGAGATGCTGAGGGGACATTGGAGGCTGAGTCTGCTCTGACTGGGACCAAGTTCCTCCTAGCATAGTGCCTCTTTATTGAAGAAGGGTATGGAAATCTCCCCAGAGACTCCCTGATCTCGTAAGTCACGAGTCTTGTCATGTGGCTTTTAGCAAGACTCCTCCTCCCTGTGTACCTCAGTTTCCCCATCTGTACAGTGGGGCAGGGGACAAGCCTGGTCTACACACAAAAGTTGTACCAGTTTCACTATTTTTTTAAACTGCTTTATTTAAACCAGTGCCAACCCCTCTGTGGGCACCTTTAAACCAATTTAAAGATGTCCACATTTGGGTTGGCACTAGTTTAACTAAATTAATTTAAAAAACTAGTTTAGTTAAAGCACTACAATGTTTTTGTGTAGACAAGGCCTGCCTTGCCCACTACACCCCTTTGTGCAGGTGGGGAAACTGAGGCACAGAGCAAGGCTGTGCCCTACTCAAAGCCATATAGCGAGAATCACATCTCGCGGGTGGGTGTAGACAAGGCCTAAGGCAGTTAACGTGTGCAATGTCCTTTAAGTGCTGAGGCTTGTGGTTAATGGCTGTAGCCAGCTCTGGTTGGGTGATGGACTGAGGAGCAGTTTCAAGAGGGTTTGGGCAGCGTGGCAGCCATCTTGACAGCTGAGAGCTGCTGGTCTGGGATGAGTTACGCTAGGTTTGCTTTACCTCCATGTGCCTGACACAACAGCATGGTGCTGGAGGCAGCACAAACTCACGCTTCCATCCACCTGGGCTCACATTTCCATCCCTGTCGTCTGACTCCTCAGCGCCTGAGGGGTGTCACCTGGCAACTCCCCATCTGTACATGTGGTTGTGACTCCACTACATTTCCTCTCGCCCAGCCTCACCCTTTCTCTGCCTGTACACTCCCACCTGATCAGCCTCCTCTGCACTGGGCAGCACGGCCTGATGTGCGCTCCCCAGGCATGGGAGGCAGAGGATGGCAGGAAGTGGCCTCTGACCCAGAAGGCTTTGCCACAGTGCAGGTGTCTGGGCTACAGGACATACAGGAGCGGAAGTGGGCCTCTTCCCTGGAAGCAATGGCAGGACACACACTTCCAGGATGCAGGATGCGGGGGATCGAAAGGAACCACACGCCATCTTTACAGGATATGGGCTCATCACACCTCCGCATGCTGGCGCCATTCCCAATGTAGAGCGGCCCTGGTACGGAGCCCCCACCGTCATCCAGTGGAGAAGGTTGATGCATCCCCAGAATGCTCATATGTGCACCCCGGGCAGGCTCTGCTCCCCTCACTGTGTAGCAGCCCTCCAGGAACCCGCAGTTCCTTGGATCTTCATCCCTGTGGGATGCAAACGTTCAGTGCCACTCCCCTTGTATGCTCCCTGGCTCCTTGTCCCATCATATCAAGGGGTTCTATGTAGCTCTCAAGGTACTTACGTGGCCCTCAGCATGTCTCTGAGCACCTCCAGGTGTCTTCTACCTCATCCAGGTGGCACCCAGCTGTGCTGTCTCTGGGCTGTCCCACATGACTGGGCCTCCCACACAGCCCTTTTTCTGCCCAAAGCTTTACTTCTCCTGCTGCCATAGTCACACCTCGCACCACTCCTCACTGCCATTCTAACCTCCCGTGTCTAGGCTTTCCATGGAGACCCCCAAGAACTGATCAGCTTGGCATGGAAGAGAAATGGTTCTTCTCTTCACTGATGTGTTCTGAGTACAGATGTCCACGCATGGGCACAGCCTAGGGCTCTCCCCTCCTGGAATGACCTTGCTCCAGGACCGCAGAGGTCCCCTGGAACACAGCCATTGTGGGAATGGACACCTTGTAGGCTCCTGAACTGTGCACTCCAATCAGCTGGAAAGCCGGCTCCAGCCGCTGCTCCACAAACTGGGGTGCCATCTGTGGGTTCTCCTGTATGCTGTGTGACAGGGCCCCTTCGGTCATGCCGCTGAGCCAGTTCAGGGACTGGCCTCTCTGCAAACGTGGCCACGGCAGCCAAAAACTCAAGTGGAATTGGAGATGCTGCTGTCTCAGTGGGGAGCATAGCTATTATGCCAGACAAACAGTTGCGGCTGCCTCCCTCTCTCAGAACTGGGCCTCGTGCATTTGCTACCTGCAAATTCTGCTGGCTAGAGCTAAAATGTCCTGCTGTGATAAGTCACAAGGGATGCCATTCAGACAGCTCTGCTCTTTGCAGCTCCCAGAAGATCACCCTTGCTTTGGTCAGCTGCCGTTCCAGGCATCTTAGCCTGCTTGGGCAACATCCCCATTGGAAGATCGCCAGCTCTTTGGGGCAGGGACCATATTTGTGTGGTGTCTGTACAATGCCTAACACAACAGGGCCCATAACGGGGGCTCCCACACACTCCCACACCACAGATAAGAAATAAAAAGTCACTAACGTACGAGATATGGACTCCTGGCACGTGGCTAGGGCACAACGCTGGCCCAGCTCAGATGACTGGGACCCACGTTGGTCCTACAGCGGTGCCCCTGCGCAGGGGTGAAAGTAAGTCGAGTGACTTACCGGTACGCTGGGGCCAGCTCTGGCCCCTGGAAGGAGCAGGGCCTAGGGCGGAAGGGGCGGGGTTGAGGGGGTCACAGCCAGCCGCAGCCCACCCTGTAAGGTAAGTGCCCTCTCCCCCCCCTCGGGGTAGCAGCAGCAGCTCGGGGCTCCGGGGGCTATTTAAAGGGCCCAGGGCTCCCCTCTTCTATCCCCCCAGCCCTTTAAATAGCCGCTGGAGCCCTGCAGAAGCAGCGGGGCTCCAGCGGCTATTTAAAGGACCGGGGCAGCAGAGGCAGCTGGAGCCCCTAGGGCTCCCCTAGGGCTCTGGGAGCTGTTTAAAGGGCCTGGGTCTCCCCTGCTTCTACTGCCCCAGCCCTTTAAATAGCTCCCAGAGCCCTGGAGTAGTGGCAGCAGGGCTCCGGTGGCTATTTAAAGGGCTGGGGCGGTAAAAGCAGGGGAGCCCCGGGCCCTTTAAATAGCCACCGGAGCCCTGCAGCCGCTATCCCAGGGCTCCATCAGCGGGGCTCTGGAGGCTATTTAAAGGGCCTGGGGCTCCAGCCACTGCTGGGAGCCCCAGGCCCTTTAAATTGCCCCCTGGGGAAGCCAGGCTGCCCCAGTACGGTGCACCTGCTCTTGCCCATACACCATACCAGGGCGTACCGGCTTTCTTTCACCTCTCCCCCCGTGGCTCCCACACATACGGCAATCAGCCTCCATTGGGTACCCAGGGCCGCATGACTCTGAAGACGGTGCTGACGTGACACGTCTGTAGCTACCCTCGTGGGTTCCCAGGTCTCCACAGCTGGGTGTCAGCCTGGACTCCTCGCTTTCTGGGGGCTTCCCACTGGGTCTGCAAGCCTTCCACATCGAACCCCCAAACCAGGCTGCTGCAGTGTGAAGCCAGAGCTCCCGAAGGTCTGGTGACCCTCACGGAGATTAAGTCCCTCCTCTCCCCCATCAGTCCCACCTCACCTTAGCGTATTTGGGGGGTGTGGCCTGCAAATCCCCGCCCCATCTCTGAGTGGCCATTGGTGGCAGGCAGCTGTCCTCGTGCCAGCTCGGCGGGGCGTGTCCTACACCACAGCCCCTGTGTTTCAAAGGTGGACACTGAGCCCAGAGCCCCCCCCAAATCCACCAGCGGCATTTTCAGAGAGCACAGAGCTTGATCGTCCCCTTCCCAGCCCCTCAGCAGCAGCATAACCAGGAGCTGGTCCTCTGGCTTACTGAGGGCACTTAACCCATTGTGCCCTGCAATGCCACATGAAGGGAGGGGTGGAGCCAGAGTCACAGCCCATTGACAACTCCTGCCCAGCACTCCCCTGCAAGGGACACTACGTGATATATAGCAGGCTCCCAGGCCTGCCATTTTGCCTTCCAGTCTGTCCAGGGTGGTACCGTACCTGCAGGCAACACCACCCACCCAGCCACCCAGTTCTGCCTGCTGACATGCCCCCAGCCACGCCACGCAGAGTGTGCATGGGTAGCCCCCCGTCTAGCAATGTCTCCCGCCCCCTGCCATTGTGGGCGTGTTTGGACTGGGCAGTGCAGTACCCCTCGCATAGGCAGCCACGGGCGTGGCCTCTCTCACTCTGGAACAGGACTGAGACCAGGACGCCCGGTCATCCTGCGCTTGGGCCCCACATGGCTGCTGACAGCAGATCTTATCCGCCATCTATGGGGAATTGCTGCAGCTCCCACGGGCCCTTTCCTACCCCTTGTGTCTGTACACACACTCCTGGCCATTGCTCACAAGCGATGCTCCATGCGGCACGATGCCACAGCACCTGGAGACATGGAGGGGCCCCGGGGTGGTGTATGATCTGCTTCCCAGAGCTTTCCACGACAGACTTCTCCCGCCCCCCCTGCATGGCTGTATCATGCTCCCAAGCTTCTCAACGCTCTCTCCTGTCTCTCCACCACCACCAGAGGAACAGGGGAGGGGAGCAGTTCAGGGCTGGGTGCTCAAGCAACCCTCAGCTCGGCTTCCATTCCCCACGTCAGCTTTCACCCCCATTCCTCGGCCTCCAGCACCTTGCTCTTCATCTGCTGAGGCTGGCTCGTCATCCGGACGGTGCTCTCACATTGTGCACTCAACACACCTCCCTGCGCTCCCCTTCCTGCGCTCAGCCCTGTGCACCCCACAGCCCCTGACAGAGCCATGATCAAAAGAGCAGGCACTTCTCCTGCCCTCCACAAACGGGGCCCAGCAACTTTCTAAGTGGCAGTGCCAAGAGCCACGGCATGCAAACAGCTCCACGCCCAGCCCCTCAAAAGCTTCCCTGTCCTCCTGTTCCTGGGGTTGGGTGAATGCCGGCCAGACCATTGGCTGCTAGAGAGCAACCGGAGCTCCCTGACACCGCTTCATGCGTGGCCGCAGAGCCCGGGGTGACCCGACAGGATCCAAGCGAGACCATCTTGGCTTGGGGACCAGGAAGCCACTTTTGACACTCGACTCCTGGAACAATTTGAGCTGCAGAGGCAGGGAAATGTTCTGTTTATAGTTCCCATCAGCCGGCTCCTGTTTCAGGGCTAGCCAGCGTGGGGCCAGAGGTCACAGAACAGCTCCTGTTTCAATGCCGAACATGTGGTAGCGGGTCAGAGTTCACAGTGCTTTCTGGGAAGGGTGGGAGCAGAGCCGGGGAGCTGGCAGCTTTCACAGAGCAGTCGATTGTGCTGGTTTTACCTCCGACACCACAATGGGGAGCAGAGGGGCAGAGCAGCCATGCAAATTTGTGTGTGCACGAAGAGACAAAGTACACTGTGATGCTGACCACAAACATCAGGACAAATTACACCCCACAGATACAATCACTGGCATTACACAATGCACACATCACAGACACAACCCCCTGCCCACCATGGAGACAGACACACCACAAACAACACACCAGACCTCACGCGCATAGATACCATGCACACACACCCCAGATACGCACTGCAGACACTAGAACTCACAGTCACATCACACACCCCAGACACTAGACCTCACAAACACATCGCATATACCCACACAGATCCCACAGACACAAGAACTCACAGACACATAGACACAACAATGCACATGCTCCCCAGACTCTAGAATTCACACACAGACATTGCACGCACCCAAGGCACACACACACAAACAACACTCTGGCAGACACTAGAACTCACACCTTACACACACACACACGCACACCACAGACACTGGAACTCACACAGACACAACACATACACACTGCAGACGCACACTGCTAACATGAGCATTCACCCCTCCCCCCCAACCCTTTCATTCAGCAAGTGCCAACACCAAGCACAGAGGCACCTGCCCAGCAACTCGGCTACACCCACATACCACAAACCCGCCCCCTCAGGAGAGCATACACAGCTCTGAACAGGATCCTCGCTCACTCACTCATGGCAGGGACGGGCCGAGAGAAGCCAGGTGCTCCGTGGCTTAGTGCTCAGATGCACCACAGCACACTTGGCATGCCAAAGGGGACCCTTTGGTGCTTAGTGTAACTTAGAGCAGCCTCGGGGCTGCTGTACACTTTACCAGAGTGTAATGGTCCCTAAGGCATCATTTCATTGATAGGGGATTGCACCATACTCTGGTGCACACTCCATGCCCCAGGGGTAGGAGGAACGCAGGGGTACCACTCAGGACAGTGTCAAGGCCCCATGACACCTGCAGAGCAGTACAAAGTCACTTTAACATGGGCAGGATTTGGCCCTGTGTGTTCACTTTGGAGGTGCCCAAATACTACAGTGATGGGCATCAGATTAGCTAGCTAGCTAGAGAAACAGAATATATAAACACAAACGTGCACAAATTCCATAGATGCAAAAGGGACACACACACACCCTGAACCATACAGGCTCTCCAGTGTTCTGTAATCTGGGGTAACAGCACAAGGCTTTAAGGAGTTCTCTGCTGATAAAGAATCTCTGCATTCATTAACTTCTCCTGCAAACTTTTTGTTCTCTAGAAATCCTGTAATCTTTCCCTACCCTATGTGGCTGGTTATACCGCACTCACACACACAATCCTTATATGACAGGATGATCGCATTCTCTCTCACACACACCCATGTGTGACAGGCTGTATTGCTCTCCCCACCCTGTGGTAGGTTGTATTGCATTCACACAAACACAGGGTTCCTTGGAGACAATTCGCTGTTGCTGACTCTGATCTGAGGAGACATGGAAGCTGATAACCCACCAGCTGGGCCCTAGGACCCCCCAGCTCTGCTTAGGGGTGGCAGGCTGTGCCTGTGCAGTCCCCGGAGGTGGGCATGTCCCCTTTGCAGGCTCCTGCAGGCCGCTCCTTGAGCACCCAGGACTGGACTGTGAGAGGTCCCCTGCGTGCCCTGGCTCTGCACCCTCCTCACCCTCACAAGGTTCAGCCACTACTCGGACGGGGGCCCAACATGCATTGCAGAGAAGCAATGCAAAGCCTGGCTGTGCTGGGCGAATTCCACTGCCACTGACTCGCCAGAAGCATGCAGCGAGGCTCCGGCCGTTGCTATGCAGGGTTGGGTTTTCTCCTCTCTCTCTGTGTCCCCCTCCCGCCCCACGCCACCTCGTCGACACACTTCAGACTGGAACATCTGTGCTTTCCCCAGTTCGCCCGGAACAGCGCCTGCTGCAGGCGCTGCCTAATTGCGCTGCAGTTTAGTGAAGAGGAAAAATGTCAGATAAGGGCTAGGCTGAGAGCACCCGCTCCTGTCATTTGTAGCCTGTGCCAAATTCAAAGCAAGACCTGGTAGAGATGAAAGGCTATTGTGAGAGCCACCTAGCCTCTGAGGCAAGCGGGCTCCTAAAATATTAACCAGGCCCCAAGCCTGCAAGGTGCTGAGCTCTTCTGAGAGCGTTCGAGCCAGTTGGATCAGACAGCCCCAGGATCCTACCCTGGGAGACTGAATCTCCGTGAGCTTTTTTTATTCTCTAGTTTGTGCCAGGAAATGCTTCCCCCCGTTAATCGGTTGCAGCTTCTCACACGGAGAGCAGAGGGTTGGGGAATTACAGCTTTGACACTAGACTAGCATTTTAGAAAGCATGAACCACTTCTCCTGGTGCCAACTGGGCGAGCAGAGCCACACAACAGGGAGAAGTTGTGCATGAGTGCTGAAAGTTAGTAGGTTTTACAGCCGGTTGCTTGGGGCTTGTCCATGAGACAGGGCATGGGGGCAACTATTGGGATAAAATAACCCTAGCTCTGGCCTCATATATCTGTGTACCTCACCCTCATTAATGTATTTATCTCCCCTCCCCTCCCCGCCCTACCCTGGGAGATAGGGTAGTGCTGTTACCCCATTTGTAAAACTACAGCACAGAGGATCTGACTACACTGTGGCTGAACAGAGCCTTCCAGCCCAGGCAGACAGATGCATGCTAGCTATGCTTGAGGTATTGCACTGAAAATAGTGGTGTGAATCTTGCAGCATGAGTGGTGGGTCAGGCTAGCCCACAGAACTTGGACCCAGAGGGTCAGGCGGGTTTGGACTCAGGCGACTCCAGTCCAGGTCTGGCACCATAAGAATGGCCATGCTGGATCAGACTAGTGGTCCATCGAGCCCAGTATCCTGTCTTCCGACAGTGCCAGGTACTTCAGATGGAATGAACAGATCAGGACAATTATTGAGTGATCTCCTGTCATCCAGTCCCAGCATCTGGCTGTCAAAGATTTAGGGACACCCAGAGCATGGGGTTGCCTCCCTGACCAGCTTGGCTAAGAGCCACCAATGTACTTGTCCTCCAGGAACTTACCAATTCTTTTTTGAACTCAGTTATATTTTTGGCCTTCACATCATCTCCTGGCAAGGAGTTCCATAGGTTGTCAGTGCGTTGCAGGAAGAAGTCCTTCCTTTTGTTTATTTTTACACCAAGGTCTTGGGGGCAACTGCCCCCCTTGCCCTACAGCACGTGATAGCCTTGTTACCCCTCATCCTTTGAGAAGAACATGGGAGGGGAAGATCCTTGGCATCTGCAAACAGGCGAGTATGAGCAATGTGCTACACAGGAGCTAGGCCTGCAGGAGGTCACCTCTCGGGGCTCTGGCTCTCAGCCTGCCAGGCAAACATGCCAAATTAAGCCGGTGGCTGGATTACCCTATGCTCACCACCACCCATTTGCTTTAGCATGAGCAGACCTGCCTGGCACCACCAAACCCCAGTCTGGTAATAAGCCCCATCGGCAAGGAGCTGGAGCTTGCATAGTGCAGCACCTCTGGCCTGGGGACCCCGACCAGCTGGTCCCGGTTCAGGTGCTGGTGATCGGGTGACATGAGTCTGCTGAGCCCCGCACCTCATCTCCCCGATCAGTGGCATGGCAGTGGGCTTTATTCCCAAGCCACCCTTGGCCATTACTAGGAGGCACAAAGATAAGGTGAGGTGGATGAACTAACACAGGAGAGGACAGGGACCCTGGGAGGTGTCTACCTCCTCTTGCCTTGTTCTTCTGCCGCCCGTGGGAGCCGCCCCCCAAGACACACTTGCAATAGGAGCTTTGTGCAAAGAAGAATTTCATGCTGCAAAAAGGTGCCGGCTTGCCAGCCCTACAAACCATCGTCCCAGCTCTACCAGCCTGCCTCCCCTCGGACCATGAGACGCCGCTCCTGGGTCAGCCTCCAGGCCTGGTCAGCCCTTAGGCTCTGCGCCAAGGCTGCTGGCAGAGTGAGGGTGTGCCCATTGGGAGAGGGGTCTTGGGCTGCCGGGACATGTGCTGAGATCCCCTAACTCGCTGCACATGGGCCACTCCACAGCTCAGGGCTTACTGCAGCAGGACCACAAGCAGGACATTCTTCCCCCGAGTTCAAGGGGGTGTGGAACCCACATTTGGAGCCTAGCGGCTGCTCTTACAACAGCAGCCTGGAGGTGCAAGTCCCCCGTCCTGTTCCCACCCCTGTGCCAGCCAGTCCTCTGGCCGCAGCGTCTGTGCGACCCAGGCAGCCCCGCTTCTCCATGGCCTTGAGAAAGGTTTATATTTTAATGCCGCTTGGCACTTTAAATTGCCTCCCACCCTGCCTGGCGCTGCAAGAGAGAGAGCAAGATAATAACAGCTCCTGTCGCCGGGTCCGGAAGCAGGTCCACACGCAGCCGTCAAATTGGGGCATTTGCATAACCCAGATGGCAGCCCAGGAATTTCAAAGAATTCCCTCGTGATGAAACAGCTGAGCCTCTCCCCAGCTCCGCCGCGCAGCTGCTGAAGGCGAGAGAGACACGCCGCACTCGCAGCTGCAGCGGGGAAGCCCGGGAGAAGGGCGCGGAGGGGCACGGCTCTGCAGATGGCTCCGTACGGCAGGAGGGAGGGCAGGGAAAGGGTCGCGCTGTCTTTGACGGCTGGCTCCGGCACCGGGGAGACAAACTAGAGCTGCCCTCCCCGAGGACACTGGACTCACTGCACGTGCGTCCCACTGGGCCCCTCCGGGCCTGCTCCCACAGGAGGGAATCAGGCCATGGGATGGGGCAGATTGCACGACGGGGCTGGCTGATCACAGGCGGGGTGGGGGAGATGACCCCTGAGTGGCTTTGCCCTCTGGCACCACTGCAGGGAGGAGAGAGATGGGGCCAGGGCGCCACTTTGCCCCATCTAGAGCAGGTAGGGGGTGGATGGAGGTCACTGCATGTGGGGGTCAGGCTGTATGGTGCCTCCCCAAATGGGCCCCCTGCCAGAGAGTGGGAGGCCAGGCCCCTGAGCAGCTGCTTGCCTGGCCAGCCCCAGTCCTGCCTGTCCCGTTTGTCAGTGCAGTGACAGGGGGCAGAGTTGGGGGGGGAGGCAGCAGCTGGGGCGGGCCATGGACATTCCTGCTTGGCATCACAGGCCTTTGTGTCTGATCCCCCTGCTGGGGTCCAGGGCGCCGACGACAGCGGCTGCCCCCTCCCCATGTGCTCCTGAGTGGCTGAGATCCCACCCAGCTGATGGCAGGGCCACTGACTGCGGGGGCTGCAGGCTGGGCCACTCGCCCAGGGAGAGGGAGGCTCCATACACCAGAGCTTTGGCAGCAGGTCAGGGGGAGGCACCCCTGAGCCCACCTGCTGTGCACCCCATGGAGGGCTGGGCTAGGGCCCTGCAGCCTGCCCCTGGGGTGTGTGATGGGGACTGGTGGGAGGGAGGAGGGGCTGGCTCTGGCCCTGTCCAGCCCTGCCTAGGGTGGCTGTATAGGTCCACTGGCGGGGAAGCAGGAATGGCACGCCCAGCACACAGCTTTCTACATGGAGGGGCATCCCTCCCTCCCCCCACAAGCCCTGGTCACAGCAATGGCTCCCCCCGGCAAGGCACAGCCAGGTTTCCCGGGGGAGAGGAGGCCACTCCAGGCCAGGCGTAAGCCCATGACTGCCAGCATGGGGGGCTCAGACCGGGCTCCCAGGGCAGTGCAGCCAGGACTCCAGCCGAGGGGATAGCCCAGCGCAGGAGCACAGCTAAGGGCCTGTCTCTGCTGCTGACCAGAGCCGGACCCTTGCTGCACTGCAGATGGGTCTTCACAATGGTTCACACCCCAGAGACAGCAGGCACAGAGCTGTGTAGTGCACCGGGGATTGCGTAGGGCTCAGGGCTGGTGAAGGTAAATAGCCCTGGTGCGTGAAACCTGAACCCCAGCCCAGCCCCTATGCGGCCTCTTGGCAGCTGAGCCCCACTGGGCTGGGGGCTCCACACACCCAGCAACACCCAGCCCCTGTGCCAAAAGCTTACAGTGCAAACAGACATGCCAGCCAAAGGGGGTAGGGGAAGCAACTCATCCCAGGTCACCGGCAGGGCCAGGAACAGAGCCCAGCTCTCCCAGTGCCTGCTGCCTGGAACAACTTGCATAGTGGGGGTGCTGGGAGTCAGTGAACCAAACTGTAAATGCTGCATATGATGGAAACCACTTCGAGTCAGCAGCACCCCTAGCTCCAGCACCTATGCCCCTCTGGGGAATACCCATCCCTCTACAGAGCCCTGCCTTTCCGCCACACAAGGCCAGACACTTCCCTTCTGCACCCACTGCGCCCCCTACCTGCAACCAGCCTGCCCTCCTGCTAGAGGCAGGGAAGCTACAAGAAGCCAAAACTGAAGCTTCCACCCCCAGTGCATTCCCAGGTTCACCACATTTCAACCTACCCAGCCTGACACTATTAAGACTAATTAGCTGATATCTTCCTTTCCAAGCCTTCCCTTCCCCTCCCCCCCGGGGGTGATGTTACCTTTGGGATTTTAGACTAGTTAAAGCAGCCAAGGCCCGTCACAGCCTTCACGGGTTGGGGGCCCAGGCCAGTTTCTCAGGTATGCCTGCAGCCAGCAGGATCGCAGCACTGGCGACTCAGAGCCCCTCTTGCCTTCCAGGGGAGGTGCCACATGCCCATCCCGAGCTCGCAGGGCAGGCAGATGATCCCCTCTCTAGCATGGCAATGGAGCCTGCAGAGTCCTACCCATGGGCCCTGCTGTGCCACACTTCATCCTGCGCCCTGCAGAGGAAAGGCTGTGTCTCTGGGGGCTGGGCAGGTCACCCCACACTGAGCCCGGGAAGCCCAGGAGCTGTGTCCTAGGAGTCTGTAGGCCACCCTTAAGACGACTCCACAAAAGGTTCAGCCCCACTGGTATGCCCAGTCATCTTATGGCAGGGGTGGGCAAACTTTTTGGCCCGAGGGCCACATCTGGCTGGGGAAATTGCATGGAGGGCCATGAATGTAGGGCTTGGGCAGGGGCTTCAGGTGTGGGAGGGAGTGCGGGAGGGGGTGTGGTGTGCAGGAAGGGACTCAGGGTAAGGGGCTGGGGCACAGAAGAGGGTGCAGAGTTCAGGAGGAGCCTCAGGGAAGGGGGTTAAGGGCTCAGGGTGGGGGGTAGGGGTGCAGGGTGCGTCGGGGGCTCAGGGTGGTGGGGTGCAGGAGCGGTTCGGGGTGCAGGCTCCAGCCCGGTGCCGCTTACCTTGATTGGCTCCGGGGTGGCAGTGGTGTGCCGCGGAGCTAAGGCAGGCTTCCTGCCTGCCATGGCCCTGCACTGCTCCCGGAAGCAGGCAGCACCACATCCCTGCAGCCCCCTGGGGAGGGGGCAGCAGAGGGTTCCCCATTCCCGGCCAATGGGAGCTGCAGGGGGCGGTGCCTGCAGACGAGGGCAGAGTGCAGAGCTCTCTGCCCCCCCACCCGGGGCCACAGGGACATGGTGCCAGCCGCTTCCAGGAGTGGCACGGGGCCAGGGCCGGTCAGGAAACCTGTCCTAGCCCTGTGACGCCATGGGGGTGGCAATCCCACAGGCCAGATCCAAAGCCCTGATAGGCCGGATACAGCCCGTGGGCCATATTTTGCCCAGCCCTGCCTTATGGGCTTCACAGGGAGCTTCTGGCAGGGCTGGGGCCCCAGGCAGCTGGAACCAGGGAGGGGAGCCTAGTTCAGGAGGCCACAAAGACACTTACCCATGGGAAGTGGCCATGGGCTTTTGTACAGCACTGCCTCTAGTCTGGCTTGACAGGATTCCCACCCCATGCCCATTGGCCTCACCCTGGCAGGCATCTCTCAAGGGCTCCCAATACCCATATGCACCAAGCAGGGAGGATAATGTTGGGGGCGCCCGTGGTGCTGCCCAGTCCCAAGATCTTCATGCACAACCCTGCCAGCAATGCCACGCGGCCTGGGGAACATGCATGCCCCAGCACAAGGTATTGTAATCCCAACTGTACATACAATATGATGGGGGCTAATTTAGCTACAACTAATCAGGATAAAGATCTAGGAGTTGTCATGGATAGTTCTCTGAAGATGTCCACACAGTGCGCAGCGGCAGTCAAGAAAGCAAATGGGATGTAAGGAATCATTAAAAAAAGGATAGAGAATAAGACAGAGAATATTTTATTGCACTTACGTAAGTCCATAGTACGCCCACATCTTGAATACTGCATACAGATGTGGTCTCCTCATCTCAAAAAAGATATACTGGCATTAGAAAAGGTTCAGAAAAGGGGAATTAAAAAGATTAGGGGTTTGGAACGGGTCTCATACAAGGAGAGATTAAAGAGGCTAGGACTTTTCATCTTGGAAAAGAGGAGACTAAGGGGGGGATATGATAGAGGTATATAAAAACATGAGTGGTGTGGAGAAAGTGAATAAGGAAAAGTTATTTACTTGTTCCCATAATATAAGAACTAGGGGCCACCAAATGAAATTAATGGGCAGCAGGTTTAAAACAAATAAAAGGAAGTTCTTCTTCACACTGCGCACAGTCAACCTGTGGAACTCCTTGCCTGAGGAGGTTGTGAAGGCTAGGACTATAACAGGGTTTAAAAGAGAACTGGATACATTCATGGAGGTTAAGTCCATTAATGGCTATTAGCCAGGATGGGTAAGGAATGGTGTCCCTAGCCTCTGATTGTCAGAGGGTGGAGATGGATGGCAGGAGAGAGATCACTTGATCATTACCTGTTAAGTTCACTCCCTCTGGGGCAGCTGGCATTGGCCACTGTCAGTAGACAGGATACTGGGCTGGATGGACCTTTGATCTGACCCAGTATGGCCATTCTTATGTTCTCATGATTTATTGCTACGGTTTTTAAAGGTACAGCTAGAGAGGGAGGATGGGCCCACTGCTGGGCACCAGCCCAAGACCCATGTTCAGTGCCTGGCTCTGCCCCACACTCCCATCTGACCTGGGGCCAGCCACAAATGGGCTGAGATCCCTGCCCAGCCTCCAAGGGACACAGGGAGGAGAAAAACCTCCGACACCGTGAGGCGCCAGCCTCTATGGAAATGGGGCTGGGCACATACCTAGAATAGGCACCCAGCCAGTGCACTGGGTACCTATTCTATAAGAATGGCCATACTGGGTCAGACCAAAGGTCCATCTAGCCCAGTATCCTGTCTGCCGACAGTGGCCAATGCCAGGTGCCCCAGAGGGAATGAACAGAACAGGTATCATCAAGTGATCCGTTCCCTGTCGCTCATTCGCAGCTTCTGGCAAATAGACGGTAGGCACACGATCCCTGGCCATCCTGGCTAATAGCCTCCATGAATTTATCTAGTTTTTTTTTTTAACTCTGTTATATTCTTGGCCTTCACAACATCCTCTGGCAAAGAGTTCCACACGTAGACTGTGCATTGTGTGAAGAAATACTTCCTTTTGTGTGTTTTAAACCTGCTACCTATTAATTTGATTTGGTGACCCCTAGTTCTTGTGTTATTTACTTCCTTATTTACTCTCTCCACACCAGTCACGAATTTATAGACCTCTATCATATCCCCCCTTAGCTGTCTCTTTTCCAAGCTGAAAAGTCCCAGTCTTATTAATCTCTCCTAATTCAGAAGCTGTTCCATACCCCTGATCATTTTTGTTGCCCAAGGGCTTCGTCTTGGCACAAGAGCGCCCTGAATACAGACCTGGGGCTCTTATTACAGTCACACCTAGAGGCACTAGCCTCCTAATGGCCCCACTGCGCTGGGTGCTGTGCAGCTACAGGCCAAGAGAGCCCCGCTGGGCGCTGGCAGCCTGAGCAGACAAGCCAGACAGAGGAAAGGTTCTTATCCCATTTCACAGATGGAGAACAGAGGCACAGATCCACCAGTGTATTTAGGCTCCTAACTCCCACTGAAATCAACGGTTTGAGGGTCTGGGCCTACAGGACTTACCCAGGGTCTCAAAGGGCGTCTGACGCTGAGCGGCATTGCATCCAACTCTCCTAAACCCCATGCCAGGGCCGTAACCCAAGGCCATGCTGCCTGTACGGATGTCGTCCCACTGAGTCACAGGCTCCAGAAAGGAGTTGGGGCCCCTTCACGGCAGGGTAGGGTTTGAACGGTGAGTATTGGGCAGTACAGATGAGCTTTCGGCCCCGGTCCTGCACTCTGATCCACGTGGGTTCCTCTCCTCTAATAGCGTCCAGGCCATTCCACACAGCACACGCAGCCCATAGCTCCCCTGGTGCTGAGCGTGGCACGGCAGCCCGAATCAATGCCGCATGGTCCCCACAGCTCCGGGCTGGGGTGAGCAGGTACCGCATCTTTGGGCAGGTCCCTCCATTTCCGTGGCTCAAGGTCCGGGTCCTGTTGGCCTGCGCAGAGCCCTGCTAGCGGCTGCTTGTCGCCAGCTTGGGAGGCAATGCTCTCGGTCATGCTCCTGACACATCATAAAAAACAACTCCACAAGTAGCAGCGTCCACAGGCCGAAAACCCAGCGGACTTTGATCGGGAGCCCGTCTGCTGAGCTCTAGAGCCAGGTTACCTCTAAGGCTCAGCTCCTCCAAGGTTCTGAGGTACCTAACTTCCATTGACAGCAGTGGAAGTTAGGCACCTACATCCCTTTGAGGAGCTGTCCTGAGTGAATTGATAAAGTAAGGATATGCCTGTGTCGTAGCTGTTGCGTTGGGCTTAGCTACAATAGTGCTGGGCAGTGTACATTAGCCTGGTCAGTCAGCCGGAGCCTGCCCACATTTGGCTCTCAATCCGGCACCTTTCACTTGTACTAAACTCACCAAAGTTTTTCTCCAACACGTTCGCGTTACAGCTGGGAAGCAGTTGCCAAGCGTTTCCAATTTTTCCCCCTCTCAAATCAGGCCACATGCCGAAATTTCAAACATCGTCATGACCCCAGATGTTTTTGTTTTGCTTTTTCGGTTTGCGAATATTTTCAAGAGCTCAACTCTTCATCCCAATTCGAGAGGTTCCATTTCAACAAAAAAAAGATTGGTCGAAAAAGTCCCGCACAGAGCTCATTACCCCAAACTTGCTTTGCAGAGAGGGTTTTCCACCCACACAGCCCAGAACACATTTGAAAGAGGAGGGACAGCTTTATTAACCCCATCTTATGGGTGGGGAAGCTGAGGCATGGTGCGGGGCAGCTTCCACCCCGAGTCTGGGGCAGCTGTGGAATGGAAGGCTGCTGTTGTAATACCCAGGCTGAATCCCTGTCCACTAGGCCACACTGCCTCCTGCAAACCAGGACTGAGCCCTGCGGGTAACAACAGCTTTCGGATGGGACACCCCATCAAGGGCCTGCTCACTGGGCTCATTAACAAATTACTTGGCACTGTTTTCACAAGAGGGATTTCAATTTGGGTAGCTACATTCGTCCAGCTAGCTTTACCCATTAATTTAATTCGGTATTTGTCACTTCCTGTCCCACACTGTCCTTGTAATGTTAAACAGCTGTTTTGTTCCACCCCAGAGGTGGCTGCATTTCAGTTTCAGAACTGAATTTCAGAACTGCATTTCAGAACTGGGAAAATATGTTTATTTGTCCAATTCCCTCCTCCCCCCGCTTTTCTGTTGGTGAACTGTCTGTGAACAGATTATGAATTTCTCAGATTCATTCAAAGTTCTCTGTCAACTTTCTTCAGCGAATTACTCTCGTTCCAAAGCTTGTTAGCCAGCAGCTTGTGGCAAATATTCACAACTGCCCCCCAGTTGGCCAGGTACATCAGTCACTGGTATTATTTATGTTCCTTGACAGGGAGATGTATAGAACTGGCCAATGAGAGCAAAAATGACTTTGCAGAGTGGGACAATTTGTGGGACATTCATGCTGAAAAGGAGCTTTTTCTGAATATTTGCACTAGTAACGTTTGCCCACTAGAATATGCACAGGAAGGGAATGCACGACTGGTGTGAACAGAGTCAAATCTGAAGGACTAATAACACCTCGCTCGTCTCTAGCCCTTGTCATCATAGATCTCGAAGGCCCAGACGCTCAGCAGTATTTAGGCTTCCAACTTCTGTTGATTTCGGTGGAACTACGGAGCTGTGATCGGGGCATAGGCACTTTACAGAGGAGGTCAGAAGCATTATCTCCATTTTACAGCCAGTCCCAGAAAGGCTCGGGTGGCAGGAGAAGGCTGGGCTGCGATTGTGCTGCTGAGCTCACACATTACTCAGTGCTAGAGCCCCAGACTCAGTGCTGCCCTTGCCCTCCGGCCCTACTGGCTGGGAAGGCCACAGTGAAGCCAAAGGCAAATACAAAGAAGGACAAAAAAACCCGCTGCAAGGACTAGAGGGTAAGGCATGCAAGAGACTGCGGGAGCTAAATTTACAAAGCCAAAGAGAGCACCGCAGAGGAGACATGATCACAGGCTATAAATACCTGCAAGGAAACAGCCTGGCCAGAGGGAGTGAATTATTCACAGCCTCCGAAGATGACAGGCTCCAGAGCTAGCCAGGCCAACGGGAGAGAGTTTAGGAAGAGAGCAGCAAGTGGCCGGTGGGACAGACTCCCAAGGGCAGGGTTCGGGAGAAGCAGCCGTCATTGCTATCCAGGATGAGGCTCCCTGGGGCAGAGGGAATGGGGGTGCAGGCAGCACCGTGCCTGGCTCAGGGACATGCCCTAGAGGGCTTCTCAGGCCCAGTTGCTCATGCTGCTTCTCCTTAGAGGCTGCTTTTGTGCCCTCAGCTCCATGGAGCTGCCAGGAGGGGCTCTGGTTAGTAGATGAGGCTAAAACACAAAATGGGAAATCCAGTCTCACCTCCTACCTGCTGCCCTGCAGCCATCTTACAGGAGAGGCCCTAACACGGCTCAGTTTCATTGCCCTTGCGGGTCCACAACTCTCCTTCCAAGAAGTGAGCTCTTGCCTCTCCCTTCTCCCCCCCTAAAAGTAAACAGCTAAACTGGCAGAGCATGGAGGGAGGAAAGCCACAGCCCAAGTATGTGATTTTCCTGCTGCAAAGGCCTGTGAAGGCAATGGGAGAGGAATCGTCTGCCTGGAACGGCCCTGCACCGAGAGACGGACAGACTGGGAAAGAGCCAGTGGTGTGCCTGGAGGGAGGACCGAGGGGCAGAGAAGTGAACGGCAACCTCCCCCTACTAACATCACCACTCTAGGGCAAACCATCCCCACCCCCAGAGCCACACCCACCCACTTCGAGTCCACGCCCACTTCGGAGCCACACCCATAAGAGGAGGAGCCAGGGAAAGCAGCATGCCAGCCAAACCTTTCACTGGCTGGCCAGTTGTAGAGAGCCTGGTCGCGTCAGTCATCATTAAAGCTTGCAGCACCCTTGAGCCACACTGGGAGTCGTGCCATGAGATAACACGGTCAGTAGTCCCAACAGGAGAGGGAGACGTGTGCACACACGCAGGGCTGGCCTGGTGGAAAATGGTTTTCGGCCCCCCACTGGCCAAACAGGCTGGCCAAGCAAAAACCAACTAACCAATAAACAGCAGCTGAAGCATGCGACTCCCCGCAAGATTCTGATCTGGTGCCCCAGTAACCTCCCTGATGGCCCGCCCCTGAGCCTGGCTTCAGACACACACAGAAGGCACAATGGGTCTTTGCCCTTAGCCCAAGGGTGGGGCCAGGCCAGCTACTATTATGGAACATGAGTGTGAGCTTCACCCAGAGGGCTGGTAGGTGTCCGGTTTTCAACCAGAACGCCTGGTCGAAAAGGGACCCTGGCAGCTCCAGTCAGCATCACTGCTTCCCCTGGCTCTGTGCAGCTCCCGGAAGCAGCAAGCATGTCCGTCTCCTAGGCACAGGGGTGATCAGGGAAGCTCTGAGTGTCGCCTTGAGCACCACCTCCACAGCTCCCATTGGCTGGAAACTGTGGCCAATGGGAGCTGCGGGGGCAGTGCCTACAGGCGCAGGCAGCATGCACCGTGCAGAACTGCCTGGCCGTGTCTCTGCCTAGGGGTCGGACATGCAGGCCACTTCCTGGAGCAGTGCGGAGCCAGGGCAGGCAGGGAGCCTGCCTTAGCCCCACTGTGCTGCCGACCAGAAGCCGCCTGAGGTAAGCGCCACCCGGCCGGAGCCCACACCCTGAGCTGGAGGGAGAGAACCCTCTCCCACACCCAAACACCTTCCCAGAGCCTGCACACCAAACCCCCTCCTGCACACCAACCCTGAGCCCCCTCCTGCACCCTGAACCCCTCATTTCTAGCACCACCATGGGGCCCACACCCCCAGCTGGAGCCCTTGCCCCTCCCGCATCCCAATCCCCTGCCCCTGCCCCTGCCCAGTGAAAGTGAGTGAGGGTGGGGGAGAGCAAGCAACAGAGGGAGGGGGCTGGAGTGAATGGGAGGGCAGGGCCTCAGGGAGGGGGCAAGGCAGGGATGTTCAGTTTTGTGCAATTAGAAAGTTGGCAACCCTATGGCAGGGAATCAATAGCGCTGCCCCAACCTTCCCCAAGGCTGGCTCTGGCTTGCTGCCCCTCTGGGCAACTGCTGGATGAAATCAGGCCTGCTGTAACCCAGGGGAGGACAGCATAGGATGTGTCCCTCTCCAGTGGCCAGGCCAGTAAGGGGTTGCTGCCCAGAGCATGAGTGGTAGCGGCTCATGCCTTTGACTTCCCAGGTGCCAGCATTCAAACTCCAGGGCTGGCCCCAGCTGGGTTGGTTTTACCTGTACCTGCCCTCAAACCAGTCCATTCCTGGGGCTCAGAAATCTCCACTTTCCATTTCCCCAGCCCATTACTTTTCATTTTCCTGCGTCTCTGGCCCTTGGGTTTCCTCCCCTCTGACTCTGGGGAGAACAGCAGCATCGTCACCCTGCTTCATGATGCCAAGTCATGCCACATTTCCTAGCAGGAGAGCTGAGCTATTATTATTCCCTGCTTCCACGCTGCATGTGCAGCTGTAAATACGCCTAGAAGCCATGCTGGGAGGCAGGCAGCTCAGACGGCACAGAACCACACTGCCGCTGCCCGAGCCCTCCCTTGCCCTCCTGCCGGACCTTGGGGTCAGCCAGTCCCACTACATAGCAAAGGGACCTGCCGCTGAGCAGCAGTAGTGCCAGCTGGCTCAGCCGTCAGGGCCCGGAGATGTGAGCTGGCCAGGGACACCCTCCTGCTTCAGGAGGGAACCTAGTGGGTTTCAAACCCCAAAGAGGATTCTGTTGTAAACTGCAGTGAGAGCCCTGCCCTGCCCATGGGGAATATTTCCCAAATCCCAGCCAAATGGCTCAGGAGCCGCACTCAGCACTGTCAGCCCCATTCCCGGCTCTCTCTGGATGCCAGCTAATCCCCAGGTGTGTGGGGACTGGCCAGTTCTCAAGGATTGCAGTGGCTAGAGGAGGGCACTGTTCTGGGAAGGTTTCAGAGTAGCAGCCGCATTAGTCTGTATTCACAAAAAAGAAAAGGAGTACTTGTGGCACCTTAGAGACTGAGTGTTTCTGGCCCAGGAAGGTGGGATCAGATGGGAGCTGGGCTTGGAGGGCATCCCAGCAACCCCAGCATGTCTTGGCTGCTGGAGCTATGTGGGTGGGGGTGATCTTGCCCTTGAGTGGCAGGTAAGGGCCCTGGGGCTGCTAACAGGCCATGGTTTGGGGAGTGAAGGCCCAGGGCTACAAGGCCACATCCCAGGTGTGGCTGCAATTTCCACAGGACCCGTGTGCTGTGGCTTCACTGCACGTGATCCATACTGTGCTGTCTGTCACAAGCTCCCTCCTCCGCCAGCCTCCCTTCCTGCCCTGCCTCCTGCCACCCCCTTGAGGCAGGAGCCAGACCAGTACCTATGTCAATGGGAGCCAGCCCATCCTGGGCACTAAGATGCCCCATGCAGATGGCATTCACACCCATCTCTACATAGCCCAGCTCCAGTGCCCACAGTGGAGTCACTCTAAACCCAGCGGGCTCACAGGGCTGCATAAACATTGCACCCTGCTATTTCGCCAACGGACCCCTCCTGAGCAGCCTCGCAGCTGATCTTTCCAGTTCTAGCCACATCAGCTAAGCTCCCCACCCTTCTTGCCTTATTTTCTGGGACTCCCTTGGCCTTTGCATTCCTCTGCTGGGAAGAAAACAAACAGCTTTTCCCTGCAAAGGAATCAGTCCTGCAGTTGCATGTGCTGAGTAAGGGGACCAAGTAAGAGGTCGATTGTACCTTCATTGCTCTATATTGTCCTGATCCACTGGAGGATGTTGGAGTACAGCTCGTGCACCCGCTCTCCTACACCTCGCCTTACAGCTGGTGGATCCCAGAATCATGGGCCACATTGTCAAACAGCTGGGAGCACCGCGTAGCCCCATGGCCAATGGAAACACTCAGCGCCACCTGTGTACACAATCAGGGGACACGTGCACACCTAGCTTGAAGGCTGCCATGCAGCCACCTCTGAGCTGGCACGCAGGGGAGCTATAACAGCCAACAGGAACACAGGAAGTGAGAGGAGGTAAAAGGAAAATGCCAGTGTAGCTGAAAGTGCAAAGAGGCTGAATGTGACAACAGCTGGGCTGCCTGTGTGTGACTGACACCGCGGGGTGGAAGCAGCAGGCTCTTCACCTTTTCAAAGGGAATCTTCAGCAAACACTGCAACATGCACCAGGGCTGGGGACTTTTCCCAGCCTTAAATAGAGAGATGCTTGTTATTTGGGGCTCTGCTGCCACCATGTGGGGCCCATTGGAATGACACACGGGCTGAGGCCTGTCGTTTGCTACGGCTGGCTGGACAGCGGAAATGGCGTTTCACTGGGTCTCAGACTCCAGGCAACTGAGACTAGCAAGATACTGGCCTCCCCGCATGTCCACTGCTCCAGACTGTCAGGCAGGACTGGGCTGGGGCTGAGGCCCGGTCACCTGGAAGAGCCAGCAGACAAGTGTTTGCAGAAACCCTGTGTCCCGGGCAAACACTGAACACTGGCGTATCTGCATTGCGGCCCGTTGGAGCCAGCCCGGTCTCCCAGAGAACTGCTGAGGCCAGCAACATCTGTCAGTCTGAGCTTGGAGGCAAGGCCTCTCCTCGCTACCCACATCGCTTGCGTGGCTTGAGAGCTGGTCCCCTCCACCCGCCCTTTGAGCCCCCTCCCTTCCACTAGGAGCCATCAGCTCTCTCCCCCATTCCCACATAGTTTTGGGGTCCCTTCCCCCCATCACTGCTTCCCATCCTGCTAAAGAGGGAAAAGGCTCCTCTGCATTCGCAGCTGAGTGGGTGCTTCTTCCCCCAGGGGACCCAATCCTGGGCAAGACCAAGGCAAAACTGTCCTTGCTGGTGCAGGAGCAGGAGCAGAGCCCCTACGCAGAAGGGCTGAAACACATGCTGGCAGCAGGAGGCCCTCTAGGTGCTCAGTGGTGTTTGGGTGCTGATGCCAGGGCATGGAGATAGAGTAGGGTTGCCAACTTTTTCATTGCAGAAAAACCACTGCCATGCCCCTTCCCTGCAACCCTGCCCCTTCTGAGGCCCCACCCCCCATTCACTCCATCCCCCTCCCTCCATCACTCACTCTCCTCCACCCTCACTTGGTCACTCGTTCTCAGGAGACCAGGGCTGGGGGTTGGGGTGCGGGAGGGGGTGAAAGTTCTGGCTGGGGGTCAGGGATGAAGGGGGTACAGGAGGGGGCTCCAAGCTGAGGGGTGGAGTGTGAGGACTCCACCTGGGGCTGTAGGCTCTGGTGGGAGCCAGAGACGAGGGGTTTGAGGTGCAGGAGGAGGCTCCAGGCTGGGGCCAAGGGGTTCAGAGTGCAGGAGCGGTTTTGGGGTGTGGGATCTCAGAGGGAGTTTAGGTCAGGAAGGAGGTTCAAGTCTGGGGTGCAGGAGGGAGGTGAGGGCTCCAGGCTAGGGGTGCAGGCTCTGGTGGGAGCCAGGGATGAGAGGTTTGGGGTGCAGGAGGGACCTTAGGGCTGGGGCAGGGATTTGGGGTGCAGGAAGGGGTGAGGGCTCCAGCTAGGTGGGGTTTACCTCAGGCAGCTCCCGGAAGTGGCAACATGTCCCTCTGGCTCCTAGGCAAAGGGGCAGCCAGGGAGGCTCTATGTGCAACTCTTGCTCACAGGCGCCACCCTTGCATCTCCCTTGGGCTGCTGTTCCCAGCCAACGGAAGCTGTGGAGCCAGTACTCAGGGTGAGGGTAGCACGTGGAGCCCCCATGGCTGCCCCTGCGCCTAGGAGCCGGATATGCCAGCTGCTTCTGGGAGCTGCAGGGAGCCTGCCTTAGCCCCACTGACCAGAATTTTAGCAGCCTGGTCAGCAATGCCAACCAGAGCTGCCAGGGTCCCTTTTTGACCAGGCATTCCGGTTGAAAATAGGACGCCTGGCAATCCTAGGACAGAGGCTAATCCGTGCATGCTACTAACCCAGCAGGGGGAGGCTGAGGGAGCACATAGGGCAGCCCGGCTCGCTGGCAGGGGGAGGGAGATCGGGCCCATTTTCAATAAGGGGTTGAATCAGAGACACAAGATGGGTGAGGTAATTAGTGGACCAGCTTCTGGTGGTGAGAGAGACCAGTCTTCAAGCTTACACAGAGCTCTGCCACTTCCTCAGAGCGTCCCAGCTAAATACAAGGTGGAACAGGATGGTTAGCATAATCCGATGAAGGGATAGCACAGTGGTTTGAGCATTGGCCTGCTAAACCCAGGGTTGTGAGTTCATCCTTGAGGAAGCCATTTAGGGATCTGGAGCAAAAATTGGGGATTGGTCCTGCTTTGAGCAGGGGGTTGGACTAGATGACCTCCTGAGGTCCCTTCCAACGCTGATACTCTGTGAAATAAGCAGGGACCATTCAAGGTAAAGTAGCCCATTAATACCCCTCAAGCTGTAGGGAAGAAAGGCGGGGGGGGGAAGCAGCTGTGGGGCTGTTAGTGGGTTGTAGGGGGTTATAGGAAGCCATAGAGCCCATGTCCATCATTTATAATTGTATTTAGCTGTGACATTGAAGAAGTTTCTCAGACCTCAAGAGGAGCCCTGGGGGGCTTGACAGCTCCTCTCCCCACACCAGAAATTGCTCCCATAAAAGTTATTACCTCACCCCCTGAGTCTCTCTAACAACCAAGGACTGACACAGCTATACCACCACATACAATTTTTGAATCATGTCTTTTTTTGGTGCAAGTCAACAAAGATGGGCTGGCTTCCACTGCCCAGAGGGGAAAGCATGGTAGCGAATCAATAGAGCCAAGGAGTCAGCAGGTGAGTGGCGGGGAGTACAAAACTGATTCCAAGTTATTGGCTCCTGTCCCCCCTCCCCGTCTCTGGGCCAGGTTCCAGAACCTAAACCAGAAGGATCCCCAAGAGCTGGGGTTCTCTCTCTCTCTCTCTCTTTCTTTGGATAGAGATCCAAAGCAGTGCAGACTGATGAACGTTCATTTTCATTATCTGAGTCAGATGCCACCAGCAGAAGGTTGATTTTCTTTTTTGGTGGTTCAGGTTCTGTAGTTTCTGCATCGGAGTGTTGCTCTTTTAACTCTTCTGAAATCATGTTCCACACTTCCTCCCTCTCAAATTTTGGAAAGCACTTCAGATTCTTAAACCTTGGGTGGAGTGCTGGAGCTATCTTTAGAAAACTCACAATGGTACCTTCTTTGTGTTTTGTCAGATCTGTGGTGAAAATGTTCTTAAAACGAACAACATGTGCTGGGTCATCATCCAAGACAGCTATAACATGAAATATATGGCAGAACATGGGTAAAACGGAGCAGGAGACATACAATTCTCCCTCAAGGAGTTCAGTCTCACATTTAATTAATGGGTTTTTTTTTGTTTTTGTTTTTAAAATGAGCATCAGCAGCATGGATGCATGTCCTCTGGAATGGTGGCCAAAGCATGAAGAGGCATATGACCGTTCATCATAGAATATCAGGGTTGGAAGGGACCTCAGGAGGTCATCTAATCCAATCCCCACTCAAAGCAGGACCAATCCCCAATTTTTGCCTCAGATCCCTAAATGGCCCCCTCAAGGATTGAACTCACAACCCTGGGTTTAGCAGGCCAATGGCATTATCATATCTGGCATGTAAAGACCTTGCAATGCCAGCTACAAAAGTGAATGCCTGTTCTCACTTTCAGGCGGCATTATAAATAATAAACGGGCAGCATTGTCTCCCCTAAATGTAAACAAACTTGTTTAGCTGAGTGATTGGCTGAACAAGAAGTAGGACTGAGTGAACTTTTAGGCTCTAAAGTCTTACATTGTATTGTTTTTGAGTGCAGTTATGTAACCAAAAAAAATCTACATTTATAAATTTCACTTTCATGATAGAGATTGCACTACAATACTTGGATGAAGCGAGTTGAAAAATACTATTTTACCATTTTTACAGTGCAAATATTTGTAATAAAAAATATAAAGCGAGGATACATTTTGTATTCTCTGTTGTAACTGAAATCAATATTTGAAAATGTAGAAAAACATCCAAAAATATTTAATAAATGTCAATTGGTATTCTATTGTTTAGCGCTGAGATTAAATCACAATTAATTTTTTTAATTGAGATTAATTTGAGTTAATCACATGAGTTAACTGCAATTAATCGACAGCCCTATTTACGAGCACTAAAAATACCATCATGCAAGCATGTAGATGATAAGATTGTTATTTGGATCACCAGCTAGCACCTGTCCCTTGGCTACAGGCCAGTTGGGTAGCTAGGCGTGATCACCTTCCATCTACTTCAATGCCCAAACAGCATCAGCTGACTGGAGCATTTGTGTTCACTAGGGGTGAGCTAACTTGACTGGGGAGCATGGAATGCACTTGGCCTAGTGTGTGCGATCAAATCTCCCTTTTGTGGCTGGTCTCTGCAAATATCTGGTTTACAAATATCGCACTGAGCCCAAGTTTGCAGCTGTTCACCGCTGTGCCTCTAGGTGCCCAGCTCAAGACCCCAACACTCAAAAACTGGGAGTCAGGCCCTCTTAAAAAAAAATCGCAGGACTTAAATACCATGTGGGTCCGCCTTCAGGTGGTTGAGCTTTTAGGGTGCACTCTGGCCGCAGTTTCAAGGTTTTCTCCACAATCACAAGCCTATCACTTTCCTTTAATAGTGAAAGTCACAATTCTCACCTAAGCACAGCACCCTGGGAGTTGGGACTTCAAGAAAAACATCAAATATCACAAGACTTGCAATAAAAATCACAAATGTTAGCAACGCTGCCTAGTGGCCTTTTCATTCAGAGCTGCTAAGCACTCCCTGCCCCTATTGACTTCCTCTGAGGCTATTGCTCTGCACCTCTAGAAACCAGCTGCTGGATGGTACATATAAGGTGGGCACCCAGGCTGTGTGGGCACTTTTGAAAACATGATGTCTTCTGTGTCTCCACTTTCCCCCCTCTATAACATGTGGATAACGCAGATTACATGAGGTTCTTCTGAGCTTTAATTGTAAATCTCTTGGGGGACCTTAGATGTGAAGTGTTATATACACATATCCAATAGTATTTACCTGTGTGGCAGTGACCTGCCTGGCTCCGTCTAGTGACCTAGCTGTGTGGCAGTGACCTCTTGCTTGTTATGCTTATGAGTCCCAATAGTTGAAGTCCACATACGCTTGACATCAAGCCACTTGAAAGTAGAGAGTTAGTTACCCAGAAATGCCTTCTGTCTGGGCACACCTTTAGACAGTGGAAGGGCCAGGCCTTTGGTGATCACACAGTCTGGAGAGCCCCAGAGCTGCCAGGGGCTCTAACTCCCACCCACACCAGCAGCCAATGAGACCAATAGAGTGATACGTTTCCAGCAAAAATGTTGAGCGGTCTGCCACTCCTGCTTGCCTGTAAACTCTGGGTGTTAGCCCACCTGAGGGGTGAACTCTTCGTTTCTAACAATGACTCATCCTCTCTGCCTAGCAGAAAAACTCCATGAGATCTAGACCGTAAAAAGATGTTGAAAAGCATTCGTTTCCTGTTGCTTATAGATCAGACTACCACAGCCACGAGGGTTTGCAGGTGTTTCAGTTCCCCCTGCTGATGGTTAAAAATCCCATCGCTTTAAAGTGAACTGAAAAGGGAGGACAGTGTCTGTGCACACACTCTTGGTTTTGATGCATCAAAGAGGACTGAAAGTTTGGCACTCCCCCTTCCTTCTTTATACACCCCACTCCCCTGCCCCACAGGTTTCATTCTGATACTGCTTGGTTTTTAATGTTAGAAAAATCAGGTCAATTTCCCAATCTTTGCTGGAGTCTGTGGGATACTAAGTGTGAGATTATGACATCACAAGAGATTGAAAACCTAAAACAAGAAGGGATTTTTAGTCATACTGCTTAAAACTCTTTGAAGGTGGTTAATGAAAACAATCAGATACACAAAAAGAGAGGAGAAAAGCTCTCAGCAAGGGCTAAGGGAGCTCCCACTTCAATTCCGCTAAGAGTGTCTTCCAGCAAGAAGGAAAGAAAAGACTTATTATTCCTGACCTTGGGGGAAAATGCCAAAATAAAATTTCAGATATTCATGAAACAACAGCCGGGGGGAGGGAGGGAGAGAAGGGCGTGGTGAGGAAGGCAAGTACAGATTTTGCTCCTTAGCAGGTCACATGCTGGACAACTGATGGCTTAATTCTAGAGATGTGTTTCTCTTTGCCTGTAGCTGGATGCATCATTTTCTGCTTCGGAACGCAAGGTCCAAATTTTGAACCTGAATCTCAAAGCACAAAAAACTGCCGAGTTTTCTTTTGCTTTCTACTGAAAACCACAAGCCAGCAAACCCCATGAATGAGAGTGTGTGTGTGTGTGTGTGTGTACACACTCTCTCTCTCTGGGTTCCATTTCAGAAAGGTCCTCACTACTCTACCTGAAATTGCCTGGGAACTGCAGAAGACAGAGCTTTAGGCTTCAGTTCGGCATGAGAATGTTGAGGGGTGACTTGATCTCAATCTGTAAGCACCTACATGTGGAAAAGAAATTTGATAAGGGGCTTTTCAAAGGTCTGGCTCCAGTGACTGGAAGTTGAAGCTAGACAAATACAGACCAAAAAAATTGTACCTTATTTCTAAACAGAACTGGTAATTAACCACTGGAACAGTTTACCAAGGGTCTTCGTAGATTCTCCATCACTGGCAATTTTTAAATGAAGATGGAATATTTTTCTGAAATATCTGCTCTAGTTCAAACAGGAATCAATTCAGGGAAGTCCTAAGGCCTGTATTATACAGGTGGTCAGATTAGACAAATCACAATGGTCCCTTCTGGCCTTATTTGTGAATAAGATACTTAAGTATGTGCCTAACTTTAAGCAGGCGATTAGTTTTCAATGGGACTTGTGCTTGGAGTTCGGCAGATTCTTCAGTTTATTTGCTGAATCAGGGCCTTATTTAACAAATAGATAATGGTGTGAATGTAGGGGCTGTGTTCTTAATGTCCCTATCTTTTAAAGCTGTTTGAGATCTTGTCAGTTTCTCCTTGGGCCCATTCCTGAGCCAGTCAAATGTCCCACTGGTTGAGCCCTCCACTGAGGCTAGTTGCTGCTCTTTTATTTAAGATTCAGCTGAAATGAGCATTGATCAAATCTCTTTCATGTCCCCCTCCTTGCATTTCCCAGGGAAAATGTGAAGACTTGAGACACTTGCCCTCCTAAATGTATATGCAAGATGTCTCTCTCCCCAGCCAGCTGAGGGATTTGTTCCTCCCCTTCCACCCAGTTTAAGTTTAGATTCATGGGGTGGGGGTGAGGAGGGGGGAAAGAGAGCTGGCCTTAAACTGCACAGGACACACATGGCCCTGTGCTAGCTTCTGCTCCTACCTAACAGTGCTACAGCAATTCATCTGCCAAGCTTGAGCTCTCTACGCTGGTGTTGCTCCCACTGAACCCTAAACCAAGACAGGAAGCAGCACTCCTCAGCCCCGGGAGGAGTTGGGGGCACTTATGTAGAAAGGACAGTGTCCCCATTTAAATTTAAAGACATGTCCTGTACATTTATACTTAGCAGATAGTAGGGTGTCTTTTGCCCTGGCACCTGGGCAACTCCCATTCAAACACAGGGTGACTCAGGCCAGTGCTAGCTGTGATGCTGAAGACAGAGTGAGCAGGAGAGCCTGACACTGCATTCTGAACGTAGCCATGAGGGCATGGGTGGGCTGTCCAAGCACTAGGCAGTGCAACTCCAGGCATGAACACTGAGCACTCCAGCAAGCAGCCGCTCCTGGGATGGAGGGAGGAAGAGAAGTGCTGTCTGTTACCAGGACTCAGAGCAGGTAGGGGCTTACAGGCTCTGGCCAAGATCTTACATCACACCCTGACGTGCAGTGCCTGGAGCCCTAGCATTATGTGCTGCTTCTAGCTTGCTCTGCCCCAAAGGCAAGCAGATACGTTCTGCCTGTCTGCATTCCTGACACTTTAGTGGTAGCCAGAGGTGGAGCACAGTGCAACAACCCATCTTCAACAGATGTGGGGTAACTGCAGGGAAGCCTGCAGCAGAGAGGAAGGAGCACTGCCTCCTAGCCACCCCTAGAGAGAAACTAGGCAGCTTGGTTGCTGTCAGAGTCCTGTGGCTAAGAGCTATACCAAAAAGGGAAGCCATACAACCCCCAAAGCTGGTGCAGATCCAGCTCTTGCTTTGGGGAGCATCTAGAGGAATGGGCAAGTAGCATCACTTCCATCTCCTCTAGGCTAAGCACCTGTCACGGTGCTCTGTTCCCAGTCATGTCATTGGGAAAGCACAGGTACCACAGCCTATGGGTTTGATGAAACAGTTTCTCATTACAATACCTCATACACTCCCGTGACCTTACCTATATATTGGGCAGGAAGGGGTGGCAAGATCAGACCGAATGAATATTGCACACCAAAGTCTAGGGGGAACCAGCGTTCTAGGATCTCCTTGAGATGAAGGCAGGTGCTGTGTCCTCCCTGAAGAGCAGCTGTGCAAGCTCAAAAGCTTGTCTCTTTTCACCAACAGCAGTTGGTCCAATAAGAGAGATTAGCTCACCCACCTTGCGCATCTCTAATAGCCAGGGACTAACACAGTTACAACACTGCAAACCCCTCAGCAACCTCAGGTGAATTAACTCCCAGCTAGTCACATGATAATAGGTGGCTACTAAACAGTGTCTCAACTGAAGCAAGACAAGCCCTGAACTTGGGTCATGGTAGGTAAAGGAAGAAGTGACTTTTCCCCTTTTCCTGTTCTGTTGTGAAGATGTGTGTATTTAGAAGCGATGCCCAGTTCTACCATGCTACCCCTGTACATTTTATGCTTTGAGATATTAAACAGTCCATACTGATTATTACAAAAGAGCATTGGGATGGTAACTCTGACCTCAGCAGTTCATCTTCTATCCACATGACTGGTGTATGGCTCTTAACCCCAGGACACTTATCTTTACATATTTCAGAGTGGTAGCTATTTTAGGCTGCATCAACAAAGAGGAGGAGTCCTTAGGGCACCTTAAAGGCTAACAAATTTATTTGGGCATAAGCTTTCGTAGGCTAAAACCCATCAGATGCACGGAATGAAAAATACAGTAAGCAGTATCCATCCATCCACACACACAAAGATGGGAGTTGCCTTACCAAGTAGGGGGTCAGTGCTAATGAGGCCAATTCAGTTAAGGTGGAAGTAGCCTATTCTCAACCGTTGACAAGAAGGTGCAAGTATCAGCAGAGGGAAAACTACTTTTTGTAGTGACCCATCCACTCCCAGTCTTTATTCAGGCCAAATTTGATGGTGTCCAGTTTGCAAATTAAGTCCAGTTCTGCAGTTTCTCATTGGAGTCTGTTTTTGAAGTTTTTTGGGTTGAAGAATTGCCACTTTTAAGTGCTCTCCTACTGGTTTTTGAATGTTACAATTCCTGATGTCTGATTTGTGTCCATTTATTCTTTTGTGTAGAGACTGGCCAGTTTGGCCAACGTACATGGCAGAGGGGCATTGCTGGCACATGATGGCAGCTGAACAAGCCCCTGATGGTGTGGCTGATGTGGTTAGGTCCTAAGATGGTGTCCCTTGAATAGATATGCGGACAGAGTTGGCAATGGGGTTTGTTGCAGGGATTGGTTCCTTGGTTAGTGTTTTTGTTGTGTAGTATGTCGTCGATGGCGAGTATTTGCTGAAGGTTGGGAGGCTGTCTGTAAGCAAGGACTGGCCTGTGTCTCAAGGTCAGAGAGTGAGGGATCATCCTTCAGGATAGATTTTAGTTGGGGGCTGTAGGTGAGGGCTAGTGGAGTTCTGTTACTTTCTTTGTTGGGCCTGTCCCGTAGTAGATGACTTCTGGGTACCCTTCTGGCTCTTCAATTCACCAGGTGGATAGTGTAGTTTTAAGAATGCTTGATAGAGATCCTGCAGGTGTTTGTCTCTGTCTGAGGGATTGGAGAAAATGTGGTTGTATCTTAGAGGTTGGCTGTAGACAATGGATCATGTGATGTGGTCTGGATGAAAACTGGAGGCATGTAGGTAAGTATAGCATTTAGTAGGTTGCCAGTATAGGGTGGTGTTTATGTGACCATTGCTTATTTTCACTGTAGTGTCCAGGAAGTGAATCTCTTGTATGGACTGGTCCAGGCTGAGGTTGATGGTGGGGTGGAAATTGTTGAAATCCTAGTGGAATTCCTCAAAGGCCTCCTTCCCATGGGTCCAGATGAGGAAGATGTCATCAATGTAGCACAAGTAGAGGAGGGGCGCTAGAGGACGAGAGCCGAGGAAGCATTGATCCAAGTTAGCCATAAAAATGTTGGCATACTGTGGGGCCATGTGGGTACCCATAGCAGTGTCGCTGACTTGAAGAAACTGCAGAACTGGAATTAATTTGCAAACTGGACATATCAAATTAGGCCTGAATAAAGACTGGGAGTGGACGGGTCACTACAAAAAGTAGTTTTCCCTCTGCTGATACTCTCACCTTCTTGTCAACTGTTGAGAATAGGCCCCTTCCACCCTAATTGAATTGGCCTTGTTAGTATTGGACCCCCACTTGGTAAGGCAACTCCCATCTTTTCATGTGCTGTGTACACACACGCAGACCCCCACCCCCACTCACCCCGCTTACTGTACTTTTCACTCCATGCATTTGATGAAGTGGGTTTTAGCCCACAAAAGCTTATGCCCAAATAAATTTGTTAGTCTCTAAGGTGCCATAAGAATTCCTCATTTTATCTTCACATAGTGATTCATCCTTCCTGTACCAGCCAGAGAAGCCCCTGCTGGTGCAGGGAATTCCCCAGGGACCAGATCCCCTGCCTTTATGGCCCCTTTATGCTGCCAGAGCCAGAATGAAAGTCACAATCTAGGAATGAATTGGATCAAAAATCTTCATGTACAGAATTAAATGTTTCCCCAAAAAAGTTGTACACTGCTCCCAGCCAGGAGTCACATCTGCTACCTTGCTGGCAATGAGGGGATGTGGTGGATGCATGCGGATGACTTCATCTGAAAATTTTTGGCACTTTGTAGAAATGGCTCTTGGTGCCTATATTGTGTAGAGAATGATGGCCTCTGCTGGGGTTGAGGCTTACAGTACTTCTGCTTTGATGCAGGAGTATAGACTCCCAAGGACCTCCGTCACCTACAGTCCCTCAGAGCATAAAGCTTCATCTGTTTTCTCATTGAGAAAGTTCACAGCCCTCAAATGGAAGATCCCCCCTTGTACCTTGTACTTCCTTATGGGATCCCTGGTGACTGAAGCCAAGATAGTCCCCCCATGGCAATTGAGGCAGCCATAGATCTGAAAGCTATGGCCACAGAATAAAGGACTGCCATGGAGGAATGTACATGCCCCCTTCAGAGATTAAGGGTTTAAATTAATTTCTGCTTTTTTGAGGAAGCCCATCTGAAAACTTACCTATGGAGTCCTCATAATTGCACTTCAACAGGTCGTTGGCCATTCTTCTTTGGAGACTATGTAGAATAATTTTTCTAGACAATCTAATTTCTTGGACTCCTTGTCTTGAGGTGTTGCTTTCTACTCACTGTCTCTGTCTCTTGTTAGCCAGAGTGACAACCAACAATTTCATTGAAGGGTGCATACAGAATTGCTCAAAGCGATGGAAAGGCACTTGGTACTGCCTGCAATTCCTCCTCCGAGCCTTGACCAGTCTGTCCAATAGGCAGTGCAGCAGATTGGAATGGTTGTAAAGCCCCCTTGTGAGGTTGTGGAGCAGGGGATCTAGCTGTAAATTGGGGTGCAGACACTGGCCTTCTAGCCTGATACAGCCCTGTAAGGCCAAAGAGATTGTAGGCATAAAGGGGGAGGATAATAGGGAGCAGCCTCCTTGTTCAGGCTCCTGTATCTGAGGTAATAGAGATTAGCCCTCAACTCCACTCTGTACACTGGCTCAGAGTAACCTGGTCCCAGGGAATGAATCAGTGATACCTCCCTACTGTCCCCAGAGCCTCAGCATGGGAATGACTACTCCTCTTGGAGAGGGGGAGCCAATTCAGCTGGAGTACTGGGTGCCTCAGAGTGTGCTTGGATTGGTATCATTGATGTGGTCGTTACCGATGTAGGAGCAGTGCAGGCTGGTACCAGAGAAGGTACCTTTACTATTGCCAACAGTGGGGAGCCTGATAATGAAGAGAAAGATCTTTAGATGGCATGTAGGGTTTTGGCAATGTAAGTTGACGCTGTAGTCAGGCAGTTAGATGACACTGGGTACCAGGATTGTCGGTACAGGGGGCCTCGGTGCTGAGAGGTGGGTGCCAGGCAAGTTTTGTAGCACCCAGGACACCAGTTTAGTGGCACAGTGACTAGTGCCTGAATGGGAACCAGAGGGATCCTCTTGGGGCCTTGTGCTACCCTTTTCAGTTGAGATTTTAATAGGATTTGTGGCTCCTGGAGCAAGAACCAGGTAAAGGAGACCTGGCTCTTGTCCAATTGTGGGCTCAGGGCTCTTTTCTCCCTGTCCCCTGAAGTTTCCTAGAGAAGGATGGGTCTTTAGGAGCAGCAATCAACCCCAAGAGGAGCCAGGAGGAGCACTTTCTGATACATGCTCAGGAGTTTCTGCCCCAGGCATCTCTGGGTATGAAGAGAGATGCATCAAACTCTCCAGCAAGAACATCTGTAAGTGACAGGTTTCAAAGTAGCAGCCATGTTAGTCTGTATCAGCAAAAAAGAAAAGAAGTACTTGTGGCACCTTAGAGACACAAATTTCTTTGAGCATAAGCTTTTGTGTTAGTCTCTAAGGTGCCACAAGTACTCTTTCTTTTATCTATAAGTGAGGTTCCCTAGCTCTCTGCATTCTCTTAGGAAAAGGATTTACACATGGCACAACTATCTACAGTAACCATCTGGCATGCCCATTGTTGGGAGGCATTACTGCCTCGCATGAAAGGCAATTTTTAAAACCTAGAGATTTGAGTTCAGTCGTAGTGCCTGGTCTCAGTACTGGGGCAAACTCACAGGCAAAACAAACAAGTTTCCTTTTAAAAGGAAGAAAAGAAAGGCTATCAGAAAATCTAACACTAAGGACAGTCTCACAGCTAAGTATCTATTTACAAGCATCTACAGAACAATGGGTAAAACACACAGTGAGCCAACAGACTCAGACACTATGTTCCAACTCACAGCCATATTGGCAAGAAGGAACTGAGGGGCAGTTGGGGTTGCCCCACCCTTTATGGCCTTGGCAAGAGGCACAAGAACAGTTGGGGTGCAGGCATAGGGCCAATGGATAGCACCGGCCAAAAGACTCCAAACTCAGACAGTAGTGGAATATGGATAAGCATACAGAGGAAAACTTCCAAAAGTAACTTGAATATAAACCACTATAATGCTATCTGCCTGCAGCTATAGACAGCTTGAAACAATAGTTCTGAGAGATGTAAACTGCCCTTCCACCTCCCAGCACTGTGAACTCAAATCTAATCAGAGTATGGCTGGGGTGCTGCTGATTGTCTAAAACTATATTCCGATTTGGCTGGCTGGGCTTTTTGAATGATGTCACATCATGCACCAACTCACAGGAGTGTAAAGGTAGGACCTTGGACTCAAACATATAATATTCCTACACTTATTCCCCAAAATTCAGGATAGCACTTTTGCATGTGCTTAAATGCTACCCTGAATAGGGTTTCTTGAGTCAGGAGCATAATATTTAATGAGGGAGGGAGAGGAATGAGGCCACAGATTTTTAAAAAAGGAAAAATAAAAAACACTTCCCTCTGTATTAATGATTTAAACAATTAACCATTTAGCTGCTTCTGGTTTCCATTGGAGCACTTCTCATTTGATCATTAGCATCCACTAATTTTCTCCTCTTACAAAACTGGAGACACAAAGTAACACTGAAGGAACAAAGACTAAATCTTTCAGTTTGAAGCAAGTGTGTTAACTGGATAGATTAATTTCCCATAAATGGCATTTGGAATTTCCATTGGCAGGAGCATGGAGTCAGTGGCAGGGCACGTCTGGAAAAAACAAATATTCTCACTTGTAACATCTCAGGCAGCATCCATAAGGATGGGGCTGAAGCAGCAGGTGACAGGGCTGGAATAGTGAGCAGCTGGAAGAGGAAAACAGCTTTAAAATGATCACAAAATGCCAAGCTGCAACAGTATGGTCCTTGAGCGATTTCAAACTCCTTTGCTAGAGTTAAAGCCAAAACCTGTGAGCTGTTCACTGTTCCAAATTCAGGCTGAGATTTAGAAAGCAACTCAAGGGCTGTAGATATCCACTTTCCAGGCATTCAAACCCCTTTGGCAGCTTTGAAAAATCAGCCCAAACTCTCATAAGAGACAGTGAACTACAATTAGTTGCTGGATTACTGCTGAAAAGGGTAGCTGGGATTCTGTGGATACAGGGTGGTGGGATGGAAGGGGGTCCAAATACAAGAAATCTTAACAAAAGCAAGAAGATTATAAAACAGAAAAGGACCAATATCTCCAAATTAGCAGAGAAAAATCTATTTATAATTTTTCTCCAATGATTTTTCAGCATTTGATTAGGAACTACTTTTCAGAGTGCAAGTATATTGCATATGTTGCATAAAACCCATTCAAATTTATACAATTAATGAACCACCTAATGACATTATTGCAGGCTGTGCATAAATAGGCTCCTTCCGCCATGTGTCTCTCTCTCTCAGCACACCAATGGCATACAACCCTATCCCACTACTTCCACACTCAGAAGGGCCTTATGGCTCTATTTAAATAGCTCACCATTGTTATCTATTGCACAGCTGTTCATTTTAGTACCACCAGCCAGGGACCATCCTTACTCATTGCTTCTGGATACTGTGACAGATACTGGGGTGGGAAACAACTGGTTGCTGGAGTGGGGATGAGGACTTCTACACTCTTGTCTGAAAAAAGGAATCTTAAAGTCACCTCTGCCCTGGACTAGAGGAAGAGTGAACAAAGATGCATCCCCTCCTGAGAATCAAAAGTTTCAATTGATTCCTGGGTACCAAAAAAACAGGCCACCTTCCCAGGTTCCTTCTGCCATTGCAGGGGCCTCAGGCTCTCTTGCACCTTTCGTCCTCCCTGTTCTCTGTTTAAGATACACAATAGTTTAGTTGCTCGAGGGCTGAAATACTTTAGTCTAATTCTGGTTTGGGAGCTTGGTGTGAGGGGTGGCTAGTTGGTGTTTCAGAGTAGCAGCCGTGTTAGTACTCCTTTTCTTTTTGCGAATACAGACTTGTGTCACCTTAGAGACTAACAAATTTATTAGAGCATAAGCATCCAATGAAGTGAGCTGTAGCTCACGAAAGCTTATGCTCTAATAAAGTTGTTAGTCTCTAAGGTGACACAAGTACTCCTTTTCTAGTTGGTGTTTGGCGGCCTGTGATCTACAGGTCAGACTAGATGATCTGGTGGTCCCTTCTGCCTTAAAACTCCACATACAACTTTACTGTCCCCCACACAGCTTCTCCTATTCCCAAACTTCCACAATACAGTTGTACATTGTCAATATAAAATTCTGCTACACTTACAAATTTTATGTACCAATAGCACTGTCCAGTTTCATGCTGGAGTCAACTGTTTTTCTAAATCTGCCACAAAATTTTTAATCTACTGCCTCCAAGCGCAATGGGAGCCTGGGGCTCTGCGGCAGAAGCTGGGCTTATTTTGCCAAAGAGAACATGAGGCCTTAAGTATAGCTTGTAAGCTAGCTGAATGACATCTAATAAAGTATGTTACTACTGATAAGGAACAACAAAGCCAGTTTAAAAGAAAAAGATACTGCAGCAAAAAGGAAGAGTTGGACCAAATGCACTGAAATCTGAAAGCAGATCTTGACTTAATTTTTTTAAGACACTCCTAAAGCAGAGAACTTCACATCACAAAGAGCCTTGTCAGACATGGGTTGGAAACAGCCAATTGGGGTCCAGAACCAGAGCCCACTGAAATCAAAGGAAAGATTCTCATTAAGCACTGGATCAGGTCCATCCAGGGAATTCCACATTACCCAACTTACCCATGGAATCCTTTCTTGACATAATGGGTCAATTGCCATTAGCACAGGTGCTGGAGATGCATCTCCCTTGATAGGCATCAGCTGGAGCTGCTCTGCAAGGCATTCAGTGCAAGGACTCTGGACTTCACTCACTGCTTGCTCATCAGAGCTCATATTTGTCAGCCTTTCAGACACACTGCAAAGCCCCTCTCTTCTCTAGAGGATTTGGAGCGTTTGTGCTTGTTCCTTACATGCTTACCATCGAGAGAGAGAGAGAGAGTTCTATTATGGGTGTTTTATAAAAGCCAATTGAACACCCATTATATGAAATGAGATATTTGAATATCACAAGATTAACATAGGTGAAAATTCCATAGATTCAGAATTTAAGGCCAGAAGGTATCAGATCACGTAGTCTGACAGTCTGTATGTCACAGGCTATTAAAATTTCACTATTTCACTACAGATCCTATCATCAGTATAGCTGTAGTCCTAATAGCCTTAGTGATGGATCAGGACCCCTCTGGCTAAAGTGCATCTTCCAGAAAGGCACCCAGTCTTGTTTATAAAATCAACAATGCTAGTAACTGATGCTATGAAATTAAATAGCTACATTTATAGTCAACAGCTACTAGAACTTACTTGAGAAGTAGGACCACCATTTATGCTATAAGCACCACCTTATCCTCGTAACCAGATTGACTCTCACCTGTCTGTGTACAGTTGAGCTCTGTCCATGCCATAGGTTTAGGTTGCAAAAACCACACAACACAATAGTGTCTCCTGTGCTTCTGCATCTACACCAGACACTGTTAAACTTTGTGCACACATCTTGGGAAAATCTAAGCTCTTTGGCTGAGGCACTGTAGGATAAAGAGTGCCTGCAGGCTAGTGGGTGAGTGCACATAAAGTAGCACCAGTAGCATATCAGGTCACACATTCTGGATGCCCTTCTTCATAGGCAGCTGGGTGGAGAGGGGGGACCTGTCAATATGGTTACACAGGCCTATCTACACTGCAAATCAGTGAGACAACCTGTAAGATAAACAAGCTGCCCAGGACAAAACTATGAGCTGCCATGATTACCCAGGCCCCTACAAAGTTATGTACATGCTTTACTCACCACCATAGTTCTGTTGACCTCAATGGAACTATTCAAATGCATAAAATAAAGCAGGTGCAGAACTCTTTGCAAGGTTGAGGCCTCAGAGTATTATCCACATTGCATGTTGCCACATTTAAAGCAGACCACTGCATTAGTGGCTCAAACTCTGTTAAAAGCTGTAGGGTGGACAGGGTGTTAGGCAATGATTCAAATGGGGGAATTCCCAAGCTATAGGAGCGCTTTGATACAATATGATAAGTGCCATGTTAATGGAAATCCAATACCCTAGACCAGAGAGCTACTGTGGAATTTTCAAACAAAACCAACCTGTCTGGTTAGAGACATCCCAGTTTTATTTATAACAAGCACCTCATACTCCTTTCTATCTTGCCCAAGGGAAAGAGCATTAATACGCTCCACAGCTATGAACAGAATTGCTTCAGACTATTTTCTCAAAATTACTGTACTCTAAAGAATCTGAGGCACATTGGACCCTTCTTACATGCTAATTTGCTTTCTGTGTTTAAAACAGAACAGACCCCATAGTATTGCAATTTCTCCTGGTTAGGCAACCTGTCACAAACAAGAGCCTCTATACCACTTCCCTGACCCTAACTCACTTTTTTCCTGTTTCCCCTCATCAGCCCAACTGAATCCTGTACAGCTGAGAGAGCCCACAGCACCACACCCAATCCCCTAACAATGATCAGGCTGCTAACAATCTTGAATTAGTCTTGTGAGTCAGCCTTCAGCTGATTTCAGGGGCAGGAGCACCTGTAACCATCTGGGCAGGACCCAGAGAACAAATATGCAGTTAAGAGGGGAAATTAACTGTACAATGTCTTGTCAAATCAGAGAAAGGGGAAGAAAGGTGTATGCTAATGCCAGGGTATGGAGAATGTTGTAAATTCTCCTGAGTAAGTTCATTGGTGAACCTTTGCATTGCTCTCAGATGCAAAAATAGAGAAGTCACAGGAGATGCCCATTGATTGTCTAATGGGGCTGGAGTCTTCTGCCCATTGCTCTCAAAATCACTGCTCCTGAAGACTGAGCTTTCCAGGACCCAGAGAGTCTCAATGTATTTGAGTTTGGCCTCAGCTAACCTAAACAGCAGACCTGTTTACGTCATTAAGTTCCTGCCTCATGCCCCAGTGTCAACAGACAGACAACTATCATGTTGGCAAATCTCCCCGCAATGTCCAACTTTTATGCAGAGATCCTTTAGGACAGGCACCACCAGTATGACAGCATGCAGCTGCAGGTTTGAGTGACAACCCTACACAGCATGACATGCCCCGACCCTGACAGACTAGCACCTGGGGTAGTTCAAATCATGGTGAGGGCTTACTGAAGGTCATGTGGGGTTCAGCACCACATGAATGAGATCCAAGTTCCTTTCTGGTCTGAATCCTAAGGACTAGTTTTCCCTCAATGTCTCAAAGATTGCTCCATACAACGCTTAAATACATTCATGAAATGGACCCCAAGAAGCAGGTCTAAAAGGGAAACCATTATGCCCCCTCACCAAGGAGGGGATGGACAACTAGTCTTGGTCTAGCTTTTAGGTTAAACTGTTTCTCCAGACTTCACCTTCAATACAAGGGGGAAAACCTTTCAGCTGAGGGTTCAGACATGGAGAGAGTTGCCTAGATATGGCTGTTAATGGCCCAACTACCCAATGGGAAATGCTGAGACCCTGTTTTACCAAGAGCAACTGTGACCATTGCCAGCCCTCTGAATGTTCTTGCAGCTGACAAGGCCAAATGGGAACAAAATGACACAGGAAATTCAAGTGGCCCAGGGAGAACCAAAGACTTTTAGTTGGAGATTGCAAAACGGGGGTACGATAGTAGGGATCCTTCTATGTAGATACAAAAAGATCACCTCTCCCAGCTTGATACTTCAGCTGGTAGCACAAAGTCTGCATCCAAAGATTCCATTTGGAGAGACCCTGCAGATTTCCAGTGCTACTTAGCTCCCATGAACACATCCTCAGGAATTTGTGATTCACTCATGGCTCCAATTTCCAGAAGATTAAATGATATCTTTTTTCCCCGCACCACAGATTAAGCGATTTGGGACACCAGTATTCTAGGAGTGGAGAGATGTGCGCGCCACGTAAATGAGTTCTATAAAGCAAACTTGACCCATTGAGAATGCCCACTAGCCCCAAAAGAAACAGATCCTCCTCCATGAGCGCTATCTCCCCCGGGGCGGGCATGGACAGCCAAAAGGACACAGTCTAACTTGGGCAAGAGAGAGATGTGCTAAACTATCAGGCTATTGAATTATCTATTACACTCACGCCAAATCTCAGACTGAGACCAATACATGACAAACTTTTCTTTGGGGAAGAATGGGAACTGTCCGGCAAGAAGTCAAACTGTGACTGGGGGCATGATGAGGTCTGCTGTGCGCACCAGCAATGCCACAGATAGCTCTGTGCTCCTAGACATGGGTTTACTGCAGCAAGCCGGCCTGTAAACATTGCCTTATGCTGAAAGGAGAAGGCAGCTATCAACTCTGGTCTCCCTGCTGCTCATTGGAAAGTAAGGGATGGTACCAGGGGGTGATGTTGCTCTCAGCTCCACCACCTTCCCTTCCTGGGGGAAGGAGAGCACAGAGCTGGAGGGAATGCCTATAGTAACTCCCCACAGCACAGGAAGCAGGCAGAAACTAGATGTACGGGCAGCTAGCTAGTGCTACTGCATTCAGCCCTGGAAGCACTGTTAGTCTTTGAAAGACATCCTAGATTGGGGGAGTAAATGGAACAAGATTAGGACTGCTGGATATGGCAACACCACCAATGTTGAATGAAAGGAAGGAAGGGGCTTGATTGGATATAAGTGAATGTAGAAAAGTGAATGGATTAAGTAGAAGAATCTAGTCAGACAAAAGGAATGAGAGACCAGTTTAAAAAAGGAAAACACCAAAGTTAAGCAAAAGAAGCAGTCAAGCCACAGTAAATTTAATGTAATTATTTAATGGAGAGGCATTGCAAGACATTACAATCACACATGCAGATTTATGAACATACTCCTGATTCAGAGGGGCAGTGACAATAGGGATTTCCCTCCGTACTCCATCTGTGGCTGCTGTTATTCATGCCTGGTTTGGCCTTTGCACCTCCAGAATGCTCAAGATTGTACTAAAATGGCAGGTTTTTAAAATTCCCCACAAGAATAAGCTTAGATCAGTCAAAAAAAAAAAAAGTCTTGCTCCTTCTTGTAGCTTTGGCAGAAGGGGTCACCTAGAACAAACTTCCATCTACAACCCCAACCGTGAAAAATGCTCAGGACTCACAGAAGGGATGGAGGGGGAGAAGAATCAATTTTGGTTAAAAGTATTAAGACAGGGGCAATGTATGAGGTAGGGATCTATAGGCGAGGGAATTTAAGAGCTTCGGAGTAGCTAACGCGAGCAGGGGGCAGGGAAGGGGTGGGGGGGCAGAAGAGAGAAGACAGGCTTGTTATTCATTGTTTAAAGTTATGGAACTAGGATGTTACTGAAGATAAGTTGCCATCCTCTGCTAGAATAATATGTCACCCACAGGCCTCTGCTAGCTGCAGTGTAATTACATTCACTGTCAGCAGCAGCGAAGCTTGTGTCATGCCCTTCAAACTCTCTACAGCAAAGCGATATTTTGTCAGATTCCTAACTGCTCTGAGCAAAGATGCACTGACTTTTCCACTGCACCTCTCACATGCCCAGGTGCCAGAGCAGGCAGCTAGTGCTGCTCCCACAAGTGCATGTGGGCGAAGTGCAATGGGACAAAGAGGCATATGATCTGTTCTCCACGTCATCAAAACGCCAGGTCAACAGGGCATCACTGGAACTGCTTAAATGCTCTAAACAGTAGGAACATGGACTGGGATCATGGAGAAGGCAAGTAGGGCAGGACATATGTCTGTGACTGGCTGCTGCAGCCTGCGTGGAAACCACTACCGCTTGGCCTGCAGTAGCAAGGGCGAAACCACCATTTGTTTAACACCTACTCTAATACAGTGGTGGATATGAGGAAAGATGGACACTGACAAGGACATTTTATGGTACATTTACTTGACTAGCACAGACAATATTTTAATAGAAAGTCTCTAAACACCCACTCAAACATGCAGCTTCTTTTAGAGTATCAGCCCAATTATGGAATAGTCTCAGTTGTAAGTGCCAGAGCAGATTATCCTTTAGTTACCGTTTGGTAAAAAGCGCAGCAGTGTCCCCCAATTTAGGAACAAATTGGAGGATACCAGATACATTACCTGTGTTAAAGTTTAGAACCTATTCTACAAACAATTTCATCCTGTTACACACAAATCCGATCCTCTCAAGTTAAATAACAAGGAAGATTTGAAGAGATTTAGGCTAAAATTTGTAAGTTTATTTGGCATTGCAACACAGAGCACAGCTACAGCTGATTTAGAAGCCTACATCTCATTTTCAAAAGAATTTAGGACTATATCCCACTGAAGTGTCTAAGCCCCTTTTTAAAATGATTGTAGGCTCCTAAATCAGTTGTGTTGCAATGCTAAATGTAGCAGTGCCTAGATAACCAAAGCCCAGATTTTTAAAGATATTAAATATAATTCTTTAAAAGCAAATCCCAGTGTGAAGAGGTTTAAGAATCAGGATTGTTTTAAGCTATCCCACCCCCAAAAACCCTGATGAAAACACATCCAGATTCATTCCAAGACAAGTATTCCACATTTAAATTCAGACTATATCATTATAACCATTTAATACAACAGACCAAGTGAGTAGAGTTCTTCTGTAAAGCGAGTTTTCACAATTCAGCATCCAGAACTGTGTGATTTAGATTTAAACAGAAGTGACAGAATAAAGAACCAATTTGACTGAATTCTCAGGAGCTACAATTATAGAACATAACACATTGTTAAAACTACAGGTAGAGAATTGGCAGATGATTTCATGAGGCTGCCGAAATTAAGAGAGCTGGATGACGTTTTAGTGACAGTTCACAATCTGAAACCATTTATCTTTCATCTGCTTTACTGCAGTATATCCCAGTCTTCATAAAAACATTTAAGCGATTAGCTCGATAATCAGATATCTTTGAGCCTTCTTGAAAACTCTGGCTGTAGACACCCACAATGTGGCCAATTTTTTTTTTAAATATATAAGTAAACATAATTAGCACCCAACAAAATGGGAACTGTTAGATGGAGAGTGCTTCTGAAGGTACAGCCCTATAAGTCACAGTAGTATCAGTTAAAGTGAATTAGTTAACTGGAACTGTAAAGTCAAGACAAGCTCTGTTAGCTGCTTGGTTGGGCAAACTGATGCAAAATAACCCAGAAACAAAAGCTTCTTGCAACATGTAATGCTTCAGGATAGGTCTACTTTGTAGCCAGGGATGTGAATGCAAGCCCATGTAGACAGACATTATTGGTTATCTGTTCTCCAATTTGCCACAAGCTAATTTAAGTGAACATCATGGAATGGGCTTTAGCACAGGCTGCACAAGCCTGCTTGCCTCCACAAGTACATGTGTAACTATGCTGAAGCCCCATGCCATAGCATCCTCACTGCTATTTTTAAATGAGTTAGCTAGAATACAACATGCACACATCTACACAAGGTGCTATTCACACCTGCGGTTACATGAACTCAGGTCCCAATAGATTAAAAGCCTTCACTTCACCTACAGAGGGTAGAAGTCACTTTACTACAAGCGATGATATCCATTTGTAAGCTGGAATTTTGCAGAAGACTGAACACCCCTGTGATTTTGCATTAGCTTAGATCTTATCTATTTTTACCTAGAACAGACTTCTGCCACCCTATCACAACTGACCATGCAAGAACTTCATCCACAGCTTTGAAACAGGCTCCCTTTGTTTCTCCATCTCTTCTTATAACCCTCTACCCTTGCCCCTCAATCTCTCCCCCACCACACACACTTTGGTCTTTATCAGTAATTTAATCCATGACCACATAAAAAGGATTTAGATTATATATTCCACTCTCTGGCACTTACAGCAGACTGTGGAGACTTTATAGAAGATACTCAAAACAGATATGTGGTGAAAGGCAAGTAATTGTTTAGTTATCCTTATCATTGAAGGTGGCAAGGAAGATCAAACATGGTATAGGAAGTTGTGCTGGTGACTTCACATTACCCTGTGCTTTCCCCCAAATGCCACAGTAGGGTACCAGCAGTTAACCTCCAGTTAACACTGGAGTTTTTTTTTTTTTTTTTTTTTTTTTTTTTTTTAATATTACTATTAGATATAAGGCCCCCAGTTTGTTGGCCCCCATTATGGCTCATTCTTCTATGGCCATAATAGCAGATGAACATAGGCAAATACAATCATGCTCTTAGAGAATGCTTCAATAGTGCAAGCCTTTCCCAAGTTCTTTTGTCCTTTCAGTGCAAGTTACTTCACATAAAATTGTTCACCACTGTACTTTTTCCAATAAGTGTTCTATGTTCTTAGCACATCACCTGTTCAATATATGGCCATACATTCTATAGTTCTCTGCAAGTGAAACTCTGCTCTGTTTCAGAGCCATTTTAAATCAGAACACTTCGCTTTTTCCCCATGCAATAAGTATAAAAATCTCCAAGTGTAAACCCTAGCAGTTACCATGTGCCTGCTATCAAGACTCATTTGTATATGCAAGTTTTTCCTGTAGCCTGCTGCACAGAAAACTCCAGAGGCTGCTAACATTTACATGCAGATGTGCATAAACCAAGGACATTGAGAGATGAGACAAGTGGAACAAATTTAGACCAAACGCAGTGGACATTTATTCCTCATTTGTGCAAGAGTGTAAAGATGCATTTGAAAATGGATGGGACAGACCCCTGTGGCTGGAGACTATAGCCTCTCCTTCATTTTGATGGCTTGGTTTACAATTATACTAAAGGAGATAAAATTGCAGACTCACCTATTTCACATGAATGTTGCTGGCAAATACACTCGTTTACAAAGTAAAATTTCAAACTACATTTTCACTGAATTCAAGTGAAGATTTTGTTCAAATAAGACACATACAAGTACAATTTAAAACCAAATGAACATTTGCAAATGTTTAGTGCAAAGTAAGCATGTAAAAGCTACATTTTATGAACGTTTGTGCTGATGTGTTTGATCATTTTTACCCTTTTACATCCATTACTTTTAGTTACATAAGGTTTCACTTACCTACATATGCATTGTGTTAAGTCCCATGCAAGTGGGAATAATACCATTAGGTTTTGTAAAATGTTGCTCAGATCCTCATTAAGTAAACTGCTTTTTTGGTTTAACAGTCAAGTTGCTGGCACACTACATCTCTTGAGTTCATGTAAGTGCTTTAACCTTACGTTTGTCTTGTTCAGGCGAATAGCCTTTTCTGATGCAAACTGAATTGCTCCATGATTCTGAAATGCAACTGTTTGTGAATGCAGACATTTAAGGACAAGCCACCATTAATTTTAGCCTGTAACAAACTGGTTTTAAAATTAAAAGCCTATTCACACAAAGTTATATGTAATGACTGTAGTAATCAGTTTATTACACAGATTAATCATTCTTGAACGTACAAGCCCCAGGGGAGCAGTTGGGTCTTTAAATATACACGAGTTTTCTGTCAAATGAATTTTTACCCTTACATCCAGAAAGACCTAAGCAGTTAAAAAAAACTTAAGAAAAATAAGAGCTATTAGCTATGTATTAACTGAGAAACCACATACAAACCAAAAAAGTATGAGGGAGGGGAGAGAAGAGTTGAAATAAATCAACATCACTTGATGCACTAATAGCTCCGATCCATTTAAATGTTGACCATTTAAACTTAGACCTTAGACACAGGATGTGGGTACAGGTTAATCTTGTTGGTCGTAATTTTTACCTAAGATGTAGATCCTTCAGAATAAAATGAATACAGAAACAGCTTTGAGTTCTTCACCTTGGTTTTCCATAACTGTTATGAGTTTAAAAGGATTCCATTTAAAAAAAAATCCTCCCACAAGTCAGTGAACTGTCTCCAGAAAACGATGAAACCCACCACTCCTCCCCCCTCATTTTATTACCCAATTTAAATCAATAAGGAATGCTTTTAGGCTCACAACTAAGTTATGACTGAAGAACTGGCTTTTCACACACACTTCTTTGCTAGGAGTCAATGTTGGTACGGGGAATACAGTATTTCTATTTTGTTGTTCCAAGTATGTACAACACGCAGCACTGCTGTATCAGGTAAACATGTGCACAGGGGAAGATGAGGCGTGGGCTCATAGAAAGCAGTCAAATGGAAATCAAAAGGACTTTCTCTTTCAGAGTTCCCCTATCTTTATTTGTAGAGGTTATCCAATAATTTCTTTAATTACATCGCATACTTCTGAGTCCATTCCCGAGCTATTCTGTTGTACCTGTATATATAAAAAGAAGATTTGCTTAACATACATCATCCACTCAAATGCAAGAGCTATTTTTAACTCCAATGGAATGTTCTACACATGCCTTTAAGCTAAGTTCTCTTCAGCATCATCAGAGCTTTCAGTCAGGTAATTTGAAGAGCAAAATAAAGTTTCATGCAAATAAGTGACACAACTTAACCCTTTATCAGGGCAGAGAGTAATCTTTGCCATGTTTATAATTATTTCAGCAAGCAGCAGTAAAACAGTCTTTGGGGCAGAATTGCATAAGAGATCTAGTGTTTTGACAGGAAGACTTAAATTTACATGTTTTCTAACCATTATCTTTGGGCAACAGTATGTTACTGTTGTAAATTTTATCTTCATAATAGTCTAAAAGCTCAGTATGATGCAATAACTATTTTGCAATGTTTTGCTTCTGCTCTCTCTCCAGTCATCGTCAGTTGTAAGGAAAAAGTAAGTTTCCCATAGATGCTGAGCTGCAAGATATTGCCAGATTCAAAACAGTGTTACAGCATTTGTTTATTTTGCCTCCAGCTATTATAGTTGACTATTTTGACAGAGCAAAAGATAGATGAAACCTGGGCCATGACAACTTTCAACTTTTAAGGAGCAACCTGCTCCTTACAGACCCAATCCTGCAGTCTTTTTGCACCTAGTGCACATACTGGGATCAGGAATTATGCACACAGGACATTTTGGATAGAGTCTTCAGTAAAAACTGCAATACCATCATCATGTTCAATGCACTACTAATATTTGGGACATCTCAATTCCACCTGTCACAAAAAAGTGAGATTTCTTTTGCAAACACTTCACTCTGTAGAGTGCATTCTTTTAGCTAGAGGACACTTGGCCACCTTATAATACAGAATTCCATCTGGATCTTTGTTTCAATAAAGCTATTTAGTCAACTTAACCCAAGAATGGTTCTTTGCAACGTAACAGGTTTTACTTAGACAACCCATTATATTAACTTAAACGTTGTTTAAACTGTTCAAAAGCCAAGTTCAAATGTGTTGATAGCACAAGAGTAATATATTTTCATATTCCTTCCCAAAATATATAAACAGAACGGAATATATATTCAGTGGATTTGTCACTTTTACAGTTGTACCTCTTGCCGAACTGCTGAATACTAATCACGCTGTTTTGATGGCAGACAAGAATCACTGACTTTGTCCAGTATCTGCTTCTGAATTATCAAACATATTATCCAGAAGTTTGCTTAATTTCACCTCCCTCCCTACTCACAGGTTGCTGAAGTGCTGTCTTGACTTCATTAGATGGTCGTATAAGGGAACTGCTGATCAGTTCTGGAGTGGGAACAGCTCAAGGTGGGGAATTACTTTACAATCATCATCATCAAGCAATTGCTCAGACAAGAAGTTCCCTTTTAAACTGAAGCAGTTTGAGTTACATTAATGCAATTTTTTTTTAAATTTTTGCAATTTGCTCCTTAAAAGCTTTTAAGTCTTCCCCACATCTCTCTACCACTCTTATCCTTCCCTTGCACCCTAAGTGCGCTGTCAATGAGGCTGAATCAGAGGTACTGGTTACCTCCGTGTTCACGTCCCACTATCTAGAACATTAGTGCTCCTGTAATAGCGTTTAACTTGTTCTCCTCTGCCGACTATATAGAATTGAAGCATAGACAGTGAAGGGCTTTTAAAGTGTGTAACTCAAACTGATGCTGCAAAATCTGTATAAAATATGGTTCTTAGTACAGATTACATTTGTGAGATTTTCACAGGTTTATCAGGGTATCAATCATGAAGGTAAACCTGTAGTTAAAGCAACTAAACAGATATAGATTTTTTTATGGGCTGAGAAATTAGTACACTGTTTTGTTTTGGGTTTTTGGGGGGGGGTGGTTAATGGCTTACTTAGAAGTCCCTCAATACAGACGAACTAGAAATATAAACTTCCCTGTAGCAATGCCATTAGGTACTACTATATTAAGACTAGTGTCAGTGTGCACTGTATCTACAGTGCCTCTTCTAAGCAATATCCTTAGAAGACCACGGTTTCCAACTGATCAAGACTACTTTAACAAATTCAGAGATTAGTTTTTTGTAAAGTAATCCCATTTTCTTTTACTTCTGGCTCCAACTACAGATTCTGTTTTCACATTAACTGAAGCATTTAACAGGTTTTTGGCTTCCATACTTACTTTTCTCTATCTGTTTTGTAGATCCGTGCAATCTCAGGCACTAAAGGATCATCTGGATTGGGATCACACAACAGAGAACAGATGGACAAAAGTACTAGAGAGAAAAAAAACCATTGCATTAGAATTTAAGTGCTGCTGAAAACACCTGTAGAAAGTAAACCTACTTGGTTGCTATTTTAACTCTTGATGTCTGGAGTTAAGATGTGACCACCACAACAAAACAGACATTAACACTAATGAATAGTAAATTCCAGAAAATTTAGCCAAATTACTTTATATACTAAAGTAATTACCATTTCGTACCTAAACTGAGGCTTTGCAGGACCATAACATTGTAATTTTGAGTACACCAGGACAGTATGGAGACAGCTGCACAGAACGGTTCAATTACAATTTGGAATCACCTTTAAAAAGGTGTCATGCAGTTAAAAAAAACTGCAAATATGTATAAAATTGCCGGAAAGGTCTTAAGACAAGATTTAAAAACAAACAAAAAAACCACACCACTTAATAGAAATTTAGGTCCTGACTTGCCTGGAAGATAACTGGAGAACTAATGACAGGTTTCAGAGTAGCAGCCGTTTTAGTCTGTATTCGCAAAAAGGAGTACTTGTGGCACCTTAGAGACTAACAAATTTATTTGAGCATAAGCTTTCGTGAGCTACAGCTCACTTCAAGTGAGCTGTAGCTCACGAAAGCTTATGCTCAAATAAATTTGTTAGTCTCTAAGGTGCCACAAGTACTCCTTTTCTTTTTGGAGAACTAATGTTATGACATAGTCAAAGAGTGAAAGAGCAACCGAGAAGGGGATGAGATTTTAAGACCAACTGTTCACAACTTCATTTTAATGTTTCAATATTCTTTGTCCATATTGCTACTCATTTAAACTTAAGATTAGACAACTGAGGCCATGTCTAGAATAGGAAGAGGGATCATATTTGCCAACATGTTTTAAACAATTTTAAAACACTGCTCTGCATCAAGTGTAAACAGGGAAAGTCATATTTAGAATGTAGCACAACCTTCCCTGTTTGAACTAAGTGCAAAGCCGTACTTAAAGACATTTGCTAAAACTTTCACCAAGTATTTTTTAATATGACTAATCTTCCAAGACTAGACATAGCCTGAGACAGCCAATAGGCCCTCCAGCAAAGCCAGGAAAGAACAGAGTTGACATTCTGATATTTCTGAGGTTTAAAAACAAGCAGGAAAAAAAACCTTGAACTTATTAATACAGAGGAGTAATATTAAGCAAGTTTTTAAAAATACACATCTTTACATCTTGCTATGACCTTGTCCATCTTATCCTTTGATGCTGCCACAGTAGTATAGACAAGGGCTCCCTCTGCCTCCCAGATGCCCCATAATTCCTACCACCAGCTCAGCTCCATTCATGGTAGCAACAAAAGGAGTCTTACTACACACAAGGCCTGCTCTGGGCAAGTTTAGACACGACATTAGCAGTGCTGTGAAATCTTAAACTTTGTATCTACACTAGCAGCTTGAAGTGCAAAATGAAATTAAATATTTTTCTAATCATACTATTTGATGTTTGCTCCATGATGGTTTTGGAAACTCCTTGTACAAAAGGGTCTTCTACAAGACAGCACATACTGTTGTCCCATACGCTGAGTGCAAGAGTAGGATGGATTTCTCACATTCTTCTTAGCATGACAAATTAAAGATGAACTTCAGAGCTAGAGTGAAAAAAGAAATGATCCCAGGTATTTGGGCCAGGTGCTTTCACTAGCCAAGTTGTATTGGGTGGGGATGAGAGAACAAGAAGTGATCACAGATGCTTGAGTTAATGCAGTTTTCACTGTATTATGGTAGACTCTTTACTAGTGGGGTACATTAGTGTCAAACTATAATCCCAGGTTTCTAGAAATATTTTAGGAAAGAACAAATTTGTTGATTGGTATAAAATTCAGGTTCTGTATTGGATAAATTCCTGCAGATGTGGGGTCTCTGAAAAGATCAACCTATTTCTTGTTCTGGGTTAGATTAGTGCCTCTTTTCCTCCAGCACCATGTTACCAGTCTACTAAAGGTCACTCTTCAGACATTTCTGGGTTATAATACCTGTGATATTCCAAGAGATTAGTTGAATTTTCATTGGACACACTATGTTCAGGAAACAAAATCCTTTAAACAGTATTCTGCATTAACAGAATTTCTGCACCCTTATCAATATCTGTACATGCAATTTTAGAAACCTTTAAAAGTTCAGGAATAGTCACTGTTTCAGACTAGTGGTCCCAATGGTCCAATATCCTGACAGCCCAGTCAGTACCAGATGTTTTGGAGGAAGGTACAAGAAATCCCATAGCAGGCAGTTATGGAATAGGAAAAATACCTCCCGTTCAAGCAGACTAATACATGTCAGAAGTCAGCTTGACATGACATGGTTTATCCTTTCCAAAGAAACTAATATCCTTATTACTGTAAGATCTGGATGTTATGCATAAAACATCCAGTCCTTTCAGAATTCTGCTAAACTCAATACCTTGTAGTTCCATAGGCTAAATGTACATTATGTGAAAGAGTATTTCCTTTTATCAATTTTTCCAATTTCATTCAATGTTCCCTTATTCTGCTGTTATAAGATGGTGAAAAGCAGTGCCAGTTGCATCTTCTCTATGCCATTGTTCTGAATATCAAGCCCTTTATTCGCCTCCTTTCTGAAGTAGTGTGTCTTTTCAATCTCTTCACATGAAGTTTCTGCTTGGCTGTAGTCACTCATTGCCTCAACTTATTCCACTTCCCCAGCCCCCCTTACCCCCCCCCTTTTTTTTTTTAAGTGTGACCTGAATAGAACGCAATATTCCAGGTGAGGTAATCTCATTGATTTATATAGTAGCTTTATTTTCAGTGTTGTCCATCCCTTTCCCCTAAGGATTTTAACATTACCTTTTAATCCTTGCAACAGCAGAGGTTTGATTTGAGCTGTCCACAATGATCTTCAGATTTCCCCCCAAATACCTAAGTTGTTAGACAATTTAGTACCCAGCAAGGTTCATGAACAGGTTTTTCCATTTTGCACCACTGTGCATTTGTTAAGACTTTCATCTGCCATTATGCAGCCCGTTCACATCAGTTGGTTAGGTTGGTCTTTGACCAAGACATTTGCAAGTTTTTCTCCCTTATTCTTTGTCTTGATTTTGTAGATCATTCATTACTACAGACATTGTTTTTTGTATAGGACCTTAGGACACCATTGTTAACTTTTTGTTGGTCTTAATCCCAATATAGCCTCTAGGCCTTTTAAAGAAAAGGCAAACCTACACATCTGCCATGCTCCAATCCTTCAGCAGAGTAGTGTTTTAATGAGGTCATTTGGTTTGCTAGCACTTAGCCACTGCCATTCTTAAGTGCTTTCAGAACTCTTGGATATAGACAAACCTGGCGACTTGTGCTTTAATCAAGTTGGTGCAGGCACTTCAGTTCTTGACAGCACCTCAATACCTGAGATGAGCAGATCTCTCTGAAACTGCAATGGTAGGGTTCCCAATCCTCCAGGATTGTCCTGGAGTCTCCAGAAATTAAAGATTAATCTTTAATTAAAGATTATGACATATGATGAAACCTCCAGGAATACATCCAGCCAAAATTGGCAACCCTACTCAGTGGTGAAGGCTGATGCAAACAAGTCATTTGGCTGCCCTACCATATCCTTATTGTTCAATTGTTCTGTTTAATCTCTAGTGATCCAGGCTACCTCCTATAAACTTGTAAACTTCTGTAAGCTTCCTGCTGCTGGTACATTCTTGTTAGCTCGTGTAAAAAAGCCTATTTGCTCTTCATAGTCCATTTTAGCTTTCTTAATTTCCTTCCTAGGTGTTTTGCCTACTGAAGTTAAGTGTTCTTCTCTTCACTAGGTTTGGCTTTCATTTTCTGAAAGAACAGTTTTGTTCAAGTAACCTCTTGAACACAGCTATTTATCCATATTTGTTTACTATGTGGCTTTCCACTTCCCTTTCTTCTTTTTGTTAAATGTAGGCATCTTTTGTGACACTTATGGTTCATTTAAGGAATCTCCATATCAATTTCAAGGATGACTATTTTCCCTACTTTTTGTTTGGAGGGAATTCAACTTTAATCCCCCTTGCTCCCCTTCTAAAGTTTAGCATGCTAGTTTCTGTCATTTTCTTCACTAAAGAGGAATTTAATTATGCTGCAGTCATTATTACCTAGTGCTCAACTATAGTTACTTCCTGAACCAAATCTTGTGTATTACTTTGGACTAAGGAGTAGCTTCTCCTCATACTCTGGAACTAGCTGTTCTAAAAAAATCATTTAAGGTGTCACAACATTGCTTCTCTATATCACATCCAATGTGACCAGCTTATATACAAGTAGGTGAAGTCCTCCATTACTACCATTTTAGATTGCTGCCTATTTAATCTCAGTATTGTGCACTCACTTTTTTTTTTTCTGATTAGAAGGTTAGCAGTGTAACCTTAACTAAATTTGTATTCTAACAGCTTTGAATTTCTATCTATAAACTTCATCTGGTCTTTCCGCTCAGAATCTCTACCACTAGATTTTATGGAGTCTTTAGATATAGTACTACTCCTCACTGTTACAGCCTTCTGTCCAGTTTAGTTTATGGCCAGGTGTTAATGTACCCCAGAATGTTAGGCAGTGTTGAAATATGGTGGGATACCAATTTCAAGATCCTCTTCCATTGCCAGGCATTCTAGTTCACCTGGACTTTTTACTGTTGCCATGAAAGTTAAGAGTAAAGAGGCGAAAGACTCTTCTCCCTCTAAAGTGTAATGTTTAGAAGTTAGGAAGTATATCTCTTAAGGTTCTCTATGTACTTAGTCATTCCATTTACAATTTCAGAGTTTACTATACTGTTGAAATAGAATCCAGCTCTCAGTTTTATCATCTCTGTAGTGCTGTCTTGCATATCACCACAGAATTACAGCTGACTGCAATTTAAGTAATAATGAGAATCCAATTCCTTCTATCCTGTGCATATCTCAGATTGTGTTTTCAGGCAGGTGAAAATTTGATACAGAAATCCATTATAGAAATATGAGCTCCGCAGTACTTGTTTAGGACTATTTTTAAGAGCAGAACTGCACCTTCAAGTAGTTGATGAAATTGGGATAAGATTCTTGGCTCCAGCAAGATCCCACTGCACCATTCTAGGAGCAGAGAGAACTTGTAGCCTAACTGACCAGTTGAGGATTCCTGGAGCATGGGGAAGTCCCGAGGAGCAATAAGTGCTTGAAGTGCCTCAGCAACTTGGCTCGCAGACTTCTCCCTTGGGGCTGTTGGCAGCTTTGAGACAGTGCACTCCAGAAGCCAAAATGGCCCCTGGGTCTGGAGTAGGCATAAAGTGACCTCCTCCCTCCACCCTTCCAGTTCTGTCTCAAGCACAGCTGTACCAGACTTAATAATCAAGCCATGTAGTACCCGAGTTAAAAATACAGAGGGGGAAAACTTCAAATGGATTTTATGTTGGGCCCTAGCTCTCATCTCCCTTCACAAAGCCCAATCAACTCTTATCTACATCCCCTGTCCTGTTACAATTTGAGTTTGGGTATATATAGTTAGGATACTCAATATGCTAAAAAATGGGCTGTGCTATTTACTAAGTCATGAATGTAATTTAAGTAGAGCTTTCAGCCTGACATCATGGGCATATCTCCTCCATTCTACCACTGAAGCCATCACAGGTTCTTAAAGACTATATTTTCCAGCTTGTCTTCCTACTCTGCAAGTGAGAGTTCAATGCCTGTTAAAGTTTGAGGCTCATGCACTAAGGAGACTAACTTTTGTAAGAGATAAGCCTATACACTGTATATAGCCTAAGGGACAGAACTTTTACTCCTAGAAGATACTACATGTCCCAACTGTCATGCCACAAATACAGGACACAGTGCCCAAAAAATGGGGTGATTATCTAGGTGCCTTTATTTTCCTTAGCTAATCTTGTTTATGCCTCCAAGTTTTAGGCTACACTGTAATCAATAGGTTCTTTTTGTTTTAAAAAAAAGTGAGAATGGAGAATACTGCCCTAATTTTCTGAATTCTAAAACAATGGTTCAGGTTCATTCAGAAAGATAATGGGCTCTTATTAGACCATCTTCACTATATACTGGACATAGCTTGTCATTGTCTTAGCCTATCTATCTATACTCCCATCAGTTAAAGAAGTATTCTTGATGCATGTGGCGGAATTCAGTTCAATATAAATTATTTCTTTTTAAGCAATACCAACTTGAGCACAACAAAGAATCCGAGTGTTAAAAATTGCAGTTTCTTAATTTGAGGGAATATGCTCAATTGTGAGGACAACTTAATTTCCTGACTTGAAACTTTCAAGAGAGTTATAAATTGGAATGTAGTCTACTTTAAATTTGCTTTTTAAAAAAAAAAAAAATAGGGGAAGAGTAGAGTATAGTAGGCTCAACCTACTATATCTGAATCCAGATATTTTAGCCATGCTTACTTAAAGCAAGCTACCATTAAGTAAGTTCTCATGTATAGGGACGGTACACAAAACAAGTTAATGATATTTCACTATAGTTTTCATAAGGAAAAAGAAGAGGCAAGAGCCTGTAGCTCCAAAATCCTTCTGGATGATGTTACAGTCACTAGGGAAGAGGAAAAACAGATTCAAAACAACCTTCCACAAGCCTAGCAAACACCAAATTTGAGTGTGAAAATATTCAGGCTTTCAAACTTAGGTTTACAAATTTAACCTTTCAGGAACAATTTCATGAGGAGATTATCAAGAGGCCATCTGAACAGGAATATGGCAAAATGAAATTACTGTCAATTAGAGTTGTATTTCTGCACAGTGATGAGGAATAAAATGAAACCCAGATGGATATGATTCAGGGTAAATTCTTTCAGCTCAGAGTCAAAGTGCTTCCATTCAGAGTGCAGGAAATACTTCGTTATGAAGGTCCCATGATGACCTGTTCAAGAAAGAGACTCCTCCAGCACCACAGCAATCTATCTATGGTGATGAACTTCAACTACTCAGACATCTGTTGGGAAAACAACACAGCAGGGCACAGATTATCCAACAAGTTCTTGGAATATATTGGAGACTTATTTCAGAAGGTGGAGAAAGCTACTAGGGGAGAGGCTGTTCTAGATTTGATTTTGACAAAGAGAGAAACTGGCTAAGAATTTGAAAGTGGAAGGCAGCTTGGGTGAAAGTGATCATGAAATGGTAGAGTTCATGATTCTAAGGAATGGTAGAAGGGAGAACAGCAAAATAAAGACCATGGATTTCAAGGTGGCAGACTTTAGCAAATTCAGGGTTTTGGTAGGTAAGATCTCATGGGAAGCAAGTCCTAAGGGGAAAAACAATTGAGTTTTTCAAAGACATTAAGGGCACAAGAGCAATCTATCCCACTGCATAGGAAAGATAGGAAGTATTGCAAGAGATCACCTTGGCTTAACCAGGAGATCTTCAATGATCTAAAAATCAAAAGAGTGTTCTACAAAAAGCAGAAGCTAGGTCAAATTACAAAGGATGAATAGAAACAAACAAGTATGCAGGGACAAAATTAGAAAGGCCAAGGCATAGAACGAGATCAAACTAGCTAGAGATATAAAGGATAACAAGAAAACATTCTACAAATACATTAGAAGCAAGAGGAAAATCAAGGACAGAGTAGGCCCCTTACGCAATGAGGGGGGAAAAACAGAAAATGCGGAAATGGCAGAGGTGCTTAATGACTTCTTTGTTTCAGTTTTCACCAAGAAGGTTGGTGGAGATTGGACGTCTAACAGTGAATGCCTGTGAAAACGAGGTAGGACCATAGGCTAAAATAGGGAAAGAACAAGTTAAAAATTACTCAGATGGTCTTCAAGTCACCAGGGCCTGATGAAATGTATCCTAGAATACTCAAAGAGCTGGCTGAGGAGATATCTGAGCCATTAGCAATTATCTTTGAAAAAAGTCATGGAATACAGGACAGATTCCAAAAGATAAAAAGGGAAATAAGGTCAACCCAGGGAATTACAGACCAGTCAGTTTAACTTCTATACCTGGAAAGATAATGGAGCAAGTAATTAAGCAATCAATTTGAAAAAACATCTAGAAAATAGTAAGGTGATAACTGTCAGCATGGATTTGTCAAGAACAAATCATGTCAAATCAACCTGATAGCTTTCTTTGACAAGGTAACAAGCCTTGTGAATAGGGGGGGACGTGGTATATCTGGACTCTAGTAAAGCTTTTGATACTGTCTCACATGACAGTCTCAAACTAGGGAAATACAACCTAGATGGAGCTACTATAAGGTGGGTGCAAAACTGGTTGGAAAACTGTTCCCAGAGAATAGTTATCAGTGCTTTACAGTTATGCTGTAAGGGCATAATGCGTGGGGTCCTGCAGGGATCAGTTCTGCATCTGGTTCTATTCAGTATCTTCATCAATGATTTACATAATGTCATAGAGAGTACACTTATAATATTTGCAGGCGATAAGCCGAGAGGAGTTGCAAGTGCTTTGGAGGATAGGATTAAAATTCAGAATGATCTGGACAAACTGGTCTGAAGTAAACAGGATGAAATTCAATAAGGACAAACGCAAAGTACTCCATTTAGGAAGGAACAAATCAGTTGCACACATACAAAACAGGAAATGACTGCCTAGAAAGGAGTACTGTGGAAAGAGATCTAGGGTCATAGTGGACCACAAGTTAAATATGAGTCAACAGCGTAATGCTGTTGCAAAAAAAGTGAACTTCATTCTAAGATGTATTAGCAGGAGTGTTGTAAACAAGACATGAGAAGTAATTCTTCCACTCTACTCCATGCTGATAAGGCCTCAACTGGAGTATTTGTCTAGTTCTGGACAAATTGGAGAAAGTCCAGAGAAGAGTGACAAAAATGATTAAAGGTCTAGAAAACAACGACCTCTGAGGGAAGATTGAAAAAAATGGGTTTGTTTAGCTGGAGAGGAGATGGCCGAGAGGGGACATAACAGTTTTCTAGTATATAAAAGGTTTTTATAAAGAGGAGGGAGAAGAACTGTTCTTCTGTTCTTGTCCTGTCTCAGAGGACAGGACAAGCAGCAATGGGCTTAAATTGCAGCAAGGGAGGTTTAGGTTGGACATGCTCCTTCTCCCTCATTTAACATACAGCAGAACTTCAGAGTTACTAACACTCAGGAATGGAGGCTGTTCATAACTCTGAACAAAACATTAAGATTGTTCTTTCAAAAGTTTACAACTGAACATTGACTTGATACAGCTTTGAAACTTTACAGAAGAAAAATGCTGCTTTTAAACATTTTAATTTAAATGAAACAAGCACAGAAACTGTTTCCATACCTTGTCAATTTTTAAACCCCCCCCCTTTTTTGTAGTTTACATTTAACACAGTACTGTGCAGTATTTGCTCTTTGTTGTTTGTCTCTGTTGCCTGATTGCATACTTCCGGTTCTAAATGAAGTGTGTGATTGATCTGTCAGTTTGTAACTCTCGTGTTCAGAACTCTGAGGTTCTACTGTATCAGTTTAAAAAACTGATAGTCTCAAATTGTCTAAAGGAATTTTAAAGCTGCCATCCCCCATCCTATTAAAGCCTTTTTCCTGCTGCTGTCCACTAGAGAGACTGGAAACAAGTTTCCCCAATACAGAGAAGTATGGTGATAAAGTAGCAGAGCACTATTACATTCATCAGCTCTTCTCAGGACAAGCTATTTTTATTCTGCCTACACTGAATTACACTTGCCCGCTATCGACAGTAACTTAAAACCATCCCAGTGCTGTTGAATCTGGCTATGGTCTCACCATTTGTTCCACCTCCAATATCAGTTATAAGCTTACAGATTCCTTTCCCATATCCCAGCCAAATGGTTGCATGATATGAAGGCCTCCCTTGCAACTAGATTTTTAGCTATATTTCCAAACCCTCCTACACCCAGTTAAGATACATTTGTGCTATTCTGGCCATATCCAAGTTACATTTGGAAAGTGAACAGGTTTACTGACCATGTCATGAATTAAGAGGACTTGCAATCAAAGATAACAATCCTGGAATCAGAGTCTTGGAATTTAAGGGGAATAGGTTTTTGTTTTTTTTTAATGGTTGCTGGCATACTATGCTCATTTGTCTAAAGTGAGTATCCAGCCTCTTGTGCGCATGTCCATCAAGCCCCCAGTTAAACTCTTGTAATACACTCTACGTGGGGCTAAAAGACAACATACAAGCTCCAATTCGTACAATGCAGCAGTTTTCTCCACTTCAGAGGAGAGCTGCTAAGATTATCTTACAAGTGCTCCATGCTCCCCACCTCTCCCAGAGGCCTCCCAAAAGTTTCTGGATATAATTAACAAACTTGATCCTATTCTTGAGGGCCTCAGTGGGCTCTGAATTTCAATGTCAGACCACCATGACATTCATTCCCTACTGGGACAGCTGCACCCACTGCAAATGCTGTAGCAATAAGAGTATAAAGGTGAAAGTTTCAGGAGCTAGCTAGAAACAGCATTTTCCTGAAGGCCCCAAACTTCATGGAGCTCTAGTTGAGAGCCTTAGCTAAATGTTCTAACAGAATGATGCAAAAAACCTCATGAATTCATGTTCCCGATAACTCAAGCCAAAGGAAAAGTGAACAAAATCTTGGATCATTACTGAAATTCTGTTATAAGTGGGGCAGATAGTAATGCCTACAGTAAAGATTGCCCAGCACTTTCAGTATCAGAAATGGAAAATAGGGTCTAAACTCTTTTAAACCAATCATTTAGGGTGAAGTTTTTCATGACATATCTGCCTCAAGAGCTGAATGTATTTTCAGTGAGATCTCCAGCTAACAGTTCAGCTATTTATGAGACAGATTAGGGGAAAGTTTTGCCTGTGCTTAAAAACATTACAACTACCTCACTGAGAAGTGCCAGTACCACCGTACTGAAATTTGGCAAGGGATTACTGTAATGTCAGCCAAATTTGGGAAGATTTTTATAGGAATGGTGAAAAACCTCAGCTTACACATGCTCAATAGAAACTTGTTAAGAGCATGGCAACTAAATTTTTCAAACATTTATCTGCAGTGAGCATACACGTTTCCCTAGATCAGCATTTTTCGAAGTTCAGGTCGCGATTCAGTTATAAGGCACTGGGTTGCTCTGGTCAGCACCGCTGACCGGGACATTAAAAGTCCCGTTGGTGGGGCCAGCCAGCTAAGGCAGGCTAGTGCCTACCTGTTCCAACACCATACTGAACCCTAGAATTGGTTAGCAGCAGGGCCGGCTTCTAGGCAGGGGGGCATGGGGTCTCCGCATGCTGCCCCCAACCTGAGCACTGCACTCCGATTCCCAGCCAATGGGAGCTTGGTGGGGCGGGAGAACGGTGTCTGTGGGCGAGAGCATCACAAGACCTCTGTGGCAGATGCAGGAATAGAAACCAATTCCTCAAGGCAACATTCAGCTGTCTTAACCAGGAGATCATCCTCTCTTCCTTCAACATCCTGCCAAATTCACTATACATCTTCCAGTTTCCTCAACAAAGGAAGCAGAAGTCCTACAAACAGTCTCCTTCACTATACAACCCTGACTCATTCCCAGAGGACAGTACCTGTGCATTGAATTAGGGAGGGATCACCCTTGCGCACCTCTGCCTAGGAGCCGGACCTGCTGCTGGCCCTTTCAGGTGCAGCACGGGACCAGGACAGGTGAGAAGCCTGCCTCTGCACCCCAGTTGTGCTGCCAAAGGCAAGTCTGCATCCCATCCCTGCGCCCCAATCCCCTGCTCCAGCCCTGAGCCCCCCAAACCTCTTCCTGCACCCCAAAGTCCTCATCTGCACCCCAACCCCCACCCCCCCAACACAGAGTCCCTCATCCCTGGCCCCACCCCAGAGCCTGCACCCCCAGCCCAGAGCCTTGTCCCCCAACCCTGAGCCTCCTCCCACACCCTGAACTCCTCATTCCCGGCCCCACCCCACAGCCCTGAGCCCCTCCCAAACCCCACATCCCCCGCTCCATTGGGTCACAGGCATCAACAATTTTCTTCAACTGGGTCTCCAGAACAGAAATTTGAAAACCACTTCCCTAGATAATGGATTATTCTCCAGCCCAGGGATGCAGGAATGAGATACTCCCTGCAACTGCTCCTCCAAACCACTAGAGGCACTGTGGTGTTGGGCACAAAAATGTGCAGTGCTTTCAATGCTTCCCATGCCTGCTAGTACACAGGCACCCACCTCACTAATACAGAGGAGGATTGGGGCAGAAGGGACTACCTACCATTAGAGCCCACCCCCTTCCAGAATTTGGAATCAAACATATTTCCCAGTTTAAACATTCCTTTGCTGCTGTCAAGCAAAGAGCTGTAAAACCCACTGGCAAAGCAAGAGAGCAAGCACGTGAGCACACACATGCACAGGCTCCATGCAGAGATAGCAGGAGAAAACTTATCAGTTATTTTAATTCGCTCACATCGTAGAATGCTGTGCTGAAGAAATAAAGATCCCAACGCCAATGACTACGCATGTGAAAGAGGTCAATAAAGGTTCTACACAGTTAAAGAAAATCAATTATCTTTTCACGTTAAGTTTCATACTTAGGAAATTACACAAAAACTGCAGTGAAAACATTAAGGTTGTTAAATCAAGCAACTCAAAAGCTAAGAAATGCCAGAGAGTTAAAGTTACCCATGCAACCTTAGTTCAGCCCCCTTGTGAATATGCATTATGCTAGAGTCTTTATTACATGAATGCAAAGAATCCTCTCCCCCCATAACCCTTCCCTAATTCAATGCACAGGTACTGTCCTCTGGGAATGAGTCAGGGTTGTATAGTGAAGGAGACTGTTTGTATGACTTCTGCTTCCTTTGTTGAGGAAACTGAAAGATATGTAGTGAATTTGGCAGGATGTTGAAGGAAGAGAGGATGATCTCCTGGTTAAGACAGCTGAATGTTGCCTTGAGGAATTGGTTTCTATTCCTGCATCTGCCACAGAAGTCTTGTGATGCTGGGCAAGAGAAAGTTTTGATGTTTTACAGGTGGCCAATAATTGTGTGTTCCTCATTTCCTGGGTGCCCAATCTGAGAGACCTGAGGTTTGAATTGCAAAAGTGCTGAGTGAGCACTCAACTGCAACTCCCATTGGCATCAATGGAAGCTATGAACATATCTATATATAAAAATTCCAGGATTGTCACTCTGAAGCCTAGAGTGACTGCTGAGTCAGCATGAAGCAATGGAAACAGCTACATCACAGGGGTTCTCAAACTGGGTGTCTGGTCCCCTGAGGGTGGGGTCACAAGGTTATTACATGGGGGTCACGAGCTGTCAGCCTCCAAACTAAGCCCTGATTTGCCTCCAACATTTATAACAGTGTTTATAAATTAAAAACACTTTTTTTATATATAAGGGGGGGTTCACACTCAGTGGCTTGATATGCGAAAGCGGTCACCATTACAAAACTGAGAACCTCTGAGCTACAAGCATGGCTGAAAGCTCTTTGTTTAGAATATCACCAGGATCAATCACTGGGATTCATGGTCTGTTACCATCCAATTTTTAAATTCCCAGACATTTTGAATATACAAATTATACCTGTGTGACAGCAGAGGCTTTCAACTATTAGTAAAACCATAAAATGCCAAGTATTCTGAAAATTCATTAAGATACTAAGACACAGAGCTTAGTATTCAGTGCAGGTTTTAAATGGTGTGAAGTAATGTGCAGAGCTACAGTGAAAGGTTAAAGAGAAATACTGAATAGCTACCCATTCAGTGGGCATAGTCCATACTGTGCATTGCATTAGGCAAGGATCCTGTGGGACAGTATGTGATCATGTACTTAAAGACTGTAGCAGAATACGTACACACAAGGGGACTGAATTAAGATTGCATGGGCCACCTTCACTGACATTTGCCTTAACAAAAAACCCATACATGAAAAGAATGTAATCTATATGTAATTTGGCAAGTGAAGTCATTGCACACAGCATATGCAAGAAAAGCCCCAGAAGTGGTTAAAGAACAAGTTGCATTACATTTGTCCAAAATAAGAGGTCTTCATTTATCCTTCCCTTATATCCTATGGTGATAGGAATTGCTACTACGAAAGGAGGTCCACCTATACAGTAGAACTTCAGAGTTATGAATACCAGAGTTACAAACTGACAGGTCAACCACAAACCTCATCCGGAACCAGAAGTATGCAATCAGGCATCGGCAGAGACAAAAAAGCAAATGCAATAAGTACTGTGTTAAATGTAAACTATTAAAAAAATAAAGGGAAAGTTTAAAAAAAGATTTGACAAGGTAAGGAAACCATTTCCATGCTTGTTTCATTAAAATTAAGATGGTTAAAAGCAGCATTTTTCTTCTGCATAGTAAAGCTTCAAAGCTGTATTAAGTCAATACATTTTTGAAAGAACCATAATGTTTGTAGAGAGTTAAACATTTCAGATTTATGAAGCTCCATTCCCAAGATTTTCATAACTGAGGTTCTACTGTAATTGAAGTCTACATATTGTTGCTGATGCAACATGCAACTTAAAGAACTTTCAGCCTGAGTCTTCAGCTACCATTGTAACTAGAGCAAATATCATTACAAAACAGCTTACAGAAAGTTTCTCCATTTCAGTTTATGAAAAATTAAAGAAAGCTATACAAACAGGGAAGAGAAATTAAGACAAGGCACCACCCTGCAAATTGGCAAGACATCTCCAAGGTGTAATACCCAAAAGTACCTTTGGGAACATGCCAGACCAGAGCAGTAATGTCTAGCCCTGCAGCCTCATCAGTGCCAGATGACTCAGAACATTATGTAAGAAGTCTTGTAGCACAGATAAGCTACAACCTGACCTAGGCAAAGATTCTTCCTAATTCTTCCTCTCACCTCCATCAGTTAGTGGTTGGCTTATGCCACGGTGAATAAAGCTTTATACACTATTTTCTGCTAAGCTCTTAACCTCAGTGACACGCTATAGTATTTAGTTCTACAAATTAATTATGCTTTGTATACAAATTATTTCCTTTTATTCATTTTAAGTTCACTGCCTTTAAGAAAAACTAGAGAGTTTAACCTGTTATCCTTTAAAGACAGCACTGATTATTCAGTTTGAACCTTTTTTAAAAGAAGGTTCAATCAACGTAATGGCTTTAACTGATTGTTAGAGCTGATCAAACAATCGGAGGGAACAGTTCTATCAAAAATCTGAAGATTGTGGAAGTGTCAATTTTGACAAAGGTTGAGAGAATAAAGGCCAAACAAATTGTGTAATTACACAGTTAAGATATTAAATATTTTTGTATACGTTTTAAACTTATTTTATTTTAAAGAGTCAATTGTTCCTTTCTTTGGTAAATTTTGACTTTGTTCCAATTTGGAACACAACAAACTTCAAAAATGTTGGAATTTCCATGGAACACCTTCCATTTCCTGATGAACTGTACTAATTGTGTACTAAGAACAAAGTTTCTCTAAGGTCCCTGAACGTCTTCCAGGGAACTTAGTCAATTCCCCACTCTGCCTCTACATTGAGAGCTGGCATTCAGAGAGGACATGGCAGGGCTAATATTTCCACTGCCTCCTTTTTAGCAGGCACTGGTGGTTTGTCTTCATATGACCATTTGGGTAAACTGTGTAAATTTATGAATTCCAGTTTGGGAGGATGAGCTCTTTATCAAACAACTCCATTTTGAATGTGGGGCTGAATGCTTTGATGATTTTTACTTCCATGCTAGGCTGAATTTCCAAGGAATATTGACAGGGCTAACAAGGGAGGGTCATTAAATCTTGATGATCTCTAGTCACATGGAGGCTCCCTGGGACCCCAAAAAGCAGCTACCACTCAGCAAATCCCAGTTTTTTAAGTCTGGACTCCAGGAGAACATAACTAAACAACAGATCATCTAGTTGGGGACTGCATCTCATGAAACTGATCAGGAGTCCTATGACAAAGGGAACTGGAAGTTATCAAAGAAAGGATCTCTCTGGCAATTTTGGAAAGAGATGGAAAAGAGACCAGAGAAATTCCATGTTGCAGAGAAGAAGCCATCTACAGGAGGGCAGAGGTGACAGAAGACTGACTCAAGTCTCAAAGAACAGAGTGGTGAGGAAATTGAGGAAGGGAAACGCCTACACAAATCTGTTAACATAAGAACAGCCATACTGGATCAGACCAAAGGTCCATCCAGCCCAGTATCCTGTCTACCGACAGTGGCCAATGCCACTTGCCCAGAGGGAGTGAACCTAACAGGTAATGATCAAGTGATCTCTCTCCTGTCATCCATCTCCACCCTCTGACAAAGACAGGCTAGGGACATCATTCCTTACCCATCCTAGCTAATGGCCATTAATGGACTTTACTCAATAAATTCATGGAGGTTCTCTTTTGAACCCTGTTATAGTCCTAGCCTTCACAACCTCCTCAGGCAAGGAGTTCCACAGGTTGACTGTGCGCAGTGTGAAGAACTTCCTCTTATTTGTTTTAAACCTGCTGCCCATTAATTTCATTTGGTGGCCCCTACTTCTTATATTATGGGAACAAATAAATAATTTTTCCTTATTCACTTTCTTCACACCACTCATGATTTTATATACCTCTATCATATCCCCCCTTAGTCTCCTCTTTTCCAAGCTGAAGAGTCCTAGCCTCTTTAATCTCTTCTCATATGGGACCCGTTCCAAACCCCTAAACCTTTTCTAATGCCATTATATCTTTTTTGAGATGAGGGGAACACATCTGTACGCAGTATTCAAGATGTGGGCATACCATTGATTTATATAAGGGCAATAAGATATTCTCAGTCTTATTCTCTATCCCTTTTTTAATGATTCCTAACATCCCTTTTGCATTTTTGACTGCTGAGGCACACTGCGTGGACGTCTTCAGAGAACTATCCATGATGACTCCAAGATCTTTCTCCTGATTAGTTGTAGCTAAATTAGCCCCCCATCATATTGTATGTATAATTGGGGTTATTTTTTCCAATGTGCATATTATTTTACATTTATCCACAGGAAATTTGCCATTTTGTTGCCCAATCACTTAGTTTTGTTAGATCATTTTGAAGTTCTTCATAGTCTGCTTTAGTCTTAACTATCTTGAGCAGTTTAGTATCATCTGCAAACTTTGCCACCTCACTTTTAACCCTTTCTCCAGATCATTTATGAATAAGTTGAATAGGACTGGTCCTAGGATTGACCCTTGGGGAACACCACTAGTTACCTCTCTCCATTCTGAAAATTTACCCTTTATTCCGACCCTTCATTCCCAGTCTTTTAACCAGTTCTCAATCTATGAAAGGATCTTCTCTCTTATCCCATGACAACTTAATTTACGTAAGAGCCTTTGGTGAAGGACCTTGTCAAAGGCTTTCTGGAAATCTAAGTACACTGTGTCCACTAGATCCCCTTGTCCACGTTTGTTGACCCCCTCAAAGAACTCTAATAGATTAGTAAGACATGATCTCCTTTTACAGAAACCATGTTGACTTTTGCACAACAATTTTTCTTTTATGTATCTGACAATTTTATTCTTTACTATTGTTTCAACTAATTTGCCCTGTACTGACGTTAGACTTACCCGTCCAATTGCCAGGATCACCTCTAGAGCCCTTCTTAAATACTGGCATTATATTAGCTATCTTCCAGTCATTGGGTACAGTAGCTGATTTAAAAAGGACAGGTTACAAACCATGGTTAATAGTTCCGCAATTTCACATTTGAGTTCTTTCAGAACTCTTGGGTGAATGCCATCTGGTCCTGGTGACTTGTTACTGTTAAGTTTCTCAATTAATTCCAAAACCTCCTCTAGCGACACTTCAATCTGACAATTCCTCAGATTTGTCACCTAGAAAAGACGGCTCAGGTTTGGGAATTGCCCTATCATCAGCTGTGAAGACTGAAGAAAAGAATTCATTTAGTTTCTCTGCAATGACTATCATCTTTAAGTGCTCCTTTTGTATCTCGATCGTACAGGGACCCCACTGGTTGTTTAGCAGGCTTCCTGCTTCTGATGTATTTAAAAAACATTTTGTTATTACCTTCTGAGTTTTTGGATAGCTGTTCAAACTCCTTTTTGGCTTTTCTTATTACGTTTTTACATTTAAATTTGGCAGTGTTTATTCTCCTTTCTATTTACCTCGCTAGGATTTGACTTCCACTTTTTAAAAGATGCCTTTTTCATCTCTCACTGCTTCTTTACATGGTTAAGCAACATGATTTTTTTTTAGTTTTTACTGTGTTTTTTAATTTGGGGTATACCATAATAGAGGGTCAACTTAAATGTGTCTTTGAGAAGTGTTCATGCAGCTTGCAGGGATTTCACTTTAGTCACTGTACTTTAATTTCTGTTTAACTAACCTTTTCATTTTTGCACAGTTCCCCTTTCTGAAATTAAATGCCACAGTGTTGGGTTGTTGAGATGTTCTTCCCACCACAGCAATGTTATTATATTATGGTCACTATTTCCAAGTGGTCCTGTTATAAGTACCTCTTCAACCAGATCCTGCGCTCCACTCAAGACTAGATCGAGAGTTGCCTCTCCCCTTGCGGGTTCCTGTACCAGCTGCTCCAAAAAGCAGTCATTTAAAGTATTGAGAAATTTTGTGTCTGCATTTCGTCCTGAGATGACATGTACCCAGTCAATATGGGGATAACTGAAATCCCCATTATTGAGTTCTTTATTTTGATAGCTTCTCTAGTCTCCCTTAGCATATCATCACTATCACTATTTAGATATGTATATTTCTTGTACTTATCAATATAAGGAGTAATTGTGTTCGAACCCTTTGCAAAGCCTGTGTATTATGTGCTTCACTTATGTGCCCCTGGAGAGGTACTATAAGCTAAAGTGCTCAAAAGGTTGGATTTCTGAAGGGTGTGCTTGAGCTACTGGGGTATCTTGGGGGTCAGAACAGACCTGGTCCCTAGAGCTGCTGGACCTGGAAGACCCACTTCCATGAAAGATTAATCTGTTTGAGGAAGTGTGCAAGGGAATATGGAGCCAGAGATGGTGGTTGGAGCCCACCGAGACTCAGGGAAGCTTAAAAAGTGTGTAGGTTCCAGTATGTTGGCACCCAAACAGCAGCCTGAGGAGTTTTACCAGACCTGTCACACCCTGCCTTTTATTTTATACATATTAAACATAAACCAGCCATTTGCAATTGTCCTGTTCTTATACACTTTAAAACTGTTTTGTATCCAGCTTCTCTAGTTTCCTTTTTTCTATTTTATATATGCTATTTCTACTCTTTGCTCATTGCTCCTTTTAGAATCCTCCCTGTATAGAGAAAAATGTTTTCGCTTTGGAGAAGACTGAGCTCTGTGTGGTAAAGTACACAAAGAAAACTAGATGGTGATCAAAGTTTCTGTAGGCAAAGGTCATAGGTAAGGAAATTGGGATTTTAATTTGACAGTCAGAAGACTGAAGATCTAGCTTATTTTCTCTGTTGATGCTGGATCTTCACTTCATAGCAGTGAATTTAACTTTCAGCTTCATGAACTAATCATGATCCCTGGTGAGCCGGCAAGTCGTGTGGTACTAGCTCTTTGTTTCCAACAGCTTCTGCAAGCGTACAGGTTCTTGAAGGCCACACTATATATTATAGAATATCTGGAAGTGAGCTAGCCTAACCGCCCCCATTAGGAGCTTTAGTACACAAGAGAAGAGGTAGCAGGAGCTGCCTTCATGGACCACCACCACCAGCATTAGGCGAACATTTAGAGAGAAGGTAAGAATGAACCTGGAAACCCATGTACTGGCGTGGGAGAGAGAGGTTGTGTCAAATTGGACACGAATAGCCCTTTAACATGTGATGTATTACTTGCCCAAAACTTCACAAATTATGATCCTCTAGTTTGAGAGAAAGCAAAATGTGTCCCACACAATGGCAGAGATGGTCATAAAAACAGGACATACCAAGCTGAGACTTTTCAGGACGTGTAGGGCAGTAGTTGAGGATATTGCAAGACAATTTGTTTTGTAACAATGATCTTAGCAAACCCATGCCTCCATGGTTTTATCATCGAGTCCCACTAAAAGATAAGAGTTTGTCCCTATGTATATTTTCCTCTGAATAAAGGAAGTCTGCTTTAAGATGTTTTACTCATGTAAATTGACTTAAGTAGTCTGATTTTAACAGCTTGTTTTCTTAGATATGGCTATATTATTCTAGAATAGCACCTATACACCATGAATTATTCCCTTCCAAGTAAAAAAAACCTACCAAAACAAGACTCTCCAATCCACATGCATCTCCCCATGGAGAAAAGATAAGAGAACCAAAACCACATGCCAGATGCATAGTCACACTGCTAAGCACACTACTGGAAAGGTGCTTATACTACAGTCATGAGGGTGGTATGAAAATTCACCATTACAGGCACTTTCCCGCCGCACGTTCTTAAACTCCTAAACATAAGTTCTTTGTTCAAATCCATTTGAACAAAAAGGAGAGACAAGCAAGACTGGATAATGAGATAAGAGTTACCGCTGCTTACATCACAGGGATAAATCAAGTACTCATTGGTATAATTGGACCATTAAACAGGGACAGTGTTTAAGATTCTAGATGAAAAGTACATGCAGCACTCATGGAATTAGATATTGAGCTGGAAGTTTTGACCACATAAGTAATCAGTAATAGGCAGGCAACAGTTTTTCACATTAAAATAAATCCAAATCAATAATTTAACAAAAGTAAGATTACCTCTAATGTTCATTTAGTTACCTTTTGAAATAGTTAATGCTGGAGACCACTGTGACCGTAGAATATCAAGACAAATGCTGCCATTACTGTTAATATTTGGATGATAGATTCTTGTTGTAAATGCAACCTGCAGAAGAGGGGAAAATTTCAGTTTAGGCTCATCGATGTAGGCTATACAACACACCACCATGTAGATTTATACAAGCCACTCACCTTAGGTGGTTTGAAAGGGTAATCTGTTGGGAAGTGAATTGTCAGGAAAAATACTCCACCCTGATAGGGACTATCATTCTGTTAAAATAAAGAATCATTATTAGAAGAGAATCAACTTCAAGGGTTCTTTACATGGAGATGTGAAATTCATATACTTACTGGTCCCATTATTGTAGCTTGCCAATGGAACACTGAAAAGAGGAAAACACAAGTTACTTACTATAATTTCTAATCTTAAAAGTCCAAGCATTTGCCATTATCACCAAAGCACTGGTCAGTGAACTGTATGCATATGTAAAACAACCTTTTGAAGAAGAGGTAGAGCAGGGGTGGGCAAACTTCTTGGCCCAAGGGCCATATCTGGGAATAGAAATCGTATGGCGGGCCATGAATGTTCACAAAATTGGGGTTGGGGTGCAGGAGTGGGTGAGGGCACAGGCTACAGGGTGGGGCCAGAAATGTGGAGTTCAGAAGGGGGCTCAGGCAGGGAAATAGAGTGCGGAGGGAGGGGGAGGGCTCCGGATGGGGGGTGCGGATGAGGGATTTGGGTGCAAGAGGGTAATCCAGGCTGCGACCGAGGGGTTCAGAGAGCAGGAGAGGGAATCAGGGCTGGGGCAGGCAGTTGGGGCACAGGGAGAGGCTCAGGGATGCAGGCTCTGGGAAGCACTTACCTTAAGCAGCTCCTGGAAGCAGCGGCTATGTTGCCACTCCGGCTCCTACGTGGAGCTGTGGCCAGGCAGCTCTGTGCACTTTCCCATCTGCAGGTGCCACCCCTGCAGCTCCCATTGGCCTCAGTTCCCGGCCAATGGGAGCTGCTGGGGCAGTGCTTGGGGCAAGGACAGTATGCAGAGCTGAGCCCCCTGGCTGCCCCTACATGTAGGAGCAGGAGCAGGGTGATGCTGCTGCTTCCGGGAGCGGCCCCAGACCCTGCTCCCCAGCTGGAGCAGGGCAAGTGCCAGACCCAGCTCATGAGCAGGAGCTTGAGGGCCAGCTTAAAACAGCCTGTGGGCCAGATCCGGCCCATGGGCTGTAGTTTGCCCACTCCTGGAGTAGTGTAGTAAGCCAGGAAACTCCTACATGAAGGCCCAAGACTCCACACTTACATGAGCTGAAATACTTAGTACCACACCAGCAATACAATCCCTAGAAGTCTAAATCAAACCATTCACATACAAATCAGTCCACACTCCCATCCTATAAGACACCATGCATTCTGCTACGGTACAAATCTACACTGCCATACCTCTAATTATACAAGATCAAGGTCAAATATTCAACTACATAGGGACAGTTGACAAGATTTTTTTAAACTAGTTTAAAATTTCTTGTAAGCTACAAGAGTGAATAATCTTAAAAAAAAAAAATCTAAAGAAAGGTTTGAGCAAGAAAAAAGCCTGACCGACTATACAGGCAAAGAGTGAAACTGACTATACAAGTTATCAACTGCACGAAGTTAAAAGTTAGTACTTTTTGCTAGCTTCTTTCAGTTCTAATGATACTGAGGTAGTAATTCTAGTACCATGGTAACAGTACAAGTAACAACTTAGAATACGCAAAAAGAAAAGGAGTACTTGTGGCACCTTAGAGACTAACAAATTTATTAGAGCATAAGCTTTCGTGAGCTACAGCTCACTTCATCGGATGCATTTGGTGGAAAAAACAGAGGAGAGATTTATACACACACACACAGAGAACATGAAACAATGGGTTTATCATACACACTGTAAGGAGAGTGATCACTTAAGATAAGCCATCACCAGCAAGGGGGGGGGGGAGGAGGAGGAGGAAAACCTTTCATGGTGACAAGCAAGGTAGGCTAATTCCAGCAGTTAACAAGAATATCAGAGGAACAGTGGGGGGTGGGGTGGGAGGGAGAAATACCATGGGGAAATAGTTTTACTTTGTGTAATGACTCATCCATTCCCAGTCTCTATTCAAGCCTAAGTTAATTGTATCCAGTTTGCAAATTAATTCCAATTCAGCAGTCTCTCGTTGGAGTCTGTTTTTGAAGCTTTTTTGTTGAAGGATAGCCACTCTTAGGTCTGTAATCGAGTGACCAGAGAGATGACGTGTTCTCCAACTGGTTTTTGAATGTTATAATTCTTGACATCTGATTTGTGTCCATTCATTCTTTTACGTAGAGACTGTCCAGTTTGGCCAATGTACATGGCAGAGGGGCATTGCTGGCACATGATGGCATATATCACATTGGTGATGCGCAGGTGAACGAGCCTCTGATAGTGGCTAATGTGATTAGGCTCTATGATGGTATCCCCTGAATAGATATGTGGACAGAGTTGGCAACGGGCTTTGTTGCAAGGATAGGTTCCTGGGTTAGTGGTTCTGTTGTGTGGTTGCTGGTGAGTATTTGCTTCAGATTGGGGGGCTGTCTGTAAGCAAGGACTGGTCTGTCTCCCAAGATCTGTGAGAGTGATGGGTCGTCCTTCAGGATAGGTTGTAGATCCTTGATGATGCGTTGGAGAGGTTTTAGTTGGGGGCTGAAGGTGATGGCTAGTGGCGTTCTGTTGTTTTCTTTGTTGGGCCTGTCCTGTAGTAGGTGACTTCTGGGTACTCTTCTGGCTCTGTCAATCTGTTTCTTCACTTCAGCAGGTGGGTATTGTAGTTGTAGGAATGCATGATAGAGATCTTGTAGGTGTTTGTCTCTGTCTGAGGGGTTGGAGCAAATGCGGTTATATCGTAGCGCTTGGCTGTAGACAATGGATCGAGTGGTATGATCTGGATGAAAGCTAGAGGCATGTAGGTAGGAATAGCGGTCAGTAGGTTTCTGATATAGGGTGGTGTTTATGTGACCATCGCTTATTAGCACCGTAGTGTCCAGGAAGTGGATCTCTTGTGTGGACTGGTCCAGGCTGAGGTTGATGGTGGGATGGAAATTGTTGAAATCATGGTGGAATTCCTCAAGGGCTTCTTTTCCATGGGTCCAGATCATGAAGATGTCATCAATGTAGCGCAAGTAGAGTAGGGGCATTAGGGGACGAGAGCTGAGGAAGCGTTGTTCTAAGTCAGCCATAAAAATGTTGGCATACTGTGGGGCCATGCGGGTACCCATCGCAGTGCCGCTGATTTGAAGGTATACATTGTCACCAAATGTGAAATACTTACGGGTGAGGACAAAGTCACAAAGTTCAGCCACCAGGTTAGCCGTGACAGTATCGGGGATACTGTTCCTGACGGCTTGTAGCCCATCTTTGTGTGGAATGTTGGTGTAGAGGGCTTCTACATCCATAGTGGCTAGGATGGTGTTTTTAGGAAGATCACCAATGGACTGTAGTTTCCTCAGGAAGTCAGTGGTGTCTCGAAGATAGCTGGAAGTGCTGGTAACGAAGGGCCTGAGGAGGGAGTCTACATAGCCAGACAATCCTGCTGTCAGGGTGCCAATGCCTGAGATGATGGGGCATCCAGGATTTCCAGGTTTATGGATCTTGGGTAGCAGATAGAATACCCCAGGTCAGGGCTCCAGGGGTGTGTCTGTGCGGATTTGTTCTTGTGCTTTTTCAGGGAGTTTCTTGAGCAAATGCTGTAGTTTCTTTTGCTAACTCTCAGTGGGATCAGAGGGTAATGGCTTGTAGAAAGTGGTGTTGGAGAGCTGCCTAGTAGCCTCTTGTTCATACTCCGACCTATTCATGATGACGACAGCACCTCCTTTGTCAGCCTTTTTGATTATGATGTCAGAGTTGTTTCTGAGGCTGTGGATGGCACTGTGTTCTGCATGGCTGAGGTTATGGGGTAAGCGATGCTGCTTTTCCACAATTTCAGCTTGTGCATGTCGGCGGAAGCAGTCTATGTAGAAATCCAGGCTGCTGTTTCGACCTTCAGGAGGAGTCCACCCAGAATCCTTCTTTTTGTAGTGTTGGCAGGAAGGTCTCTGTGGGTTAATATGTTGGTCAGAGGTGTGTTGGAAATATTCCTTGAGTCTGAGACGTCGAAAATAGGATTCTAGGTCACCACAGAACTGTATCATGTTCGTGGGGGTGGAGGGGCAAAAGGAGAGGCCCCGAGATAGCCCAGCAGAAGAATCTGTCCTAAGAGTATAGTTGGATAGATTAACAATATTGCTGGGTGGGTTACGGGAACCATTGTTGTGGCCCCTTGTGGCATATAGTAGTTTAGATAGCTTAGTGTCCTTTTTCTTTTGTAGAGAAGCAAAGCGTGTTTTGTAAATGGCTTGTCTAGTTTTTGTAAAGTCCAGCCACGAGGAAGTTTGTGTGGAAGGTTGGTTCTTTATGAGAGTATCCAGTTTTGAGAGCTCATTCTTAATCTTTCCCTGTTTGCTGTAGAATAAATTTGTTAGTCTCTAAGGTGCCACAAGTCCTCCTTTTCTTTTTGCGAATACAGACTAACACGGCTGCTACTCTGAAACTTAGAATACAACATTCAGACAGACGTAATAAGGCCCTAACAGTGAAACTAGACCAATTTTGGATGTATAGGAAGGGGTGTGGGAAGACAGTACCTACACAGAAGCCATGGGGGTCCACGAAGGGATAAGGGTCTGCCTGCATGAGTATTTGTAAGCTCTAGGTCTAAGTTTAGCGTTAAGACAATGGCAACAAACATGAAGAGTATGAGTATACGAAAGACTGATATTTCAGAGGGATTGTAAGTTGGCTGTAGATCAAAAAATGTATATGGTTAGTTCAGATTATGCACTTGACTAATTGGTTGTACATTATGTAGAGTGTTTAGAGTTACTCAGGATAAAAGACTGCTAAAAAGTCAGTAAGTCTCAACATTTGGGCTCAAAATACATTTGTAAAACCTTGATGGCTTGTCACAACCCAAAGATTTCTCCCCTGCTGAGGCTTTCTCAGACCAGATGTCCCCCCTCCCCTGCAGGGGTCCATCAGGGTGCTCAGAGCTAAGATTCCAGATGCTCTGGCCAGATGTGAACAGCTGAGGACCTCATACAGTGGGAACTGGCAGTGGCAAGCTGAGATACCCCAAAAATAGCCTCCCCCCCATAGCCCGGGGAAGCAAATGGCATTATGGGGCAGGTGAGATTTGGGGACCTGGAGGTGAAGTGGGGAGATTGGGGTATAGTGTGGAAGGAGTTGTGAGTTTGGGGAAGGAATGGGGCAAAGAGGTGGCGAGCCAATAGCTCCCCCCAAAAAAATACAGCCCCCACATAAAGCCCATGGGGGCAGAGGGTAAAGGGGTGGTATGACCGAAGGAATCATCCAACTATGAGGGAGAACCGCCTCAGGGGCTGGGATGGGGGCAGGCAGAAAGTATGGAAGACTGCCTGGTTGCAGGGCAGGGGTTACATTGGGGCCAGTATTTCCCAGCCGTCCCCTCCTTGCTCTTGTCCCATGGGTCTGGGTGGGCTCAGCTCCCCACTTCAGGTATCACAACCTTTGAGGTCACAGCACCACTCAGGTTTGACCCAGATACCCTGACAGGAGCTGGCCAGGCCTGGATTGATGAGAGTGGCATTGTGACCTGGCAAAGGGGTCAGACAACCACTCACACAAATTTGGCCTGATCATCATAATGATGCGGAGCCAGAGAGGCAGCTTGGCCAAACCCGAGCAGCGCTGCAACTATGTGCAACAGGTCGCAATGCTCAGAGTAGGCAGCCCAGCTGGTGACTCTCAGGTTGAGAAACCTGCTATAAGGAATATAAGACTGCATGCTGCAGGACATTGGCAAAAACTTTATGGGGTTAGAAAGAAATTTCTCCCACACAGGAGATCTAATAAAAATATTCACTTTGGCGTTTCTTGCTTCCTCCGCAAGATGTTAGTCAGAGTTCAAGACAGGACACTGGACTAGACCACCATTAGTCTGATATCCTACCTTACTATGAATGTGTATGTTTGTTTGTGTGGAAAGGAATATGTCCAGGAGTCTGTCTTGCCCCCATCGCTCCTCAGCTTGCGGGGGGGGGGGGGGGGGTAGAGAAGGGGGTCACTGTACGGGGAGCTGCACCCCCATCCACCCTACCCCCAGTGCATTTGGACCCACCTCATACCCAGATTGTCCTGCCAAGCCTCACACCCTGCACCCAGAATGACCACTGACCCCGAACCCACACCGCAACAAGCTTCACCCTCTGCATCTGGAACCGCCCTGTACCCAGACCCTCCCACCCCCGCCAAGCCTTACCTCCCTGCATCTGAACCTCACCTTGCAGCCAGACTGCCCCCTGCACTCAAACCCCCACCCCACCAAGTCCCATCCCACATGCACCTGGACCACCCTCACTAGCTCCCCACACACAGACTTCCACCCCACTGAACCTTACCAAGCCAGCACCTGGACCCACCCCTGCAGCTGAGCCCTCCACACTCAGACACCACCCCCCACCAAGCCCCAACCACCTTCACCTGGACCCTCCTGCAGAGCCCTATTGTGTCTGCACTCAGACCCCACCCCCAACAAGCCCCTGTTCATCCAGATCTCCCTGCACACTTGGAACCCCACCACCCCCAGGCCACCCATAGCCAGACTGCCCCACACAGAACCCTATCACCGGATCTCCCTTCACTAAGCCCGTCCATCCTTTGACCCTGCTCCGCTGAACCTGCCTGCCTGCATCTAGCATGCTTGGCACAGAGGGGCAGGGTCCCGGGGTGTTTCTGAGACAGTCCTGGTCCTTGTACTGTGTCAGGGTCAGGTGCAACTTTACCACTGAGCCAGTGTTCCAGGAGGGGGAAGAGGGAGCACAGGGTGATCTACCTGTGTAAAGTCAGTGACCTCTGCTCCCCACTGCCATGCTGGAGCCTCCACATTTATTTACTGACAAATAAAATTTGCTAAATTTTAAAATATGGTGTGCAGAATTTAAATTTTTTTGGCACAGAATACCCTCAGGAGTATGTAGAGCTGTATAAACAAGTCATTGTCTGTATGAAATTTTAGTTTGTACTGACTTCGTTAGCGCTTTTTATGGAGCCTGTTGTAAAAGTAGGCAAATATCTAGATGAGTTGAGGTATCCCCTGAAAGACCTCTGCGTCCCACCAAGGTGCACATGCCCCTGGTTGAGAACCACTGCTCTAAAAGAAGGACAGACTCCTAGATGTTAACACCCTGTTTTAATATGTATGGTGGATCCCCAATTTTTCTTCCCTACTTTAAAAACAAAACAAAAAAACAAGTATGACCCAGATCTCCTCTTAATACAACCATAGCTTGATGCGGAAATTAAGGATGGAGATTCTTTCAGTGTCTAAGTTGTTTGACCACAGTAAGAATGTGCCCTCACATTCTTCCTCAGAGAGGATGATATGGAGTCCTCTTCAAGGCTAAAGTAGAGGTAATTGGATGTGCAATTTGTATCAAACTACAACAAGGCATTTCTGTTATTAATTCTTTAGGGTTTTTTTTAAGCTAAGATTCTTGTCATGTATCTTTTGTGCAAAGGTTTATTATTTTATGTAAAGGTTATATTTAGTGTGACAACCTTATTTCAAAGCTGCTCCTGTAATAATACACTGTAGTCTTGATTGCATCCTCTATATAAAGGCAGATAACGCATCACAAGAGATGTTAAGTCTGGGTATCTTGCTGGTTTAGATAGGTTTCAGAGTAGCGGCCGTGTTAGTCTGTATTCGCAAAAAGAAAAGGAGTACTTGTGGCACCTTAGAGACTAACACATTTATTAGAGCATAAGCTTTCGTGAGCTACAGCATCCGATGAAGTGAGCTGTAGCTCACGAAAGCTTATGCTCAAATAAATTTGTTAGTTTCTAAGGTGCCACAAGTACTCTTTTTTTGGTTTAGATAGGAACTCTGATAGCTACTCCAGCATTTTACCTGCTGTTGTAGCAGTAAGTCATGTCTTCCACTGTTCATAGGAGAGAATTTAAGATGTCTGCAATAATTAAAGAGTGACTGGAAGATCTCCACTACCAGGAGAAAAATATTAAGGTGTTTGAGTAGTATCTGGAAGCCTACATGGAGTAACATTTAGCATTATTTAGGATTTTCCATTCAGATAAGACTTTCTCCAGCTTCAGGAAATACTTATACTCTTGTGACTTAGGAATTCCCATTTTAGAGATAAGAAATTGGAGGTCAGTGCCAGTATTGCCTCTGAACGTGCACGCTAGATGCCTTATTACTCAGGTAGTACTTACTGTCATCTCCAACAGGCCCTGCTGAACACTGTGCTGGGGGATCACGTGCCAGGTCATTCAACTCCTAAAAGAAAGGATGGATGGACAGTTGATGTTTCACTTAATCCAAAAATCAAATCACATTTTGCCTCTCTTACAAAAGACTGACAGTGGTACTTCAGCAGCACTTTTCCCTCAATGGTGTATTCCTAAACCTCAAATGGAACTTTGTTCATCTGGTGAGGATAATTTCTTATTATGGGAAGTTGGTTTTGAAGTTTAACCAAAACCTGCACTCATGACATCAATCTTTTGTCCCCTGTAAGCAATGCTGAACTAGCTTCCTTTTCAGCCAACACATTCAGAAGACCATGTTCCATCTTAGCCTTAAATTCCTTGCACTTGCATCTTCAGTTACTTCCTTTAGACTGTTCTCTACCATTTTAATAAATTAGGGATAGGATCTCAGATAATATAGAAACTAATCAGGTCTGAAAAGTCTATTATCCTGCTTCAAGTTATTTCCATTTAGCTATTTGTGCTTTGATAATAAAGCTTTCTTAAATGTTCACAAAGTTAAAATAGGGGACATTAAATCCCACTTTTTAAGCCTGGGCCATGTAACAAAAATGACATTAGGAACACATAGCCTTAATCCATACTAGACCTCGCAAAAATCAGACCTTTACCCAAAAAGGTAAAAATGGCCTATGAATAGGGAAATGAAAGTTACCTGCATGCTTCTGCTGTAGTGACTAGCAGCTATTAGTTCAGTGCATGAAGTAGCAGTTCCCTGCACGATCTACAGCATTAAGGACACAGATACCTTTTTGCTGGCCCATCCTCCTCCACTCCCACAGACTAGGGAAAGAATGTTATCTTCAGAATTTGAACTTGTTATGCATGAAGTTGCTGACGAGCATGTAGCACTCAAACTTTATTTTCTTTAAGTGTGTGTACTAAATGCCTAACCAATGGTCAAGTTAGACTGAAGAATCTCATTTTGGAAGTCTCAGGCTCCTGTGGGCGCTGGAGTCAGTGTTTCATGGTTCAGAACACTTCTGAAGGAATTTCAATATAGTTTTAAGTAGCCACAGAATTTTGAACTTCAGTCCAGAACACAAACAAAATAAAAAAAATCCTAAAAGTTTCATGCTTTATGAAGATTTCCAAAAATGACTATTATAGATTTATATTTTATGTAAGTAATAGATCACTGATAATCCAAATGTTAACAAGCTGGTCCCACTAGTTTTTCCTAGACATCTTATTGTGTTTGAGACACTCTTACAGTTCAGAGTATTGGGGATTTAAATAGGAAGCAGTGTTGCCCAGTAGATAGAGCTACTAACTGAAACTCAGATGTGGGTTCTATTTCTGACTCTGCCACCGACATACTAGGTGACCTTGGGCCTCCGACTCAGCTTCCCCACCTGTGAAATGGGGATAGATACCGATTTCCTTTGTCAAGCACTCAGATCTACTGAAGAAAGGCGCTATGAGCTAGGTGTTAGGTAGATTGGAGAGGTTTAGTGCCAAAAGGGGTTCTTGTTATGAGTTTCCCTGCATTTACTGAACTCCTTAATTTCAAGGTGTTATAAATTAGCTGTTTTGATTAAGCATTAAGGTGGTTTTGAGAATTTTAGGTTAGGATATTGTGCTTTTAGTGCTTTTGGCAGCATTGGTTCATTGCCTAGAATGCCACATGGAAAATAATTTCATGATTTTTCATTTGGAACATGTATCACACGTCTTTCAAGTCAGACTATGCTTAACCAAGTACCAAGATCCAGCACACTCTACCCTACCCCATAAACAGAGGGTTCATTGTGTGTGTAAAGAGAGGTCAGTCTTCCCCTTGGAACTTCTGCTCCTTCTCATACCCAAGTCTGGAAAATTCAGAGCTCCCAAGCCCCTACTGCTGAGAGAAGTGCAGCATCTGACTCTCCTATTGCTTTCTGGCTGACAACAAATTTGGGGAGAGGGACAGAGTTTCCTTTCCTCTTCACAGCCAGGTTTTTGTGCCTCCTCAGAAATTCAGTTATACCTCTGCTGCTTACAGTTTTCCATGAAATTTACAGAATATAAATCATCTTTTGCTGAACTATTGTTCAGGTTGTAACACCCAAGAACAAGTGGGAAAGAAGCATCGCCCAGGGAGCATTCACATGGAATCTCAGCTTTAAGAACCTTCTACTATTTGCAAGTTTCTGGCAAATCTACAAGTACACCTCTACCCCAATATAACGCAGTCCTCGGGAGACAAAAAAAAAATCTTACCGCATTATAGGTGAGACCGTGTTATATCCAACTTGCTTTGGTCCCCCCCGATTCCTTGTTCCCTGACCGCCCCCTCCAGAGACCCCCGTCCCTAATCACCCCCAGTACGCCACCCAACCCCCCGCGCCCTGCCCCCTGACTGCTCCGACCCCTATCTACACCCCCCGCCCCGACAGGCACTCACCAGCAGCACTCCACTCCACCAGCTCCCAGCCGCCGTGCTCCGATTCCCACCGCCGGTGAGTGTGGAGATCTTCCTTTCCCCTACCTCCCCGAACTCACCGGTGGCGGGAAATGAAGACTTCCACACTCACCGGTGGCAGGAAGCAGAGCTCCCCTTTCCTTGCCCCAGCCATGTCACTTGGTTGGGGGGGGGGGGGAGGGGAGGTGAGAGAATGTTGCGTTGGGGATAGGTCCCGCACTCACCTGCAGCGGGAAGCAGAGCACAGCGGCTGGGAGCTGGCGGAGTGGAGTGGGCTGGGGCTGGGCTGCTCCACTTCCGGTGAGTGCGGGGGGAAGAAATCCCTTCCCCCAAACCCCCTCCCCCGAGTGACACAGTCGGGGCAAGGGAAGCAGAGCAGACTGCTCCCGGCCCCCTGCTAATCTCCTGGGCCACTCTGGGACCCCAAAAGTGCCCCCCCATAGCTCCTGCCTCCCAGGCCCTGGGGGGGTGGGGAGGGGAAGAGAGCCCCTGACTGCCCCCAAGACCCTCTGCCCCTTATCCAATCCCTTGGCCCCAGCCCAGCAACCTTAACACGCTGCTCAGAGCGGTGTGCTGGGGCTTTACCGCGTTGTATGCGAACCCGCGTTATATCAGGTTGCGTTATATCGGGGTAGAGGTGTATTGTGAGTTTTTAATCTAATCAATACTTTGACACTGGATTACATTTTTAGCTACAACTGAACTGAAACCAGTCATCTAATAAATCAAGAAATATTTGCATTAAACAGTTCCATCAAAGATTTACTTATAGTAACCTGTTTATGCACATTTCCTCTATAAAAAGTCACTAGAATAGGTCTCTAAAATAAACCCTTTATGACTTAACTTCTACCTCCCATAGCATAGCCTGCCAGGGTTTATATACAAGCCTTAAAAAGAGGCCTTGAATCAAAACTGGCTCCACTAAAACTTTCATTCTGGTTCTTAGTAGACTAACCCATGTTTTAATATCTATAGTTAGATCATTGACAGTATTTGAGGCTTATGTGGAAACAGTGGTATTGAAGAGCAAGAATCAAGATAGGCAGCTGTAATGGGAGGAAAGCTTGCAATGTAAATGCCACCAATGGATATATAGCTAATACCTTTTCAAAAGTAAAAGTACATTTTAAAAATCTCCATCTAACCCCTACCTCCCATCTTTGGAGAGGCAGTTTAACAAAGCCCACATCTAATTAATGGTCAAATATACTACTTAACAAAAGGAAGTGAAGCTTTATTTAGATTTACTTGCTGTTTCATTTCTGTACTGTGACTTTGCAACACAGGGATATCGTCTTGAGCTAGACACAAGGGGCAAATAGAGGCTTTTAGATCAGATCCTGTTCTCAAGTATTCCACAGTTCAAGTTCTTCCAAAATTGGATTAAGTCTCTCCTAGGCTGTATGTACATACCTACACAGGGACTCCCATGGCTCCACTTGTGCTTGGGGCAGTGGTAGTTTGCTTAGGTGATCTCTACCATCTGCTGGAGTGTCTACAACCATTCCTCAGGCCAGGCTGAGGGGTTTCCAAGATGTGCTGCTCATCAAGTGAGCTTGTGCCCATTCAGGAAGAGCAATGCTTCAGCCCCACTCCATGCCAGCAAAAGGACTTATGCACCTCATGCTGTCTGAAAACAACTCTGGAGTCGCATGGGGCTGAGGTCCCATCCCTGCCCCTCCATTTCCTTGACTGGACGGAAGAGGAAACAGCAGGGACTCCAGCCAGCCTGAAGACAAGTAGCAGAAAACCCACTGCCTGTTGTCAGTGGAGCGATTAAAGAGGCTAGGACTTTTCAGCTTCGAAAAGAGGAGACTAAGGGGGGATATGATAGAGGTATATAAAATCATGAGTGGTGTGGAGAAAGTGAATAAGGAAAAGTTATTTACTTGTTCCCATAATAGAAGAACTAGGGGCCACCAAATGAAATTAATGGGCAGCAGGTTTAAAACAAATAAAAGGAAGTTCTTCTTCACTCAGTACACAGTCAACCTGTGGAACTCCTTGCTTGAGGAGGTTGTGAAGAAGGTGAGGATGGGTAAGGAATGGTGTCCCTAGCCTCCGATTGTCAGAGGGTGGAGATGGCTGGCAGGAGAGAGATCACTTGATCATTACCTGTTAAGTTCACTCCCTCTGGGGCACCTGGCATTGGCCACTGTCGGTAAACAGGATACTGGGCTGGATGGACCTTTGGTCTGACCCAGTATGGCCATTCTTATGTCCTGTACAAGAAAGGCCCTTTTATGCACCACTACAGCAGAATCACCAATGCTTGAATGGTATAGTGTTGGCAGCCCTCATAAAGCCCTATAAGTATTAGTGGCTGCATGCCCCTGCCACCCTAACAGCAGCAGTGTCACACAACTCTGCCCCAGCCACTGTAACTACAGCAACAGCCCTCAAAGTCTCAAGTGTTTAGCTGACTGCCTGAACCACCCAAGCCTCCTGCACTGCAGACTGCTCTGATGCAAGCACTGTGCTCTGTCCACACCACTCAGGTTGTATGTGATGATACCCCATGACCCCAGTCCCAGCGAGGACCCTAGGGGTTAATATAATCCTGACTATCTCACTTTGAAATAGATATTAACCCAAAACAAAGACTAAAGACTGAGATACCTTTAAAGTGACAGGAGGTCTATATCATGATGATGTCATTATTTGAATGAGGTAACTAAACCAATCTAGGACTGGTCATACTCAAAATTACAGCCCCACAACGGTATCTTTTACCCCAGACTAGACCTCCCTCTTACCACTTTTCAACCCACCCACTCCATCTTAGCTATGCACTTGTATAGCTGGACCACTACTACACTTAGGATCAAGATGACTACACCTCCCTCACAAACTACAACGCCTTATTTGAGTTTTCACATACAGGCCATAAACTACTGAGGCAGTCTGATGCATAAATTCACTGAAACTGGTAGATGTAAGAAACCCAAGTCCTTTATTTCAGACCGTGCTTCAGCAAAAAGTAACATCACAGTTCTTGAAGCTTTAGAATGATAAATATGAGGAATTAACATCCACAAGACATTCTCTTTAGAGCTCTGGTCATATTAACATCAGTAGGAAAATGATTGACTTTGAACCCTGAAGAGACTAAGATTACAAGATCTGCTGGCAAAGCAGAGGCACTAGTAATCTTTATGTGCCATTGTGTTTGTACTGGCATGTTCGCAGTTTGATTTCCACTAATCATTTTCTCACAATTCAGAGCAGCTGCATTTGCCCATGCATTTACAACCGCACATGAAACCAGTGTTGGTGGATGCACATTTTTGGCACACACTTAAGAAATGGGCCTGCCCCAAGTGGTTGTCTGCCTTTTGAAAACATGGTGCACAATACTTAAAAGCACTTCCAGCAAAGTTCCAGAATTTAGAATCTGTGCATCATTTCTAGATGTCATTGAGTTTTCAACTCTGAGAATCTGTTTGGGCTTCCATGAACTAAAATGAATGATTCAAGAATACAAATAATGCGTGATCTTAACTCTTGAGATGCACAAAGTACTCAGTTATGGGTCAATTGGCACAAAAATTAATGGTCACCACGTATGCCAGAGACTTGCACGAGATATAAGACCCACTAAAGCCTCCAGTAGTTTCCAAGCACCTTGATCCAAGATGAATGAATAATGAAATCTGCCCTCTTGCTGACACTACTTCTAAAACTAATTCCTGACAAATGGTTCTTGAGGGTTACTAGCTCTAGCAGAGAGAGGTAGCCGTGTTAGTCTGTATCCACAAAAACAAGGAGTCCAGTGGCACTTTAAAGACTTAACAGATTTATTAGGGCATAAGCTTTCATGAAGAAGTGGATTTTTTACCCATGAAAGCTTATGCCCAAATAAATCTGTTAAGTCTTTAAGACGACACCAGACTCCTCGTTGTTTTAGCTCTACCAGTTTACCTGCACTACGTATAATAAACCCTCAGATGAAGGGCTGATGGAGATAAAGTTAGTCTTTATTACACCTTTTAAGAACCCTATAGCTTCCAGAAGGAATGTGGTTTCAAGTTCTGCCAGTTCACCTGCAAGAGATTCCATGAACCACTAGTCCTAAATTAAATCCTCCTAACTTCTGAAAAACATCAAGAGCTTGATCAAGGTTAACGTCTATCTAGAATGGATGTATAAAGACCAGACGTATTCTGCAACTTGTCGTACAGTCCTATCGCAAGCCCCAAAAATATAATAGTGGTGTCCCTCCTCAAACTAGGGTGACAAGGTCCCTCTTAAGCAAAGTAAGCGGTCACGGGATAAGAGGGAAGGTCCTCTCACGGATTGGTAACTGGTTAGAAGATAGGAAACAAAGGTTAGGGATAAATGTTTAGCTTTCGGAATGGAGAGGTAAATAGTGGTGTCCCCCAAGGGTCTGTACTTTGATCAGTCGTATTCAACATATTCATAAATGATCTGGAAAAAGAGGAAAACAGTGAGGTGGCAAATTTGCAGATGATGCATAAGTGCTCAATGTGGTTAAGTCCCAGGCAGACTGCAAAGAGCTACAAAAGGATCTCTCATTACTAGGTGACTGGGCAACAAAATGGCAGATGAAATTCAATGTTGATAAATGCAAAGTAATGCACATTGGAAAACATAATCCCAACTATACATATAAAATGATGGGGGTCTAAATTAGCTGTTATCACTCAAGAAAGATCTTGGAGTCATTTTAGATAGTTCTCTGAAAATATCCACTCAATGTGCAGCAGCAGTCAAAAAAGCGAACAAAATGTTGGAAATCATTAAGAAAAGGATAGATAATAAGACAGAAAATATCATATGCCTCTATATAAATCCATGGTATGCCCACATCTTGAATACTGCCTGCAGATGGTGGTAACCCTATCTCAAAAAAGATGTATTGGAGTTGGAAAAGGTTCAGAAAAGGGCAACAAAAATGATCGGGGAAATGGAATGGCTTCCGTATGAGAAGAGATTAATAAAACCGGCACTTTTCAGCTTAGTCGTCTTTTCCAAGGAGGGATATGATAGAGGTCTATAAAATCATGACTGGTGTGGAGAAAGTAAATAAGGAAGTGTTATTTACTCCTTCTCATATTACAAGAACTAGGGGTCACCAAATAAAATTAATAGGCAGCAGGTTTAAAACAAACAAAAGGAAGTATTTCTTCAACAACGCATAGTCAACTTATGGAACCCTTGGCCAGAGGATGTTGTGAAGGCCACGACTATAACAAGGTTCAAAGAAGAACTAGATAAATTCATGGAGGATAGGTGCATCAATGGCTATTAGCCAGGATGAGCAGGGATGGTGTTCCTAGCCTCTGTATGCCAGAAGCTGGGAATGAGCGACAGGGAACGGATCACTTGATGATACCTGTTCCGTTCATTCCCTATGGGGCACCTGGCATTGGCCACTGTCAGAAGATAGCATACTGATCTATATGGACCTTTGGTCTGACCCAGTATGGCTGTTCTTCTGCAAGTAGCAGAGTCCACCAGTTTTGCTGCTAAAACCACATTAATGCCATCAGCTGGAGATATGAGCTTCTTGGCTTTGCCAGCATAAGAGTTATGAACCCCATTTATTTCTCATAGCAGTGATAAGCTCTGCATGTGCCTAGCAGTCAATAATCATGTATACTTCTCTGTGTGCTTTCAAATTCTATCATATATACTCTGTACTATAAATCTCAAAAGATTTACAGTTTGCTGTCATAGCTCATAATCACCATGAAACATCCCTCATGGGACATAAAGCAAGTTCTCTTTTCACTCTCATCTGTAGCTTTGACTTACTGAATTTCAACCCCACAGATATCCGAGTTACTGTTCACTTTAACAGAATTTAAACAAGATCTTTGAAGATAACAGGTGCAGATATTTAAAGTTATGCAACCAAAGAACTAAATTGTTCCCCACACAGCCTTAGTGAAGAGCAGCTTTCATTAAGGATTTAGTATTAGGCAAGTGTGAAGTTTAGGGAAAGTTGCTGGTATGGTAAACAGAATAGTGAGGGAAACTTGCCTGTACCTTAAGACTGGTCAGAGCAACTTCCTTATCTGTTCTTTCCAGAGAATACGTTTTTCAGAAAGTTGGGATTACATACCAGTTGTATTACTTGTACAGAAACTATTTCATGTGCCTGGCCACAGAACATCAACTATTAGTTGACAGTATATGGGCACATTACCAGGACAAGCCCTACATTCTATAGGTTGAGGGTATAACAAATATCCTACCTTCTCCCACTGACCCAAGTTACTCTACACCTGTAAATGCCTTTGGACCTGGATTCCAGAATGGAGGAGTAGGAAGAAGATAATTTCCATATAGACATCTTGTTTTGATGAATATTGCTGCTTTAGTCAGTTTTTAAATTTTATCACCTGCTTGTAAAGGTCTCAATATATGTCAAGAATGCACAGGGCTTTATATAGTCCCCCTTTGTTGTTGAATTTTAATAAAACTGAAGTCTAAATAACCAGTAATGCTTAACCAGTACAGACTGAACTGGTGTCAGTATGGATTCAGATAAGATGATATGGTTCACCTAGTCCTTCCACTACTGTCCCACAATACATCAGTGGCCTTCTGAAGTCTCCCAAAATGCACTGCTTCTGGAACAGAGCTGGAGTTGTAGGATAAGTACCCATAGGGTATTGCAAGTAGAAAAGGAGTACTTGTGGCACCTTAGAGACTAAAATTTATTTGAGCATAAGCTTTCGTGAGCTACAGCTCACTTCATCGGATGCATCACGAAAGCTTATGCTCAAATAAATTTGTTTGTCTCTAAGGTGCCACAAGTACTCCTTTTCTACTTGCGAATACAGACTAACACGGCTGCTACTCTGAAAGCTGGTATTGCAAGTGAAAGTGTTTGAGTATAGTGTGAACAAAGGACAAAATTTAAATTCATTCAGCATAGTTAGTGCTCACAGTGATTTGCGCTTGAGCTAATTCAAGCAATCCATTCAGTTACCAGTGATTCAATTCTCTGGTTATGACAAGGTCTGATGGTAGCACCTTGTGCTGGCAATTACTGTTGTCCATTTTGAATCTGAGCTGGTACTTCAGCCTTTCCTTGCTTCCACATGTTGATAAGTTATTTCCAAAGCAGAGATGCCCTAAAGCTGTCCTTCGGGTGGGGTGTAGGTATTATACTGTGCAAAGAAGCTACAGATTTTGATTTCTTCAGATGTTTGCAGTGATCCTGAGTCTGGCAACAGACTACTGATCCTCTTGGAGATAAGGAAATACTAGAATAAAAGTCTTTTCCCTTTGTAAAGCTCAGGCATCGCTTCTAGAGTTTGTTTTCAACAGAACTAAGATCATTTCTCAATGTTTCCCATAAGGAATCCATGAAAAAGCAGACGAGCTGGAATTTGGCATACAGCTGTGAACAGGACGTCAAGCAAAATGTTTTCCCTTGCCTGAAAGAGTTGGGACAAGTGTTCCCCAGTTAGTGGAGAGGAAGGAGGAGACTCTGGATCTCCTGACCAGTTTGAGGTCATCCTGCACATTCTCAGGTTTGTCCTAAGATCTGCTTCTTCCAACAGGGAAGTGCTTCCCAAGCTTTGTAGATATGTAAACCAGCAGACATACAGATAAGGTCTGCTGAGATTGCCCCTTGTGCAATCTGAAGGAAAATTTTCTGCAAGGAACAGACTAACACAACCCAAGAGATCTGACAGTTTACCTTATAGCCTTTAATTTATCCAAGACCTCATCTGTTTTAGGACTAACGTTTCTTCAAAGCACTCTGACTAGAGAATACAGAACTCCAAAGCAAGTCTCTCTCCTGTGGATACCTGCTGAGTGAGACGTGGCCACTGTATCAGATTTCATACTTCATATAAGACCTTCTAGGAGCATCTACAACTCTTGACAGTCAGACTTCAAGCAACTTTGCTTTGCCCTCTGAAATGACCCGATTCCCAAGAGGCCATCTCAGACCATAACCCCACCAGGGGACTGTCCCTGTAAATTGACCAGTGGCTTCAATTTTTGGATCACAAACATAAGTACTTCTGTAACTCCGATCCCCACAGTACCAGAATATATCATTAGTGAGCTGACCACCCAACCCCCCGCTTCAAGGCAAGGACAAATTAGACAAATTGACTTCGCCCAATGTCACACAGAAATTTTGTGGCAGAACTAGGAACTGAACCTTGGGATCTCAAATCCCAGTTCACAGCGCCTTACCCACAATGAACATCTGCCTACAGGCCAGAGACTGATACCCCTATTTCCTAACATAGGTAAGAACTTTCATCTTCCTTATCCCATACTCCAAAGTCTATTGGACAGCTGCTACATTAGCCACTTCTCATAACTATCTCCTCTAGTAAAGTTTGGGGGGCGGGGGGGGAGAGAGAGAGAATTTGCTATTCCAGCTTTTGACGAGATTTTTAAGGGAGGTCTTTCTCCATGAAGAATTCTGCTGCTTCTCCAGGACTACTTCAGTGCAAAGTACAAACCTTTACATTAGTGTCTTCAGCATCAACACAGGAATTACTGCACAGCACTTTAGTCCACACTACAAAGCAGTATAGACATGGCCTAAGTGTCACAATATCTTAAAGCGCTAGAAACTTTTTCAATGAAAGTTTGAATTCTGTAGAAATGTATGGCTTAGGAGCCCTTCCCACCCAAAGGGATTTGGTTCCCCCCCTCCCCCCCAACAGCCCCCTATTTAAAGTTAGCATTTTAGAATGTGCATTTCCCTCTACTGGAATGCCTCCTATGTTAGAATTAAAAGGGCTATATGTAGTTTTAGTTGCTATAGAGATAAATTGTCCATGGCCAACATTTGGCTTGTATGGTTATTTTAAAGTGCCCCATCCTTCCCCAAAATTATAATTATCTTGGAATATGAGACCAGCATTCATGGGCAGCCACCATACCAACACCCTTGTGAACTGATGAAAGAACATTTATTCAGTTTCAGTCTTCCATCTGTTACAAGGACTGAAATTTCTTCAAGTCTTGAATTGTTAAAACACAAAGAATTAAAGGTTGAGTGAATAAGCCATGTTATGACCTAACCACTTCAGCCTAGACTTCAGCACTGAAAGTGCCTAGTTAGTGTGGTTTACCATTTGTACCATGCCTACTAGTGTTCTGCATGATATTTAAGCTAGTGTTGTTCTATAGTTGGCTACAACTCCCTCTGGGTACTTCTCAGTTCCTGGCACAAACCCGCAGAGACAGTGGACTCTGAGTCTAGGAGACTTTGAAAAGGCCACTGGGAGAGAACTGTCTGAACCATTTGTCATTTTAGTGCTGTCTACAGGGGTGCGAGGCTGGTGCAGACAGAAATGATGCCAATTAAACTGGAATTTAAACCAGCTGAAAGCAAAGGTAATACAAATGGTATTTCACAGGCATATCAGTTTGGTGAACATGCGTAGACTCAGTGCTATCCTTAGCATATCTGTAAAATCACAATTATTTTCGACATGGGAAATTATCAGCTAACTATAGTGGTTTAATTCCAGAAGAAGAGTGCCTTTTTCCAAGTTAGCTTAAGACACTAAAGTTCTGACAAAGCAACAAAAGCTACACCAGAGAAAGGCACTCTTACTCCATAAGTACAGGTCCACATGGGGGAATTATATTGCTATAGGTAACCTGGTATAGTTATGCCAATAAATTTCCCCACGTAGACCTATCTTAAGCTTACAAGCTTTTTCGAAATGGTGCTTTTTGGCACTCAATGAGCTACTTTAATTTGATCAATGGAAAGCATTAAAAGAAAGCTTCCTGAACACTTACAAATGCCATGCAATCACAGCGGAAAAAAGTTAGTCTGCATCTGTAATGCAAGTCCACTGCTCGATGCATCAGAACAGAAATGGCCTCAAAGATCTCCACATCAGCCACCAGCTATACACTAAAAGAAAAGGAGGACTTGTGGCTTGTTTCATGTTCTCTGTGTATATAAATCTCCCCACTGTATTTTCCATTGAATGCATCCGATGAAGTGGGCTGTAGCTCACAAAAGCTTATGCTCAAATAAATTTGTTAGTCTCTAAGGTCCCACAAATCCTCCTTTTCTTTTTGCGGATACAGACTAACACGGCTGCTACTCTGAAACCAGCTATACACTTTATCCGACTTGAGTTAGAATCGAAACAGAATCCACACTTGAAAACAGAGGAAGGTGAACACATGGGGCTTGGACTTAAAAGTCAGTTCAGGGCTGGATTTTGTTTTGGAGAAGTGTTCCATTTGTTTGGCAGAATAAGTAGGGTAGCAAAAGATTCCTCAATAGTTTACTCTTGGATAGCTGTCCTTTGCAGATCTTATTAGGTACTATGGGGATGACTCCTTAAGAATTTCTTATAATGCTTTCCAAAGTACAAGAGAAACTGACAGTCTCCTACAAAAAGACTAGGAGATAGGAGTTTAGGACAAGTTTTTTAGGTATATTTTCCTGCAGATGTGTTAAGTAACCATGTTATGATGAAGCCACTTGTAAATGAACAATAGCATTGTACTATTATGTCTAGCTAAATATATTCAGCTAATCAGTTTGACAACTATGGTCACTTCACCCTCCACTAACAGACAATCCAGTAGTGGTATAGGGGATGAAAAGGGAGGAATAGATTATGAAAATCCACCCTCCAAAATACAAAAATCTGATACAGTGTAGCTTCTGATTAACAGAAATTAAAACTGAAACTGCGTAGACCCAAAATGTTTGTGCAGAGTAACAATATACTAGACACAACAGTTACAAAGGTCAATTAAGGACTTCCCTAGAAGGTTTAAAATTCTTACTGGGTAAATTTTCCAGCTGAGGAAAAATACAAGCTCATACAGCAAGTACATGTGCCTATTAATGTTGCCACACTCAACACTGAAGTTAAACAAAAGCAAACTTGCACCTGGGAAGGACTTCCTGAGTTTCAGGATTTGGGGTTAGATAGCAATTCCTACAAAAAGGATTACCTTCACCCTCAAAAAAAACCTCCTGGGCAGCACCTTACACGTCCCCCATGGAGGAGGGAGACTTTTGGGGCCTTCCTCGGATCCTAACATGCTTTCTCCTTAGAGTGACTAAAAAAATACCACCTCCTTACTCAGTATTTTGATGCCCTGTATTAGAGTCTTATGCAGAGACCATGCAACTAAGTGAGCAACCAGGATTCTCTTCTGCCTCAGGTTTTGTCACCCAGTTTAAAAAAATGTATAGTTGATTTTGGTCCTTCAACTCATAAAAGATCTAGAGGTTTTTCTGCTTGTTTACCATTACAAATTTCAGCTTCTGTGGGTGCATATTTGAGCACTAACCCCCTAAATAGAAGGCCATGTGTTCAAGATTTAATAATGGTTTTCTTTAGTCAAGAAGTTATTGACCTTAAAGACCCGTTGATAAAAACGCAGGAGGTTTGAGGAGTCTGGCTACAATCCCTCACCGTCACTTTTTCAGCTTTCGCTTTCTGCTCTTACGAAAAGAAAAGGAGGACTTGTGGCACCTTAGAGACTAACAAATTTATTAGAGCATAAGCTTTCGGGAGCTACAGCTCACTTCATCGGCTGCATTTTGTTAGTCTCTAAGGTGCCACAAGTCCTCCTTTTCTTTTTGCGAATACAGACTAACACGGCTGCTACTCTGAAACCTGCTCTTCCAATGTCACTCCTCTCTCTAGGCTACATTTCTCTCACTACTTGGCTTTTCGACACTCAAAACAACAAAGCCCCAAACCGCCCCGTGCCGGGGTCCCTTCAGGCCAGCTCGGTTCGCCCAGCGATGGCTGAGAAGGGACGGTCCCGGGCCGGCCAGAGCCCGCGGGGCTGACAGCGAGAACCAACACCTCTACCTCGGCCACGCGAGTCGGCTGGCTCCCGATTCAGAGCCGCCTGCCTGGAGCCCCGCTCGGGGGGTTGCGGGAAGCCCCTTCCCGAGCAGGCTCCCTCTCGGCGCAGCTCACACGGGCCGCCGGGGAGGCCCAGCTCCGGCGCGGGCAGCCCCTGCCAGCGAGGTTACGTAAGGGGGGGGGGGGGACGGGCGGCCCCCCACCCGGCCTCCCTCCCCACGAGGCCGCCTCCAGCCCCCTGCTGGGGAGCAAAGGAGGAACCCGGGGAGCACCCCCCCCCCCGCGCCCAGCACACGGGAGCCGGGTCCCTGCGCTCCCCGGGGGGCGAGGCCAGGCCCTTCGCGGGGCCTACAGCACCGCCGAGGCCCAGCCCCTGGCTGCGGCCTGAGCTCAGCCGGGAGGGGACGAGGAGCCCGAGGTGGCGGCTGGGAACAGGAGGTAGCCTCTCTCCCGGGCGGCGGAGCCGGAGCCGGAGCCGGAGCCCGACCGGGCCCTCCCTGCGCGCGACGCCCCAGCCCGCGAGCCCTTACCTTATGGATTCTCTTCAGCGCCATTGTCTGTGTGAGGGGCTCGGCGCGGGGAGGGGGGCGCGCGGCTCGGGCGGTGCGGGGGAGGGAGGGAGGGGAGCTCGCTCGGGATTATTTCGCGGGGGGAGGGGCGCGGCGGTGGCGGCGCTGTTGGGAGGCGGCGCGGCGGCTATCTCGGTGCGGCGGGTGGGCCCCACGCTCTCTTTCCCCGGCGGCCGCTGGGTTCTTGCTCGCTGCCGCAGCTGCAACCGCATCACACCGCGGGGCCTTTATGCGCTGCCGCCTGCGAGGCTGTATCACTCCGCCACCATCCCAATAGTCACCAGCGGGGCAGCCGGGCGGAGGGGCAGCAGCACCTGGTGATGGGGCCCGCTCGGGCACAGGGACTATTTCCTCACTCTCCTTTCGCACAGAACTCTCCAGAAAGGGGCTCGGAGAAGCGGAAGGATACGATCAGGGAGGGAAGGGGGTGGAGTGAAGTAACTGCTCGCGAGAAGAGAAATAAAGAGGTTCCGGATAGTAGAGGGGTAGAGTAGCGGAGACACTTGGAACGGCTACGCGGTGCGGGGGGGGCCGGGGCCGGGGCCGGTTACAGCCGCGCGCCCGGCTGCAGTACGTATCGGGACCCGGCGCTGCAGGGAAAGGGGAGCGCCGCCTCCACCCCGTCCGGGGACCTATCCCGTCCTCTCTCCGACCTGGGCCCGTGACCCCCCCCCCTCCCCCGCCTCCCTTTCTCCTCCCGGAGCCCCCGTCCCCTCCTCTCTCCGGCCTGGGCCCGTGCCGCCCCTCCCTCCCTCCCTCCCTCCCTCCAAGGGCCCCCGTCCCCTCTCTCCGGCCTGGCCCCGTGACCACCCCGCTTCCCCCGGGGGGCCCGTGCTGCCCCTGCCCCCCTCTTCCAGAGGCCCCGTGCTCCTCGCTTTCGGGCTGGAGGCCGTGCACCAGCTCCCTGAGCAAGTACCTGCCTGCACTAGGGTTCCTTGCCCCTGGCTTCTGCCAGGGCCTGCGCCGGTGGGCGAGGTCAGGTGCACTTTGGCCTACCCCTTAAGAGCTCTGAATGGTAAGCCTTCGGCCCTCACCTCTTGGCTGGTGACCCACAACATGGTCTAAGCCGTGGAGGTGACAAGGGGGAAGAGATCCTCTCATGGACTTTCTCTGAAAGCCCGGCTGAAAGGAGAAGTTGGAAGTCTCTAGGAGTAATGGTTGTCTGCACAAAGGCTGGTCCTGTGAAAGTCTAGACTTTCTGCTCTACAGGCAGTACTGAAAGGACTTGAGGCCTAGTTTGGGGACGGGGGGGGTGGGAGGAGGTTCAGTTTTAAATATATGTTCCAAAGGCTGTAATAATACTTGTTCGTTCTTCTCTCCCCCCCCCCCCCCCATGGTTGTAGGTAACCCTGCAGTGGGGAAAAGCAGGAATAGGGGAGCCTGTGATCATGCAGACCAGGCTGAGAAGCTATCTTTTCTTCGACATAGCATAATGTCTTGCCACTCAGCTGAAAAAATGTGAAATGTCCAGAAGAATGTATCTTTGGGTTGCTCTTGTTTTCTGTGCCTCTCCTTTTCTGCCTTTCTGTTGCTTCCCCTCTTTGATGTACATTTGGTGCCTTGTTCATAGTATGCCATGTAACAGTATTTGCAAGTAGTTTAAAATGAGTTAAAAGAACCCATTAAAAAATCATGCAATTGAGTACCTGAAGGGACAAATTCATAGCGAAGCTTGAACTGTTAAATACACGCAGAAAGCGATGTGGCACTCAGTCTTCTGGCAAATTGTTCTCAACCATAGTTCTACAGTATTTTTGAACAGTAATTCATCTCATTTATTACAGCACTGCCTTGGGGCCAGTGGCATTGTACAAACACAGTAGTCAATTCCTGCCCTGAAGAGTTAATCTAAATAGATAAGACACACGGGGAGGGAAGGGGTAGGATATGCAGGGAGAGTGAACAATGTGATGGCAGCAAGTGTCATGTTCTATGATTTTTGGAGAGGGGTGGGTTTACTTAGGAGGGGATAAGCTAAATGAAAAGATAATCAGGTGGGGAATAGGACAGATGAGAGGTGCTGAGGTGAAGAGAGAGGGAGCAAACAGCCAATTAACACAAGGCAGAGAAAGTCTAGTTGAAAGTGTAGAAAGTGCTGCTATCGTTTAAATTATAGCATGGACAATTTGTCATCAGCAACTTTGGAGAAGAATAGCTACCACCAGGTATTTTCTCAGCTTTGTCTTGTGCTGTGTGGAAATAAAACAGCAATTCCAGCTATTTAACCAGCTGCCTAGCTGGAAGTATCTGATTTTTTTTTTTTCTGATTGTGTAGCAACAGTTATTTTCTGGTTTCAGAGTAGCAGCCGTGTTAGTCTGTATTCGCAGAAAGAAAAGGAGTACTTGTGGCACCTTCGACTAACAAATTCATTTGAGCATAAGCTTTTGTGAGCTACAGCTCACTTCATCGGATGTGATTTTTTTCTGTGATGATTTCTGTGATCCCAGCATTTCTACCACTAACAGTGGAAATCATGACTTACCCATTTGGAGTATAATAATACATATTATGAGTCACTACATTTGCATAAGGAAAAGAAAAACAATCAAATTGCTTTATTGTTCTTACCACTTGATTTTGTATGATTTCTGGTTAGGGGCATGCAATCCTATCGCTACTTATTCTAGTGTTATTCTTCTGCAAGGGAGCCACCATGATGCTTCAGGAAGAAGATACTTCCCTTGCAAGGAGCCTACTCCTGTGTGACAATTGCAAGCCATCTGGAGACCTAAAGCTGAGGAAATGGCTCATTAGTTCAAGTGAGCTGGTAGATGAATCATTGTCATGTAATCAACTCTTGCTGACACAAAATTGGGAGGGTTGGACAAAACAATGTGGAAACTTCCTTAGTCATGCTCTGCCTAATACAATCCAGGTTAAACATTCCCCACCCTTGCAGGATGGGGTTGTAACAACTACAACCCATGCTCACTAGGGACCCTCTCCTGAAAGAAAGCTTTCCTGAACTAGGGATGTAAAATATGAAATGGTTAACTGGTAAGCATTAGTTTTACTGGTTAACCCACCCTAACCGTTAGCCCCCTGCCGGAGCAGCCCAAGCCGCACCGGCCAGAGTAACCACAGCCCCGTGCCAGTTGACTAGAGCAGCCCTAGCTGCACCTGCCTGCCCCAGCCAGCTGGAGCGACCCCAGCCCCTCTCCCTTGTATCGGTTAACCAATTCAATTTTAATTGTTTAAACGGTTAAGTTTTAAAATAATATTTACATCCCTATCCTGAATCCCCTCTTCTGGTCTTCAAACCATCTCCCCTCCCCCACACACACACCTCCAAGCTCATCATCAGAAGCAAGCTCCCCATAGACCTTGCCAGAACAGATACAAAACCTGCAGATATATCTACTCTGCTAGAACGATCAGCACCTCCCTCAACACACTGTTCAAGATGCAGGGATCTTACACATGCCAATCTCAACATGTGCTATAACTCATCCAATGCACTAAATGCCCCTATAACAACTATGTTGGTGAAACCAATCACTATGCTCTCGAATGAGCTCACGCAGGAAAATTATAATAGACATAAAATACCATATTACATGTGGGTGATCACTCTATGTCTGACCTATCAGTCCTCATCCTCAAAGGAAACCTGCACAACACTTTTAAAAGAGCCTGGGATCTTAAACTCATAACTTTGCTAGACACTAAAAATCATGGTCTTAATAAAGATACTGGGTTTATGGTTTATTACGACAATCTGTAACCTACTCCCTTTTTTGTCTACAACTACAGGGGTGTTAGGCCACTTCACCTAGGGAAACGGGGAGCCTCTAGAGGAAGGGTGGGCTCCAGCTAAACCAAAATGGAACCAGATTGCTGGTACTTAAAAAAGATCGTAGAGCAGTTTTTAAATTAAGGCTGGAGGAAAACCGACAGGTGTGGAGGAGCATGTGATTCAGATAGAGACATCCTTTAGGGGAGGATCTATTAATGGAAATTCTCTACGTTCTAGTAAGGAGGAGAGGATGGAAGATGATAAAATACAGGTAGGATCTGATGAGAAACAGTCAAATGAAAAATCCCATTCAATTACATCTTGTAATGGCAGACAGCTAAAAAGTGAAAAGTTTTTAAAGTGATTATACCAATGCTAGAAGTCTAAATAATAAGATGTGTGAACTAGAGTGTCTTGTATTAAATGAGGATATTGATATAATAGGCATCACAGAAACTTAGTGGGATGAGGATAATCAATGGGACACAGTAATATCAGGATACAACATATATCAGAAGGACAGAACTGGTCCTGCTGGTAGGGGAGTGGCATGTGAAAGAAAGCATAGATTCGAAGTAAAAATCTTAAATGAATCAAACTGCACAATAGAATCTCTATGGATAGTAATTCCATGCTCTAATAATCAAAATATTACAGTAGGGATATTTTACCAACCACCTGACCATGATGTTGATAGTGACTCTGAAATGCACAGGGAGATTAGAGAGGCTATTAAAATAAAAAAATAATAATGGGGGATTTCAGCTATCCCCATATTGACTGGGTACATGTCACCTCAGGACAGAATGCGGAGATAAAGTTTTTTGACACCTTAAATGACTATTTCTTGGAGCAGCTAGTCCTGGAACCCACAAGAGGAGAGGCAATTCTTAATTTAGTCCTAAGTGGAGCACAGGATCTGGTCCAAGAGATTATTATAGCTGGACTGCTTGGTAATAGTGACCATAATATAATTAAATTTAACATCTCTGTGGCAGGGAAAACACCACAGCAGCCCAACACTAGCATTTAATTTCAGAAAGGGGGACTACACAAAAACAAGGAAGTTAGTTGAACAGAAATTAAACACTACAGTGCCAAAAGTGAAATCCCTACAAGCTGCATGGAAACTTTTTAAAGACACCATAATAGAGGCTCAACTTAAATGAATACCCCAAATTAAAAAACATAATAAGAGAACCAGAAAAAAGTGCCACCATGGCTAAACAACAAAGTAAAAGAAGCAGTGAGAAGCAAAAAGGCATCCTTTAAAAAGTGGAAGTTAAATCCTATCAATGAGGAAAATAGAAAAGAACATAAACTCTGGCAAATGAAGTGTAAAAATATCATTAGGAAGGCAAAAAAAGAATTTGAAGAACACCTAGCCAAAGACTCAAAAAGTAATAGCAAAAAACATTTTAAATACATCAGAAGCAGGAAGCCTGCTAAACCAGTGGGGCCACTGGATGATCAAGATGCTAAAGGAGCACTCAAGGACAATAAAGCCACTGCGAAGAAACTAAATGAATTATTTTCATTGGTCTTCACGACTGAGGATGTGAGGGAGATTTCCAAACCTGAGCCATTCTTTTTAGGTGACAAATCAGAGGAACTGTCCCAGATTGAGGTGTCATTAGAGGAGGTTTTGGAACAAATCGATAAACTAAACAGTAATAAGTCACCAGGACCAGATGGTATTCACCCAAGAGTTCTGAAGGAACTCACATGTGAAATTGTAGAACTAATAACTGTAGTCCATAACCTATCATTTAAATCAGCTTCTGTACCAAATGACCAGAAGATAGCTAATGTGACACCGATTTTTAAAAAGGGCTTCAGAGGTGATCCTGTCAATTACAGGCCAATAAGCTTGACTTCAGTACTGGGCAAACTGGTTGACACTATAGTAAAGAACAAAATTGTCAGATACATAGATTAACATAATTTGTTGCGGAGGAGTCAACATGTTTTTTGTAAAGGGAAATCATGCCTCACCAGTCTACTAGAATTCTTGGAGGGGGTCAACAAGCATGTGGACAAGGGGCATCCAGTGGATATAATGTACTTAGATTTTCAGAAAGCCTTTGACAAGGTCCCTCACCAAAGGCTCTTAAGCAAACAAAGCTGTCATAGGATAACAGGGAGTCCTCTTATGGACTGTTAACTAGTTAAAAGATAGGAAACAATGGGTAGGAATAAAGGGTCAGTTTTCAGAGTGGAGTGAGGTAAATAGTGGTGTCCCCCAGGGGTCTGTACGGGCCCAGTCCTATTCAACAAATTCATAAATGATCTGAAAGAAGGGATAAAAAGTGAGACAGCAAAATTTGCAGATGATACAAAACTACTCAAGATAGTTAAATCCAAAGCAGACTGGAAAGAGCTACAAAAGGATCTCTCAAACTGGGTGACTGGGCAACAAAATGGCAGATAAAATTCAAGGTTGATAAATGCAAAGTAATGCACATTGGAAAACATAATCCCAGCTATATATATAAATGATTGGGTCTAACTTAGCTGCTACCACTCAAGAAAGAGATCTTGGAGTCATTGTGGATAATTCTCTGAAAACATCCACTCAATGTGCAGCAGCAGTCAAAAAAGTGAACAAAATGTTGGAAATCGTTAAGAAAGGGATAGGTAATAAGACAGAAAATATCATATTGCCTCTGCATAACTCCACGGTATGCCCACATCTTGAATAGTGCATGCAGATGTGGCTGCCCCATCTCAAAAAAGATATATTGGAATTGGAAAAGATTCAGAAAAGGGAAACAAAAATAATTAGGGGTATGGAACAGCTTCCATATGAGGAGAGATTAATAAGATTGGGACTTTTCAGCTTGGAAAAGGGATGACTAAGGGGGATATGATAGAGATCTATAAAATCATGACTGGTGTGGAGAAAGTAAATAAGGAAGTGTTATTTACTCCTCATAACACAAGAACTAGGGGTCGCCAAATCAAATTAATAGGCAGCAGATTTAAAACAAACAAAAGGAAGTATTTTTTCACACAATGCACAGTCAACCTGTAGAGCTCTTGCCAGAGGATGTTGTGAAGGCCCAGACTATATCAGGGTTAAAAAAAGAACTAGATAAGTTCATGGAGGAAGGTCCATCAATGGCAATTAGCCAGGATGGACAGGGATGGTGTCTCCTAGCTTCTGTTTGCCAGAAGCTGGGAATTGGTGACAGGCGATGGATCACTTGATGTTAATGAACTATTATGTTCATTTCCTCTGGGGAACCTGGCATTGGCCACTGTCAGAAGACAAGATACTGAGCAAGATGGATCTTTGGTCTGACCCAGTATGGCCATTCTTATATTCTTATGTGCTAACTACTTGTGCTAAACTGTCCATTTAATCTTCTATTTAGCTGTGACACTGTATCTTTTCCAGACCTGAAGAAGCGCTTTCTGTACGTTGTTGATGGAGCAGTGGAAGAGTCTTGAAGGGAGATATATAAGCCCTAGGCTAATTAAGGCATGGTTCCCTGTAGACTAGGGAAGGTTACTACAGATTAATTGGAGTACTTGTCAATTAAGGCCCTGTCATGAACCTAATAAAAAAAAATCCTGCTTCAGGTAGACAGGGTGGAGTGAGGAAAGAGAGAGGACTGGAGTTTGGAGGTGTGTTGCTGAGAATTGAAAGACCAGAGATCTGGAGGAAGGGAGACTCCCTCCCCCAGCATCAAGGACTGAGAGAAACCTTACCTCAGAGGGAAGAGGGTAAGAAACGCACAGCGGTTGAGAGGGGCTGAGGCTCAGAGTGAGGAGCAAACCCAGACTCCTTCCCTGCTTCCCTCCTCTACCACCTTCCTGGGCCATTAGTGGGGCCCTTGGTGCCCCAAGAGCAGGGGAAGAGGTGGTGTTCTAGCCCCCCTGCCAAGAAAGTTTTGGGACCCTCCAATATCAACACTGGCCATTTTGTCACATGATCTAAAGCTTGTCCCTCTCATCCCAACAGAAGTTTGTCCAATAAAAGTTGTTAGAAACCCTGTTTCTCTAATATACCAGGACCAATATGGTTACAACAATGCTGCATACAAACACCCTGTGAGTCAAATCAAATTCAGAACACTTGTTGAATATGACACACCGTGCAAAAGTTACCAGACTTCTAAAAAGGATAGAACTCTCAGATCTCTGTCTGAGTCAGATACAATGCTTCAAGGATTTGCCCAGGATAGGGTTTACATTGGGTCTAGGGTTTAATGCCACATATCCATTTGTGATTAATGCCCATTTCTAATCCAGTGGTAGGTTGCCAGGTAACATGCTGGTATATTTGCTGTTTCTCCTTCCCCTCAGGTTCAGGTGAAATTAACAGTGGTAGGAGGGCTTGCTGATGTCCTCTTAGACTTACCACACTTACTAATTATTTGTATAGCTCTTAGCCCTGGTCTACAGTAGGCGTTGAGGTCAAATTTAGCAGCATTAAATTGACTTAACCCTGCACCCTTCCACATGATGAAGCCCTTTTTTTCGACTTAAAGGGCTCTTAAAATTGATTTCCTTACTCCACCCCCGACAAGGGGATTAGCACTGAAATCAGTTTTGCTGGGTTGAATTTGGGATACTGTGGACGCAATTAGACAGTATTGGCCTCCGGGAGCTATCCCAGAGTGCTCCATTGTGACCGCTCTGGACAGCACTCTCAACTCAGATGCACTGACCAGGTAGACAGGAAAAGGCCCGTGAACTTTTGAATTTCAATTTCCTGTTTGGCCAGTGTGGCAGCTGCAGGTGACCATGCAGAGCTCATCAGCAGAGGTGACCATGATGGAGTCCCAGAATTGCAAAAAAAGCTCCAGCATGGACCGAATAGGAGATACGGGATCTGATCGCTGTATGGGGAGAGGAATCCGTGCTATCAGAACTATGTTCCAGTTTTCGAAATGCCAAAACATTTGTGAAAATCTCCCAGGGCATGAAGGACAGAGGCCATAATAGGGACCTGAATCAGCGCCGCATGAAATTTAAGGAGCTGAGGCAAGCCTACCAGAAAACCAGAGAGACAAACGGCCGCTCCGGGTCAGAGCCCCAAATATGCCGCTTCTATGATGAGCTGCATGCCATTTTAGGGAGTTCAGCCACCATTACCCCAGCCATGTTGTTTGACTCCTTCAATGAAGATGGAGGCAACACGGAAGCAGGTTTTGGGGATGAGGAAGACGATGATGATGAGGTTGTAGATAGCTCACAGCAAACAAGTGGAGAAACCGGTTTTCCCAACAGCCAGGAACTGTTTCTCACCCTGGACCTGGAGCCAGTACCCCCCAACCCACCCAAGGCTGCCTCCCAGACCCACCAGGCGGAGAAGGGACCTCCGGTGAGTGTACCTTTTAAAATACTATACAAGGTTTAAAAGCCAGCATGTTTAATGATTAATTTGCCCTGGCATTCGTGGCTCTCCTGGATATACTCCCAAAGCCTTTGCAAAAGGTTTCTGGGGAGGGCAGCCTTATTCCATCCACCATGGTAGGACACTTTACCACTCCAGGCCAGTAGCACGTACTCGGGAATCATTGTAGAACAAAGCATTGCAGTGTATGTTTGCTGGCGTTCAAACAACATCTGTTCTTTATCTCTCTGTGTTATCCTTAGGAGAGTGACATCATTCATGGTCACCTGGTTGAAATAGGGTGCTTTTCTTAAGGGGACATTCAGAGGTGCCTGTTCCTGCTGGGCTGTTTGCCTATGGCTGAACAGAAATGTTCCCCACTGTTAGCCATGCGGTGGGGGGAGGCAAAATGCGACCTTGTAATGAAAGCACATGTGCTATGTATGTAATGTTAACAGCAAGATGTACCGTGAAAGAGTGTACCCATTGTTCTATAAAATGTGTCTTTTTAAATACCACTGTCCCTTTTTTTTTTTCTCTCCACCAGCTACATGTGTTTCAAGGATTACAGGATCTTCTCCTTCCCAGAGGCTAGCGAAGATTAGAAGGTGGAAAAAAATACACTCGAGATGTAATGTTCTCTGAGCTCATGCTGTCCTCCCACACTGACAGAGCACAGACAAATGCGTGGAGGCAAACAATGTCAGAGTGCAGGAAAGCACAAAATGACCGGGAGGAGAGGTGGCGGGCTGAAGAGAGTAAGGGGCGGGCTGAATTGAGGGCTGAAGCTGAAAGGTGGCGGCAGCGTGATGAGAGGAGGCAGGATTCAATGCTGAGGCTCCTGGAGGATCAAACTAATATGCTCCAGCGTATGGTTGAGCTGCAGGAAAGGCAGCAGGAGCACAGACCGCCACTACAGCCCCTGTGTAACCAACCGCCCTCCTCCCCAAGTTCCATATCCTCCTCCCCCAGACACCCAAGAATGCGGTGGGGGGGGGGCCTCCGGCCACCCAGCCACTCCACCCCAGAGGATTGGCCAAGTAACAGAAGGCTGGCATTCAATAAGTTTTAAAGTGCTGTGTGGCCTTGTCCTTCCCTCCTCCACCACCCCTCCTGGGCTACCCTGGTAATCATCCCCCTATTTGTGTGATGAATTAATAAAGAATGCATGAATGTGAAGCAACAATGACTTTATTGCCTCTGCAAGTGGTGATCGAAGGGAGGTGGGGAGGGTGGTTAACTTACAGGGAAGTAGAGTGAACCAAGGGGCGGGGGGTTTCATCAAGGAGAAACAAACAGAACTTTCACACTGTAGCCTGGCCAGTCATGAAACTGGTTTTCAAAGCTTTTCTGATGCGCACCCTCCTGTGCTCTTCTAACCGCTCTGGTGTCTGGCTGTGCGTAACCAGCAGCCAGGCGATTTGCCTCAGCCTCCCACCCCGCTATAAATGTCTCCCCCTTACTCTCACAGATATTGTGGAGCGCACAGCAAGCAGTAATAACAGTGGGAATATTGGTTTCACTGAGGTCTAACTGAGTCAGTAAACTGCGCCAGCGCGCTTTTACATGTCCAAATGCACATTCTACCACCATTCTGCACTTGCTCAGCCTGTAGTTGAACAGCTCCTGACTGCTCTCCAGGCTGCCTATGTATGGTTTCATGAGCCATGGCATTAAGGGGTAGGCTAGGTCCCCAAGGATAACTATATGCATTTCAACATCCCCAATGGTTATTTTCTGGTCTGGGAAGGAAGTCCCTTCCTGCAGCTTTTGAAACAGACCAGAGTTCCTGAAGATGCAAGCGTCATGTACCTTTCCCGGCCATCCCACGTTGATGTTGGTGAAACGTCCCTTGTGATCCACCAGTGCTTGCAGCACTATTGAAAAGTACCCCTTGCGGTTTATGTATTCGCTGGCTTGGTGCTCCAGTGCCAAGATAGGAATATGGGTTCTGTCTATAGCCCCACCAGAGAGTTAGGGAATCCCATTGCAGCAAAGCCATCCACTATGACCTGCACATTTCCCAAAGTCACTACCCTTGATATCAGCAGATCTTTGATTGCGTTGGCTACTTGCATCACAGCAGCCCCCACAGTAGATTTGCCCACTCCAAATTGATTCCCGACTGACTGGTAGCTGTCTGGCGTTGCAAGCTTCCACAGGGCTACTGTCACTCGCTTCTCAACTGTGAGGGCTGCTCTCATCTTGGTATTATTGCACCTCAGGGCAGGGGAAAGCAAGTCACAAAGTTCCATGAAAGTGCTCTTACGCATGCGAAAGTTTCGCAGCCACTGAGAATCGTCCCAGACCTGCAACACTATGTGGTCCCATCAGTCCGTGTTTGTTTCCTGCGCCCAGAATTGGCATTCCACCGCATGAGTTTGCCCCATTAGCACCATGATGCCCACATTGCCAGGGCACGTGCTTTGAGAGAAGTCTGTGTCCATGTCCTCATCACTCTCGTAACCGCGCTGACATTGCCTACTCACCCGGTTTCGCTTTGCCAGGTTCTGGTGCTGCATATACTGCTGGATAACGCGTGTGGTGTTTAACGTGCTCCTAATTGCAAAAGTTATCTGAGCGGGCTCCATGCCTGCCATGGTATGGCGTCTGCACAGAAAAAAAGATGCAGAACAATTGTCGGCTGTTGCCCTGACGGAGGGAGGGGCGACTGACGACGTGGCTTACAGGGAATTAAAAATCAACACAGGGGGTGGCTTTGCGAGAAACTGAATGGCCGCCTCAAGGATAGAACTCAAAACCTCAAGGACAGCACTCAAAACTGGGTTTAGCAGGCCGTTGATTTCACAGAGGGAGGGAGATAGGAGAAAATGAATACAAAACAAATCTGGTCTATTTCTTGTTTTGAGGCACTTCATCTATCTTTATACATCTTGCTGGCAGCAGACTGTGCAGTATGACCACTAGAGATCGTAACTTCCTGGGTGCTTGGCAGAAGATGGTGCAGTATGACTGCTGGCGATCATCTTCTGCTGGCTGTAGATTAAAAGACAGTGCACTGCTGGTAGGACTCAATCGCCATGAGATGAAACAAGGGAAATGACCTGGCTGAGTCACTCCCATGTTTGCCCAGGCGCCCAGTTAAAAGAGGACTACGTTGACAACAACTACCAGTCATACTGCACTGTCTGCTGCCAAAAGGCAATAAACTGCTGCTGTGTAGCAATGCAGTACCACGTCTGCCAGCACCCAGGAGACATACGGTGACGGTTAGCTGAGCTGGCTCCATGCTTGCCATGGTATGGCGTCTGCACAGATAACTCACGAAAAAAGGTGCAAAACGATTGTCTGCCCTTGCTTTTACAGAGGGAGGGAGGGAATGGGGGCCTGACGATATGTACCCAGAACCACCCACGACAATGTTTTAGCCCCATCAGGCACTGGGATTTCTACCCAGAATTCAAATGGGTGGTGGAGACTGCGGGAACTGTGGGATAGCTACCCACAGTGTAAAGCTCCGGAAGTCGACAGTTGCCTCGGTACTGTGGACACAGTCCGCCGACTACATGCACTTAGAGCATTTGTGTGGGGACACACACACTCGACTGTATAAAAACGCTTTCTACAAAACCGACTTCTATAAATTCGACCTAATTTTGTAGTGTAGACATACCCTTAAAAACCTCAATTAGGAGGGGGGCCACATGCTAGGTGCCATACCGACATAGAAAGATAGTCTCTCTGCCCCAAAAAGAAAAGGAGTACTTGTGGCACCTTAGAGACTAACAAATTTATTAGAGCATAAGCGTTCGTGAGCTACAGCTCACTTCATCGGATGTATTTCAAGACAGATTTCCACTCTATACGGCTAAATTCAGTGCCTTGCATAAATGACAGGTTTCAGAGTAGCAACCGTGTTAGTCTGTATTCGCAAAAAGAAAAGGAGTACTTGTGGCACCTTAGAGACTAACACATTTATTAGAGCATCTCACGAAAGCTTATGCTCTAATAAATGTGTTAGTCTCTAAGGTGCCACAAGTACTCCTTTTCTTTTTGCGAATACAGACTAACACGGCTGCTACTCTGAAACCTGCCCCAAAAAGTTTATGATCTTTAACCTGAATTCACAGCCGATATAAGCAGAGGCAGCTCTGTCAAAAGAAGTTGATCCCATCTATCCCAGTGCTGCCTTTGTCTTTGCATCACATCTTACACATTACCGAAAAAAGAATGAGTCATGGGAAAGGACAATGTTGAGGTGTTATGATCACTATTGTATTATAAATGTACAAGAGGTTGGACTAGATGATCATGATGGTCCCTTCTGATATTAAAGTTTGAGTCTATATATAAACTCTGGTAGCATGAAACTGAAATCCATGCCCTTTCTTGTTTTTAACTCTCTATTATACCTGCACTATTGACTTGTTATTATAGGGTTACTTGTGGCACCTTAGAGACTAACAAATTTATTTGAGCATAAGCATTCGTGAACTACAGCTGCTCATTAGTTACTTTTTGTGTGTATATAAACATAGATCCAGAGTTTTTACATTGGGTTCTACCTGCACACCTAAAAATGGGCACTGGAGTGAACAGGTGGATTTTTCAAGCTGTGCAAAAGAAGGTGAAAATATGCAGCTGCCCTGTCAAAGGATTTATGGGCTGATCCTTCATCATTGAACTCATTGGGAGTTCTGCCATTGACTTCAGTGGGAGCAGGGTCAAGCCCTTATTCATCAGCACTCAGAAATGATGGAGAGTGGAGATGATATGGAACCATGCAAGAAAGTGGTGAGAACAGCTGAGACAAATAAAGCCCATGACAGAAAATGGAAATATCCTAGAAGTGTGTCAAATGACAGGAAAAATATTTCTGGCCACTCATTTAATGGCTAAAATGGTTCTAATGGGCTAAATTATGCCTTTCAAGACTCAGGAGGCAAAATTCTGTGACTCATAGTAGACTTGCATTTTTTAACCACAAAGTGACTAGTTTTAGATGAAAGCATATCCAGCAGATCATTTTACAACTATTATAAAGATATCAAGCAAGCCATATTTTACCTGCAATATTAAAAAAAAACCTCTAATGTGTCAAGCCTCAAGCTTATTGAGCTTGTCAATAAAACGTTGTAGTAAGGAAAACCAATCATTAAATTATTTAAGCAAAATTAATGCTTGTGAAAAGCACTAATCTGTTTGAGAGGCCTGGAGAGTGAAGTTTTCCATACACAGAGCAATTACCGCATATATAGCAGTAATGCAAGATTCTCCTGGAGTGTTCTGCCAGTGCTCCTCAAATGTGCCCTGAAGGTTACCACTTTTAGCAGTGAAAGGAAAGTTCCATTCACTTGTTGGCCTCTCCATCGAGAGCACCAATAACAGTGAAGATTATAGTGGTAGTTTTGTGATGGATGTGCACATGACACCCGTGCATTTGATTTTATGTAGGCTTTCATCAAAGAGTCAGATAGTAACTTTTGATCCCTACCAATCAGGGATGGAGTCAAACCAGTAACCATGAGCTGTGTCTTTTTACCAATCTTCTGAGCCATATAATCTTTTCCTATTTGCATAGCTACAATATCCAGGCATGAATGGATGATCATCATGAGTGAGATCAGAAACAAAAGAGCAGCCTATACTGGATTAACTAGAAGCAGAGAGAGCTAGGGCTAGAAATAGTGACAGGGACACTGACTAGATAAATAGTACTTTAAAAACAAAAAAACAGTCATGTCTATAGTCTCTTAAAAACCTCTAAATCAAACCTCTTACGAATCTTTATGCTTCTCCCCAAACCTCTGAGTTACTAAAATAGAGGTTTTTAAGTCTCTCAGTTATAATATTTAACATTTTCACTGTTTATAATATTTCTTTCTCCTCAGCCATCCTGGCACTGTGGAATGAGACTGTTCAGTTGCACCTCACCATTAGATTTTCTTTTGGGTTCTTATGCTGTTGTGGTTGGGCTTCCAGCCCTGCAAGCAGGTTTTTCAATTTTTAGCTATTCTCTTGCTTTCTGAATGCTGAAAGAAAAGGAGTACTTGTGGCACCTTAGAGACTAAAATTTATTTGAGCATAAGCTTTTGTGAGCTACAGCTCACTTCATCGGATGCATATGTATGCATCCGATGAAGTGAGCTCTAGCTCACGAAAGCTTATGCTCAAATAAATTTGTTAGTCTCTAAGGTGCCACAAGTACTCCTTTTCTTTTTTGTGAATACAGACTAACACGGCTGCTACTCTGAAACCTGTCATGAATGCTGAAAATGTTTCATATTAATTTTTGTAACCCTTAAGCCCTCCAAAGAAGATATCTGTGTCTGTTCCCTTACATGTGTGCATGGGAGGTCAAGCATGAGTGGCATTGTGACAATAAACAGTTCTAAAGAAAATAGAAGATCCAATGGTGAGCAAGGAGTGAAGGTCCCAATGGCATGTGCTTAACTTGAAGTCAGTAGGATATAACGTTAAGCACAGTGATGATTGCAGGGTCTAGCCGACTGAATGGAAAGATCATCTCAGTCCTGTTTACTGATGTTCAGTATAACATTCCACCCATTGATTTTTAATTTATTTTGATTTAAAGCAATGTATGTTCAAACAAGCACCTATCCTACATTCTAGGTGCCAATATTTCTCTGCCAATATTTAAGAATGCAATCAACAAAAGCAGAACCACAGCTGCTGTTTACTTCAAAGCCAAAAATAACCAACCACAGCAAAATCAAGTCTGACAGTACTGCCCATCCCCACATAAACAAGATCCTCTGTTATGACCCTCTTTCCTCCAAAGGCCTGGGCAAAGAGATGTTCCTTGCAGACAGCCATGAAGATCACCAAATTCAGGCTAGTTTAGACCAAAAGTAGATTCTATGTTGAAGGCCCTTCATGGAAAATGCTTAGACAGCATCATTCTCTCTTATTTAGTCCAATAAGCATCTCTGCTTATAACTGTGGCAGTAGGGCACAAAGGGAAAGGTGGTCCCTAAGAAGACCAGTCTCAAGCCAGTTAGGGTTTAACAGGTGAAAACCAACGTATTAAATTCCATGCAGACACCAAAAGGCAGCCAACACAGCTATCTATCCATCCCTGTCACAGGGCATCTCCATCACCACTTGATGATCCTCAGTGCATGACTAGTTCAGATGGTTTTACAGTCACAAACGTACCCCAGGCTGTTTATCTTTCACCAAGGTGTGTATTTTCCCCTCTCTTACATAGGAATACCAGGCAATATACCAAGGATAGGCTTCATAGGTACTAGAACTATTTTTATAGTTGGGGGTGCTGAAAACCATTGAACAAAAAACTAAGTCCTGTGTATGATGGAAACCACTTCAAATGACAGGGTGCTGCCACACCCCCTGCCCCTCTAGTTCCAGCACCTCTAGTAGACTTCCCTGCAACGCTCGCTCCCCAGCCCAGGTTCACCCTGTGAGCCTCCTTCTGAACTACCCCTTGCTTCCCGTTTCATAGAATCGTAGAAGATTAGGGTTGGAAGGGACCTCAGGAGGTCATCCAGTCCAACCCCCTGCTCAAAGCAGGACCAATACCAACTAAATCATCCCAGTCAGGGCTTTGTCAAGCTAGGCCTTAAAAACCTCTAAGGATGGAGATTCCACCACCTCCCTAGGTAACCCATTCCGATGCTTCACCACCGTCCTAGTGAAATAGTGTTTCCTAATATCCAACCTAGACCTCCCACACTGCAACTTAAGACCATTGCTCCTTGTTCTGTCATCTGCCACCACCAAGAACAGCCTAGCTCCATCCTCTTTGGAACCCCCCCCCCCTCAGGTATTTGAAGGCTGCTATCAAATCTCCCCTCGCTCTTCTCTTCTGCAGACTAAACGAGATCAGTTCCCTCAGCCTTTGCTTGTAAGTCATGTGTCCCAGCCCCCTGATCATTTGCATTGCCCTCCGCTGGACTCTCCCCCATTTGTCCACATCCTTTCTGTAGTGGGGGGCCCAAAACTGGATGCAATACTCCAGATGTGGCCTCACCGGTGCCAAATAGAGGGGAATAATCACTTCCCTCGATCTGCTGGCAATGCTCCTACTAATGCAGCCCAAGAGGCTGTCAGCCTTCCTGGCAACAAGGGCACGCTGTTGACTCATATCCAGCTTCTCATCCACTGCAATCCCCAGGTCCTTTTCTGCAGAACTGCTGCTTAGCTAGTCAGTCCCCAGCCTGTAGCAGTGCATGTGATTCTTCCATCCTAAGTCCAGGACTCTGCACTTGTTCTTGTTGAACCTCATCAGATTTCTTTTGGCCCAATCCTCCAATTTGTCTAGGTCACTCTGGACCCTATCCCTACCCTCCAGCGTATCTACCTATCCCCCCAGCTTAGTGTCATCTGTGAACTTGCTGAAGGTGTAATCTATCCCATCATCCAGATCATTAATAAAGATGTTGAACAAAACTGGCCCCAAGACTGACCCCTGGGGCACTCCACTTGATACTGGCTGCCAATTAGACATCGAGCTGTTGATCACTACCCCGACAATCTAGCCAGCTTTCTATACAACGCATAGTACATTCATCCAATCCATACTTTTTTAACTTGCTGGTTTGAATACTGTGGGAGACTGTATCAAAAGCTTTGCTAAAGTCAAGATATATCATGTCCACTGCTTTCCCCACATCCACAGAGCCAGTTATTTCATCATAGAAGGCAATCAGGCATGACTTGCCCTTGGTGAATTCATGTTGACTGTTCCAGATCACTTTCCTCTCCTCCAAATGCTTTAAAATGGTTTCCTTGAGGACCTGCTCCATGATTTTTCCAGGACTGAGGTGAGGCTGACCGATCTGTAGTTCCCCAGGTTTTCTTCCTTCTCTTTTTTAAAGATGGGCACTATATTTGCCTTTTTCCAATCATCTGGGACCTCCCCAGATTGCTACAAGTTTTCAAAGATAATGGCCAATGGCTCTGCAATCATATCAGCCCTCAGCACCCTCACATGCATTAGATTCAGACCCATGGACTTGTGCATATTCAGCTTTTCTAAATAGTCTTTAACCTGTTCTTTCACCACTGAGGGCTGCTTGCCTCCTCCTGTGTTGCCCAGGACAGCAGTGTGGGAGCTGACCTTGTCTGTGAAGACCAAAGCACAAAAAGCATTGAGTACTTCAGCTTTTTCCATATCATCTGTCACTCGGTTGCCTCCCCCACTCATTAAGGGTCCCACACTTTCCCTGACCTTTTTCTTGTTGCTAACATACCTATAAAAACACTTCTTGTTACCCTTCACATCCCTTGCTAGTTGCAACTCCAGTTGTGTTTTGGCCTTCCTGATTACATTCCTGCATGCTTGAGCAATATTTTTATACTCTTCCCTAGTCACCTGACCAAGTTTTCTCCCCAATTTTTGTTAGCCCAGTGGTTGTCATGCAGATATTTACAACCCCCACCAGAAAGTGTGTAACTGCCCTCAGCTGACCCTGCAGCCTTCCCCAGGCTGCAGCAATGTCAGTGATCAGGGTGCTGCTGGTTGTACCGCATCACATTCCTCATACACATCTCTCTCTCTCTCTCCATACACCCCATCTATATAATCTATCTATCTAATAAGATTCTAGTGTTGTCACTCAGTCTGTGTGCCATTCTGAAGCCTAGATGTCTATTGAGTCATTGTGAAGCAATGGAAACAGCTACAGGCATGGTTGAGGGCTCTTTTTGTTAAGAATATCATGAAGGATCATCTCTGGGATTCACAGTCTCTCACCATCCAATTTTTAAGTTCTCAGCTATCTTCTGCTTTTTTACACTTTATCAATTGCAGCTGTATGACAGCATGGGCTTTCACTTAGTTTGACTTGGAATTGTGGAGAAGATGGGAAATGGTAAGAGGAATAAAGCTCGCTAATTTACTTATATGGCCACCCATTACCATAGTATCTCAGCAACTCATACCTTTAATATATTTTTCCTCACAATGACCCTGTGAGGTACCAAGTGCTACTATCCCCAATTTACAGATGGAAAAAAATTACAGATGGAAAACAAACAGATACTAGGGCCCAGATGCTCAAAGGTATTTAGGCTCCTAACTTCCATTGAAATAAATTAAAATCACCAAGGAAGTCTGACAGCATATGGAATTGAACCCAGATTTCCCAGCTTCTAGGGTAGTTTCCCCAACCAGCTTTCGCCCCAGATATAAACACCCCAAATCGCTAACTCACTTTGGAGAGGAATCAGACAAGACCCTCCAAACTGGAGAAGGGAAATTTGAATTTTAAAACAATGAGCACCCCGTTAACTTTAACCCCCAAACACAGGCTCTAGAATTGCATATAACGTGGGCTTTGTGCAATGAGAGTTTGCTAACAATGTAGTTGTAAAATTAATCAGTTTATACCATTAACCTCTGCAACACTTCATCTTTAAAATTCTGTTAATTAACAAAACAGACCCGATGAATTCCTGGAGTCAATGAAATTATTTGGGGATGAATTTGGCCCCATCTATTGGAATTGTTAAGGGCTGTAAGCTCCATAATATTGCAGGCATGGTGCCTTCAGAAATAAAATCATGTTTTTCCTTTCCAAAACAATAGATCACTTTTTGTTCACCCCAGCCCTTCTGGTTATCAAGTTCCGAATGTGAAGTAAAGTTCTGACGGCACTTGTCACCACTGTGACAGAAGAAGCAGCTAGTCCTGGTGAAGGTAGTGGCTAAACTGATACTGTGGCTTGGTAACTGTCATCTGAGCTGAATGTTGAACTGTAGTAGTCAACTATTCTCTTGTTGCCTTCAGTGCCCATCCTTCCTACAATAATGTTCTAAAAATTCTTCTCGGATGGTCGAGTCTAGGGTGAATTTCCAATTAATTAATTTATTTAAATTATTAATTGAATCAATTAATTAATGCTTCTTTTCTGCATTTGGGTTCTCTCTATGGAAACCATGTTCTCATTCCCTGTTTTGCCTTCCCTTACCTCCCTGATACTTGACTTTAAAAAAACAAAACAAAAACCCTTATAAAAAAAAAGATTTTTTTCCCTTTCCTGGATGTTTCTGCTCTTTGATTCAGTTTATGGCTACTTGCGGCTGTCTTTTCACCCCATTCTCTAGCCTTTTCCTCCTCTTCACATTACCGTTAAGGAATGAACCCTATTCTCTGCAAAAGAGGAAGACAACAGCTTCACTCAGACTTCTCCGTGTATCACACTCATCCCTAGCTTGCAGCCCCATTGGATGACATGAGTATCTGCTGTCCTTCCCAGCTGCTCCCTGTTCTCCATTGTTCCGAGGGAGAGAAGTTCAGGAGCTGGGAAAGTTCACAATTGCCAGGTAGGAGTCCCAGCTGTCCCCTGTGGGAGGGCATGATGTTCAGAACCAAAGACTAATCCCAACCCTGGCATGTCAGAGGCAGAACTCTGAAGTCATGAGCAGCAGGTGAAGCTTTCCCTGGGGGAGGCTAGCTTCCTGTCCCACATCTTCTGCCCGCAGCCCTGGCCCCGCTTGCTGCTGCCCACCACATCCCTCCTCTCCTCCACCCTCTTCCTGCACAAGGACCCCATTGCCCATCACATCCCTTCTCTTCTCCATACCCTCTTCCCCCATGAGGCACGCAGCGAGTGAGGGGGGGCCTCACAGAGGAGGGGAAGTGGAGGAGAGGAGGGACTCAGTGAGCAGTGGTGACCTCTGCAGAGGGAGGGTGGAGTGGAGGAGAGGAGGGACTCTTCCCTGAGGCCCCCACTGCTTCCTGGCTGAGGCAGAGCAGGGACGGAAAGATGCAGAGTGAAGCCAGGGCCACCATGGCCCAGGCGTCTGGTGATGGCTACACCAGGGAAGGCTAAGCCTCCCCTAGCCTATGTCTCAAGCACTCATTCTCATTTGTTGCCCAGCCAGCCCCACAGTGGTGGCAGCAGCCTGATCCTGCCTGGTGGAAGAGTATGTGTGAACTTCTCCTTACCAGGACTGAAGAACAGGGAGAAGGGAAGGCACAAGCTGGGGGGAAGCAGCCAGATGGGGAACCATTAAAGTCCCTGTGGGGAAGGACTGGGGGTAGCATCTAGGCAGGGGAAGATTGTTTTGAGGTGCCCAACTGTCTCCTAGAATCTCCTTGATAGACAGAGCCAAAGGCTAATCACAGCCCCAAAATATCAGGAGGCAGGACTTTTTCACAACTCCCCTGTCTCTAGATCACCCTCCGTCTTGGTCATCATATGGCCCCCATCTTCGTAGTGACTCTCCGACATTAATAAAAGTATCACCACAACACCCCTGTGGGAAGCTTGATCTACATTTCACAGGTAGGAGAGCGAGGCACAAGAGGTTTAGCGCTTGATTTTTGAAGGTCCTGAGCATGCACAATATTCACTGGGTCAGGTGTGCTCAGCAAGTGACTTGACCATTTCACTTCTCACTTCTTTACATTTCACTTGCTTGGCATCGGTTATATCATAAAACCACTAGTTGCCCAGTTTGATTAGAGTGTTCCAGGAAACAAAAACAAAAACAAAAAAACCCCACATTAAGAAGATCTCAATTTCTGATGTAAAAACATGCCAAAAAAAATAAAACCTTCAGAGCTTCTTTCTAAATCAAAATGAAGGAAAAGGGACATAAACTCATTTCCTATTTCTTTTGCAAGTCACCTTAAATGTGTCTTCAGCTGCATAATTCACAAGTAACGCACATTTAACACACATTTAACACACTGACAGTGTTTCATACTCTTCCCCCCCACCCCGCCAATGGCTGGTCCACATAAGATGGCAAGATAACTGCTAGAGTTGTTATTCTTTTAGCTCAAGCGGTCAAGACCCATGTTTGTAGGTCCTAGTTCAGCAAGGTACTTAAGCATATGTCTAATTTAAAGCAAGTCCTGGTAACTTCACGGGGAGGGACCATTCATGTGCTTCAAGTTAGACCCATGCTTAAGTACCTTGTTGAATTGGGGCCCTGGGCCTATATTTTTAAAGGTATTTAGGCAATGTAATGCCTAAGTGACTTAATGGTCTAAGTCCCATATTCAGAATTGACTTAGGCATTTAGGGAGTGTCATTCACAAGAGGGACACAGGCCCCTAACTTCCATATATGGTGTCTAAATTCAAAATTTAGATCCTCAGATCCCCTGCTCAGCTACTGCCTAATGCCGTAGGCACCTAAACTCAATAAGGTTTAAGTTTCCACTGGTAAAGTCCCCTTGGTGCCTACCTTTGTGCTGGTGGGGACGTGCACATCCCCTTGGTCCTGACACTACTCAGCTGCTTGGCACCTACCTCCAGTGGGATTCACAAAGTAGGTGTTTCCCTTTCTCTCTCTCCTGCAAGGACTAATCCAGTAGATGTGCTCAGAGGTTGCCTTGGGGACATATCTGCCAGATCTGGCCGTGCACAAAACACAGCCAAGGGACGATATCCCTAATCACTGGCCTATTGGGTATCATCAAGGATCTGGAAAACCTGGGTTCAAATCCTCCCTGCGTGTGTGTGTGTATATATATATAATAAAATAAAAAAAAAAAAAAAAAAAAAAGGATTTGAACTCTGGTCTCCCATTTCCCAGCTGTAGGGTGGGGGTGGGGGTCTCATTCTCTCCTGTTGAAGCTGTTCTATTCTGTATAGTATACTGTACTTAAAATTGTCACTGAAGTAGAAACTTGGGTCTCCCTCATCCCAGCTTCAGGCCCTAACCTCTGGGCTATAAAGTCAGTCAGTCTCTTTCTCTGGCCCAATAAATATTTAATACCCCCGTTGAGGGGTGGGGCTTAGGCCTCACCCCTCTCTTTGGCATTTCCTATTGGCTAGCTTCCACACTTAATATATTGGCTTCTGTGAAGCACTCTTAGGATCCTAACTCTCTCTATGCATTGTACACCAAACCTTGTCACCTAAGGTGGAGTTGTGAATTTCATTGGGCAGCAGGGCGCAAAAAGTGAGATGCTGCAATGCTCAGCCTAAGTCTCCATTGTGAATCCCACCCATAGGAGCTTAAGTCCCATTCAAAGTCAATTAAAAGACAATACCTGTACAGATCTGGTTCTTAGTGCTGAATGCTCTGAGCTGAAATACTGACGATAACCCATGGGAGAAGGAGAGGTCATTACATGCACATGCACTGAAATTCTGTAAGAAATTTCTCTCCTGAAATATTCATCGTACATTAAATATGCTCAGTAAAAAAAATGTTGCTAAGTTGTAAGATTTTCAAATACCCCTGCATGTCTAATTTCAGCTGTTTTTCCTATAGCAGTTTGATGAACTGTGCCAGACCCTTTGAGGCCCTCCAGAGGGTCCTGCAGTCTTACTACACCCCATCCCAGAAAGAGAAAGAGTGGGGTCCTCCAAGCGGCCTAGAGAGGCTGCAGGGGAGGCAGCCGATCAGGGGTCAGCAGGCTAGTATAAACAGAGCTGTGGGGCCAGAGCAAGTTCAGTTCCTTGCTGGAGTTGGAGGATCATGGATTGGGAGCCTGGCTGGCTGAAGAAGCTACAGGACCTCAGACAGAGCAGTGCTGGCAGAGACCGTTGGGAGAAAGAAGGACTCTGGGCAGGCTGCTGGTATTCAATCAGGACAAGGCTCTGAGATGAGGATGAAGAATGTTCTGGGGAAGTGGCCTAGAGATTCATAGCAGTGATGCAGTGTAAATAAAGAGACATGGTGGACAGCTGCTATCTATAGGGTCCCTGGGCTGGGACCCAGAGTAGTGGGTTGGCCCGGGTACCTCCACTGGCCAGCGAGGAAGTGACCAGGACTTTGATACACCCCAGAAGGGGAACTGAACTCTTTAGTGGCCCAGTAGGAGATCTGGGACCAGAAAGGCCTAGAGAGGGTGAGGATATTGTGTCCAGGGAGGGCATCCTGGAGTATAGCTTGATACAAGGGCTGAGACCATATAAAGACTAAGGGACTAATTAAGGACCTGAGCCCAAGGAGGCTACCGGGAGAGAAAGGCCACATACACACTCCACCAAGGAGAGGTCCCAAGATGGTGAGTGCCACCCCTGTACAGGCAGAATCAAAGTTGATTGGATGGCTGACAACCGACTAGCCCCCACCATCTGGAGACCCCCTCAGTTTTGAGATGCTTCCAAAGCTAGCCCCTCTAGACTGTGAAACAAAAACCAAATCTCTTGTTCTCATGCTGCAAAAATACTCAACAAGAGATATTCTGAACAACAAGAAAAAAATTTAACTACCTCAGAACTTTAGCCATAAATTAAGCAGATCTACCTTTTTCAGGTAGGGCCAGATCTATGGAATTAACCCTTCAAAGAAGAAAAAATGTCAGGTAAACAATCACAAATTCTCCCATCCTCTCTCAGGGCTAGGTCCACAGATCCTCAGTGTTTTATACAAAAGCGGTTGGTTCATGCCACACCTGGGAACTAAGTTGGTGTTGGATCTGGTACTTGGTTGGCTCTGGGCCTGGCAAAGGCCAGACTGGATGATGACCTAAGGCTTTTCTCCAGACCTTTGAGCAGGTGGCAAAGGCATCAAAATGGGAAGAATCGACTTGGGTGGCCCGCATAGTGCCATTCCTGACAGGCGAGGCACAGAGAAGGTGAAACCATTGCCTTCAGGGAGAAAGCCCTGGGGATATAGCCCGATACTGGGTCTGTTTAAAGACTGCAGACACACCTGGCTAGAAGGAGCACTTGCGAGAGGTGGGTGCCACACCTTTACACATACCCAGAGAGAAAGGATTTCCTTACTTGAAGGCACTACCACAGCATGCAGAACCTGCCTGCCAAAGTTTGCATCAGCCAAAGACTATCTTGTGAAACTTGATAAATGTATGTAGGGATGACCAAGTTGCAGCTTTACAGATATCGTAAGGGCCCTGCCCATTCTCAGCCCAGGATGCTGATGCTGCTTGTACTGAGTGAGCTCTGGTGTTCACTGGAAGATTGAGTTCTTTTTGCTCTATACACTTCAGCAATGCACTAGAATCCACTGTGAGACTGATACTCTAGATGCCTTTAGCACCTCTTTTCCTCGCATGAAATAAGATCAGGAAGGCTGTTTTGCTCATGCTCTGTTCCTTTCAGATAAAGCATTCAGGCTTGCCTTGCATCCCACAAATGCCCTAGTTTCTGCTTTGGGTGAGAAGGATGCAGACAAAAAGAAGCCAATGAGCTCTCTTGTGACCAGTGAAAAACTGAATTTACTTTTGGGAATAAAGGTGTGATCCATTCTCAAAACCACCTTTTCTTTTTGAAAGATGGATCAACCGACAAAGCTTCCAACTCTGACACCCTTCTTGCCAAACTGATAGCACTCAAAAAGGTCATTTGGATAGTCAGGTAATACAATTAAACTGATTTCATGGGTTCAAAGGGCATATGCATGAAGGTATTGAGAACAACATTCAAATCCCAAAACCAAGCTCTATGTACCTTTAGGATGGTGGAATAGCTGAACTGCTCTAATGAAGCAACTTATGTCTTTACGGTGGGAAATGGAAGATATTCTGCATACACTCAAAACTGAACACAGTGCAGAAACGTGAACTTTGAAGGTATTAGCCTGCAACCTGATATCGAACACTCTTGTAAACTCCAGAACATAAGCTATTTTGGCTACGTGATGCTAAACATGTCTGTCTCGACACCAGACTTTGAATTTAAACCAGATCCTTGTGCAAGTCCTGTTTTGTTTGTTCTTTCCTAGATGCTAAAAGAGTTTCAATGAGACCAGAAGAGTAACTCTTTAGTTCTAGAAACCGCCTTCCAAATGCCAAGCTGCTAAATTTAAACTTGCTTGGATCTTTGTGAAGAACTAGCACTGGGACCCCACAGACTCCCACAGACCTCTCTGGCTCCACCACCGCCATCCCTCCCTGGAATTTGATTTGGGAACAATAGTGGATCCACTGACGTGCTGATGCGTTTGGCAGACCTCCTTTCTGATCTTTTGTATTATCCTGGTGGTGATGAGCACTGGAGGAAAAGCATAAAGTAAACCCTCTGGCCACTTGAGCAACAGGGTATCTACGCCCAGGGCTCCCAGCTTCCTTTTTCTTGAAAAGTATTGGTGAACCTTCTGGTTTGCCTCGAATGCAAAAAGATCCAAAATTGGAGCTCCAAAACATTTGATGATCATTCGGAGGGATGCATCCTGAAGAGTCCATTCCATCTGATTTTTTTTTCTTTTTGCTCAGACAGTTGGTCTTCGCATTGCCAGTGCCCTTGATATGTCAGGCCCTAAATTGTAGATGAGCCTCCACCCACTACATCAGTTATGTTGCTTCCTTTTTTTTTTTTTTTTTTTTTTTTTTTAAGATCCCTTAACCTCTTCCTCCTACCTTCCACCCCAAAGGTTTACATACATCATTGACAATGTATTGTCCGTCATTATCAGAACATACCCATTTTGGCAATGCTGGGGCCAGTTGTTGACTAGCATACTGTAGTGCGGGGTGGGCAAACTTTTTGGCCCAAGGGCCACATCAGGGTGCAAAACTGTATGGAGGGCCAGATAGGGAAGGCTGTGCCTCCCCAAACAGCCTGGCCCCCACCCTCTATCCGACCCCTCCCACTTCCTGCCCCGACTGCCCCCCTCAGAATCCCCAACCCATCCAAACCCCCTCCCAGGAGCTGCACCCCTGGGACCCCACCCCCTATCTAACCACCCATGTTCCTCCCCCTCCCAGAACCTCCGCCCCATCCAACTGCTCTCTGTCCCCTGACTTCCCCCCGGGACTGGCCCCCTTACCATGCCGCTCAGAGCAGCATGTCTGGCAGCCACGCCGCTTGGCCAGAGCCAGACGCGCTGCCCTGCAGAACCGCGCAGCCCCGCCACCCAGAGTGCTGCCTGCACGGGAGGGGCCGGGGGCTAGCCTCCCCAGCGGGGAGCGCAGGGCCCAGGCAGGATGGTTCCACAGGCCAGATGTGGCTTGCGGGCCATAGTTCACCCACCTCTGCTGTAGTGGGTTGGTGGTGGTGGTGCCCACTGCCCTGGATCCATGGGAGGCCACTCGGCCTCACTACCTCCCTGTGTGTCGCCCACCGTTGGGGAATTAGCATGGCAACACACAGCCTGGGGCTCTGGCCTGCAATCAGGGCAAAGTAGCAAACACCGTTAGGAGTCCAAGCCCTTAGTCGGGGCAGGGTAACAAGAGTCTCTAGCTCACGCCTGTTATTAGGATCAAGCACCAAACAGTTCGGAGCCAAAGCTCTTTGTCAGGGCGAGCAACAAGTCCTCAGGCAGGGGTGGAGCACCCAAACATAGTCAAGGGGGCTCAGGCAGGATTCACAGAGCCTAGAGTCCTAGCTTGGCAGACTGCAGGCTGATGCAGGCCTCCTGGCCTAAGAAGGGGGAGTACTGCCACCCCACAGGTGGGGTGTCTAGCATAGTCTAGTTTCCCTGAGCTACTTCCTACCTCCCCCTTGGGGTGTACCTAGATCCATAGAGGGCTGTCAGAGTAGAAGGCCCACAGTAGTCCCGGCAACTCCTCTGTGGCTTGATCAGTGGATGGCTCCGGCAGCTTTGGCCAGTTCTCAGCTCCGCAGGGGCCTGCAGCAGTCTCCCAGCTCGGGAGGTGGTGTCTGGCTCCTTCAGCAGTTGCAGCAGAGCTCCCAGACCCGCCTTTTATACTTCCTGTCCCGCCCACTGACTTCCAGTGGGAGCAGTGAGCATGGCCTGGTTCTGCCTACCAGGGCTCAGTTAGTGGTCCCGCCCCATCTGGGTCAGTGGGAGGGCACTCCTCACTACACATACTTTATTGCCTTCAGCTCTAGAAAAAAAAAAAAAATTCCAAGAAGGACCACGTCCCTTGAGCTACCAACTTCTCAGAGAATGCTCCACATGTTTCCCTACAGACCTCTCTGGCTCCACCATTGCCATCCCTCCCTGGAATTTCTGTGGACCCATCCACCAAACCAGAGATCTCAACACATGTGGACAGAACATTCACTATCCAGTATGGGAAAAAAAAAAAAATCAGAAAATGGTGGGGAAGGGACAGCAGGAAACTCTGGAGAGTCCCAAATGCATTCTTGTCCAAGGCACTATCCCTATGCAGGACATGATCATCCCTAGAATGCTCATGAGGGTGCCTATCTAATGTCCTCAACACCTCCTCAGGAGGGTAATTGTTGATCTGATCTTGTCCCATTCTTCAGATGACAGATTTTGTGGGTCTCTATCTGTCAACACACCAAGATGTTGAAGGTGACTCTTTCCAAAATTTACTATAAATCCATGCTGTTGCAAGATTTCAAATCATTCACTGGGTCATTCAGCTGGACCCCTCCTCTGACTAGAATGCATTTCAGGACAGGGAATACCTGTATCCCTTTTTGCCTGAGAAAAGCCACCACCACCACCACCACAAGGACTTTTGTGAACACTCGAGGTGTGGATGACAGTCTGAAAGGCAGCCCTTTGTATTGAAAATGACCAGTCCTATGAGTAGATTTGTGATTTGCTGTGTGCTTTGGTGAATTGGCACCTGAAGATAGGCATCCTTCAAATCAATTGTCGTAAGATTGCCACGGCTATGGACTTAAAGTTCTTCATCTTGAATCTAGTCCTCTCTATGAATTTGTTCAGATGTTTTAAGTCCTCCCTGGATCACTTGGGTACCAGAAGCAAGACTTGAGTGGTGGCTTCAGAACATCTCCACCTTGGGAACTCTCTGTTGCACCGATTCACAAAAGATGATCTCTGGCCTTTAGCATATTTCACCTCTTTTACATATTTTAATTTGAGGATACTGGAGAAGGGAGAAAGTGACAATTTGGAATCTTTGAAAATCCCATGATGTACTTTTGTCGAATTGCATCCAGGACTCATCTGTTAGATGTGAAGGAAGGCCATTGATCTTTGAATTTTAATAGTCTCCCTCCGTGATGTTGTGTCAGAACTCTCCTGACCATAGCCAGGCATGGTTTCTAGTGTTGGAATTTGCATTGCAGGAAGACTGGTCTCTCCCCTTTCTGGGCTTGGAGTTGTTCCATTTGCTTTTACTGTAATCTTGCCTTCTGCACTTTGAGGAGTAACTACAAAAAGGGATATCTATTCCTGTAATAAGGCCAACTGTCCCTTTTCCCAGATTTAGAGTTCAGAATATTCTGTATGGTCTTTTTTTATTTATGTGAGGATTCCATAACCAGTTTATGTAATGGCTCCCAAAATAACTGATGTTCTGAATATTTCAAAGCCGCTAACATGATTTTGGCCTGTATATCGCCACTCCAGGCTCCTAACCAGACGTGCCATCTGGTCTCTTCACTGGAACCCATGGTACGTGCTGAAAACATCAAAGCATTCCTGGCTGCATTCATGATGAATGCTGAAACCATAGAGATTTTCTTTAACTCTGAATCTAACCACAATGATTTCTTAGCCTTTGTCAGTCAGGCTGCCCAATTGTCAGGCCAGGCCAGTACTGCTCTTGCAAAACGTGTTGCATCTTCAGAGGGAAGATGAAGCCTCAGACGTACAGCACAATGATATTTCCATTCTGCGGTCATTGGGTTCTTTTGGGGGAAAAATTCCCCTTCCATTTGGATAGCAGTGTCTTTGACTAATAGTGAAACTGCCCCGTCCACTTTGGGAAGAGGCACAGAATCTACTTTTCTATGGTGCATGTTTATAGAATTTTTTGGCACACTTGGACAATTACATTTGCTCATGTTTCCCATTCAGCCTTAATTACTTTTTCCAAAAAGACAAGAAAGCGAATGTATGGTTCAGATTTTGAATGTACAAAATACATTTTTGTAATTTCTGAACCAATCCTCTTTCTTCCTCCCTTAGAATCTCTTCTACTGGGCTCATCTGATGGAAAACCCAAGTATCTAATCCCCTTTCAGAACATCTTCTCAAAAGATTCAATTGGAATCTTGCTGTTGCTTCGCTCAATCCTGTGATTGACTCTGAGACTGAGAGTTTACCTTCCTCCTGTGAAGAAGATCCTGACTTTCCTCTTGACTTTTTTCCACTCTTGGAACTGGACTGAACAGACTGCTTAGCCTTCTTTTTCATTGATGATGTCACGAAGACAAGGATGAACATAAATTTGATGATGAACAACCAGACACAAACATCCTTTTTTATGTTTTTTCTTTCCAAAGTATAAAAACCTTGTCAGCAGAGCTTTTAGCTTTGGCACCTGCTGGAGAGAAAAAGACAGAGGAACTACTATTCCCAGAAGAACAGGCCAGTTTTCTCCTAAATTTCTGAGGTAACTTCCTGAATCCTTTTTTAATTTTACTCCTCAGGGGACATGGGGATTGGGAACCTGAGTCCTGAGAACCTCTTCTGCGAACAGACATCTCTTTTTATCTTTGCTCCTTTGAGAGTTGGTAGAAGGCCCATAAGGGGACATTACAGCTGCTGCCCGGGGCTCACAAGATGGTGACCTCTGACATAAAGGCACTTTTCACACTAAATCCGAGAGCTTCCTAGCCAAGAGAGAATTTCTTCCTCAGGGGAAGAGTCCCTTCTTCTCCCCCCCATTCAGAATTCCTAACTTCCCTTGGGGCAAAGGACAGGAGACCAACCAAATTGCCCAGTGAGGGATAGGAGAGGCAAACGATCAGACCTGTGCTGCAAAATGGTGTTAGGGGCTGCTCTATGCTCTGTCTCTGGAGGATTCAGCCATCCCACTAATGGTTTCTCCACGTTGGGCCACTGGTCTTTGATGTAATTACCTCCGGTGCCCAATGGGCTCTCCATCTTTCCACCATCCTTCATGATATTTGTGGCCCAGCTGTGAGATCCCCGCTGGTGGGGAACTCCTGGGGAACTGGTTCCTGGGTCAGGATTTGGTAGCCAAAGCAAAACCTTTCTTGCCCAGTGGATGTGGCAGTTGGAGTGCACAAGGCACAAACCACTCCTGCACCCTATGGAGCAGGGGTGGGCAAACTTTTTGGTCTGAGAGCCACATCTGGGAATAGAAATTGTATGGCGAGCCATGAATGCTCCCAAAATTGGTGTTGGGGTGTGGGAGGGGGTTAGGGCCAGAAATGAGGAGTTCAGTATGCGGGAGGGGGCTCTGGGCTGGGGGGGTGTGGTGCAGGGCAAGGGAGGGTTCTGGCTGGGGATGAGGATTTTGGGGTGCAGGAGGTTGCAAGAGGCTGGGACCGAGGGCTTTGTAGGGCAGGAGGGAGATCAGGGATGGGGCAGGGGGTTGGGGCATGGGGGGAGGCTTGGGGTTCAGGCTCCAGACAGCACTTACCTCAAGTGGCTCCTGGAAGCAGTGGCATGCCCCTTCTCCAGCTCCTATGCAGAGGGGCACCCAGGTGGCTCTGCATGCTGCCCCTTCCGCAGATGCCATCCCTGCAGCTCCCATTGGCCGTGGTTCCTGGCCACTGGGAGCTTTGGGGGCAGTGCTTGAGATGGGGGAAGCGTGCAGAGAGGAGTCCCCTGGCTGCCCCTATGCCTAGGAGCTGAAGGAGGGCCATGTCGCTGCTTCTGGGAACTGTGTGGAGTGGCCCCCGACCCTACTTCCAGGCTGGAGCGTCGGAGCGGGGCAAGCTCCAGACCCTGCTCACCAGTGGGAGCTTGAGGGCCGGATTAAGATGGCTGGCGGGCCAGACCTGGCTTGCGGGTCATAGTTTCCCCACCCCTACTTTGGAGGGACACAGCCTAGGTCTCCTGTTTGGACCCTTCTCCACCATCTTCCTCACTTGTTATCTGAGCAGTGAGTGAGGGGAGAGCAGAGGAGGGATGACACAAAGGTGCTGAGGTAATTTCATGTAGGAGACAAACAACCCCTTCAAGGTTTGTTGTTTGTTATGAATTCTCTCACACATGATAGTTGCTGGATTCCATTGCCCTGCCAATAGCTACAGGAGGCAGAAAACAGGGAGGAGCTCCAAAAGATGGGAGCTATTCTCTCATCAGCAGTCCTATCAACTCTGATTCTGCCCCTACCTCTACAGCCAGGCAACTACCCCACACTGAGGATCTGTGGACCTGGCTCAGCGAGAGAAAGGCCTTATTCAAAAAGGCAGAGAGTAGACAAGCACAGTAGGTTATTCACCAACATGGTCTCTACCCCGTCCCTCCTGGAGAAGCGGAGGGTACTTTCATGCTATAGTGAGGGAAGAGGCCAGCCAGCTATTGCCTATAATGAGAACAGAGATAAAGCAGAATTTCAGATAGAGAAATTCTCAGTGTCCCCTGCAGAAAGAGGGTGAGCGAGTGCAGGGAAAAAAAATCAATAGGGTCCTGCAGTAATTGAATGGTAGAGTGCGTGTTACAGGACATTTATACTGCCATGGGGAGCAGATCTTTGTGTACCTGCACTGGGCACACAATATGCATGTATGCCTCATGTAAACTATGACTACTGACCAAATTTTTTTTCCATACTGCTTTTAACATTATCCAATTAAAATATAACCATATAGATCATTGTTGCAACCATTGTTATATGTACAAAGGTTGTTGAGTGAGGTGTCTATGAAAAGGTTATGATTTGCTGGTTTTGATTATCTCTATGCATGTGTCATTTTTGTATGTAAAGTATTGGCTCTATACTTGGATTTCAAATGTTTGCTCCTGGGGTAATGCCCACAAGTTAGCTAGCCAGCACCCCTTGGAGAGACTGTTCCTATTAAGTGGCTCATCAAGAAACTCTTGGTTGACAATGGACCATGGGAGATGCCCATCTAGACTGAGTGGACTGTCTTGTAAACGTGCTGTCTGGAATGTAGGTAATGGCTTCCTGCAATGACTGAGGGAAATTGAGCATGAGCATGCGACTTGCCCATGTGACTCCAAACTCCATCTTGTTGCTGTAATTTTCCACAGGAAGAACAATGGGATGTCCTCCACATGACAAAAAGCTATAAAAGGCCCTGGAGACACCTCCACTTCGTCTTCAGTCCTGCTTCTTATCTCTGGAGGAACTTTGCTACAAACTGAAGCTCTGAACAATGGATTGAATGATCCATCCAAGCTGTGGATGTACTCCAGAGATTTTATTTAAAACAGTAGTTTATTCCATCACTGCTACAAGCCTGAACCAAGAACTTTGCCATTATTATATGTAATTGATTCCTTTAATCAATTTTAACTCACCTTTCTTTCTTTTTATAAATAAACCTTTAGATTTTAGATACTGAAGGATTGGCATTAGCATGATTTTTGGGTAAGATCCAACTTATATATTGACCTGGATGTGTGGCTGGTCCTTTGGGATCAGAAGAACCTATTATTTGATGAGATGAGTGGTTCTTTACAACCAATCTCTGAATCCAGTGTTTTTGGGGGTGATATAAGAACTGGAATGCCTGAGGAAACTGCTTTTGTTTTCTTGTTAGCCACTGTGGTGAAACAGGAGTTTACTTTTGTGGCTGGTTTGGTATATCTTAGAAAAGAATAAAACCACCAGATTTGAGTTGTGTTTGCCCTATTTCTCAGCAGTTCGTCCTGAATTTGGCATCCTCAGTTGTGACCAACTAAGGCACAGTTACACTGCTGTCTCCATGAAGGGTTGATTTCTGAGCAAATATATGTTTTCATTATTTGGATCTGCTAGGGGAAGGGATGGTGGCTGCGCCATGCTGCTGGCACCCATTATACGCCAGGGGAGGGGTTTGCTGGGCAGGGCAGCTGAGGGAAGGGAACAGGAAAAGGGGTCGATGGGTATATGCCCTCAATGCTGTGGGCCTAACAATGGCTGGTGGGCGGGACTTTAGCATATAACAGAGGCCGGAAGCCTGGATGGAGCAGCCGCCATCTTGGGGGAGGGAGGCTGCTAGCTCACATCTACATAAAATGACTGCAGGCATGGGGCACCTGCAGCAGAAGCTGGCACAGTTAATCCTAATACATTGTAAAAAGATAGGTACTTGCCTGCCAAAGATTCCCTCCAGAAGATCTTCCTCTTTGGTCCTGGCCTGGCTTGCTGGCTGGGACTTGGGCTCAGCCAATGCAGAGCAGGAATCAGGCTGTGTTGGGCGAGGACAGGAATCTGGTTGGCTTTCAAGCTGGCCTGAGTCAAAAGCAGATCTGCTCTCTGGGGACAGTTCTCTGGCCTCGTCCCACTCATATGCCAGTGAGTGTTGCTGGCTGTTCTGGGGGCTGGCAGGGAGAACTGGTAGCAGGATCTAAAAACTGGGATGGGTGATTGTATAACTAAAATCTTGTCCCATTTTTCATAAAACAGACTAGTCCCATGTCCCCTGCCTAATGTTTTCCTTGCATCCCTCATTTTAATGAATCCCACCTGAGCTGCTTGGTCTTTGTCTGGCACTGGTGGGCATCCCAATCACACCCCCCACGTCTGCTTTACAATTTCCAAACAGGTCTTTATTACTGTGGCAGGCAGCAAGAGCTTCCTGCACCAGCACTTGTCCCGAGATGGACATGAGATCCAGGGTGTCAGCATGGTTCCAGGCAGCAGCACGAAGCATATTGTGGGGTAGAATTGCTGTAGTATCACAAGAATACTGATACACTTGAATGCAGGAGCAAATGGGCAAAAATATGGCCCCAGGCCAGCTTTTAGACAGGGGAGGGGACAACCTGGGAACTTGACACCAGAGCAGGGGAGGGTATACAGATAGACATCGGTAATGGTCAACCGCAAAGCAGTGTGGGATAGCCATTGACAGCATGGAGACTGTTGCACCCTTACCAAAACTTAGTGGGGCTTTTTGGTTGGTTAGCTCCCAGTACCAAAAGAAAAAAGGGGCAGTAGGCCAGGGGAAGTTCCCATCCTCCGCGTGAGCTGGAATTTCATGGAATGACTGGGGCTGAGCTAAGGAGAGAGCGGGGCCCATGCTGAGCTGGGAGCAGAGCCATCCTGGCCAGAGAAGCAGCCCAGGGAGCAGATCTGTGCTGGGAGAGAAGCTGCAACAACCAGGGCCAGAGAAGTAGCCCAGGGAGCTGGAGGCAGAGCAGCAACAACACTGGGTCTGGAGCAGTCTGGTTCTGGATGTGGTGAGCAGCTGGTGAGAGTGAGGGGGGACCCTGGGCAGAAGGCCCAGCACAGGGAGACCTCACCAGCCAAGACAACTTGCAGGGCAGGCTTGAGGGGGATCATAACCCCAACACGGGGGATGATGCTGGGAAGAAGGGTCCTGCCACCTGGAGCCTGAAGGAGTGTGGCCACCACTGGAGCAAATGTCTGACCGACAGCATCCCTGCAGCACAGCCAGGGTCTGAGCAGGAGGCCTTGGCCATGTGAGGAACAGACTGTGAACTTCCTTTACATTCCAGAGACGCTGGTTGTGATGTCCCTGTGCCACAGAGCAGGGTGATGTGTTTTCCTTTAACCTTTCCCATTTTTTCCTTATTTTTAAAAATTGGTTGCTGTTTAATAAATTGTATTTGCTTTGAACTGTATGAAGTGATCAGGGGGTCAGGGAAGTGTCCAGTGTGGAGAGAGCACTCCGGAGTGGGGACACCCTAGCCCCTGTCCTAAGTGACCCCAACAAGGTTGGAGGTCAAGCCCCCCAGGAATCCTGGACCCAACCTTGCTGGGATTACGAGGACTCAGCCAAACCCAGAATGTGTGTTAGCTGGGCCCTACCTGGTACTTGGAGAGCCCAGAATCCATATCCTGACCTACTCCTGTACACTCTTCTCCTTCGGCTCACCTCTGCACAACAGATCAGGATTTTGTGCTATATTTGGGGAAAATGGTAACATGCTTTATATGAATAGATATAAAAAGGATGAACTTCTCAACCTAGTGGGCAAAAGCCAATCTTTATGGGCCCATGCAACCTGCAGGGCTATTGTTAGAATGCTAAGAAAAGAGATGCAGTAGTAAGACAATTGGAAAAAGTTAACTCTTTTCTGTGCACACATGAGGTGATCAGCTTCAAAGACACTCGCAGAACACTAGGTATGAAATGGTGGTGAAAGTGGAGCTATGGGTTAGCAAGAAGAGAGCTCTCTCTCTGAGGCTCAGACAGACAGCAAAGCAGTTTGCATTTCCTTCAGAAGCCAGGAATTGATAGGATTTAACTTGTTTCTGTAACTTCAAGTTTTATGTCTTTAGGGGTATGAGACAAATCATCCACTCTTATTTTCTCTATCCTCATCTGGGTGTCATCTTTGTATATTCCAAGTCATATTTGCTGACCAGATTAGCTCTGTGGAGCAGGGACAATCCTTCACTATTTACTTGTACAGTTCCTAGAATGATAGGGCCCTAGTCAGGTTCCCCTCTAGATACTACCCCAATATAAATGTAGAATAATAGGAAGATCTGACTACTTTTTAATCCTGTTGCATGGCTGTGTTGGCACTCCAGAATGTAATAGTGAGCTGGAGTCTATTCTGGTTCATAGATCAACAGAATTGTTAACTACAGAAAATTCCATTGTAGAATCCTCATTATTTGGATTTCAGAGCCAGAAAAGAACCTGGTTTGACTCAGCTCCTGAGGTGAGTTTGCAGGGTCAGCAACTAGAAATGCCATTTTGTTTACTGAACAAATTCGATTGAGACACAGACTTGGTGAGCATGGAACTCCATGATGCCATTGTTACAATCACTTGTCAGGATAGACTTAAGTCACACTAGCAAAGTCTTTCAAAACTATCCTGGACCAACAGATTATTATCTTACACAGAAGAGTCCTCTGAGACTTCTACTGTGTAACATGCACAGCCAAGGCATACTATTTCTTTGCTCCCCAACACACCCAGAAAGCACAATACTTACCTGTGCTTAGTGATCGCGATGATAGGTACCTAGAAAAGCCTAGCACAGATTGATGATAGAAATATATAGATACTTACAAACAGTACTATATTTATTGATGGACCAGATAAGCCAAAGCCCAGGGCAATAGTAAACAAGGGCATTATCCAACAGGCAAAAGCAAGAAGGATGTATGGATGATTTCTACATCATGGGTCCACTTTTGTTCTCATTCGATTGTATGTATGTTTTGTTATGCACTCTGAGCACTTGGACTGAGACAGTAGGGCTATGGGGAGGCTCTTTTTTTTTTTTTTTAAATCCCCTGTTAGGTGAAGTGATGTGGAGATAGCAACACTTTTAATCTCTGCCCATATCATTGGAAGAGATGTTTGCAGCTCTGTAAGAACATGCTAGCGGTGTGCAGGGATGAGGACTACAGAGAAAACACAACTTGCTTTAGTAGCATTAGACTCATTTGATTTTTATAAAGTATGTGAAATTTCAAAACATTTATGAATAGAAATAATGAACCCTGCACAGCCAAATAACCTGGTCAAAAAAGGAGATAGAAACCAGGCAGGGCCAACGAGCCATCACTGCCTGAGGCTGCCATGCTATGACAGGAAATTGATTGTCTAGGAATCGGCCACATGAGCCTAACAGATGTTCCTTCCAAAGAGCTCCAGAAAGGTAACAAAACATCAGGGTCCCTGACAATGTGCCTTGGTGGATAATTCCTTCCAGCCTTCAGACAGATCAGTTTAACCCCCTGAATGTTAGCAAAGCATTGTAGAACATTGGTTTCCCTATATCCCCCTAGACCAATTGTCCATCCACCTTGGCATCCTATCCCAACACCTGAAGCTGACCAATATCCGAAGCTTTAGACAAAGGTAAAAAACCTTAACATAGTGCCCTGAGTGCAGGGGGGGGGGGGAAATGCCTCACAAGTGGCAGCTGGCATCCTGAGGTATGAGGAGAGATTATCCCTTGTTACGAATCTCACCCCACAAGCTACAGATGTCGTCATGGAAGTGTGATGGACCTGAGGTTCACTTTCTGTCCATGGTGTCCAAGAGAAGGTTGACAAAAGGAAGGGTTTGTTTTTTCACCATGGCATGGAAGCAACACATTGGGGAAGAGTTTAATTTCTATTCAGGACGCAGAAACGAGTCAGGCGCAATGAACGTAGAGATCGTATGCTCTTGCTGTAGTTCTCTCTCTCTGGATAAATGCTGCATGTGAAGATCCTTCTGATCCCATGGAAACAAGCTTCTCTGTTGCAGTAAACTTGAATTGATCTATGTGTCAGCTGAGCCTTTAACTTCTCCCAGCCTGAGTCCTGGTGAATGGGCAGGAGCAAAAGCAATGATCTCTCCACTGTGATAGCCCCGTGTTGTCATCTCCAGACTGCCTTTGAAGTGCTGCTGGCCAATGAAGTTGCTGAATTTTGACTCATCACTCCCAAAGACACTACGTAGGTCTATGCACCCAACCAGTTCCCATCAGGACTGAGCCCTTCTTCTCTGCTACACTTAATGTCTTCTGTTAAAGCTGATAATATGAGGGGGAACTCACTGCTTCTGGTAGCAGTCATCTCAGGTCTTGACATCATGTGGTGGCAGAATGTAGAGAAAAAGGGAAGAGAATCATAGAAATGTAGGACTGGAAAGGACCTCAAGAGGTCATCTAGTCTTGCCTTGAGGTAGGACCATGTAAACTAGACCATCCATGACAAGTGTTTATCCAACTTGCTTTTAAAAACCTCCAATGATGGGGATTCAACAACATCCCTTGGAATCCTATTCCAGAGCTTAACTACCTTATAAAGTTTTTCCTAATAGCTAACCTAAATCTCCTTTGCTGCACATTAAGCCCATTTCTTCTTGTCCTACCTTCAATAGACATTGACAACAATAGATCACTGTCCTCTTTAGAACAGCTCTTAGCATATTTGAAGACTTATCAGGTCCCCCCAGTCTTCTTTTCTCAAGACTAAACATGCTGAGTTTTTTTAACCTTTCCTCACAAGTCAGGTTTTCTAAAACTTATCATCACTTTTGTTGCTCTCCTCTGGACTCTCTAATCTGTCCAAATCTTTCCTAAAGTGTCAGGCCCAGAACTGGACACCATACTCTAGCTGAGATCTCAGCAGTACCAAACAGAGCAGAACAATTGCCTCTCATGTCTTACAGGGAACACTTCTGTTAATACATCTCAGAATGGATAGACAACCCCCTGCCTCACCTGTGCAGTGTGTGATAGGAGAGTGTCATGCTGGAAAGAGAGGGGAATGTGAGCATAAACCTATGGCTGACTCCCAATGGAGTGCTAGAGATTGCTGTGCTCAGTATGGTCCTTATTTAAAGGATCCCAGCTAGGCTGTGATGGCAATAAGGTAGCCAGGCTATGGTTAAACTAGGAAGGCTCTTCGTAAGGCATCAGGCTTTTAAATAAAAGCCCAGTTTGGGCTGAGAACAGCAAGAGTCCAGGACAGGCCCTAAATCTGCAGGATCTTGTACCTTCTTCTACCCCAAGCCACGAGCCTCCTTAGAAATTAAGACTGATGAGGGTATTTGCTTGAATGTCCCACCATGTGCTGGCCAATATGCACATCCCTCCAATGTCTCCCAGTAAATCAAAGGGCATCACTTCACCCTCCAGGCCTCTGTCTTTACTGCCGAGATGGGGTCCTATAAATCTTGGCTGTGAAAGCTCCAAGGAATCTCTCCTGGCTGCATATCCCAAAAGTGTGCCTTCAAATTCCTTATAACTGTCTGGGAGAGGACTGAGACAGAGCAGGGGTCTCAACCTTTTTCTTTCTGAGGCCCGCTCAATATGCTATAAAAACTCCACGGCCTACCTGTGCCACAATAACTCATTTTCTGCATATAAAAGCCAGGGCTGCCATTAGGGGGTAGCAAGCAGGGCAACTGCCTGGGGCCCCATGACACAGGGCCTCCCACAAAGCTACATTGCTCAGGCTTCAGCTTCAGCCCTGGGTGGCAGGACTTCAGGCGTTGGGCTTCAGTCTCATGCAGTGGAGCTTTGGCTTTCTGCCCTGGACCCCAGCAAGTCTAACACTGGCTCTACTTGGTGGATACCCTAAAACCTGCTTGCAGCTCCCCATAGGGCCCAGGACCCCTGGTTGAGACACAATGATGGAGAGGATATTTATACATATGTAATCCCCCTTTTGGCATTGGCTTAGTACCTGTGTGATGTGTGAGCAGGAGAGGGGTTCCTCCTAGTCTTCGGACTGTTCCAAAGTTTCCATCATTGGGGTATGTTTCATGGTGTTGCTCATAGGTACCAGCCCAGCTCCTCCTCCTAGTGTGCTAACGAATAAGGCTACTTGGCAGTGCCTCCAGGGAGACAAGGGGCTAACCACACTAAGCCTGTGGCTACCACACTTGCAATTCCAAGTCACACAAGCAAACAAACAGTAACTATACATTTTAGGTCAGGATTTGATGAAAGATAAATACATACACACACACATAAGATAAATATCAGTAAAAATAGTAAAGTGATCTGAGATAATAATGCATTTTACTTAAAGGCTATGCCAGCAAGTATGCTAGGTCACATGACCACACATGCCTAATGTTCCTATCCAAAAATATTCCTTTCCCCCCCACCCAATTTTATCTGTCCCCATATCTAAGGTGGTGCACATGGAGACCCACTGCAGGCCTGTAAGGAGATGCTGTGAGAAGCGCTGTGTTATGCTGGGAATTGGCAGTGCAGGTTGTGATGATCCAGGCAGATGAAAGTCCTTTTGCAGATCCAATGCGCTTTAATCGTTCAAGATTAAACCCTAACTATAATACAGGGTACTCACTCCGGTTCCTTTTCCTGAAGAGCAGTCAGAAGATTAGTGCTGGCCAGCAGGTCCTCCCTGGAATGGTGATGACAGTCTTTAAAGCTTGGAAACCACAGGTTCAGTTGTAAGCAGGTTGGTTCTCTGGATCCAAAATCCCAGATCTGGTGTGGGCTGGCTGCAGGGCCAGCAGGCTGCAGGCAGTGGCAGGAGGAGCAGGTTATCCTATCATGAGGCTTTTCTGCAGGCTGAGATCACAGCCAGGGCAGTTGATGAGCCTGGAAGTGCTATGCCTGGATTTCAATGGGCATAAGGCACCTAAACAGCTTTGAGGATCTGGGCCTAACTCCCTTGGGCTCCTTTGAAACTTCCAGCTGTAGAGTTGTCAAATGCATAGGGGACAATAGAACTATTTTTCTTTAATGATAATTACCATAAGTGTGACTTGTAACAGTGGAGATAAAGCATTTCCAGGAAAAAGTGTGATTTCTAAGTTGATGGTGCCCCAACTTCAATATGTACAAACCCCCAAAACTAAACATTGATCTCCTTCCCATTCCCTCCGGAGATATGCCCACCCCAGGAATGCTAGCATTCCAGGGAAGCCAGTAGTAGCCTTAGTAAACAGGCCCAGGACTGAATGGGCAATAGAATTATAGGACTGGAAAGGACCTTGAGGGGTCATCTAGTCCAGTCCCCTGCACTCAGGGCAGGACTAAGTATTTCTAGACCATCCCTGACAGGTGTTTGTTGAACCTGCTCTTAAAAATCTCCATTGATGGAGATTCTACAACCTCCCTAGACCCTAGGCAATTTATTCCAGTGTTTAGCCACCCTGACAGTTAGGAATTTTTTCTTAATGTCCAACCTAAACTGCCCTTGCTACAAAGAATATCAGGGTTGGAAGGGACCTCAGGAGGTCATCTAGTCCAACCCCCTGCTCAAAGCAGGGCCAATACCAACTAAATCATCCCAGCCAGGGCTTTGTCAAGCCCGACTTTAAAAACCTCAAAAGGAAGGAGATTCTACCGCCTCTCTAGGTAACGCATTCCTGTGCTTCACCACTCTCCTAGTGAAAAAGTTTTACTAATATCCAACCCAAACCTCCCCCACTGCAACTTGAGACCACTACTCCTTGTTCTGTTCTCAGTGGTAGCAGATGACAGTCTAGATCCATCCTCTTTGGAACCCCCTTTCAGGTAGTTGAAAGCAGCTATCAAATCCCCCCTCATTCTTCTCTTCCTCAGACTAAACAATCCCAGTTCCCTCAGCCTCTCCTCATAAGTCATGTGTTCCAGTCCCCTAATCATTTTTGTTGCCCTCCGCTGGATGTTTACAAGAAGGATGTGGAAAAATTGGAAGTGTGGGGCCCAAAACTGGACAATACTCCAGATGAGACCTCACTAATGTCGAATAGAGGGGAATGATCATGTCCCTCGATCTGCTGGCAATGTCCCTACTTATACATCCCAAAATGCCATTGCTTTCTTGGCAACAAGGGCACACTGTTGACTCATATCCAGCTTCTTGTCCACTGTAACCCCTAGGTCCTTTTCTGCAGAACTGTTACCTAGCTATTCAGTCCCTAGTCTGTAGCAGTGCATGGGATTCTTCTGTCCTAAGTGCAGGACTCTGCACTTGTCTATGTTGAACCTCAGATTTCTTTTGGCCCAGTCCTCTAATTTGTCTAGGTCCCTCTGTATCCTATTTACCTCTCCTCCCAGTTTAGTGTCATCTGCAAACTTGCTGAGGGTGCAATCCAGGCCATCGTCCAGATCATCAATGAAGATATTGAACAAAAAACAGCCCCAGAACCAACCCTTGGGGCACTCTGCTTGATACCAGCTGCCAACTAGACATGGAACCATTGATCACTACCTGTTGAGCCCAACGATCTAGCCCGTTTTCTATCCACCTTATAATCCATTCATCCAGCCCATACCTCTTAACTTGCTGGCAAGAATACTGTGGGAGACCGTGTCAAAAGCTTTGCTAAAGTCAAGGAACAACACATCCACTGCTTTCCCCTCATCTACAGATCCAGTTCTCATCATAGAAGGCAATTAGATCAGTCAGGCATGACTTGCCCTTGGTGAATTCATGCTGACTGTTCCGATCACTTTCCTCTAAGTGCTTCAGAATTGATTCCTTGAGGACCTGCTCCATGATTTTTCCAGGGACTGAGATGAGACTGATTGGCCAGTAGTTCCCCAGATTCTCTTTCTTCCTTTTTAAAGATGGGCACTACATTAGCCTTTTTCCAGTTGTCGGGACCTCCCTTGATTGCCATGAGTTTTCAAAGATAATGGCCAATGGCTCTGCAATCACATCCGCCAATTCCTTTAGCACTCTCGGATGCAGTACATCCGGCCCCATGGACTTGAACTCGTCCAGCTTTTCTAAATAGTCCCGAACCACTTCTTTCTCCACAGAGGCCTGGTCACCTCCTCCCCATGCTGTGCTGTCCAGTGCAGTAGTCTGGGAGCTGACCTTGTTCGTAAAGACAGAGGCAAAAAAAAAGCATTGAGTACATTAGCTTTTTCCACATCCTCTGTCACTAGGTTGCCTCCCTCATTCAGTAAGGGGCCCACACTTTGACTTTCTTCTTGTTGCTAACATACCTGAAGAAACCCTTCTTGTTACTCTTAACATGCAGTTTAAGCCCATTGCTTCTTATCCTAGCCTCAGAGGTTAAGGAGAACAATCTATCAGCCTCCTCTTTATAACAACCTTTTAATTACTTGAAATCTGTTTTCATGTCCCCTGTCAATCTTCGTCTCCAGAAGAAACAACCCCCTTTTTTTTTCCCCTCCCCAATCTCCTTTGAATCACAGGTCATTTTTGTAGACCTTTAATCTTTGTTGCTCTTCTCTAGACTGTCTCCAATTTGTCCACATCTTTCCTGAAATGTGGCATCAAGAACTAGACACAATACTCCAGTTGTAGGCTAATCAACTCAGAAGAATTTAGTCTCCTGTCTTGCTTATAACACTCCTACTAATGCAAACATCATTCTGGGATATTTTTTTTTTTTTTTGCTTGTTTTGTAGCAGTGTTACGCTGTTGACGCATTTAGCTTGTGATCCACTATGATCCCAGATCCCTTTCCACAGTACTCCTTTCTAGGCAGTCATTTCCTGTTTTGTATGTGTGCAACTGATTGTTCCTTCCTAAATGGAGTACTTTGCATATGTCTTTATTGAATTTCAAAATGATCTGGAGAAATGGTCTGAAGTAAATAGGATGAATGTGGGGACATTTTGAAAGCTAAAGTTTGAACATACAATCACAGTACATCTGAGAAATGGAAAAGCAGCAACCTTCATTTTCCAGTCCCAGCACTCCAGCTCCATGCGTACAAACTCTGAATTTGAAACAGAGGAATGTTTGGGGTGTATTCAGAATAGGTTGCATTTGATACACACAGTAGTGCAGAACTGGGATAGCTAGCATCAGCTCTGTTTCTTCACATGAATGTAACCAAACTTGGATGTTGCAATTTTTACAATAAGAAGCATTCTCCTTAATTTGAATAAGAACAGGGCTGTAGAAATGTTTGCTTTGGTTAGAGCTGAAGTGTGTTGGGACACTGTTACCATAGACTCAGTCCTGCAAGGTACTGAGTATTCTGGCCCATCTTGCCAAGGTGCTGACCATTAAGTATGTGCTTAAGTGCTCTGCAGCCAATGGGCTTACACAGATGCTTTAAATTAAACAGGACTGGGTCCAGAGTACTCAGCATCTTGCAGACCTTAATGTACAACTGCACATCTGTCCATCAAGGCTCAATGATCCAGAAACACAGAGAATAGCTGAAAGTCAGCATTTTAACTTGCTGTTGCTGAGTGGGCCAAGAGCTATGTACAGTGTGACAAAGGATCTGCTTGGCCAACAGCAGCCCCGGGGGAAGTGTCACTTTCCAAAGTGTGTTTCCCTAGCAGGGAATGAAAACCTGAAGTGCTGCCTATTTTGGGATGAGGTGGATCCAAAAACCTTCAGGGTTTGCTTTATTTTCACTTTTGTCTCTTCTCCCTGTTGCTGAAGAGCTCCTGTGAATAAAAAGCATGCAGCAGCAGGAATTTCTGCACAAAGCAGCCTTAAGGAAAGGCAAATACTTTTATTCCCACCATGACCACAGTGGGGGTTACTACATCCATCTACCAGGATGCCCAGCAAATTTGGTTGACGTGCATTGTTTGCTGAGCCCAGAAATGTATTTACTGCACAAGCTACATTTCTTTTGGCCTTCTTGTGTCTTCTGTAAGATTCTGTCTGGCCCAGTGACGCATCTGTGACTTAGATTGATGATTTGGCCAATTTGTTGTCAATGCCACATAATTACATTGCAACACCTCATTTTTGTTGTGTGCAGATTAGGTGAACCCTAAGAGTACACCTTCAGGAACCAGAAACTACTAGCAGAGTAATTGTTTGCATATCTACAGCATCTTCCAGCCAAGAGACTACACAAATATTCAGGAATGCAGCCTCATAACACCTCCTTGCAGACCTCTCTAGTGTACTGATTTTGAAGGACCTTCTGCATTTTGGCTGAATCAAGCTGCCTATTCTACTGCACTGCAAAGGCAGGTGATATGCCACAGACGTGAAAGAGAGCAGCTTTCAGTTGAGACACTAGCTTAGGAAATCATGCACTAACGTGGCAACCAGGACTCAGTTCCAATCATCCCTCTGTATTTCTGTGTAGTTCACAGCCCTCATTACTGAGCAATGCCTCATGCACCAAACTGTACCTCCAGTTGAGGAGGAATGGCTGTTGTAGTGCCTAGGAATTGGAATAACTATTTGAGGATAGCAGTAACTCAGCCAGAGGTTAGGGGGTCTATCACAGGAGTGGGTGGGTGAGGTTTTGTAGCCTGCAATGTGCAGGAGGTCAGACTAAATTATGATGATCCCGTCTGGCCTTAAAGTCTATGAGAGTACTAGACCTTTGAGTATTTCTTCTAGTGGTGCTTTGTGCCTTTTATGTTACGAGTCCTGAGGTGCCTGAGTAAGGATGCAGCATTTGCCCCTGTAATGGGGTGCACTCACCTCTCAAGAGCACCTCTTCATGGAGTGCGTGCATACCTGCGGTTTTTCCTCATTTTCCTTCGCTCACGGTGCCCCTGTGCTTGTCCGGTAGGTCTTCGGTGACTCAGCCCTCCAGCCAAGTCACACTCTGTCCATGTGCAAAACACACACAACCCCTTCCAGGGTACACAATCCAGAATATCCTACAGCCCTTCCTGGGCTCTGTCTTCTAAAACAACCAGTCCAACAGGGCCAATCGTGGTACCCACAGTTGGGCATGTCCTTCTCTGTAGTCCCCCCCCCCCCAGCTCAGTCTTTATCCAGTCCAACAGGATACCCTCGCTTGGTTCAGTTAGGTTGAAAGGCTCCTATTCTGGAACTGAGTAGCACCCCAAGGGCTTTTTCCCTGGGGACTACTTGCCTCTACTTGACCCCAGCCTTTCTGCAGAGCCACCCCTCTTGAGCTCTGTTCGCGGTCCACAGCTCCCTGCTGAGTCACTCCCAGTAACTACCTGCTTAGTCCCTTGCAGCTCCTGCAGCCAGCCAGGAGCCCCTCTTACTCCCCTAGTCCCAGCAAGCCAACTGAACTCACGCTGGCCCTGCAGCTCCTTTTATATTAGCCTGCTGGGCCCTTATTGGCTGCTCCCTGCAGCCCCTCTCATTGGCTATGTCCCACACAGCCGCTCTATGCAACTTGGAGGACCTCTCTATTGCTATTTTCTGGGGCAGGGTGAGGCAGGGCCATGAGGCCTCCAGCAGGCAGCCTCCAGACCTAGTCCAACCCTTCACAGTCCCACAGGAAAAAAACATAAAATCCCATTTGTTGAGTTCTCCCCCCTTCCCTTGATTTTCTTGGATAGTAAGGAAGCAGCCTTGATCACAAGGTTTCTCCAGCTGACAAGTTCCATGAGGGCCTGGCAAGGTGGAGTGATGGGTGCAGTGCTTCCAGGCTAGGAAGCCAATGGCATCAAGTCTGTGGCAATCCCATTTCAATCTGCAACCAGTGCCTGGAGCTAGGGTTGTCAGTTGGATGGATTGTTGGGTTGGATGTATTCCTAGAGGTTTCATCACATGACATACTTTTTAATTAAAGGTTAATCTCTAATTCCTGGAGACTCCAGGACAATCCTGAAGGTCTGACAACCCTACCTGGAACCTGCCTTTCAATCAGAGGTTCAAGGTGGTCTGATGAAGTAATAGGGTGATCTGAGCAAAGGGAAGTTGTGGATGAAAATCCAAAGGAAGTTTCTAATAGGGAGCTTTATTAGATTGCAAAGGAGTCTCCCAAAGGACCGGCCGAGGCATTTCGAACTAGACTGGCCAAGGCATTGGTCACTATGCTGAGGCCACCCTGCCCTCCACAGTGAGACCAGAAGTGACCTACAGGGCTTCTCAGCTCTAGTGTCTATGACTCTGTGATTTAATTTGACAGGACCTAGCAAGTAAGTGCAGCTGATTGTTCAACTCTGTGCAAGCTTGGCTACTGATTTGTTGCCACAGATACTTAACTAAATTTTTGAATTACTCATCAGCGATAAAGGAGACCTTTCCTTCGTAGCATCCCTCACCGCACCCCAGGGGCGGGTAGCAAGAGCATCACTCACACTTCTGGCTGACGTGGCATCACGACATGGTCTTACCACAATGCTCCAGGAACAAGAGGGAAGCCAGGACTTGATATATCTAATGTGAATACTCAGGAGGGGAAAGACATTTGGTATTATACACTGGGACCGGTGGGTCAGCAGGCTGAGGCACTGCCTAGTGCCTAGTCAACAAGGGGGTAACTTCATCTCCTCCATCTCCTTGCGTGGGTGATTAGGGCAACCAGAGAGAGGGGAAGAGAATGGGCCTGGTGCTGTGCTGCACCCCTCAGGCCCTTTCAGCCACCTTCGTGCCTCACAGATTTACATGTGACCCCTGTGGCAAGTTTGCGTGGCCCCAGCATCTGTTCTAGCTTACAGCAGCTGTGTATGGGCGGTTCTGCAGACCAGAATAGCTAAAGCTCTGGCCACACCCTCCTGGCCCTGGCATGCCCCCACACTGGAGGCTGCAAGGAAGGGGGTGATGTAGGGCTAAGTATGCCATCCCTACACTGCTCCTGTGCAGGCCAAATTCCACAGGGGAGCTTTCTGCCTCCTTCACTTCATCTGGAGTGTTAAGGGGCCCCAGAATCTGGCCCCCAAACCCTTGGGAAGGGCAGGTTCTACAGCCAGGGGTCCTGGGTCTGAGGGCAGGGGAATTCTGTTTATTTGTGTCTCTGCTAAGCTCTGTTATGTTCTTGTTCTACATCTGGCTCCCAAACGCTGAGGCTGGACAGCGGGGCAGAGACCTCCCTTGCTGAGACTGGGTTTGCTTTGTCTCTGGCTCTGGGCCATTCCTCCAGCCATCTTTGTGGACAGGCATCAATTTGCGTTGTAGTTTCCCTCTAACCCCATCTGCCCACTGGATGTCACTGGTGCCAGCAAATGGCTACCCAGGACACACAGGGGCTGTCACTTTCTGCAGCGACGCTTCCATTGGGCTGAGTGGTGCTGAGTAGCCTCGAGTTGCCCTCTGCACTGATGGATGCTGCACTGTCACTGGGGCCCATCTCCCCCTTCACATCCAACAGCCTAATGCTTCTCCCTATGTACCCCCTGCTCTTTACACAAAGCCTATAGATTTAGTAACACAGGGTCTGACCCAAAGTCCATTGATCTCAGTGGGACTCTTCCCATTCATATCCATGGGCAGTGGATCAAGCCCCTAATCTTTAAAGTAACTACCTTGAACAATACCTGCAGCTTCATCCCCTGTCCCAGTCTGCTCTGTGGTCATGCCTGAATTCTGACTTACCATAGAGTGTAGGCTCCTGGGGCTGGGACCATGTTGTCCTTCTCACCTGCAAAGCACCAAACACAGTTATGGTGCTAAGAAAAATCAGCAGATTATATAAGCTCCTGCTCAGGTGCAGTAGAGATGGGTGCATGGGCCCTTTCTCCCCAGCCCACACAAGCACACTCATGCAAGAAGCAATCATAATTCAGTTCCCAGCAAGGGAGGTAGGGGAAGTTGTGCCCCTTTGGGCAAAACTGTAGGGGATGGTTGGAGCTGGGGTGCACTTCTAACTCATCTCCTGAAATTCGAGGGGTACAGAAGTTCATCTGTGGACCAGGCTATAAGATGCAGAGCTCTGTATTTACAGGGCATAGCGATGGAAGGATGCAGCAGCTACTTACACAATGAACAGAAATCAATTCATACATTTCACCTGTGGATGGGATCTGTAATGTGTGCTGTATGTTTAGCACAAAGAAACAGGCTGAGAGTGTGCAGGGGGAGGGCTGCCTAATTAAGCATAGAGACACCCTAGCAGACAGGAATACAAATATGTGCAGGCAAACACACAGGGAGTCCCACATACACAGGTGATGTATGCAGGCTGCCATCCATACACGCTCATGTATGTGCTGGCAAATGTACACATGTGGATTTACCCATATATTTGGGCACATGTGTGCAGAGAGGTGCACATGTCACATGTCAGTGCCACATGTCAATGCCACACACACTCACACAAATATACTTGTGCACAAAGTGCACCAGTCACTCATGGTACAGTAATAAACATGATTAATAATGATGGGCAGGTACCAACCTCAACCAATCACAGCCAGGCACACGCGAGCATTATGCACATGTACACAGGCTGGCAGATGACACCTCCACAAGTAAACACACACCCACACGTGCACAATGCCTTCAGATGGCCTATCATGCAGTTTGTGAACAGGATCCAGTTTTGTGTTAGACTCATAGACTTTAAGGCCAGAAGGGACTATCATGATCATCTAGTCTGACCTCCTGCACATTACAGGCCACAGAACCTCACCCACCCACTTCTGTAATAGACTTATAACCTCTGCCTTGTTACTGACGTTCTCAAATCATGATTTAAAGACTTCACGTTACAGAGAATCCACCATTTATACTAGTTTAAACCTGCAAGTGATGTAGGCCCCAGGCTGCAGAGGAAGGCAAAAAAAAAAAAAAAAAACAACAACGCAGGGTCTCTGCCAATCTCACAAGGGAAAATTCCTTCCTGAACCTACACATGGTGATCAGTTAGACCCTGAGCATATGGGAAAGACCCACCAGTTGAACACCTGGGAAAGAATTATCTGTAATAACTCAGAGCCCTCCTGGTCTATTGTCCTATCCTTGGCTGTTAGAGATGTTTGCTGCTAGCAGTCGCAGATTGGCTACATGCCATTGTAGGCAGTCTCAGCATATCATCCCCTCCATAAACTTAGCAGGGTCTGTCTTGAAGCCAGTTAGGTTTTCCCCCCCACACTTCTCCCCTTGGAAGGCTGTTCCAGAACTTCACTCCTCTGATGGCTAGAAAACTTCATCTAATTTCAAGCCTAAACTTGTTGATGGCCAGTTTATATCCATTTGTTCTTGTGTCAGCACTAGAACTTAACTTAAATAATTCCTCTCTCTCCCTGTTGTTTATCCATCTGATGTATTTATAGAGAGCAATCGTATTTCCTCTCACCTTTCATTTGGTTAGAATAAACAAGCCAAGCTCTTTGAGTCTCCTCTTGGAAGGTAGGTTTTCCAATCCTCTCATCTTCCCAGTAGCCCTTCTCTGCACCTGCTCCAGTTTGAATTCATCTTTCTTAAACATGGGAGACCAGAATTTCACACAGTATTCCAGGTGAGGTCTCACCAGTGCCTGGTATAATGGTACTAACACTTCCCTGTCTCTATTGGAAATACCTCACCTGATGCATCCTAGGATTGCATTCGCCTTTTTCATGGCTATATCACATTTGCACCATATAGTCCCCCTCTGATCAACCAATAAACCAGGGATTTCTCCTCCTTTGTCACTTCCAAATGATATGCCCCCAATTTATAGCAAAAAATTCTTTTTGTTAGTGCCTAAGTGTACTGTTAATTTAATCCCATTTCTATTACTCCAGTTTTCAGTCATCCAGATCTTCTTGTATAATATTCCGGTCCTCCTCCATACTGACAATATCTCCTAACTTGTGTCATCCACAAGTTTTATTAGCGCACTCCCACTTTTTGTGCCATTAATAAAGGTCATTAATAAAAATGTTAAATAAGATTGGTCCTAAGACCAAGCCCTGAGGAACTCCACTAGTAACCTTCCTCCAGCCTGACAGTTCACCTTTTAATATGACCCTTTGTAGCCTCCCCTTTAACCAATTTCTTATCCACATTTCAATTCTCATATTAATCCCCATCTTCTCCAATTTAACTAATAATTTCCCATGTGAAACTATATTAAATGCTTTAATGAAATCCAGGTAGAGTAGATCAATTGATTTTTTTAGACAAAGGAAATGCAGTAATCTTCTCAAAGAAAGAGATCAGGTTGATCTGGCACGATCTACCTTTTGTAAAACCCTGTTATATTTTATTCCAATTACCATTTACCTCTATGTCCTTAACTACTTTCTCTTTCAAAATTTGTCCCAAGACCTTGCATACAATTGAGGTCAAGCTAATTGGTAATTTCCCAGATCTTTCCCCCCCACCCACCCACCCACTTCTTAAAAACATATACTATAGTAGCAATTCTTCAGTCATAAGGTACGACTCCCCAGTTTATAGATTCATTAAAAATCCTTGCTATTGGGCTTGTGATTCCGTATGCCAGTTCTTTTAATATTCTTGGATGGAGATTATCCATCCCCCTCAATTTGGCCCCATTAAGCTGTTTGAGTTTGATTTACACCTCAGATGTGCAAAAAGAAAAGGAGTACTTGTGGCACCTTAGAGACTAACAAATTTATTTGAGCATAAGCTTTCGTGAGCTACAGCTCACTTCATCGGATGCATACAGTGGAAAATACAGTGGGGAGATTTATATACATAGAGAACATGAAACAATGGGTGTTACCATACACACTGTAACCAGAGTGATCACTTAAGGTGAGCTATTACCATCAGGAGAGCGGGGGAGAGGGGGAAGAAACCTTTTGTAGTGATAATCAAGGTGGGCCATTTCCAGCAGTTGACAAGAACATCTGAGGAACAGTGGGGGGTGGGGTGGGGGGAATAAACATGGGGAAATAGTTTTACTTTGTGTAATGACCCATCCACTCCCAGTCTCTATTCAAGCCTAAATTAATTGTATCCAGTTTGCAAATTAATTCCAATTCAGCAGTCTCTCGTTGGAATCTGTTTTTGAAGTTTTTTTGTTGAAGAATTGCCACTTTTAGGTCTGTAATCGAGTGACCAGAGAGATTGAAGTGTTCTCCAACTTGTTTTTGAATGTTATAATTCTTGACGTCTGATTTGTGTCCATTTATTCTTTTACGTAGAGACTGTCCAGCTTGACCAATGTACATGGCAGAGGGGCATTGCTGGCACATGATGGCGTATATCACATTGGTAGATGTGCAGGTGAACGAGCCTCTGATAGTGTGGCTGATGTGATTAGGCCCTATGATGGTGTTCCCTGAATAGATATGTGGACACAGTTGGCAACGGGCTTTGTTGCAAGGATAGGTTCCTGGGTTAGTGGTTCTGTTGTGTGGTGTGTGGTTGCTGGTGAGTATTTGCTTCAGGTTGGGAGGGGCTGTCTGTAAGCAAGGACTGGCCTGTCTCCCAAGATCTGTGAGAGTGATGGGTCGTCCTTCAGGATAGGTTGTAGATCCCTGATGATGCGTTGGAGAGGTTCTAGTTGGGGGCTGAAGGTGATGGCTAGTGGCGTTGTGTTATTTTCTTTGTTGGGCCTGTCCTGTAGTAGGTGACTTCTGGGTATTCTTCTGGCTCTGTCAATCTGTTTCTTCACTTCAGCAGGTGGGTATTGTAGCTGTAAGAATGCTTGATAGAGATCTTGTAGGTGTTTGCCTCTGTCTGAGGGGTTGGAGCAAATGCGGTTGTATCGTAGAGCTTGGCTGTAGACAATGGATCGTGTGGTGTGGTCTGGATGAAAGCTGGAGTCATGTAGGTAGGAATAGCGGTCAGTAGGTTTCCGGTATAGAGTGGTGTTTATGTGACCATCGCTTATTAGCACCATAGTGTCCAGGAAGTGGATCTCTTGTATGGACTGGTCCAGGCTGAGGTTGATGGTGAGATGGAAATTGTTGAAATCATGGTGGAATTCCTCAAGGGCTTCTTTTCCATGGGTCCAGATGATGAAGATGTCATCAGTGTAGCGCAAGTAGAGTAGGAGCATTAGGGGACGAGAGCTGAGGAAGCGTTGTTCTAAGTCAACCATAAAAATGTTGGCATACTGAGGGGCCATGCAGGTACCCATCGCAGTGCTGCTGATTTGAAGGTATACATTGTCCCCAAATGTGAAATAGTTATGGGTGAGAACAAAGTCACAGTATGTATGGTAACACCCATTGTTTCATGTTCTCTATGAATATAAATCTCCCCACTGTATTTTCCACTGAATGCATCTGATGAAGTGAGCTGTAGCTCACAAAAATTTATGCTCAAATAAATACAGACTAACACAGCCGCTACTCTAAAACCTCAGATGTGGTAATTTCTGCTTCCATATCCTCATTTCCATTAGCCACTCTGCCACTACCTCATAGCTCCTCATTACTTTTATTAAAAACGGAGGCAAAACATTTGTTGAGGTGTTGAGCTATGCTCGATTATCTTTAATCTCAAACAGTGGCATGGGTTTGTGAGATGTGTTCACCAGCAGAGGGAGCCAGAGAGTCATCTTCAGAGACACATCTTTGTTGTCAGTAACATACTTGCTGAAACGGGAAGTCAGGGGATAGCTAGAACTTGCAGAGAACTGGGGACATGTGCTTCTGTGCATGTCCACAGGAGAGAGATCAGTGCCACTGGGACAAGTCACCATGACACCCAGATCCTGTTGATTAAAGGTGTTTGCCTGTCACCTCTGTTTTCACTAACAAGGTCAGCTCCCAGACTGCTGTGCTGGGCATCACAAAATGGGGAAGAGATGGCCAGCCCTCTGTAGAGATAGAGGTGGTTAGGGACTATTTAGAAAAGCTGGACGTGCACAAGTCCATGGGGCCGGACGATTTGCATCCGAGAGTGCTGAAGGAATTGGCGGCTGTGATTGCAGAGCCCTTGGCCATTATCTTTGAAAACTCGTGGCGAACGGGGGAAGTCCCGGATGACTGGAAAAAGGCTAATGTAGTGCCCATCTTTAAAAAAGGGAAGAAGGAGGATCCTGGGAACTACAGGCCAGTCAGCCTCACCTCAGTCCCTGGAAAAATCATGGAGCAGGTCCTCAAAGAATCAATCCTGAAGCACTTAGAGGAGAGGAAAGTGATCAGGAACAGTCAGCATGGATTCACCAAGGGAAGGTCATGCCTGACTAATCTAATCGCCTTTTATGATGAGATTACTGGTTCTGTGGATGAAGGGAAAGCAGTGGATGTATTGTTTCTTGACTTTAGCAAAGCTTTTGACACGGTCTCCCACAGCATTCTTGTCAGCAAGTTAAGGAAGTATGGGCCGGATAAATGCACTATAAGGTGGGTAGAAAGCTGGCTAGATTGTCGGGCTCAACGGGTAGTGATCAATGGCTCCATGTCTAGTTGGCAGCCGGTGTCAAGTGGAGTGCCCCAGGGGTCGGTCCTGGGGCCCGTTTTGTTCAATATCTTCATAAATGATCTGGAGGATGGTGTGGATTGCACTCTCAGCAAATTTGCGGATGATACTAAACTGGGAGGAGTGGTAGATACGCTGGAGGGGAGGGATAGGATACAGAAGGACCTAGACAAATTGGAGGATTGGGCCAAAAGAAATCTAATGAGGTTCAATAAGGATAAGTGCAGGGTCCTGCACTTAGGATGGAAGAATCCAATGCACCGCTACAGACTAGGGACCAAATGGCTCGGCAGCAGTTCTGCGGAAAAGGACCTAGGGGTGACAGTGGACGAGAAGCTGGATATGAGTCAGCAGTGTGCCCTTGTTGCCAAGAAGGCCAATGGCATTTTGGGATGTATAAGTAGGGGCATAGCGAGCAGATCGAGGGACGTGATCGTTCCCCTCTATTCGACACTGGTGAGGCCTCATCTGGAGTACTGTGTCCAGTTTTGGGCCCCACACTACAAGAAGGATGTGGATAAATTGGAAAGAGTACAGCGAAGGGCAACAAAAATGATTAGGGGTCTAGAGCACATGACTTATGAGGAGAGGCTGAGGGAGCTGGGATTGTTTAGTCTGCAGAAGAGAAGAATGAGGGGGGATTTGATAGCTGCTTTCAACTACCTGAAAGGGGGTTTCAAAGAGGATGGCTCTAGACTGTTCTCAATGGTAGCAGATGACAGAACGAGGAGTAATGGTCTCAAGTTGCAATGGGGGAGGTTTAGATTGGATATTAGGAAAAACTTTTTCACTAAGAGGGTGGTGAAACACTGGAATGCGTTACCTAGGGAGGTGGTAGAATCTCCTTCCTTAGAGGTTTTTAAGGTCAGGCTTGACAAAGCCCTGGCTAGGATGATTTAACTGGGACTTGGTCCTGCTTTGAGCAGGGGGTTGGACTAGATGACCTTCTGGGGTCCCTTCCAACCCTGATATTCTATGATTCTATGATTCTATGATTCACTTAGAGGCTGGGATCCTGTCCCCATTCTTGTGATGGCTTGTGATATATTTTCCTTTCCTCTTTCCATGTGTCATGAACACAAATTATATCAAGGACTACCCTGAAAACTGAATCAGGTCATTGCATGCCTGGGCATCTGATCTCTGCTGGAATGCAAACCTGCCAAGACCCACTCATTTGGAGAGATCATCTCCTTTGGGACTCATTGTAAGGCAGATTTTTAAGCATCTCTTTCTTGGCCTGTGTGTTTTAGGGAGATATTATCTTAGTCATTTAAAATGAAGACCTCCCTGGCAGCAGGATCTCCTCATCTTAAGCTTTGTTGGAGGCTCAGAGAGGCTTACACTGATCTTTTCTCTCGTGAGTTTTTCACACCTGTGGATCAGACTCCCACTAGTGGAAGCCAGCGTCACTTCACAAAGTCCATTTAGTTGTAGTTCATTCCCTTTGCAATGTGTAGCAGACACCGCAGCTAGCTAGCCCCAGAGCAGCTGTAAGTCGCAAGGCAGCACCGGATTGTTCTCTATAGTCAGTGACTGGCAGAGGTTAGTGTGTCTTCTCGCTCTCTCTACCAGCTTGGGTAATTGACAAGTAAAGAGACACTGAGCGTTCCCATCCTAGCCTGCTAATTTCTTTTCCTCACCTCTTCTCACTAGAGATGGGCCTAAACTAGAAAACTCAGATCTAGATCCAGATCCAAAGTTTCCCCAATTTTGTTGGTATTGAGATCCAGGGATTTGGGCTGGCCCATTATAGAGATTGGAGCCAACTGCAAAGTTCAGATCCCTATCCATTTTGTCCCCAAGTCCTGGGTGTCTGGATCCAGGCTTTTACTTCTGGATGATGTCTAGCTCTCAGCTGTCTGGTTTTGCTCCCAGATGGTTTGTAGGGATAGTTCAAAGCTGGAACCATTTCTCCACCAGGAGCTTTGGGACCACACCCAGCCCTGATTCTGTAGCTCTTTATTTGTGGCCGGTGCAGTTGCTAATTTATGATGCAGTTGCTGGTATTTATTCCCTGGAACTGTTGGTCACGTCATTGTTCTAAAGCTCATTGCCGTGGTCATGGTGATGCTAAAACCTGGTGTGTTTCCTTTTGCTGATTTTATGGTATATTTCTAGATAGCTGCTGCTGCATTGCTGACCCCAAATATTCAAAAATCATGAGTCACACTCCAAAAAAAATCACAAGATTGGCTTAAAGATCATGAGTTTTTTAAAAAAATAAAACATTTTGGGTTCTCTTTATTTGCCTTCTGGCTTTTAAGCCTTTAAGATGCACTGGGGTCATGTTTTCAACCATCTCTCCACAACAATGAAGACTAGAAACTTACTTGTTAAAAAAAATGAATGCTGAGATTCTCATGTCATCACATGATTCCAGGAGCCTGGGACTTTAAGAAAAACACTTATCATGAGTTGGCAGTGCTGTTGCTGTGATACTGGTATCACTGATATGAGTCAGTGAGACAAAAGGAAAAAGGTAGCATTGTCTAGTGGGCACAAGGAATCATGAGACTTGAGTCCTTTTTCCAGCTGTACCCCTCGTTCATTGTGGGGAAAGTCACGTCGCAGCTCTGTGCCTCAGTTTCCCTATCTGCGAATAGGTGTAGGCTCCCTGGGGAAATCACAAACATTTCTGGTGCTGTAGTGGGAGCCATGAGCTGGCCCAGGGAGCTCACTGGAGTCCCTCCTTATTTACACTTAAGACTCCACTTTCCAGGGTTCTCAGGCAATTGCCTTTTGCCAGCATGACACTCACCTTAAAGAGAAATTCCAATTCCTCCTACTGACCTATTGCCTCACTTTTAAGTCAGAAATTCTAATGACAAATAAAATATCAAGGCAGAGACTGAAAGTGACACATACCATGATGGAAACAAACGGTACATACATTTGACTGGAAACCTATGGTACCCTGCAGCAATATAGACACGGCCTCATATGAAAACCTACCGCAGCTCTATGAGAATAAACTGTGTGCAGGAGTGAAATAGGCTACACAGCTGTGACCATAACTACATCCCACTGCTAGAGGGCAAGGGGCTCATTAGTACGTGGAAGTGAGTTTCAGATGGCCTGACCAGTTGAGCATACCCCAAATAACTGTCAGACCTGTATCTAAAAGGTTCCCTCTAAGATATCAATAGGCAGCTAATAACATACTGATCCTTAGTCTTATTGTGTGGTGAACGTACAGAGGACATATTCAAAATGACAAGTGGGTCTGCCAGGCTGGACTAAAGTTACCCCATCCTAGACAAAGGACAGTGGTTCAGCCACCTGGAAGACATCTCCACAGTCCATTGAGAGACAATAGGAATGCAAATTAAACAAGGCCATCAAGACAGTAGGGGGAGGAGATTAAATGGACTTTATATTGGGGGGGGAAACCTTCTGAAGAATCCATTTCAGAGGTTCGTTGCACTATAAAGAGAGGGGCAAAGAACCCCAAGACATCTCTCACCAAAGAAGACAAAGAAACTGATCTTGTTGGACTTTGTGGGTGATCCTGACAGAGAGGAGACCAGTCACCTGGCTGGGAGGTAGAGTGGTAAGGAAACTACCTTGAACACAAGCTGTAGCTTGTTTTGTTAAGTCTTAGCCTCTAGAATATGCTTTCCACTTTTATTTGCTTGAAACCATTCCTAACTCTATCTTTTGTACCTGAACTCACTTAGAATCCTACCTCCCTTTGTTAATAAACTTGTTTTACTTTGTAATCTAAACCAGCCCAGTGCTCGTTGGAGGTAAAGTGAATGTTAACTCCACTTAATGTGGCAAGCTGCTGAGTACTGTGTCTTTAAAGGCACAAATGAACCTTAATATCTCTCTGAGTGGTCCAGGAGAGGGATGGATATTGCAAAGCACACACCTTTGAGAAAATTCAGGGCTGGGAGTGGGGGGGGGGGGTCACCCCTGCACAAGGTAACTGGATGAGAGAGACTTAGAGCGGGGCTGCTGTGTTGTGCGCAGGCTGGTGGGGTTAGCGTGCTGAACTGGGGCTGCACAATACACAGTGACTCAGGAGTGTCCAGACAAGAGAACCACAACAGCAGCAGAACATTTTGAGGAACCCAGGGTTACAGGACAGGCGGTGACACAACCTCTCAATTGTCTGGATTGCACCCCAGAACGTGACAACAGGTGATGAGAAATGTTTAGGCGCCAAGGAGCCATGGGTGTAGGGAAGATTATGGAATGCAGACAAGCCATCTTTCAGGCACTGCCTTTTCCAGGAGAGACACTATGCAAGCTAAGGCTTGCAACTACTCCACTTCTGCAAACTACTCCGCTGACTCCTACAGAGATTTGCCTGCACAGAATAGTTTGCAGAACGGGAGCCTAAAGTTGTTTTTCCTAGCGTTTGTTAGTTGGATTGTAATCAACAAATGGAATTTCTTTCTGCATTACAATGACAGCTGCTCTGGATCCTGTATTCCATCTCCATGTCTCTGCTGATTGCACTTTTCTTCTGCAGTTAGCAGTGTTAAAATGTTTCTTTCATGCAGATCATTAGTAATAATTATTGAACACTGAGCTGATGTTTGACTAGTGTTGTCTGAGGCTTTTGGGAGCCAGACCGTCCAAAAACAGAATTGAAGTAGATGTAAATAGCTCATATATTATGCTGTGTTCTGACGATAGAACTGAACCAAATTATTGCAAGGAATCCAACCCCAAGAGGTCTGATGTTAGTGTAGCAACTCACAAACCATGTGAAAAGCTGGATAGGTGTTACAAATGGATCCATGGGATTCTTCTGAGCTGGAGACTATTGCAAGCAATAGAAGGCACAAAATCCCAGTTTCTGAGTAGGCTTATTTCTGCTCCATCCAATCATTTTGTAGCCAGAGGTAAATTAGTTCAGCGGGATATATTTAAAATGAGATTGTATCATAGTATAAGTGATACTCTCAGTGAAAGAAAGGAGATCCTTCTGTGGACACTCACCCCTGGAAAAGATGGATATGAAGGACGCTGCAGCATCAGAATGCATTGTGAAAAATGAAGGAGTGAGATTTCTCAACAAATAAATGACCAAGCTTATTAGTGGAAATCAGCTATGTATCTCACTTTTAATTAGTAGACGGACATTGAGCCTCTGTTGAACATGGGATTTTGCAAATGATCAAGGGCACCTGAAAACTTGATTCAGCAGCTTCCCAGGAGAGCAGTTTTGTTCTGTTCTAAAGAATTCTGTTTTGTGCACAGTACCTGAAATATACAAGTCCTTAACTTCTCAACCAGGGAGGCTTATTCTTTTGGGCACTGGTAAAGTGACCCTATGTCCCCAGTTTCCCAAGACAGTCCTGGTTTTCCATTTGATGGCCCAGTCTTCCTGGAACTTCTTTTGATGACCTAGCCCTCGTGGTCACAATGGGATATGCTGGGTGCTGAGCTCTTTTGAAAACCTGGCCCTTGGCCTTTTTCTTCTAAGTGATCAGTTCATTTGCCCCAGTTGCTGCTGCTGTTGACTATTGTTTGTCATTTGGGAACGTTTGTTATTTGCTAGCCTTAGCTGCCCCAGCATTGCTATTGTATGAGAACCACTCCACAGATGTAAAACATCCCTTCCCGCGTTCTTTCTGCCCTTACTCCTGGTGTTGGTCAGTTAATGCTCCCCTTGGTTAACTGGTGTTTTCATGTAATCCAGCATTTCCTAGACTTTAGCAAATTGAAACCCCTCCGCTCAACAAAATGAAACCAATTATGACCTCCCCTCCCCTGCAGCCCCATCATGGGTTGCTAAGGCCTACCTGAAATGAGCTGTCAATCAGAGTAGATAGTGTAGATCTTCATAATATACTACTTCTCTTTTCCCTTCTGCTTCGATTGGCAGTGAAATAGTTAATGTTGGCACTTAAAATACCATCGCTGGCATCTGAGGTAGCACCTATTGAAATGAATGGAGCAGTTCACACCATGAAGCTATTGTTTCAGATTCTCTGAAAACTCAAAAAGAAAAGGAGTACTTGTGGCACCTTAGAGACTAACAAATTTATTTGAGCATAAGCTTTCGTGAGCTACAGCTCACTTCATCGGATGCATTTGGTGGCAAATACAGAGGGAACATTTATATACACACACAGAGAACATGAAACAATGGGTTTTATCATACACAGGATACAATTAACTTAGGCTTGAATAGAGACTGGGAATGGATGAGTCATTACACAAAGTAAAACTATTTCCCCATGTTATTTCTCCCCCCCATCCCACCCCCCACTGTTCCTCAGATGTTCTTGTTAACTGCTAGAAATAGCCTACCTTGCTTGTCACCATGAAAGGTTTTCCTCCCTCCCCCCACCCCGCTGCTGGTGATGGCTCATCTTAAGTGATCACTAAATGCATCCGATGAAGTGAGCTGTAGCTCACGAAAGCTTATGCTCTAATAAATTTGTTAGTCTCTAAGGTGCCACCGGTACTCCTTTTCTTTCTCCTTACAGTGTGTTTATAAAACCCATTGTTTCATGTTCTCTGTGTGTGTATATAAATCTCCCCTCTGTATTTTCCACCAAATGCATCCGATGAAGTGAGCTGTAGCTCACGAAAGCTTATGCTCAAATAAATTTGTTAGTCTCTCAGGTGCCTTTTTCTTTTTGCGAATACAGACTAACACGGCTGCTACTCTGAAATCTGAAAACTCAGGCAGCTGGTACTGCATTCATTACACTCAGCTCATTAACCATTAGCAACTTCAAGCCCACATCTTCAAAGCTATCAAGACCCCAACTGCCATTGATTTCAATAGGAGTTAGGCAGCTTTGAGGACCTGGGCCTTACTTTCTTTAAGTGAAAGTTTAGATTTAGAACTATTCAGAGGTCTGCACAGGCTGCATCAGCCAGGCAGTTGTCCTCTCCCTCTCCTCCTGGGATGTGGGGACACCACACACTTTGGAATATGCTGATTTATTCTATTCAAAGATTGTGGCGCTATTTGAACTTTTAAAACCCCATGGCCTCTGTTGACTTCTTCTCTGGGACTTGCTTTAGTTCTAGCGATTGTTTGTCTGTTATATGTGATTGACGTCAGTCGATACTCACGGGCATACAGTGCTTTATTTCCTGTTCACGACCTGGGGCTTTTGTATAAAGCAGGTTTTTGCTCCTCAAGGTAATAGGAAGGCACTTCTCTATTGAAATATTAGTCAGAGCCAAGGTTTTCTAAAATAGGAGCCTAACTCAGTGTTACCATCTCTTGTGATATTATCACAAGTCTCAGGATACTTACTTGATAGTTGGCTTTCAAAGCCCTACCTCCTGGAGTCATGTGAATATGTGAGAATCTCGCTTTCGTTAAAAACAGGACATTTCTAGTCCTTCCGGTGTGAAGAAAACCTTCAAAACATGACCTGTATGTAGTGCAAAGGCTCAAAACTACAAATAAAAAGAACCCAAGATGTATTGTTTTTAAAATCCTCCTGATGTTTAAGCCAATCTCCTGATCATAGGGGTCCTGACTCATGGTTTTTGAGTGCCTGGGGTTGGTAATACTGCTAATTTTAGGCATACAGGTCCATATTTTAGCCTTGATCCCACAAACACTTACTCACAGGCTTAGTTTAACCTGAGTGACCACTCCCACAGTCAAGCTAAGCATGAATGAGTCTGCAGGATCGGGGCTGCAGATTCAGGAGCCTCACATTTACCACCAATTATTGAAAATCTTGGCCTCTATCTCAGTGGTTCTCAACCTTTCCAGATGACTGTACCCCTTTCAGGAGTCTGATTTAATGTCTTGCATACCCAGAGTTTCACCTCACTTAAAAACTACTTACATAAAAATACAAAAGTGTCACAGTACACTATTACTGAAAAATTGCTGGCTTTCTCATTTTTACCATATAATTATAAAACAAATTAATTGAAATATAAATATTGTGCTTACATGTCCGTGTATAGCGGGGCGGGCAAACTTTTTGGCCTGACGGCCACATCGGGTTTCCAAAATTGTATGGAGGGCCGGTTAGGGGAGGCTGTGTCTCCCCATACAGCCAGGCGTGGCCCGGCCCCCGCCTCCTATCCGACCCTCCCACACACATACACGCTTCTCGCCTCCTGATGGCTCTCCTGGGACTCCTACCCCATCCACCACCTCCTGCTCCCTGTCTCCTGACCACCCCCGGACCTCCCACCCCTGACTTCCCCCGCCACTCCATCCAACCCCCCCTCTCATTCTTGACTTGCCCCCCGGAACCCGTGCCCCATCCAACCCCCAGAGCCCTGGGTCAGGCTGCGGCTTTGCAACTGCGCTGCCCGGCTGCCCAGAGCATTGCGCCAGTGGGGCAGCATGCTGAGGCTGCGGGGGAAGGGGAATAGCGGGGGAGGGGCCAGGGGTGAGCCATCCGGGCCAGGAGCTCAGGGGCCAGGCAGGAGGGTCCCGCGGGCCGGATGTGGCCCACAGGCTGTAGTTTGCCCTCCTCTGGTGTATAGTATATAAAGCAGTATAAACAAGTCATTGTCTGTATGAAATTTTAGTTTGTACTAACTTCCCTAGTGCTTTTTATGTAGCAAGCTGTAAAACTAGGCAAATATCTAGATGAGTTGATGTACCCTTGGAAGACCTCGGCATGTCCCCAGGGGTATGTGTACTCTTGATTGAGAACCACTACCTATCTTTTATTTTTGAATTATGAATTCTATTTGCTGCCTGCGAGCCTGACCCAAGCCCAGTGAAGACACCCAGGGACTTCATTGGACTTTGACTTTTGATTATTTCCCTCGTATATGATTCATTAGTGATTTTAATGATTAAGGTTGGGACTTTCAAAGCTGTGTAAGGTAATTAAGCCCTACTGAAATATTCAAGTACTATTCATTCCAGTATGTTTGGGGAGGCTATTTTGTGTGCATTGGAATTCCCCAACCTTTACTGCTTCTAATTTGCTGAGCTGTAGCCACAGCAACATGTGGCTGTGTGGTGGGGGGGAGGTAGCTGGGCACCTATACATGTGACACCATTTTCCTCATTGTCAGTGCATTATCTGCCAGATGTTAAACTCCTCCCAAGCAAACTGCTGACCTCCACAAGTTCCAGTCCTGTTTGACTTGCTTTTTTTAAAAAAAAATCAGGGTACAGCCCCATGGCTGATAAAATGGCTGAGATGCAGGCTCTTCTAGGAATGGCCAGTATCAGTTTATATCAGAGACACCTGCAGCTTCCCACTCAGCTTTGCAAAGAATCCAGTCCCTGTGTTGCAGATTGCCTGTGTGACCACAGAACAGGCGAGCTCTCAGCCTGGGTGGGAGGATTGTAAGGGATTAATTGCACGCAGGCTGCTGGTTTCATTTTCATTCTCTGGGATGTTCTTCTCAATGAATCTTCAGACTCTGAATCAGTTTCCACAAACCCCCACTCTGGGTATTTTCATGCAGAGATTTCAGTTGTCATGTGGCAGAGCGATGGGTTCCAATTTCTGTTCTTGATCTGCCTCAGAAAGCAAAGTGTATCGGGCTGGGCGTGAAGCCAACTGCCAGAGCAGGAGACATCAGAGCAGGTTCAAGAATCACGGGCTGTTAATTCCACAGGTAAGCACAGCATTCCCCAGAAGGTGCAGAGCAGCTCCCGCCCTCCAGTGCCTGGGTAGCTGGTCCAGACCTAACGCCGACAGCTTGAGCTTGAACCCTGCCTCTGTCTTGTTCTTATTCACTGGTGCTTTGGAGGCTGGAGGCAGCCGGGCCTTTGGAGGCCCATGGCTCTGTGATCCCACTGGCAGTGGTTCTCAGCCTATGGTCATCCATGCTGACCTGGGAGGAGGAGGCAGGGAATAGGGTTGGGAGGTGTCTGGTGGAGGGAGGGTCTCTCTCTTAAACTGCTCCCCAGAATGTTGGCCTGTGAGCCCACCAGAGCGGCAGTTGCCCTCCTGACAAAACTGCATCCCACATGGCCCACTTGGCACTGGGAGACCTGAGGAGTTTACAAAAACAGGATACAGACTAACACAGCTACCCCCTGATACCTGAGGAGTTTAGACTCACCGGAATCTGATCATCTCCCACTAGCCCTGCAGGACCTTCTAGGTGACACAGCTTTCCTCCCACAGCCTGTTGGCTCGTACTCCCCCTCTATTCCCCCCAAGCACAGCTCTCTATGTGGCCAGTAGGGCCCTGGCTATTGTCAGTCTAACATGAGGGACACTCTGATGCTACATGACAGGTTTCAGAGTAGCAGCCGTGTTAGTCCGTATTCGCAAAAAGAAAAGGAGTACTTGTGGCACCTTAGAGACTAACAAATTTATTAGAGCATAAGCTTTCGTGAGCTACAGCATCCGATGAAGTGAGCTGTAGCTCACGAAAGCTTATGCTCTAATAAATTTGTTAGTCTCTAAGGTGCCACAAGTACTCCTTTTCTTTCTGATGCTACAGTGACAGGCACTAGTACCAAACCCAGTCAGACAGGACCCAGTTTGGGACATCAGGTCATGGCCAGTGCTGCAAGTACAGTTGCCACTCTCTGTAGGAGGGGAAGGCTCAGTAGATAGCTAGGAATTGAGGCCTGCACTAGCCTAGTGCTTGGAAGACTTGGGTTGATGTCCTTGCTTCCCAATTTCCTCTATGATCCTGGGCCAGGGATGCCAAAATGGGGGATTCTGGGTGGAAGGGGCGGCATGAGGGCAGGGCCATAGTTCGGGCACCAGTGTCAGGGGTGCCATTTAAAGGGGGCAGGGCTTCTGCCCCCTCCCCTCAGTTTAGGCATATCTCCTAGCCCCACGCAGAGCTCTTAACTGAGGGCATGTCTACACTGGCAAAGTCTCAGCACTGGCAGTTACAGTGCTGCTCAGAGAGCGCCGAAGGAAAACCGCTGTTGTGTGTTCACACTGACAGCCGCCCGCACAATAACATGTTCACACTTGCAGTATTTGCGGTGCTATTCGGAGTGGTGCACTCTGGTCAGCTATCCCACAGAGCATCTCTGGCCTTGGCTACACTTGCATGTTATACCTCAATAAAGCCTCCCAGAGTGCTCTAACTCACTCCCTGTGCACACTGGCAAGGCTCGTAGAGCGCTCTTACTCCCTGGCTAGAGCGCTGCTGGTACTCCACTTCCCCGAGAGGGATAAGGTTTGCTGCGTATTGGGTGAGATGCTACAAGGTCAGTGTGAACGAGGTTTTACAGTGCTCTGATTGCCCTCCAGAAACGTCCCATTAACTGAAGTGGCCTCTCTTGTCTTTGTTGTGAACTCAGGCAGGAATGCGGAATTGGCCCTTTCAAAGCTCCCTTATAAGCTCCGAGAAAAAACCCAGACAGCTAATGTTTGCTTTGCATGAATGAGAGAGAGGCGGGGGAGGGAGCGTGCAAGTGTAGCCAAGCCAGCGTGCAAGTGTAGCCAAGCCCTCTTTCTCTTTTGGCGCTAAGACTTGTGCAACCTGAGTTCTGCAGGGAGGTCCGGCTCCCAGGTTGTGCCCCAGGGCAGGGAGTCAGTATTTCGTTTACAAACAGGCAGAGTGATTCAGATAAGAAAGGGCTGGTAATTAAATTAAGGATCTGGAAGTCCTCAGCTGATCCTGTAAAACAGAAATGCCTCTGCCGGGGGTGAGGTTTAAGACAGAACACAGGGGATTCGGAAGACGTACAGCCAAGATTACATTAAGAAAAGAGGGAAATGTGAGGGGGATAGGTGAAAAGAAGGGGCCAAAACCAAGGGACAGGGCCGTCCTTACCCATACACAAAGTATGCAAATTTTCTGGTGCCCTGGGCAGCTGCTCCAGCTCCTGCCCCTGCCCCACCTCTTCCCCAGGCCCCCCACCCCTCCCCTGCCTCTTCCCACCCCTGCCCCGCCCCACCCCCATTCTACCCCTTCTCCAAAGCCCCTGGCCTGCTCCGCCCCTGCCCAGCCTCTTCCCACCCCAGCCCCACCTCTTCCCACCCCTGAGGACTGTAGCAGGGTCAGGCCTGTACTCACCTGTGGTGGGAAGTGCAGGAACCTGGCCCCAGCCGCGCCACCGCTGAGTGCTGGGAGGTGGTTCCCCCCTGCAGCCCAAGCCAGCCCTGCCCCCCCATGGAGACCTGGGGCCAGCCCCCACCACTCCCACGGAGGCCTGGGGCCCCACACACACACCCTGCAGGGGGGCTGCGTAGGACCCCAGAATAGCTAGGGACAGCCCTGCCAAGGGAAGGGATAGCATGTGACACCATCACCATAGTATCTGAGCGCCTCACAATGTCTAAGGACTTGGCTACACTTGCACGTTATACCGCAATAAAGCCTCCTAGAGCGCTCTACTTTACTCCCCGTCCACACTGGCAAGGCACGTAGAGCACTCTAACTCCCTGGCTGGAGCGCTCCTGGTACTCCACCACCCTGAGAAGATTAACGGCTATTGCGTATTGGGTGAGACGCTGCAGCTCCAGTGTAAACGAGGAGTTACATTACAGCGCTCTGATTGCCCTCCCGAAATGTCCTATAATCCCATTAACTGAAGTGGCCTCTCTTGTCTTTGTTGTGAACTCAGGAGGAATGCGGAAGTGGCCCTTTCAAACTGCTTTTCTGGTCCGAGGGAAAAAACAAATAGCTGTGAGTGAGAGAGAGGCGGGGAAGGAGGGGGGTCTGAACTTACAAGACAGTGCTGACACACTCTCAGCACCCCAAAAACCCACTCTCTCTCCCCCACATACACACTCCACCCTAGCCCCTCCCCATTTGAAAAGCACCTTGCAGCCACTTGAACGCTGGGATAGCTGCCCATAATGCACCGCTCCCAATGCCGCTGCAAGTGCTGCTAATGTGGCCATGCCAAGTGCGCTTTCAGCTATCAGTGTGGAACGACTGGAGCACTTTCCCTAGTGCACTCTCCGAAGGCTGGTTTAACCCAAAGCGCTCTACAGCTGCAAGTGTAGACAAGCCCTAACCTATTTCTCCTCACAGTCCCACAGTGAGGTAGAATAGTGCTGTTATCCCCATTGTACAGATGGAGCACTGAGGCACGGAGAGACTAAGGGCCAGATTTTCAAAGGTATTTCGGAACCTAGTGGGATTTTCAAAGGCACCTGGAAGCTTAGGTGCTTTGTAAACCCCACTAGATGGCTAGCTTCATCTTTGGGTGCCTAAAAACCTTTGAAACTCTGATCCTAAGGCACTGGCTTGAGGCCATAGAGGAAGTCCATGGGGGAAGTAGAACCCAGGTCTCTCAGGACTAGGTCTCTATCAACTGGACCAGCCTCTCTCTTTGCTGCATGCTGCAAAAAAGAAAATTCTGATAGATGGGAGCAAAACCAAGAAGGCCACTTCTCTGAGACTCGAGCAAATGGTCCCAGGTGATTGTCAGAAAGAGATCATGTTTCAACTTGCAGATTGCACTAAGGGGCATATGAATGTTTAACACATCTGGCATGTAAATACCTTGCAACACCAGCTACAACAGTGCCATGCAAACACCTGTTCTCACTTTCAGGTGACATTGTAAATAAGTAGTGGGCAGCATTATCTCACATAAATGTAAACAAACTTGTTTGTCTGAGCAATTCTCGGAACAAGAAGTAGGACTGAGTGGACATGTAGGCTCTAAAGTTTTATATTGTTTTGTTTTTGAGTGCAGTTTTATAAAAAAAAATAATAATTCTACATTTGTAAGTTGCACTTTCATGATAAAGAGATTGCACTACAGTACCTGAATGAGGTGAACTGAAAAATACTATTTCTTTTTTTTTACAGTGCAAATATTTGTAATAAAAATAATATAAAGGGAGCACTATGCACTGTATTCTGTATTGTAACAGAAATCAATATATTTGAAAACGTAGAAAAAATCCAAAATATTTATAATAAATTTAAATTAGTATTCTATTATTGTTCAACAGTGCGATTAAACCTGTGATTAATTGTGATTAATTTTTTAATCGAGTTAATTTGTTTTGAGTTAATCGGTTGAGTTAACCATGATTAATTGACAGCCCTGCTTCAAATTTTGACTGCCTTTAGGTGTTGCAAATAGCTCACAAATACAAAAATAATTCCCAAAATCATCATTTTGCTGCTGCCTTTTTAAAAGCAGCACACTTGGGTAAAAATACCATCAGCACTAAAGGTTTTTCTCCAGATAAGCAAATCTAACCACTAGTGCATGAGGTTTTCACAATTTGTATAAATGTGTAGCTTTAAATGTATCAGCAGCAAAAAAAGAAAAATGTTTTTTCCATCTTTATGCATTCTAAGTGCACAGACAAAAAAAATAACAAAAACTGGTTTGTTATTAAACATCTTACAAATATAACAGCAGCTAGCGCTTTGTTTTAGCAACAAATAAAATAAGTTGTAAGTGTAAGCAGGGTGTGAATGAGCTCTCCCTGACATCTAGTGATGAGCTGGGGGAAGACACCTCAGGAACAGACCTAGTTTGCATATTCATGCCTAATCTACCTAGGCATGTGGCATGATGATGGAGCTGCTTTGCCAGAATGATCCCTTTTGGCTGGTGCTGGATTACAGATCACTTCAGTATTGAGAGCCGGGGAATGAAATGTTTTACTCATTGTATGAGTAAAGCAGTGGGCAGCAGAGGAAACAGCAAACAGCCAGTTACAGAGGCACACAGTGCCTGCACACATTGCTTGGTGCCCCTCCCCCATTGCTGGGGTGAGAGGTGAACCCTTGTGAACCCACCTCTGAACTCTGGGTCTTTGCTAACCAAGGACAGCCAACTGTTAGTAGGGTGCAGCGGAGGGAGATGGGGGGTGATGTGTTAAAGGAACATTTCTTTGTGAGGTTGGGTTCGCTTAGGGTTGTGTGCTGGTGAATGTGGTGGTTGTGTTTTCCCAGACTAATGCTTGGTTCCCTTTTCCTTTTAATGAAAGTTCTCTTTACACACTCAGTGCTTGTGAAAGGGGAAGAATTGGCTCTTAGAGGCACTCCAGGGTGGTGGTAAATTTCCCCAGATTACTAGGTGGGGGCTTGAGCCAGTTCTGTGTTGTGTTAAGAGGAACCCCTAGATATTGAACCCCGCCCTTCTTAGTGCCGACTCCACCCAGCAGAAGGGTAAAATAAGATTTTAGTTTTATTAACAGCTAAAAAGTTTAACTATATTTTTATAACATCTCATCAAATACAATTTGTAAATCCCAATTTTAAAATAAAAAATTTGCAAACCTTAAAATACAACCAAATAATTTTTCTATGGGCTTAAACTAAAATAAGGTTTTTGTTTATAATTGTGGTTTTATGAACCAAAACAAAGGTCCAATCCTATGGGGAACTGATTAATTAAAAAAGGAGATTATGTTGTAATAATTGGGCCTAGAAATTTAACTTAATTGTGAACTCAACTGTAAAAACTATATGTAAATTCATAAAATGTCACAATACCCTGTAATGATAAGTGTAAATGTGAGAAGTTGCACAAGAAACACACAAAAACTAAATCAGTCCAAACGAAAAGGCTACTAATATAACTCAAGCACTAATATAATTTAAAATTGTGTTTGGTAAAAAAGAAAAATGTAAAACCAGCAAGCAGAGAACCAAAATCAGAAATTGGGGCTACTTTAATTGGTGGACAAAATAATGAGGGGAGGGCAAGGGTGCCAGAATGGGGGAGCCAGGAGGCCATGGCCTTCCCATGTTTTACCGGCCATAAGGGCAAGCGATGGCGGGAAGGGAATGGAGAAGAGCAAGCAGGGGCAGGATCTTGGGGGAATGGGCAGCATGGGGGCAGGGGCTTGGGTGGAAGGGATAGGGTGGAGGTGGCCCCCCCACACACTGTTAGGGACCTTCTGCCGCTCCTGCGGGAGAGGCTATTCCATCCATCACTCACATTTTGGGTTCTTAAAGAAAAAGACTTAAAGAAAAAGAAAAACTGACTGCTGGAGTGAGTGTAACCCACACACCTCCGGCATGTGGTGGTCTGTCCCATCTAGTGGCAGAGAGAGAGAGAGAGAGAGAGAGTTTTCCCCAGGAATTGAAAGGGGGCGGGGGTGTTCAAATTTATGGGGGGGAGGGGGTCAGGTCCGATGAGTGGTGAGACCATGAGCGTGAAGGTGGGCTGTACAGCACCATAGTAAAAACTGAAAAATGTTTCATGACCATTTTATTAGATTTAACTCATTTTTTAAAATCATCACACAAATTAGAGTTGGGTACTCAAGCCTTCTGTGAAGCACTACATCTACATCCTTCCTGGTTTCTTGTTATAATTTTGCACAACTTTGTTAATGAACTTCTTGAATGCAATGCATTCGTCTTTGGTGGCTTCTCATGTGTCCGGTACTTCCATTCCTTCAGTTGATATGCTCATTAGTTCATTCACATGCTGAGGCAGAAGGCAACTTCTTTCAGAACACAAAATTCTATTCAGTGATGAAAAAGAACACTCAACTGTAGCTGTTGTGACTGGGAGTAGCAAGAGATGAATTCCTACTTCTTTCATCCCAGGAAACAGAGCATAAAGATCGGGTTGAGCCACTAGTGATGGAAAGAAAAGAAGTTGAAGTCAAATCTTCATTCATTCGTTGTATGATATTCTACTCTGTGTTCAAATTCTCTATTCTGTCCTGAGCACATGGCAGCCCCATTGCTGGTAGTGCCTCACTCCACTCAACTTTCGGTGTTTTATAGGACAGGGATCCGTAAAAGCTACATAGAGGTTGAGTAGAATCTGGAAGTCGCTGTTGTAGATTTTTTAGAATCAAGTCTATGTACTTTTTCAGTTGTCTTAACAAACACTTCTTGTCCTCTTCACTTAAGGATTCAATATAAATGCCTTCATTAGTCAACTTCTGGACTGAAGTCTTTGCTTCTTCCAGTACTTTTTCAATGGATAGATCTTTGATTGATCCAAATGTAGCGTCTATTGCTGGACAAAGGTCTACTACTGTTGTAGCAGATGCCTGGATGGCATTGTTTAATGACCCAAGTGGTTTCAACAGTAGACTTACAAGAGAGGGAATGGCAATAGTCTTCTCTGAACGTAATATCAAAAGTAATCCACCAGCTTCACTACTTAGATCCATCCCATCTTGGTAGATACTTTCCAAAGCCAGTAATAACGGCTGGAGTAATTTTAAGACAGCAGCCAAGGATCGCTCATGAGAAAGCCAGAGGGTTTTCCCAGGTTGGACTAATTTGAACTTCAGTCCCAGTCTATCTTCTATATTTTCCAAGATCTTCAGTCTTTTTGGACTCTTGCTGAAAAAAGAATATAATGAAGACATTAAATTTATAGCGTTTTAAATGTCTTTTGAAGAGTCTGCAGCTCATACTAGCGCTAGTTGGAGTAGATGGCCTTTGCAGTGTGTATAGGAGAGATTAGGGTTACACTTTTCTCTTAGCAAAGCTTGTACTCCACCACGTCTTCCAGAGAAGTTTGCAACTCCATCAAATGCACAAGCAGCCATCTGTTTGTGGTCCAATTGACGAGCATTTAACTCTTCTAAGATGAGGGTTGTCACAGATGCAGCCGATGTGTCTTCTATAATTTGAACATCTGGAAATGCATCTACTGGCCTACCATTGACATCGAGATAACTACACAATGACTTAATACTTGATGCCCATTTGCATTGGTGCGTTCTTCAGCCATGTATGCAAATTTTTTGAACACGGTGAGAGAGTCCTTCACATTTTCAACTGTTGAGTCTTTCACTGTTGCACCACATGCTTCTAGCCAATCAGTTGAGTTTCTTGCAGAAAAATAATGAGCATTTGCTGGTCTTGTTCGAAACCAGTGTTCAACTTCAGGATGAACAAGTGACAATGCATTTAACATTGGCCTCCAGTTTGTAGTGTGTGGTATCTCTTGCTTAAATAGAAAGTACGATGCCACAACCATGTGTGTTCGCATGAACTGTGTTGTGTTTCCAGCATTCTTAACAGCCTCATTAGCACACACCGGTGTTATCCTTGGTCAGTGGAGACTCAGAGTTCAGAGTGCTTTCACATGAGTTCACCTCCCAGGTTGGGGGCAAGAAGGTACCTTGTTTGTTCCTCCAACTGCTCACTGTTCACTCTGGCCACTGTTGTTCATTGTGCCACCGTTCACTCCATCCATCTGTTGCCAACGGCCCTGCGCCATCACCTTCTGCTGCCACCTGCCACTGTGACTTCTGCGAGTTGGTCTCTTGAGATTCCACCCAGCTCTCAGTGATTTCAGCTGAGCGCTCAGTGGGGGAACCTCGCTGCTAGTGCAGACTGGGCCATCTCTTCCACAGAAACACTGTCCCACAGCAGGTCTAAGCACTTAGACCTGATTATCAGTGATTTCAGCTGTAGTGGTCACTTAACAAAACAAGACTATCTATGGAGCCTAATCTGCTCTGTTTTCAAATAGTACTCGTGACTCAAGCAGAGCATCAAGCAAAACACCTGTCCCCACCCTCTCTCTTGATAACCTCAATCAGCACAGGCTAAGTACAGTTCTACTGCCCTTTACTCATACAGTAAGAATAACAACATTTCATTTCCCCACCACCACCACCACCACCACATTCAAGTGATTTGCAACCCAACCCCAGCCAAAATCTATCAATTGGGCAACGCAGCTCTGTTTGCTGGATACCTAGGTAGATTAGGTGTGAATGTAAATACAATCTGGTCCTGAAGCCTTTCTCCCCAGCCCCCAGCTCATTATTAGCTGTCAGGGAGAGCTCATTTAGACTTTGCTTACAAATCATAATTTGAAATTATTAGGTTGGCCAATATCACCAAAATGAATGCATTGACGTCATAAAAAAACAACAGCTGTATAAGGAAGCTAGTCTATGTTCATAGTTTTCAAATCTATTATACTTTTTCAGATACACGTATTTTATCATACACACTTTAAAAACATGTAAAGTGTATTAATGTTTCAATTTCAATTCAGTTTTCCTAAGAATCACTAAATTGGCAACACTGAATGTAACTAGTTCACAAAACTGGGGAGGATGGGGTAAATTCAGGGGGGTATACATCCTCCTCCCCCGCCGCCCCTCGCAAGGGGGGTGTAGGGAAATTCTTGGAACTGCTGAAGACCGCAGTCTGTCAGTGTTACATGAGCTTCATCTCCATGGCGGTCACCCCTGCCATGTCCTGGGACCCCGGGTCTTTGTCATCTTAAGTTTAAAAAATGTCCTGACCAGGCCAAAGAAACCAAGCCAAATGACATTGTGAGGCTTTTCCCCTGCCCCTCCCCTCCAGTGTGTCCTTTTCCTTCCCCACCTTTCCTCCTGTCTAGTCTGAGTTTGGCTTAGACAGCCAAAAGTGTACATTTTGCAACATGGCTGTACCCTGTGATCAAACCAAGGCAGCTAAATGCAATGCCCTAAACAGCCCAACTCTGGTACAAGTTTGCTGAGTCCCAAAGTAGCTAATAAAACTGCCTGTGTTTCTCCAGCAGTAAAGTTACAGGTAAAAATCAACCCCAGAGATAAAAGCAGCATTTTTGATTTTTGCTGCCCTGTTCTGTCCCCTTCATGTATCTTTGTCTTGTCTTCTAGGAAATGGGATTGGACTTTAACAGCTATTGCAATGACAGCTCAAGCCCATTTCAACTAACTTCTTTTCTCACCGCCCCACCCCCAAAAACCCAGTTATCATATTTAACACCACCTAAAAGACTGTCAAACAAGGGTTTTTTCCATCTAAAAACCTGTCTCCAGCTAAAATGCACAAAAAAAAAAAAATAGTAGTTAAAATAAGGCTGTCTTAAAGCATTTGCAATGTAAAGTATTAACTGTTTTTCCTTCTTTTCTATACTTTTAATAGAAGCTTAAAATGATTTTTAATGGTCTGTTTGCCATGGTACTAAACAAGCTAAAGTCTCTGTATACCCAACCCAAAACCTTGTTTAATGTTAAACAGTGAGAGTGTTACATTCCTTTGGCCCATACAGTCCATCTAAATTAATGCAACAATTTTGGCACCCAAGATGGGGCCTAACGGGTTAATACATACCCACTAGTGACTAGCTAATATCTTCGCAAATAAGCAATTGGTTTTTAAAGCTGATTTAAAACAAAAATTTGTTTAAAATTTTACATGTGTTATTCTAGTTTGCAAAGCAAACCATTAATGCTTTTGTTTTTAAAAAGGGGATTGTTTTAAAGGTATACGTTCTTTTAAAAATTTTTAACAAAGGCTTTTATAAACAGTAAAAACTTTAAAGGTTTAATATAAAAGTATTTTTAAAAGGAAAAGTAGGGAAATAATGTTTTAAATTGTTAGATTGCTAAAGCAATCTTTTACTAAAATGACAACTTAAACAACCGCTCTCTTGTTAACAAAATGCCAGCTTAATAAAAAGCTGCTACCCCATTAACTACACATTAAATCTCAAACCACCAAAAGCTATTGCAACAGCAAACTTTTTTTTGGTAATTTTTATAAAAAAAATATCAACCCCAAAGAGCCAGAAGCTGCATTTTTGAGCTTTGCTGTTCTTTTTTGTTCCCTTCGTGTGTCTTTGTCATGTTTTGTCTTCTAGGAAACAGGACTCAACTTTAACAGGAAAAGCAACAACGACGGCTCCAACCAATCTCAAATAACTTTTTCTCTTCCTTCTAAAATCTCTCTCCAGATAAGAAAAAAAGAAACAGTTGCTGAAATAAGTTTTACTTACTACTCTATATTTAAAATGCTTTAACTGTTTTTCCTTCTTCTCTATATTTTTAATAAAAGGTTAACAAAACCTTGAATGGTGTTTGCCATGATACTAAGCAAAGTAATGTTTCTGTATACCAAACCTTGCTTAACACTATTTAGGGTTAAACAGTGACAGGGTGATATTAACATTTTTGGCCCATATAGTCCATCTAAATGAATACAACAGACCTCACCAAGTCCTTTGGCATTTGGTCTTTTCAGATGCCTCTAGCTCAGAGGGGATCAAACGAGGCTGCTACTTCCCCCATGGGATCCTGAGTGCATGCAGATCGGAAAGGAACCCAAGGTTCAAGATGCTGGTCTGGCCCCCTCAGTGCTGCTTGCCTGGGAACAGTATTGAGTCGAACGCTGCAAAATTCTGTGGCAACTGCTTGCTGCCTGCTGATTTTTGAGGCTGATGATGGAAGTTCTCATTAATTTGTTCCTCTGTAAATCTCTCCTTGGGCTGGCACAGAGCCAACTTAGCATCTTCAGTCCACCTTTCCTCCCAGCCTTGGGTGCACATCTGGGGCAATGGGTGTCCCTCTGTCCTGGGACTCCCCAGCTGCAAGAATGGTCCCTTGGGGCCATTGGCAGCCAGTACAACTTAGAGAAGCCCTGAGGCTGCTCTAAGTTGTGCCTTGGGACTAGACCAGTCTCGGCAGCCGAAGGCTCAAGGACCTGCAAAGGTGGCTTAGAGGCATCTTTGTGCCACCTCCCCACAAATGACCTCAAGCATCCAAAGGCTAGTCCTGAGGATTTGTCCCAGAGTCTCATGAAATGGCCAGCTGGTCACGAATTCTCTAAAGCCATAACAAGCTCCCTACAGTCTGATCCTCTCTCACCATGGTAACAGAGGGTCACTTGGCCTTAAAGAGCTCCTGAAGCAGGAAAGAGATGACCCTAAGAAAGCTTCAAGGTTAGAGTTTCAAAGGTTGCTGCTTGCATTTTAAGGGCCAATTTTGAGCTCTTGTGGGAAGATGACTGACAAACCACCCCACCAAATCAGTGCATATAGGTCAAATTCCAGCCCTTTGTGGGAAGTCTGCATGAGATAGATTTGCACAGAGGATCGACAAGTAGTCTGGGTAGGACACAGCTGGGATGAAGGGCACCTGCTCATCCAGGCTAGGCTGGTTAGCAGTCACCTCTTGCTGCACTTTCTCCCCACCTTCCTCACCACCAGGATTTGGGGCCATTGGATCTGCTCTGTGTTCAGTCTGATTGCCCATGCCCCTGTTGCTTCACCAGCCTGCTTACATGCCCCCGCGCCACAGTCCCTTGGAAAGAGCCATTTCAGAGCAGTGCCCTGCAACATCCAGAGCTAAACCACCCCAGAGGTGGCTGCATGTCAGTGGTCAATGAATAAATTGTGTAGGTTTATGAAGTGCTTTGGGATTCTGCACGATGCTCTAGAAATCCAAGATCTTATTGTCTTATTTGCCTTATTCCTAGCTGCTTTTTAACAATGTCTGGGACTGTCCTCTGAGCTATTGTTTTTATCAGTGTTTAAGATGTCTGGGTGTGTCTGTTTGCTGCAGATGTCTCATGAAATGGAAAGACCCAGCATCCAAACTCCCCTGATCATCCCCAAACCTCGGGAGGAACGGGCTCACTATGCAACCTGGGGCTTCATTGCTCTTTGCGTCTTTGCCCTGTATCACATAGAGGAATCCTGGCACCATGTCGCAGAGAACCTCACCTTCTACTTCATGGCCCTGCAGATCGGAGCGCTGCTCAGAGGGGTTTGCAACTTCATGGAAGAGATTTGGCACGTGCAATCCAGGTGACTGAGTTTACAGCCCTCTGCTCTTGAGAGGCACGCTCAGGGTGGCACTTGTAAATGGTCCAGAAAAGAAAGTAAGAGAACTAATCCCTGTGAGGGAGGTGGGCGAACGCAGGTGCATGGTTCCTACTCGCTATACAGGAGCTGTAAAGGAATCCAAAGAGGCATAGGCTTTGCAATCTGGTCTCTGTGGTGGTTTCCCATCTGCCCCCTCTCCTGTCTGTTGATGTCCCTCGGATTTCTCTACTCAATCCCTCCCTCTTCTCTCTCTCTCTAGTCTTTTGTGCCTTTACTATTGGGAACAACTCTGCAGATTGCCCATTACCCATAATGCCCAGGCAGGAAGATGCATGACTATTAAGTCACAACTTAGGGCTGTCTCATGCCCATGTCCCACACACCTATTAAAGCCCATGGGATCTATGTGGGAGGATGTTTTCTGAGGGAGTTCTCTCACGTTGTCCTGTGTGGGGTCAGGGTTTGCTTCATCTCTGGCGCAGGTTCACATCCAAACCCACCAGATCTCTCTGGGTGCCTTGTTGCCCCAGTGGAGCCAAACTGCCTGGGCCTGCCTGGGCTGAGGTAAACCCCAGGGCCTCCAATGCAGAAGGCTCCCCAACAACGGCACTCCACACTGGGGCTTGATTGCCTTCCCCAGTAAACTCTACAGTGCTGGTTGGGGAGGTGGCAGGCACTGCTGTAGCTGTTACTTCCCCAGCATGGGCCTACCTGCTCCCGGCTGGCTGAGTCCCCACCCATCTTTTATAGGGACCCCTGGGCTGGGGAGGGAGAGAATGGAGAGAGCTAAATAGTGGTGTCCCCCAGGGATCTGTACTGGGCCCAGTCCTATTCAACATATTCATAAATGATCTGGAACAAGGGGTAAACTGTGAGTTGGCAAAATTTGCAGATGATACAAAACTACTCAAGATAGTTAAGCCCAGGCAGACTGTGAAGAGCTACAAAAGGATCTCACAAAACTGGGTGACTGGGCAACAAAATGGCAGATGAAATTCAATGTTGATAAATGCAGAATCATGCACGTTGGAAAACATATTCCCAACTATAAATACAATATGATGGAATCTAAATTAGCTGTTACCACTCAAGAAAGAGATCTTGGAGTCACTGTGGATAGTTCTCTGCAAACATCCACTCAATATGCAGTGGCACTCAAAAAAGCGAACAGAATGATAGGAATCATTAAGAAAGATAGATAATATGACAGAAAATATCATATTGCCTCTATATAAATCCATGATATGCCCACATCTTGTATACTGCGTGCAGATGTGGTCATCCTCTCTCAAAAAAGATATATTGGAATTGGAATAGGATCAGAAAGGGCAACAAAAATGATTAGGGCTATGGAACGGCTTCCGTATGAGGAGTGATTCATAAGATTGGGACTTTTCAGCTTGGAAAAGAGACAACTAAGGGGGATATGATAGAGGTCTATAAAATCATGACTGGTGTGGAGAAAGTAAATAAGGAAGTGTTATTTACTCCTTCACAGAACACAAGAACTAGGGGTCACCAAATGAAATTAATAGGCAGCAGATTTAAAACAAACAAAAGGAAATATTTCTTCATACAATGCACAGTCAACTTGTGGAACTCCTTGCCGGAGGATGTTGTGAAGGCTAGGACTATAACAGGGTTCAAAAAAGAATGAGATAAGTTCATGGAGGATAGGTCCATCAATGGCTATTAGTCAGGATTGCCAGGGATGGTGTCCCTCGCCTCTGTTTACCAGAAGCTGGGAATAGGCAACAGGGGATGGATCACTTGATGGTTACCTGTTCTGTTCATTCCCTCTGGGGCACCTGGCATTGGCCGTTGTCAGAAGACAGGATACTGGGCTAGATGGACCTTTGGTCTGACCCAGTATGGCCATTCTTATGTTCTTATCAATACAGTGGGGGTCTCTCCTTCTCAGGGCCAGGGGTGTGCGGGGCCTGGAGACCCCTCAGCATGCCGATCTGCAGGGTGCAGACTGATAGCCCTGTCTCCTTGTCCCTCAGACACCACAGCAGCTGGTGGAGGGTGGTGAATGCCTGTCTGAGCCCAAGTCTGCGCTGCCATATGCTCCTGCTGCTGGTCAGTTTCTGCGCCTACATGGCCCTGCTCAGCGACACCTGGATGCAGCTCTTCCTTAACCTCATCCTCGTCTGTCTCTGCCAGCTCCTCAGCTTCGCCTTTGGGCTTCAGGTAAGGGCAGGACACCCCAATCCCCTGCAGCCTGGCAGTGCGCCCCTCTGCTCCCTAGAGAATCCCAAGAAATCCTGGCAGGCGTAGGCAGGCCTGTGTAACCCAGGCTGTGTGGCGCTCTGCCCTCCACTAATGGACAGGCCACGAATAACACTTTGAGTCTTCTAGCTACACCCTTTGGGTTCTCTAGTTCACATCATGGACTCATGCTTTAAGGTCGCAAATTCCCCACAAGTGGTGACCCATCCCGAGATGTCTCGTTGCCGCTGTACATGGGAATTGTACCAACTGAACCCAATCAGTTTCTCAATCAATTTTGTGAACTCATTGGGACCCCCTGTGGTGGCTGCTCTGAAGTGGGTTGGAGTACCGTTCATCTCAGTCTAGCTTCATTTGTCGTCTTACAGGGTAGAACTAGGAGCCGTGGGCTGAAATTGAGCAAAGGAAAACTGAGAATAAAGATAACTCACGTGGCAGGGGGCTCTGCTCTGGTGCTATGTATCCTGTCCAGGCTATAAAAATCACCAGCGCTAGTAATCATTCCCACTAGTAATAGTTAATAACAGGAGATGCTTCTTCAGGATGAGATATCTGTGGAAGACATTCCTTGGTCCTTTACATCTGGACTAGGGCAACCACTGAGGATTACGCTGTAGGGAACGATCCTGCATCACAAAGAGGGTGGAGAGCTGAGCTGCTAGGTCAGGCCCATCTCTGATCCCTAGGGAGGTTTAATCTGTAGCAAGGGAGATTCAGGTTAGATATTAGGAAAAGCTTTCTGACTCTAAGTGTAGTTAAATCCTAGAACAGGCTTCCAAGTGAGGTTGTGGAATTCCCATCACTGGAGGTTGTTGAGAACAAGTTGGACAAACACCTGTCAGGAATGGTCTAGGTTTATTTGGTACTGCCTCAGCGCAGGGGGATGGACTTGATGCCCTCTCAAGGTCCCTTCCAGCCCTACATTTCCATGATTCTAAGATGGAACCTCACCATGTTTGCTGCGGCTGATGCACCCTGCCTTGTCTGCACATTCTGCTCTTCCTCCAACTGAACTGTTTTAGAAGCCACAATGCAGTAAACTTCCTTTCATTAGTGCAACCCCTTAATATTTGATATCATCGTCCTGATGCCGCCATCCGTGTCAGCAGGGAAACTAGCGAACTACTCAATCCAACTAGCTTTTAATGAGCACTACCACCTCAGGGTTCCAGTACCATCCCCAGCACCCACAGAACTCCCACTGGCATTAGAACATTGGCATTTTTAAACCTGGCACTCAAGCAAATGCTTGGGAGGAGGGGTATATTTAGCTGCTGTCTCCAAAGGTAAATTAATGGGAGTGCTGCAGGCTTACAAAGCTACCCTCTGCTCTCGATAATGCCAGTGTAAATCCAGGGTATTTCTAATGACTTCATTAGGGTTACTCTGAATTAACACTCCAGATTCAAGGATTAGAAAACATGCCTTACAGCGACAGACTTCAGAAAGCTCAATCTAGTTATTTTAGCAAAGAGAGGATTAAGTGGTGAGTTGTTTACACTCTATAAGTATCTACATGGGGAACAAATATTTAATAATGGGTTCTTCTTATAGCTTTCTCTCCTAGATTGAAGATTAAATAGCTGGAGATTGAAGCTAGACAAATTCAGACTGGAAATAAGGCGTACATTTATAATGGTGAGAGTAATTAACCACTGGAACAATTTACCAAAGGTCATGGTGGATTCTCCATCACTGGCAATTTGTAAACCAAGATTGGGTGTCTTTCTAAAAGATCTGATCTAGGAATTATTTTGGGGAAGTTCTCTGGCCTGTGCGATACAGGAGGTCAGATTAGTGATCACAATGGTCCCTTCTGGCCTTGGAATTTACGACACCACTAAAACTGAGAGCAAAGTTTGGCCCATGGTGAGAAATAGATACCCTTAAGAAATTTTGAACTGAGAGGATTTTGGTGTAAAAGGAGGATCTAGGATGCTCAAGGGGTTTGAACACCTACTCTATATAATACGATCCTGGGATTATCACCAGTCTGTGTGTTACGCTGAAGTTTAGACTCTCTGTTGAGTCAGGGTGAAGTGATGGACACAGCTACAAACATGGTTGAGAGCTCTTTTGTTTGGAATGTCACCATGTTCAATCGCCACTAGGATTCACCATCTGTTACCATCCAAGTTTTAAATTCTAGGCCATTTTGACTTCTCAGATTTCACCCCTGCAATAGCAAGAGTCATGCCAAGAGTCATGACTAAGAGTCCTAGGCCATGATGATATCAGAAGTAACTCAGCCAATCAGCACCCTTATTCTACAGCTAATTTGCATGCAGTAGTTTCATGGATTGTAGAGGCAAGCTATGCAGATGATAGATCATGTGTCTCAGCTGCCACACCTGTGTGACAGCATGAGCTTCCAGCCACTGGTCCACACTAAAATTATTGGACCCTTAGGTGCCTTTGAGCATCTCAAGCAGGGCACTTGCAGGCTGGATTTCTGGGCTATATTCCCAACTGTGCCACTGAAACCTTAGGCCTCATAGTGGTGTATAGCAGACCTGGAAGTTATACATGTGTGTGTGATCAGAATCGAGCCTGTTCTTTGATTTGGGGTAAGACACTTAACCCTGGTGGGCCGCCTTTTCCTCATCTATTAAGGGAAGATGATGATTGACCAGCCTTGTAGGGCTGCTGCGGGAGTTGACTAGGGTTGAGTTTGTAAAGCTCTTTGAGGAGCTCTAGACCTGCAGCGTACAGCTCATGCAGGGGAAAGCATGGCTGCTTGGCTTTCAGGTGTATTCAGAGAGACAGCGGGAAACACAGTCACCAGTGTGCATGGGAGGAAATCCCGCTTAGCTTATGGGATGGTTTATTTATGGCATTTCTTTCTTCAATCCGTAGAGTCCCTCCGCAGTGGAAATGTCTGAAATCTGTGAAAAGAACAACCGCAACGTAGCACATGGACTAGCCTGGTCTTACTATGTCGGGTATTTAAAATTAGTTCTGCCATGTAAGTAGTTGTTTCCCAGTTTGTATAGGAATACAAAATCCTTTGTAATAAAACTCCTCCTTTGCACACGTTAAGGGGAGCCAAATAGCCAGGCAGAAAGCTGCTGTCCTGAATTCATTTGTCTCTGCTCCATGTTCTCTTCCTCTAAGGCCTTAAAGACTTGATCAGTGAGTTTAACAGAGCCAATAACAATTTGCTGAAGTGCAAGGAGACCTGGAAATTGCACATCCTTCTTCCAGTGAGCTGTGAGGTATACGATGATCTGCAAAAGGCTGACAGCCACATCCAGTACTGGAAGGATCTCCCAGCGCTGCAGCTCGACCGGGCTGGCACTAAATGGAGAAGCTACAAACAAAGCATCTATAAAATTTTGGGTGAAGACAAAAAGGTAAATTTAACATCACGCTTCTCTAGCTGAAGGGCCACAGGAAAGGCGGATGTGAGCAGAGACAGGCCTGGAACACAAAGTTTAGCTGTGGATCCAAATTCCCCCAAGGGTTGAAAAATTCAGGTGCAGGATTTTGGCTTGAGCCCATCTCTAGCCAGGAGACATGAATAGTGTAAAGGTGGCCTCGTTCCAAGACAGGGCTGTAGAGCCTCCAAAGGGCCAGTTCAGAACAGCATCTAGCAGCTGGGATGAAGAGAAGCACATGCCTTTGCACAGCCCTGGGATTCACACAAGGCCTCTCCTTGCAGACATAAACCTTTGCAGGAAAATCCCAGTTTACTTACCTCTACTCAGCAGAGCTCCTGTCTGCACTAAATGGAGCTACACCCAGGAGCAGCACTGACCCGTTGTATTGGGAGCAACAACAGCCTTTGGCATATAACCCCATCCAGCAAGATAAGGCCTCCCTATTCCAGCCTCCCTCCATCCCCCCATACACACACTTCCAGCTTGATCACCATCCCTGATTCCTTCTCCCTGTTCCCATCTGTCTCTGGCACTATCAGGCCGTGGCAGACACTAAAGGGCCTTGTCCCCCTGCCCGCTTGGACAGCAGAGTGCTGACTGCACCAGTCCGGCTACCCAGCGTAGAGGCAGACTCACCCCCATGCTCATGAGCAGGCAGAGAAAGCAGCTGTGGGGAGTCTCTTGGCTGCCCAGAGGCAGCAGGGCCAGGGTACAGTAGGGAGAGATCTGTGATGGTCCTTGCATGGGCAAATTTGCACAAAACCCCCAAAAGCCTAGGTCTGACCATGCTTGGCAGAGCTCTGGCAGCTGCTGCGTTGTGCATAAGAGGGGACCCCAAAGGGTTCTACCAGCAGTGCTGGGATTCCCAGGGGCCAGCTGCCTGGGGAGGGATGCTTTAGCCGTGGTCTCAGGACTGCTGGGGTAATGCCCACATTTCTCCCTCTCCCATCCCTCTAGCTGAATTACTGCATTGTGGAGTACGCCCCCCCGCTGCAGTCCCTCTACGCTATGTCCCAGGATGAAAGTGCCACCTTCAGCCGGGAGGATCGCCTGGAGCAAGCCCAACTCTTCTGCAGGACTTTGGGGGAGATCTTACAGCACTCCAAGGAGTGCGCAGGCTGCTACCGGCTCATTGTGTATGAGGGTGAGGAGTGAGGGGATTGCACAAGGAGAGGAGAAGTGCTGGGTTCCTCTCCAGGCCCTGATCCTCAGGCACAGGAGCTCACTGTGGTCTCTGGCGCACACTCAGCACTGCAGTTAGTATCAGGATTATACCATCGTCTCACGGGTGCTCTCTGGTATTCACTGTCAGGGTCCCCATCGTATGGCACATGGGCCATTTAATGCACATGGGCTCCTGTGGCATGGCACCACAGCTCCTTGGGCCACAGGGAGGTTTCTGCAGTGCGCTGGGGACCTTTCATGTGCAAGGCCTCCTGATTAATGGGGTCCCCGATGCCTCTCCCCAGGCTCTAAGACAGAGGGGATCCCAGAACACAGCCACTATCCCTCAGAGATGACTCTGATGCTGTGGGTAGGAAAGCCCTTACCATCTGCCTGTTTCTCCTGAGTTTGCTGGAGTTGGATGACAAAACCCCAGCAGGACTTCCTAAAAAAACATTGGGAGAGGAACATTTCTCATTTTGCTCAAATTTTGAGTGAAATTTTTCCGTTGTTTTAGTTTTCATTTGGTGGGGAAAAAACACACGCACTCACTCTCACTCTTTCACTTTTCTCCACCGGAGAAAGGGCGCGAAAAGTTTAAGAAGTGTAAGAGTGGGTTTTTCCCCTATATTCTCTTTCTTTTTTGCGTGTATTCCCCTGTTTTCCATTGGGGGAACAATGTTAAACGGGGCGGGGGGCTCAGGGTCACTGATAAATGAAATGTTTCAAACTTTTGTGGGGGTGGGGGGAAGAGAAAATTTTCATTTTGGTCAAAAGGCATTTTCTTTCCCCTCCCCCAAAAATGTTTGGATAGAAGAGCAGCCAGCAGCTTTACATTTCACCCCTTCTTCCAACACTCAGAAAGTCCAATGCCAGACACCTGGCTGTGTTAGCAGCTGCAAGGCCTGAACCTCTGACCTTTAGGTCTGTACAAACCCACCTCTGTTAGCCCATAGTGTAACAGTCTCCCCAATCTCTAGCTGTGGCCTTGCCACCACTAGAGGCACCAGAGTGCCCCACCGTGTAGGTGTGAGATGCATAGGCAGCAATGGCACCTTTTCTTGCTGAAGGATTTGGAGACTCTGCTTGCTGGAGACTCAGCTTGCCTTGTATTCCAGCCCATTGGAGCCGGCGGGGTTTGTTTTCTGTTTTATTTTCCAGAGTCAGGAGACAGTGACAGCCATTTCCTGTCAAAGGAGATCCTAAGGCACATCAGACAGCAGCACCTGGAGGAATACACCATGTGCGAGGGGAATCACAAGCCCACCACCTTCCTCTCAACAGAGCCCAACATCCTGATCAGTGATTCGGACCTACCTGGGCCTCTGCGGAGCGATGGCTTCTGAAACGTGTGGCTGGGACTGTCAGGTTACTCCCTCTTCAAGCATACAAAAAGAGAGGACCAAGACAGTCAGGGCGGTCCTTAGGCATATGCAGCAGCTGTGTAGGGCACCCAAAAATTTGGTACACCCCTGGGTCTTAATGTCCACCCTTCCACCACTTCCTATCCCTGTTCTGACCCTTCCTGCAGGCTCCCACCACAGCTGGCTGCTGCAGCCTGGTGAGTCTTCCTTCTGAGCGGATCTAGTACTTAAAAGTGAAAAAGCCTTCCAGCCTGCCAGACCTATTAGCACAACACTGAAACTGTTAAAGGACCATTCAAGTGGTAATGAAGCCATTTAACAGGCATTTGCCAACCCCCAGGTATATACTGTCAGTTTCTGAATTTACTGACAAAAACAGTTGTGCAGTACTATAATATTTACTCAGAACATGTTAGTCTACAGGACCTTAGTTTAAAATTTGCTTTAAAAATATTGCATTAGTGTGTTGGTGAAGATTATAAAATCACATCTCTAAAAAATCCTTGCATAGATTTTTAGATGCACAATCTGAGTATTCATATTTAGCCTTAAATGCTTGGATCTTCAGACATAGAGTTTTTTTAAATAAATCCTTCAAAAGACCACCCTTATCTAAAATACACGTTTTAATTTTAATTGCTATAGTACAAAAAACTTCCAAAGTCTTCCTGTCCTTTCTGTCCATCCCTTTCTCCCTTCACCCCACTGTTGAAGAGAGCCTTTAAAGGGACAATACCCCTTTCCTTCCAGATTGCTGGACAAACGAGTTTCCCTTTTTTTACTTTTGACTATTTGATTAATTAGTTTTAAGAGAACCCTCCAGCAAAATCAGTACCTTAGTAAGATATAAAATCCTTTGTTGTGCCTAAAATCTTTGGAAACATATTTTTTAAAGTTGGTGAAATTTCATAAAAATGTCTATTGTTATGGAGATCACACAAAGTAAATTAGTGTTCCCTTTTTCTGAAAGCAATGAACATTGTTATGAACACACTAAACCTCTGTCACTGATTAATTTAAATTAATGTCTTTGTGAGTTAAATATGTAGTAATCTGGAATGATTACTTTATAAGGGCTTAAGAGTACATTTAAAATATAAACTCATCTTAGAAATACCGATTAAGAAAATGTAAAACAGAATGCATCATGTTTTCCATAATTCATAGATACTAAGGTCAGAAGGGACCATTCTGATCATCTAGTCCAACCTCCTGCACAGCGCAGGCCACAGAATCTCACCCACCCGCTCCTATGAAAAACCTCACCTATGTCTGAGCTATTGAAGTCCTTAAATCATGGTTTAAAGACTTCAAGGAGCAGAGACGCCTCCCTCAAGTCAACCATGCCCCATGCTACAGAGGAAGGCGAAAAACCTCCAGGGCCTCTCCAATCTGCCCTGGAGAAAAATTCCTTCCCGACCCCAAATATGGCAATCAGCTAAACCCTGAGCATATGGGCAAGATTCACCAGCCACATACTACAGAAAATTCTTTCCTGGGTAACTCAGATCCCATCCATCTAATATCCCATCTGAGGGGATTAGTCCTATTTACCCTCAATATTTAAAGATCAATTACTTACCAAAATCCCATTATCCCATCATACCATCTCCTCCATAAACTTATCAAGTAGAATCTTAAAACCAGATAGATCTTTTGCCCCCACTGCTTCCCTTGGAAGGCTATTCCAAAACTTCACTCCTCTGATGGTTAAAAACCATCGTCTGATTTCAAGTCTAAACTTCCTGGTGGCCAGTTTATACCCATTTGTTCTTGTGTCCACATTGGTGCTGAGCTGAAATAATTCCTCTCCCTCTCCTGTATTTATCCCTCTGATATATTTATAGAGAGCAATCATATCTCCCCTCAACCTTCTTTTAGTTAGGCTAAACAAGCCAAACTCCTTAAGTCTCCTTTCATAAGACAAGTTTTCCATTCCTCGGATCATCCTAGTAGCCCTTCTCTGTACCTGCTCCAGTTTGAATTCATCCTTTTTAAACATGGGAGACCAGAACTGCACACAGTATTCTAGGTGAGGTCTCACCAGTGCCTTGTATAATGGTACTAAAACCTCCTTATCCCTACTGGAAATGCCTCTCCTGATGCATCCCAAAACCGCATTAGCTTTTTTCACAGCCATATCACATTGGCGGCTCATAGTCATCCTATGATCAACCAATACTCCAAGGTCCTTCTCCTCTTCCATTACTTCTAATTGATGCGTCCCCAACTTATAACTAAAATTCTTGTTATTAATCCCTAAATGCATAACCTTACACTTCTCACTATTAAATTTCATCCTATTACTATTACTCCAGTTTACAAGGTCATCCAGATCCTCCTGTATAATATCCCAATCCTTCTCCGAATTGGCAATACCTCCCAGCTTTGTATCATCTGCAGACTTTATTAGCACACTCCCACTTTTTGTGCCAAGGTCAGTAATAAAAAGATTAAATAAGATTGGTCCCAAAACCGATCCCTAAGGAACTCTACTGGTAACCTCCCTCCAGCCTGACAGTTCACCTTTCAATAGGAGCCGTTGTAGTCTCCCCTTTAACCAATTCTTTATCTACCTTTTGATGATCATATTGATCCCCATCTTCTCCAATTTAACTAATAATTCCCCATGTGGCACGGTATCAAATGCCTTACTGAAATCTAGGTAAATTAGATCCACTGCATTTCCTTTATCTAAAAAATCTGTTACTTTTTCAAAAAAGATTAGGTTGGTTTGGCACGATCTACCTCTTGTAAAACCATGTTGTATTTTGTCCCATTTACCATTGACTTCAATGTCCTTAACTAATTTCTCCTTCAAAATTTTTTCCAGGACCTTGCATACTACAGATGTAAAACTAACTGGCCTGTAGTTACCCAGATCACTTCTTTTTCCTTTCTTAAAAATAGGAACTATATTAGCAATTCTCCAATCATTCGGTACTACTCCTGAGTTTACAGATTCATTAAAAATTCTTGCTAATGGGCTTGCAATTTCAGGTGCCAATTCCTTTAATATTCTTGGATGAAGATTATCTGGGCCCCCCGATTTAGTCCCATTAAGCTGTTTCAGTTTCGCTTCTACCTCAGATATGGTAATATCTACCTCCATATCCTCATTCCCTTTTGTCATGCTACCATTATCCCTAAGATCCTCTTTAGCCTTATTAAAGACTGAGGCAAAGTATTTGTTTAGATACTGGGCCATGCCTAGATTATCTTTAACCTCCACTCCATCCTCAGTGTTTAGCAGTCCCACTTCTTCTTTCTTAGTTTTCTTCTTATTTATATGGCTATAGAACCTTTTACTATTGGTTTTAATTCCCTTTGCAAGGTCCAACTCTACTCGACTTTTAGCCTGTCTCACTTTATCCCTACATGTTCTGACCTCAATTAGGTAGCTTTCCTTGCTGATCCCTCCCATCTTCCACTCTCTGTATGCTTTCTGCTTCTTCTTAATCACCTCTCTAAGATGCTTGCTCATCCAACTTGGTCTACAACTCCTTCCTATGAATTTTTTCCCCTTTCTTGGGATACAGGCTTCCGATAGCTTCTGCAGCTTTGATTTAAAGTAATCCCAGGCCTCCTCTACCTTTAGATCCATAAGTTCTTCAGTCCAATCCACTTCCCTAACTAATTTCCTTAATTTTTGAAAGTCAGCCCTTTTGAAATCAAAAACCCTAGTTGCAGATTTATTTTTGTTAATCCTTCCATTTAGTTTGAACTGAATTAGCTCATGATCACTTGAGCCAAGATTGTCCCCTACAACCATTTCTTCTATGAGGTCCTCGCTACTCAACAAAATTAAATCTAAAATGGCATCCCCTCTAGTCGGTTCAGCAACTACTTGATGAAGGAATCCCTCAGATATCACATCTAGGAAAATCTGAGCCCTATTATTATTACTAGCACTGGTCCTCCAGTCTATATCTGGGAAGTTAAAGTCTCCCATGATCACGCAGTTTTCATTAGTATTTACTTTATTAAAGACATTAAAAAGGGCTCTATCCATATCCAAATTAGATCCCATAGGTCTATAGCCCCAAGCACTATCGTAGGAGAGGCTTTACTAGTTTTCTTCCCCAATGTAATTTTTGCCCAGATGGACTCTGTCTTATCCATTGCATTGCTTCTTATTTCTTTACATTCTACCTCATCATTGATATACAATGCTACTCCACCACCTTTACCTTTGTTTCTGTCTTTCCTAAACAGCACATACCCTTCAATACCTGTAGTCCAGTCATGACTACTATTCCACCATGTTTCTGTTATCCCTATAATATCTGGTTTCACTTCCTGAACCAGTAGCTCTAGTTCCTCCATTTTGTTACCTAGGCTCCTTGCATTGGTGTATAAACATCTTAATTTTTGCTGTTTGGCCTCGCTCACCTTTTGTACCCTATTAGGCACAGTCATTCTACACTTTATAAGGGCTTAAGAGTACATTTAAAATATAAACTCATCTTAGAAATACCGATTAAGAAAATGTAAAACAGAATGCATCATGTTTTCCATAATATTTAATGTTGTATTCACCAAGATAGCTGACTTGTCCTTACTACAAAGGTTTTGCAAATAAATCTCTGACAAACTGCAGGGTATATCAAAAAACCCGTGACTGACTTTTTTTATTCCCAAGTTTAGTGCTTTTAATTAGGTACCTTCTGCATGTCCAGTCTTCATCTTCTGGCATGCAGTGGAAAACATGCTCCATTTTCTTTAGAAAAAATTGCAGAAGAGTGGTTTTTTCAACTGTCATTTGCTTCATTTGGGTTCAGGGATTTGGCTGGAAGGGGGTTAGCAGGGAGGGGGAGGGAAGAGAGGAGGGAGACAGTGGGGAATGGGCAGAGTGTGGGTGGAGCCTGGGGCAGAGCAGGGGTGGAGTGTGGGCGGGACCACAGGCAGACAGGGTGGGCTGGGGAGCTAGCCTCCCCAAACGGCAGCTTCACCGACCGCCCATGATAGCAGGTAAGAGCGAGTCAGCTTCCGCACACCCAGTGTGTGCTACAGTGTCCTTAGGCAGTGGCTGTATTCACAGAGCCAAATGCGCCAGCACCACACATTCTGCATGAGGGAGAGGGTACGGGGGTCTCTATGGGGAACTGTGACTCTCCGCCCCCGTGAGGTGGGCTGGGCAGCTCGGTAGTCTTTGCTGCCTCGTCCCTCCCCACCCTGGGCTGCGAGCCCTGGCTGCCATCGGGCTTAGAGGCACCAGTTTAATAATACTGCATAGGGTATAAATCCTAAGGACGGCCCTGCAGAGAGTGCAACATTCAGGCTTCCTTCCTTCCTCCCCTGGTACTGTTCTGTCTTGTCAAACACGTCCTGAAAGTCGAGTTCTCTCCATTCCTAGGTATAATCATGCTATAGCACCCCCTATTGGGAATCTATAACATCCCATTGGTCACATTTATTTGAGATAGCAAAATTAACCATGATTTCCATAAGCTGCTACATGCTTAACATTCTATCATATGCCCATAATGTATGTATTATCAGAGATCTAATGTCAGCTTGTTTGTTTTTACATGAACTAACTCTTAATTTGTTTGGCAACTAAGGTATTTATCCCTGGGTTTGGGAAGGTTGTTCTTTCACGCCTTAGTATTGTAGGGTGTACACCTTGCGTGCAGTTTGATGTTGGCACACGTGCTGGTTCAGTTGTGTTTTGAGAGTCTGTTCTGCTATCAATCAGTCATACATCAATCTGTGTTCTTTCCCTGTCCTGCTGATCGAGTCTCAGCATAGTGCGTATTTCACCATCATTCACGTCCACATTCTTGTCTTGGGTACCTAGTGCGAAACCATTTAACGTTTCGGTGAAATAGCTGCTCATCTGCTGCTTTGTTATTTAGCTATTTGACACATGTAGCTTGCTTCCAAGTGCAGGATTTGTCCTGAGGAAGTAGTTTGATATCAACAGGGTCTCCTGGTGGTAGTTATGGGAGGTCTTTAGCTTGTCAGTCACAGCAGGCTTTGGCTTTTTCACATCTCTCTTCCTTTTTGTCTGTCACTCCTTTTATCTCTGCTGGCTGCAATAATAGTGGCATTATAGGCATCAAGGTACATGTTCATCTTGACATCAAGTTTTGCACCAGGCAGCTAGTAAGGCCTTCTGTGGGCATGTTTCTCCATGGAGAAATGGCTTGCCATATATTTTCTTTGCTTTTTTCAGTTTTCTTTAATGGAATCTAAACAATTTTAACTGCCAAATTCCACATTGTCTTTGACTGGTTGTGGTGGTGATGCGATTTGACTGAATTCCCAGTCCCAGGTAAACTGCTCAGTGCAAGTGAACTGGAGTCCTGTTGTCTGAAACAACATCATTTGGGATACCACACCCTGCTCTGGCTGTCATGGTCGCTGCAGGAGTGTCTGACAGTTTTTCTACTTCCCAGGAGTCTGAATAGTGGTCTACAGCAATGAAGTCATTTGTGGTAAAAAGATCCGTTCCTACATTGTTCCAAGATATGTTGGGGAGGCTGTGGATTTTCACTCCTTCTCTGCTGCATGGTCTTCCCCAGGTGTATCACAGCCGATCACCAGGTCTCAGAGATCCTTGGTACATCTGCCCAGTATACAGCTTTTCTGGCTACCAGAGACAGGCTTCTCTTCCAGAATAGCTCTGATGTGTTCCTGAAAGAGTTTCAATCCTCAGTGATCAGGCTATTCTGATTCGGCTGTCTGTACATATGATGCTAGCTTGTATGTTCAGCTCATCTCGATAGTTCCACTATTCTTGAGAGGCACATGGGACCTCTCCCCCTGCTGTCAGGCCATCCTGACAGAATGATGGATATGAGCACTTGAAAATTTTTGTCATTTCATTCTCAGATTCTTTCTAGACCAGAGGTCCCCAATCTGTCGGGCACTCCCCCTAGCGGGGCACCAAGGAATGTTCGGGGGCTGCAGCTGGGGCCAGGCCCAGCCCCGACAGGAGGGAGGGAGTGCCACTCAGCTCTGCTCCTGGCCCTGTCTGCCAGCCCCATGCCCAGGGCTCCACTCCTGGCCCCCCATGTGGGGTCCTGGCTCCTGGCCCCGCACCCGGAGCTCCACTCCCAGCCCCGTGCCTGCGGCTCTTCTCCCAGTCCCGTGCTTAGGGTCTCAGCTGCCAGTCCCACACCCAGGGCTCCGCTCCCGGCCCTGGCTCCCGGCCCCATGTCCAGGGTCCTGGCTGCTGGCCCCGAGCCTGGGTCTCTGCGCCCACCTTCAGCTGTGGCCCCAGCCTTGGCCCCCTTTCCTCTATCCGTGGCCTCCCCTCCAGGAGCCGTGGCCCTCCTCCCAGCACCAGGTAAAAAGTTTGGGGACCAATGTTTTAGAGTCTGCCTTGAAACTGGCACTTAAGTCGCTTGGTTGATCTTTTCTATCATGGTGAGAGTCTCACATTCTTGTTCAGTTGCAATATTTTCCTGCGGCAAGGCTGCTGTGGGTAAGAAGTTAGCTGTGTTCATCCCAGTCCCTGTCTTGAATTATACATCTAAGTTATTGCCTTGCCATTTGAAAGCATGCGCTGGAGATGTTTGAGACCACTAGCAGTGGCTTTTTAAAAATGCTCTCTAGTGGTTTATAGTCACTTTCTACGCAGATGGTTTCCCATCCTCGACCATAGTGGTTGAACTCTTCACACACAAACTCTAGTGTAAGGCATTCCTTTTCTGTTTGGGTGTATCTTTGTTCCATTGGCGATAGTGACTTTGATGCAAATACTACTGGCTATTCCTGGCGCAGGAGTGATACCCCAAGCCCATCTCACTGGCATCACATTGTAAGGGTGCCTCTTTGTTCACATTATAGAATATCAGGTTATGATAGGTGGACACCAGCCGCTGGATCATGCATAACCATCTTCACACTGCAACTTTGTCTAGTAGTTGCCTCAGAGGGTTGCACACATCTGAGAGGCTTGGGAAAAAAATTGTTAGCCAGGTGAGAAATCCTAATAGTCTCTGGACCGATTTAATATCTTTAGGTGAGGGCATCTGCTGAACTGCTTTTACCTTTTCAGGATCAGGTTGTAGCCCTGGCAAGATCAGCAAGTATCCCGTGCATGGTACTGCAGTCACCTGTAGTCTCCTCTTGTTTTTATTGAATTTAATATTTACTTCCCTGGCTCTTTCTTGCAGACAGATGAGGTGGTGGTCAGAATCTGCCACAGTGAGGGCCAGATTTAGGGGCAGGTGACCCTGGGGTGCCAGGCTTGGGGGGTTCCGGACTTGGGGTGCTGTTTTTGTTGTTAGTGACCAAAAGGGAAAATAGAACATTTGAAGTAAAATGTTTCAGGTATTCCATAGGAGTTGAGCCTGTCTTCAAGGAAACTGATATTCATCAGAAGAAGAGACAGTTTGGTTACGAGGGCAGAGATGAGGTGATGGAAAGTTGGGAAGAAAAATTCAAGAGGGAGTTTTTTTGCTCACTCATTGATACTGTTCGAAGAAAGATTTAGATAAACGAAGCACCACAAAAAGACCGGGGTGGGGGGAGAGGAGGGGTGTTTTTATGACCTTAGTAAGCTGCCAGCAGACAGGAAAACACTCTTGAACAATTGTACGGACCTTCACCGGATGCGGACACATGGGGAATGTTCATACCTCAGTGACACAGACCTCTATGTCGAATTGGACAACATCCATCACATTTTGCCATACGAGAAGCACTCTCCACTCCAAGTTCTCCAATTCATTCATGATGCAGAGCTAAAGGACACTTTTCCTCATGTGTGGATAGCTTTGAGGGTTCTGCTCAGACTGCTCGTCACAGTCGTGACTCGTGAGCGCAGCTTTTCAAAGCTCAGGCTCGTTAAAACATACCTTGGATTGGCGATGGCCGATGAGAGACTGACATCGCTTGCTATTTTATCCTTGAAAATGCCAATGGCCAGTCTCTGGAGCTCTCTGATGCTGTGTTTCAATTCGCAAGGACAAAGGCAAGAAAAGCGACCTTATGAACTAAAGGACTAGGGTTAACATTCTAAGGCTATCACCTACTGTAACACTTTAATATTGGTCCACCCAATGGCGGTGCACAGTTCAATTTCTTGATGTTAGTACATTTCAGTTATTCTTAAAATTAAAAAGTTTCCTTAAGCATAGAGGAAACAAATTGTATTTTATTTGCTTATATATGGCATGAATAAATACAGATTTACAGATCCTAGTGTGCAAATGTATCGTCTTGTATGACAGGGATAAATCATGCATGCAAATTGTGCATCAAAGTCGTGAAATGGAATAAAAAAGAAGGTATTCAAAAGTTTAACAAATATGGAGACGCTCCTTGCCTGGGGCACCATTTGGTCTAGGGCCAGCCCTGACCACAGCTTCCACTATATTACCTGTCAGCTCTGTGTTCTTGGGGAACCAGGGTGTAGTACCCAGCCTGTCTGACTCACAAAAGACCTTCCCCTAACCCCCAGCCTCTGCTTGAACCAAAACCGATCAGAGGAAAGCAATGAAAAGGCAGTGGGAGACACACCTAAACCACTGGGATAAGGGTGACAGAATTAAGGAAACTCCTCTAGCCTCATTTGCATCGAAGATGGGACAAGGAGACATCTCCATTAGCATACAGAATGGAGAACAAAGATTCCAAGGCAAGAACCACACGGAATTATGGGATCAGAAAAGCTGGGAAGCACTGCATGACGGGGGATCTCTGCTCAAATGTTAATGAACCCACGCCTGCACACACCCAGCTCAGTAGTTATCAGACCAATTCTAGTAATAAATCCTTTATTGGTATCCAAAATAGTGAAGCTCACTAATTGCATTGTGAACTCCCTGGAAGGAACACTGCCCATAGCCAGGAATGATCAGTTCCCATTGTCTATCCTGAACAAAACAACTTTGGAATACTCCCTTGAGCCATCAGTTTACACATAAACAAATCTAGTGTTCTCTCTTGAACCATTGTTGTTTCTCTACAAAAACCCCTAACCATGCTCGAGTAAGTGCTCTGATGCCTGGATCCAAAATTGGCATCAGTTTCATTGGGACTTCATCTTCTCCTGACTGATCGTGCTGGGGGCTCTGCCTGTCTCCAGCACTCCGGACCCTTAGCTACCACCACCACCACCACCTGGGACCCCCGATCGATTCATGCTTCACGGAGTGGTGAGAATCCAGCTCTTTCTCTCCCTAGGTATAGCTTTCTGGCCCTGACTTGTGTGATCAGTTATAGTTTTCTAAACCTGACTTTTATAATCAAATTTAAGTTAGATTTAATATTATAACTGTTTTGTTTGTTTGGCTCCCCTATGGTTATTACCTGGCAATTAATAACTTTCATGATTAAGGTGGTTGTTTCTCTCTCTCTTTTTCTTCCCCTCATGTTTTGTTTTGGTTTTTTTTTTTTGGTTTCCTCTTTCACTCTGCAGCAATGCTTCTCGTACCTACACTAAAAGATCCCTGCAGCGCCCAAAAATCCTGTGGGATTTGCTCATCAATTGGGTTACTACCAGAACAATTGTAACATGAAAGTGAGGATAGGGACATGCTGAACCTGGGACATATGAGGGTGGCAGATTGAAAGTGCTGCTCGACCCAGCTTGCTCAGACGTGCTCTATTCTGGTGCGATGCCCAGGGCATATGAGGGTGACAGCTTGGAAATGCTGCTCAACCCAGCCTACTGAGTCCAGGGACATATGAAGGATCAGCTTGAGAGTGCTGATTAACCTGGTCCTCTCAGAAGCGCTCTGTTAATATGTGTGTGTGTGTGTGTGTGTGTGTGTGTGTGTGTGTGCATCTGATTCTGGGGCTGGAAGAACCTAGCCCTGGGGAACCTAGGTCCTGCAGGATAGCTCCATTGGGAGGGAACTTGCAGCAGGAACAAGTAGAGCTCCGTATGAGAACACAAGTGACACAAGCAGTATATTGATAGAAGAACAGAACCCCTCCACCCCCCAAAGAGTAACCCTAATAAATGAGTATACCCCAAAATAACGGGCAAAGCTGGTAACATGTGCATGTGCATCAGTATCCTGGCATTTGGTTAGCAGTGCATCTCTGTGAATATCTTCTCCAGTGCAGGGAAGTGGAGGGCTGCGTTCATCTGCTTTGATGGAAGCGGGGTCTGATGGTAAAAGATTTGAGAAACGCTGGCTGATTGGATCCCGCAGCACTGAACTCAGGCATGTCAGACTACAACCAATGTCCAGCCCTAGCTGCTCTAAGGCATTATCTTTCAGAAGGAAAAGGGATTGCTTCTGGTTACTTCCTGAGCTCATTCTCCTGCTTGTTTATTGTGTTTGCTGCATTACCTGCCGGCTCACCCCTTCCCTGCCGGCTCACCCATTCCCTGCCGGATGAGAAGTGTGACTGGCTGGTATCTGCACTTCCCAGGACTGTGAACATCACAATGTCTCATTTTACAAACAGAGTTAATCAGACTTTGTCTATTTCTCCTCTGCCTTTCACCCCCATTTCTTCTCCCTGTGTCTCGTTATGAGCTTTCCAGGGAGACTTGCACTTAGGAATAATGTACAATGAAGACCCATCACTTGGGTTGAGCAGAGCTGATGATTGTCAGAGAGCTGTCTGCAATGCTTCCTATGCTATTCCCCTGGTGTTGGTTCCGGACGTCCTTACTCAGGTTTTACTCATTCCACACCCAGGCAAAGAGCCCCTCGAAATCAATGAGAAGGGCAGGTGATGAGCACTTCTTGGCTTCGCCCAGTCACTTCAGCATCAGGGGATTCTATCTGAATAAGGAAAGAGTAAAACCTGAGTAAGATCCGCAGGACTTGGCAGATTGTACATTGGCCAGTATCACCTCTTTTGCTGTATTTATTTATAATAATAAGAAAACTGAGGTAATGACAAGTTTCCATAGGGAATGGGACAGCTCAGGGAAGTGTTGATAGCAGAGCTGGGCAGAAAAGTTCCCGAAAAGCAGTTTTGCTTTGGAAGTTGTTGATTGGTGAAAATGGAAAATGTTTGTGGCAATGGTTGGATTTAGGACGGAACGCAGGCAGCTTTCCTGCCAACTGCCTGACTCTTCGGCATTCACTTGGTGTGCTGTTGCAGAGCCCCGGGCTCACCACGTCTGTGGTGCTGTGCAGATTCTTTCTGAGTTGGGTGCCCCATGGCTTCCAGACTCCTGGGCCAGCTAGTTCCCTGGGCTGCTGACTGGGACTCAGCTGGCCTGGGAGCCACAGGAGTCCCGGTGCCTCAGCAGCCCCTCAGCTGGGCTGAAGAGGAGGCAGGAGGCTGGAATTCTTGGTCTCAGAACCATGGCTGAGCCAGGACCCACAGAGCTTGGGAGCCAGTGTGTCCTGGCTCCTCTACAACCGTCCAGGCAAGCTACTGAGGATGCAGGGCTTCCCCGACAACCCTGTGAGGTGGTTGTGCAGCCAGTGACTCAATTGCCCCCCTCATGCTTGTTCAGTGCCTGTTGTGAACTGACTTGGTGGTTCAATTTGGTTTCTAATGGCCACATCTCAACAGAGTAACATCACCAGCCCTGGAGATCAGCCAAGGCCTAAACAGGCCCCGGAGCCTGCCCTCCATTGCTGCTGGCCATGTTATGTAGGTGGATTGGACTCTCCGGGATGTCAATCCAGCCCCTTTCAGATGCTCTGGCCGTGGTGCACACCTCAGCGTGAGAGACTGACAGCAAAGGCACTTTTGTGTTTGCTGGGTTAGGAGCACAGAGCCAGAGTGCTGAGGGGACGGTGGCAGGGTCATGGGTGCAGAGGAGGACACAGTTTGTGATCTGGGGCCTTTGACCTGGTGGTGGGTGAGTTCCAGCAGGAGTCCTGCACCTGGTAAGTGTAACCATGGCTGGGCTGGGGCCATCCAATCCCCCCATGTATGAAATAGATGAGGATTGTATCTCCTGGAGCAGCTTTCCCTGCTGTCTCCCCTGTGAGGAACCAACCCGCTACAGAAATCCAGCCTCAGCATCTGTGTCCCAGGCAGAGATGGAGAAGTTTGGTCATTGCATTGTCAACCCCCACCCCCAACTTTGCCTTCAGAAGGCTCCCACAGAGGTCACCATGTTGTGCAACAGTGGCAAAGGAATACAGAGAATCACCTTCTAATACTGACCAAGGAGCTTTATTGGGAAAAAGCTAGTGTTATCCATAGAGCTACCCTCTGTGCCTGCTTCACCACTGAGCTTCTGCCTCAAACCATTCCCAGTCAATGGTTTCCTGCTATACACATCCTTCTACCCACTTCTCCCTCATAACCTCCCTCCATCACTGGGCCTAGAGCCCTGGACCTACGGCTCCAGAAGCACAGGCCTCTACCACTTGAGCCAAGGGAGATCTTGTTGAGCTACTTCCAATCCTCTGTCCAGTGCCCATCTCGAGTAGCCAGGATGGGCGCACACAGGGGAATGAAGGGCTATGAATTCACACACTCCTAAGGGCCCAGAGCAGCCCTTTGGAGGTGACTAGCCCTGTGCAGTACGAGGGGGTGCAGTAGCGGACTTCCCAGCCCCCCATGCTCTGCCTCCCCTGCAGAGTTGTTTGCCCTTGCGCAGTAGGGCATGTCACAGGGCAACTGGCCCCTGTAAGTGAAGTGGGTCCAGCCCAGGTGTGTCCCAAGTTGATCTGATTGAGAGGGCAGGGTGGCATGAGATGCACCTGGCAGTGATTGGAGGGGTCGGCTGGGAGGATGATGCAGACTCAGAGACTGGCGGAGGGGCTAGCCTGCTGGTCTTCCCTAGCCAAAGGTTGAGATGCCTGGAAGGCCTCCAGCTGGAAGGGCTGGGCTGGCTGTTCGATGACAGACCAGGTGAGCAGAAGATGCCAGAGGTGAGCTCTGAGGTAAATTGCTGGGCTGTGTCTGGGGAATGGTCCAAGGGCACTGCATTGGGGATAAATGGACTTTCCAGGACTCCTTGCACTAGGTGCGTGACCTTCAGGAGCGGGTAAAATCAGACCCAAGGGAACTTGGGATGGAGCCTTTAAGAAGCCTGAGAGGTGAAACCAAAGCAATAACCCCAACGTTATTGTGCCCAGCTACAAGGGGGCAGTAGGAGGCGAGATAACAGAGCAGGATCTGCCCTAAGAGCACACTTTTGTGCACCACTGTCCCGCACTTTCCCTCTTGTGCAAAGGGGCAGGGGGGTCAACAGACCCCACTGATTTCAGTAAGAATTAATCCCAGTGAAGAGCTAAGACTAGGGCCTTCTCCCTCATTTCTTTCTCACTCTGCGCTTCTGCTTTAGAGATGGGCCTCGGTCTCTGGACTGAAAGACTCCTAACGCGCAGGGTGGCTGAATCTGGTAAGCGGGTTCTCATCCATCTCATGCCTGCACAAATCCCTTCTTTTGTACTTCTTTACCACCCTTGAAATGTTTAGCTCTTCCATCTCGGAGCCCGTGTTCCCATTTCCACCACTGAGCAGTGGTGTAGCCAGGACGGGACACTTGGGTGGGCCCTGACTTCAGGTGGATGGGTAATGACAGGTGGCAGGGGAGGGGGGCAGGAGGGATCAGGGCCGCTTCTCCACCACCCTCTCTAGCCGGCCTTGCAGGGGTCGATGGACATGCTGGCCAGGGGCCCCCCAGGGCCCAGGCATGTACCTGCTGAATGGGGTTGGGGTGTGGGGGCTTGTCCCGCTCTGCCCACCTGGTGCTCCAACCAGGTAGCGGGGTCAGGGTGCGGGGTCTTCCGGGCAGAGTGGGGTAAGCCCCCACTCCCCAGCTGGAGTGCCGGGCGGAGTGGGGTAAGCCCCCGCACCTTGACCCCACTCCCCAGCAGGAGTTCTGAGCGGGCCGGCGTAGTGGGGCAAGTCCTGGGGCCGAAGCAGAGCCGGGGCTGGGGGCGGGGAGGCGGGTGGACCTGGATGCTAAGTGGGTGACAGTGTGCTCACTGTCTCTCACACTTCCCTAACACACACACACACTGTCTCTCTCACACCCGGACTGGCTCTCACACCCCATACTCTCTGCCTCTCACGAGTCACAGTCCCTCAATACAGATTGACACACACACACACACACACACACAGAGTCTCACACTTCCCAACACACACTATCACACAGTCCCCCCACACACAGTCACACACACACTGGCTCTCTCTCTGGCTCTCTCACACGCACTGGCTCTCACTCTCTCACACTCACACAAACACACACACACATTTGTATTATTGTTGTTATTACTGCTTGGTACTTCCTGTCAAAATGCTCATGATCAGCCAGGAGTGGCTAGGGGCTGCAGGAGGTCCGTGGGCTCTGGCAAGATGCAGCCCACATGTGGCAGCAGGAAGCCTGCCTTGAACCACTGCCGCGGCATCTGCAGCGTACGAAGCTCGGTGTGTGTCAGCAATGGGACACTTGGGTGGGCTCCGACTTCAAGTGTGTGGGTAATGACAGGTGGCAGGGGAGGGGGGCAGGAGGGATCAGGACCGTTTCCCCACCACCCTCTCCAGCCAGCCTCTGGGGGTCTGTGGGCGGGGGTGGTGGCTGTGCCCTCTCGACACACTGGGGTCAGCAGCGCCGGCTGGGGACCGCCTTCAGTGAAGCAAAGGGGCACTAGTTTAACAATCCTGCGTAGGGCCCCATAAATCCTAAGGACGGCCCTGGAGCTGGGCTAGGAGGAGCAGAGGGTCTTGCACATGTTTTCTTGGAGCTCTCTTGGTGTTTCTGTTGTGTTTTGCCCTGACTATGTAGCAGATCCACCCGGGTTTTGTCCCTGTGGTGGCAGTTCCAAAGCAGTTCCCAGGTTTTCCGCTCAGACCCTTCCACTGGGCCCAGCTTTGGTCCCAGCTGGCTTCATGCTTGGCTGGGCTTAGTGCCATTGTGCTGATCAGTTCTAGTTTGTTGCTGCCCACATGAGAGCTGGCCAGGCGAAACAAGGCCTTACGCTCTACTCGCCGACATTTCTCTGTTTGCCCGTCTGTCACGTGGCAGCTTCTGAAAACCACAGTCGATCTGTTGCAGACTTTCAGAGGCTATTCTAGGCATTAGTGGGCAGAACTCTATGGATTTGGGTGACAACTGGAAAACCAGAAAAGCCTGATTTCCACAAAAATCCCTGTTTGCTCACTCTGGATAGAGGGGTGATGCAGTGAGCTCCCAGTGAGGGGTTAGAGTTGGAGCAGGGCTTTCTCTGCCTGCAGCACCAAAGGGCGCTCTGGGTCATTAATTCCTGAGTTGTCCTAGTCCTGCCACTGCGGCTGATTGCCTAGGAAAGGGACAGCAGTTACCTACCCGACAGGACTGCTGTAAAGTGCTTAATGAGTGCTGAGCATCGTTAAGGTGTATCATGCAAGCAGAAGCAGGGATCAGCTACCTTCTTGTCTCTGCCCTTCTTAGGTCCCCATCAGCTCTTGGAAACAAGCATTGTCTGGTCCCTCCGGGGTGCACATCTGAAAGAACCAAAGTGTGTTTCAAACGCACATTGTGACAGCCACCCAAATCTATTTATTTGAAGCTGCTTTTCGCCTGGGACACACAACTGAGTATTGGGTGTGTCTGAGCCACTGCAGATCATGAGGCAATAAAACCACAGTATTGGAATACTGATGAGTCTTTGGAAATCGTCAACTCCCAACATTGTTATTCTCCAACAGAGCCATTGTCCCCCTGGCGACTGTCTGACCAGGGCTGGCCTCTGGCCCCACCACAAGCCATTTCACAGGTAGGTGATCTCTATGACGTTAGGCTCCGCGTTTCCACAGGGCAGTTGGTGCTTACAGGAGCACTGGGTGCTCAGCGTAGCAGTGTCATTGCTGCCCGATTCTCCCTGGTAGTTCTGAGCAGGCTGCATCATGCTGCTTTTCCTTTTGGAGCCCAGTTTCTTCCAATCTGTTAGGTGCACCCCATTCTCCAGATCCTGCGGCATGGGCTCATGGTACAGGGTGACCTGTAACGTGCACAGCTGCGGGCCATAGCGCACCAGCACAATGATGACAACAGCCAAGAGGACGAACATGATCACAATGACCATGATCATGGGAAGGGCGTCAGCCTTCTTGGTCTCACCCAGGACAACAGAGCCCGCAGTGAATCCAGCCAAGACCGGAGGCTCGTGTTGCCTTGGCTGGCTGCTCAGGCTGGAGATATTCATAGCTGAAGGATGGACCCTCACCTGTGGAGAAGTAAAGCAGATTTGACATATGTAGTATGTAATTTGAACCATTCTAGTCTGTTACTGCCCAGATGTCACTTGGCTAAGTGAAGTGAGAACCCACCTGCAACTCAATGGCATTTCTCTGTTTGGAGGTAACCTGGGAACTTTTGAATGCTGCAACTGATCAACTGCAAAATTCCCGGGGATGTTCTAGGCATCAGCAAGCAGAACCCTATTGGTTTGGGTGAACATTGGAAAAGTCTGAATTCCACTAAAATCACCATTTGATCATTCTGGATACAGGGGAGAGGCAGGGAGGGTCAGGGTTAGAGTTCACTTCACTTGACTGTGTCATTCAATACAATTTCAGTGTGATGGGTCCTCTGCTCCCATCCTGAATTGTGGTGTGGCATCCAGCCCTTGCCCTCCTGTTCCCCTGGCACTTTTGGATCCCGGCCCCATAGTGACCCTTCCATGGTATCCTCCAGAGCAGGGAGATCGTGCCGGAGGGCTCAGGATGAGGGAGATCCAGTCATGGAGGGTCTCCTATATATATGGATCTAAGGGGGATGATTGGGCCTAGTGTAAAGAGTTTAGGATACGCGTGTTTTGACTGAGCCGATAATCCCAAATTACCTGCAGCTATCTGCACTGTGAAGTACCTAGGCAACACTGAAATGCTGCTCTGAAATATGCTGCATTCTGGATTCTCTGTGATAGGGGTGGGATTCATCCCAGATTATCAAGAAGGAAGAACCCTGTAGCCTTCACTGTGGGGGAAGGGCTAAGACCTGCGCAGTTTGCTCTCTCCGACCTTGCAGAAGCTATCTTGGATAAACCACATTGACAGTAAAACTAGAGCAGCACAGCAGATGTGCCATTATTATCCACAGGCAACTTGACTCCAATTGCTAGCAGATTATCTGAAGAAAGGGATTATTTAAATGCCTGGCACAATGGCTGCCAGCTCGCCATTCTGTGGGTTGGCGGGTGGAGGCGGCTGTTTGTTGAGTGAGGTGTTTAAACACACAAGGATGCTCAAGCTAGCAGATCATTTTTTCATTCCATTTGCCCAAATTCTGTTCATGGGGTTGTGCCGGGTCACTTGTACCCTGCAGCGTTCTGTCTGCACAGGGCAGAGGCAGGTAGCTTCCCTCCGGGTCTACAAAGGCCGTATAGCCACACCTTTCCCTATCACTTCTTTATCAAGGATCTGCAGAGGCAGATTAAGGTTTTGTGGGGCTCTGGGCCAGAGCAAGTGGGAGGGGCCACTCCACCCCTTCTGTCTGTGGTCCCGCCCCTGTTCCGCCCCTTCCGCCTGCAGCCCAGACCACAGCCACACCCCATTTTGCCCCTTCCCCCCAGGGTCCCATCCCATTCTGCTCCCCCACACCCCTGCAACCCGTTTACCCCATTGGCCCAGTGGCTAATCCGCCACTGGCAGCAAGTACTGCCCTCAGGGCCTGTTGCACAACTAGGACTGTAGCCATGGCCAGGTCCCAGCCCATCCAGTGTGCTGGCCAGCCCAAAGTCTAGCATAGCAGGCAGTGCTGGGTCTAGAGCCCAGGGGCGAGTGATTAGCGGCTCATCAGGGGTAGGGTGACCATACATGCTATTTTGGCTGGGACAGTCCCTTTTTTGGCCCTTTCCTGGCAGTCCCGATTTTTCTGGCGAAACTGGGCATTTGTCCCATTTGCTCTTACCAAATGATCAGGGCAAGAGCAAACTGGACAAAGGCACAATTTTGCCAAAAAAGTGGGGTGGAACCCCTAGCGAGGCGCAGAGGAATGTGGCAGGGGAGCAGCAATGCCAGCCCCGTGCCAGCGGGAGGGCTAGGGAGAGTGGCTCGGGAAGGTGGCAGGGGGCTGGCTCCATGTGCAGGGGGCTTCAGGTTGGGCTCAGGCCAGGGGAAGAGTGGGGCCTCAGGTAGCCCCTGTGCAAGGGCGGCGGGGGGCTCAGGCAGGCCCAGGGCACTGAGGGGGAAGGAAGACCTCAGGCCAGCCCTGTGCTGGCAGGAGGCAGGGAGGGTTTGGGCTGGCCCTGCGGGGGAGGGAGACCTTAGGCTGCCCCCGCATGGGGGAGGGAGAGGGAGGTCTCGGGCTGGCCTGTGGGGTATCCTGTTCTCCCTTTGGGAAAATATGGTCATCCTACTCAGGGGAAACCAGAAGCTAGCCCAGTATTGTGTCACTAATTTCATAGATTCCAAGAGAAGAAGGAACCCTGGGGGTCATCTGATCTGACCTCTTGTGTAACACAGGCCAGAGAACTTGTCCAAAATATTTCCTAAAGCAGATCTGTTAGAAAACCATCTTGATTTAAAACACTGTCAGCTTTAGAATTTACCACGACATTTGATAAGTTTTTCCAATGGCTAATTACCTCCCTGTTAACAATGTTTTCCTTCTTTCCAGTCTGAATGTGTCTAGCTTCAACTCTCCAAGTAAATCGAGTAAACACAACACCCAGCAGCCACCCCTAGAGGGAGTTTGGGGAAGGAGTCAGGAGCGGGAAAGGGAAACAGAAGAATGGGCTCTGACTCAGCAATGCACACGTTTAATGTCAAGCATGTGTAGTCCAGCTGAAGTTAGCGTGAAGTGTGTGGGGCTGCTCATGTGCTTAACGTTACGCATGTGCTTACATGTGTTACTGAACCCAGACCATGCAGAGCTTGTGTGAGTTGCTCTAAAGAATCCACTGGAAGGTCCCTCCCCCCACGGTCCTCCTGCCGCTTGGGTATCTCACTCAAAGTGCAAATCGCTGAAGCACTGTCAGGGAATCAACTGCTCCACAGCAAAGTCAGCCTGAACTGGGAGGCCTGCCTGTCTTTATCAAGCAGGGAATGAGGACTGTAGCTCTTCTGAGCTGCCTGGGTCTGTCTCCCAATGCTACCATATCCCATCTCCTGCCAGGGCACGCTGCGTTAATTTCAGGTGATGTAAATTACATTTGAGCAAAGAACTTATTCTGCAACCAAAGTAGAAACTGCAAAATTCTCAGCTCCCTTCCTCTAAACCTTTCCAGCAGAGGCTCTCAACATTTCTAGACTATTGTACCCCTGTCAGGAGTCTGATTTGTTTTGAGTACCCCAAGTTCACCACACTGAAAAACTACTTGCTTACAAAATCAGACATAAAAATACAAAAGTGTCACAGCACGCTATTACTGAAATGTTACTGTTCCATATCATTGTAAAATAAACCAATTAGAATCTAGATATTGTGCTCACATTTCAATGTACAGTATATATAGCAGTATAAACAAATCATTGTATGAAATTTTAGTTTGTACTAACTACACCCATACTTTTTATGTAGCCTGTTGTAAAACTAGGCAAATATCTAGATGAGTTGATGTACCCCTGGAAGACCTCTACATACCCCCAGTGCTGCACGTACCCGTGGTTGAAAACCACTGCTCTATACCCTGTCCCTGCTCTGTCAAATTCCCCAATCAGGGCAGTCCAGTCTCTTCACAATGCACCAGGATTTGTGTGCAGTTTGTGACCAGGACACAGAGTATCACTGAGAAAATGTGTCATAAATGAATGTGAGAAGGGAGGTTGTGAGCTGAGGGGGGAGGAAGTGACTCAGTGACAGAGAAGGGGAGGGGGTTTGAAGAGAAAAGGAAGCAAAGTGAAAAAAGAAAAGGAGTACCGGTGGCACCTTAGAGACTAACAAATTTATTAGATAATAAGCTTTCGTGAGCTACAGCTCACTTAAGCTTATGCTCTAATAAATTTGTTAGTCTCTAAGGTGCCACCGGTACTCCTTTTCTTTTTGCGAATACAGACTAACACGGCTGCTACTCTGAAACAAAGTGAAAAAGTACCCTGCAGCTCAGGTAATACCTTAGCTTCCCAGTCCCGGTGGGAGTCCAATTAATCTCTGGGGAGAAGCTCTGAGCCTCAGGGTAGAACTCGATAGAAATGGCTCCCAGCAGGTCAGATGGAGACTGGAAGTGCTTTACTGGAACTGGACTCACTCAAGAAACTGCCACATCATTACACACACACACACCTACTCATTCAGGAAAGAGGAAATGTCTCTTCACATGTGCTTATGCTGGACTTGTGCCATGCCACATCACACTTATGTACACACATGAGGTAGAGAGAGGCACTGCATCACACAGAGAAATGCCACATTATTACTGTCACATATGCGTACAGACACCCCCACTCCCACACAAAGCATTCCTCTTCATTCAGGTGCCAGAGTTATATCCCTTTACTCAGGAAAATACCCCCTCACCGCAGCTACATGTGTGCATTCACAGCACATACACAGATCCAAAAGTTTGTCTCCTGCACCCAATCTCCCTTCATTCCATGAGGAAAAAATCCTTCCCCCCTCCCCATTTTTATACTTTTCCTTAAACATTATTGGGTTTTTAAATAAACAAAGTACAAAACTAACCCAGTCTCTCTCTCTCTCTGTGCACCATGATCCTGGCCAGTTTGTCCAAGAAAACTCATCAGAATCAGCTGAGACATTGCAAAAAGTGCCCCACCAGGTGAGCTTTTGGTGAGCACAAGAGGTGCATTGCTGATCTCATGCCCTGAGTGGGTCAGTTTTCTTGGGTGGGTGTTCCCTCTAGTCAGTTTCCTTGTGTGTTCCCTCTGGTCAATTTCTCAGTACCTTGCTGTGGGAAGCCATTTAGGAGAGAGCGAAGTGTCACTGCCTGTTTCCAACAGTGGCCACAAGGCGCCTGGCTCTGGACAAACACAAAAGGAGGCTCAACCCCTGCCATGCAGCATTTACGCTCCAGATGCAGGCTATTCCCTAGCAGTTTTTTCAATGAAAAACACCTGTCTGTATGTAAAGAGATCAACAGTAGCCTTGATATTCTAGCAGACTAGGTCCTGTTATAACACAATGGGGAAGTGGATTTAGTCCATTCAGGGCTTATTTTGAACTCACATGTGATTTCTATAGGGGAGAAAGACTCAGTGCTGTGGGAACTTCTGATATACCTCTGTGTGAAATGCCACCCTCTCGTACAAGAGCTCAGAATAGTTCTATGCTAGAGGAAATTAGTCTTGCCAGGTGAAACCCACTGAGAATGCACATGATCTGCACTGCACAATCCACCTGCCCCTTTCTCTTCACATGCTTCTGAATGTGCTCATGGATCTAATCCCCACTCTCTGAATGGTGACTGGACCCAGTTTCACTCCCATTGAAACTGAGGAAAGGATGGCAGGACACAGCCAGTATGATGGCAGAAGTAACTATGGAAGGCATCGTGCAATGCAGACTGAACAATTTATTAGCACACTGCAGGCCTCTAACTGGCTCTATAACACAGCCCTGTCCTGAACTGTTTGTACTAATATCTCACCTGTGTTATTCCACACAGTATGATGGCTGCCCCTCTCTCAGGTACTTATCTGAGTGTCTCAACTCCTCTGTGGGGCAGGATAGGGCTGTTATAGCCATCACAGGTGGGAAACTGAGGCACAGAGCAGCTATGCAACTGGCCCAAGTTCATATAGGAAATCTGGCAGAGCAAGGACTTGAACCTAGATCTTCCAAGTCCCATATTAGTACCCCAACCACTGGCCCCGTCTTCTCTTTTCATACTGACCAGCAACTCTGGTTCCAATGACACCTACCTTTTCCAGAGGGAGTCATAAGGCCACACGACATACAACTGGTACTTAACAACCAGTCAATAACAGCCACTCCAGGAACACAGGCCCTCTGACTCCAGTTCCACTGATCCAGATACACCTTCCACACCCTGACATCCCATCACAGAGTAATGGGAAAACTGGGGTTTCCCCTTCACTGGAAAGCAATCTACTAACTAGTCCACGAATTGTCCACTCCCGCCTCTTATAGAAATGATCAGAGTTCAACTGCTCTTACCTTGAGGGTGGCTTTCAAAGGAGTGAGCTCAGGCAAACATCGCCTAGGGACTTCATATGTCTGGAGAGGAAGGGGCTGGATATGTCTCTGTCCCTTCCCAGCCCAAGAGGCTTAATGCAGAGATTTAGCTGGGTTGCAGGCTGCTGTGACCTGGAATTTGTACTCATTTCAGAATGAAGTAAAACCTTAATCTATAGATTAATCTCTGAGTGCCACATCTGTGCAGAAAGGGCTGTAATGAATAATTTGTAAGGCTATGTTTTAGTCACGGATATTTTTAGTGAAAGTCATGGACAGAGGACGGGCAATAAACAAAAAGTCATGGCCCCGTGACCTGTTCATGACTTTTACTAAAAATACCTGTGACTAAATCTTACCTGCTGGGATGGGGGCACTCCTGAAGACTGTTGCTCAGGGGGGCAGCACGGGACCCCTCTGCTGCTTGGGGTGGCCCAGGGCCCCCCGCTGCTGGGTGGAGAGCAGCCCAGGGCCCCCTGCCACTGCTGGGGGGGATGGCCCGGGTCCTCGCTGCTTCTGGGGGAGAGGGGCGGCCCGAGGCCCCGCCGCCACCGCCACTGGTCCCAGACCACTGATCCGGGGCAGCACCGGGAACCAGCTGCCTGGGGCTGCCAGAGCACCAGCCTGTGCAGCTGGCCCCAAAGCTTCCCCAGCTGCTGGGGTGGTCTTGAGGTCAGCCGCATCAGCACTGCAAAATTCACAGAAGTCATGGTGTGATGTTATTGACGTGAACTGTGACCGCATAGATCATTGCTGCAACCAAGGTCCTATAGTTTCACCAAATCTTGTACAAAGGAGGTCAAGTAAGTTGTCTATGGAAAGGTTGTAATTTGCTAGTTATAATTATGCTGTCTGTATGTGTGTATCATTTTTGTATTTGAAGTTATGAATATTGGCTATGTACATGTATCTCAATGTGTTTGATTCTAAGTAGCCTCAATGAAGCATTTGGTCAGCTTCTTGAGAAAGGACTATTCTGAGTAAGTGCCCAATCAAGAAACACTTAACTGACAATGGACTTTGGGAGATGCCAATCCATATCTTAGCTTTCCTGGGAACATTCGAACAAACATGTAAACAATGGCGTCGGTCTGCAAAAAGCTGAATCATTCATGGACATGTGACTTGCCCAGGCTACAAACTCCATCTTGTTGCTGTGATTTTGCACAGAAGAACAAAGGGGTTTCCGCCCACATGAGAGAGAGAATATAAAAGGCCCTGGAAGCCTCTCCATTTTGTCTTCAGCTGGCTCAAGAGATGGCCTCTCCACCATAAAGAGATGCCTGAAAGAAACTGGAACAAAGGACTCTGTCTACGGGGGTGTGAGTATTTGCTGGACCCAGGCTATAAACCACAACATTAGTCTAAAAAGGATTGGGCCCAGACCAGGAAAGAGTCTAGTCTGTAAAAGAAGCTTATTGGGACATCTCTGAAGGTGAGGTTTCAGAGTAGCAGCCGTGTTAGTATGTATTCGCAAAAAGAAAAGGAGTACTTGTGGCACCTTAGAGACTAACAAGTGTATTTGAGCATAAGCTTTCGTGAGCTACAGCTCACTTGTGAGATTTGCCTGTATTCAATTTCCTACTGTATTATGCTTAGACTTGCCTTGTTTGTTTTATTTTGTTTGGTAACTTACTTTCTTCTGTCTGTTCTTACTTGGAACCACTTAAATCCTACTTTTTATACTTAATAAAATCACTTTTGCTTATTAATTAACCCTAAGTAAGTAATACCTGGAGGAGCAAACAGCTGGGCATATCTCTCTATCAGTGTTATAGAGAGTGGACAATTTATGAGTTTAACCTGTTTAAACTTTATACAGAGTAAAACAGATTCATTTCGGGTTTAGGCTCCCAGAAGGACTGAATCCTGAGTGCTGGGAAAGTCCCCGTTAACTGAGAAGCCCGTGGCTAAGTGAATCTTAGTTTCCATGAACTGCAGGGGGGTGTGGCCCAATCTCTTGGTCTGTGCTGTAGCTGACTGGTGTGTCTAGCTCAGCAAGACTGGAGTGGAGGGAAGCCTCCTCTGGCAGGGGGGGTTTGTTCTCAGTGGTATCCCAGCACATCTAGTGACAGTCTAGAGGGTGTTTCTGTGGCCAATCCTGCTATACATGGAAAGCATGACTTCCATGACCTCTGTGAATGATTTGCAGCCTTAATCATTTGCAAAGGCAGTCCTGGGAAACTAGCTAGCTCCTCTCTCTGCGTCCCTGCTAGTGTGTGTGTGTGTGTGTGTGTGCACTTGTTTGTTTGGATAGCTTTAAAGTGGGCCATTGAAATGTAATGAACTGGAAAGCAAATGCCAGCAACACCAAAAATACCATGCAGCCCCCTGTGTGGCGTGCTCTTGCTGCAGCCTTGCCAATGGCACACAGACCAAGCACCTTGCACGTTCCATCAGATGGGGCAGTTCTTAAAGTGATGGTGGAGAACAACACACTGGGACTTGGGGGTGCCCCAGGCACGGAGACTCGCAGGCACTTTAGCGAATTCAGCTGGAAGCCAGGCAATGGGCCAAACTGGACCGTGGAGTCAGTAGGGGCAACGCCATTGACTTCACTCAGAGCTTCACCTGTTTTCACCAGGGTTCAAGTTGTCCCATCACACCTATAAACTTCAAGAAGGACCATTTGGATCCCGAGCCAGAGAGCAGAACCCTCAAAGTCTGGGGTGGTGAGATGCAGGGGTTTGGCACAGCTGTGGTCCAGGTGTGCACAGCAAATCTGGATTCGGATTCCAACCTCTGTCCCAATTCCACTGCAAGCCTTAGAGAGAGTTTGTAACTCGTGGGTTGGTTCTAGCCCCTTCCTAATATGAAGCCCACGAGCTGGTGGAGTGAACGAAACCCACCTCCCCAAAACAAGCCATCTCCTAAGAAAACAACTAACCTTCAGCCTTGCCCTGAAAGATACCATGTTGCGTGTGGGGAAGACCCTGACTCCCATCTTCTATATATAATTTTGGGAAGCCAGGCCCAGAGGTGGATTAAGGTTTTGTAGGGCCCTCGGCCAGAGCAAGTGGGGGGTCTCCTTCCCAGCCCTTCCGCCTGTGGTTCCGCCCCCATTCCACCCCTTCCACCTGTGGACCTGCCCAAAGCCCCACACCATTCTGCCAATTCCCTGGCCCGCCCCTGTTCCACCCACAGTCCCGCCCCATTCTGCCACCCCTGACACTACACCCCATCTTTGCTGCTTTCTGCCCCTCCCACATTGCGGCCCCAAGATCAGAGAAGCTCTGTCCCCCAGCCAAGGTCCTGGGGCCGCAGAGGGGTGTGAGAGCTCCCCAGCTGCGGCTTCCCCCGCCTGCCCACCTGGCACTGCTGCCAGTGAGTGGGGTTGGGGCACAAAGATTTCCCCTGCCTCGCACTTGTCTGCAGAGGGTGGGGCGCCCATTTTTCCGGGGTCCCCAAAATTGGCCGGGGCCCCTGGGCATGGGCTCCATGGGCCCATTGGCTAATCCACTACTGCAGCCAGCCAGCCATGCCCATTTCACTCACTGTGACAGGGCAGAGGACAGCAGAGCTGCCTGGCTAGCTGTTGCTGGAAAACTGCCAACCTCGATGGAAGCTTCTGGCTTCAGCTCCATCCCTACTCCCCAGCTGCTGCCACAAACAGCCTTGGGCTCTGTAATGCAGGGGCCTTGCCACCAGCCAGCACGTGGGAACAAATGATACGGCTAGATTCTCACTGGAAAGTATTAAGGGAGTCTATACTAGGCTGGGGAAGACGCTTAAGGAAATCGAGGCTCAGGTGATCTTTAGTGGGATTCTGCCTGTTCCTAGAGAAGGGCAACAAAGGTCTGACAAGATTATGACTATCAACAGATGGCTCAGGCAGTGGTGCTATAAGGAGGGCTTTGGGACGTATAGTCACTGGGAGGCATTCATGGACAGAGAACAGTTCTCTCAAGATGGACTACATCTGAGGAGGGAAGGAAATAGACTTCTAGGATCGAGGCAGGCACAATGGTTTAAGAGAGCTTTAAACTAGGAATTTGGGGGAGATGGTTGGGAGATGTCCAGGTAATCTCCATGCCGGATTTTAGCATTGAGAGGGAAGAAGACGAAGTAAGAAAGGATACAGCTGTGGGTAGGAGAATGTATATAAGGAGCGAGGGCGGTGTGGATACCAGTCTAATAGGTTATACTGGCTGTAGAATGACTGTGCCTAATAGGGTACAAAATGTGAGCGAGGCCAAACAGCAAAAATTAAGATGTTTGTACACCAATGCAAGGAGCCTAGGTAACAAAATGGAGGAACTAGAGCTACTGGTGCAGGAAGTGAAACCTGATATTATAGCGATAACAGAAACATGGTGGAATAGTAGTCATGACTGGACTACAGGTATTGAAGGGTATGTGCTGTTTAGGAAAGACGGAAATAAAGGTAGAGGTGGTGGAGTAGCATTGTATATCAATGATGAGGTAGAATGTAAAGAAATAAGAAGCAATGCAATGGATAAGACAGAGTCCGTCTGGGCAAAAATTACATTGGGGAAGAAAACTAGTAAAGCCTCTCCTACGATAGTGCTTGGGGCTATAGACCTATGGGATCTAATTTGGATATGGATAGAGCCCTTTTTCATGTCTTAAATAAAATAAATACTAATGAAAACTGCGTGATCATGGGAGACTTTAACTTCCCAGATATAGACTGGAGGACCAGTGCTAGTAATAATAATAGGGCTCAGATTTTCCTAGATGTGATATCTGAGGGATTCCTTCATCAAGTAGTTGCTGAACCGACTAGAGGGGATGCCATTTTAGATTTAATTTTGTTGAGTAGCGAGGACCTCATAGAAGAAATGGTTGTAGGGGACAATCTTGGCTCAAGTGATCATGAGCTAATTCAGTTCAAACTAAATGGAAGGATTAACAAAAATAAATCTGCAACTAGGGTTTTTGATTTCAAAAGGGCTGACTTTCAAAAATTAAGGAAATTAGTTAGGGAAGTGGATTGGACTGAAGAACTTATGGATCTAAAGGTAGAGGAGGCCTGGGATTACTTTAAATCAAAGCTGCAGAAGCTATCGGAAGCCTGTATCCCAAGAAAGGGGAAAAAATTCATAGGAAGGAGTTGTAGACCAAGTTGGATGAGCAAGCATCTCAGAGACGTGATTAAGAAAAAGCAGAAAGCATACAGGGAGTGGAAGATGGGAGGGATCAGCAAGGAAAGCTACCTTATTGAGGTCAGAACATGTAGGGATAAAGTGAGACAGACTAAAAGTCGAGTAGAGTTGGACCTTGCAAAGGAATTAAAACCAATAGTAAAAGGTTCTATAGCCATATAAATAAGAAGATAACTAAGAAAGAAGAAGTGGGACTGCTAAACACTGAGGATGGAGTGGAGGTTAAAGATAATCTAGGCATGGCCCAATAGCTAAACAAATACTTTGCCTCAGTCTTTAATAAGGCTAAAGAGGATCTTAGGGATAATGGTAGCATGACAAATGGGAATGAGGATATGGAAGTAGATATTACCATATCTGAGGTAGAAGTGAAACTCAAACAGCTTAATGGGACTAAATCAGTGAGCCAAGATAATCTTCATCCAAGAATATTAAAGGAATTGGCACCTGAAATTGCAAGCCCATTAGCAAGAATTTTTAATGAATCAGTAAACTCAGGAGTTGTACCGTATGATTGGAGAATTGCTAATATAGTTCCTATTTTTAAGAAAGGAAAAAGAAGCGATCCGGGTAACTACAGGCCTGTTAGTTTGACATCTGTAGTACGCAAGGTCCTGGAAAAAATTTTGAAGGAGAAAATAGTTAAGGACATTGAAGTCAATGGTAAATGGGACAAAATACAACATGGTTTTACAAAAGGTAGATCGTGCCAAACCAACCTGATCTCCTTTTTTGAGAAAGTAACAGATTTTTTAGACAAAGGAAACACAGTGGATCTAATTTACCTAGATTTCAGTAAGGCATTTTATACCATGCCACATGGGGAATTATTAGTTAAATTGGAAAAGATGTGGATCAATATGAACATCGAAAGGTGGATAAGGAATTGGTTAAAGGGGAGACTACAACGGGTCCTATTGAAAGGTGAACTGTCAGGCTGGAGGGAGGTTACTAGTGGAGTTCCTCAGGGATCAGTTTTGGGACCAGTCTTATTTAATCTTTTTATTACTGACCTTAGCACAAAAAGTGGGAATGTGCTAATGAAGTTTGCAGATGATACAAAGCTGGGAGGTATTGCCAATTCAGAGAAGGATCGGGATATCATACAGGAGGATCTGGATGATCTTGTAAACTGGAGTAATAGTAATAGGATGAAATTTAATAGTGAGAAGTGTAAGGTTATGCATTTAGGGATTAATAACAAGAATTTTAGTTGTAAGCTGGGGACATATCAATTAGAAGTAACGGAGGAGGAGAAGGACCTTGGAGTATTGGTTGCTCATAGGATGACTATGAGCTGCCAATGTGATATGGCTGTGAAAAAAGCTAATGTGGTTTTGGGATGCATCAGAAGAGGTATTTCCAGTAGGGATAAGGAGGTTTTAGTACCATTATAGAAGGCACTGGTGAGACCTCACCTGGAATACTGTGTGCAGTTCTGGTCTCCAATGTTTAAAAAGGATGAATTCAAACTGGAACAGGTACAGAGAAGGGCTACTAGGATGATCCGAGGAATGGAAAACTTGTCTTATGAAAGGAGAGTCAATGAGCTTGGCTTAATTAGCCTAACTAAAAGAAGGCTAAGGGGAAATATGATTACTCTCTATAAATATATCAGAGGGATAAATACAGGAGAGGGAGAGGAATTATTTAAGCTCAGTACCAATGTGGACACAAGAACAAATGGGTATAAACTGGCCACCAGGAAGTTTAGACTTAAAATTAGACGAAGGTTTCTAACCATCAGAGGAGTGAAGTTTTGGAATAGCCTTCCAAGGGAAGCAGTGGGGGCAAAAGATCTATCTGGCTTTAAGATTAAACTCGATAAGCTTATGGAGGAGATGGTATGATGGGATAATGTGATTTTGGTAATTAATTGATCTTTAAATATTCATGGTAAATATGCCTAATCCCTTGAGATGGGATATTAGATGTGTGGGATCTGAGTTACCCAGGAAAGAATTTTCTGTAGTATGTGGCTGGTGAATCTTGCCCATATGCTCAGGGTTTAGCTGATTGCCATATTTGGGGTCAGGAAGGAATTTTCCTCCAGGGTAGATTGGAAGAGGCCCTGGAGGTTTTTCGCCTTACTCTGTAGCATGGGGCATGGGTCACTTGAGGGAGGATTCTCTGCTCCTTGAAGTCTTTAAACCATGATTTGAGGACTTTAATAGCTCAGACATAGGTGAGGTTTTTCACAGGAGTGGGTAGGTGAGATTCTGTGGCCTGCGCTGTGCAGGAGGTTGGACTAGATGATCAGAATGGTCCCTTCTGACCTTAGTATCTATGGATCTATGAATCTATAACTGTGGCAGAGACCCCAAGGGGCACAGGAGTGTTCTTCACCCCATGGCTGGGGAAAACACCCCTCTGCGCTGCTCCTGAGCTCTGTCAAAACACAGATGGTACCTCCGGTCAGGGAGGAGAGCCGGGGATGTCTCGGAGACTGGGATGCTGGTGGTAGGGGGCAGACAGTGCCAAAGGGACACCAGGGAGCAGAGCTCTGCGGGAGAAGGCACCTGCTTAGATGAGCCCTAAGCCATGCTGGGGCAAGCTTCTGGTCTGGCAGAGCACAGGGAGTCAGCTTAGGTGACGCCTTCCCTTGCAGCAGAGCTATGGAGGGGTGCAGGAGCGGAGCTCGGCTGTCAGCCGGAGGGGAGCTGGGCCGCATGACCTGCAAAGCAGTGAGAGCTGCAGGGAATAGCTCCCCTGCATGCTGCAGTCCTGGAGTCTGTGTGATCTCTGGGGCAAGCTCCTGCCCAGACCCTGAACTCCCAAGGTTCGCATATGTGCATGCCTCAGTTCTGCAGAGATCCTCAGCCTAGGCTCTCAAATGAGATGTCTCAGGCCACAGCCGTGCTGGGAAATATGGTGAGTGAGAGCTGCATTTCCCAAGGTGTTTCGGTGGGAAGCGCAAGGATATGGGACCATTACAGACAAAAGCTCCAGGCCTGCCATCACCTGATTGGGCCAAGGAATCAACCAACCAAACTGACCCCTTTTCCCCCACTCCTGAGAACTGTCCAGTCTGAGCTGGTTCTTCCTGAATCCAAACCTGTTCAGCCACCTGTAAGTTCCATGGGGGCTTCCTGATGGTCTGGGTAGAATTCAGAGCAGTCAGAGCTCTCTTTGTACCCCCTGGACAGGGTCCAGTGCTCCCCAGTTCTGCAGCTGGACAGGACACTCCTTGTCACAGAACTCGGCTCCAGAATTAATTTTTTAAAAATGAAATAATAGTGTTTCTAGCTCTTCCGGTTATGGAGTAACCCTTCCAAATGTGACCTGTGCATCAAGCACTTCAGCATTAGCTGCTTGAGCATGCAGACAACCTGCAACAATAGCTCTGAGAGGCACAAACTCCTCCCATTTGTCTCAGGTTGTTAACTCTGGAACATAATGATGATACTACAATGTCAATATTGTTAAAGATTTCACTGTTCATTATGACAGTAGGAACTTCCAGCTGATGTTCTTAGTCAGGAAACAGTCTCCAAAATCTCCAGCTGCTTCTTACCCAGCTGCTAAAACCTTCTGCTTTCCCCATTGACAACTTCTAGCATGTGGTTGGCTGTTATCAATACAAAAATCTATGGCACATTGAAAATGTTGGGGCACAGTGAAATAAACACAGCAACACCGGACTGGATCTGAGTCCTGGTCCATCTAGCCCAGAGTCCTGTCTCTGACAATGGCTAGAACCAACTGTTTCAGAGGAAGATATAAACCCCCCCCCCAAACAGCAGACAGGAAAATCTGCCCTCCAGGAAGGCCTCAGCCTAATCCCTAGGGGCTAGAGATTGAATGTAATACCCAAATGACACCAGTGTCTGCACTGAGTGCAGTGCTCCATTCACATTCAACTCTGCACCAACCCTCTAGTTTGGTGCTTGCCTGAAGCTGCCCTACCTGTGCCCAGCTGGTGACCTTGCTGCAGAGTTTAGGCTCAGCAAACTGCAGGGCTCAAGCTGGCCTTGTTGAGCACTAAATCGCTGCTAATATTCATGCTGTAGCTCATAGGCGCTGACTCCGTGGGTGCTCCAGGGCTGTATCACCCATGGGAGAAAAAATGGTGGGTGCAGAGCACCCACTGGCAACCCCCACCCGAAAGCTCCCCTTCACCCCCAGCACCACTTGCTCACTGGCAGGCCCCGCAGATCAGCACCTCCCCCTCCTTCCCAGCGCCTACCGCCTGCTGCGGATCAGCTGTTTTGTAGCGACAGGAGACACTGTAGGGTGGGGGGGAGGAGCGAGGGTGCAGTGTGCTCGGGGCAGAGCAGGAAGAGGTGGGGTGCAGTGGGGGTGGGAATAAGCGGGGGGGTGGGACCTTGAGGGGAAGAGGTGGAGTGGGGGCAGGGCCTGGGCGGAGCCAGGGTGGAGCACCCTCCAGTAGATTAGAAATTTAGTGCCTATGCTGTAGCTTCCAGATGCTTCCCAGATATGAACCAGCTGGATCCCCATAGCACCCATGAGCTAGTGCAGTACTGAGCCAGATCGGCCTCTGCCAAGGCCCTGAGTCAGCAAAGGACTTTCCTTGAAAAGCGGGTGCTCAAGTGCCACTGAAGTTAAAGAGGCTTAAGCCCATGCATAAGAGCTTTGCCAAACAGGGACCTAGATCTGGGCATGCTGGAATGGTCCCTTCCACGCAGAAGGGGTGCTCAGCCCCACCCTCCCAAGGTGCCTGCTCCATGCAGCATGGGGACAGGGGTGGCTAGACTGGGGTAAGGAGAATGCAAACCATCCCCCCAATCTTATCCAACCTCAGGATGTTCATTGTGTAACTCTTTTCCCTCCCCCTGGCTCTGCTCCATTCAGAGGGATTCCATCCCAGTTAGCACACTCCACTGGGCCCACCCTGACAAGGGATGAGAGAGGAGAACAGCTGCCAGGGCGCCGTAGAGAGGGATATAGAGCTTGGTAAACTGGGCATAAGCAAACAGTGTGTGTTTTAATATGGCTAAATGTCAATGTATACATCTAGGACCAAAGAATGCAGGCCACGTTTACAGGCCAGGGGACTCTATCCTGGGAAGCAGGGACTCTGAAAAGCATTTGGGCGTCCTGGCAGATAATCAGCTGAACATGAGCTCCCAGTGCTACGCTATGGCCAAAAGGGTTAATGTGATCCTGGAATCTCGAGTTGGAGCAGAGAGGTTATTTTACCTTGGTATTTGGCACTGCTGGAATCCTGTGTCCAGTTCTGGTGCCCACAGTTCAAGTAGGATGCTGATAAATTGTAGAGGATTCAGAGAAGAGCCATGAGAATGATTATAGACAACATGCTTTATAGTGACAGACTCAAGAAACTCAATCTATTTAGCTTGACAAAGAGGTGACTTGATTACAGTTTATAACCCTCAGGTGGGGGATTGTTGTGGAGACTTTCTCCTACAATAGCCTTTACCCCAGCAGTGGGTGCTCACACCCATGATGGGCACTTTTCCTATACACAGTCACCCTCTGAGATAGGCAGCGGAAGTAAATTACTCCAGGCTAACGTCAGAGGCAGGATTAGAACACAGGACCTATAGGCTGCTAGCCTTGTGTTTAGCCCACTAGGTCACACCACCAAAGCACTGGTGTTGTTGCTACACAAATAAATACCATAAAGAAGCTATGTAAGCACACAGCAAACTGGGCCCGCTGTGTACATTTATTGCTGTTCACCTCCAGTCTGAGAAGAGAGTTCCTGACAAAAATGCTGCCAAGGTTTCCTTTGCATTCAGTAAACTATGTCTCATATCCTTTTAAACCATAATGGGCGAAAACAGAGTTCCATGGCATGAGCTCTCCTGTGGATTCAGTCTGTTTCCTTCTATTATTTAACAGGAAGTTCCGAAAGAATCAATCCAGGCCAGCAAATTTCTCCTCGCACCTCTTTCACTCACAGTATGGATAGAGCAGGCTGTGCAGGCACAAGTTACCGAGAAGATGCTGGCCCTGAATATCCATCTGCTTTTGTGGGTATTTGGCTGCGTTCATTTTATAGGTAAGGCAATTAAATCACACTGGGGGGGGCAGATTTTAGAAAGAGCTTGGCTCCCATTTAGGCACCTACAAGAAGTGTCCGTCTTTTCAAATGTTCGCAACCCCCAGCAGGTCCAATTGAAAATCTCAGAATCTATTTAAGTGCTTATATTGGGAGATCAGCTCTTTAGAAAATCTGGCCATGTTAGCACTTCTAAAGTTTATTTCAGAGAGATCACACTGGGATAAAAGAACGCCTATCTTGTGATAACATAGGGACATTGAGGTGGTTTATAGTATTTAATACACCACTTTGGTATAGAGATAGAGTTGCTAGAACTACTGCATTTTGAAATGTGCAAGATATTATTGTCCTGTAAAGTATTTTGCTCCTTCCTCTTGATTGATTGTTCATTTCTTGTAGCTGTAGATACAAATAATGTAGGGCTGTGGACAAAACACTGAAATAAGAACATGAATCACCATCCTTATCCAACTGAAGTTCTGGCAGCGGACAGAGATTTAATATTCCAGATTTTAACTGTTCGTTAACATATGATGTTTGGCTGCAGGGTCAGAGCAAGTGTTAATCCAGAGCCAACGATTAATGTTTTGAAGTATGGCCTCCTGCTTTTCCCTTTGTTGTAGGCAAGCGGGGCGTGCATTGCATTGACAGAATGCGGAGTAGCTGTGTGTGTTTCTCTATTTAATTGGAGGCAGTGGAAGGGACTGCAAAGTTACTTACTGCCGTTTCTATAATAGATAGTTGTTAAAAAATAAAAATAAAAACCTCTTCCTGCATTTTTTGGATGAGAGGTTTTATTTTATAACTAAATCATATGAAACGTTGTCCATGAGGTAGAAGCATTGTGATGTGATAAGAATAGGATTTACAGTGTGCAGATCAGAAAGCAGAGAATAAGCCTATGCATGTCACACAGAATAATGCTATTGACTCTTCAGTTGCTAGCTGTTCATTTATCATGTAATTCTCAGGAGCAAGAGCATATATCTTTGAAATTATATCCAGATGATGACTGGACCAAATTCATCCCAGATGTAACACCCCTAGCTTCAGGGGAAGAAGGGATTTTTGCTCAGTAATTAGGTAAATGCTTTTAACAGAATTAGAGGGGTTCCTTAGTATACTATTAAGCTTTCTAGCAGTTCTGGACAGTTGGCCTCTCAGCAACAACGCTGGTTATTCCACAGAAACCTCTCCTGTGGCTTGACAGACCTGCTGTGTCACCCAGCTTTCCAGCTACATTTTGGATCGCTTGGCTGATATTTAAACTCAAATCCACCTGCCTGTTTACTTCTCTCCAGAAGGCCTGTATACTTGGACTGTCTCCCCAGACTTATCCACCGTTTCAACAGTTGCTGTTGGGACGCAGTCTGGTTTAGTAGGTAGGGCCCTCAATTAAGTCAGGACACCTGGGTTCTACTCCTGTGACCTTAGGTAAATCTCTGTGCTGGTTTGTCTGTTTAACGAGTACGCTCATTTTAAGTTTGTAGGGTTTACTGTAGGATTCAGTTACGGCCTCTGGTCAGCAGCCAGCCATTTAAATATGTTGGCATATTTTGTCTCACTGTGTTATTCTTCCATTGATATGACAGTTCAGAACGTAACTCTTCCGGCTTGTCTGTTTTAATTTCAAAGCAAATTCATATGGCTGTGTATGCTGCACTTTATTTCAGTTCCCTCGCAGCTGGTGATAGGGTCTCTGTGTGATGGCTGTATGAGGCTTAGCACAAATGGCAGAGGACTGAGAGTAGTGCTGTTTGTCATCAGATACTCATGAGCTTGCAGGGGGCAGCTCAGGTCTGCTTTTGAAACAAAGATACCACAAAAGAGCTGTATGTACCAGTATAGGAAGGGAATACCATGGGGAGAGAGACTGCGCTTAGCATGTCACAAGAGTATATAACTAAAAAGTCCTGGGAGGACGTGAAAGAAGATCAGGAAAAAATTCCTAGCAGTGAAATGTATTAAATGGTGGCCTATGCTCCCGAGGAGAAATGGTGGCAGCCCCATTGCATGGGCCATTGCAAACTGGGCTGGACAGTCTGGGGAACAATATGTTGCTGGCCAAGGGAGCAGTGTGGAGGACAGGAGGAGTTAAAGGTAATATTAGGCTATGTCTACACTACAAGCTAGAGGTGTGGTTCCCCTTCTCTGTACATACATATTTGTGCTAGTTCTCATCGAGCTAGCATGGGTGTAAATAGCAGTTGTCATAAATATAAAGGGAAGGGTAAACACCTTTAAATCCCTCCTGGTCAGAGGAAAAACCCTTTCACCTGTAAAGGATTAAGAAGCTAAGACAACCTCGCTGGCACCTGACCAAAATGACCAATAAGGAGACAAGATACTTTCAAAGCTGGGGGGGGGAAACAAAGGTTCGCTGTCTGTGTTGCTTTTGCCGGGACCAGAGCAGGAATGCAGGTCAGAACTCCTGTAAAGAGTTAGTAAGCAATCTAGTTAGTATGCGTTAGATTCTGTTTTGTTTAAATGGCTGATAAAATAAGTTGTACTGAATGGAATGTATATTCCTGTTTTTGTGTCTTTTTGTAACTTAAGGTTTTGCCTAGAGGGATTCTCTGTGTTTTGAATCTGATTATCCTGTAAGGTATTTATCATCCTGATTTTACAGAGGTGATTCTTTTACTTTTTCTTTAACTAAAATTCTTCTTTTAAGAACCTGATTGCTTTTTCATTGTTCTTAAGATCCAAGGGTTTGGGTCTGTGTTCACCTATGCAAATCGGTGAGGATTTTTATCAAGCCTTCCCCAGGAAAGGGGGCGTAGGGCTTGGGGGGGATTTTGGGGGGGAAAGACATTTCCAAGTGGGCTCTTTCCCTGTTATATTTGTTAGACACTTGGTGGTGGCAGCAATAAGGTCCAGGGACCAAAAGGTAAAATAGTTTGTTACCATGCCAAGTAGGTACCCACTGGTTTTACCACGTTTGTACTTAGCATGGCTCAGCCATGCCTCTGCTCCTGCCACCCTTCCTCCTGCAGCTAGTATGGTTACCACGTGGCTGGTATTTGACCAGCCTGGCCATTTTTTTTATGGATTTGCCAGTTACCAGAAAAATAATTTAATCTGCCAGGTTTTCTTTTCCATGGGTCTAGAGATTTACATTTATTATCACAATGCACTGGGGTACTGAATGTTCAAAGTGTCTATGTCCAGCTAAAGGTGCTGCAGTGTTCCCACTTCTGCAGTTTAAGCAATAACAGATCAAAACAGTTGAAAATACAGCAGCTGGCTGCCCACCAACACACAAGCGCACAGTGCGGGTGTGTGAGAGAGGGTTTGAGTCACACGAGAGTGAGGAGACATGCAATGTTACCAGTCTCATCTATATCTATCTATCTATCTATATATAGTTTCTCTCTCGAAACTATAAGTGGCTGTTGAAAGGGCAGGGGTCACAGAGTTGCCTTGTGGCTGGGGTTGTGGCGGGCCTGACTTGCAGGTGGGTGCATTTCAAAGGTGGTAACTCTAGCAGCTACACTGATAGGTGCACTGAGAGCTCGTGCGAGTATGTCTGTATATGCGCCAGGGGAATCACAGCCCGGCTCATAGGATAGAGTCCCACTGGCAGGTGCCTTAGCTCACTGCACTGCCAAGGGGGAACCACATTCAGATCCCAGCTCTTGCTCTCCAAAGCTGCTGCGGAGGCCTTCTCTGCCTCCCTGGGTGGGAGCCCCCAGGGTTATTCCCTGGCCATCATCATGACCCACAGGCCTCGAACGCGAGTCCACAGGAGCAGCCACGCTGCAACCCTCCACTTGGCAGCCTGCTGACCCAGAACCCATGAAGCCCAGCCCCAGTTTGAGGCTCCGCCCCTGCTGCCCCCTTGGCAGAGTCCCAGAGCAACCATTGGACCACTGGCCCTACTTAAGCCAGCAACAGGAATGGAAAACTGTCAGAACAACTGGGATCCACCCTACTCTGGACTGTGTACCTTGTGCCTCCTGCTCCTGCTTCCCCAGCTTGATTTCCTGGCATCCTGACCTGACTTGGCTCTGAACCTCTGACTTATGGGTCTGTTCTCTGGTTTGTTTCTTGCCTCTGACCCCCTGGTATCCCAACTCGGTTTGACTCTGGTTACCGACTTGTAGTTCTGATCTCCAGTCTCTCTTCGGCTTCTGACCTCCCAGTATCCTGACCCAGCTGACTCCCAACTGTGGACTCCAGCTCCAACCACTATATCTGGCTGTCCACAACCCAGCCCTGACAGCCACACCTTTAGACCAACCCAGCAAGATCCTCCTCCACTCCTTGACCAAAAAAGCCTGGCCAGTCTGACGTGTAGAAGGAAGGGGGAGGGTGAAAAACAGGAGGATCCCAGGAGAATCACCTTTCAAAAAGTTTGCTCACTAAGCAGATCTTCCTTAACTAGTCTAGCTCCCACCCACGCATCATTACAGTACATGCTTCAAGTTCCCCAGAGGACTCTTCAGGGAGTTTCTGAAAACTGTTAGCAATGACCTGCAGGCTGTGCATCCAGGAATCCTGTAGTGTCACGGTAGCTGAGTCAGCAGCAGGTGTCCTTACGGGAAATAGTTCCAGTAACTGAACACCAGCACATCTCTGCTTTGAAAGTGGATCTTTGCTGTAACTCCAAGCCCGGAGCTGGCAGAAGGACTATGGCCTGTACACACCATATGCAAGAGGCATCGCTGCTGAGGCTTAGCCTCAGGGCCAGGTGGTCCAACCTCTAAGATTTGCTGGCTGTAAACCAGGGGTGGGCAAACTTTGTGGCCTGAGGGCCACATCAGGGCTGCAAAACTGTATGGAGGGCCGGGTAGGGAAGGCTGTGCCTCCCCAAATAGCCTGGTCCCTGCCCCTCCCACTTACTGCCCCCCTCAGGATCCCCAACCCATCCAATCCCCTCTGCTCCTTGTCCCATGACTGCCCACCCCTAACCGCTCCCCCGGGACCCCACCCCCTTTCCGACCCCCCCTGCTCCCTGTCCACTGACTGTCCCGATCCCTATCCACACCCCTGCCCCTGACAGGCTCCCCTGGACTCCCACGCATATCCAACCCACCCTGTTCCCCATCCCCGACTGTCCCCCCCCAACCCCTGACCCATCCAATGGCCCTTGTTGTTTATCCCCTGACCTCCCCATCCTGGGAACCCCTGCCCCTAACCGCCCCCCCCGGGACCCCAGCCCCTATTCAACTCCCCCTGCTCCCTGTCCCCTGACTGCCGCCCGGGCGTCCTTGCACCTTATCCAACCCCACAGCTCCCCACACCTTTACCATGCCACTCAGAGCGGCAGGACTGGCAGCCGTGCTGCCCGGCCACAGCCAGCCACACCACCACGCTGCCCAGAGCACTGGCGGCATGGCAAGCTGAGGCTGCAGGGGAGGGACAGCAGGGGAGGGGCTGGGGCTAGCTTCCCCATCTGAGAGTTCAGGGGCCGGGCAGGACGGTTCCGTGGGCCGGATATGGCCCGCAGGCCATAGTTTGCCCACCTCTGCTATAAACCATGCAAGAGACTGGCTGGGACAAGCTTAACTTGGCTGCTGCTGTCTTGGTGAGATGGACTCCCCCTCTTTGGCTCACGTGGTAGAGCTGCTGCTTATGAACTAGGAGGGTCCTGGCTGGACCCTTGCTGGCAATAACCTGCAGGGTATGCACTAAGGGCACAGCTCAGATGGCTTGGCAGAGGGGTTAAATCCAGCCTAGTGTCTGAGCACCACATGCCTGTGGTAATCTTCAAGATTAAGGACAACATGGTGACGTTCAGGGATCAGAGCCAACACAAGAGTGGCAGAGATCTCTTAGATCTCATCTCCAGTGCAGGATTGTTCTCTCTAGCTAGGCAGTGCTTTGACCAAGGGAGAGCACATGGCCTTTCCAGGTCCATCTGCATCTCTGTCTAGCATCTCTAGCCTTGAAAGGCTGCGGGTGCTTGGTACACCAGACTGCATCTTGCAGTAGTTGTGAGATGACCACACTTTTCAAGCACTTGGCCACCTGGCCTCCAGCCCTATACTTCGCCGGGCAGCCATGTGGCTAGTTGTAGGGTTTGATGCACTGCTCAGCTCCTGCGTTTAGGGGGTGCTTCCGTCTTTACACTGATGATCTGGTGAACAGTTTTATTTTTGGATTAGACCCAGCAGCTGTGTGGGGCAGTCAAGTGACTGGGGCACCCTGATCCAGTAGTAGAAGTAGAAGGAAGAGGCATGGAATGTCACAGCAAGAATTCCTATCCAAGATTCCCCAGAGTCTAGGAGTTTGCAGGCTGGGGGACTGGTCCAGGCCCATCTTGACAAGAAACAAGCATGGCCTGCAGAGCCCTGGGACTCTACCATTGCACATGTGCTAGAGGTGCAGACTGGGGCACAGAACTGGCTGCTACCGGAGTGACATCCACAGGAGCAAAGGTCCTCAAGCAACAGGAGAAATCGTAAATCACTTTCTAGGGGTTGTGTGGCCCTAAAGCTAATGGTTGTGAATTACAGACCCAGTAACTGGAATGTTTAGCCCAAGCATCTCTCAGGGGTGTACAGACCCATCCTACCACAGGAACTAAGGGGTTAACGGACAGGTTAGACAACTCCTCAGCTGCAGCTAATTCCTTGGCCAGCAACATTTGGGGGATAAGAGGCTGCAGCTCAGAGGAGTGGGCAAGCTACCAGAGACCCAAGGTGCAGAGAGGAGCCACCCTGAGCAACAACCTGGCAGGAAGTCAGACCCTCATCAAGGGAGAATCAGAGAATGTGAGTCTGCAAAGGGCCTATGTGAGAGGGGAGGTGGGAGGCAGGAGGCAGCAAGGAATTGTGGGGAGCTGGTCCCAGCTTCTTAATGCAGGGTCCTGGGACTGGAATTCAGGGGGGGGATTCCCTTGCCAGGGCACCCCCAGCAAAGGGGCTAGTAAAATCCAGAGGACACTGCAGGGCCCTGAGACTACTGGGCTCCAGTGTATCAGACTTCTTATTGCCCCAGAAGGGGAGAGACTATAAATAGCCTGGCTGCAGTCATAAGAGGAATCTCCTCTGGCATGGAGACAAATGATTGTGGGGTGGGGGAAACTGAGGTAGGGTCACTGTGATAATGTGTGTGCACTATGGTGAGAGGGTGCTGGCTGGCAAAGGCACCTCTGGACAGTACCTGAAAGGCCTGGATTGAACTTTGGGGTTAGAGAGCTGGTGTTCTGGGCCACGGTGCTCGAAGCACCACAGGTCCGGCAGGAGTACTCTGAGAAAAATGAGGCTTACACACAGCTGTGAGTTATTGGCTTTACTGAAGGTTAGTGACCCACCTGCAATGGGGACTCCAAGCGTTGCAGTCACGAAGGCAGGGAACCCAGCACACCGGAGCTTTGCCTGGGACGGAGGGGCAGACGGTCAGCGTTAATAAGCATTACACAAAAACAGCTCATGAATATAAAATTAGGTGCTCCTTAAAGGGGGCTTTCTACTACCTGGCAAAGGGCTATGCAAAGCAGCTATGTCCTTCAAGAACTATCTATATCCTGCAATAACACAGCAGCTGTGTCCTTCAAGAACTATCTCCCACAATAACAAAGCAGCTATCTATGTCCCACAGCAGCCTCTCAGCTTGAGAAAGCAAAAGTCCCTAGCTAGGCTGTAACAAAGTCTTCCGCAATCCCTTACAGCTGGGTAGAACTTTGCATGAGCCACCTGTGTGCTGACACTTGGCTTCTCATGGGCAGCCCATTCATAGTGCTCCCCAGGCAGGCCAAGCAGCAGGAAGCAAAGAGGCCCAGCAGCCTTGCAGACCAGCCAGCCTGAACAGTAGGAGCAGTGTGTGCCCCCACCCCAGCAGCAGCTGTAAGGTGAGCCTGGGGAAGGTGACCGTGAATCCTTTGTATCCATGATGTGGAACAGGAAGCTAATAACCTGGATGACTGGACTTGCCCCCTGCCTTCTCCCCCTTCCTCCTGCCTTTGCCTAATCCCTATGTAAGGGACCACAGCACAGCTATGTCCCAGCACATTCCTCAGTGCAGACAGACTGATGGCTGCTCTCAGATGGAAGCTGGTGAAAGTGTTAACACAACTTCCCAGGGAATGAAATGGATGAGTTCAGACAGGCCTGCTTCATCAGATACTTTCCCTTCCTCCCTCAGCTTTGGCCAGGAAGAACAGGGTGCTCAAGAAACGAAAGGGAAAGGAATTGGAATTACAAAAATCCACCCCCCACCATCTCCCTGCCCAAACCCTAACCCTAAGGGTGGGAGTTAATGCTGAGCCAGGCAGAATAAAATGAGGAAAAAAAACAAACGCAAGTCTCCATGAGAGAGCACAGTGTATGTTTCCCCGTAACATGCTGCAGCAGCTCTGAGAACAAAATGGCAGCCAGCCCTGATGCCAGCTGACTCCCTTGAGATTTAAAAGTGCAGTACAAAGAGAGAGTTTTGTACAAAATAACTAGTAGCTGAAAGCCTATATTGTTGCACTGGTGTAGCAACTGGGCCAAGTAATCCACCATGTGTGCAGTCTCCCTCATACAACTAATGAAACTGTTGCATGAAAATTAGCTGTGGAGCAAGGAGGGTGATTGGTTGAGTACCTCTAATATCACAAGGGTCTAGAAAAACAACAAGGAGTCCGGTGGCACCTTAAAGACTAACAGATTTATTTGCGCATAAGCTTTTGTGGGTAAAAAACCCACTTCTTCAGATGCATGTTTTTTTACCCATGAAAGCTTATGCCCAAAAAAACCGTTAGTCTTTAAGGTGCCACTGGACTCTTTGTTGTTTTTGTGAACCCAGACTAACACAGCTACCCCCTGATACTTGACAAAGGTCTAGGACTCTTGGCACAGCCTAGATACATGCCTGGCTGCAACTGTACACCGCAAAGGTGTAATTCATAAAGTCAAAATGGCTGAGAACTTAAAAACTGGACCGTACCAGACTGTGAAATCCCAGTGATTGACCCTGGGGATAATCTGAACAAAGAGTGCCCTCAGACATGCTTGTACCTGTTCTATCACTTCACCCTGAGTCAACAGACAGTCCAGACTTCAGAATGACACACAGACAGGTGACAATCCTGGAATCTTATTAGCTAGAAATGCACCCTTTTCGGAGTGAACAGCATCAGAACCCTGCATGACAGCTCTGTTCGTGGATAACGCTTGGGTTAGACAATATCCATCAGCTAACTAGGCTGGGAGCCTGCAGTGGGTTTCTGGTCCCAGCCTGAACAGAAGGTTTTTCTCAGCCTATTTCACTCAAGCATGGCAAGCAGCAGATCCTTCCCCAGACAGACCCAAGAGGCCGAGAGCACCACTGCCATGGAAACCCAGAGCAAATACACCACTTTCCAAACAGCGGTGTCCTTAGGAAACTGGAAGTGCTAGCAGGGCAGGGGATCTCCTGGCAGCAGCCAGTGACCTAGTCTGAGGACACTGCTTCACAGAACAGATCTGTTTTGCTTGGACCGCTGACGATGTTAAGGAATGTTGGCATGGGGGTGGACAAATGCAGGAGGCAGCTCTCCTAGGCTTGAGGCTGGCGCTGGAGGGAAGCACACGCCCATGATTCACTGCTAGCTGCTTGACTCAATGGAATTGGCAAAACAGGATTAAACAAATACCGTAATGTGACTGTCCTGTCCCACACATGCCGCTTCCCCGCATTGTTTGGCTTTCAGCTTGCTGCTATATTTTTTTTTTTAAGAGTCAAATGGGTTTTTAATTGACTTCACATAGAACACTGATCTGTCTCCAGCACGAGCAGCTAGAAAGCAAACCCAGTCAGTAGTGAACAAATGAGAACCAACCAGCCCCCTTCTAGGAGCATGGAGTTGTGGTTAAAGCTCTTGATTGGGACTTGGGAGATCAGGGCTCAATTCTTGCCTCTGCTGCCAACCTTGGGCGAGTCATTTGATCTCTCTAGGTCTCAGCCTCCTGTCTGGGAATGGGGGACCATACTTCTTCCTTTCTCCTCCACATGTTCTGTGTTAGATGGCAGACTCCTTGGGGCTAGCACTTTCTCCTACTATGTGTGTAGAACCGTAGAAAGGTAGGACTGGAAGGGACCTCGACAGGTCACTAGTCCAGTCCCCTGCACTGAGGCAGGACTAAGTAGAACATTCATGACAGATGTTTGTCTACCCTATTCTTAAAAACCTCCAGTGATGGAGATTCTACAACCTCCCTGGGCAATTTGTTCCAGAGCTTAACTACCCTGACAGGAAGATTTTCCTAATGTCTAACCTGAATCTCCCTTGCTGCAATTTAAGCCCATTGCTTCATGTCCTGTCCTCAGTGGATAAGAAGAATAACTTAGCACCCTTCTCTTTATAACAACTTTTATGTACTTGAAGACTGTAATCATGACCCCCCCCCCCCCCCCCCCCCCCCCCGTCTTCTCCTCTCCAGACTGAACAACCCATTTTTTCCCAATCTTTTCTTGTAGGTCAGGTTTTTTAGAACTTTAATCATTTTTTTGTTGCTGTCCTGTGGACTTTCCCCAATTTGTCCACATTTTTCCACAGTATGGTGCCCAGAACAGGACACAGTACTCCAGCTGAGGCCTTATCAGTGCGGTGTAGAGCGGAAGAATTACTTCTCGTGTCTTACTTACAACATTCCTGCGAATACAACCCAGAATGATGCTCACTTTTTTTTTCTTTTGCGCAACACTATTCCGTTGTTGTCTCGTATTTAGTTCTAGTGGATCACAAACCCCCAGATCCTTTCTGCAGTACTACTTCCTATGCAGTCATTGCCTCTAATTTTTCCTATCCATGTGCGGAATGAATTTTGTTATGTGCACCACTATGGAGGTGATGTGTGGCAGGGATGGGGCTGAGGGGTTTGGTGTGTGGGAGGGGTCTCAGGGATGGGGCAGAGGGTTGGGGTGAGGGCTCCAGCTGGGGGTGCAGGCTAGGGATGAGGGGTTTGGGGTTCAGGCTGCCCTGGAGCTGGATCAGTTTAAACTCAGGCTGTGTATAGAAAAAATTCTTTGTCCGCTGGTCTCTGAAACCCCAGTATGAACTAGTCTCTGCAAGCTCCCCCAGCTGACTGTACTTCTTTGGAATTGTTTACAGCCTGAATGATTCCCACAATCAGCTCCCATTCTGTTTAATGCCTGGAGGAGCTGTGGTAGCCCTCCTTCCCATAGAATCATAGGACTAGGAGGGACCTTGAGAGGTTAGCTAGTCCTGCCACGAGTGCAGGGGACTGGACTAAGTATTATCTAGACCAGAGGTTCTCAAACTGTGGTCCGTGGACCACCAGTGGTCCGTGAGCTCCATTCAGGTGATCTGCAGATGGTTCTCTCTGTGGTGCGCTCCTGGGCAGCTGTACACAAGAGAATAAAGGGCCACCCACCTAATTAATGGAGCCACGCATGGAGAAGATGCACATGCACAGTGAGATGGTGGCCTTGGGGGAATAAGGGGTAGGTGGGAGGGGGCAGTGGGTGAGAAGAGGGAGTGGGGGGAATTTGGGACATGCCAGGCTGTGGCAGCCAGAGAAAGAGGCGACTTTCCCCAGCTCCAAGGCTGTGGCTGCCAGGGAGAGATGGCCCTCCTTCCCAGCCCCAGCTCTGTGATTGCTGTGGTGGGGGAGAGAGGGCACATCCATCGCATTAGAAAGGTAAGACTACTGATATTAAAATATGAGTTGTGTGCTTTTATTTGTAGAACAAAAAACATTTTTTTTATATAGCGCTTTTGTCCAAAGTGCATTACAATAGTTAGCTAATGGTACAAACAATATTTGGAAAGATCATTAAATGGTCCACAGGAAAAAAGTGACAACCACTGATCTAGACCATCCCTGACAGGTGTTTGTCTAACCTGCTCTTAAAAAAATCTTCAATGATGGAGATTCCACAACCTCCCTGGGCAATTTATTCCAGTGCTTAACCACCCTGGAGTTGCCTACAATCCATGGCCCTCAGTGATATATAAACTTAAAACAATATGGTTCCCAAAGTCTAAGATCCTGCATGTGGTTTCAATATCTGTCACAGCTAGTAACTACAAAAATTATATACAGGATTCCACCCATCAGATTAAATTCTACCTAGCAGAATGTCCACCTGCAGCTTCAATGAGAGATAGGATTTTCCTTCATTTGCATCACAAACTGTTCTTTACTGTTGCTGTTTAGCAGCTGCTATGTTTCACCCAAGGAGTGCATACCAGCATTTTTGAAAATTGGGTCACTTAAGTGGCTAAATAATTAATGTAGAAAGTGTTGTAGCAACCAGGCAAGATACAAACAAACTTCAACAGGACTTTATTTTTAAAGTGGAAACCTCTTTACCAAGCTGCTGCTGCACGCTAGGTAGCTCTCACTCCTCCTCAACTTTCCCCCTCCCCGCTTCCTATTTCCTGTCCTTTCAGACTCCCAACAGCCCATGCTCCCAGTTCTAATAATTACAAGCAGCATCTAAACACCACATTCCCTCCTCTCTCTTAAGAAACTCTCTCCCAATAAAATAAACATTGCTGTTCTAACCACAGGAACAAATATGAAACGACACTATACTGTTGGCAGAAATATTACACTGAAAACACTGTAGATATTACATAACATAGTCTCTAGTCCAGACAGGTGGTCATCCGGGTCTGACAGGCAGTTTCTCAAGCCTTGGTTCCAGTGCAATGTCTTGTAGTATCAACGCAACGGTGAAGTCATCCAATGCAGACTGGGTGTTCGCATAATCTCCTCTTGGTGCATAGGCAGGTGCAAGATAAGAAGCATTCCATACCCGCCCATCAGAAAGTCGATACATGTAAAGTCCCTTCTTCTCTATGATTTTAAGAGGAGATGTGAATTTATGGTCCCCTTTAGGTAAAATTCCAGGTTTTTGTATTCTAACGAAGGAACCACACTCAAACTTTGGTTCCTTCGCACCCCGCCGCTTGTCTGTGAAAGCCTTATACTTTGCTTGGTTCTGTTCAACTGTCTTTCTCACATCATCCTTGGTTTGGGCATCAGGTCGTGCCTTTAACAATCCAGCAATGTTCAGTTTAGTATTCATCTGTTTCCCATGCAGTAACTGCGGGTGATTTTTGCGTTGTGGTATGTTGTGTAGCCCGGTATGCCTGCAAGAAATCAGTAGTGAAGGTTATACACAATCGCCCTTCCAGTTTAGCCATTTGCAATCTCTCTTTTAAACTTCTGTTAAACCGTTTGATTTCCCCATTGGCTTGAGGGTAATATAGGGATGATCTTCTGTGTAAAATGTTCCTCTCTGCTAGAAAAGTTTCAAACTCCAGGGAAGTAAATTGACTACCATTATCTGAAATCAGTTCTTTGGGGTTATCTTCCCTGCTAAAAACTGGAGAGAGAGAAACTTAATTACTGTAGCAGAAGAGATTTGCAATGTAAACACTACCTCAGGCCATTTACTGAAATAGTCTATTAAAGTGATGGCATAACAGCAGTCACTTGGAGCATCATCAAAGGGTCCTACAATGTCAGTCGCCACTTTTTCCCATGCAGATTCAGGAAGTGGAACATGCTGTAATGGAAGGGTACATGTCACTGCTGTCTTATCATGCATTTGACAAGTGACACAGGATTTTATGAGTGCTTCAGTTTGAGAGTCCATCCCTGGCCACCAGTACAGATCCCGTAGTCATTGTTTGGTTCTGACAATTCCTTGATGAGTATCATGTGCCAGGTGTATGAGTTTTAACTGTAATTCTTCTGGTACAAGTCACTGGTGTGTACCTCATAGCACACAGCCATCAAGGAAAGAAAGTTCATCCCAAACCCTAAAATAAGGCAGCAAAACTGGGTCAAGGTTTTTAGGGTTACTGGGCCATCTCTGTCAGAAATTCCTGTCATTTTTGTAGAATTGGACATGCTGAACAAGCAGCCTGAAATTGTTCTTTTGTAACTGCAGTAAGAGCGCTTGTAATAAGCGCAACTACTACATCCTCATCCTCCAGTGGACCATCTGGTGAAGGCAAAGGCAGGCGAAAAAGGCAATCAGCTACCACATTTTGGTTTCCAGGCTTATACTCCAGTTCATAATTGAAAGAGAGTAGTCTTGCAGACCATCTAGCAAAACAACATCCTGCTCTTCCCAGTCCTTTCATGGTGAGCAACGTCATCAAAGGGCTGTGGTCTGTGCGCAACTTGAACGTGCAGCCCCACAGGTAAGTTCTCCATTTTTCAGTAGCCCAGACACAAGCAAGTGCTTCTTTTTCAACTGTAGAAAATTTTTTCTCAGCATTGCTTAGTGTCCTTGAAGCAAATGCCACAGTCCTTATGAAGTTGTGTGAGGACAGCCCCAAGTCCATAATCAGAAGCATCTGTAGATACAGTTGTGGGCACAATAGCTCAATCACAATAGCTTTATTTGGCTCCCTTAAGTCCACACAAAGGCGAATGCCTCCACCCTTCTTCTGCGTCACTACTATAGGTGAAACCATTCCGAGGAGTCAATCTCTTCAATAATGTCTTTTTGAACAAGTTTTCTAAGTTCCTCTGAAACAGCTTCCCTGACTGAAAATGGTAAGCGCCATAACTTCTGTCATACAGGCATCACATTATTCCGTATTTTAACTTTATGCAGAAACCCATAAGCACAGCCAAGTTCTCCTCAACCAGGTGTTGGGTCCCAGTTGAAACTGGTGTGTGTCCCGCAAGAGTGCTTTGCTGAGGAAGATCAATTCATCCATTAACTACCTTGAGATTTAAAGCAGCCAAAAAATCTCTGCCAAGGATAGGAGTGCCTTTGTGGACAATGTAGAACTCTGCAGTTACACAGCAATCACCAAAAGTAACTATTGCTGGCAGGCAGCCATGTACTAGAATATGGTTTTGTTTTTTTTTTGTTTTGTTTTTTCAAATAGCACACCAAGTGAAGTTTGGGTTCAGTAAGAGGCACATCTTTAAAGTAATGCAAATAGATGGAATCAGGTAGTATAGATACTGCTGAGCCAGTGTCCAATATTAGCTGAATAGAGTGTGATTTGCCTGAGGGTATGGCAGAAACGTTTACAGTGCACTTTATTTGTTCTGGAATATGTGCAGTAGTGATTTTGTTCATGCTCAGCACAGTAACATCTGATATTGTAACTGCATGCACCTGTTGATTGAACTGGCTGCTGCAACATACTTTAGTAAAATGCCCAATCTTTTTGCAATGATTGCACTGAACTACTTTTGCCGGACATCCTGTGTAGCTTGCAAGGTGTTGTGAGGATCCACAGCGAAAGCATGCTTTTACTGTATTTTGAATTTGCTGATTCAGTGGTTTTCCATTAGTTTTCCTCTTGTAATTGTTTGTCTGCAGCGATAGTGAATTTTTCTGCAAAGAAGTCACAGCCCGGACTGTGCCTCCTGTATACATGCTCATTATTTTGGCTTCATCTGTAGCTGACTCAATATGAGTAGCAATGGTTATTGCTTTTTCTAGTGTAAATTGTGGTTCTAGAAGTAAGCGTTCTCTTACATGAAGCATGGTTGTTTTCTCAATGAGCCGGTCTCTAATCATCTCATCTGCCATATTCCCAAAGTCACAAGTTACAATCAGACTCCTCAGGGAAGCAATATACTGCATTATAGTCTCCCCTGTTTTCTGCTGATGCTGGCGAAATCTGTAGCGATTAGCTACTACATTCACTTTTGGCACAAAATTCTTTAATGCAGTGAGTGCAGTCTCATATTTATCATCTGCAAGGGGGAAAGTGTAAAATATATGCTGCCCTTCTGCTCCAAGGCAGTGGATTAGCAGAGCGCGCTTTCTTACTTCAGAAATCTCTGTAGCACTGATTGCAAGCAGATAAGTCTCAAACATATGGATCCAGGCAGTAAAAGCAACTGGAGGCTCACCTGGGCTTTGCAGAAAGGTTGCAGGTGGGTTCAGAGGCAGAAGATCCATCCTCGTCGCCAAAATGTTGTAGTAGCCAGGCAAGGTACTAACAAATTTCAATGGGACTTTATTTTTAAAGTGGAAACCTCTTTACCAAGCTGCTGCTGCACCCTCGGTAGCTCTCACTCCGCCTCCTCAACTTCTCCCCCCCCTTCCTGTTTCCTGTCCTTTCAGACTCCCAACAGCCAGTGCTCCCAGTTCTAATAATTACAAGCAGCATCTAAACACCACAGAAGCCTAAATTTAGGCTCATAATTAGGAAAATCTTGGTTCAAGTGCTTTGAAAGACTGAGATGAAAGGTCAAAGTATTATTTGATGATTCCACTCTCTTCTCTGGAAGCGTGTACTCTGTACCTCATAAAAAACAAAGGGAGGTGTGGATCTCGGGGAAGAGGGCCCCTAGAAGGTAACATAGGCCCTGTACTTACCATTTACAGAGCAGAGTAGGGGGGAATGGGAGAGCTTTCTGCACATTGAGAAAGGAAGGATTTCACCCTACCCAAACAGGCAAGAATCAGGCCAGGAGAGGGGCTGCTTATGTGACTCCAGTGGCATAACACCCTATATGTGTGATGCCAAGGCACAAGGTGTTACACAGCCCTCCTGTGGCAATGAGTATGGAGTTCTGTCCCTCCAACCCCATACACTTTGCCCTCATAAAGCCCAGATCTGTGGGTTTTTTTTTTTATGGGTGACATGAATTTCCCCCCCCCCCCCATGAGGAATCCAGCAATCTGCTAGCATGTGTCACTAAGCAGAGTCCTTCTGGGGCCTGATTCAAAGCCCAGAGAAGTCAAGGGAAGGATCAGGCCCCTGGTCCTGAAGAAGAAAATGAACCACAGCTGTTTATTAAGTTCCTGCCACTGACTGTAATCTTCTTAAAGAGATCAAGTGCCTCTCTTTATGCTGCAGCAGAGCAGCTGGGAAATATGCCTGAGAGCAAAAACTCTTGAAACATCTGAAGTTCCAAAAATAAAAACTGACCGGGAATATCTAAAACCCACCACATCATTGTTTTAATGTGTGTGTGTGTCTCTCTATATATAAATAGGGCTAAAGAAGAAATGCCAAATAGAATCCAAAATTCTCCTGCCTCTGTGCTAAAAAAAGTGCTCCATGAGTGAGGGAGGTGACATGTCTCTGTAGCCCTCTGGGAAGCCTGTATCACTGTTATCAGGACTTTCCTGTTACAGCAGGGCCAGAAATTGCAATATTTCCCATCATGACTCACTCAGCAGCCTCCCATCCACCACCTAAAACTGCACCATTTAACCATAAATCACTCCAGCCTCAAAAAAAAGGGTAATTGGGCCGCACTTAAATTCAGTGGCAAGTCATTTGAATTGCTATAAGGTTTATTGTAATTGCAGCCCTGCTGGAGGCGACCTGCCTATTATTGTTACTTACTTCTATTTCAGTAGTGCCTAAGGGCTGTTTTTGGGGGGTTGGGACTTTGGTGTGATTGACAGGCACTCTTCAAACACATACAACACATTCTTCTATGACCAGAGTCACTCCGCCCCACCCCCTGCAGCGTACAACATGCACAGTTTTTGTCAGCATTATTCCCCTCCCCGCGCACAAGGATTCACCACTTGGCAAGCCTGGCAGTAGTGAGCCTGGATGCTTGGCATTTCCTTTAAACACACCCTTTGTCTCACTCCCATGCTATCATTTGGGCCGGCTTTCATTGCTTCCCCGGCTCGAGGTTTAGTTGTCTGTCTTGGGGTACGTCCACTCAAAAATTAAACTTTAGCTCCAGTGTAGACATAGCTGTAGGTGTGACTTGATTAGCATATAAATACCTTCCCCAGGAGAGAATACTGGGTACTAAAGGGCTCTTTAATCTAGAGGAGAAAGGCAGAACAAATGAAGTCAGGACATTAAAGGCAAATTCAAATTAGAAATAAAGCACACATTTTCAGTGGCAGGTTTACTATGGTGCCAATGGCACTGTGGCAGTGGGCCTACACTTAGAAGGGGCCCTGGCCCCTGGATCGTGTCCCTGATCCCCGCTATTCCTGCACTCTGCCCTGAGGCCCCACCCACCGCTTGCTCCTCTCCTCCCCCTCTCACCTGTGCGAGCGGCAGGCAGGGCCTCAAGGGGAAGAGGTTGAGCATGGGCGGAGCCTTGGGGAAGACACCAGGCAGTGGTAGGGCCTTGGGGCAGAGCATGGGTGGGGCTTCTGGGGGAAGAAGCTGAACAAAGGTGGGGCCTTTGGGGGCCAGGCCATGGTCCAGGCACCAGAGCCCACAAAAGATTAATCAGACCCTGCACATTTTTAATGTGAGGTTGATTTAACCATTGGAACAAACTACCAAGGAAAGGGGCAGATTCTCCATCTCGAAGACTTCTCAACAAGACAGGCTGCCTTACTGGAGTAGATGCTTTACTCAAACACAAGTTATTGGGCTCAGTGCAGGAGTAGCTGGATGGAAGTCTCTGGTCTGTGTTACACAGGAGGTCTGACTAGATCCTTCTATGGATCTCTGCCCTCCCCCCTGGCAGACCACTCGTCATGACTCCCTGTCTGAGCGTATGGTACTTCCATCAGGTATAGGGCTTATCAGCCCACTGCTCAACAGGTCAGCTGACTGAATGAAAAATCCCATTTTGTCTTTCCTGCTTTAAAGGTCCAGCTCCTAAGTGAGACAAGGAGCCTGGCTAGCTCAGTCTCACTGGTGTTCTGCAGTCGTCAATCTTACAAAGGTCTCCGGGAACTCTCAAGCCCTTCACTGACCTTCCTTTAACTGGAGCTAGCACGTTGATGGTGCACTGTACTGTAGAACTAGCTCCCTCTAGCTGTACCGAGCAGCAACACAACACAACCCTAACTAGGATCTAGTGGGTTGGGGCGGCCAAAGCAGTTGCAACTGCATGGGAGGAGAGGCCCAACGTTTTCATTCTATAACCATGCTTTGGCAGAGGAATTACGTAAGGGATCATTATCATTCCTTCTGTATTTTTCCCTGGGTGTGTGTGTGTGTGCGTGCACAAAGTGCTTAATGATCCTGGGATATTCTCCGTCTGTGTGAAATAGCAACCACAGTGGGATACGCTCTGTGTGAGCGCGCACATGCGTATGTGCCTGAGAACAGCAACACTAAGGTACATCCTGGGCTTGGACTGTGAGGGCAGAGCCTGTGTCGTGATGGGGCTGATTCAACCTCGGGGCGCTGTCTCTCGGCACCTGCAAAACAGTTTTCACTGAGTTTCGAAGAACTGACCTGGAACAATGGGTGCAAAGTCTCTGTGGCCTGGGCCTCTTTCAGGTTATATTACGTGCAATGATACTGCCATGCACGGGACTGATTGGAGCTGTAGGATCCTAAGGATCACTTCCCCTGCTTTTAGAGCTATATGTGACTACTCCCTCCAACTTCTTCTACTTCTCTGGTCTGGTGGGAGGCCAGGTTGTGCCTAGAGAACAGGGAAGGGGAGATTGCAGTCCTGCCTCTGCCACTGAGCTGGTGGGGGTTTTGATCATGAGCAAGACATTCCAGCTGTAGACAGTTCCCTGGCTATGGCGGTGCAAAGCAGCTGTAACCTCAGTTACACCCAAGGAGACAGAGCTTGTGTGAGGAAAGGGGCATTGGCTAGGGTGAATAGGCGATGTGCTGCTCCACTGCCTCCCATCCACAGAGCCTCATTGGGAACTAGACTCACTCCCCTAGCAGAAACTCAGAGGGTGGGGAATGGGGATGAGAACAAGGGATGAAGCCCTCTTTTGGGAATAGGGAGGGGCGAGGTATTCCTGGCTGCACCCGCTTCGCCAGACCTGATCCACAGAATGCCCCGCAGGCTATGAGGCTGCTCTTTGCCTAGGCAGCTGGGGGCTTTCCCACCTACACAGAGCCAGGTGCCTAGGGGTGGATTTATAGAGACCTGTTACAAATGGAGCCAGAATGGTCTGAGGGGCTCTGCCAAAAGAAATCCCCTCCCTGCCAGCCTCAAGGAAAATACCAGCCCATTGTTTCATTGACAAGCTGCCTTTTTTTCTTTTTCAGATGCTGAGAACAACATAAATGCATCTCTCACTAAAGAAGGTAAAAAACAAATCATCCTAGGATCTCAGCCCCTCCCTCTTCATATGTGTCTCTTAGAACAGTCACTGTCTAGAAAACAGCTGGAATTATGCTTTAGGATGAAATCCACCCCTGGCTGCAGGGGCAATATAAGGTCCCCAGCATAGTGGGGTGCTTCTGCTATCCAAGGGCAGCACATGGAGGTGGACTGGCTCCCCACCCACCCACCCCACCCCACTCCGCCTGTGGTGGAGCTGAGCTCTGCACCAACTCCAAAGCCCACCATGTAGAATGTGGGGAGGGATGGGGGCATAGCCATTGGGAGCCCAACTGGAGGGGTGGAGAGTCTGTCAAAGAGCTATATTACTTGAACTGCCCCCACACCCAGTCCCCACGTAGGTTCCTAGATACCACCTATTTACACTGCCTTTGTGCTGGGGCATGGAAGGCATCACAGTGAACAATCCTTATGCTCAAATAAATTTGTTAGTCTCTACGGTGCCACAAGTACTCCTTTTTTTTTTTTTTTTGTGAATGCAGACTAACACGGCTGCTACTCTGAAATATGGCCCTCAGTTTGCAGACTGAGGGCCTGGCTTTCAAGGGAGTACAGTGCCCAGCAGCTCCCATTGCGACAGTCAGCATGTGGAGCGTGTCAGAAACCCTGGCCCTGGCTGTAGGTGATGGACTCACCTGAAAATCCGGCATTAAGACCCAGATCCTCAGAGGGATTTAGGTGCCTAACTTTCATGGAAATCAATGGCAGTTAGGCACCTAAATACTTCTAAGTGTCTAGGCCTAAGAGCCAGGTTTGTATAAGTATTTAGACACTGAGAGATGCAGACAGGCACCCAGTAAAACAAAGCGGGTTGTTTTCCCCCATTAATGCGGACACTTTTGAAACTGTGGACCTTTAAAAACTCCACACGTGAAAACCCGACCTTTCAGCCAATTAATCTGCAAGGGCGAGGGAAACTGGAACTCTAAGGAGACCAAGGCAGGTCCAGAAGTGGGACAAACTAAAATGAGCTGTGTGCAATGCAGGAGAAATTGGGGACTCAGCGCTGGTGGGTGTTGGCTGTGCTGTGCATAAGGATGTTTGCAAGGCCATGGGCTCTCTCTCAACAGCGGTGCAATCAATTTTCCCATTACCTCACTCCAAATTCCCCTCCCCAGATGTTATCTCCCTGTTTACCATCAGAAATGATGTATCTGGAAACTGGTACTCTGGGGAACGTTATCTGTAAAAAAAGAATGGTGCCCCCAAGCTCCCTGGCTGGGGACTAATTCCTGTTGTGTCCCTTGTTTTGAGCTTCTGCTGCACATTTGAAAGCTGAAATTTGTTAGTCTCTAAGGTGCCACAAGTACTCCTTTTCTTTATTTGAAAGCTGCTGTCACTTATCTAGGCACCATTGAGTTAGGAGCAGTGGCTGCAAACTTGGACTCAGTATTGCCAACTCATGCATTCAAAAATCATGGGTTAGGCTCCCAAAATATGAGATTTGAAACAAAAATTATAAAAATAATAATTAATAATAAACTTCTGGATTTATTTATCTGGCCTTTGATTTCTGAGCTTTTAGGGGGCACTCAGCTTTTCTCTGTAACCATGAGGACTAAACTTACTTTTTTTAAAAAATGGAAGCTCAGACCCTGCCCTAATCACAGGATTCCAAGAGCTGGGGGTTGAAGGCAAACATCAAATAGCACAAAATTCATGGTAAAATCGTGAGAGTTGGCAGGACTGGCTAGATGTGGGAAATGGTGCTTCTCACACATCCAGAACGGAGCTATCAGGTGGGAAGGACAACATGGTCAAGAGAAGAAAGGAAAAGGAACTGGGGTTACCAGAACCCACTGTGTCTCTAGCTCCCTGTCCCACCCAGGCCCTAGAGTAGGGGTGGCCAACCTGTGGCTCTGGAGCCACATGTGGCTCTTCAGAAGTTAATATGCATCTCCCGGTATAGGCACCGATTCCGGGGCTGGATCTACAGATGCCAACTTTCCATGTGCCTGGGGGTGCTCACTGCTCTACCCTTGGCTCTGCCACAGGCCCTGCCGTCACTCCACCCCTTCCTGTGCCCTCCCCTGAGACTGCTATGCCCTTGCTCCTCTCCCCAGAGCCTCCTGCACACCACAAAACAGCTGATCGGGATGTTCGGGGAGGGGAAGGTGCTGATCGGTGGGGCTGCTGGTGGTTGGGAGGTGTTGGGAGCAGGAGGTGGGGAGCTGATGTGGAGGGCTGCTGACGTATTACTGTGGCTCTTGGCAATGTACATTGGTAAATCCTGGCTCCTTCTCAGGCTCAGGTTGGCCACCCCTGCCCTAAAGCATAGTGTGAGAGTTAAAGCTGAGCCAGGCAGAACCAGTTCCGGTGGGTGAGGGGCCCACTGGGGCAAAGACACCCCTACCCCAGACAATCTTGGGGGCTGGGCCCCTTGCCCCCACACTCCATCAAGTTTTTGAGAGGGTGGCTCTGACTCAGTTCCCTAAGACCCTGGCCTCTTTGGGTATGTCTACACTGCAATTAGACACATATGACTGGCCTGTGCTAGCTGACTTGGGCTAAGGGGCTATTTAATTGTGGTGTGGATGTCTAAGCTAGGACCTCATGAGGGGGAGGGTCCCAGAGTTTGGGTTGCAGCCTGAGTCCAGAAGTCTACACCCCAATTCAACAGCCCCGCAGCCTGAGCCCCAGTCAGCTGGCACAGGCCAGCCACGGGTTTGTAATTGCAGTGGAGACATACCCTTAGTCTTCCCCTACAGCTTACGCTGTGGGAGCTAACCCAGCCCCAAGGCTGCAGTAGGCTTCCCAAAGCTGAGACAAAGGGGCCAGAAATCACAAAGAGCTGCTCAGGGAGTGGGGAGCTCTTTGGCAGCAAGGTGCTAATGCAGCCCTCAGAGCTCCCCCATAAACCCTTTGCATGCCAGTTGGGACCAAGGTCACAGCACTTTACTGCTGTTGGCACAAGCAGCAGCGTGAAAGATGCAGCTACATTGAATGCCCCCTTCTCCCACTGCCACATCCACAGGCACTGAGATGGATGTTTGGCTCCCAGGGAACAGCTTCTGTGTGCTGTGTAAGGGGGGGATTTCATTCCTGGAGAGAATGTGAAAGAAGAGAAGATGGATGCTTGTTCTCCAGCAGAGATGGGCCTGACCTGGATCTGTGCTCTCCCAGGCTCTGGGGTGGGCATTGTTCTTGGGATTCCCAGTCAGGCCTGGCTCCACTTTTCCATCGCCCCCCAGAGAACAGATTTGCCTGAAAGGTTTCTGCGCACACAGGGTAGGATCCCATTCTCCACCCCTCATGGCAGATCTCAACTCCTCTGTCCCTGCTTACATGGAACTTTGGGAGGGTGGATCTGACAGCCAAATGTTGGCCTTACTTTGTTCCAGCCAGTCTAATCCGAGTACGGGGACACTCCCTGGCCCCTCGAGAACAAGGGGTTAACCTCAGCTCAGCTTCCCCCTCCCTTTGCAATACTGACCCATAACTTGGCTGCTGGGGAAAGGAGGGAATGCTAATGGGAAGGTGGGTTCCTCCCCTAAAGGCAGAGGGCTGGGTTGCATCATAGACAGCGGGAATTTTGATGTTACTTTTTTGCTTGTGTTAACTACAGTTGATTTCCACTGAAGGACATCCTTCCTGGAGGACAAGCTATTACTTGACTGTCCCTGTGTTTTCTTTCTAATGGTTACTCCACATCATAGAGGTGGGCAAGGTGATTGTGACAGCACAAAAGAGAGGCTTGGGAATTAGATTTCAGTAGTGTTAATGGCACCTGTCCTTGCTAGAACTGGTCAAGGGCACGCAAGCCCTTCCCCAAATACTGGAAATACTTTCCTTCCCCCACCCTCCAAGGGCCTTTACTATGAAATATTGCTGGTTTTCATATGCTTATTCATGTCCCCTGAGGTTTATATTTTAATGAATTATTGGAAAGAAAGGATCTGAGAAGTTGCAACTAGAAAACATCTCAAATGGCCTTTCTCTGCCAAGATAGAGCATTGGGCACTAGTTTATTATTGCACATGCCAAGCATTGGAAACACCCGAAGGAGCAGCACAAGAACAATAAGAGACCCACAGAAAACAAAGTTACCCTAAAATGAAGCACTGTTATACCCTCCTCTTGTAGCCCTGACCATTAGGAACCTGACTGATTATATTGCTGAGTTATACGCATCTGTGGGCCTTGTTCTTGGGGGATGAATTCACCCCAGGGCAGAGGGGTGGCACAAGACCTAGGCACCACTTAAATGAATTTCAGCATGAGTGAAATCATATCTACACTTTTAGATTAAATAGAGAATAAAAATAATATAGATTCCAAAGGTGAAACATTGTGACCATCTAATCTGACTTCCTGTAGCACACAGGCCAGAGACCTGCCCCCAAATAATTCCCAGAGCAGATCTTTTAGAATAACTTCTAATCTTGATTTAAAAATTGTCCGTGATGGAGAATCCACCTCGACTCAGAATAAATTGTTCCAACGGTTAATTATTCTCCCTGTTACAAATTTACACCTTACTACATATACATATAGCTCCTTAAACAATATGGTCAACAGGTGTCACATTCTAAACAGTTCACTACCTCTCACTATCTGCTGCTTTTGGGAAGTGGGATTAAGTGTCTTCTGAAGCCTGACCAGACAGAAGATGGGACAGAGGACGCAATCCAAATGATTAGCAGAGAAAAACATGGCAAGTGGGGTAGCTTGACTCTCCAGTCACGACTCTGCACAAACTACCTCGGTCATGTCATTTCAGATACTACGGCCACGCCACGAATCACAGCCAGCGTCACAGCAGGTACAGTCAGCACCTTGATCCAGTTACAACATCCAGCACTATCCAGTGGTGGTTTGAGAATAAATGGGGCCCCCTGCCTGCTGAAGGGTCTCTGTCTTTCCTATGGGACTACATTTCCTCTCAGATGCTGACTGCCGTGCAATGCAACCCCTCCTCCCTCAGGTCTCTGGGGTCAGAGGAAAGAGCAGACCCCTAATGGGGACATGAAGTATGGCCAGGTCTGGCTCCTCCTCTCCTGGTCTGTCTGCCCAGAAGCAGTGAGTGGGAGGCTTAGCTTGGCTGCCTGTGGAGGGGAAGACTGCTAGCTGGGAGCAGAGTGAGCCAGGAGAAGAAGCTGTGAGGCAGGGACGGGGCCTACAAGTGGCTGTGTGGTGGCCCTCCTGGCTCCCTGCCTTGCCAATGCTCACCAATCCCCTCTCTCCCTGGGGCAGACCTCTGTGCTCTCTGGCAATGGGCCCCCACCCAGTCTAGGGGATGGACCTGCCCCTAGCTACATCAGCCTGTCTCAGGCCTGGTGATGGATGAAGTCCTCTTTACTGCTGCTTCCTCCTCACCACATCAATCTCTGAACCCTATGCTGCATGGAAGGCCCCTTCTCATCCACCCATCGTAGCCTGCCTTGAGCCCAGCAGGATGACACCTGCTGCTGGGGTGTGAAGGATCTAACTCCATCACTTTGCTCCTGTTTCAGCTATTGTTTCCTCACCATCGCCAGTCCCTACAGGCCAGAACCACAGCTCAGGTAAAGTCGGGCAAAGGGGAAGAGCCTGAGGGATACTACGGACGTATAGCCCATGTGGCACTGGATGTCAGCAGAACCCACAGAGCAGTGGTGGAGCAAGCATCCTGGCTGTGTGGTGGCCCTCCTGGCTCCCTGCCTTGCCTATGCTCACCAATCCCCTCTCTCCCTGGGGCAGACCTCTGTGCTCTCTGGCAATGGGCCCCCACCCAGTCCAAGCAGGTGCCTGGGACAGCATTCAGAATGGGGCGGCAGTCCGTGTCCCGCGGTGGCAATTCGGTTGCAGCTCTGCTGCTCTTCCCACCGCGGTGGCTTTTAGGCGTCAGCTCTGCCACTCTTCCGGGCGCAGTGGCAATTTGGCGACAGCTCCACCGCTGTTGTGGCAGCGGCAATTCGGCAGCGACTGCGTGGGGCAGCAAAATTGGTAGAGGAACCCTGTGGCTAATAGAGGGTTCCTGTGTCTAGTTCCATGGAAGCAGCTGTCAAATCACTTAGAATGATGCAAAGGATTGAATCAATGGATTTTCAAACAAAAAGTGCTCCCTTACCTTATTTTTGCTTCTCTGCCTTCTGGTTCCACTGAAACTGGCTCAGGGAGGCTGCTACAGGTGGCTAGAAGCAAGGACTCCTCCCCAGGAGATGGGAGACAAAGGCTGTCAACAGAAAGCTACAAGCTTCAGTCTGCAAATATAAACCCATATGGTAAGCCAGTCTGAATTCTTCCTATTTCGGGTCCACATGTTTGCTATCTGGGTAGATTCTTATGGAAATATACTGCACCTTTTGTCTGAAAAATTCCTTTAAAAACATAATTTTTCCCCAAACAAGCGAACACAACATGATCCTAAATCAACCCCCTACGTCTGAACATCCCTGATCTATGAGAAAGATTGAATCTGAAATCAGATCTTAACATCACAACTGGCTCCTATTTTTACAATAGGCCAGATTATAACACTATAGCTTTTTTACAACACTTTGCATCTTTAGCTCTTAAAGCACTTTTGCAGAGAAGGTCAGTATTATTGCCATTTTACAGATGGGAAAACTGAGGAACAGGAAGGGAAGTGACTTGGCCAAGGTCACACAGAAGGCCAATGGCCAAGCTGAGAATTGAACTCAGGTCTCCTGACTCCTACTTCAGTGCCTTATCCACTAGAGCACACTGCCTAAACACTCTCAAACTGAGAAAGTTTTACTTCAGATTTAGAGCCATTGTGGGCTTTTCAAAGGCACCTACGTAACTTAGGAGCATTGAGGATCAATACAACGTGTCCCTAAGTCACTGAGGACTGGTCTAAGCTCAGAAGCTGCATCAACAAAATTCTGTTCAGTGGATGCAGGTGAGTGTCTGCTCAGCTGTGCATCTGCTCTCCTGTCTGTCTCCTACCAAAATAACCATTATTGCGAAATAGCCATTCCCCTTTTCCGTGGTCAGTATCCTGACCTATGGGACTGAAACATGGCCCCTCACCATCATCACCATTCAGAGGAAGCATCTCCAAATGATCAAAAACATGAAATGGTTCAAAGTCAAATTGGATGAAGAGATCTGACCCCTAACTAAATAGGTCCCACTCTTTCAAACGGTCTCCCAACGCAATCGAATCTGCTATGGTCATTTGCGTCAAATGCCTCCCTGCAAGAATCATCTTTGACCCAATGAAAGCAGGATGGAAAAGACCCTGTCATAAATATAAAGGGAAGGGTAAACACCTTTAAAATCCCTCCTGGCCAGAGGAAAAATCCTTTCACCTGTAAAGGGTTAAGAAGCTAGGATAACCTCGCTGGCACCTGACCACAATGACCAATGAGGAGACAAGATACTTTCAAAGCTGGAGGGAGGGAGAAACAGAGGGTCTGTCTGTATGCGGGGACAGAACAGGAATGGAGTCTTAGAACTTAGTAAGTAATCTAGCTAGATCTGCGTTAGATTATGATTTCTTTAAATGGGTGAGAAATTAGACTGTGCTGAATAGAATGAATATTCTTGTCTTTGTGTCTTTCTTGTAACTTAAGGTTTTGCCTAGAGTGATTCTCTATTTTTTTAATCTAATTACCCTGTAAGGTATTTATCATCCTGTTTTTACAGAGGTGATTCTTTTTACCTTTTCTTATATTAAAATTCTTCTTGTACGAAATTGAATGCTTTTTTCATTGTTCTTAAGATCCAAGGGTTTGGGTCTGTGGTCACCTATGCAAATCGGTGAGGATTTTTATCAAGCCTTCCCCAGGCAGGGGGGTGCAAGGTTTTGGTGAGGATTTTGGGGGGAAAGACGTTTCCAAACAACGTTTTCCCAGTAAACCCGGACATTTGGTGGTGGCAGTGGAAGTCCAAGGGCAAAGGATGAAATAGTTTGTACCTTGGGGAAGTTTTAACCTAAACTGGTAAAAGTAAGCTTAGGAGGTTTTCATGCAGGTCCCCACATCTGTACCCTAGAGTTCAGAGTGGGGAAGGAACGTTGACAGACCCTTTAGAAGACCTAAAATGCGATTGGTGGATGTCGTCAGCAGCCACCTGTCTCTCACAGGCATCCTGCTCCATGATGTGCCAGATTTGGTTAAGGACAGAACTATGGATGCCATAACATGTATGGGGGCTGCTGTGCTGTCCAAGACAGCATGACAACTAACTAACTAGCTTTTTGGATCAGCGCAAGCCCTCTATTGGCAGAGTTACATCAACAGCTAGTGGCAGTGCGGATATCCACTGCTACATATAGCTATGTCAATAAAAGAAGTCCTCCCATTGCAATTCCATACTGTGCAACTCCTTTAGGTAGTGACCTGGCTGATAACCATTTTCAACTCTGCTGCTCAGGGGTCAGAAACTCACCTGAGGACAGATTCATAAAGGGGTTTTGATACCTTAAGATGCAGATTGCTGTCTAATGGGATTTTCAAAAGCGCTTAAGTGGATACCTTTGTAACGCTGGCCACTGGCTTTTACATGGCCACCATATACTTCACAGCCATACCTGTGGCACCAGCAAGCACGGTGAAGCATAGGCCAGAAAGGAGTTCAGCGAGCCACTTAGATTGTGGGGATCCCCAGGATCCTCTGGGCCACTCCTTCTAAAAGAAGAGTTCCAATTTTCAAAAACCTGCTGCAAGCTTTCTTGTCATCTAATGCATGGAGGGAGAGGGGAATTCAGAATGGCTCCTATTTATCAATTCATGCCTATTCAGCAAAATACTTGCACATGTGCTTAAAGTTAAGTATGTGCTTAAATGCTTTGCTGAATTGGAGCCTAAAGAAGAAATACCTTAAAGCTGTTTTCCCTGCATTTCTTTCCCACCTGAAAGCTATGCGGATTCTCAGCAACAAAACCCTGTGAAGCCATGTGATGCTGCTTCAACTTTCCTTGCAGGGATTTGTGCACAGCTTTATTTTTCTGCCTCATTCTGCACAGGGTTCATGCCCCAAAGTTTCGCTTAGAGTGTCTTGTTCAAGTGGAACCTCCAAAACTCAAAGCAAACTGCAAAGGTAAATTTCTGTAGCTGCTCTTGAGCCATCCAAGCATAAGGAAGTGAAACACATATGCAAGCATGTGTCGGAAAGCAAACAATTGTGTGTGGGGGGGTGATGGGTATTTCTAAGCCAGGACAAACGTCTTTATTTTAAAAATTCAGAAAAAGGAAAGGGTGCAATACGAGATGGAACTCCTTCCATCTAGCCCGAAGAGTTGTGTTTGCCTCAGCACACGTGAGCAATAAGATTTCTGGCTACTGGTAAAGTCACGGTACTGCAGGCATTCTGTTCCCTCAAGCAGAACTAGAAGCAGTTGCCTTGGCTGTTCAACTCTATGCTCTTTTTAACAGATTACCCATAACTCCCAGGAGGCCTGAGGACTTCCTGTGAAGGGCACTGCCTTTAGCTGAGCTGTTTCTAAATGAACATGGGTGATGAGAGCTAATTAAAAATAACCCTACATTTATTCCACAGCTTCAAATGTGTTGACTTTAATTACACCAACTTCCAGGCCCTCAAAGCAGACAACAAAAGGCCATCTGTCTGGCCCAGCTGAGGGAAAATCAAAATCGGCATCAACATCAGCTGCAGTTGGTAAGTGCCTGCTGTGTTCCTAGCACGCTACGGTACACTTAATTGTAATGACACTGAGACTTTGCACACACCGGCTATGTCTACACTGCAGGTGAAGGGTGATTGTAGCACAGGTTGGCATATCGGTGCTAGCTTTAATCTAGCTAGCAGGATAACACCAGAAAGATGCACGCTAATTGCTACACTGACATATCTACACTGCACTACATGCCAAGTGTGCTACAATCTCACCATCACTTGCAGTGTAGACATACAAAGAGAGTTAGATTTACAACCCATGCTCCTGTCAGTGAGTGCTTCCTTATACAAGTGATGCCAGGAAGACGGTGTAAGTAAAGGCCAGATTGTTGCATACCTAGCACCCAGTGTGTTGAGCCCTTTGGAATAGCAGGCTCTAAGTGCTCACCAACAGGAGTATGAGCCATGCAGTAGGCTCATATATTGTGTAGGAACTTCTCAAACTCTTCATGAAGTTTCACACAACTTTTCCCTGTGTGGCTGTTCGGTTAGGCAGAAGAGTTATAGAATCAAAGAGCCATAGGATTAGAAGGGACTGCAAGCGTCATCTAGACTAACCCCCTGCCAAGATGCAGGATTTGTTATGTCTAAACCATCCAAGAAAGATGGCTATCCAGCCTCCTTTTGAAAACCTCCAGTGAAAGAGCTTCCATGACCTCCCTAGGCAGTCTGTTCCATTGTCCTACTGTTCTTACTGTTAGGAAGTTTTTCCTGAGATTTAATCTAAATCTGCTGTGCTGTAGTTTGAACCCCTTGCCTCTTGTCCTGCCCTCTGTGGTAAGAGAGCTACGACTTTTCTCCATCTTTTTTATGGCAGCCTTTCAAATATTTGAAGACCACTATAATGTTCCCCCTTATTTTCCTCTTTTCCAAATGAAACATACCCTGTTCCTTCAGCCTTTGCTCATATGGTTTGTATTCCATCCCTCTGATCATCTCCCTTGCCTCTGGATCCTTTCCAGTTTGGCTATATCCTTTCTATACACTAGTGACCAAAATTGGACACAGTATTCCAGCCAGGGCCTAACCAGCACCGAGTATAGCACTGAGTCTTTAGTTTAACATCTCGGCCAGTATCGCTGATGATTGCACAGGTAAGCTAATGAGTGCCATAGATGGTTTATTGGCAAGCTATCTGATTTTTGGGGGGAAGGGATGAGGAAGAGACAGTGCTTAGTTTGCAACAAAAGAGTTACGGAGGCTGAAGCAATTTTTTTACTTTCATAAAAAAAGCAGGAAACCCTGGAGTGCCGGGGCTATGAACTGCCAAGCTAGAGGTGCCGGGACTATGAACTGCCAAGCCTAGAGGTGCCAAGGCTCAGCCCAAGCAAGCCCTGGCACAAATTATGCACTGGGAAGAAAGTTTGTGGTTAAATTCAGTTTGAAAAAAAATCATCTGAAAGAATGCAGTAACAACTGCAGAGTTTTTTCCAGCTTGCAGTGTTATCTTGTGAGCGGACTTTTGTGGGAGGTTTCAGTGAAAGCGACAGTTTCCCCAAGGAACTTTAAAAAACAAAGGGCAGCCCTATAGTTGACTCCCCTGTGCTGACATGCATTGTCTGGTGCATCTTCAGACCACATTCTCCCACACTGCTGCGTTCAAGATCTGCACTAATTTGTTCACAACCTTGGCATTCAGCATGGCAGGGTGGGGACCGTGGCACTGCAAAGGCTCAGGAAGCTCTTTGGGGTGGAGGGTGATGGCTGCTGGCCAGCCGAGGGGTGGAATTTTCAAAAGCGCCTCAATTGACTTATGATCCCCGGACTCCTGAAAGATCAGTGGAACTTGTGCTCTTAGTCACAAACACTTATGAAAATATGCGCCGCCCCCTCCCCCCGGCCTTTTGTTGGTGAGCTGGCACACAGCCAGCATTAAAATTGAGCCTTCTGATCAGTCAGTAGCACAAATATCCTTGGCAAACGGCTTAAGTAAGTTTTTGATTAGTCACAGGGGAATTTTGAATTCCCTGTTTCCCCATGGTTTCTATCTAACTTCAAAGCATGGAATAGGGGGTGGAGATGGAGTACAACCACAGTAGTGGTTTCGTTTTGTTTGGTGGGGAAGGTGTTAAGCCTAAAAACAAAGCCCTTTTTCACTGGATGCCACCTTGGTTAGGGAAAACCAGCGTTTACTTCCATCTTGATCTACAATTCTTTTAATCGCTACAAACTGTCCATTGACAAGTCTTGTGTCTTGTGTTTTCCTCATCCAGATCCAGAGTCCAGGGGAATTGGGAGCACAGGCTGTGTCCCTTTATTTAACAACTTTTAATTTAAACAAGAATTCATTGCGATTGAACTAGTTGGTTTACGGGGTCAAGTGCTCTAAATGTAGTCCAACCTTGGAGTTCTGCTGTCCATAACATCTGGAATAAACAGGGGTATTATCCCACCAGTCAGTATAGACCAGATGACAAAATCCAACCAATGCACCCTGACTGGACTGTGTCTGAATGTGAAAAGAATGACCTCACTTTGAGAGTAAAATGCCCCCTGTAATGTCTTGGAAAGACCCTTGCCATGCTTCTGACATAGGCCCTAATCCTGCAGTCCCTTCTGAGCAAGATTCCTGTAGACTTCAGGGAGAGTTCTCCCGGAGTAAAGGCTCGATCCAACCCTGAGGTCAGTGGAAAGACTCCAATTAAGTTCAGTGGGAGTTGGATTGAGCTCTAAATCCTGAGTTCGGGCTTTGAACCCAAGACTGTGGAACAACCAAAGTCCACCCCTGCCCTCTCAAGGCTCCATTCCAGATTTTACACAAGACCCAGTGCATGTGTAAATTAGTTCTATCTATGTAGATGTTTGTGCTCACTAAAGCTAATAGTTCTTTAGGGTATCACAGAGCCTGGTATTTAATTTGAATCCTGCTTTATGTAAAAGCTCAGTGCAACTTGAACTATGGAGTTGCTACTGATATTTCCATCATTCCAGGCTTTTGGTGTGGGATCTAACATTTCCCAAATACTAAGTACCCAAGCCAGGCTCAGCAAGCAGAGTAGCAAAGAAAGTCCTATAAGACAGTTGTCTAGTGACCATGGATAAATTAGAAGATGCAGCATTTCAGCACAAGGCAAACAACTTGATGACTAATAGAACCATTGTACAGCAACATCTGCAGTCTGGATAATCCCACTACCAGTTATGTTTCTCCAGCACAATTCTACTCTGGGAGGCAGCTGTTGAAGGCTGCTTGAAAATTTCAGTCAAAAAGAAGGCGTGTTTTTGGGTTTGGGGTTTTTTTGGGGGTGCGGGGGAACACGTTGTTGGGAAATATGTTTTGTCTACATTGAAATTTTCCATGGGTAAATGTCAGTCAGTGTTAAAAATTTCCCTTTTCAAAGTGACATTTTGAACCAAAACATTTCCATTCAAATTGACATTTTATTTCAACTAAAAATTCAACATTTTTTATTTCAACACTTCCAAATGGAAGTTTTTCAGAACTTTTCATTCCGTGAACATTTTTGATACTTCACTTTTTTTGTCTTGATTTGGACAAAAACAAATGTTTAAATATTGGAATGTTCCACTGGACAAAAATTCCATTTTCTGACTAGCTCCTTTGGTTTCCACTTGTTAAATCTGTTTGTGCTCCAGTGTAGAAGCCCAAAGACAGAGTTACAACCCTTTGCACCGCATATCCTGGATTGGTGCTATTACATCACTGTGTCTCTGCCTCTGCTTATGGCAATGGCTTTGAGAGCTAACCAGTGTGTCTGGTAGTTCCTATATGCTCTCTGGAAAACCTGAAAACACCATAGAAGTTTCCCTTCCTTGGGATGAACTGTTCAGGCATGAAGGGCAGTTGGTTGAGCTAGGCAGAAAAGCTGGTTCTCTGAGAGGAATGCTGGTCTTGTGGCTAAAGCACACCAATGGAAATCGGGAAGTGTGGGCTTTATACTTGGCTCTTGCTCCAGACGTGTCATGCCGCAAATCCCTCAGCCTCTCTGTGCCGGCTGTAAATGGTAGGTTGTGAGCATTCACTCATTCATGCAGATCTTTTGATGAAAAGGGGCACAGAATTGCAAAATACAGTCCTGCTCTCATTGAGGCTAATGGGAATTTTGCATTGACTTCACTCGGAGCAGCTCAGTCTCTCTTTGCAGTAAGCCTAAATGCTCTTTGGGAGAATGGAGGCACCTTGCCAATGTGGCCTTGGAATTGCATTCTCCCTGGATTCTGAGTAGAAAGTCTTTAAGTAAAACTACCTTTTCCACAGGCACTTCGAAACAAGTGACCTTTACAACCATCGCCTCTGACTGGAGCACAGGACCTTCCCTCCCAGACCCTGCTCCAACGGAGGAGAAATCAGCCCTGACGATGGCAGCATTTGGTAAGGGCCTGTCTTTTGGTGACGTGAAGGCAAAGCTTGGTGATGCAGTTGGTTTCAACCCTGGTAGGATTATACCAGGAATAAACTCAGCCTTTTGGGTTAAAGATTCATTGGAAGTCAAGATGTATTGTCATTTGAGGAAAATACCAGCTAAGACAAAAGAGCAAGAGGTTTCTCATTCTAGGGAATATCACTTCTCTGGTCAGTACATTTTGACTTTTGACATTTTCATTACAACAGAAATAAAAATCTGCTTAATGTTTTTCCTTAAGGATGCAATTCAAATCCCATAGAAGTCAACAGGGCTAACTCATTGACTTCAGTAGGAGTTAGACTGGGCCCCAAACAGACCCGTTGCATTATCATTGACTAATTATTCTTTTCTCCACTGCTCAGGTGTCATCAGCTTCATAGTCATTCTGGTAGTTGTTGTTATCGTCCTGGCCAGCGTGGTCAGTCTGAGATTCAAGTGTAACCGTTCCAAAGATGCAGAAGGTATTTGCATATGCTTGTGTGGTTACAGTCATTCCAGCAGTTCTATAGGGTGGTTGTATCCAGAGCAAAATAGCATTTCTGGTCCAGATCCCTGTTTTCAGTCACAGATGGGCTTCAGAACTGGGCCGATGTAATTTTGGTATAAAAAGTCTTTGTAGGCCAAAACTGTCCGTGTTTGGTCTCATCCTGGAATTATTCCTTTCCCTCTTCCGCTTTAGTTCTTCCCCACTAATTAGCAAAAAAAAATTGATCTGGTCACTTTGAGTAGAGGGGGAGGGGAATGAGCTTAAGATGCTTTTATTAAAAATGGCTTTGTTTTTTAAAATCAAACGTAGTGCAGTGGAGAGGAGTCATTTTTGCCTATGTAAATAAAACAACCCAGTGTGAACGTATATTGAAAAACCAAGTCCTACCCTACATATACAAGGGACAGAGGTAAGTCTGGAGTTGCCTCAATGCAATTTGAAGATTTTGCTGGGTTTAAACCTCTTGCTCCATGTTGCATTAGCACAGATTTTTGCACTGAATTTGTAGAGCCTCAACAAAGAAAAGCGATCTTGCAAGCTGCCATCAAGAAGCCTGCCCCCATCGCCAGGCCAGTGGAACAGGATGCTGTGATCGAGAAGGTACCTGCTGCCTTGGGGAACATCACCCAGGTCCTCGCCAGCAGGAGGCCTGTTTCACCCTCTCATGTCGCCAAGCAAATCTCCATACTGAGACGACTCAGTGATACCTTGCCACCTGTCCAGCACGTCCCAGTTCGCAGAAGGATCAGCGCCCCACTGCGCATAGCTGCTCGGGATCCTGTAGCCAGAAGAGCCAGCACCACCCCTCAGACTGCCCTGCAAACTCCAACCGCTGGAGGAGCCAGAGCCACACCTCAGACCGCCCTATGAGCTCCAGCAGCCAGAGGAGCCAGTGCCAAGCTTCAGACCACCCTGCAAGCTCCAGCCACTGGAGGAGCCAGCACCATGCCCTAGATCGCCCTACAAACTCCAGTCATTACTGGAGGAACCAGCCCCGCAGCCACAGCAAAGCACCGGGCCTTCATCGCCAGACGTGGCCCCCCAAGTCCATTCTGCGGGACACGGCCTATGGGAGATCTCACGCTCCAGCAGCAACTGCCCAGACAGCAGCCACCCCTAGAAGGACCAACGGTGTCCCAGCAACCCCTGAGCCAGACCGCGTCTCTTCAACCGTCAGCATCCTGCCAGAGATCCCGCCCCAGTACCCAACCAATGGGAATCCTGAGCCACGAGATAGACAGCAGGCTGACCACACAGGCTTTGAGCCTGCACCAGACGAGGTCGAGGACCATGAGGGCCAGCAGCCAATGATGAGGGCTGTCACTCCGTGGCAGACTGCCTGGACCGAGGAGCTAGAAGTGGCAGCTTCCTTTGACAACTTCGACCTCCTTGTAGATAGGCTCACCTGAGAACTGTCTGCGGAAATCGCTCCCGGGAGAAGTTCAAACTAGGAGAACGCCCCGCCTGCCCACAGAATGCCTGCTCCAAACCACACCACCACCAACCGGGGAGCCAGAAGTAGAGACGCCAGTCGCCACTACGATCCATTAGCGGCTTCAAGGATCCAAAAGCTGTACCGGGCAAACCCTCTCCATGAGGGAGATCCTAGACAGGCCCTTGCCCTATTGCACGATCCCATCTGAGCGTCTCTACAGCTACTTCAAGGATGTATTTGACCGCATAGCCCAGAATGACACGCAGCACCCAGAGTGCCTCCGCCCTCTGTCCCATGTCGACGAAGCAGGTGTCCTGGAAACTGACTATACGCCCAAGGAAGTGATGGCCAGACTCTCAAAAACAAAAAACACCACTCCTGGGAAAGATGGCATCCCCTACAGCCTCCTGAAAAAGCCAGATCCCGGCTGCCTGGTCCTTGCCACGCTCTTCAACCAGTGCAAGTGATTCTGCCTGACTCCCAGCTCCTGGGTGAAGGCCATGATGGTACTGGTGTACAAGAAGGGTGAGAGGGATGACCCCAGCAACTGGAGGCCTATCTCCTTCTGCTCCACAATGTACAAGTTCTATGCCAGCTGCCTGGCCGCCAGGACCACGGAGTGGTCGGTGAGTGGGGGAGCCATCAGCTCCATCCAGAAAGGCTTCATGTCCATATGAACACAACTTTGTCCTCCAAACCACCATCGAAATGGCCAGAAGGGTGCGGAGGCAGTGCACGGTAGCATGGCTCGACCTGGCTAACGACTTTGGGTCCATGCCCCACCACCACATCTTTGCCACGCTCCAGGAGTTTGGGATGCCAGAGAACTTCCTTCGTGTGATCTGAGAGGTGTAACTGTACGAGGGATGCAGCACCACCATTCACTCGGTCAAAGGGGAGACTGCCGAGATCCCATTCTGGAGTGGAGTTAAGCAGGGTTGTCCCCTCAGCCCCATCATCTTTCACCTCGCCATGGAGCCGTTGCTGTGAGCGATCTCTAATGGCACAGATGGCTTCAACATCCACAGTGAGAGGGTGAGCATCCTGGCTTACACGGATGACCTGGTCCTGACCACGGACAACCCAGAGAACCTCCAACATATGCTAGATGCCACTAGTCGAGCTGCCAATTGGATGGGGCTCTGCTTCAATGCAAAGAAGTGCGCAACTCTCCACATCGATGGCAGCAAAAGGGACTAGGTGTAGACAACAGGGTTCCAGATCCAGGGCGAGCTCATCATTCCCCTGGCAGAGGGGCAGGCATACCAGCACCTCAGCATGCCAATGGGTTTCCGTGTCCAGCAGACACCCAAGGACACCATCCAGGAGATCTTGCAGGATGCTGCCAAGATCAACGCCTCCCTGCTAGCACCGTAGCAGAAGATAAACGCCCTGAACACTTTCCTGATCCCTTGCATCTCATTTGTCCTAAGGGGATCCACCGTGGCGAAGGTACCCGTCAACAAGGCAGACAAGATCGTCCAGCAGCTGGTGAAGAAGTGGCTATTCCTTCCCCAGAGAGCCAGCAACGAGCCGGTCTACATTACCCACAGGCATGGTGGTGCTAATGTCCCTCGCATGGGCGACCTGTGTGACATCGCAGTGATCACCCACGCCTTCCGATGTGTCCCGACGCCATGGTAAGGAACATCGCAGCAAACGCCCTCCATGACGCAACAAAGAAGCAGATCGGCAGAGCCCCCTCCAACCAAGACACCACCATCTTCCTGAGCAATTCCCTGGATGGCGAATGCGGACGGGACGGGCGCGACACCGCTTCACTGTGGTCCCGTGGCTCGCAATGCCACGCGTCGCCTGGGGAAGTGCATCGGCTGCCGCTGGGAGTGGTGCGAGGAGTGCCATCCACCACTGGAACCGAGACAAGCGTTGCAGGAAGTGCAGCTACTCCAACGAGACCCTGCCCCATGTCCTATGCAGCTGCAAGCCCCACTCCAGAGCCTGGCAGCTGCGCCACAACACCATCCAGAACCGCCTGGTGAAAGCCATCGCACCGCGCCTGGGGGAGGTTGCCGTGAACTGCGCCATCCCCGGTACTGACAGCCAGTTGCGACCTGATGTGGTAGTCACCGATGAGGCCCAGAAGAAGATCATCCTCGTCAACATCATGGTCTCCTTTGAGAACAGGACCCCGGCCTTCCGCGAAACCCGAGCTCGTAAGCTGGAAAAATATGCCCTCCTGGCTGACACCCTGAGAGCGAAGGGCTACGAGGTGCAGATGGATGCCCTGATCGTTGGAGCCCTGGGCACTTGGGACCCCTGCAACAAGCATGCGCTGCGGACCTGTGGGATCGGTCTACTCTACACACGGCTCATGCGGCGCCTCATGGTCTCGGACATCATCCGATGGTCCAGGGACATCTACATCGAACACATCACCGGCCACCGACAGTACCAGGAGGTGTGAGCCAGTACGACTTCATGCATCAACTATGGGAAAGGGACTGAGAGACTTTTTCCATTGGACCATATGAACTGGAACCATAAACTCACTGAACATTAAATCCCACCAAATGAGGGTAAATCCATCCTCATCATCGTATCCACTCATTATACTCCACACCTGAACATAACCATTATATGTACAACATACCCCCATATCTCAATGTCTGTACTTTGATCCGTTAAACTTTTACCCCCAATCGGGGAGATTGCAGATTATGTATTCCTTACGCCACCCGTTCCTAAACCGAATTTCACACCCCTTGGTAATCTGTACTTTATTCCCTGATAACCAGAAACTTCTATGCTTAAACTCTGTACCATTTTCTTTTTACTTCAACATCGTCTTAATAAGATTTCCTGGTGAAACCTATATTCCAGCTCAAGCACTGTCCACTAGGGGGCAAAGCAGCTCAACCAACAGGACACTCTATCTTAGCCAAAAGGCTGAAAAGAAACAAGCAAGGCAAACATCAGCACTCTATTCAGCTCACTCAGCTTTATACAGTTTTCTCTAACCAGGGCTGAAATGCCTGGCCGAGGCTTTGCATTCCACTGATGGCCATTTACGACACTAACAGGGTCATTCTGAATAACTCTCACTTTGCTCATTGATAGATTTTATTTTTTTTTCACCCAGCACCAACTTTTTTTTTTTCCCCCACAACAGATAAACAGAAACCGGGGAGCTCCGTGGTATCGGAAAGGTAAGGCTGCTCGGCGATCACGGCTTTCTTCACGGCCCACTATGAAGGATCAGGGATTATTATCATTTATTCGTATTGCCATAGCACCTGCAAGCTCTAAGCATGGACTAGGACCGATCTCTTTTTTTTCAAAACTCACTCTAGCAAGGGAGGGGAAATGTTTAATGCATTTGGGGTGCAGGGGGATATTATGATATTTCTTTGGGACAGGTGAAAAGTGACACTGAGCCTGATCCTGCCCCCAATGGAGTTAGTGGAAAAACTGGATCTCGAGCCACGTATATGGGTACTGAATTTCTGAGATGCATTGAGGCCAGTGGGGGACACTGCACCTTCAGGAAATCAGCCTACTTATATTTAGGTACCTAACTCTGTACTTAGATGCCTAAGTTTTAGGCCCCCAGATTTGAAAGTACCTTCACTGAGACAGGAATGGTCCTAAAGATTAAGTTTATATGACACGCCCCATTACCACAGCATCTGAGCATCTCACACTCTTTTTAAGGTATTTACTCCCAAATTACAAATGAGGGACTGAGAGGCTAAGAGTCTTGCCCAAGGTCACTCAGAAAGTCTGTGGCAGAGAATTAACTCAGGTCTCCCCAGTCATAGGGCTAGTGCCCGAGCCACTGGACCACCCTTCTCTAAACTGTCTGACAATCCAATATGAATCGACAGAGTAAAGGTAAAGGATGCCTCTGCCTGACTCACTTTTTTCACGCTCCTCCACAACACGAACTATAGTAATACCCCTGAAGGCTGCTGCTACTTTAAAACAATATGTTCCTGGAGCTTCTTTGTACAACACAATCAGTACCTAATGCAGGAGTCGGCAACCTTTCAGAAGTGGTGTGCTAAATCTTCATTTATTCACTCTAATTTAAGGTTTCGCGTGCCAGTAATACATTTTAACGTTTTTAGAAGATCTCTTTCTATAAGTCCATAATATATAACTAAACTATTGTTGTATGTAAAGGAAATAAGGTTTTTAAAATGTTTAAGAAAGTTCATTTAAAATTAAATTAAAATGCAGAGCCCCCCCAGACCAGTGGCCAGGACCCGGGCAGTGTGAGTGCCATTGAAAATCAACTCATGTGCCGCCTTTGGCACACATGCCATAGTTGCCTACCCCGACCTAGTGATTGCCAAAGCCCTGGAGGCTGAACACCGCTGTGTAGCCCCAGAACAGACACAGCATGAACAACAGTCAGGGCAAGACTCCCCATGCCTAGCAATGTGTTCAACCATGATGTTGAAGGACCATGTAGTGAAAGGGTAATTCAGGCACTCTATCCATTGTATCCTTGGCCTCTTCATGGAGTCTGCCAACGATGGTGCTAATTGTGCTGATAGATTTGTTACACGAACATTTATCAACTTAGGAATTGGTCTGAAACCTCAACTTGTTTTCCCGAGACCACTGAGGAGACATCGGATGAGAAGAACTTTCATTTATACCACTAGAGATGAGTCAAAACCAAAACAGTGATTCCAAGTTCAGATAGAAATTTCACAGGACTGTGCTCTCTGTCTCTGATCCAGTTTGGATCCATTAATCCAGACGCCTCCTACCAGGGGTGAAAGTAAGTCTAGGGACTTACCAGTACAGGGCTGGGCTGGAGCCGGCTCTGGCCCCTGGAAGGGGCGGGGCCTCGGGTGGAAGGGGCGGGGCTAGGGAGGTCAGAGCCAGCCCCGGCCCACCCTGTACCAGCAAGTGTCTCCTTCCCCCTTCCTGGGATAACAGCGGCAGCCAGAGACTCTGGCAGTGGTTTAAAGGGCCCTGGGCGGTAGCGGCGGCCGAGCCCTGGGCCCTTTAAATCGTCCCCGGAGCCCTGCCACCGCTTCCCCAGGGCTCCAGCAGCAGGGCTCCGGGGATGGGGCTCCGGCCACCACTACCATGCCGAGCCCTTTAAATCAGTCCCTGGAGCCTGCCGCAGCCCTGGGGAAGCGGCGGCGGGGCTCCAGGGATGATTTAAAGGGCCCGGGGCTCAGCCGCCGCTACCGCAACAGCCCTTTAAATTGCCACCCCAGCCCCGCTGCCGCTATCCCAGGGCTCCGGAAGCAGGGCTCTGGCAGCAATTTAAAGGGCCAGGGGCTCCAGCCGCTGCTAGGAGCCACAGGCCCTTTAAATTGCACCTGGGGAAGCTAATCCACCCCAGTACAGTGCACCGGCTCTTGCCAGTATGCCATACGGGGGCATACCGGCTTACTTTCACCTCTGCCTCCTACCCATAACTATGGGGAGTGCCAGATCCAGATTTGAATTCTATAGCTTGGGCACCTTTCTTTGTGGATTGGAAATGAACCAGCAACCAAGGGGGGAAAGCTCTAGAAGCTAGTCCTGGTCCACTGAGCCATCCTTTTCCCAGCCTTTTCTGATTGTGATGAGAAACCTCTCCTCTTATGACAGTTGCTTTAATTTTCCAAAGACAGTAATTGGCCTGCACCTTCTCTTGTTTGGCAGTTGTTCTGCTGCTACAGTCAAGGACAGCATCACTCTGATCTCCATGAAGAACTTAAGCATGAACAACAGTACGAGTTACCCCTCTTCGGAAAAGGTTTCTCTTTCTAGCCTTGCATTTTAGAGAATTGCTTAGGATTTTCAAAAAGAAAAGGAGTACTTGTGGCACCTTAGAGACTAACAAATTTATTAGAGCATAAGCTTTCGTGAGCTACAGCTCACTTCATCGGATGAAGTGAGCTGTAGCTCACGAAAGCTTATGCTCTAATAAATTTGTTAGTCAAGTGAGCTGTAGCTCACGAAAGCTTATGCTCTAATAAATTTGTTAGTCTCTAAGGTGCCACAAGTACTCCTTTTCTTTTTGAGAATACAGACTAACACGGCTGCTACTCTGAAAGCTTAGGATTTTGTTTCTCTCCTTAGGGAGAAGATCCCTTTGCTTTCTTAATCCACCGGAAAGGTGGTAATAGACAGGTTCATGCAAACTTCCAGAGGTCTGAGTTGGTTCAGATGAATGTGGACGAATTTGGGTGCTTATCTAAAGCTTACCTGAACTACCTGAGTCCTATGAAGCCCCATTGGAATGTACTGTCTGTCTTTGTGGGTATAAGTGAGGATTACTTTGCCATCTAGTGGCCAGCTGATAACACACTGGGAAGGGACTACCAGTTTTGGCTAAAAAAGCTCTTCTTCAGCTGGAGTAGAGATTTGTGTTTGAGAGACAAGAACCACTGTTCTCCCAGCTCCCACTGTGGGTATGATGTGTTGTGATTGGTGTTTGCAGTACACTGTTTCATTAACATTATATATGCCCCCCCGCAACAGCCTGACCATCACTTCCCTAGGGCTTACTATTTGACACCTAGTCTAGCATTTGGGATTGTTGGAGGGATGGACAGAGTTCCCAAGTGGCTCTCCAAGGGTTAGTCCCTGGGGATACTTTGCTTGTTTTCTTTTGCCTGCCAAGAAAGCCTGCTGATGCATCATGTTTTGGTTCTTTTGTAGGTGTTATGAAGACAGTGACATGACGGGAGCCATGAGGAAACACTACTAGCCAATCAGCACTGACTTTCTATTTTGGCAGGGGGCGGCATTTCCTTTACAAGTTATTACATCCTTTCCAATCAATATATGTACTCTAAAATCAAGCACAGTAACCCCATGTGGGTTATAAGAGTTTTCTCCAGCCAGAGCCAGCCTCTCTCAATGTTTCATGTTCTAACTATATTTCTGATAGGCACACAAACTTGCAGTGTGTTCTAGCAGTTCTTTGGGGGAGGAGAGCCAAACAACCTACAACTTCACCAATGACACAGACCGCTCCCTTAATGATCCTTTGGCATCCATGCCAGACAATCATTGGCTTGCCCCACAGCTGATCACAAATGTCCCAGTTCAGCTTTGCACTGAAAGGCATGATCCAAAGCCCACTGAAACAAACAGAAAGACTCCCATTAACTTCAGCAGGCGTAGATCAGGCCTGAAGTCAATGGGACTTCAGCAAATGCTTAAGTGCTTTGCTAAATTGAGGCATAATTGCTAAAAGTCCGTCTCCATGCCTCAGTTTTTCTATCTAAAGCAGGAATGATATTTACCTACCTCCCAAGGGTGTTGTGAGGCTACATCAATTAATGCCTGGAAAGCAGTTGGAGATCCATGAATGAAAGCTGCTGTCAATGTGCAAAGTACTTTTATTATAATTACTATGAATTAAACTTCAACCAGTCAGATCAGGATGTTCCTATGTCTACAGTATGCTCCCTGCAGGGAATAGCCATAACCCTTCCTTGATGGCAAATGTTGTCTTTGAGTATATGATGCTTCCAACAGGTCTGTGCTCTGATCCCTTTTGAATGGGGAGAGCAACATCTCTCAGATAAAAGGATTCAATAACTTGGAATAACGGAAGTAAAGTTACTTTAAGAGAATGCAGCCCTCTCTTTTCTGCTAGTCTTTGGTTCCTAACAGTTCCAACAAGCCACCATGCTTAAGTTTATATCTGCATTTAAAATGCTACAGTGGTGCAGCTGCAACTGCTCCACTGTAACACTTCAGTGTAGACAATATCTACAACAATGGAAGGGATTCCCCTGTCGCTGTAGTTAATCCACCTCCCTGAGAGGTGGTAGTAAGGTCAAGGGAAGAATCCTGTCAACCTAGCACTGGCTACAGCTCAACTAGTTTGCTCAGGGGTGTGGGTTTTTCCACACCCCTGAGCAACACAGCTGGGTCAACCTAACTTCAGGGTAGACCCAGCCCTCAGACAGAGAGACCTTGGCACATAATCACTATACACTGGTTGACCTGAACACCAGCCTGGGACAAACAATTAGCCACATGTAGTTACATTTTAGCCCTTTCTTCAGGGCTCTATTTATTCTTCAGCACACAAAAAGAAATGTGGAATAATGACACAACCAAGTCCTGTTTCTGACTGAGACTGGCCTCCAGTAGCAAACAGGTCTAATCTCCTCCAACCTGGGGGTCTGCTTGCTCCTCAGAGCCTTCTGCTGTAGCCACCAGAGAGGATACACTGAACTCTCTCCTGGGCCCTCATTGACATCCCTCAGCTGGGAATTAGACCCAATCATTAGCTGCTGTCCAGCTGGGTCAGCTGATCTGCAGCACCTGCCTGCTGGGCTTCCCTCCAGAACAGGGCCTGGTGTTCCCTGGCCCAAAAAGCAACACACCATACCCTTGTTACACTCTCTATACAACACTTAACAGGAAACATCAATGACATTCTCTGCCTAGGCATTTATATCGTGCTCATCACTGTGATGTTTGAGCACTGGTACCTCAGGTTTAATGCAGACATTTCTTTGCTAACATGTCCGTGACTAGACCACCTCCAGAGTTCTGAACTTTCAAAAGCAAAGTGATGCTGAGCCAGGGTAGTATGTAGATTGGAGGTCTCCAAGGAAGATGAAAAGTGCTGCTGGAAATTATATTGATGGCTGCTTCTTCCACCTGCAGTCAGTACTGAACACTGAGGTAGCATGCTGGAGGTGGTGTCCTTTGGGCAAGACATAGAACAGAGATCCTAGGACACTGTTTCATTAACATTCCTTTTGGTAATAGCACAGGTGATCTGTTCAACTTCCCAGCCTCCTGGTATGGTAGAATTACATTATGCCTACCTCCTACATTTTCCTCACTTTCAAAGGGATCTGGGGATGTTCTACAACCTAATCCACTGTGAACTGTTAAAGGTGATATGCAAAGAACTTTGTAAGTCAGACTTTTGCTCCTTTTTTTTTGGCTCCTGTGTGATGTATATGGAGAGTTGGATAGGGTTAATTTCAAAAATTCTGCTAGTTCACCTTTAATAACAGGAATTACTATTATTTACAAGAGGATCACACCCTTTGTTGCTTGTGTTAGCTAAGGCTGAGCTGTACATCCAGTGCCCTTGCAGTCTCCAATGTGATCTGAGGGATATAGAAGAGAGACAATAACAAAAGTATGTTTTGTCCTGGCATGTGTGTAGCCTTCCTGCTCCCTCCCTGGTCCCATTCCTGTTTGTTCCCTGGTTCCTGAACTCAGTGTTCCAATTCCTGGGGCGTGCTGCTACATCCCTGCCAATTGGACTGCAGTTAAATTTTGTTCAGACTGTTTTGACCTAATTGGTTCACAGTTGTTACATGTTTTGATTAACCATCCACCTGAGGGCCAGGTAACACATGATAATCCTCGAGGATAGCCCAGACTTCTGTGACTGGGTCCCTGGATAGCACACCAGCCTAGGCCAGATAAGGTTCCTGCAGCCATGACATCAAAAAGGTTCATGGGTGAGCACCACAGAACCTGCGACTACCCAGATGACTAATGCACCCCTGTCTCAGCCTAAGGTGCCTGAGGTAACCCCAGCAGAAATCCCCTTGAGGCCAGACAGCACCTCCACTCAACGTAGCCAGCAGAGAACTCTCAAAGGCCCTAGCTCAGCAAGGTGGCACGGTGTGGCTATGGGTTATAAAGAGAAAGGGGATAAGACAAAACCCACCTACCCCAGTGGAGTTGGGGCACTCCAAAGTTGGTTAAATGGATCCTCAAACATCACCCCTCTGCAATTGCCTCTGATTGGGCCTAAACACATTGGTTCCCTTCTGCAACCTTTGAAGAAGCAGGAACTAACCCCAGGAACAAGCACTGCACTCAACAATGAAATAATAAGCCCTCCAACAGCACCAGAGATGATTTGGGGAGTTTTCTGGAGGGCACGCACACAATTCCCCCAATCCCTGCAATAGTACAACCAGGAGCCAGGCACAGGCCTCAGGGCAAGTGTGCTCTTTCTAACCCCACCCCATGGCAGGCGATCAGCCCAGAGCCAGTCCGATGTCCTGCAGCCAATGCTCTGCCCTTGCTCTGGAGGGGCATTCCTCCCCTACAGAGGGGCAGCTGGCGGGCAGCAGGCTGTCAGAGTGGGATTTCCTCCCCATCCTCTAGGGCTAACTCCTCTTTCAGCCTACCCGCTCCTGGGGACAGAGCTGACCCTTCCTCGCTGCAGCCACTCTGCACCAGCACTAGGTCGTCAGAAAGGCGTTCTAGATCAGTACAGGGCCCACCCTGGGTTACAGCATCCAAGTCTCACTGCCTCTGTGCCCAGCTCCCTACACGTCTCCCTCCTTCCATCCGCCACGAGCTGCTCCTGTCAGCACAAGAGCATTGTGCCAGTTTCCCATACCCAGATATGGTGGTGCTTTCACCCTGGGCTAGCTGATTTGGCTGGGCTATAGACTAAAGCCTGAGTGAGACTTTCACTTGGGCTGGTCACCCATCCGCTTTGCAGCGAGGACGCAGGCTAAATCACTCCAGTCATGGGCGGCGGGTATAATAGGCCAGGGAAATCTAAGCCTTCGCTGGCACAGCTGCCGCCGACCCCTCGCTGAACACCTGGGCTGCGGTGGCCCTGCCTCTTCCCCGAGGTCCTCACTGCCTCCTGCTGCTGCCTGCTGGTTAGTTCTCCACTACACCACCACACTCCGTCCCTCCGGAAGTCCCCGCTGCTCGCCGTATCCCTCCTTCTCTTGGGAGGGGGAGTGCGGAGGGATGTGGCAAGCCAGCGGTGGACAAGCGGGGGCATCTGACGGGGAGTGAGGCAGCTCAGATGGGTGCTGGGGTCAGCCCAGTGCTGGAAGGGGGTGGTTCAGTGCAGTGGGGACTGGCAGCTTGGCCTGGTGCTCAGGGGGCCAGCAGCTTGGTCGGGAGAGCCTTCAGGAGAAGGGGGTTTGGCGGCTCGGCCTGACACTCGGCTCACCCAGACCAACGGCCCCGGTGCTCAGTGGGCCAGCGCCCATAACTCCAGTGTTGATAGTCCTCCAATGCCTTCTCACAATTCTCCCCAGTTGCTCAGGACAGGCAAGTTCTCCCACAATTCACTGGGACAGAATCACAGAGCCGCTCGTCTTCCTGCAGCACAAAGAACCAAGTGCTATGCCCCCAACAATTCTAACTACACATGCAGTGAGTGCAGCATGACTGAGGATGCATCGCAGTAGCTGGGGTATGGCTTGGCATCCCAGGTTGCTCACACAGGTGACCAGATCCAGATGCCAATCACTTGAGTTAAGTCTGCAGTGAAAACACACCTACCCTGGCTGAGATTCCCAAGGCCACCTAGGGGCTCTGGATCCCCACTTTCCATTTGATTGAAATGGGAATTTATCATCCAAATCCTTAGGTAGCTTTGAAAATCTCAGCCACTATATTTTGCAATGTAACATTCTAAAGCCCAAATTCCATGACTGATCACTGTACATTCCTCTCTGCCCAGCCTACGCTCATGACTCGCTCTATCAGCGTTAACTTGCTCCATAGCCTAAAGGAACAGACTTTTCAAAATGCCTTATTTAACATGTTGCACAACATGCAGATATTGACTTCCCTTGAGGTGACCATCAAGATGTACTGATCCTCAAAATAAACACTGATGGCAGGGAAAGAAAAATAAATCTCACTTTCACTGACAAAATTAATATAGGTATTCTTACATATACTCCATTGCACCAATCAATCAGGCACAATCATTTAGCCTGGTTTAATTTCATAGGGTGATTTAAGGATGTATTCTGGAGAATGCTGGATTGAAACATGCTGATGGCAATTATTGACCTGCAGCTCGGTTTTACAGAAGATAATAAAGCGTATGGAATAATAAATGCAATGTTTTCACAAGTAACTATTGATTGAGTTTCTAAATACATCCATTACTTTCATAATTTAAAAGTGTGTGAAAGGTGGACTACAAAGGATGTTTATTAAATAAGCTGCCAAACTCTTCTGTAAAATTACGGAAGGGAAAAACATATACTTTGGAGCTGATGGGAAAACAGAGCTTCTGTCCCACTGAAAATTCTGGCTGTCACAGTCTGATTTAGTCCCCCTCTCTGGACAGACACCAGTCTGTTGTGAGTGAACCCCAATGTCTGGATTCCACGTGCTCTTAAACTAACTGGGTCTGGGCAGAACAGGGTCATTATTCCTAGTTCTGAGTCTCTCAGGCACACTCCTGGGTGCAGACCCTGTGTTGCCACCCTTTGTTGGGGTGCAGACTCTGCTGCCCAGCTGCCTTAGACCCCCACCTCTGTAGGTCACCTTGAAAATGAAATGTGTAAAAATGTTTGCAATATTGAATAATATGAGGGTCAAATACCAAGAATTCTCCTTCTAGCCCCTAAACCAGGGGTGGGCAAACTACGGCCCGCGGGGTGTTTTAAGCCAGCCCATGAGCTCCCGCAGGGGAGCAGGGTCTGGACCTTGCCCCGCTCCAGCACTCTAGCCGGAGCACTGGGTCGGGGGCTGCACCACACAGGTTGGCCCTGCTCCAGCCAGGGCGCAGGGTCGGGGGCCGCACCACGCGTCTCCCGGAAGCTGCAGCATGGGCCCACTCCAGGTCCTATGTGCTCCAATGGCCCCCTCTGGTGCTCCGATGGCCCCCTCCGGCACTCCAATGGGAGCTGCTGCAGTGGTATCTGCAGATGGGGCAGCGTGCAGAGCTACCTGTCCGTGCCTCCGTGTAGGAGTTGGAGAAGGGACATGCCACTGCTTCCGGGAGATGCTTGAGGTAAGCGCTGCTCAGAACCTGCACCCCGAGCCTCTCCCCACACCCCAACCCCCTGCCCCAGCCCTGATCCCCCTGCCGCTCTCCAAACCCCTCGATCCCAGCCTGGAGCATCCTCCTACACCCCAAACCTCTCATCCCCAGCCCCACCCCAGGGCTTGCACCCCCAGCTGGAACCTGCACCCCTTCCCACACCCAGGCCCCAGCCCTGATCCCCCTCCTGCTCTTGGTCCCAGCCCAGAGCACCCTCCTACACTCCTAACGCCTCATCCCCAGCCCCACCCCCGAGCCCGCACCCCCAACCAGAGCCCTCATGCTCTCCCACACCCCAACCCCAATTTTGTGAATATTCATGGCCCGCCATACAATTTGTATTCCCTGATGTGGCCCTCAGGCCAAAAAGTTTGCCCACCCCTGCCCTAAACCATGTGCACATGTACCTCTGAAAACCTGTCCCTTCATACTAATTGTTCCTAGGGTCCTACTGCCCCTTCTCGATCTCTAAACTCATGGAAGACACAGTCTACAACAAATGAACTCACTTCCTATTCTCCAGCTCTGCCTTGGATCCCTTCCAGTCTGTCTCCTGACATCCCCACTTTACAGAAATTACTCTCAGTAGAGTCTCTAATGACTTCTTTCTGGCCAAACCTCAGGCCCTCTACTCTGTTTTCAGCCTCCCAATCTCTCTGCTGCTTTTGACATTGTCATTTATTCCCTCCTTGGCATCCTACCCTCACTGGGCTTTCAAGATACTGTCTTCTCCACCTACCTCTTTGACTTCTCTTTCAGCATCTTTTCAGCCTCCTACATACAGCCCTAATACAATTTGGTCATGTAACTAAGCAGTACAGTTGCTCCAAATAAAAGTGTGGAATGAGGCCACGCAGCTTATAAGGGAAGTTGGTCCCTGAGGGAGTCCGTCTGAGGAAGTGGTCAACAATAGAAACGAGTTTGAGAACCACAATATTGAATCATCCAGCCTGGAGGAACTGATGGGCCCATCTGACTGCAACCTGGACTGTTCTTGCAACCTCATCTCCAGGCTCACTGATACTCACTTAGCTCCCTTCAGGCTGTTCAAAATGCAGCTGCCAAAATGATCTTCTTAACATATCACTCTCCTCTTTGGATCTCACCACTTGTTACCTCCTTTTCCACTACATCAAAATCAAGCTAATTGTGACTTGCTCCTCTCTACCTATGGGACCTTGTTTCTTATTGTGATGCTCCCCACCTCCTCCACTCTCAGTGATGCCAGTTTTGTTGCCCCATTTAATTGAATTTCCCACAACTTTCTCTGCATTTTCTTCCATGCAGTCCCTACACATTGAATGCCCTTCCCAAGCTGATACACTGGCCTGGTCTACACTATGAGTGTATGTTGGATTTAGCAGCATTAAATCCGAATTAACCTTGCACCCGTCCACACAACGAAGCCATTTTTTCCACATAAAGGGCTCTTGAAATCGATTTCTGTACTCCTCCCCAACGAGGGGATTAGCGCTGAAATCGACATTGCCATTTCGAATTAGGGTTAGTGTGGACGCAATTCAAAGGTATTGGCCTCCAGGAGCTATCCCACAGTGCACCATTGTGACTGCTCTGGACAGCACTCTGAACTCGGATGCACTGGCCAGGTGTACAGGAAAAGCCCCAGGAACTTTTGAATTTCATTTCCTGTTTGGCCAGGCGAGCTCATCAGCACAGGTGACCATGCAGTCCCAGAATCGAAAAAGAGCTCCAGCATGGACCGAACGGGAGGTACTGGATCTGATCGCTGTATGGGGAGAGGAATCCATGCTATCAGAACTACGTTCCAAAAGACAAAATGCTAAAACATTTCAAAAAATCTCCGAGACCATGAGAGACAGAGGCTACATCAGGGATGCAACACAGTGCCGCGTGAAACTTAAGGAGCTCAGACAAGTGTACCAGAAAACCAAAGAATCAAACGGACAGAGCCCCAGACATGCCACTTCTAAGCTGAGCTGCATGCAATTCTAAGGGGCGCCACCACCACTACCCCACCCCTGTCCGTGAACTCCGAGGATGGGATACTCTCCACCATGGCTGAGGATTTTGCAGATGGGGAAGATGAGGAGGAGGACAAGCTTGAGGAGAGCACATAGCACACTGTTCTCCCCGACAGCCAGGATCTTTTTATCACCCTGACTGAAATACCCTCCCAATCCAACCAAGCTGGAGAAGGGACCTCTGGTGAGTGTACCTTTTCAAATTTAATACATGTTATAAAAGCAAGCGTTTTTTAATGATTAAGTAGCCCTGAGGACTTGGGATGCATTTGTGACCAGTACTGCTACTGGAAAAGTCTGTTAACGTGTCTGGGGATGGAGCGGAAATCTTCCAGGGACATCTCCATGAAGCTCTCCTGGAGATACTCTAAAAGCCTTTGCAGAAGGTTTCTGGGGAGAGCAGCCTTATTCTGCCCTCCATGGTAGGACACTTTATCCTCCATGGTAGGACACCATGCTAGTAGCAAGTAATCTGGTATTATTGCATGACAAAGCCTGGCAGCGTATGGTCCCAGTGTTTGCTGGCATTCAAGCAACATCCGTTCTTTATCTCTGTGTTATCCTCAGGAGAGTGATATTGTTCATGGTAACCTGGTTGAAATAGGGGAATTTGATTGAGGGGACATTCAGAGGTGGCCGTTCCTACTGGGCTGTTTGCCTGTGGCTGAAAATAAATCCTCCCCACAGTTAGCCACTCGGTGGGAGGGGGGCCATTGGTGATGAGCTGTTCATGTTTGGCTAGCAGGGATCTTCCCTGATACCAGCCAGGCGGTGCAGGGAGGGGAAAGGCGATCATCCCAGAGAATTGGATGGGGGGAGGGGGTTAGTTTGGTTTCTGCTGCTGCATGTTACCAGGAAAACTGCAGCAGTAAATGGCCAACTCAACGGGCTTTGCTTGGTATGGGAAAAGAGGGGGCTGCTGTTATGAAAGCTGCAGAAGCCGAAAGACTATGGCTTACCATGGCCGCCTGCAAGCCGAATTCTGTTGCCCGGCCCTGTGTGTGTGATCTCTAACACCAAAGCCGCAGGCACTCAACATAAGATGCAAAATATGACCTTGTACCAAAATCTCATGTGCTATGTAATGTGAATAGTGTTGTTCACCGTGAAAGAGTATAGCCATTGTTCTCTAAAATGTATCTTTTTAAATACTTCACTTCCTTTTTTTCCTCCAGCAGCTGCAAATGTTTCAAGCCTCCCTCCTCTATCCCAGAGGCTATCTCAGATAAGGCGGCGAAAAAAACCACACGCGCGATGACATGTTCTCTGAGCTCATGCAGTCGTCCGGCACTGACAGAGCTGTGTGGAGGGACACAATAGCAGAGTACAGGACGGTGGCCGATGAATGTGAGGAGAGGTGGCGGCAGGAAGACCAGAGGAGGCATGAGGAAACACTGGGGATACTGCGGGATCAAACGGGCATACTCCAGTGACTGGTGGAGGTTCATGAAAGGCAGCAGTGACTAATATTCTGTTCATATACAGAATGCCGCTTTAGCCCCTGCTTAACCGTCCTCCCTCCTCCCCAAGTTCCATAGCCTCCCCCACCGAGACGCCCAAGAACGCAGGGTGGGAGGCTCCGGGCACCCAACCACTCCACCCCAGTGGACAGCCCAAGCAACAGAAGGCTGGCATTTAACAAGTTTTAAAGTGGCCTTTTCCTTCTCTCCTACCCTCCTCCCACACCCCACCCAGGCTACCTTGTGAGTTATCTCCCTATTTTTATAACCAATTAATAAAAAATACATGTTTTTTAAACGATAGTGACTTTATTTCCTTTGCAAGCAAGCTGTGATCGAAGGCGGGAGGGCAGGTGGCTTACAGGGAATTAGAGTCAATCAAGGGGGTGGGTTTTCATCAAGGAGAAACAAACAGAAGTGTCACAAAGTACCCTGGCCAGTCATGAAACTGGTTTTCAAAGCCTCTCTGATGCGCACCGCTTCCTGCTGTGCTCTTCTAACCACCCTGGTGTCTGGCTGCATGTTTTCAGCAGCCAGGCGATTTGCATCAACCTCCCACTCTGCCATAAACGTCTTCCCCTTACTCTCACAGAGCACAAAACAAGCAGCAATAACAATGGGAATTGTTTCGCTGAGGTGTGAGTGAGTCAGTAAACTGCACCAGCGACCCTTTAAATGTCCAAATGCACACTCTACCACCATTCTGCACTTGCTCAGCCTATAGTTGCTCAGCTTACAGCTCCTGCCTACTGTGTATGGCTTCATGAGCCAGGGCATTAAGGGATAGGCTGGGTCCCCAAGGATAACTATTGGCATTTTAACATCCCCAACAGTTATTTTCTGGTCTGGGAAGTAAATCCCTTCCTGCAGCTGTTTAAACAGACCAGAGTTCCTGAAGACGCGAGCGTCAGGAACCGTTCCTGGCCATCCCACGCTGATGTTGGTGAAATGTCCCTTGTGATTCACCAGTGCTTGCAGCACCACTGAAAAGTACCCCTTGCGGTTTATGTACTGGCTGCCCTGGTGGTCCGGTCCCAAGATAGGGACATGCGTTCCATATATAGCCCCAACACAGTTAGGGAATCCCATTGCAGCAAAGCCATCCACTATGACATGCACATTTCCCAAAGTCACTACCTTTGATAGCAGCAGCTCAGTGACTGCATTGGCTACTTGCATCACAGCAGCCTCCACAGTAGATTTGCCCACTCCAAATTGATTCCCGACTGAGCGGTAGCTGTCTGGCGTTGCAAGCTTCCACAGGGCTATGGCCACTCGCTTCTCAACTGTGAGGGCTGCTCTCATCTTGGTATTATTGTGCCTCAGGGCAGGGGAAAGCAAGTCACAAAGTTCCATGAAAGTGCCTTTATGCATGCGAAAGTTTCGGAGCCACTGGGAATCATCCCAGACCTGCAACATTATGCGGTCCCACCACTTTGTGCTTGTTTCCCGGGCCCAGAATCGGCGTTCCACGGCATGAGCCTGCCCAATTAACACCATGATCTCCAAATTGCGGGGGAACGTGGTTTTAGAGAAAAGTGTGTTCATGTCCTCATCACTGCACTGCCGTCGCCTCCTCGCCTGGTTTTTCAGGTGCTGGTTCTGTATACACTGCATGATAATGCGCGAGGTGTTTACAATGATCATAACTGCTGTGGTGAGCTGAACAGGCTCCATGCTTGCTGTGCTATGGCGTCTGCTCCTGCTCGGGCAATCCAGGGAAAAGGGCGCAAAACGATTGTTTGCCATTGCTCTGGTGGAGGGAGGGGCGACTGACAACATGGCTTACAGGGTTGGCTTACAGGGAATTAAAATCAACAAAGGAGGTGGCTTTGTGAGAAACAGAATGGCCTCCTCAAGGATAGAACTCAAAACCTCAAGGATAGAACTCAAAACTGGGTTAAGCAGCCGTTGATTTCACGGAGGGAGGGAGGAGAAAATGAATACAAAACAAATCTGGTCTATTTCCTGTTTTGATCCACTTCATCTATCTTTATACATCTTGCTAGCAGCAAACTGTGCAGTACGACCGCTAGCCATCGTCATCACCTGGGTGCTTGGCAGAAGATGGTGCAGTATGGCTGCTGGCCATCGTCTTCTGCTGGCTGCAGATTAAAAGACAGTGCACTGCCGGTAGGACTCAATTGCCATGAGATGAAACAAGGGAAATGACCTGGCTGAGTCACTCCCATGTTTGCCCAGGCAACCCTGACCTCATCGAGGTTGGTTAAAAGAGCACCCTGGACTGCGTCGACAACGGCTACCAGTCATACTGCACTGTCTGCTGCCAAAAGGCAATAAACTGTTGCTGTGTAGCAATGCAGTACTGCGTCTGCCAGCACCCAGGAGACATATGGTGACGGTTAGCTAAGCGGGCTCCATGCTTGCTGTGGTATAGCGTCTGCACAGGTAACTCAAGAAAAAAGGCGAAAACGATTGTCTGCCCTTGCTTTCATGGAGGGCAGGAGGGAGGGAAGAGGGGCCTGAAGATATGTACCCAGAACCATCCGCGACAATGTTTTAGTCCCATCAGGCACTGGGATTTCTACCCAGAATTCAAATGGGCAGCGGAGACTGCAGGAACTGTGGGATAGGTACCTACAGTGCAACGCTCTGGAAGTCGACGGCTGCCTCGGTACTGTGGACACACTCCGCCGACTACATTCACTTAAAGCGTTTGTGTGGGGACACACACAATCGACTGTATAAAAACGCTTTCTACAAAACCGACTTCTATAAATTCGACCTAATTTCATAGGGTAGACAAGGCCTATGACAATATCCTCTCTCAAGCAGCCACATTTCCGGGTTTAAGCCGTCCAGTCCTGCTTTTGCCCTGTCCAGCGCTGATATAAAACTGGATGTGATTTTTTCCAGTATCATGCACAGGGGATGCCATTTTGCAGAGCACACTGCTCTGCCCCCATCAGCATGCCACATGCTAGGTCACGCAGGTGGGAGCAGGGCATTCTGCAAAATGGTGTCCTCTTTGCAGCATGACCTCACATGCACTGTGCATGAGAGGTCACACTGGTGAGGGGGGATCACGCAGGTGGCAGCAGGGACAGCCAAGGGGATGTCCTGTATTCTGTAGAGGCACCAGGCCACCCTACCCTCTCATCATTTAGATCCTTGAAGATCCACTTTTGCCATGAAGACTGCAAGAGGAAGAGAGTTTATGCACCTCCCCACCCCAAAAGCAAACGGATCTACCAATATGTGCCAGCCACTGCCCTTGTCACCTGTAACGCCTTCCCCGGCCCTCCTCCTGTTGTACTTGTGTTTCAGGATGTCAGCTATTCAAAGGACCGTGTGGCCCTCTAGGCCTTGTGCGCTTTGCGGGCATACACAGTGACAATAACAGCACTGCTACCACACCGGAGCTCACTTCGGCTCCTGAAAGCTGCCGGGCAGAGCCTCCTCTGAGCCAAGCCGCACAAGACTAAACCACAGAGCCCAGCGCCGGCGGAGAGGATGCTCCGAATAACCAGCCGCAGCCAGCCCCGAGGAGCTGCCCTGGAGGTGGCAGGCCCATGTCAGGTCTCCCAGCACGGCGGGGCCAGCCGAGGGGCTACGGCCTTCGCCGAGAGGCGGGGAGGGGCAGGCGCTGTGCGGCCCCAGGCTGGCTGCTGCCCTGCTGCCACTGACCTGGTGGCTGGCTGGGGGCTTGATTTTACAGCGTCTCCATGACGTCACTGACCGTTCCCGGGACGCCATCGCCTATTTCGATGACGTCGCCGCTCGCTCACAGCGAGGGCAGTGGACTCGCACCCCACGCATCTAACGCCCTCCCTGCCCCCAGCCGCGCGGGGCCCCTGGGTAATGTAATCCAGCGGCAGGACTACAATACCCAGGGGGCCCCGCGCCACGCCCCCTCTGCCAGCGCCGCAGTGACGCCGGGTCCCTCACGTGTCCCGTCCCCCTCCTCCCCCTGAACAACATGGCGGGGCTGGGCAGCGGGGAGCGCTGGGCCGAAGGTAGCGAGCGCCGCGGCACTTGGCAGCGGCCGAGGGAGCTCGGGGCGCTGGGCGGGGAGGGGAGGGGAGGGGAGAGGAGGATGCTGACAGGGAGGGGAGAGGAGTGGGGCGGGGGCGGGGGCTGGGCAGGAAGTGGGGATGAGGTTATTATGGGGGTTGAGGGAGGGCCTAGGGCCTGAAGCTGCATTGCATTTTTCTCTGCATACCGTTTTGTGCAATCTAGCCCTGAAGCCGTAGTTTTCAGGACATGCAGCATTTATATTATTCTGCACTCTTATTAGTTTGCAATTTGTATTTGGTTCCTGCTTTATTGATATAGCTGGTGAACTTTCTCCTTAATTTTCTCCATTGCTTGCTTTGTGTAATGTTTTTCTCAGGGATAGCACACACACAAAAAAGACCCCCATTAAAGATAATCCATGGATAATGCTGATGAAAGATGAATGTGATGAAAGATGAATTTTTTCTTTCATGGATTTTTGTATGTGAAAAGATGTTTCCATTAGAATGAATATTGGGATTATTTATGCAGGATATTATCACAACACTAAGTTAACCGTAAATTCCTTTATTAAATACAAAGGCTGACTGATAGTTATACAGTTGCTCTAAACATGCCTAAATAATAAGCAATGTATACTCCAAACAATAACAAAACATTTATAAGCATTTGTTCAAGATAGTTACAAATGGGCTCAACCCAAGGATGCTTAGACCCATACTGGGCCACTCCAACGTGGTCAGGTAGATATTAGCAGTGAACCTTTTAAGAGTTTACTTTTTTTTATACTCCTTAACAAACCAGTTATGTCCTTGCCAATTGCTGACTTCAGTGAAAACCTGATTTGGGGCAGTTCTCCCTTATTTGCAGTCGTAATCCAGATAAAGTTTCCAACCTTCTTTCTTCCAAAGACCTTTCCTTCATGTGTCTCTTCTTCCTCCTTGCTGACTAACAGTTTTTCCTTTGCATTTGAGTTCAAATAGGCCCCAATTTTTGAGAACATCGATAAGTGGGGTGGGAAGGTCCATGTTGGTTATTTTTAAGACAGTTTCTTTGTCTTATTTAAAACCATCTGCAGTCACCATTATTGGTCAGAGGCCTTTTTAGGAACTTTCCCTTGTTTCGTTCTTTGAACGAGGTATCCTCCCTCTTTCATTCCTTCTGGCCTTAGAGCTTGTTACTTTCAAGACCTTTCTTTTACTTGCTAGTTAGGGCCTTTCTTTACAACACATTTCTTTAACCATATTTATGCTAACTTCAATTCTCTAATTTTATATTTATTGTGCAGTGAAACATGCAATGATATGTCATTGCATTTTTGGTAATACATTCATAATGGGGACATGTTGCTTTGCAGCCTTAATTGATGCACTCAGAAGGAATGCGTGCCCAACAGAGGAAAACAGTGAGAGTTCTGACTTCTGTGCTTGCAGTGACTGTATGAGAGGGAAGAAGGAGAAATGCGACACTGAGAGGGGTCAAGCGGGCTCTGGAGAAGCTAGTATGACTTACACAGAGGAGCAGTTGTATGGGGTACAAAGGTAAACAAACTATTTTCAGTAGACTCTACATTAAATTGTATTGGCGGAGGGAAAAGTCTCTCATACGTGATCTTTTAGTAACCCGATGTCAACTGCAAAGCTGCTGTAGTCCTGAGCAGCTAATGTGTACTTGTGGTCTGATTGAATGGCTTTTATGGGAGTTGTGGGTGCTCTGCACCTTTTGAAAATTGGGTCCTTTTATTATAAGTATCTCTGAGTGGTGAAATCTACTGTATCAACTATATTCTGAACCTTAACTTAAACTTCCTTGAGGTGTTATGGGTTTAAGTCACAAGTAATGAACAGTTATGTCTATTGTGAATATCTGTATTTAGTATCTAGTCAGTTTAAACTATGGAGCCATCATAATCATAGGAGTAATATGCATAATAATTAACAAAAGTTGCTGTATATGAACAGAATATTAGTCACTGTGCCTTCCTATATTTAACTGTGAATGTTTACTAAAAATACTGCAACCGATTTATCTATATTGTAATCTAAAGAGTTTGCAAAAGATCATTTTAAAGCAGCTGTTTTTTTAAAGTTATAGGAGCACAAACATTTCCTTTTTAGATTACTAGGCTTTAAACTTTAAAAGGTAGAACCATTTTTAATTATTTTTTTGTGGGGAGGAGACCTCGTTCTAGGTAAGGCTTGAAATTCTAAGTTTCAGCCAAAGCTTACTTTTCCAGCTGAAACAGACTCCATGAAAAGAAGGATTTGATGAAAATAAGCATAACTGTGTGTTTAAATTTAGGCCTTGTTCCTACAAGGGCCTCTGCATGGGCAAGACCCCTGTTTCTGTTGACTTCAGTGGCTCTGTGTGCAATGCTTCACATGAAAATGAGGCATGGCTGAGGCAAAGGATAGTACAGTCAAGTACTGTTCACCCTCCTGCATTGTCAGTGCATCTCAGTTTTAACTCTTCTAGCCCTGAGCTGCTTGAGTAAAGAATGAGGAAGGATGGTTCAGTGGTTAGATCACTAGTTTGGGTTGTGGGAGACCTTGGTTCAGGTCCTGCTCTGCCACAAACGTACTGTGTAACCCGGGGCCAACTTACTTAGTCTCTCTGTGCCTCAGTTCCCAATCTGTAAAATGGAAATAATAATACTTCCCTACCTCACAGATGTATTGTGAGCATAAACACATTAAAGATTATGAGGTGCTCACGTACAACATGGATGGAGGCTATATAAGTATCTGAGATAGGTAGACCAACATTATGGTTTGCACAAATAGAGATAACAATGGGGGACCCACCAGGCTCCTTTTCACTTGTTGATCAATGTCTGGATTTTAAATGCTGTCTTCTCAGGTGAAAGTAATTTAAATAAGCTCTTCTACTGCAAATGATGCATATGCCTGGTTTGCTATCCTATATGAGATGAACCTGGTGGTGTCCAGTTCCTGCTGGCCAGGTGTTCAGGTTCTGAAGTCATGTGCATGGTACAAATGGGCAGACTAATGGCTTTCTTACCAGGGCAGGCAAGAGATGGATGAACGTGGAGACCAAATTACACACCAGCCCTTTAGATCTGCTCCTTTCAGTTGAGGGTTGAGCAGGATTGGTGGGGAAGCTTGTTTTACATCTGCCTGTGTTGTAACTGCTTTGTGACTAAACAGAGGACTTCAGTTTCTAGGATGCACAGCCTGGCACCTTTTTTTCAGCACTTACATTTTTACTAAGTGAATTTTAAGTGATACACATGACCCCATCCCTAAGACAGTGCTCTGATTCCTCATGCATCTTAGCAACATACAGTATCTCTCTGCTGCTACTTTTTCCTCACCTATGTTAAGTGCTGTCTATTTGGTTTCTTGTAAAAAATTTCTCTCAACTGTATTGTAGGATGAGGCATGCAGATTTAAAAAAAAAACAACAATTTTGTCTCTTTTCAGAATAAAGAAGTGTAGCAATTATTATGAAATTTTGGGAGTTGAGAGAGAGGCCAATGAGGAGGATTTGAAGAAAGCTTATCGAAAACTGGCCCTTAAATTTCACCCTGACAAAAACTGTGCTCCTGGAGCAACAGAAGCTTTTAAAGGTATGTGAGATGAAGTATGGTTTATTTTAAAAAAAATCTTCCTGCAAGGCTTGTTTCAGACTATTGCAATGCACCCTGGCTGAAGACTTCATAGAAACTTATAATTAGAAGCTTATAATTTTCATAGGCAATGGTAGGTTGCATACAGTTTTCTTCATAAAATTCCACAGCTGCCTGACAAAGAGTTGTCTTTGTTAGGAGGAGTTTCAAAGTACAGACCTCTGAGATGCAGGATGGTAGTAAAACGAAAAGGCATCCTAAATCCCTTTGAATTTTCACAGTGGTGTTTAAGCAGTATTGTTTGTAACGAATAGCCCTCATCCATTTGATCAACAGTTTCCCTGGTTGTCTAATCGCCTGTTGTTCTGTATGTTCTATTTGTGAGCAGATCCCTACCGTATTCACAGTACATTTTGATCAATTTCATGGTCAGAGAGTTTAAAAAATGGTCAATTTCACATTTTAGATGTTTACATCTGAAATTTCATGGTATTGTAACTGTGGAGGTCCCAACCCAAAGGTACCCAGAGGTAGGTCTGATCTCTCCTCCTCCCCCTCTGCCCCAATCAGCCTTGCAGGGAATGGATAAATCCTGTCCCTCCCCAGCCTGCTGGGGTCTTGCAGCTAGGAGCCCCATGGCTAGGGTGCTACCGGTAGCAAGGGGAGATGGGACCCATCTCCACAAGCCTCCTCTAGCTGCAGCAATCTCAGGGCTGTTGCCCAGTCCCAGAGCTTCCTGAAGCAGGGGGAGGCACTGGGAGATGTCTGATTTTTTTTCCCTCCCTCCCTCTTCCCCCCCCTGCGGCCATGGAGGGGATGGACAAGTCCTGTTCCTTCCCAGTCTTGCAGCTAGGAGCTTCCGAGCAGTGGTGCTCCCAGAGCAGAATGGGAGATCAGATTTCACGGGAAAGGGCTTATTGCACTGTCTGTGACCTGTTTTTCACGGCCGTGCAATTGGTAGGGCCCTAATTATGAGTTAAAAATCATGAAAACATTGAAAGTTTTTGAGTGTATTATTCTGATTCTCTGAATTTTATACTAAGATTATATTATCTGTATCAACAATCAGTATCTAAAGATTTAAATTAAATGTGTTATACCTTCTCTTTTTTATCTTCCAGCTATGGCCAGGACTATCTTAACACAGAGCTTTGCAAAGCCTTGCTTTCAATTAGCCAGTGTTAAGAGAGAGAAGACATGAAGTTGCAAAGTTGTTTGTTTTTTTTTCTTTTTTCATCTTTAGGTTGGTTTTCAGTGTAAATTTGCCTATGAAAAATATATTTCAAACAGCATTATGTTACTACAAAAGTTCTAAATTTTAAAATCAAACTTCAATGTTCTTTACTTACATTAATATTTAGATACCTTGAACATTTGGAAAAACTATATGAACACAACTTTAGAAGAGAAAGTTGTTGCATACTTGAGTTTGTTGTTGCAGCTATTTTACTCTCAGAAATTAATATCTGAAGATGTTGGTGTGTTCTGGGAGACATGGTGGCTGAATAAAATATGGGGTCTTTGACCTTTGGGGCACTAGTTTAGAGCCAGCTCAGGTGGCTAGTGATGAGGTCATTGCCAGCTGACTAGCTGTATAGTGGCCAGGGTGAAACAATTCTCACACTTAGGTGTTTACCAGGACCTGAAATATATCAGTTTGTACCTTTATTTTCAGTCTCAGCGAAGTGACTACAGATTAAATAGGCATGGCCATGGACACCAAACTGGTCTATTGGTGGCTTTTTCAGGTCAGAATTGAGACAAGTGTAGAGGAGAGGGGAAACTGCCAGTGATGTATTTATTCTATGAAGAGAGGTTTTCATTCTCCAAGGCTATCTCAGTGCAAAACATAATAAGGCTAGTGGTTTGCCTTTGGCATTAAAAAGCATATTGGACAATTTTGAAAGCTACCACTTATTAATATAAAGGCAATTATTGCAAATTCCTTGATCCTTATTTGAGAATTCATTTCCCAAATGTTGTGATCGAGCCCTATTCTTGATAGTCTCTCAGGTGACTGGTGAAACTCCCTTAGTTTAAAACTACTGTGTCTTTGAATGGGGTAGCCAGCAAGTGGGCATTTGTAAGATAGTGGCCATCCCTCACCTCACCCTCAGTTCCTTTCTTTCTACTGGTGCATGAGATCACTCTAACACTGCTGCCATTCTCACCTAGCCCTCGGTAGTATGCTGTACACGCAATTGCACTTGTTTAACTAAGGCCTTGTCTTCACTAGGGAAAAAGTTATATTTTTAACCCATGCTAAGCTAATTTGTGTTACAAATCTAGTGAAGACAAGGCAGTTGTAACCTTTCAGCTGATTGAGGTAAATCCTAGGAGAAGCATAGTGTTTATCTTGTCCAGCTCGTAGGAATGTAACACAAGTTAACTTAATACAAAGTTAAAAGTTCACATCCTACAGGAAGGATGCAATGTCATGTAATTAACCATATGGTGTGTGGACACACACTCTAATGTCTACCATGTCACTAATTGGTTTCGGACTTGGTAAAAAGTTGTATTGTCACTCAGCCCTTCAACAGATTTCCAGAATGGTCTCTTCTCCAGTTTTCTGAATATTTTCAACCTTTCCATATGCTATAGGAAATGTTTTAACTTCCTGCTTCTATCCAAGATGAGTGAGCAGCTTTCATCAGTGCTAATACCAGTATCCACAAGAATAACTGAAAGGAGCACTCACTTTGCTTTAAGAATGACATCTCCAATGGACATAGTTTCTCTGTCCAGATGGTTGTATGTTATACTTTGTCCAACAGAAAATGTGTCTCTATCAACTTGTTGCTACTCATCTTATAAAATTCAGCTTATGAAAGGCATATTGACTTGAAAAGATTGGATGGCGTAAATGTGTAATTTTGCTCTCTTATTCTGTAGCAATAGGCACTGCTTTTGCCGTTCTGAGCAACCCTGAAAAACGATCGCGATATGATCAATTTGGGGATGAGCAAGAGACTTTCAGCACTCCCCGGGCTAGGAACTATGATTATTACAGGGAATTTGAAGCAGACATCACACCAGAAGAAATATTCAACATGTTTTTTGGCGGGCACTTCCCTACAGGTCAGTGTTCTGTCTATAGTGTTTTTGAAGTGTAAAGAGTTGGAAAGTTAGCTTTATTTGATACTGCTCGAGAACCTAAGACCCTGCCTACACTACACAGCTAACTCAACATAGGCAGCTTACATCAACCTTATTGTGGAGGTTTACGCACTGCAATGCTTCTCCCGCTGATTTAACTCTCTTGCTATGCTGACATCATAAAACTATCTCAACATTAGCTTCACAAATGTTATGCAGAGCACAGCAGGCTGCTATGACCATGGGAATATTTTCTTCATTCGGGTCTAACCTGGCAAAAAAGCAGCGCCAACGACCCTTTAATCAGCCAAATGCACATTCAACAGTCATTCTGCACCTGCTGAACCTGTTCTTGAAGTGTTTCTTGCTGCAGTCAAGGTTTCTGGTGTATGGCTTCTAAAGTCACGGGAGCAAGGGGTTGGCTAGGTCCCAAGGATCACTCTTGGCACACAGTTAGACTCCACAGTTAGACTCTTCAGGTTTGGAAAGAAAGTCCTTGCTTGCAGCTTTCTGTACAGGCCAGTATTCCTGAAGACGTGTGTCATGCACCTTCCTGGACCACCATGCGTTGATGTTGGTGAAATGATTCACCACATCATGCAATACCATAGAAAAATAGCTCTTTCTGTTGATGTACTCCATTGCAAGGTGGTCTGAGGCCAAAATGGGAATATACATGCTATCTATCACACCCCGCAATTAGGGAATCCATTGTCGCAAAGCCATCCACTATTTCCTGCACATTGCCAAGAGTCACAGTCCTTCGTAGCAGGAGGAGATTAATGCTCCTGCACACTTGTATCACTACAACCCACATGGTGGACTTCTGTTTCGCAACTGATCGGTAGCAGTCTGGAGATGCCAGCTTCCACACAGCAAGCACCACTTGCTTCTCCCACGTTAGGGCAGCTCTCATTTTGGTGTCCTTGTGCCAGAGGGCAGGGGCGAGCTCCACACACACTTCCAGGAAAGTGGCTTTGCACATTCGAGAGTTCTGCAGCCACTGCTCGTCATCCCATACCTGCATAACAATGCAATCCCACCACTCAGTGCTTATTTCCTATGCCCAGAACCGACAGTCTACTGTGTGCAGCTGCTCTATGAATGCCAACATCAGTCTTGAATTGTTTCTTTCCATGGCGCATGGGGGCAGACACCACGGTGTCATCAGATTCGTAGCTCATAAAATACTGCAGGATCAGCCACGTTGTGTTCATGATGCTCATCACAATACAGGAGAGCAGTCCAGGATCCTTGCTTTCAGACAGAGATGATGGGTAGGAAGTTTACAGGGGCTGTTGAAAAGTGGTGCAAAATGTAGTAGGAAGCCCGTAGAATGATTGGACAGAGAAAACTGCATCATGGACCACTGAGTGGCTGATGGTGGTGAGTTGCACAGTGGGATAACTACCCACAATACACTGCTCTCTCTGTCGATGCAATAGCACTAATTGTGGACGCTCTCTGCTGTCACAAGGAGCATTATGTGGATGTGCAAAATTGGTTTAATTACAGCGGTGGATGATTGTCAACTTAACTTTGTAGTGTAGACGTAGCATAACTGTACTTTTCAGAATAGTAAAACCTGATAATTAAAGTTGCTGTTGCTGTTACTCTTTTCTCACTTCTTCCTTTTTATGTCTAGCAAAACTCCTGAGATAAACAATTTTAAATTGAGTTTGTTGACTTCAGATTTTCAGAATGTGAAAACCTACCCTAACCTTGCTTTCTTCACATGTGCTACTACACCGGCATTCCCACATGGTTCAGTGAACCATTCATGGTGTTGCTGCTCTGGTGTGGCCAGCCAGCACACTACCAACCCCTGCCTGTGTCGTCTTGGCCTCTCCTGAGAGTTCCTAACCAGTGCTGAGCTCCAGGGGTGAGAACCATAATGCAGCAAGGGCTGAGATAGGTTGAATTCCTTGTGGGCCACATTTTTAACTCCAGCTGTAGTTGGTAAAACTGCTTCTTCTCTCTCCTTATTGCCTGAAGCCAGAAATGGTTTGGAGGTGGGGAGACGGTATTTATCTCCAGGTATCAGGAGTGTGCTTGCTAACCACATCAACTGTAGTGCTACTGTCATAGACAGCTCACTGAAGCCTTATCTACACTGGCAAGTTTCTGTGCAGTAAAGCAGCTTTCTGCGGTATAACTCCCGAGGTGCACATGCTGCCAAGCCACTTAGTGCACAGAAACTGCGCAGTTGCAGCACTGTAAAAAGACCACCCCAACGAGAGAGACACCGCTTTCTGCATCAGGGTTACAGTGCCGCGGTTCCAGTGTAGACACCCTGGTCAATTACAGTGCTGCGATTGGCCTCCAGGAGATTTCCCACAATGCCTGTTCTCACTTCTCTGGTCATCGGTTTGAACTGTACTGTCCTGTCCTCAGGTGACCAACCATGAGCCCCACCCCTTAAATTCCTTGGGAATTTTGAAAGTCCCCTTCCTGTTTGCTCGGTGATGCATACAGTGGTCTCAGCGCATCTTTCCAGGTGATCATACCTGCTCCACGTACCAGGCGATCCCCTGCTTAGAGCAGTGCTGAGCTGCTGGACCTCATGAGCATTTGGGGAGAGGAGGCTGTCCAATCCCAACTGCGCTGCAACTGTAGGAATTATGATACCTACGGTCAGATTTCATGACAGAAAGGGGCCATGAGCGGGACACACTGCGGTGCAGGGTCAAAGTGAAGGAACTGCGGAGTACCATAAGCTGTGGGAGGCAAACCGCTGCTCCAGTGCTGCCCGTTCTACAAAGAGCTGGACGCGATACTCGGTGGTGACCCCATCTCCACTGCGAAGGCCACTGTGGATATTTCAGTGGTTCGCATGCCAGTCAAGAGTGGACTGAGCCAGGAGGAGGAAATCTTGGACAAGGATGTGTTGCGGGGAGACCGAGAGGCAGAGGATGACTTGGAGGTCAGAGATGCATGCAGCCAGGAGCTCTTCTCTACTCCGGAGGAACCTAACCAGTCACAACTGTTGGAACTTGGCAAAGCGCAAACAGGAGAGGAGGCCCCTGGTAAGTGGCTTTGATTTTGGAAATTGCTGAAGCTAGTTGTTGGAGGCAGGAGGGTTGCAGAAAGCAGGCATGTGTCTATGATGCACATACCACCACAGGCCTGGTCTAAGTGATGGAACAGTGTTGATTGACTCCCTTACTTCACAGGAATCTGCCTCAGAGTTCTCCAGGAAACTCTCATGGAGATACAGGGCAATCCGCTGCCACAGGTTCTTTGACCAAGCTGCTTTGTTTCTTGCCCCATTAAGGGTAACTTTCCCATGCCAATCTGCCGTCACTGTGGGGCCACATAAGGGCCAGGGCGGAAGCCGCAGTCTTGGAGAAGATCTTCCCTTGAATCCCTGCTCACCCTAAGCAGTGAGATATCTTCCATAATGAACACAGCCTGTGGAAAATGTGGGGACAGTAATGATTGTAAGGCCCCCGTTACAATGCTGGCTCTCCCCAAGAGCCACATGCCCAGTCTACAGTATGTTCCTGGAACACTGATTTTCCCTGCCCCTGAGGTTACTCACCATTTTTGGGGTCTTGTGTCTCATGTGTGCTTGCCTGGCGTCAGCCAATTAGTGACAGGTATGTGAATAGTCATTGTTTTAAATCACTGAATCAGTGGTCTGTGTGTTGCAAACAATACTGCTTCTGTAAAATGTTGTATTTTGGCTTCACAGAGATGACCTTGGGAGCTCAACCTCCCTCTTTGTTATTGCCAGCTGAACAGCTGTGCAGAATTAAAAAGTGGCCATGAAGAACTAAAGAGGATTTTCTGTGTGATGTCATGACATGTTCTATGGCCGAAAAACAAGAATTGAAGGAGTGGCGGGACAGCGAGAAGAGGGACCGAAAGGAGAACGCGATGCGCCAGAACAAAGGCACGGAGCGGCTCTTAAAAGTTATGGAATGCCAAGCGGACATGCTCCAGGTGTTACTAACACTGTAAGCCGAGCAGCTCTGCACCAGCCCTCCCCTGCAACCACTGTTGCAAAACTCTTTCCCATGCACCCCCAGATGCTGCCAACACACTTTTATGAAGTTACTCCTGGCTCCAGTCTGTACCCTCTGCTTTCCACTCTTGCCCCGTCACAGTCCAGCCCTGCAGACTCCCAGTACCCATTGCAGACAACACCCGTCCCTCTGCAGTTTAGCCCTGCTGAACTACAGTACCCGCTGCGCTATATTCCAAAAGACAAGGTTGTGTATATGATACCTGGACATACACAAATCTTTAACCATCCACGGACCCCACCTCTTCGTGGGACCCTCTCTTCCCCCACTCCCTACAGCTGATGTGGGTTTTTTTGTTTGTCTCTCCCTTCCTGTTGTTGCTTTTTAATAAAATAATTGTTTTGGTTTGAAAGCGATCTTTATTCCATTAATTGAAAGCAAACAGAGCCCTGCAAAGCAATAGGCAATTTTCTTAAACCTTAACAGTGCATCATCTGCACCAATCACAATGACCTCCTGGCCTAACAAGAACTGCACTCCTGAGCATAGCAACAAATATTAGTAGCTTTCAGTTTCAAATTGCTACCTCAAGACATTCCTGATCCTTATGGTCTCACGCTGTGCCCCTCCAGTAACCCTGTCTCTGGCTGTTCAGGTTCAGCCTCCAGGCAGTGAGCCTCAGCAGTCTAGCCCTAAGTGAAGCTTTCAACCTTCCTTTCACAAATATGGAGTGTACAGCACGCGGCTAAAAGCATAGGAATATTGTCATCGGCCAGGTCCAGCCTCCCATATAGGCAGTGCCAGAAGGCCTTTAAACGGCCAAAAGCACAATCAACAGTGATTCTGCACTTGCTCGGTCTTGTGTTGAACCACTCCTTGCTGCTGTCAAGGTTCTCCATGTATGGCTTCATAAGCCACGGCATTAGGGCTAGGCAGGGTCTCCCAGGATCACAATGGGCATTTCAATTTCCCTTATGGTGATCTTTTGGTCCGAGAAGAAAGTCCCTGCTTGCAGATCCTGAACAGGCCAGTGTTCCAAAACGTGTGCATCATGAACCTTTCCAGATCAGACTGCGTTAATGTCCGTGAAATGCCACGGTGATCCACGAGCAGCTGGAGAACCATAGAGAAATATCTCTTCCGATTAATGTACTCGGTGGCTAGGTGGTCTGGTGCCAGAATTGGAATATGCATGCCATCTATCGCTCCTCCGCAGTTAGGGAAGCCCATTTGTGCAAAGCCATCCATAATGTGTCACCCGTTGCCCAGAGTCACGGTCTTTCATAGCAGGTTGTGATTAATATCCCTGCACACTTCTGTCAACACAAGTCCAACGGTCAACTTTTCCACTCCGAACTGGTTAGCGACCGATTGGTAGCAGTCTGGAGTACCTAGCTTCCACAGTGCAATCGCCACCCACTTTTTCAATGGTAAAGCAGCTCTCATTCTCGTGTCCTTGTGCCGCAGGACTGGGGCGAGCTCATCACACAGTCCCATGAATGTGGCTTTTCTCATCCAAAATGTCTGCAGCCACTGCTCATCATCCCAGACGTGCATGACAATGTGATCCCACCACTCAGTGCTTGTTTCCCGAGCCCAAAACCAGCGTTCTACTGTGATCAGCCACAAGCAATCTCGTGTTATAGATAGTACGCATGGCGAGATCAATGTTGAACTCCTCTTGCCTTTGTAGTTTAAGGAATAACTCCACTGCCACTCACGACTTGTTAGTGAGAGCGAGCAGCATATTGGACAATAGTATGGGATCCATTCCTGCAGAGCGTGCAGTACATAAACCGTTAAAAGATGGCACCAAATGTGGACGGAAGCACGGGGATTGCTGGGATGCGAAGTAATGCATCACGGGGCATTGGAACAGGACCCAGGAAGCCCCCTGACCCCCTCCACCTTCCCACAACTCCTACCGGCAGAAGAGGAAGAGATGCTCTGTGGGATAGCTACCCAGAATACACTGCTCCGAATACCGATGCAAGTGCTGCAAGTGTGAACATACTATTGCACAGGCAACTGACAGTGTGAACACATAACAGTGGTTTCCCTTCAGCGCTCTCTGAGCAGCAATGTAACTGCCGGTGCTGTAACTCTGCCAGTGTAGACATACCCTGAGTAAATGCAGATGTGCCATGACAGCTGCTGTGAGCGCTCCAGGTACAATAGAGTATTGCATCAATCCATAACCACAGATGCATATGAAAGGAAAATCTCCATACATTGGGCTTGTCTACTGCAGAAATAAAGAACAAAAGGTCATAGGTCTACCTTCAGATTCACTGGCAGGTATCACCGCATGTCTTCTACATACCTGGGCATAGGATACAGCTGCACTTTGAACTTGGGGAGGGGCTAGCTACCCAAGTAAATACCTAGGGTTTGGACATGATCACGCTCAGGGCAGCTAGCCCCTTGCGCCACCACATCTGCACTTCTGTTTTTAGCACACTAACTTGGTCAGAACTGGTGTGGGTGTGTCTCAAGCTAGAATTTATACCTCCTGTTCGACATGTGGACATACCCATGGATTCAAGACTTGTAGCAGTGCTGTGTGCATATCTGAATCCAAATCTTTTTGGCTCCTGCATTTTTAAAATAACTAAAAATGGAGATTTCCAAATGATTAGTGGAATACACATGCAGACTTGGGTAGAAAATAATACATTTTAAAGATGCACTGGTATTTTCCCTGCTAAGATTGGAGTTCAGAGATCTCTTGATGACACAATATTTAGCACCTGTGTTGTTTGTATGACACTTTGAAGGTGAAACACACATCACAGTAATCACCAACACCTAAAGCAGAGGAGGGATCTATGTTACTTATACTGATTATAATTATGAAAATTTAATATAGCATCATTCATCTAAAAGAATCCTAAAGTACTCTACAAACATTCAAGCAAATTTACAAACTCTGGGCCAAACCCAGCATTGGCACAATTCCCATTGGTTTTGCTGAAAGTTGCACCTGCTTACACCAGTCACTTTATCCACTACTGAAAAACAACAACTTCTAGCATGTGGCAGCTATTCAACAGCACACAGCAACATTATACAGCAGTTTAGGACAAGAAGTGGAACAGCATTTGAAACTGCAGGAGGAATTTAGATGTTAGTGATACCAACTATAACAGGTGAAACAGAGTACCGAGTTAAGCTCTTGACAGATAACAAAGGCCTTGTCTACACTACCAGAGTTTTGTCGACAAAAGTCAGCTTTCATCAACAAAACAGTGGAGGTGTACACACTAGAATGCTCCTTCTGCCAACAAAACTCTCCTGCTTTGATGACAAAATAAAACCACCTCGGTGATAGGCATAGAGCTTTTCGCAGCAAACTTATATCAACAGTATGTCAGTCTGTAGACACTGTGCTTGGTTATGTCCTATAAATTGCCTCCAGGAGGTGTCCCATAATGCCCGTCCTGACCACTCTAGTCAGCAGTTCAAACTCCACTGCCTGAACTCAGGTACACAAGCATCTGTCTCTCCCTCTTTAAATGCCCAGAAATTTTTGAAACTCCACTTCCTGTTTGCTCGGCCTGGACAGCTCACATCACATCTTTCCAGCAGACTACACAGCAAATGCTCTCCTGCTTGGAGCACACCTGAGTTGTTGCATCTGCTGGCTCTGTGGGGAGAGGACACTGTGCAGTTCCAGCTCCGCTCCAGCCATAAGAACTTTGATACCTACAGTCAGATTTCTCGTGGCATGTTGGATAAGGACTACAAATGCGAAACACATCAGTGCCGTGGGAAGATAAAGGAGGCGTAGGGAGGCAAGGATGTCAAGCCATTGCTCTGGTGCTGCACTGGAGACCTGCCACTTCTATAAGGAGCTGGACTCCATACTTGGTAGCTACCCTGTCTCCACCCCAAGAGCCCTGTGGATACTTCAGTGGGGCTAGAGACGGCAGACTCAACCCCGAGGACAGAGTCATGGACAAGAAGGTCAAGTTGGAGAACAATGTGGAGCACACGGCAGGGTCATCTGGTGGTGCAAAAAGTCAGGACCTCTCTTCCACTCCAAAGAGGTCTAGCCAGTCCCAGCAGTCTGTCTCTGGCATACATGATGCAGGAAAGGAGAGCTCTGGTGAGTGATCTTTTTGAGTTGTTGCTGCTCGGTAATATGAGGTAGAGCTGTCCTTTGCTTTGTATATTCTAGAAGTGGGTGAAGGGATAGAAATGTATTAGGCTAGTTGCGTTTGTGTGTGCTTCACATTCCCCAGTGCAGCTAAGCAGTGTGGTGGAACAGTGTGTTAATACACACCGAAACGTCATGAGAAGGCTCCAGAGAGATCTCTAGGAAACTTTCCTGGAGGTCCCTCCAATCCTCTGCCGAAGGTCCCTTGGCAGAGATGCTTTATTCCTTTCCCCCATTGTAGGAAACTTCCTTGCGCCAATCGGCAATCACTGTGCAGGGACCAAAGCAGCACACAGGTGAGCAACATATGGACCCAGTCTGAAGCCACACGCATGCAGCAGATTCATTGTTGCTTAACTTCAGGAGTGAGAGATCCACTTCAGTGACCCCCACCTGTGGAAAATGGTGGCAGAATTTACAATATAGTCCCTAGTTGCCTGCAATGATCCCCTTAAAAAACACTTCCTGGATCCTTTGCCCTATCTTGAACGTCCTCCCCCTTCCTCCTCCCCCCAGCCAAACTCACCATGCTTAGGGTATTAGTGGAACTGTGTGCTTGCCAAGGGACAGTGAGAAACTCATTCATATGTAAAAAGAGGTGTATTTTACTACAATGATTCAATGTTGTGCATGCATGCTTCTGTTTGTTGTTTATTGTGCTTCTGCAGAGTTGGCTGTCAGGGGAACCCCCTACACACTGGCAGAGCACCTCTGCCAGATAAGGAAGCAACCAAGGAGGAGCAAGGAGGACATATTTCAAGAGGTGTTCCAATACTCTGAGACTAAAAAACAAGAACGCAGGGCATGGAGCGAGTCTTTAAAGGAAAATTTTAAAATAGACAGGTAGGACAGAAAGGAGAGCCAGGAGCAAATTTTAATGGGCCATGAGCAGATGATAAAACTGATGGAGGAGCAAACAGAGATGTTGAAGTTCCTAATCACGCTGCAGGCAGAACACATGCGCGTTCGCCCTCTCTGCAGCTGATACAGAACTGCGTTCCATGTTCTCCCAAATGCCTTCCACAAATTCCTTGCAACTTCCTGGCCTGTGTCAATACCCTGTTTACTTCACCCCTTCGGACAGCTTCCAAAATTATAGCTGGACTTACACACCTACACTGCCCTTCACTGTTATCTCCTTAATTGGTATTTAATAAAAACACACTCTCTGAAAGATAACCAATCTTTGTCTCCTATATGCAGTGGTTGCAGTTGGAATTAATACACAATGCAATTTCATCATTTGCTGAGTACAAATCCTGGTCAGGAATCATCAACATTTTCATGCAAAGTGGCAAATAAAGCATGGCAGAGTGCTGTATAGAAAAACACATTACTGGTGCTCATTATCAAAATGGTGTCTTGAATAGCCTCCCATTGTGCCCCTCTAATTACCCTGGTATCTGGCTGCTCAAAATCAGGTGATCCACCTCCACGCTCCACTCCAGGGGAAATTTTTCACCCTTAGTCTCACAAATATGGAGCACACAGCAGGCTGCTATGACCATGAGAATATTTTCCTCATTTAAATCTAACCACTCATAAAGACAGCGCTAGCATGCTTTTAGTCTGCCAAAGGCACGTTAAGCAGTCATTCTGCACCTGCTCAGCCTATTGTTGAAGTACTCCTTACTGCTGTCCAGGTTTCCCGTATATGACTTCATGAGCCATCAGAGTAAGGGGTACACTGTGTCTCCCAGGATCAGTGTGGGCATTTAAACAGCCCCCACTGGAATATTGTGGTCTTGAAAGAAAGCTTGGAGCTTTCTGTAAAGGCAAGTGTTTCTGAAGATGTGTGCGGCATGCATTTTTCTGGACCACCCCACATTGACGTCCATGAAATGTCCACCGGGATTCCATTGCAAGATGGTCCAGGGCCAAAATTGGAATATGTGTGCCATCTGTTGCCCCACTGAAGTTAGGGAATCACATTGCCGCAAAGCCATCCAGGATTTCACGCACATTGCCAAGAGTGTCAGTCCTTTGTAGCAGGATGTGATTAAGGACCCTGCACACGTGCGTTAATGCAGCCCCAGTGGTGGACTTCCCAGTCACCAGATGCCACACAGCAATCCACACGCGCTTCTCCACCAAGAGGACAGCTCTCATTTTGGTGTCCATGCGACGCAGGGCTGGGGTAAGCTCTGCACACAGTTCCAGGTAGGTGGCTTTCCGCATCTGAAGAAAGTCAAGGAAAGCGTGGGCCCCTTACTGAATGAGGGAGGCAACCTAGTGACAGAGGATGTGGAAAAAGCTAATGTACTCAATGCTTTTTTTTGCCTCTGTCTTCACGAACAAGGTCAGGTCCCAGACTACAGCACTGGGCAGCACAGCATGGGGAGGAGGTGACCAGGCCTCTGTGGAGAAAGAAGTGGTTCGGGACTATTTAGAAAAGCTGGACAAGCACAAGTCCATGGGGCCAGATGCGCTGCATCCGAGAGTGCTAAAGGAGTTGGCGGATGTGATTGCAGAGCCATTGGCCATTATCTTTGAAAACTCATCGTGATTGGGGGAAGTCCCGGATGACTGGAAAAAGGCTAATGTAGTGCCCATCTTTAAAAAAGGGAAGGAGGAGGATCCTGGGAACTACAAGCCAGTCAGCCTCACCTCAGTCCCTGGAAAAATCATGGAGCAGGTCCTCAAGGAATCAGTTCTGAAGCACTTAGAGGAGAGGAAAGTGATCAGGAACAGTCAGCATGGATTCACCAAGGGCAAGTCATGCCTGACTAATCTAATTGCCTTCTATGACGAGATAACTGGCTCTGTGGGTGAGGGGAAAGCAGTGGACGTGTTGTTCCTTGACTTTAGCAAAGCTTTTGACACAGTCTCCCACAGTATTCTTGGCAGCAAGTTAAAGATGTAAGGGTTGGATGAATGGTCTATAAGGTGGATAGAAAGTTGGCTAGATCGTCGGGCTCAACGGGTAGTGATCAATGGCTCCATGTCTAGTTGGCAGTCGGTATCAAGTGGAGTGCCCCAAGGGTCGGTCCTCGGGCCAGTTTTGTTCAATATCTTCATAAATGATCTGGAGGATGATGTGGATTGCACCCTTAGCAAGTTGGCAGATGACGCTAAACTGGGAGGAGAGGTAGATACGCTGGAGGGTAGGGATAGGATACAGAGGGCCCTAGACAAATTAGAAGATTGGGCCAAAAGAAATCTGATGAGGTTCAACAAGGACAAGTGCAGAGTGCTGCACTTAGGATGGAAGAATCCCATGCACCGCTACAGACTAGGGACTGAATGGCTAGGCAGCAGTTCTGCAGAAAAGGACCTAGGGGTTACAGTGGACGAGAAGCTGGATATGAGTCAACAGTGTGCCCTTGTTGCCAAGAAGGCCAATGGCATTTTGGGATGTATAAGTAGGGACGTTGCTAGCAAATCAAGGGACGTGATTGTTCCCCTCTATTTGACATTGGTGAGGCCTCATCTGGCCTGTGTCCAGTTTTGGGCCCCACACTACAAGAAGGATGTGGAAAAATTGGAAAACGTCTAGCAGAGGGCAACAAAAATGATTAGGGGACTGGAACACATGACTTATGAGGAGAGGCTGAGGGAATTGGGATTGTTTAGTCTGCAGAAGAGAAGAATGAGGGGGGATTTGATACCTGCTTTCAACTACCTGAAAGAGGGTTCCAAAGAGGATGGCTCTAGACTGTTCTCAGTGGTAGCAGATGACAGAACAAGGAGTAATGGTCTCAAGTTGCAGTGGAGGAGGTTTAGGTTGGATATTAGGAAAAACTTTTTCACTAAGAGGGTGGTGAAATGCTGGAATGCATTACCTAGGGAGGTGGTGGAATCTCCTTCCTTAGAAGTTTTTAAGGTCAGGCTTGACAAAGCCCTGGCTTGGATGATTTAGTTGGGGATTGGTCCTGCTTTGAGCAGGGGGTTGGACTAGATGACCTCCTGAGGTCCCTTCCAACCCTGATATTCTATGATCTGAAAGTTCTGCAGCCACTGCTCGTCATCCCAGACCTGCGTAACGATGCGATCCCACCACTCAGTGCTTGTTTCCTGAGCCCAGAAGCAACAGTCCACTGTGTGCAGCTGCTCCATGAATGCCGAAAGTAATGTGGTGGTGTTTCTTTCCATGGCGCACAGCAGGTCAGGCACCTCTGATTCCTGTTCAGATTGGGTGCTCATGATATACTGCATGACCAGCGGTGATGTGGTCATAACAGTGACCACAACAGTAGAGAGCAGTGCAGGCTCTGGGCACACAGTAAACAAGGGTCATTGAAAAATGCCACGAAACACAGTCGGAACCTGGGAGGGAGGAGGGGATAGCTCAGTGGTTTGAGCATTGGCCTGCTAAACCCAGGGTTGAGAGTTCAATCCTTGAGGGGGCCATTTAGGGATCTGGGGCAAAAATTGGGGATTGGCCCTGCTTTGAGCATGGGGTTAGACTAGATGACCTCCTGAGATCCCTTCCAACCTCGATATTCTATGAACCGCATGGAATGATGGGATGGGAAAAAATGAGTCATGGGACATTGACCCGCACTCATAATGCACTGCGATCCATTCCACAACTCCTAGCTGCAGAAGGTGGCGAGTAGAATAGTTAACCACAGAGCACTGCTCTCACTGTGGATGCTAAAGCACCAACTGTGGATATGCCCCACCAACAAAAGGAGCATTGTGTGACCATCCACAAGCGATGTAATTATACCATTTTTTGATCATTGATGTAACTTGCATCAAAAAAACTCTGTAGCGTAGACAAGGCCTAAATGAGGGTGTTACAGATTTTGTGGCATAGAAAAATAAGGGAGCACAGGGATTTTCATTACAATTCCCTATTAAAACTAAATAGCTATGATTTTAGAACATTTTTTTTCTTCCCGTTTGCTATATGGCTAAACATCTTTCTTGCAATTCTTTTGCAAAGCAGACATTGTGTATGGTTTGCCTACTTCAAGCTTAAATGAAGCTTAAAATTGTTTTGATATTAAAACCAAATCATAACTTCCTCCAAAAAAACTTTTGAGATGAACTTTCTGTACCTTTTCCATTCAGCTATTTTGGTGCCCATGCGCAAACCTCCTGTGCGCCAAAACGGTTGTAGGCTGCAGCATAGATTTTTGGGAATCAGAGTTGAAAACCTTTGGAGATGAGCAAAACTAAAGTTCCACACCTAACTTTTTCTTATGTTGGTGGGGCATTCTGCATGAGGGTCCTGGGATCTTGGAACTTGCTCCCTCCACTTTTGTCTGAAATATTCTGAACTTGATGTCCTTCTGTGCATGCTACAAAAGCCACTTATTTAATCGGGTTTTGAAGAGACGGAAGATATGGACCCAGAGGCATTAGGGGATAGAAAGGAACATTTCTATTCTTACCCTATTGGTCTACACTTTTAGATCAACCCCTGAATGCCATAGTTAAGCTGACCATACTTCCAGTGTGATGCGGCGAGGTTGACGGAAGAATTCTTCTATCAACCTAGCTGCTGCCGTTCAGGGAGGCAGATTACAAGCATTGACAGAAAGACCCCTTCTGCTGATATAGGAAGCGTCTACGCAACTGTGCCACTGTAGTGCCCAGAATGTAGACATGCCCTGAATTAATTTGTTACTGTTTATTGAATGCTGCAAGTAGGCTGAGTTTATGGTATCAATGGGATTTTTTTTAATGCTGCTGGATGGCCATTATGCTGTTGTAAATAATTGGCAGGGTGCCTCAAGCTTTATGTATGGGCATTTTGTTATTTGAATTTTAATAAATAAAAGTCAAGAATTTATTTTAAGTTCAGTTTCTTGGAACAGTGTTATCTTGCCCATGTTTGTAAAGTGCTTTGAAAACCTTGGATGAAGGATGTTATAGAAGTGTAAAGTTACATTAATTTCATGCAGGCTTAAAGATGGAGTCATATTTCTATGATTCTGATTAGGACAAACATTTTGAATTTGGAGCCTGTACTACAAAAGAGTTCTGAATTAAAAAGGAAAGCGCATAGCTATTCCGGTGTTCATGTGATGTAAAATTCATAGCTTTAAAAATTGGTAGAGCTTTTTAACAGCATCATTCTGATCAAAATAGCTTGTGCTGCTTTCTTCCCCCATCTTAGAAGTTCTAAAATAAATCAGCTATATACTGTGTCTTTCTTTAGCCTACAAGAAAAGGAAATCCTGAATTGTATTCTTTATCAAGTAGTACTTCTCCTTAATCTCTTCTCTCATTACAAAAGCCTTAATGAGGCAATAAAGAGCTCAAAGAAAGAGAACAGAAATGATTACAGAAGGGCAAATTTAGTAATTAAGAGCAGCCTAATTTATGGACTGAATGATAAAGCCTATTTCTTATATTTGGAGCCTCAGGTTCCCACGCAAAATAGTCTCTCAATGGGACATGTTAAAACTCATGTGAAAGCAAGAGTTGCAGTATAAAAACCCCAATGAGTCTCTGGTTGTTTTTTTTTTTTAGAAAATTAATTGAGATGGTTTTGCACCAAGTTTTGCTTTACCTTTGGTGGTGGTGTTTTTCTTTTCTTTTTTTTCTTTTTTTTTTTTTTTTTTAAAACATTCAATTTCTCTTGGTACACCAATACCCCAGCATGCTGCATACTGGCTAGCTCCCATGTGCTGTTTTGGAATTTCAGTTCTGAGTTGTATTATTTGAAGTTTACGATCTGGCCTCTCATGACTATGCCTGGTAACTCAGGCCATTTACTGTAAGATGGTATAGCCAGCTAGAATTTCTGAGGAATAATAGATGCCTGCAATTGAAAGAAAGTGGCTAGTTCACCTCTTTGGGTTTTTTTAAAACAGGAAATATTCATATGTTTTCAAATGTGACACCAGACACCCACTATTATCGGCGGCGACACCGAAATGAGAGAGCCTGGATGCGGGACAAAGAGGAGGACGAGAACAGGCCTCAGGTACCGTGGGAGGAAGCTGTTAACTTGAAATATTGATCATGGCTACAGTGGGTGCACTTCAAGATCATATTGGTTTCAGCAGCGTTCCCTGTACAGTAGAACCTCAGAGTTACAAACACCAGAGTTATGAACTGACCAGTCTACCACACACCTCATTTGTAATCAGAAATATGTAATCAGGCAGCAGCAGAAACAAAACAAAACAAATACAGTACACTACTGTGTTAAATGTAAACTACCAAAAAAAAATAAAGGGAAGGTTTAAAAAAAAAGATTTGACAATGTGAGGAACCTGTGTGCTTGTTTCATTTAAATTAAGATGGTTAAAAGCAGCATATTTCTTCTGCATAGTGAAGTTTCAAAGCTGTATTAAGTCAATGTTCAGTTATAAACTTTTGAAAGAACAGCCGTAATGTTTTGTTCAGAGTTATGAACATTTCAGAGTTACAAACAACCCATTCTGGAGGTGTTCGTAACTCTGAGGTTCTACAGTTCTTAAAATGGGGAATGCCTCTAGGACTAGTAATATTTTTACAATTGGAATGGACTTTTTATGCGGGACCACTGTATTTGTCTCTTTATATGCTACTTCCAACATGTATCTTATTGCGGGGGGGGGGGCTCAGAAAAGAGCTACAGACTTTCATCAGCTGAAATAAGAAAAGGAATACTTGTGGCACCTTAGAGACTAACAAATTTATTTGAGCATAAGCTTTCGTGAGCTACAGCTCACTTCATCGGATGCATTTAAAATTTAAAAATAAATTTGTTAGTCTCTAAGGTGCCACAAGTACTCCTTTTCTTTTTGCGAATACAGACTAACACGGCTGCTACTCTGAAACCTGTCATCAGTTGAAATGGATCAGTAGTGGCTGAAAAGCATTACCATCCAATGTCAGTTGTGTAGCCTAATGGGAAATACATTTGTGGTGTGGACAGACAAGTGTTCATATCATATGCAGTTGCAGTGAGCATTCTTGTTGGTAATCTTGATACAGACACCAAGGACTGAATAGCTACAGACTGCTTTCTGCTCTTCCCCGTAAGGGCCAAGGTTGAGGCAGGTGGGCAAGACAATGTAAAAAGAAAGTTACGCTATTACTATCCGGGCGGATTGTTTTAGGGAGTAACAGAAGACTTTTGTCCCTATAGCCATCACTGTTTCACTTGCACTAAATTCACTTACTTTGAAAAACATATTCAAACAAATAAAAGAAAATACACATATCTAATTCCAAACTACGCTATGTATTGTTTATTAACCTGTAACATTCTTAAGAGTTTCAGAGTGGTAGCCGAGTTAATCTGTATCAGCAAAAACAACCAGGAGTTCTTGTGGCACCTTAGAGACTAACAAATTTATTTAAGCTTTCATGGGCTAAAACCCTCTTCATCAGATGCATGGAGTGGAAAATACAGTAGACTGGTATAAATACACAGCACATGAAAAGATGGGAGTTGCCTTACCCAGTGGGGGGTCAGTGCTAACGAGCCAATTCAGTTAAGGTAGAAGTGGCCTATTCCCAACAGTTGATAAGAAGGGGTGAATACCAAGGGAGGGAAAATCACTTTTGTAGTGCTAATGAGGCCAATGCAATCAAGGTAGCCCATTTCAAACAGTTGACAAGAAGGTGTGAGCATCAGCAGAGGGAAATTAGTTTTTGTAGTGACCCATCCACTCCCAGCCTTTATTCAGGCCTAATTTGATGGTGTCCAGTTTGCAAATTAATTCCAGTTCTGCAGTTTCTTGTTGGAGTCTGTTTTTTTGTTGAAGAATTGCCACTTTTAAGTCTGTTAGAGTGTCCGGGGAGATTCAAGTGTTCTCCTACTGATATTTGAATGTTACAATTCTTGATATCTGATTTGTGTCCATTTATTCTTTTGCATAGAGACATTCTCTGGTTTGGCCAATGTACATGGCACAGGGGCATTGCTGGCACATGATGGCATATATCACATGGGTACATGTGCAGGTGAACAAGCCCCTGATGGTGTGGCTGATGTGGTTAAGTCCTATGATGGTGTCCCTTGAATAGATATGCGGACAGAGTTGGCAATGGGGTTTGTTGTAGGGATTGGTTCCTGGGTTAGTGTTTTTGTTTTGTTTTGTGGTATGTAGTTGCTGGGACTGGGCGTGGATAGGTCACTACAAAAACTAATTTCCCTCTGCTGATACTCGCACCTTCTTAAAAAAGAAAAGGAGTACTTGTGGCACCTTAGAGACTAACAAATTTATTAGAGCATAAGCTTTCGTAAGCTACAGCTCACTTCATTGAATGCATTTCACAAAAGCTTATGCTCTAATAAATTTGTTAGTCTCTAAGGTGCCACAAGTACTCCTTTTCTTTTTGCGAATACAGACTAACACGGCTGCTACTCTGAAACCTCGCACCTTCTTGTCACCTGTTTGAAATGAGCCACCTTGATTGCATTGGCCTCATTAGCACTACAAAAATGATTTTCCCTCCCTAGGTATTCACCCCTTCTTGCCAACTGTTGAGAATAGGCCACTTCCACCTTAATTGAATTGGCTCGTTAGCACTGACCTCCCCCCCCACTTGGTAAAGCAACTCCCATCTTCTCATATGTGGTGTATTTACACCTGCTTATTCTTAAAAGTTTCAGTCATTGGGTAGAAAATAAATCTTAAGTATTTTATGGGATTTGAGGGGAAAAAAATTGTAAATTTTAGAAACTACATGGCACCTGTAGATATAAACTGTATCCAAGCAGGGTGTTCCTGGAACTGCATTGCCACCTGGTAGAACAGTGTGCACATACTTTGTGAGGGAAAAGATATTTGACTTTATAAATGGAATTGTGCATTAAAGAAACTGTGCAAAAATTTGATTTGGAGAAAACTTATTTGTTTAAAATTTAAGTTTATTAAAGTGTTTTTCTAATAAGGGTAATTCTGAAATTTAACTAGTTTGAAATGTAAATGTCACGCTTCTTCTGTAAACTCAAGCGTAGTCTCTGTTCTTATTGTCTGTTTAACATCTGATACGTTGTCTACCTAGAGACAGCATTGCATCCTGCCTCTTATGAGCTAGTAGGTCTTATTCCCATCTCTAACTTTTATCCTCCACTCGCTATGGTTGTCCTTTTCAGAATACTTACTCTGCATTTATGCAGTTGCTGCCGGTTTTGGTGATCATAGTTGTGTCAGTTATAACTCAGCTGATGGCCACTAATCCACCGTACAGCCTGTTCTACAAATCGTAAGTCCAATTTTTAAAAAACTGTTTATCTTATCTAGGTTACTTGGGGTGGGGAGGTAGAGAGATGTTGGACTTAATGAAGACTTCACTAACTTTTCCTATCTTCTCTCTGCAGAAAGCATTATCATTTTGGAATTAAGGGACTAGGGCTATTTCAATTTTTATTGGTTGGTTTTCGTAGGCACTACCATAATACAAAACCATCAAGGAGCAGGGCCCCATTGTGACAGGCTATATACAGACAAGTAACAGAAGATAGTCCCTGCCCCAGAGAGCTCACCATCTGGTTTAAAACACTTTCATAGAGTGAGCTAGTAGCATTAGCACCTTCTAAGCCAGCAGGAGCTGGAGCATTACAGAGCAACCTGGTTAGCCCTGGAAGGAGTGGGGAATGCCTAGCATTGTTCTAATTAGGGCTTGGGGAAAACCCACTTGCCTGTTCATCCAGCGCTAGTAGAAATGCTGTCCAAGAGAGCAGGCCAATTCGGGATGGAGAGGTGGTGGGGGGACTTTCCCATGGGGGAGAGTAGAGCCACCCAAGTACCGCTAGTTCTTTTTTTGGGGAAAGGAGCTGTAGCTAGGTGGAGCTGTAAGGCATGAGACCTGTGTGCTCAGGATGGCAGCGATGGCAGCAGCAAAGGAACCTGCAAAAGTTCTGGAGTTGCGAAGGTATTGTTGATTTGAATGGTAGGAAGGATGTGCCTGGTTGATTTATACACCAGTATAAATTTGATATCCATGGGCTTGGGGTTGTGGACTGCAGGTGTTTTTCAGTTGGATTAATAGGTGTCAGGGAAACATTTCAGCCCCTTCTTTCAATCCAAAGCAGTTCTCTCATGCCAATACTGGAATAGTATTAGCTTGGTGTTCAATCTTTGCTGGCTCAAAAGGCTTATCATGACTGGAGGAATATTTAAGGGGAGTTGGAACAAGTAGGTGGGAAAGAAACCTGCAGTACTGAAGCTCAGCCCAAGGGGGTTCTGCTTTGTTAATCAGGAATAAAATGAGTTTGAGGGTTTAGGCATTTGCCTTCTTGCAGTTTTGTCACTTAAAAAAGCAATTAGCTGTTTTGCAACAAAATTCCCTCCTCCTTTTGGAGCATTGTCACACATTGACTCCTTCTTCACTTGGGCCTTCCCAATACTGAGAGTTGTTGGTTAGGTGACAATCTGGAGCGTGTGTGAGAGGAGGGGCATAGTCACAAAGCGTTCACTTCAGATGAAATCCAGTGTTTGAAAGCTCTGGGTTTGCTCCCTTTAAAGAACGGGTCATTTCAGATTTCAGGGGGGGCAACTTCTTGCAGGAGTCCAGGGGCTGCTTTGGCCCCTGGCAGCTGTTGGATGTTTTGAAGGATAAAAGGTAAAAATCAGTCTGTTTCATTTGTTGTGGTTATTTCCTGTATTGTTAATAATAATTTTTATAGGCTTTCTACAACAAAATTATCAACACAGGACAAACAGGAAACTTTTAAAGCTAAGCAATCTGCACCTAGGACCCACTACCAAATAAAATCTAACTTTCAAGCTTATAAAGCTTGTTCCCTATCCTGCTGCCTGTGGGGTGGAGTTTCCAGACTTTTCAGTGAACTTCTGGGGGTTTTGCTGCCTGCCTTTCCCAGCACTTGCTCCCTTGTACCCCTTCAGCAGGACAGATGCCTGGCAGACAGGCTGCTCAGCATGCAGGAAGGTGCCCACCCCACAGGTTTTGCCAGCAGTAGATGGCTCCTGCTCCAAGATACTGGCAGGCCTGATGATCAGGAGCCCAGGCGGATAAGCTTTAGTCCTTAGTCTCTCCCCAGTGCAATGCAGAAGGACAATGATGCCAAGGGGGAGCTGCTGTGGGAGAGCTTTGCTTTCTGCCTCTGCCTGCCCTAAGCTACATGATTCTTTTATCTTCAGCTGGGGCTGAGGCGCTTCATGGTGGAAGGAGGAAATTGCCCCTCCTAAATAGCACCCCTCTGGGGGGTAGCATAATTGGAACTCGCTGAGGTTGGGCTCGCATTCTGTCCTTTTTCATAGGGCGTTGTTTTTCAAGCTGCCCCAAAATTCTTATCACTGTTACCAAAAGATGTCAGCCTGCATGTCTGGCAGACAGCAAGAGACTCCCGCAGTGAGTCTTTTGAGTTGTGCCAATCCCAAGTGAAACACCCCTGGCTGCTCCCAGAATAGGCAGTCCTTCCTGCTGCCTCCGTGCCCTTTGATCCAAGAGAGTCACACTTCAATCCTGCACATAGGCACATACGCTCTGCCTGTAAACCTTATCTTTAGGAATTAAACTCTACAAACATCATTCTTAATGCAGAGAATAAAAACCCCAGACCTTGAGAGAGGAAGAAAAGAGGGGTTTTAATAAACCAAGAAGGAAGGGACAAACTGAACTGTGGAAGGAAGGAGAGGCATGTCAGATGGAATGTGACCCTCCCTTCTTGGCTGCTTTCTCCTCATCCAGGGCAACGATTCTAAAGATGCAAAGAGAGGAGCCAAGAAGATTAGGAAGAAGAATATGGTTTAAACCAGTGGAGGAGGCAGAGAGGCTAGCTCCACACAGCTCCCCTGACTGCAGGACAGTTTCAAAACATTAGAAGGAAGTGGAACCAGGATCACTCCTTATTCAGAATTCCACATTCTATAATTTGCCCTGGGGTACCTAAAATGTGAGGCAGTGGAAATCTACGTGGAATGGGCTATATGACTACAGTCACATTGCACCCTAAGATATTTGGCCCTGTGTCCTAAATGTACCCTGAAGACTGCTGTCCTTTCAAGTTTGTCCAGTCATTTCCCACTGATGTTGACAGGAGGCTGCTGGAAAGTGCAGGCAAACAAACAAAGCTGTGTTTGGGCCTTTTTGTCTTGGAAGTGACTTGACCAAGTTACCCCAAGAACTCCCCAGAAAAATGCAGTCTCATTAATGCATACTGTACTTGAGTTTGGGCAGTGTCAATTCTGAGGTTCTCCTTTTTAGATTCAATTTTTCATGTTAAATCTCTTTAGATATTGTGTCTTCATTGTGTTTTTCTAGCCAGACATGTTTATTTCATCAGCTGTGTTAGGAAGGTGTAAGGTTGATTATGGAGCAGGGAGATGTGCAATTTCTTTAGTGAATGACTGAGGGCACTGTAGTTCTGCAATAGCTGCTGTGAAGAAGTTACAAGTATTTCCTGCTGGGAATATTAGAATGAACGAGCACTTCTCTTTCCTTGCCTTTTTTTAACTTTCCTTGATATTTCGGAACACATTTGTCTCTATGCTGTTTTCACAGGTCCATAGGCCATACCATTCCTAGAGAAACACAAAACCTGCAGGTGCCTTATTATGTTGATAAAAACTTCGAAAATAGTTATAAAGGAGCAGAACTTCAAGAGCTAGAGAAAACCGTTGAAAAGGATTATATAGACTATATCCAGACCAGCTGCTGGAAGGAGAAACAACAAAGTAAGTAATCTTTGTTGTTTATAAGTGTATAGGTATACATAGATTCATAGATACTAAGGTCAGAAGGGATCACATAAAAGCCAGAGCGTGGCTTTGCTTGAGAAGGTATTTCCATTATAAGCCCTAGCTTATGAAAATATATAACTTTCTAAACCATTGTTCTCAACTTGCGGCCCAATCAGAACAGAGCTGTGGCCCATGTGACATCCTCAGGGCCATACAGGTAGTATATATATGGTGTGGATGCGGCCCACATAACACGTAGAGAGCTGCATATGTTTAGAACAGTGGTTCTCAGCCTAAATTACCTTTGCACTGGTTTTTGTCACACCTGCTCTCTTTTGTCACCTGGTGAATTTGTTGTTGAAAGCTTGACACAGTTCTCTTTGGCTGATTTTAAGAGATGAGTTTGAAGTGTTTTTCACCAGTGGACTTTTTTTTTTTTTTTTTCAGGTGCTTTCTTTTACACTTGAATAACTCAGGGTAGCAATGTTTTAAACATGAAATCCACCCACATTATTCATCCAATCTTTGACAGGTTCAGAACATTTTTGAAAAATGGCATTCACATACCATGTTACTTTGTATCACGTTTTAAAAAGAGAGAGGCAGAAAGCATGAGCTTTTGAATGTGCCACCTTTATTTGAGTCTGAGGTCGTGTTTTTTACCATATTCAAGCATTATTTTACTTTAAGAAAATGTAATGCAAAAAGTGGACAATCAATAAAATGTTGAGACTCTAAATGCCAAAGGTTAGGAAATTCAAAATTATTATTCTCACATCACCTTAACTTGGTCACCATGGCACATATATATTAACTTATATTAACATAACTTTAACACCATATAGTATTTAAGTACTGATATCTGAATTGATGCTGCATAGAACAAAGATGAAGTTTGAATTTCCATAATTGAAATAATTAGACAAAGTGCATGGTATACTGAAAAAAAAGAAAAAAACATTTATCATCTTAAGTGTTTTAGTAATAGTAAATTAAACCACTTTCACATAGAAATTTTTCTTTTTAAGTTGATAGTATCCCTATAAATCTCAACCTGAACATGTTTTAACAAACTTTTTGGTTTTGATTGATCTCCTGTTATGTCCAGCAATCAGGTCAATATGGCACAAACATTGTAGAGCGTATGCCTTGTCCAAACAATACTTGCTGTATCAACAAAGAGGCAACAACAATGTTGCCAACTCTGGTAATCTTCTCACAAGTTTCATAATATTTGGTGTTTTAAAAAGCCCCAGCTCCTGGATTTAGGTGATTTATGTGAGACTCTCAGCTTTCCTTTTAAAAAAAAAAAAAAACCCTTAGCCATTTTGTCTGCAGAGAAAATCTTGAAGGCCCAAAACCAGAAATCAAGATAAAAGAACTCAAGATGCATGTAAGTTTGTTTTTTGTTTTTGTTTCTCAAATATCATGATTTTTAAGCTACTCTCATGATTTTGAGAGGTTCAACTCATGATTTTTGGGTACTTGTGGACACAATACCAGCCTGTAGATACAACATGGCTGTCTATGAACGTGAATACAATGATAATGGAGTTTCACGTCATTGTCTATGTACAAGGATTCAGCAAACACTGTAGGTGAACACATATATGCGTGGCAGACCAATACAGGAACCGCAAACATGGTTACATATGAGACACACAGGATTATCTAATACCATTGCTTTTATTCCTTGCTTAGTGCTATTCTTGTTTTTCACATAAGGTGTTAATGGGCCTCGCTTCAAAGCGTATAACAGCAACATGACAAATCTGCTGCCACCTTGCTCTGTTGTGGGCTCTTCCTTCCCAGTTGCTCGGGTCAACCTGATATGCTTTCAAGCTTTGACTTTCGTGTGTTTTTATATAATTTATACTGATCACCATGAGAACAGATGTCTTGCTTTATCTGACCCTAAAACAGAGGTTCTCAAACTGTGGTCCGCGGGCTCCATTCAGGTGGTCCTCGGATAGTTCCCCCTAAGGTGCGTGCCTGGGCAGTCGCACACAAGAAAATGAAGGCCCACCCACCTAATTAGTGGAGCCGTGCAGGCGTGGCTCCACTAATTAGGTGCCTGGACCCTGAGAAGACGAGGTGGTGGCCTTGGGGGAAATAGGGGTAAGGGGCAGTGGGGTGAGAAGAAGGGGTGTGGGGAATTTGGGATGTGCAGGGCTGTGGTAGCCAGAGAAAGAGGCATCTTTCCCCAGCTCCAGAGCTGCAGCTGCTGGGGAGAGACAGCCCTCCTTCCCAGCCTCAGCTCTGTGGCTGCTGTGGCAGGGGAGAGACCTCCCTCCTTCCCATCCCCAGCTCGGGGGCTGCTGCGGTGAGGGAGAGAGGGCACATCTATTGCATTAGAAAGGTAAGACTGCTGATATTAACATATGAGTTGTGTGCTTTAATTTGTAGAACAAATTGGTACAAACAACATTTGGAAAGATCATTAAGAGGTCTGCCGAGACCCTCAGCAATTTTCAAGTGGTCTGTGGGGAAAAAAAAAAAAAAAAGTTTGAGAACCACTGCCCTAAAATATGGCCTTGGGTATTCTCAAGTTGGACATACGAATGAGATGCCCAGATTAAGGCAGCTGAGTTTTTATGAGCATGCTTTGAATGCCAGACATCCAGCAACAATTAAAGATTTCAATATTGGGAATCCTGTCCAACCACTTGATCCTGCAAATAGACCAAAGACAGCATGTATGGAATTGAACAAGTGACCTAATGTGGCAGCACTATATTGTCATGTCTCTCAATCATATAGAAGCACTGTAAGCATGACTGCTTGATAGACTTTTAGATTCGTGTTTATTTTGACATTCCTATTGTTCTATAGGTGGTGTGACTGCATTCCAAATGCAGTGCTGGCCTTGGTTATGCAGTGGGTAATTTCATTATCAAATGTGGCATTCTGTGAAATTATTCACCTAAGGTGGCAAAACTTCTCCATGGACTTGAGAGGAGCATTGTTGATCTTAACAACTGGGTAGACATGCACATGTCCCAGAACAAATGGATATAGTACATCAGTTTTCTTTAGGCTGATGGTGAAATCAAAATGATTGCATGAGCAAAAGTGATCAGATATAAGTTGAATGTCAACAACCGAGGGAGCATCAGCAATTAAAAGGTCTTTAAAAAGTAAATCTGCCACTTTTGTGTGAGCACAGAAGCATTGCAGATTGAACAACTTCCTATCTTCATGGAACTGGATAAATACTCCTGTCAATGTCATGAAATGCATCCATAAGCATAGCCAAAAAAGGATGGAAAAGAATATGGGCACCAGCACGCCACCTTCTTTGGTGGCATTGGTGAGCAGAAAGGGGTCCAATATCATATTTTCAATATGACCTGTTCAAGAATTTTCCCAGCAACAGAGTAGAGAAATGCCATGGTCATCATCACAATTTGCCCTATCACTTTTATGTTTATAGAGGTAGATGATGTTGGCAGCCTTGAAATTCTGTGGCACCAACTCATGCTCCCAGATAATATGGAAGAGCCATTTGAGGTGCTTTGCATAGTGATAGCCACCCTGTTGGAATGTCATCTGGTCCAGGTGCTTTCCCTTGTGACATCTCCTGTGGCTGTGGTGGTCTCATGTAAAGTGTGGGTTATTGCTAGTTTTTCTTTTAAGAAGCATTGTGTAAGAGCATTAATTACTTCCTAAGAAATGTTGGGAAGGGTGATTAAGAAGCAAACTGAAATATTCTGTCCATCGCTCAAGAATTTTTTTTTTTTCCAGCTAAGAGTCGATTGCAGTGCAGTTTGCATACAGGGCTTATCTTGTTGCACATGGTGCCATATATAACATGAATGCCAGCAAAGAAAGTGTCTTTGGTGTCTTTGCAGTCTGCTGCCAATTGTAACTGCAGTTTTATTTCTCACTGTTTTGTCATTTGCCGACGTCTGGTCTGAACCATCGTTTTTGTTTGGTGGTATGCAACTTTTCTAGCTGCTGAATCCTTGTCCTCTACGTAGGCTTGATGGGTAGCATGCAGTGAGTTAAAGAGCTGACATACTTTGTGGTCCTTCTCAACAAACTAGTCCTGATATTTCCTCTTAATGAAGCAAAGAACTTTAGCAGCTGTGTTATATATTGTGTCCCCAGAATGTTTCCAGACTGTCTCAATGTCCACTGAGGCTTCTGTAACTGAGGGAAATGCTCCCATGAGTTTCTGTTGGAATTCAGACTGTTTGTCACAGTTTTCCAGGCTTGAAATACTGATATTCTTCACTGGCTTGAGCTGCTATCAGTGTTGCTTTAGAGCACTACAGAGGAACATTTGACTTCTCATGAGTCTATGGGCTGAGTAGAAATCAGCGCCTCTCATGACGCAAGTGAGCCTGACATGACAGAGATTTCTTCACCATATAGTAACATAATCATGTGCCAGTGTTTTGAACAAGGATGCATTCAGGTCATATATTTGTGGGCCTGTTGAAACATTGTTGGTGATGATTAGGTTGTAGTCAGTGCATTTGGAAAGTAGTAGCAAACCATTAGATCATTATGGAGTTGGCAATGCGAATTCTGTCACATTCCCCATGATTCATAGTTTTTAGCCATTTTAATGACAGGCATGATTGCAACTGTAAGTTTATTGTTATGTGGGGCCAACCTGACAACGTTATCAAGGGTTTGATAGAAGTCTTCTGTATCCTCATCTGGATAGATCATTGCTGGTGCCTATACACTGATGACAGTAGCATGACTGTTAGCAAGGCCAGTGCAAAGGAGCATAAATCTGTCATTAACCCTTCAGCAGTGACTCAAATCTGCAGGCAATCAAAGTCTGGATGGCAAATCCCACCCAGTGCATCTGCATTCATCCTCAGATTTGCCAACCCAGTAAAAAGCGTAACTGGCACTCGCTGGTGAGTTGCAGCTAGAAGAAGTAAGACTTGTCTCACTGAGCCCAGCAACATCTGTATTGTACTGCGCCAATACTCTGCCAAGTACAGTGGTCCTATGCTCAGGTCCATCGCCTCTGTTGAGGAGCATGTGAATATTCCAAGTTGCAAAAGTTGTTTTTTATTTATATTTAGACTGCAGAAAAGCTGGGTGACCAGTCATGTGGGACACTGACAGGTTTGGGTGGAGCAAGCATTTTTTAGGGTCCTTTCTCTATCCCACTCCCCCTTTGAAACGAGCAGCACTGTTCCTAGATAGGGCTGCTCTGACACTTGAGAACGATACAAACGTGGCATCCAGCTATGACTAATGGCCATCACTCCCATTCAACCTGTATGCAGGATTGTGACTAAGGACTTCCAACAGCAACCTCTGCCTGTCCCTGTTGCCATGCCCCCTCACTGACGGTCTTGGATTAAGAGATTGCAGAGTCACTGTTGCCTTGTTGAATCATCTGCACTGTGATTGGGTTCTAGAGGGAAAGGTGCGTGCAGTTCCAGTCCCACTCTCCTGTCCATGCAAGCCATGTGCTGTTCTGGTACAGAAATTGCAACGAGTAAGCGCAACAAACATGGATGCAGGTTTACATTTTGAGTTCTTTCTCCTAGTGAATGTCCTTGGCCCCTTGTGATTCTTCCACCTTTCCAGAGTTACTTTTGGAAGGACAATCGCATGTCTCTATAGGTTGCTATTGGCTGTTGGCTTATTTGATGGTGGCCTACCATTGCCTGGTCCACTATTGACTTTAGGCATCTATGGCATTTTATAGGGCATTGCAAATTATTTCAGTTGTATACTTGAATACAGGTTTGGGTCTTTTCCTTTTACATAAAAAGATTTGGTAAAATGACTTAATGCTGGTGAAATGTGCCAGATGAAGAGTCCTGTGCTGAAGACCGAAATCCCTGTGCACAGAATGGGCTACACCAGAGGTTGTGGCAGTGCAAGCTTCCACAGTCTGCTCCAGTCTTGTGCTTCAGGGGTGTAGGGGAACACATCAGTCTCCATGCACCTTTCAGTCCTTTGTCTCAGTTGAATCTATATTGAGTCCCTAGCTGTGTCCAATCCTGTCTGTCTGTCTTTGGACAGGAAATGGTACTTTTGGTTTCACAGCATAGGGTGGAAGAAATGTCTTGTTTAGTCTGCTTATCTTGTGCTGATGATCCTGGCATTATCATTTCTCATACCCTTAAGATCTAGAGCCGTTGCACCATGCGATTTCTTGTTTAACCAGCACCCTGGGACTTTCAAGTTTTTAAACGAAGAAGAATAGTATCTTCCTTACATGAACATTCTTCTTCAGCGAATAATTGTTTTATAGAATTTGTGCTGTCAGATACTTCAGCTGGATTCAGGACACTTACATTAAGCATGTAGTTGATCTCCTTCATGTAGTTCTACAAAGGTCTCCAGAACCAAGGAATGCAAAGCTGGAAATGGTTGCAAGCACTTTGGAGGCCAGGAGTAGAATTCAAAATGACCATCACAAATTGGAGAAGTGGTTTGAAATCAACAAGATGAAATTTAATAAAGACAAATGCAAAGTACTAAGCTTATGAAGGAAAAATCAAAGGCATAGCTACAAAATGATGAATAACTAGCCGGTGGCAGTATGGATTAGAAAGATTTGGAGGTTATAGTGAATTGAATATGAATCAACAAAGGGATGCAGTTGCAAAAAAGGCTAATATTCTGGGATTTATTAACACAAGTGTCCATATGTAAGACACGGGAGATAATTATCCCGCTCTGCACAGCACTGGTGAGGCTTCAGCTGGAGTACTGTGTCCAATTTTGGACTTTAGGAAAAATGTGGATAAATTGGAGGGAGTCCAGAGGAGAGCCACAAAAGTGATAAAAGGTTTAGAAAACCTCACCCATGAGGAAAGGTTAAAACCACTTGGTATGTTTAGTCTTGAGAAAAGAAGACGGGGGGCGGGGGTGGGAGGGAAGCACCTGATAACAGTCTTCAAATATGTTAAGGGCTGTTTATAAAGAGGACGGTGATCTGTTGTTCTGCATGTCCACTGAAGATAGGACAAGAAGTAATGGACTTAATCGGCAACAAGGGAAATACAGGTTAGATATTAGGAAAAACTTTTATTGTAAGGATGGTAAAGCTCTGGAATAGTCTTCCAAGGAAATTGTGGAATCCCCATCATTGGGAGGTTTTTAAGAACAGATTGGACAAACACTTGTCAGGGATGGTTTAGGTATACTTGGTCCTGCCTCGATGCTGAGGGGGTGGACTCAATGACCTTTTGTGGTCCCTTTCAACCCTACATTTCTAAAATTACATGCCCCAGTGTTTGCAAGTCTAAAAGGGTCTGAGAGTTAGAGGGAGGAGAAGTTCCAGCACTGAACATCAGTTCATAAATGCAAATAATCTTCCACTCAGCATTTTACATTTGTACATTAGCTTTCAGCCCAAAGCACATCTTAAGGTGCGGTGGGGAGGGGAAGCCAGCCAATGGATAGTATACTGCACAATAATGGGGAGAAGGAATATGCCTGTTGCTGACATGGAATGTGCTAGTGTAAACAAGGCTTCAGACTCCAGTAGGGCTATATGTATTATGAGATGGCAACGGTTGCTCCATAGTTAAGTTTAATAGATTGAAAGGCCAGAGGGGACCGATGTAATCATCTAGTCCAACCTCCTGCATGATGAGGGCCATAGGACTTCCCTGAATTAATTCCTGCTTCAAGTCCAATATGCTTTAGTTCAACTACAGCTATCTTTTACAAAAACCTCTCACCTTGATTTTAACATTGCCAGTGATGGAGAATCCACCACAACCCTTGTTAAGTTGTTCCAGTGGTTAAGTACTCTCACTGTCAAAAACGTGTGCCTTATTCTAGTCTGAATGTGCCCCTCTTCAAGTCTCAGCCATTGGATCTTGTTGTACCTTTGCCTGCTAGATTGAAGAGCCATTGATTGTAAAATTTCTGTTCCCCGTATAGGTATTCATAGACTGTCATCAAGTCACTCCAAAACTTTCTCTGATAACATATGGTTGTAATAGGAGCCAGATCCTCAGCTAGTGTAAATGGTTGAGATCCATTGACTTCAATGCAGATTTATAGCAGTTGAGGATCTAGCACCTCTCTAAAATCCACAAATTTAAGAGAGATGTTTCCTAGGACTATTATGCCCAGCAAAGGAAAACATTACAATTTTGCCATTCTTTTAACTAAAGAGCAAAAACATATGCTCCCATAATTAGCCATGGTATACGTTAGAAACACATCTGCAACTATATTTACAGTGTTTGAGATTAGCAGTTGCCTGAGGACACCACAGTAATTAAAAACCGTTTAAGAATGATTATCATCTGGTCCCATGAGCCAGTAATGAGTACAGCTGAGACTGTGCTAACTTTAGTACAGCCAAGTTTGTAAAAATAAACTGTTTGAATGCAAAACACAGTCATGGAGAAAAGTTCTCTGGAGATCTTTAATTAGCTGTTTTGTAACTTTGGTCCATTAATTCCTTTCTGTACAGATGTTTAGCCTCATTTGGGCCATGCATTTTGTTAAATGAGTACTTATTGATAGTAGGTAGTTTGTTTTATTTTCTGGAGTTTACTTCGTTGCTGATGGATATAGATATATACAATTTCGCAAAGTTAAAACTACAGGAACAATGGATATTGTATTGTCTTTGATCTGACCATTGAAAAGGTTTCTGTCTGCTGTCTGTCTATCTCATTAATGGAGACTACAAAGTAGTTATTCAGCAGCCTACTAGTCCACTAAAGTATATGGTCGTCCGATCACTTTTTTGCTGCCTCTTATTTATTTTAAAAGATTTGATTGCCAGCTGCAAGCAGTGTTTCTCCTCTAGTGGCTTAGTATTGCACAATAGGCTGGGTGTGCTGTGGCTTTTTGTCGTCCTTTAAAACACTTGATATAGGCTGAAGGAAGGATACCAGATTTGGATGGACCGTTAGTCTGTTGTGGAAGAGCAATTTCTGTGTAAGACTGAAGTTAACAAAATTCAGGACCAAAGAACACCAAATAAAGACAACTGAAAATAGAGGGTTAAAATATGACATTGAAACAACATATTTGATGAATACCATATTACGTTATTTTCCTTTTTAAAGATTAACTGGATATTAAAAGATACAGGTATAAGGACAAATCAGCATAAAGAACCCAGATAAAGTATAGGAGATTTACATGATGAAATTCATACCAGCAAAGGTGTACACATCCCACAGTAAGAAGTTTGACCCCCATGAGAGAACTTGTAACAAAGAGACTTCATTTCAATAAGCTTTCATTTTAAAACTAGTTGACTGAGAGTCCCGCTGTGCTGAGACCAGCCTAGTCTTGGCTGACATCTGAAAACATGTTCTTATACAAGTGCCTGCTCCAAATCCATGTGTGTCTGTCAGGTGCATGCTGTACTCAGTGGATGGTATTTTAGTGTTAGGGAATGGAAGAATGGGTTCCTGATTGAAAATAAATATCCTTGATGCTTGTCCGTATATAGTCATTCAATAAATACAAAGAACAAAGTCCTACAGTCACTACTCAATCAAAACTCCCATAGATTTCAGTGGGACAGAGTAGCGACTACAAGATTTGTCCCATTGTGAGGTTCTTTCCATACTGAATCAGCCTGTTGGCTGTGATATCTGACCACTGTGTAAAGTTCTTCAAACAAATTGCATGTCATCAGGTAGCTTGTGCTACCTAAAAGAAAACTTTTCTGACCTGTTCAGAAATCCATGTCTGCCATTCTCCATAGGTACATTTAACTGTTTTCAATTGGTAATTTCCTTAAGGAGAAAATTATATTAGTGAGCAAATCAGAAAGACTAAAAATAATTTTTCAGTAAACTCAAAGGATTTAGGCAGTGTAGTTGCTCCCTTGTTCATTTCCTTCCACCTCCCCAAATGTTCCTCCATGCCCCCAGAGGTGCACGCCCCACAGTTTGGGCATTGCTGCACTATGCTGTTTGTTTACATTTTGTATTTTTCTTTGTGGACAATGAAAATAGACAGTTTCATTTTTGATGTCTACTCAGTTTCATTTTCTGGTTCTCATATACTAGCACAAGGCTGCAGTGTTTGGATTACAAACACTGCAGGAGATGGTTTATTTCATACAGTTAAAATTTTAAATAATGATGGAAATATTTGTTTTTACTTTCCTAAATGCCTAGCCCAATTTGGGCTGACAACGTCTCCGTAAAGATAACTGCTAAAAAGTTATAGGATTTTATTTCTAAAAATGTATTGAGGAAAATGAAGCATTAAACATGATTATACACATCAGGCTCAGTAGCTTTGTTCTAATGTTATCTTTTTCATCTTTCAGAATCCGACTTGTCGAATTTGGCCAGATTATACAGAGATGAGCGATTAAAACAGAAAGCGGAGTCACTGAAACTTGAGCACTGTGAAAAGCTCTCCAATCTTATTGGACTACACAAGGGGGGCTGAGTAGGCCAGACAAATCCTGGGTTATTTATTGCTGTTTTAACTTGTTTCTATTTTCCTTTGTATTTATTAAAAAAAAGAAAGAAAGAGCCTAATGTAGAGTTTTAATAATTGGTAACTTTGTAATGTTCACCGAACTGGGCAACCCTGAGCCATAGGGACAGTATTTGCTCTAGTTAGAATTCCAGTTAGAATATCAGGGTTGGAAGGGACCTCAGGAGGTCATCTAGTCCAACCCCATGCTCAAAGCAGGACAGCTCCCCAATTTTTGCCCCAGATCCCTAAGTGGCCCCCTCAAGGATTGAACTCACAACCCTGGGTTTAGCAGGCCAATGCTCAAACCACTGAGCTATCCCTCCCCCAATATACTAATATACTGTATATCCTGGTTGGTTCCAAAAACCAATGGTATTCAATGTAAATTAACTCCCTAAAATGTAGCTTAGTTTGGCACCAGTCTTCATTTGATATAGTTTTTCTGCCACCCAAGCAACTTTGCTTCCCAGAAAAGTGTACATATTATCTCATATACCCTGTATTTTATTTGGACGTAGACCACACTCAGTCATTCAGGCGATGTAGTTTTCAGTTATATGCTAGCATTCCCATATTCATCTGAAGCTGATTTCCTTGCATCCAAAATGGCTTGTGAAAAAAAAAATTGAGAGAGGGCATACTCCCTGCTCCATTCTACTTTCCAGTGCTTACCTCAGGTATTCATCAAAGCCTTGATTCAGCTAAGCATGTACTTAGGTCTCACTGAAGTCAATGAGATTTAAGCATGTGCTTAAAATTAAGCATGTGTTATGTGCTTTGCTGAATTTAGATCCAAACCTATACTATACTTTTATAATTAGTGATGTAATTAACTCAGATTGCCAGTAGGAATTTGGAAATTGTTTATTTCTGCAATAGCATATCTCAGTTGCTAACATTCATTTCTGTGCATGTGGGATGCTTTCCTGGAGTCCCTGCTCTTGCCACAATGTCTCATTTGAACTCACCCATTTATCCTTTTCTCTCACGTGGAAAACTTGCAATGATAACATTTCATTGTGAAAATTACAGCTATTCTTTAGCTAAATTTGAAGGATGCCAGTGGATCTAATTAAGCAAAGATGTATCCCATCTCTTTTGCAATGAGCAGGAGAAGCTTTCCCCCAACTAACTAAGAAAACCAGCTCAAACTTTGAGAGTTTCATTGTAATCAGAAACTTAAAAGAGGTGATAATTTGTTAACTTTACAGTAGGAAAGGAATCTGAGGTGGATTCTTATGACTGCCAAGCCACTGGAGAAGAGGATGCAGCCAGATACATTGTTCTCGTGTATTCTATTCAGTGGCACAGTATTTTTATTTTTTAAGCTTATTGTCTAGTTTAATTTTTATCTCCAAGCATTCTCTTTCGTCTTGCTCCAACAGAGATTCTCCAGGCAGTTTTTTGATACAGTTCTTATTTAACACATTCTTGTTTTGATGTGCAATTGTCATGCATGTTTCACTCTAGGGATTGGATTTTTTTTTCTTTGTAATACTAATTTATTACTCTCCTGTTTTATAGTCCTCTTTTATAAAATCTGACATTTAATGGAAGGCAGAGGAAGAGATGTACTCATAAGATGTACTCGTATATAAAGTCATGAGTGGTGTGGAGAAAGTGAATAAGGAAAAGTTGTTTACTTGTTCCCATAATATAAGAACTAGGGGCCACCAAATGAAATTAATGGGTAGCAGGTTTAAAACAAATAAAAGGAAGTTCTTCTTCACTCAGTGCACAGTCAACCTGTGGAACTCCTTGCCTGAGGAGATTGTGAAGGCTAGGACTATAACAGGGTTTAAAAAAGAACAGGATAAATTCATGGAGGTTAAGTCCATTAATGGCTATTAGCCAGGATGGGTAAGGAATGGTGTCCCTAGCCTCTGATTGTCAGAGGGTGAAGATGGATGGCAGGAGAGAGATCACTTGATCGTTACCTGTTAGGTTCACTCCCTCTGGGGCACCTGGCATTGGCCACTGTCAGTAGAAGGGATACTGGGCTGGATGGACCCTTGGTCTAACCCAGTATGGCCATTCTTATGCTCTTATGTTAAGAGAACAAAATGTTACTACAAATAATCAAGTTAATGGGTGTGTTCCTCTAGTGCAGGGCAGCTACTGTGTACTGCATTACCATTATAATCTAGTTTAACTGGTTTAAGAACTGTAAGGCTGATCCTCCAGTGGACTAGATCTGATGTAGAGGCTCTTATTCCACACAACCACCCTGCAGCTAGTGTAGCAGAGAAAAGAAGGCATGGCCAAGATGATTCTGCAACATTTCAATCCTCAGTTGCATTTTGGCCCCTTGTAACTATTTTAGTCTGCTGTAAATTAGAGCATCCTTTGAGCTGCTCGAACAGTACAAAGAGACCAGCCTGCATGCAGCTGCAGGAGGATCAAGGCTGTCCAAAGGTGGGTTTTAAACCACTTATGCCTATACCCTTAATAGGACTCTGCAGCTTAGCTGCACCCCAGGTTCTGGACTGTTGTATTTAATCTTTGACTTGACTTAGCAGCAGAAGGGGTAGGCACTCATCATACTTTTTTCTTTTTCTGTCTACAAGTTTGTTGAACAGACTCTTCTAGAGGATGAAATTGCCTTTTTCCACGGACTAGGTACATTACTTGCAGTGATAGTGCAGGCTTCTCCATGTTCAGCCCAGATCTTGTTGAAATAGTGACTCTTGTAATGTGTTGACACTTTCCACTAAGAACTAATCCAATACTCCACTCACTTTTAAACTTCACAATAGGTAATGCAGGTAGCCACAGTTTCCTTTTTTTTTTAATCTAGGATATCACATACAAAATACTACCTTAGAATAACGTTAAGGTTGCAAAGTCATGGGCTCCAAAATTAAGAAATGGCAGAATTAAGGTTGCCCATGCAGCTTTAGCGCAGCCTCTGCATACATTATGTTGCAGTCTATAATTACATGATCACATACTTTTTTTTTTTTTTCCACCGGACCGCTGCCTTGTTCAGTGTACAGGATGCAGTGCTGAGGAAAAATGAATCAGGGTTGCATAGATACAGTTATCTGTAAGACTGTTTATTGTAGAAATTGGAAGGTGTGTGGGGAATGAAATGAGATTGAAGTAAGAGAAAGGATAGTTTGGTAGTTAAGGTAACTGAATTCCGCACTTGAAAAGTTGGATTCTGTCCCTGCCTCTGCCATAGAGTTTCTGTGTGGTGCTGGGCAAGTCACTTAAGCCGAACTTTTTTCACAGATGGCCACTAATTTGTTTGTCATCTTGTGAGTGCCTGATTTGAGACACCTGGGGACTGATTTGCACAAGTGCTGAGCACTCACAACTGTAAATGAAGTCTGTGTTTTGAACATATAAAATGTTATAAAATACGAAGTTTTCTGAAAAATCAGACTACAGGCACCTTGGACACTTTTGAAAGGAATCTCTCTGCCTCAGCCCCCCATATGTGAAATGGGAATAATACCCCCTTTTCTCTAAGGGTGTTGTGAAGATAGATTAATGGTTGTGAAGCACTCAAATACTATAGTGATGAGTTCTATAGAAAACCCACAAAGAAATTAAATCTGTATTTGGTGCAGGGCTTGGATGGCATGCAGTATAAATAAGGATGGATGCCACAGACTGCTCAATGAGGATAAAACAAAATATTGAGTAGCTGCTTATTCAGCGAGCAACATCCATCCTGTGCTCTGAATGAGGCAGGGATCCTGCAGGGGGAAAAAATAGTATGTCATCATATAATTAAAGATTGTATCATCGTGCATGCTCACAAGGGTGCCAAATTAACATTTCACAGGCGACCTTAATTCTGCTGTTTTCCTAATCTGAGTGCTGTACTTGACTTTGTTTATAAAGTTTTTTAATATAGCATTGTATATGTAATTTGATATATGTCACAATAGATTTTATGTGAACAGCAGGTCAGTGTTTTCACTGAGTTTAGTATCCTCCAGTTATTTCTAATTTATGCTCCCAGTACTATCAAAAATGTGGTAGGACAACTGAATGCTATGATCTGGTTAGACATATAACATGTACTGTATATAACTTGAATACCTACATAATATTTTGTATTTACAGTATATTGCACCTTTCATCCAACAATCTTAAAGTGTTTTATAGAGGCAGGACATGATCTACAAGAAGCACCATCATTTTAGGAGTCTTCTGTAGGACTTAAGAAGAGAACATGATTAAGTGGAAAACAAGACTGAAAAGTAAAGAGATGTTTTAAAAAACAGTAAGATGTTCTGTATTCAGAATCATGGCCAGTCATATCAGAGATTAAAATCCTTCTCAGAGACTACTTCAATGCCAGTATTCTAGGGAATGTGAGTAAAAACAATTAGCAACATAAAGTGTCTTGTTCTAATGTTTGTCGCTACTTCTGTTTTTGCTAGGAAATAGATAAAATAGATCAAATCTAGTCAAATATTTCTCAAGGTAACTAACTCATTAAATGAACTGCTTTCTTTAACCAGAAGGTATTTACCAAATTGTGATCAACTTCTATTTCCTGGTCTCTAAATTAGAGAGTTTTTTCTGAGCAGCAAGTAGGGCGTGTTCATTTTGATTTAGGCTTCTAATATTTCCTGCCATGATATAAATGTGAGCTGTGTAAGGATATTTATTACTTTTAAGAAGGTACTTGAAGCTTTGTAAGCCCCCTGGGCTGTTTCTCTGAGAATTCCAATAGATTTGTGAATATGATATTTTTAGAAATGAAGGATTTCACATTCTAATTTATGTACATACGGTGGGTGAAAAGATACTGAATATGAAAAGAGACATGGTTGTGGAGTTTTGGGCTTTATCATGTGAAATTGATGATGTGCAATGGTTTCCACAAAGACTTGTAATGAAAAATTAATCACTGTCCCACTGGTAGCCATAACCCTGAGGCAGTGGTTCTTCAGTTTTCTTGTGAAGATGGAACACTCTTGGCTAAGCAGCAGGAGCGGTGGGGAACAAGGCAGGGCAGCATAGCGTTGCCACTTGAAAAGCCTATGTTTTCTTCCAAGCAGAAAAAGCAAAGCAGTTTTTGAAGGCTGTCCTTGGAGAGTCTAGATTACCTTTTCAGACCAAGCCATTAACGCTGTCTTCCTATCTATGGTCTACTTGAAAGTCCCAATCTCTCTCCCTCTTGCCAGCCCCCGAGACAACATAAGGTACAAACTCTATCCTTAGATGTACTCACACAAATATAATTTAAGCCAATGGCAGTTGCATACCTGTATCCAAAGGGAGAATTTAGCCCTGTGCTTTGGAAACATGGCTCTATTGTGTGATCTTCTCTGATGCACTGGATTTTGATAGGAGCAACCCACGATAACCAGTTAATTGATACTAGAAACAGTTTTTCCACTTTGCTCTGTTGCAAAGTGCAGTAATGTTGGAACGTACAAATTTATAATCAGGATTAACTATGTATTTTCTTCAATATTTGTCCGACTAAAGAGATGCTCACTTTGTGGGTAAATATGGGTGGTAATGTAAACTAAAGATTTGCATTTCCTGGTGATATTATTATAAATTATTTCTTACCTAAGCACACATGACACATCAAAAGATGCGGCATTTATTTTGTTGGTTTCAAACTTTTGTTTAATGGAAAGTGCAACCTTAGTATTCATATTTATTTAACTTATTTCAGTAGGAGATATTAAAGTATTTATTTTCTGAATGTATATTCCACTTACCTTAAGTAAATCCATATTGGCCATACTGTAATAGTGTATCAGTCCATTGACCCTTGACTGTACAGTTCTAATTTACGTAAGTTGTATATTTGTGTATATTTCTTCTCTGTATTGTTATATGAGACGATTAGAAAATAAGGTGTTCTGTCCTTACTACAGTAAGAATTCTGGAAAAATCAGTTCTGTCTTAATTGTTGTGTCTGAATAATCAGCTCAGTTCTTGAGACCTTAGTTTGTTTTGACTTGTGTATTCTTAATCAGAAGATGAAGTTTTTTTAAATGAAATGGAGTCAAGCTGTTCATCTTGGAATGTTGATCCAAGCTACTACTGGGCTCCCTGAAGCACTCCTTTTGGGTTATGAGATTTAACAAGGCTATATCTAAAGCTAGTGCCATCAAAAGTTATCAATGGGAAGTAACAAGCGAAGCTACCATTCCATCGGTTTTGTGCTTATGTCTGTGCCAGAGTCAGGCCCGAAAAAGAGGTACTAAGGCCAAGCATAAAACCAGATCTGAGTACCAAACAGCTGAATAAGTGCTTAATGTGTTTCTGTTCCGTATGCCTATGCCTCACTGGAGTTTGAGATGCAGCAACAGCTAAACTCATTGTACTGCTTAGGGCTGGCACGTTCCCTTCTGTGGCATGGGATGCCTGCCAGGATTCCGGGGACTGGTAGGCTCTTTGCCAGAGCTGTGAACCCTACAATGCTGGCACGTGTCCAGTAAAAACCTGCTTGCATTGAGGCAAAAGTTTTTGTGAATATTTAATAGATTCAACAAAACATTTCACTGCAATGAATCAGCATTTGGTTTGTTGGAAATTTTCTGACCAGCTGTAATGATGTTAGCCAGTTGCAGCTAGGAAAATATTCCCAACGAACAATCTAGCCTTTCTATAAAGATGAGTGATCTGTTCCCTCTTCCCAAACCTTTGAGAAATATTTCACAGTTAACTGTAACCTTCACACAGTAAACTGTTAACATTAGCAGACTCAAGCACATCAGCTGGAAACATCACATGAGGAAGTTCCTAAACCCCCGTACAGCCAGATGCTTAAGTCCCAAAGGACTGACTTGTCCCTTAAGCCTTCCAATATTGATAAATTTGAGTACCTTGGAATTTACTATGTGGAGGAAGCTTTCAGAAGGTACCTTTTAACTCAGTTCCTACTTGCTCTCTCTCCTATCACACATGATCGAAGTAGCTGACTGCACCAGGCTCCTTAGCAAAATTGCCTACTCCCTGTCGTGTGAAGTGCCATGGCTGGCTGCTGATCTATACCCCAATATTTCATAGTATAGTGCTTTGGCATCAAAGGTCATAAATGTAAACGATTTGCTTTTAATAGACCTGTTAATCAGCAGCTGACACAGGTTATCCATTGTGTACAGCCCAGCTACAGATCAAAAATATATTTAACATCAGTAAATCAATACTAGTGCAACTGCATTTTCCATAGAACTTGGACTCATTCCCAGTGGGTCACTACTGAAAAAACAAGAATGATTCTCAGTATAAACAGACCCCATACAACTTCATTTCCTTCCTTAAGAATCAGTGCCATTAATGCAGCTGGGGGGAGGAGCTGGAGTTTTGGGGGAACATGGGAGGGAAACATGCTTTAAGCAGAATGACAACTATTTAGAAGATCAGACCTACATTCTTTGGTGTCACCATATTGCTGTAAGATTCTCATTGCTTTCTAACTGCTCCTTTAACATACCTTTCCAGAGTTACACCAGTGTTCCCTAGCTCTTCTCCTATATTTCCTGCTCGGACTAGTAGTTAGAACACCTGTACCCCAATCAGTGCTAGCACGGATTCTGCACCAGCAGTGGGAGAATTGCTGAAGTCTTGTATAGATAATGTCCTTGCATGTGATCTCATCTCTTGCTATGGTTTCAGCTGTCACCAATACAGCAATGGCTACCATTTGACCAGGTATCAGAGCAGAATATTATTAGCAGCAGAGCCCTGCCTATTGTAAGAAGAAATCACAGGGAGGGGCCTTGTCTATGACATTTTAGCAATTTTCCCACCATTTACTAAGCCCAAAACTTTCTGTACAGGTGAAATGTAAGATCCACCTTTTTGAAGGTGCTTTCCTATAGCAGCAGTGCCTTTAACCATCGCCAGAAACAAAACCCAACACTTCCATTAACAAAGCCAGAGATATCACTGTGCTTTTGTTTGACTGGTAATTTTATGTGACAGCCAGGGGAGAAGCACCTTTCACGCTACCTTAGGTATTGGCATTCATTATTAGCTGTGTTGCTGTAGCACCTCTGAGCCCTAGTCACAAACCAGAACCCTATTGCGCTAGGTGCTGTACAAACCCAGACCCAGCAATGATGATCCGTGCGCCAAAGAGTTATAATCTAGGCAGATAACCATTTATCCTCCATTCAGTTCTACATCTGAACCTGATGGCTCCACTGTTCAGCTCCATGAGTCTGATGTTCCTTTTGCTTACACAGGCATAAGGAAGGTGAATCCACACTGAATTTACTGACAGGTGTAAATGGGTTTTAGTCCCAACATGTCTAGGGTTCGCAAAAAGAAAAGGAGTACTTGTGGCACCTTAGAGACTAACAAATTATTTGAGCATAAGCTTTCGTGAGCTACAGCTCACTTCATTTTTTTCCACCGAATGCATCCGCTGAAGTGAGCTGTAGCTCACGAAAGGCTTATGCTCTAATAAATTTGTTAGTCTCTAAGGTGCCACAAGTACTCCTTTTCTTTTTATGTCTAGGGTTGACTCACTCTCTTCCTGCCCAGGCTTCCCTTACAGTGTCAGTGCTCCCACGAGCAGGCTGCCTAGCAGGAATGTTTACTCCTCTGGCTTGCAGGCCCCTGCAGCTGATACTGTGCTGACCTCTCTGGCTCATCATGGCCTCCCTTCCCTACCGCCCTGCCCACTCCTCACCCAGCCTATCCTGCAGGCCTTTTGCCACCTTGCACTGCGCTACCCCAAGCCGGGCCCCGGCCCTCTCTCCCAGCAGCCAGTTCCCAAAGTTCCCGTGATGCTGCTCCACTGGAAGGAGACTCTTCCCTTCCCCTCCCCATCTGTCTTAGCCACTGGGTGCGCAGCTCACCGCTGTGCTGGGGCTGGGGCTTGCCCAGCACCTGGGTTTATCCGTCCGGGCCGCGCAGCTTTCCCTCTCTCCTTTTTTCTAACCCCTCACCCCCCTTCTCCCTCTCCTTGTCCTCTCCCCTGCCCTGTGTCCCCTTCTGAATATGTCTGCGCTGCATTCAGATGCCATGGGCTGGCTCATGCCACCTGACTCTGGCCAAGGGGCTGTTTAATTGCAGGGTAGAGGTCCTGGCTGAGGCTGCATCCCCACCTCTGGGGCCTTGCCCTCCCCCCCTCGCAGGGCCTCAACTCCAGCCCCAGCCTGAACGGCTACAATGTAATTACACAGCCCCTTAGGCCCGGGCTTTTCTTCCCCGTGCGGACATGCCCGCAAGCGGCTCCTTTAAGGAGTGGGCGTGTCCCCCGCTCGGGCCGCCAGTGGGCGGTGCCTGGCCGTCCCCGTTGCTGGGGCGGTGAGGGAGTGGCGTTGTGATTGGCCGGGGGGGGAAGCGGCGGCGGCAGGCCATTTCCAACGGCGCGGGGAGCGCAGAGATGGCGCGGCGGGGCCGGGTACTGGTACTGAGGCTCTGGCCTTCCGGCAGCTGCGACACATCGTCGCGACCCAGGAGGCGCTAATAGAGCGGCTGCGGCTCCGGGTGCGGGCGGGGCCCATGGGCGGAGCGGGTGGGCGGGGCTTGGAGCGTGGGTGGGCGGGGCCATGTAGAGGCCCCGCCCCTTCACCCCGCGCTTGTTGCTCTTTGTCCCAGAAGGTTCCCGCGGCCCCCTCACCCGCACTAGGGCGCCCCCTACAGGGGGATACAGGGGATGGGGGGGGCTGAGCAATGGGTGCATGTGCTCACCGCCCCCCCCCCGGCTCTCTGACGTTTGCACGCGAGCAGGTGTGTTTGTGTTGCCTCTGCCAGTGCTGTTTTCACGGGCATGCAAGGCCCCCGCTGCCCCCTTTCCCTAGTGTGTGTTTGTGTTCAAGATAGTGAATTGCTCTTGAGACACCTCTGCCCCAGCCACTGGCTAGCTGCTGGCAGGCAGCAGGCATCTTTGTACCACACTTGGATTTATAGCCAGGCCTTTTAAAAAAAAACATGAGCGATTTGGGTGTGTCTGTTGTTGGGTGTCCACGTTGAGACACCTTAAAAAGCGCTGATGGTCAGAAGATGCTGAGCATTTTCCCTTGGAAGTCAGTCTTCTTTGAAGGGTGTGAAGTTGGGCACTCAAAAGCTGTAGCTCACGAAAGCTTATGCTCAAATAAATGTGTTGGTCTCTAAGGTGCCACAAGTCCTCCTGTTCTTTTTGCGGATACAGACTAACACGGCTGCCACTCTGAAACCGGTCAGAATCACTAGTGAGCTGGTGGCCTGCCCAACATACATTGAAGCTCTATCTGTGCATGTAACTGACTTATTGAAACTTCAAATTCCTTTTGCAGATAGTAATACAGGAGGATAATTTTGTACGTAAAGAGGATTACGAGGCTGTTGTGAAGAAGTTGGAGGTAGTAACCTCTTGGGGGTAGGGACTACATCTTCGTAAGTTTGAACAGCATCTGTAGCATGGGGCTCCAATCCTGGTGGAGGCCTCAATGTAACGATTTCTGTTTCTATTGGAACTAGGCCAAACAGATTGAAATTAGCCTTGCAGTGTTTAATCAAAGGTAGGAGAGCTGCATTTGGACTCAAGGGTAGTTTTGATGCAGCTTAGCAGTTCTAAAAAAATAAATTTGCTGAGTATTGCATTAATTAGACACCAAAGAGAGTGAAGCTCACAGAAAGGACAATTAATTGTCAGCGGACTAAGATTCCGTGGTGCTACAGTGTGTATGATAAACCATTGTTTCTGTTCTCTGTGTGTGTATATCAGTCTCCCCTCTGTTTTTTCCACCAAATGCATCCGATGAAGTGAGCTGTAGCTCACGAAAGCTATGCTCAATAAATTTGTTAGTCTCTAAGGTGCCACAAGTACTCCTTTTCTTTTGCGAATACAGACTAACACGCTGCTACTCTGAAACATGGGGCTACATGTGGCACATACAGAATAAAAAAGCTGTCTTAGTACCACTGACAAGTCTTCTCTGGATGTGTATTCTCTCTACCCCCCCTTTTCCTCTCTTCTTGAATCTTTATGTCTAGCTATTTTTTGTTCAGTGGTGCTGTACTAGAGGCTCATGCTTGAGCCATATGTGGTGAGCTGTCTAAAGAACCAGGTCAGTGCCCTGGAGCTTGCTTAGATGTTTGACATTTTAACTTTTTTGTGGCTCCTGAGGTTATATAGGGTAAAGGGTACTAGGAGGCCCATGGAGCATGGATCTGGGGAGGAACATACACCTGTTCAGCCAGTGGAGCTGGTCAATGAACTCCTTCCCCAACCCCCCACCCCTTCCCTCGAACTAAGAACTATCACAAATCTTACCACCTTCCACTCCAAGTGCAAGGTTCATTTCTTTGACCTTGCCTTCTTTAATATAAATACATAGCAACAGGTATATTTTAACAAAGGAAAAAAAAACTCCTCCGAGTGGGCAAGGGTGAGAGAGCAAACAACACATGTGAGGTGTGCATTACTACTACTGGATGGTGCTCAGATACTACCATGATGAGTGCCATATAAGAACCTGTGAAAAAACAGAACAGAAAATAATCCGTTTACTTTGGAGCTGTGAGTAGTTTGTCTGTCTGTTATGTGATGCCTGGTTGGAAGATGAAGGTTAGGATGTTGCTTAAAGGTGATTAGAATGACAAATCCATTTACTTCATTTTAAAAAATATTTCAATTCCAATAGGTATAAAATATAGTGAATTTTAAATGCACTTTTCCAGAGTATCAGATATACCGAAAAATCTGCCACATGTTGGCCTCTTCCATGCCAGCTCCATAGTAACTGGGAGATCACAGTAGAGTGTATGCTCAGATGTCTTGGATGAGTGGGAACCGGATAGCTCAATGATGGAGGGGATCTAACAATGGAAGAAAGGTGTACAGTTGTTAGTGTGTTGAGAGTCACTTAGCCTGAATGGTAAATTGTGTATGGTAGGAGCAAGTGAAGTGGGACACCCAGTCCTTAGCTGGTGAGGTGGCCCACATATATTGTGTAATTAATGAATTTTTCCATCCTTTGATTGAAGTTCACCAGGAAAGATGTAACTAATAGACCCCCTGATTACTCAGGAGCTTGTAAGCAGAAGGATGAAATTGGTCAGTCAAGATCTTTCAATATTTACATTTAAAGACTTGTGGCTGGATAATTCAGTAAGTGGCATTCATCTCTCTGAGTAGATATTGAATTAATATTCCTTAGAGATGCTAGGGGCGCTGTCCTGCCAAAGGTGGTGTCTTTTGGAGAAGACAAAATGGTGGACTTGTCCACTTGTGATCATTAAAGATCCAGTGACACATTTCCTTAGAGTTTGGGTGTTAGTGCCAGTGGCCTGGCCATTGTAGGGATTTGCATTCTGCCTCCTTCAACTCCCTTGCAGTTTCAACTGGCTATAGTAACTTTTTTAACACATCTTGTCCTAACTTGCTTTGTAATTTTGCTGTGCACTGTTAACGTGTTACCACCTTCCATCCTAGCCATGGCTGCCTTTCATTAGTGGGCAAAATTATTAGACTGTTCGTAAAGTGCTTTGGCAACTTCTGAAATGAACGTCCTCTGGAACTGTAAGATAATGATCAACACATGTTAGATTTGGGGGGGAATGTGGGGGGGGACGGGACCTGATAATAGTCTTCAAATATGCTAAAGGCTGTTAGAAAGAAGACCGTGATCAATGGTTCTCCATGTCCACTGAAGTTAGGACAGAAGTAATGGACTTAATCGCAGCAAGATATTTCGGTTAGTTATTAGGAAAAACTTAAGGCTAGTTAAGGGTTAACTCTAGGGGTAGTTAAGCTCTGGAACAGGCTTCCAAGGGATCCCTGTCATTGAAGTTTTAAGAACAGGTTGGACAGGACACCTGTCAGGGTTGGCATAGGTTACTCAGTCCTGCCTCAATGCAGGGGGCTTGACTTGATGACCTCTCAAGCCCCACATTCTATGAGTCTGTGATTCATACTCTGTATTGGTCTGGGGCTGGCAGAGAACTGAGGGATGCTGTGTATGTTACAGAAAGAAGAGGAAGAGCACTCTAAGACCAAAATCCTCCTTTCCAAGGAAGCCGAGAAGCTGCAGTTTGCGCTCGGGGAGATTGAGGTTTTGTCCAAGCAGCTTGAAAGAGAGAAACAAGTATTTGAAAAAGCGTAAGTATGGTTGTGGGAGAGGGGAGAGATTTTTGAGTTTAATATTTGAAAATAGGCAGCAAGTATTTTGTCTCATTAGTAACCAGGCTGGGTATGACAGCATTGTACTTAATTAGGGACTCCATTCTCACCAGGGGGGGTGGCAAAGTGTGTTTACCCGAATTTAATAGAATTAGAGATCGTAAAAAAGTTAAGCACATACTAAAGTGCTTTGCTGAATCGGAGCCAAAAGCTGTTAGCAACCCTTTTTTGTTCTGATCGTACAGCCCCTAGCACAATGGGGCACTCCCTGGTCAGTGACTGGGGCAACTGGCCATTACAATAATACAAGTAATAAAATCTTCATCACAACAAACTCCCTTGTTGACTATAATTACCTATATATTTAATTCAGTTGACTTAAATGGGACTTAAGCATGTGCTTAATTTTAAGCTCGTGATTAAATGCTTTGCTGAATCTGGACCCAGGTTCAGCAATGTGAGGCCTGGAATTTAAGGTTTGGAAGACAAGGCTCTTTAGATTGCCTCTAAAATGTATTGTTTTGTGATGGGAGAGGTTCAGCAGCATTTTTTAAAGGACATTTCTGCCTAAGGCCCCAGCCTTGTAAAGTGATGTGTGTGTGGAGATCATTTTGAAGCCACTGGGCCTTTGCCTGGTCTTACAGGCGTGCTCAAGTGGATCACTTTGCAGGATCAGAGTTTAAAATGTAGTCCCAATCAGTGTCATTTGGATGCCTGAGTACATAAGACCGGCCATACTGGACCAGACCACAGGTCCATCTAGCCCATTATCCTGTCTTCCGACAGTGGCCAATGCCAGGTGCCTCAGAGGGAATGAACAGAACAGGTAATCATCTAGTGATCCATCCCCTGTCACCCATTCCCAGCTTCTGTCAAACAGAGGCTAAGCAGAGTAGCTGCCATGCGAGTGCACATCAGGTAATGAGATCTCCAAATGCCGTGGAGGTGGAGATGTTCAGAGCTGCCTAAGGGGGTTGCATGCCATGTGGGTGCAGAAGAAAGATCAGCCCTTGAAAATGGAAGGTTCTTCAGCATTTAAAATTACACTGACACTCTTGTCACTTGCCTTCATTTTTGTTGCTTCTATTATAGACTTTCCACATTAAGAGCAAAGCGCTAAAAGAATCCACCAAAAAAAGACAAGCTAATAAGCAATGCAATGGTAAGTTTACCAGAGCCTAAAGTCTGTTATGCGTTGCTCTACGGGCTTAGAAACAAAAGCCCAGTAACCAGGATTTACTTTACTTAGGAAGCATGATGTGACTTAACATCGTACTCCCGCCAAGACTCTGCACAGGCGTGTAAAGGGGAGTAAGACAGACACACACATACCACCTGCCATGGGGTCTCTCTGGACCATAGATCCAGGTGTGGGGGATGGGGGAGCAGGTTCCATGTAGTCACTATTCCCAGGCACCTACAAATACATGGGCATGAATCAGGGCAGGGAGTTGGTGGAGCCGTGGTTTCACTCTCCCGTTAGTATATCAGCTGAGCTGGTGCAGGAGGGAAGGAATCTGCGGCTGGGAAAGGCCTGGTGCAGATAGCGGCCCCTCCTGGAGAAAGGGAGGAGCAGGGAAGGAATCCTGCTTCTCTGAGTTACTGAGCAAAGGCTCGGAGCAGCCCTGCTTGACTGCTAAGGAGAGCTGGCTTTCTCCGCAAGCAGACAGCACGTTTTAAATATCTACCCACTTTTTCCTCCCCAATCAGGTTAAGGCATTAGGCTGAAATCCCAGGCCAGGCAATCAGATCCATGCATGGCCCAATCCAGGGTTTGAGCAGTAAAATATTTAACAGGGCAATGCTTTGTTCCACTCGGTGTCTTCTCATCTGTAATGAAAGCACCTTAGTGTTTAGCTTCAGGAAGCATGACCTGGAGTTGAAGGCACAGGGAGACCTGGGCTATCTCTGCCACAGATGTGATCAGGGGCAAGTCACTTAAGGCCTGATCCTGGGATGTGCCAGGCATCTCCTGGGAGGTGCTCAGTGCCTTCAACTGAAGTCAGTGGGAGCTGAGGGTATTCAGGAGGTACTCAGCATTTCACAGGATTAGCCCTTTAACCTCTCTATGCCTCAGCATCTCTAGCTGTACTATATTGCTAGTGATAAATACCTGCTTCACGGGGGTGTTGTGAAGCCTACAGATGTCTGTGCCGTGTCCTGAAGCCTTCAGATGGAAGGGGTTAGACCCGAGAACCTTTATTTTTGGTGTATATCTGTTTAACAAGCTGTCCTCGCACCTCAGCTGCCCTAGTTAGATTTCATGCCGCCATTGCAGACAGTTTGTGTTTATGATCAGATGCACAATTGTATGAAACCAATTCAGAACTGACTGTAGCCAAACGTCACTGTTGTCAGCATTTCAGCAGCACCTGCTGCAAAGCTGATCTCCATTTTTGGGGGGTGTTGGAACATTTTCCCCATGTTTTCGGTGTCCATGTTTGTAGCTGATACTATAAGAAATTCTTAAAACAAAGGCCAAAAAAACCCCAGCTGCTGTGTTGATACCAGAGAAAATAGAAATGCACCTAAGATTAGCTGCATCTCGAGTGAGTTTTAAGCCTCAACTCCCCCTCCACTTTTTTTTTGGTAGAAATTGAGAGCCAGATTATGAAACAGGAGGATCTTCTCCATGACAAAGAGAATGAAATTAAAGAGCTGCAGCAGTTCATCACTGAGCAGAAGCAAACACTCAAGTAAGTATTACCTCCTTAGATCGTTATCGGCCTTACGCTGCAGCCAGGAGTTTGACGCTGACCTCAGTGGGAATATGGGGTCTATTTTGTCTGTTTCAGTATTCTAACAATCTACCCATCTGGCTCTCTAGTAGCCTCTGATGTCACTTAAATTCACTCCAACTAGAAGCCACCTGCCTCCACATTGACCCTTTGCCCCTGTCAGTCCCCTTCTGCCTCAGAGCCCTTGCAGCATGCCTGGAAGGTCAGCAGGCCGGTGCTGTTTCAGAGCAGGTGGGAGGGAAGTAGGTTCAAAAGTTGAGGGCCCCTCACAGAGAACATCTGTCAACCCCCAACGTGTAAAGCAAGAGAGATCTAGCTCAAGTGCCTCTGCTGATAGCAACCAGGGCAGCTGGCACAGGGGCCAAGGCATCTGTCACGCAGGCAGATCCCAGTGGCTGGGAATGGGCATCTGCATTATAAAACCCATTCATCGGCCCCGTTGCTAGCTGTCTCAGAGCAGCCAAGGACTGAGTTGTCCATGGAGACTTCCCCTCTGGACCGTCCCTCCAGATCAAGGGGCAGGCACATTAATCAGGGGACGTTTGCATTCTGTGCTCGTGCTGTACCTGCTCTGTGGATAAATGGAGAATGAACCCTCTCTGCGGCTGCCAGCCTTGCACTTTTCATCTGCATGAAATTCTCTTTAATAAAAAGCACTGCATTCTTCTTCAGGTGTATCTACAGTGTGGGGCCCATGCTGGTGTCACCCACCAAGCATGGACACAGCGTACATTGGCAGATGGGGTTTCTGTTGGTGTAGGAAAACCATCTTCCTGAATGACATTGGCTACATCAACAGAAGCCCTCTTTCATCGATGCAGCTTGTCCACACTGGGGGGCTTTTCAGCATAGCTGTGTCGCTCGGGGGGGTGGGTTTTTCACACCCCTGGCCAATGTAGCAATGCAGACATAACTTTTAAGTGTGGACCAGGCCTGAGCCACCTCTTGACTGAGCAGTGAGTCTTCCCTGCATCTTTCATACCTGGAGTCTGATTTACCAACCTGACACTGATTGCCAGGAACAGGAAAGTTATGTTGCCAATGCCAAGAAGTGAAATCTGTGTAACCCTGGTTTGCTAACACACCTGGCTACAGAGTGGCAAAAAACTCCTGAGTGCTACCACCTGGGTAGCCGTTAGCTCTGGGTTAATGGAGTATCCTTGTTAATGCGGCCATTTCCTTAGTAAGTGCTTAAAAGATCCCTGATTAACCTGCCCTGGAAGTGACCAGGAGAGTTGGTGATAAATGAGCAGTGTGATGCCTGCCAGTGCAACTTTCTGATGGGTGTTTTTTTTTTGTTTGTTTTTTTTTGCAGGACTCAAGTGTCAGACTTAAAAATACAAAAACAACAAGAAAGTTACATAGCGCAAGTGCTGGAAAAGAAACAGAAGAAGGGTTTAAAGTAAATGTATTAGACATTACAGTACAATCCATGTATCCCCTTAGTATGCAACCGCTGTAAAGATTCTAGTGCTCACAGTTACTGCGGTGGCCAACAAGACCAACAGCAATATCCAGCACTATCTCAGGAAGGTTGTAGATGAGTCGCCACACTAACCCATCAGTGTGCCCTGGCTTACACAAACATACTTTTCCTGGCCTGGTGCAGAGGGGAGGCCCCCGGGGCAGGGGGGAGGTCAGGGAGGGGTTGGAAAGCAAGCCCACCCTGCACTCATCCTTCATTGGCTGCTCCTGTCCGGTGGGGTTAGGCCCAACTCCCCATTCCAGGCAGTGCGACCTGGCACATAGGGTTTGTGTTGCTGCTGCTCACTCAAATTTCGCCCAGCTACCCCTCTGTCATGGCCAAACCTGAGTGTAGAAAAGCAGAACAAGGAAAAGACAAACTCCACCCTGCAGGTGCCTGCTCTCCTGCCAGTCACAGCTGCGGGTGCCGCCTCCCAACACAGTGACACCCCCCTGGAGTATGCAGATGGGGTGTGGAGGGGAATGGCGAACACCCACTAAACTGAGATACTCAGGCCGTTGCAGGTGTGGTTTAATACAATGGCCTTTCACCCATGGAGCCTGGTGCAAGTGAAATTAATTAGATGGGTTTCCCCTTGTCCTCTAAGCATTTGTGTGCTTCACAAAGCCACCACCTCAGCTGGGTCTCTGCTCAGAGCAGGCCCTGGATTGCAATAGTGGCTGTTCCGTGGTCACTGCTGCTGTGGGCTAGGGGCTTATATGGAAACGCTCCCATTGCCTAGCCATGTTCTGCCCCTTCCTAGCCAGTACTGTTTGTCTCTCACAGCTTCCCCTGTCTGACCGCCCCCTTACCCACCAAGAAAATGGCAGGAACAATCTCCTGAAGCTTGGTAAATACTGTTAGACCCCAGAAAGGTGATGGGATGCATGTACAGACCAAGTGCCTTCAAATAAATGGTTTTATGCTAAATACCTCGAGATCTGCTTCCCCTTTACTGCCCTGTCATGATCTGAGTTCAGTCCTGTGTGTCCCTTGCTGGCTGAAGTCTTGAACCTTGCATCTCTGCACCACACCCCTTCTTGAGGGGAGGATGGGACTCCTCAATGGTTCAAGAACTGCTGGTAAATTTCCTTCTTGACCCATTGGACTCAATGAGGACTCTCGGCAGTGCATTCCTGCTCCCAGACTTGCAGGTGCAGGTACCCAGGATGCAGTGGAGGGAGGGCAGGATGTAACGACTCTGACTCCCCTGCCCCCAGCAGGGAGACACCCCAAAGTTCCCCTCCAAGATGGACAGATGCTGGAGGGGTGCCTTTTGCTTTAAAACAGCCTGTGGTGGGAGGGCAGGAGAAGCTGCATTGGATTCTGCATCCATGCAGCCCCAAAGGCTTGGCCAGAGGTGCGTAATGCTCTGGGTAAGCCTCTCCCCACACTCTTCCTGAAGCACAGTTCCTAGCAGCCTCCTGCCGCCGTCACCCTGGCCTTCCAGTCGCTTCTGCATCACGTTCAAGCTTGGTGACACACAGGGCCCTGCATCCTCCATTCCCTAAGCTCCTGCCTCCCGTGGCTGTGCCTTTGTCCCCTGCCATCCTCATGCTTTCCATTGTGCTGTACTGGAGCCCTCTCTGTTTCCATCTCACCCCGTTAAACCCAGCTCCCCAAACTCCCCTCCCTTGCCTGAGTTGTGTTTTTGGCTGCCCTAGAGCCTGCAATCCCTGTGGAAGCCTGTGGTGATAGGGGGGCTGCATGAGGAGCAGCTGAGAGAGGGAGCAGCAGGCTGCATTGGATAGTGGTGTGACCTAGCCAGAGGGGCCCCTGCATTGCTTGATTTGGGGTGGATGGGAGCAGAAAGTTGGGGAGAAGAACTGAGAGGAGCTGGGAGGAGTCAGCTAGAGAGGGAGCAGCTGTGGGGGGTGATGAGATGGGTGAAGCGGGAGAAAAGCAGAACAAGGAAAAAACAAACTCCACCCTGCAGGTGCCTGCTCTCCTGCCAGTCGCAGCTGGGGGTGCCGCCTCCGAACACAGTGACACCTCCCTGGAGTGTGCAGATGGGGTGTGGAGGGGAATGGCAAACACCCAGTAAACTGAGACTCTCCACGCATGTACAAATGCCTCCCTTCCTCTTACCTCTACTGTCCTACTCATGGCCAGGGAGCTTGTAAACTCCCTCCCCCCCCCCATCTGAGCTTGAGCTATAGTGGGACACTCTGGATGTCAAGGGACTGCTGCTGACAGATGGGGCTACGCTGGAGTCCTGGTAGCTCAAGTAAGATGAAACCCAGGGTTCTCCGTAGGTGATGGCTGCAGAGCCCTTGAGGGATGTGTCATGTGCAGCGGGTAGTTGGCAATATGATCAGTTGATCATGGTTGAGGGAAGTAAAGCTGATGTAAGTAGACGTTTTACTTCCATTTTTCCCAAGGGTGATGGTTCCAGAGCAGTCTCATTTCCCCAGGGGGGAGACAGTTTGGCCATCAGTTGCAAGTGTGAATCTCCTACTGACGAAGCAGCATCTGAGTGTATCCCCTGTGCAAATCTGTAGTGACTCCCCTGCTGTGTGCTAGGCTCACTGAGAGCAAGGTCCAGCCCCAAGGGGGTTACACACGTATCCGAGGGCAGAGTTCTCGTGGGACAAAGCACTTTCTTAAGGCAGTGCCCCCTCATCCTGCCTCCTACTCTAGCCCGATTAGGATAAGCACATGACTAACCACACAGGGAGGTTAGTTATTATACCATGGCCTTGCCTTGCTGATCCCATCTCACACAGGACTATGGCAAAAGCCTTAAGGAATGGTCTACAGGTGAAAATTAGATCAACCTAGCTACATTGCTCAGGCTGTGAAAAATGTTGTACCTTGTGCAATGTAATTAGAGTGAGCTAACCCCCACTGTTGATGTAGGAGGGTGAGAGAAGAATTCTTCCAGCAACCCAGCTACCCATCGCTCCGAGAAGTAGATTATATTGACAGAAAAACCCCATCTGTCCATGTAGGAAGAGTCTATGCTATGGCGCTACCAGGCACAGCTACAGCTCTGTAGTTCTGCTGCTGTAGTGTAGACGTACCTTAAACTGCTTCGCTGCAGTTCCTGCCAGAGCTCAGCCTATAAAGAAATTCTGAGGCTAATGGACTTTTTCTGGTCTGGGCCAAATTCAGCTGTTTGTCGCATGGGGTGGAACCAGTGGGCTCTGAATCCTAATTAATGGAAGCAATATTGGACCCAAACACTGGACAACTGAGAGCTCTTTCCATTGTTGAGGGAGCTGAGCCTGAGTTCCTTTGCACACGTGCAGCACAGAACTGGGAGAGTCTTGCGTGTTCAAACAGCCCTGCCACATTCTGGTTGTATTTTACATAAACATACTGGGCTACCTCCTTTACACAAGTGACCTCAGTGGTGTTACTCCAGCATTACCCCGGGCTACCTAGAGCACAATAATGTCACCCTCTTTCTCTGACAGGCTCTATGCAGAGGGCCCTGTCTAACGCACATTGCTGCTAAGGGCATTCTGCAGAGTTCACAGCAGACAGGCTTGGCCACGCATGTGAGTCAATGCACAGAGCACTTTCCTCAGGCTATGTCTCCACCACAATGTGAGCCCAGGCTTAGCGGGATTCGAGTCAGCTGATCCATGTTAGCGAACCCGGGGCTTGAGCAGCTACATTGTGTTTTAACCCTACATTAAGACATTTTAAACCTGTCGCTTGAACCTAGGGCTCTGGCCTCCACACTGCAGAGCACAGACCGGAGTCAAAATAACCATATTCCAGAGTCCCTAGCATTCTCACTCTCCCCCCAAAATATGGTCATTCTCGTCCTAGGACCGTGATGCACTGTGGGAAAAGTTTACTGCCCACCCTGCGCATCACAGGTGGTTTGAAGCAGCTCCCTTTGCAAAAGATTTGAGGCCTTCACTCTATTGCAAAGCCCAGAGACTCTCTGTAGTGTGCTTGCAGATTGGTGCTCAGCAGAGAATGTGTTAATGCTGACCGGAGTGGTTCTCATTCACTGGGTGGAAAGGGGCTCCTGTTATCAACAGCATGTATTTCAGATTGTTGGCCTAGAGAAGACTGAGGAAGTTATCCCATGGAATTGTGGGATACTTCTAGCTGACTCCTGGAACCCGAGTCAAGCGGGGCAGTGTCTACACTTCAAAGCAATTGAGCTTGGACCCTGGGTCCCAGCTTAACTCAAGCATGGACCCTCCAGTCCTGCAGGGTCCTGGGACCCTGGGTCTGAGCCCTTGGTTAGTGCAATTGCAGCGTAGACTCAAGGGGGGGTTAGGCTTGAGTCCAGGCTCAAGCATGGGCTTACGTTGTAGTGTGGATGTACCCTCAGTCACGAAAGCACCAGCAGGGGGGTAGAGGGCACTGTGCTGCTTTCCTTCAGAAGAAATATAAACCCCAAAGCCTGGTCCCTTGTGCTCACTACAATCCTGCACCACTCTGGCTTATCTACATGAGACGTTACTGTGCAGCAAGCCAGGTTGTGAGGCTATGGCACATCAGCTTGCCGAGGAGTAACAGTCTGTGTGGGCATGGCTAGAATGTGCAGAAAGGCCCAGAGTGGACTTTGTCTTATAACACTCTACAAGTAGTAGTAAGGCAAGCCGCACTCCCAGCTTTTCAGTGCTCTGTAGTAGGATCTGGATGGGTTGTTACTGCATGGCAAGCTGGTGCACTGGAAGTCACACCCCGGCTTGCCGCACAATAATGTCTCATGTAGACCAGCCCTTTAGGGCCCAATTCAGAAAAGGATATAGCCCCCACATGCTGAAAGGCCTTTGGGCACCTCAATACCTTTGAGGAGCTGGGCTTTAGGTCTTAAGCACATGCTTATGTGATGTGGGGTCTGTACAAACAGTGTCCTGACTAGATTTCCACTTGGTTAATTCCCGTCTGCTACCTGAAGTCTTGCATTTTCAGTTGGAGACGGAGCCAAATCTCCAACTGTGTGGCACCATGGACATCAAGGGAGCAATGCAGTAGCTGAGGTTCTGGCTCACTATTCCTAAAATGGCTTTGTGGTGTTGTAGATGCTGTTAACAGCTACCACATCCACTCCAGAAGAGATTATGTTCAGTGGCGTGCCTGTCCCTGCCTTACCTCCTGGAGCACTGTGAGAATTTCTTCATTACTGTCTGTAACATATCATGAGAGCCTTTGCTGAAACGCCCCAGAGAAAGGAACATTGATGACTATTTAATACATAAGCAGGTGCTCACAGATGGCCAGCTGCGATGAGCTCGCACATATAATTATGGAAGAAGTACCTGACCCAGTTACAGACAGTCTGTCCTGCTAACACAGCAAGGATGGGGCAACAGAGAGATCTTTATGGACAAGTATTTTGTGTTCCTCCAGCATATAGGGTAACCAGATGTCCTGATTTTATAAGGACAGTTCTGATTTTTGGGTCTTTTTCTTATATAGGTTCCTATTGCCCCCAACACACACACACATACCCTGTTCCGATTTTTCACACTTGCTGTCTGGTCACCCTACCAGCATGAGAGCTGAATAAAAGCAGCTTGTGATGAAAAGGGCCAGATTCTAAAATGTTCTCCCTTTTTCTGGCACTGAGTTCAGAAATCAAATGTTGGGGATCAAGGCTTGAGCGCTGAGCCAGCTGGGGCCTTTTTGGTGTAACAGGCTGTATGTCCCAAGCCCAAATCTGTCCCACTCCCACTTTCATTCTTCCTCTGCACTCTGTACGTGATGTTATTCATCCTGGAGAGGCAAACGGGAATTGAACAAAGCAATCAATTCACCTTGAAAGCTTGCAAGAGCCATGCTGCCTCAGCCCTTAACTCCTGTAGGGCTTTTTATAAAAGATCACATTCAGTAGCACTTTTGAGTTCCTAGCTCTCCCCACCCCAATGATGGTGACATGAAATCACCCTTTGTGCTGAACAAGAGACAACTTCACAATGGCATTGTCTGATGAGCTCAAGGTAACACAGATTGACAAGGGCTCGGTCACCCCGAAGGTCACAGCCGCAAGGCTGCTGGGCAGTCATATGATTCTTCTTACATTTAAATAGCCCATTTGGGTGTGGTTGAGTTTGGCAGCTAAATTCCCCAAACATTCTGTCCTCACTGAATGTGCTCCAGCACACTCAGTCCCTGCATGTGACCAGGCTGCACGTGTGCCAAGCCCACAGAGTGACAGAGCATGTCCCAGCCCAGGGCTACAGGACTCAGGACTTTCCCTGTAATGACTGCGGCTGGCTGCTCCAGGCTGGGCACTGGAAGTGAGAGCTGGGAGCCTGTCTCCTTGGTGTCTATGCCCCCGCCTGGTGCCAAGGCAGAAAGGAGAAGAAGGGTGGGGAGACTGGGGCAAAGGGCCAGAGAGCTGGGAGGAGACTGGGACAAAGAGCCAGGGGAGTGGCTGGGAAGAGGAGCTGAAGGAGGTAGGATGGGGGCCCGGGCTATGGAGCTGAGGTGGGGTCTCGAATTGGGAGGTTGGCCTGAGGCAGAGGGTATCTGGGAGTGGGACACAGAGACAAGGGGGAGAGGGGTGAAGGGGAGATGGGGACTAGGACAACAAACTGAGGGAGCTGGGAAGAAGACTGGGACTGGGACAAGGGTAGGCGGGAGGGGCCAGGAGCCGACAGGGTCAGACTTGGGTTACTTCCTAATTGCTGAGGGCAGGAGGCTGCAATGTCAAAGTTCTTCGTGTGTAATACACGTTGAACAGCATGGTAGGTATACGGCTCCCTCGGTGACGTTCCAGCGCTGGCCAGCACTGATTGCCTTCTCTCGCCAGTGACTGGACCTTCCGGAGGCCAGTCCCTCTCCCCGCCCCACCCCCAGCAACATCCCTTAGTTGTCAGAGTTACGCTCTCTGGTCATTTGGTGGGGGACATTCACAGGTACACATAATAGCATAAAGCATTGCTGGGAGGCTCTCAGCCCCAGACTTTAGCATATGAGCCAGGTACTAATGGTTGGGGAAAACTTGCCCCAAGGGGCAGGTTATTCTGTAATTTTCCACTAGGGGGATTCTTGCACCTTCCTCTGCTACTGGCAGTGAAGTGGCTGGACAGCAGGGCTGGTCCATGCTGACAATGCCTATGTGACACTGTTCGCCACATTTCCATCAGTGTGACTGAGGGAAGCGTTTGCCCACAGTCCTACCTGGCTTGCCCAGAAGGCCTGCAGGCTAGCACCACAACTCCTTGCTGCCTGTGTCATCGAGTGGCTAGGGCAGAGGACTGGACACTAGGACTCCTGGGTTCTGCTCAGCTCTGCCCCAGACTCGCTGTGCAAGCCTGGACGAGTCACTCGCACATTCTGTGCTGCATTTCCTGCAGCTGCGAAAACCATAGTTCCTAACTGTGCAAAAAGATGTATGCACCTGAGCTCCCATGTGCAGGCAGTGCCGCAGTGAAGCCCAGGCAACTTTTATCAGGCTCAGGCCCACTTCTTTATGTGCTTGTTTAGCTGGTATCAGCTGTGTCCATTGCAGCCTCTAGCTGCATGGGCATCGGTTTTAACACAGTACAGCTTCTTTGGCACCATGTCAAGTCCTGAGTACTCGGCCCAACAGTGATTCAGCAGACTCCAGACTCCCACTCCGGCCCAGCCTGAGGACACAGATGGGCCTTTCTGCCTGCGCTGAAGGGCATTCGGGCTTGCTCTAGGGATGGGGGTCTTACTGATGCCGGCCTGGTCTCCTTCTCAAAGATCACTGGATGTTTGCAAGGGGCTCTGAGATCCTAGAACGAGTGTGACACCTTGTTAATTGACTCTGAAAGAAACCCAAGGAAATGGGTGTGCAGGGCACTCAGTCTCAGAGCTGCCTTTTTAAGGTATCTTCTTTACTAGGATGCAGCAGAGATCAACAGGATTTAGGCCTGTGGTTTTCCTCCAAGCTTGTCTCTTCTTTCGACTCCAGCATGGCTCTCTTCTCTATGCTTAGCTGGCTGCCCCCGGCTGCCCCCAGAATAGTCGAGATCTTTAAAGGGCCTAGCTGCATGGACAGATCCTGCGACCAACTCATTTAGTCGTACATGCGTCCTTGTGTGACACAGCCTCTGGTGGTTTATGGGCCTTTCATATGCCTTCTGCTTAGGCGCTTCCTCTGTTTCCCTGAGTGAGGGCTTTGTGAGTTTGGAGCATTCAAAGTGGCTGCCGTCTGGAGCCTGGGTTTACACATCTCACTCTGGCACTCCCATGGTTAGAGCCTCTGCAGCTTTTTGATAAAGCTAGATGGTAATGTGGGCTCACACACTCTTATAGACTTGTTTAAGAGTAGCAGCCGGGTTAATCTGTATTCGCAAAAAGAAAAGGAGTACTTGTGGCACCTTAAAGACTAACAAATTTATTTGAGCATAAGCTTTCGTGAGCTACAGCTCACTTCATCGGATGCATGCACAAGGTGCCATAAGTACTCCTTTTCTTTTCATAGACCTGTGTCCTCCAAAGCCAGAAGGATTCCAGCAGCTCATATGCCAGGCTGTTTTGTGAGTGGAGACTGATGGCCAGTCAGAATAGGTGTTTATTATTTATGGCAAGTTTACTGTGGGCTAGATTGTACCTTCAGACTGAGTCCTGAGCAAGGCGAGATTTATAAATGACACCACGCCGCACCCCCTGGAGCATCCTAGGGAGGTCCTATGTTGTAGAGACATCCCTCAGAGGCACAATTCCCTTCCTGGTTCCTCAGGCTGCAGCTTACTCCCCCATTATGTCTGACTAGCCACTCTGGGGGAAGGTGGTTGGGAGATTTGGCTCTGCTTCTCCTCTCGCACTTACTCACCCACGAGGATTGCAGAGGGTAAGAGCTCCGTACCACACCAGGCTTAGTCAATCTGTCTGTTGTGTGCTTACACGGCCCTCATCCCCATAGTCTCAGAAACCCTGGACCCAAGATCCAGGTAGGCTGAGCAAAGCCATGAGGTGCCTTACTCCTGTGCTAGGCTGAGTAAGACAAGGGCATAATAATGCTGCTCTGTGATTTAGCTTTATTAACCTACTGTCATTATGCATCATGGGCCCAATCCACGGCAGGCCTTCAGTGCATTGAGTTCCTGCAGGATTTGTTTCTCTAGTCTCAAAAAATAATACAACTATTTGGATGTAAAATAATGATTGGGTGAAAAATACCAAAAGAACTGTCAATAACGATCTGGTTGCTTTAGCATATTGTCCTTTCTGGACATCTCTTGTAGAGTTTCATAGAGGAAAATCAACTTTCTATAGTGCTTGTCATACCATCCTATAGACTTTAATAGGGAATTCTATCCCCACTACAGAATTCTACAGGACGGTTTAAAAAAAACTATGGAAAGGACCTTATTTGCTATTAAGCTCTGTAGGTTTGAGTCCTTTCTATAGAAACTTCTTAATTCCTTGCTAAAATCTACAGGACATTCCCATAAGGACCAGGTGCCCCAAACATATGCTTCACAAGAGGGATTTTCAAACCCAAATTGCTCAGATGTCTGAAAATCCCTTCCTACAAACATACAATACAGTTCACTGCAGCTAGCATGTCTGTCGGGCTCCAGGCATGTCTCTGGTGAAGGAATTGACTGCAGGAGGCGACTCCTCCAGTAAGAGTTTGCTGAGTATGTAGCCCTGATTCTGAAGATCCTGCTGCAAATTGATGACCTCCGTCAACTCCCCTAGACTTCAGCACCCTGAAAGGCCAGGCCACAAAGGCTGCATCTAAAATAACCCGGTGATCAAGCAAACAGTCTGCAGGTTGTTTGAACACAGAAGAGTTAATTGCCCTGCAAGTTATTTCTAGTAAGGTCTTTTTTAATTGCCAAGGGTTATATTTAGTCCCCTGTGGGAACCCAATTAAACAGGAGTCTCCAGTTACTTCTGAACCTGGCATAGCTCTGATGCATCAGCACCTGCCACTGTTATTTTGCTGATCTATATTAACAACCAACAACAACTCAGACCATAATCTCCAGTAAGACCAGCCTAGTGCATCTGATTTTATAGCTATGAAGCTGACACTTCTGCATCTCATTGATGTTCAGTTGCAGATCCACGTGCTTTGAACCCAATCAAGAAGATCTTTCTTCATGCAATTTTTTCTAAACATGGATGAGCTCGGAGCTGTCAGCTCCAGAGGCAGATTTGGTTTCAAGCTCTGCAGAGACAGAATTCATTCTTGGCGTTGAGACAAGTTTGGCACCCACTTTGGGAACAGTGTGGTTGTATCCCTCCACTGTGAAATGACTGTCTAAGTCAGTGTCAGATGTACTCTTAACAGTCTCAGCTTTATTTCACTATGGCACTGATGTTCGGAGAGCTGGGTAAAGCCTTTGGCATTTGGAAACTGTGAAATGCTCACAAGAGCACACGTTACTTGCCACAGTACCCTGAGTACTTCCAAAGGTAATTTAAACTTTCTTAATTTAGCAGTCACTTATGAATAGAGTTTTGTCCTCAGAGGACGGGGGGAGAGGGAGGGGGGAAAGAGGCATCTCTGAAATGAGCGATGCAGAAAAGCCACATTAAATAAATGATCTTGGTGCAACTGATTTTAACTGTGGATTTCCTTCTGTCAGTGCTTAGGCAAAATAAGCTGGAGCCCCCTATGTATAAAAAAAGAGGGTCTAGCAGGGTGTTGTCTGCAAGGGCCCTCAACTTGAGAACTTGGTCCAAAAGCATCTATATATGTTGCCCCTTGCATGCTGCAAAACACATCTATTGCCTGGCTTTGGGGGAGGGGGGGTTGGGGAGAGTCTCAGTGCCTGCTTTTTGTCAGGACATTACTGGTTGGGGGAGGAGGATGAAACCAAAGGATCTGTAGTGATAATACTTGTATTTGTAAATATTGCCAAGGGTGCCCTGAGCTGCAAAAAGGCAGCTGCTCTGTTATCCATCATCTCTTAGAGAAAGGGAAATAAATACAACTCAAAGTGACCCTTCGGTTTAGAGATGGGTCTGAACTGCAGGGTTCAGCCCTGGATCTGATCCAAATTACCGCAACGTCCAGTAGGGTTCAGACTGAGGCTTTGAGTCCAACTTTTATCCTGTTCTGAGCTATCTAAGAGCCAGATCCTATGCTCTTCTCCTAGGGCCCAATTCTGTTCCCATTGCAAACAATGGGAGTTTTTCCAGACTATAGAGCTAATGACCCTACTGCTCCTCCCCTGAAATCAATGGCAAACTATCTCCCGGCCTTCAGTGGAAGCAGCACAGAACAATGGAGGGTTTGATGTGGCTTGTAAGCAAAATCCACAGCAAGGGACAGGCACTGCTCCCTTTGGAGCAGCTGGATATTGTTTCATTCAAATATTTTTTCATTAAAAAAAATTATTTTGCTCAAAGTTGGCCAGTTTTTCATTGAGAACCCTGGAAATTGAAAAAAATACCAGTAGAAAATGTTGTGGGCTTTGGTAGAGATTGTCTCATTTTTGTTTTTGAAAACTGAACATGTTTTACTGAAAATTGTGTATCGAAAACCGCACATTTGGGGGCAGAGGGTTCCCATTTTTTGTTGGAAACCCAACAAAACTTTCACTGGTGTAAAAAAAACCATTGTAATGAAAAATTTTCAAAATTTCCCATGACAAATAATTGTTATTTTTTCTAAGCGTGGAGTGAGAGGCGTTTCGCCTCAAGTAAGAAGAATGCCCCTGCACACAGCCAGTGTGCCCACTGCTGCACAAAATAGTGGGGGATGGGAGACAGAGCCCTGGCGCCACCTCTTCTCCAGGTGTCCCCACCCCTTTGGGCTCTGGCCTGCGTTCAGGGAGTATAATTCTTCCTGGCCCTCACTCGGGATCTCCTTGGACCCTGCCCTTCATGCAGACCCTGTAGGGCCAGGAAGGGTCTGGGCCTGAACAGTCGGGGGAGGTCATGGGTATGAGCTAATCCAGAGGTGTTGAGTAAATATCTCCATTCCAAATGAAACATTCCCTCCATATACAATCGATAGCTGCATTCTTTGTCTCCAGATACTGAGTCAGTGATCCTGGCGGGCCAGTCTGCCAAGCATCTGTAATTTTAAAATGCCATCAAGGCCCTCCCTGAGAAGCTGGTTCTGAACTGCTGTTTGTAAAGGGATCTGTCACATTCCCAGCACAGGGCATGTTTCTACTTGCCTCTGTAAATCTTGCCTCTGGCTTGATCCTAAAAAATCCCTCCTCAGAGGAGTAATCCTTTCACACAATGCATTCACTCCAAAGGGCCTGCCTGCATGAGCAGCCGCTACTTGCCCGAGTAAGGTTTGGCAGGCCGAGGCCAGATCTCTGTAACCCTGAGATGTATAAATACATTCTTATTAATCAATAGCAATCGTTCACACTGAAATTGCATTCTTCACTGTCTTTGCAGTTTTGAGTGCAATCCCACAATGATAGTAGCAAAATAAATATGCACTTGGGAACCCTGGGGCTACAGATTAGCATGAGGAGGACGTGCCTATGAAGGTGCTGACGCCCAGTAAAATCAATTTGCCTGGATGAAAACGGTAAAAGCTAATGGCACTGCTCGCTTGTGAGAGGGTCTTTCCCCTACTGGGAGTTCTTTTGAAAAGCAAAAATAAAACTCAGCCTGTTGATTAATGAAAGTGCTTATCTGGATTAACCATCGTTAGTATTATAATTATACTCAGGTTTTTTCAAAAGCACCTTGTGACTTCAAGGCCTAAATCTCATTAAAAGTCAATTGCATTTTGGCACCTAACAGTCAGGTCCTCAAAGGTTTTTAGGCCCTTAATTCTCAATGGGAGTTAGGCACATAAACCCCTGTAAAAATCTGCACCTAGGTGCCTAAGTCCTCTGGAGAGAGTTGTGGTGGATTCTAGAATACTAGAAATACTAGAAATCTTTCAATCAAGACTGGATGTTTCTCTAAAAGCTGTGTGTTATGTTCATGGCACACATACGGAGAAGTTAGATAAAAAATATGCATACTCTTGCGGAAGCTTGCAACATACCACTATTGTGTCTTAAAATCCAGAATGAGTACCATGATCCCAAAAGAGAGAAAACAGGCTGCTCTGTAAGGCAGCGAGAGGCACAACTCACCCCACCTTTCTTTAATCTGGACCTTTTCAGACTGACTCTGAACGTACACTTTGAGGCTTCCTTATCAAGCCCCCTAGCCTGCCAGCAGGACTAACAAACCCCCCACAGTCTTAAAGTGATAGCTTGAAATTCCCGTACAGCCCTCAATACATCAAAATATGCTCTAGATCAGCCACAGCTACTGGATTTGAAAAGGAATTAATTCAGGGAAGTTCTATGGCCTGTGTTATGCAGGAGGTCAGACGAGGTGATCACAACGGTCCCTTCTGGCTTTAAAATCTAGGTATGAATCTAAGTCACTTAGGTGCTTTGGAAAATTTCACTCTGCAGTGATATTACATGGCACAAGAGCTGCCCCAAAGGGCTCAGATTTTTTCACTAATAAAACATTTTAATAATTTACATGAAAAGTACAGCTGGAAATGATCCAGCTTTAAAGGGCTTGTGTTGTTACAGAATGAATTTTGAGGCTAAGACTTTCAGAACAGTCTAGGGGGGTTGAGAGATGCCTGGTTCCTGTTAATTTTAATGGAAATTGGGCATCCAAACCCCTTGGACCTGAGTATTGAATACTCATAATAAAAGGAACTTTTTTGTGAATGCTTGTTTGTAACACAAAAAACCTGGGCGTGTTCAGTCTTGAGAAATGAAGACTGAGAGGGGGGACGGCCAGATAACAGTCTTCAGATATGCTATGGGCTGTTCTAAAGAGGACAGTGATCAATGGTTCTCCATGTCCACTGAAAGTAGGAAAAGAAGTAATGGGCTTGATCTGCAGCAGAGGAGATTTAGGTTAGATATTAGGAAAAACTAACCAGAAGGCTAGTGACGCTCTGGAATAGGCTTCCAAGGAAGGCTGTGAATCCCCATCACTGGAGGTCTTTAAGAACAGGTTGGACAAACATCTGTCAAGGATGGTCTAGCTTTACTGGGTCCTGCCTCAGTGCAGGGGGCTGGCCCAGACGACCTCTCAAAGTCCCTTCAAACCCTGCATTTCTATAATACTATGATCTTTATCTCTGATTTATTCATGGATGTTTAGTATTGTTCTCAGCATCCTGGCCGTTTTTGGGAGGGTGGCTACTAAATCACCGCACATTAAAGGGGCAACCGAGGCAGAGACCTGTTAGATTATGGAAAGGATGCTGCCTCTCACAGCACCTCCCCAGCTGAGCAGTCAGTGCATGAGAACCATGCTGGTATTTTGTTAGGACTGCATCTCACAGCTGATCTCAGAGCATAGTGTATAGCTGGCTGCATTTCGGAACTGCTTCCTGAATACATACTGTCGAGCTGAACTTTTCATTCAGTTGCCTTGCTTGAAAACAAAAATAAATCACTGATACCTTGGCTCTGGGCAGTTATTGTCGGTTGTGCTGCTAGCATATGATATCTGTTTGTTTCTCCTTTCCTAGGCTGGCAACCTATAACAGGTTTTGCTCTTTATTATGACCGTATCAAACGGTGGGGATGGAAAATGAGCCCCCGGAGAAGATCAGGTTCTCAAATCCCAGGGGAAATAGCACCAGCTCCAACAAATATAAAGAGGTGCCTGAGTTGCATTTTCAAATGGACTCCTCTGAACCTAGCATGTGCTGCAGGGAATAAAAAATGAATAAAAAAAGAAATACTGTCCAGTTCTCTAGGCCGGGGCAGCCCCCTGAGCCTGATGGATTAAGTGGGGAGGGGACCTTCAGTGACTCTGAATGCAAAGAAGCTGCTTCAGAAAAGAACAGCCACACACCTAGCCAGTCCCAAGGAGACCCCCTAAAGGACACATCGGACTCCTCTGTCTCCTCTTACCACACTGCTCTGTGCTCAGAGGGGGCTGAGAGTTTTAAGGACTGCGTGGAGTCTCTGGAAGACAAAGGGGACACTCTGTTAACCCAGCCGCCTGATGGTGACCCAGATGATGAAAGCGATCTGCATCGCAAGAACAAAACTGTACCGGTGAGCCTTCCTGAATGGAGCCCGGCTGGCGTGAAAGGGCTCTGGCCAGATGCTTCTGAGGACACAGCTGAGCAACTACATGGGACGCCAAGCGATTTTGACAAAGCCACATGGGAGCTGCCTGATAAGAACAGCAAAGGTGCTGGTGATATTTGTGCTGCTGCCTCTATGGCCGTAGTTCATTCAGCTTTAAATAGAAGCCAGGCTTCAGGGGGGAGTTTAACAGCCACAGCTGAGAGGACCTTGAGCCCCCAGGCAGGCAGGGAGCGTGCTACAAGCAATCAAGTTTGCAGATACAGAGGCTACCTCAGTGCCAAGGAGAAGCAACAGGTTCAGATGTCAATCACAGGCCCTGCTAAGAATAGCTCTGCTCCAGGGTACAGCAGCAGGATGGGTCTAGCCACAAGACAGCTACAGCCTGGAGACGGTGGGTCTAAATATTTGGATCCACCTTTACGATTCAATGCACCGAACCCAGGGAGATGTTCCTCAAAGCGTGCAATATGAAGGGTAGCAGAGCTCCTGTGATTAGCAAGGCCTCCTGCCCCCAGTATTGCGCTGAGAACTCCAGTGCTGGGAGCGACTCTGAAGAGGCTGATAATGAAGTTCAGAAGCTCACTGCTCTGTCGTTCCGGAGCCTCTCGTGCCCTCACAGTGGTTCCCTACATATGTACAGTTCTAGTAACAGGACATCATCTAGCTTGTCCAATTCCTTGTCCGAAGACAGTAATGGAATGAACAGGTGGTCAACACGTAATGAGCTGAGAAAAGCAGAGGTGGTCAGCCAGGCAAAGGGCAGCAGACAATTCCCTGCTGGCAGCCAAGTCCCAGAAAAAGATCCGCCCAGTTACTCATTCGGGAAGGACCCGCTCAAGTGTGTTGAAGTGGCGTTGGAAAGTGCCGACGGCAAAAAGGGCCACTCCAAAAAGAGGACTGTGCCCAAGAGGCAGATCCAGCTAAAGCAGAGAGACAGGAATCAGATGAGTTTCCTCAGAGCAGGGGACTGCACTGCTCATCAGCCCTTTGCAGCACCCAGGAACAACCCGAATGGCAGGACCATCAGCGATGAATTCAGGATAAACTACAAACAGTTTATGAGAACAGCGTCATTAGATGACTCGTACAGCAAAACCAGGATGGCCGCCTGCCTGGTGAAAAATGTGCTGACCAAGAAAATGCAGTATGAGCAGAGGATCAGAATGGAGCAGAAATCGATGAGGGGCAGCTCGACCTCTTCTGTACCATCCTCCGTAAGTACGGACCTCGTGGGGGATTTCACGGAAGGGAAGTCAAGTTCTCTGTCCAAGTCCGACTGCAGCTGTTCAGCTGAAGATCTGCAGAGTCATTCAGTGAGTGAAAGGTCTGAGTCAATGAGCCAAGAAAGCACCGATACCACGCGGCCTACCAAAGGGGTAGTGCTGAACGAGGAGCAAAGGGAAAATGTATGCAAGCTGAAAAAGGCATTCAATGAGCTGAATGAAAGACTGAAGTCTCAAGAAGCCACCCAGTCCAAGCCACTCCCCATCTTGGCAGATGGCATGAATGGGGATTCAGGTGACAGCAGGAAGCAGGTTGCCAGAGAGAGGAAAGAATACTGGAGAGCTCGTGCCCTGTTTGAATCCAAGCAGGCTGAGGTGAAAGGCTTGGGTATCACCCCAACATTTTCCAAAGCACAAAAGCCATGGCCCAGTTTGAAGCAGCGAGCAATCAGCAAGAACAAGCACACATCATGGAAAGAGGAGAAGGTCCCTTTCAAGCCAAAAAGCTTGGTGGTGCCCAGGGATCCAGCCAGGAACATCTTCACGTCCACAACGCAGGAGATGAAACTGATCCCACAGAGCAAACCCGAGCAGCAACAGAAGATGCTGAATGGCTCCAGGCAGCTGACTCCGGAGGGAGGTGCCGAGGAGAAGAGGCCAGCAGCAGTGCAGAGCACTAAGCATTCTGCTCTCATTTTGCCCACTTCCTGCAGATCACGCAGTGATGAGAAAAGTAGCCCCCCTGAAGCATCGCGCACTCAGGAGGCCAAGAAGACAGAGAATAAAGGGAAGGGGCGGATACATCAGCCCAGGGATGTCAGAAAGTTAGTTAAGAACACCTATAGCTTGTGCTTTAAATCTTCAGACAGCTTCAATATAGACCAAGAAACCAACAGTGGGGATAGCATAAGCCTATCAACAAAGGAGTCCACTGCAACCTCCCCTCTGTTTATACACTGTACCTCAGTGTGTCGCAAAGGTGATGTGCAAACGAAGACCCATTCACATGGAAAAAACCAGGAGCAGCAGCTGAACTTAGATGTGTCAGCGCTTTCCATACCAGATCAGAGAGCGAGTGACCTGCAACACAGTGCCACTTTAAACCCCATCACTAAGCCCCACCTGGATGGACCTGCCAGTCTTACTGAAAGCAAATGCACTGCAGTGAGTGAATCTTCAATGCATATCACTCAAATTCAGTCCAAGAAGAAGGTTGTAGCTGGGAATGAAGAACCCCAGCTAAAGCCTGAAAATAAACAAGTGCATTATGAGAGGAGTGAGCTAAATGTAACACCATCTTCCAAAGCCACGAGGAAGGCACCTCAGATGGAATCCCAGCTTAATATCAAAGTCAACAGTTCTCTTTCCAAGCATCCACACAGAACACAAGCTGACCACTTCCCTGCTCCAACTTACTCAGCTTCTAATGGAAGGGCTACGAAAGACTCATTGACACAAGCTAATTGCAACTTACTAGAAAAAAGTGAAGCTGTTCTGTTTCCATCTTCAGCGTCTCCTAAGGACACCAAGAACCACACTGAAATCAATCACAACACTGCCAGGCCAGGTCATTTTCAGGAGGCTCACGCTCACAAGGAGCCTGAGTGGCCATTTCAGAAGCATTTATCCACTGAGATCATCTCATTGACATCTCGCAACAGTCAAGACTTTTCTGTCAGTCCAAAAGAAGAAAACAAGGTCTCTGAACTGACCAAGGAAGGCTACAGACATCTACAGCCCATAAAGCCAACAGTGACAAGTACCCAAACATCCCACACAAACACGCCAGCAAACAATCAGTCTGTTAACAGTTCGCATCAGCAGAAGGCCCAGAACAAAATGTTTGATGCCCCCAGGCCGTTGGATAGCCAAGTGTTTGTGCCAGCAACCCGCATGTCTCCAAAGTGTGCCAATTCCAATGCCCCCTTGAGATCAAAGGAATACAGCGAAGGAACCAGACTACCAGGAGTTCCTTCTTCTGCACCATCGCCCCCAGCTGGAAAGCTCCAAGATCAGAGGGAGAATTGGGATCACTTGAACAGACAGCAGGCAGGAAATGAGCAATATTTCACAGCCACCCATGCTGAGAATGCCAACTATTTAACGATTCCTGTGAAAGCCCAGAAACCCGAAGCAGCTCCTAAGTCCTTGGTGCCCTCCCATCCAGACCACACTTTGGTCAGTTCCAATGTGTCCATCCAGCCAGGCAGGGAAGCACCCATGAGCACAATGAGCAATGAGTCTCCTCGGCCGAAAGCACCAGAGGGCAAGACAGCCACAGACCACGCTGTGCATGACCAGCCAAGCCATGTCCAGCCCCATTGCAGAGTCAACGACTCACCCAATTTCTTGAGGAAGAACAACGGCGTTTCACCAGGCAGTAAAAGTGCCCCTAGCCCCACCAGATCTTTTGCTCCCCAGCCCCAGGCTCACAGGAAAATGCTCGTTGATCCAGATAGCGGGAAGTGCTACTACATGGAACCTCCCAGACAGCCGCAGCTGAAAATGCTCTATGACCCAGAGACAGGCCAGTACCTTGAAGTGTTGATACCACCAGTCCCCTTGGCATCACATAATAGGCTTTACCCATCTCCTTTCAACCCATTGGTCATGAATCCAGGGGTTTATGGACCCCCCTACATACCATATCCGGGATTCCCAGGGTTTCCTCCTCCTTCTGTGGCTATGCCATCCGTCCATCCCAATCTGCCAAACCAACAGCCTGGTCAAGAAAATACAAATGTTACTGAAATCTTCAACCCTGGTCCAAAAGATGAAGCTCCACCAGCTACTCAAGCCACCGACTGCAACTACATGGAGAGTTTATATTATATTCCTACTGGGATGAATTCAAGTCCTAGCCCTAATCAGCCTTTGTTCTCCCCAGCTACAAGTTTCAGTCCTTCCATGCTGGAGAAAGGGCCCTTGTTCCGGATGTGAGACCCTCACCCAAATGAACTTGCAGCACACGGAGGGTTAAATGGTGGGTTCCCCTCAATGAATGTATACGGCGTATTTATTTCTGACCATTCGTACTTGAAAACAAGTCAAGCCTACACCAGTCGCCAAGATGTGGTGGAAAAGGAAAGAGAGACCCACTGCCTGACCCTGCTGGTTACACTTTGCTTCCCTTGTCCAGATGTTTGAGTTTCCAAAGCAAATCAGAGGTAACAGTGCACCAAGAAGATGGCACAGGGCACATCACTTCCAGTTCATCTCATTGGTTTCTAATGAGAATGAAGAATGCAATAGCCAGACTAACTAAATGTAACCAGTCCTGATCATCCTGGTGCTCCTGAAGTCAATGGGAGTTTTGCTATTGATTTCAAAGGGACCAGGATTTAGCCTAGCAGCCTCTCATCCATAACTGCTGATCTGTTTCTTGATGCACGGAACAAACTATTCTAATGCTGGGCCTGATCCTGGGAGGTGCTGTTCACCAGCCACCAGAGTTATATGTGCTCAGCACTAAGTGGAACAGGATTGGGCCCTGTGCCAGGTAACAGTCATTTTATTTTGGTTTTTGCTTACTCTGTATTGGTAGGATACTGTCCAAGAGAAACCCACTCTCTCGCTTTGAAAGACAAAACTTCCACTAGTTAGCATTACAAAAATTACCCACACAACCTAGTTTTTATTTGTAAAGATCATTGTTTCAAGGGGCTGCATGCATGAAGTCTGGAATGCATACCACCTCCCAGCTTGTTTTGTTCTGTCAAGCAAAGAGTCTGTGCAAAGGGGAGGGCATGCTGCGTTATGAGCTATGGTCACTGACTGTGGAAGCTGACTATAAAATTATTTCAGGGAAGTTTTCTACCCTGCAGGAGGGCAGCCTGGCTGGTCACGGTGTGACAGCCTGGGAATCTGTGACAGCTGTTATGGAACTTGTCCAAGTATTTTCAATATTAGCAAAAAGGGTCAATAATCATTTTTAAAAATAGGTTCTCAGACCTGTGGGAAATCTTAGCTGTTTCTTGGCTGCTTTGCGGGGCTGGCTGAGTGAAATGCAGCCCTGCAGAGGGAAGGTACACCACGTAAGTCCTGCTTAAGCTCTTAAGGCTCTTACCTGCTTGCTTAACCTCTTACCTGGACACTGCAAACAGTTGCTATTGGGCTTGGCTTTGCCTTTTTTTTGCAATGATTTGTTCTTGTTCTGACGTATTTTTCACTGCATCGTTATTCCTTTGGTTTCTTTGGCCTACACACTCCCAGGGTATGTCTATACTGCAGTAGGGTTGGTCGCAGCTCAACTAGATTAGCTAGCTAGCTCCGAGCTAGCTAGCTCCAGTGCGAGAGCAGTAAAGCTACGGCAGTTTGGGCAAACCCAGCAAGTAATTACCCAGGCTAGATTAAAAGATTGCAAGTTGCAACTCAAGTTACACTCATGCCCCGTGACTGCTGTGTAGTCAGACCTCCCCGCCCCACACCAGCTCAGATCCTCAGCTGGAGTAAATCAGCCTGGTACCACTGAAATCATATGAGGTGGTACCTGTTTTCCCCCACTGAGGTCCTGGCCCAAAGAACTGAGTGAGAAATAATTAAGGAACCTGGCGCTTTTGTCCTTTGCGGTATAGAAAAGAAAAATTACAGTCTATCCAAAGCACTTCTGTTAATAACTATTAGGATAGTTAATGTATTTATGTACATTGTGGCAGTGTCAAGGAGCCGCAGTCATGGCCCAGGACCCGATTGTGCCAGACGCTGTACAAATACCGAACAAAAAGACAGTCCCTGCCCCAAGGAGCTTCCAATCTAAATATAACAAAAGACAATAGGTGGAGACAGACAGGCAGTCAGACAAAGGGGCACAAGGAAACAAGAGGTTCATATGGGTCAGCATGGGAGGCAATGACTATTTAGTGATGTATTTAGTAAGTTGCATCTTAGTGCTCAGCAGTTGGTCAGTGCTGCAACAAAGGGACCCAGTCCAACCCCACTGGACGTGTGGAAAATAAGCAAGCAGTAGGAAGAGTGAGAAGAGAATTAATCAGTTATTAAACTTCTTCCAGTGTAAACGATCAGAGCTGCTGCTGGTAACCTGGGTACAGAAACTGTGTTTGAACATGGTCTAAACCTGCCTCTGTGGCCAGGGGAGGTCCTGCCTCTGTTCACATTCAAAATGCAGGCAGTCTGCTGGTGTAGAAAGCACATCACACGCTCCAGCTCGGTGCTAGATCCAGCCTGCAGGACTGATTGCGCAGCCCTCATCGGCGCGAGTGGCCTTTGCCCCCCAGAGGAATCCCACTGACATCAGGGGCATGGCTCAGGTGAAGAACTGTGCATCTGAACGTGCCTCACAGGATCAGGCCCCAGGGGTGTTTGAGCTCCAGCATCCAGGGCAGTGGTGCAGATCTGTTGCTGCTGCTTTTCAGACAGCTCCCTGCTCACGGGCTGGCTCACTGGTTTCCAACTGTTCTTCAGATGTCAGGCTCAGTGCAAACAAGCAGCTAGAGAGGCTGGAAACAAGGCAGAACCAGCTCAGCTGCCTTTCTTAGGAGCCACTGCCCTGCAAGAGGAAAGGAAACAGGAGCAGCCCTCAGGGACCAGAGTCACCCAGGGGGAAGGACTATCTGGGGTGCAGAGAGTGAGGCTGCTCAGCAGTCTGCAGTGGGGAGAAACATGTGGCTGGTTCAGGGGAGGGGGAGCAGAAGTGATGTGGGAGGAGGTAAAATGAGAGCAAAGGGCGATGGAGTTAGAGGGGAGATTTGCCTTTCTGAGGCCAGAGTGTAGGCTGGGCCCTGTGCAGAATTTTAACGAGGTTTAATGAGAATCTCTAGCTAACAGCTCAACACTGCTATGCTTTAGAGCTGCCAGCCCTGGAGTAGCTTGGGCGTCCTGGCAGGACAGGGGCCAGAGGTGTTGGGTCCAGTCATTCTAGACTCCTTGGAATTGATGTCTGGTCAGGTGAAAGGAGGGTTGACGCAGGTTGAATAGTGAGTGCGAAATGGGAAGGGGTAATTTAATAGTGGTGCTTAAAGGTGAACTGCAAATCAAGCATGAAACCTGAGCTAAGCAGCGATTTCGATCCCTTATGCCCCTGCCCTGAGAGAATGCAGCATAGGCTCGTGAATAGGGTGACAGAGTCAAGGTGTCGGTCCTCTCTCTGCCCCAATTCACTGGGTGAGCTTGGGCAAGTCACTCAGATGCTGCATGTCTCAGTTTCTCCATCTGAGGGTTATGATAGTGACTCATCTCTGTAATGTGCCTTGAGATCTACTGATGAAGTGTGTTCTGTAAGTGTGATTATTATTTATCACACTGCTGTGGGAGGCATTCAGCACTGAAATGGTGCCCAGCACAGCAGGGCCCTGCCTTCTAGGAGCTACTGCAGGACAAATTCATAATCAGAAGTAACCCTTTACAAATTCTTTCTAGCCCTCTTGGAAAGACTCTCAGTACTTCCTGCTTCTCTGATGCGATTCCAGAATGCATCTTTTGGCGACATCACGAATACCATGGATTACCCAGGCTGCAATGTGACCTCCGGTATTTGAGATGTCACATCCTGGAATCTCATCAGAACTAACGGGATTTCATGCGGGGGGGTAGGGGGCAAAATAATCGTATACAAGTAAATTAAACTGTATTTCTCTGCGGAATGCCCATCATGGCCTGGCAAGAGGTGGGGATGAGTATCTCTAGGAAAATCTATAGCTGGAAAGCAAGACATATGAGCCCACTAGACCTTTGCAGGTATCATAGATAACACCTTTCTGTGCCTACTGCAGAGCTTTTGGGAAAATTCACTGCAGATGAGCACAGCTCAACAACCCTCGCCAGCCTTCTAAGCCACCTTAACTTTTCATCCCTTTGCTGTTTATCATGGACAGCAGCCAGGGAAAAACTTGATCAGCCTTCTAAATTGCACCCATCCTGAAACGCCTGACATGCTGGCTCCATGACAAGCTGACCTGCTCAGAGCAAAGGACAACATGTTGAGCAAGCTGTAATCCCCACCATACCACACTAGAGCAAGCCATAGGTCTATGAGTACCCTAAATCCAATAAAGGAAGCACCCTTCCCTCCCATAATATCATATGTTCAGTGCTGGATCTGGAGAGAAGTGTCCTTCCTGACCCTATCAGTGATCAGCAGCAGCCCTGAAGCATGATTACTCAAGATGCTTTCAAATATTTGCTTTTTTATCTTAAACCAGGGAAATTAAAAGCCAATAACAAATCTGACAAATAAGAACGGCCATATGGGGTCAGACCAAAGGTCCATCAAGCCCAGTATCCTGTCCTCTGACAGTAGACAATGGCAGGTGCCCCAAAGGGAATGAATAGACAGATCATCATCAAGTGATCCATGCCCTGTCACCCAATCCCAGCTTCTGACAAATAGAGGCTAGGGACACCATTCCTGCCCAAATATAAGTGAAATAGCTGGTGTTATAGAAATGGGCCAGACACTGAAGGGCACAACCTGCTCTCAGTTACAGTATGTTAGCCTGGAGTGAATCCACTGCAGGATCTGCACTGCAGAACATTGTCAGCTTTTAACAAGAGAAGAAATGTGTAATGGGTTCATCATCTGGGGAATAAAAAAACCAGAAGGCCTTTTTTCAAAGGTAAGCATGGGTTCATCTGCTGAAGACCCTGCTTGTGCAATCAGATCTGCTAGTGTAGCAGGTGAGAAGGGCGTAAATTAGGGTTACAATAGCCCAGACATCAAGATTCTTCACAGGTGCTCTGGTCTGTGGGTCTGATTGGAGGATCAGGACATGGCGTGATCAGTATTTGGATTCCTAATAAATGCAAGAGCTGATCAGTTGTCTACTGGTGCTAATCTGGTTTTGTTTTTTAAATGTGATCACATGCAGCACCAGAAAAAAGCATCAGGAGTGACATTTGACGCTATGAACTGCCAGACCCTCTTCTCTCCAGAGAATATGCTTTGCCCAGCAAGCTGGAAATACAGGTTCAGATGGACCTGCTAAAAATGTCTTGTTTTCTCCCTTTGATGTATTTGTGTCTTTCACCTGTTCTGGGAAAATTCTGTATACACTTGAGAAGATGAAGACACTGAACAAAATAGCTAGTGTTGAATAATTTATCTTGCTTTATAATGCAGAGGTTATATCTGCAATGAGATAGGACTGGACTGGACTGTCACACTGGACCCTTACCTGCTCGTGGGGCTAAAGGAATCTTTCTCTAACATGCATAAAACAAATGCATTTTTAAAGGGCAATAAAAGTGGTGAGATTTGAAACCATTATATTAATCATGCGTGTGAAACTGTATCGGAAGCCACCTTACGGGGGGCGCAGTATGTTGATGCAGATTCCTGATATGTTCAACTTGAATGCAATTCTTCTGTACAATACAGGCTGATTCACTGAAGTGCTCATCCAAAGCACAGAGAAGCCAATGAAAAGCTTCCTGTGGATTTCAATGGGCTATGGGCACTTTGGTAGTCAACCTGCTATGCCAGGTCAGCCTCTGTCCCTATTAAGGGGCTGGTCCTGGAAGCTGTCTATTTGAGGAGCCCCAGTTGAAGTTAAGGCAGCTTCGTTTGCAAGACTGAACCGTGACAGAAAACATCATTAAGAGACGATCCAAAAAAAACTTGAAATCGAATACAATGCTGCATGGAACAACAACCCCAGGCTAAACCAATACTTGTTGCATTTCTGTATTGCTGCACTCCACAGGGTGTTTTGGGTGGGCAAAATATGCAGGATCAGGCTCTTCCTCGTGATGAGAGCTTAGCTCCTTCTTCTTTTATTATTTCTTTGCCTCTCTGTTGAGCTGCACAAACAGAAATGATTTAAGCCCCACAACTCCCCGGGAGGTAATGAAGTGGCATATTATTTTCATTTTGCAGATGGGGAAACTGAGGCACAGAGCTATGCAAGCTCTGATTCTGCACTGAAAGCTGTGCAGGTGGGAGGTTCGGGGTGGGGTGGGGGAAGCCAGGTTTAAGCAAAAATAAAATCTGTTCACCTGGAAAGAGCAGCAACTGCCAGGAATGGTGCCACCTGGTGCTTTACTTGGCTATTGTATTCTATTCTATATGGGTCTTATACCATGCTCAGCAGATCTATGTACTGAGACCTGCCAACTCATTTCACAGATGCCATTGACCTGCCGTCTTCCATTCACTAGCAGCCTGCTCCATTTGTGCCCCTCTGAGCTAGGCTGACCTTTCCATTGTATATCTGAGCCAGCTGTAGAGCCAAGCCCTCAGTGTGTGCTGCGTGGAAAGAAAGGGGTATGTTTGCTTGGACCAGGCCCTACATTTTCAAGCCTTAAGATTCTAAGTGGTTTTCTCCCCGAGGGCAATATAACTGCAAGTCTGCTCCTCTGATCTGCTGATTTACCTGGAGCCGACTGAAATTTCACAAAGATGGATCTGAACTTCCTTAGTGCAGCTAGGAATTGTGCCAGTCAGCTGATCGCGCCTGGCCTGCAGCCCCCGGGCTAACCCTTTCTTGCACTTTTAGCTCTGAGCAAGGGGCCTGCCGTGTTTTAGTGCACATCAGTGAGCCCAGGGGGTGGGGTGGGGGGAGCTTCTTGTAGCTAAAGCAAAGGGGGCGGAGCAAACTGCCATACAAATGTGAGAACCTGGTGGGAGTTTGGACAGAAGAGCTGGGGGTGGGAGGCTATGATGGATTTGTGCTTAGTGCCCAGCTCCACCCCCCAGTGAATTAATAAAGCCTGGATTCCTTGAAGATAGTTACAGAATCCAAGATACACCGACCAGCTACCTGATTGCTTCAGTCAAAACACAAGGGGCCAAATCACCAGCTAGTGTAAATCAGGCAGCTCCAGCAAAGTCTATGGACTGCCCCAGCTGAGGCCATTGTGTCATGGAACAGTATTTGTTAGGAGAAGCTGTGACTGTCCACACAGCCTAGTAGAGTTAGGTGCCCCAATGAAACCATCTCTCACCTGTTGGAGACGCAGACTATCTGAGTGACATTTGGGGTCTGACCCTGCAGGCCTTAATCAGGTACTGCTCCCATTGATTCAGTGCCGCAGGGCTGGGCTCAGGCAAAGTTTGGTACCAAAGGGAAAGTGAGCCACGCGTTACCACCACCAGAAAAGCAAAACAAGCTGTCACTTCCTCTATGGCACTGGGGAGACGTAGGGCGAGAAAGTGGAGGGAATGCAGCAAGGAAGAACAATCAACTAATCGGGATTGTTGGGGGGCTGACTGACAAAGAGAGAATAAAGGATTTCAGAGTGACTAGCTTGTAAGTGGGAACTTGAGAACTCTTTGCAAACCCTGGAAGTGTGCAACATCTCAGCTGGGGTGTGGAATGATTTAGGGTGTCATTATTTATCAGGAGGACAGAACTAGGGATCAGGGGGTGGAATTAAGCTGAAAACATTCCTAGGGGTTAGTGAATGAGGCAGAGGAATAAACTCTCCCAGGAAAGGGGTGGAAACCTGAGGCCTGGGGAAATTTAACCCTAGACTGGCCAGGAGGCTAGCTAATGAGCTCAACCCTGCATCAGCCCAAGGGAAGCAGTCTGGTTGTTCTCCTGGGACTTCCAGCTGTAACACCTTCATGCTTCTGTGTCTTTATATTTAGCAGAACTATGGCCACAAGTGACTCCCAAACACCACAAATGCCTTGAGACTGAAGAAGGGGAAAACAGTGGAAAGCTGCAGCACCAATGCCCCCCAGGGGTTTGTACCAGGGCCTTAACCAACGGGGTTTTCATTTGGGTAAAAAAACTACAACAAAGCGGGTTGTGCAGAGTGTGACACTGCCTTGGTGAAGTGTCAGTGGCTTCTCATTGGCCCAAAGGGTTTGCTTATTGCTGACCTGCTGCTTCCTTTCAGCGCATTCAGTCTCTCTCCCTTCTCAGTAGCTTCCTGAGAGGGGCTCTCCAAGCAGGGGAAATGAAGTCAATGCTGTCGGCTGTCTTGGTGCTGACCTTGTTTGATCTAAGAGCAGCAGATGACAGAAAGCATTCTCCCTGCAGCAACCCCCTCGGGGACTCGGGCCCAGTCTCGGAGACGGCCTTCTCTGCTACGGCCCCCCGCTTCAGCGCTGAGGAAGCCTATTCTGCCCATATGCCTGAGCACCTTCACTGTGATGCCTGCAGAGCGATAGCCTTCCAGGTGAGTTCCCGCCCCACAAGCATTAGGGCCACTGGGCCTCAGCGGCCCGGGACAAAGGCCCTCACAGAAACACATTAAAAACTGAAGCAAATCAGTGGATCACAGAACTGAGGGTTCACCTGATGATACAGTGACTGTAGTCACACTGAAGTTTATAATGCAGTGACTGTAGTTACACTGAAGTTTATAAAACAGTGACTGTAGTTCCATTATAGTAATTAGTGTATAGTTATAGTGTGGTTATACTTCCAATATGTGGAGATACTATTAACAAGCAAGTGAACTCCATGACTGCATTATTTGTTGTTACCCTTTTAGGGTCACTCTTAACACATGACACTACAACAACTGTGAAATGGTAGTTTTGGGTACAGGTATCTAGCCTGAAATCCTGAAAGCCAGACAGTGAAGTAACTGGGTTACCCTCTAGCATTACACTGTAATTGCCGTGTAATTACAGTCGGTGTATTACAATGTATGAGCAAAAGGAGAGATGGACAAGACCTGTTAGTCTCTATTTTGTTGTTGTTATTGTTACTGCTATTACATAGCAACCCCCTATCATGGACCAGGACCCCAAAGAGAACAAGAAGACAGTCCCTCCCCTTGCAGGATCCTTACACAGGGATTTCCAATGCTGCCTAGCTGATTTTGCTGCTGGTATTTCCATCTGGTTGACAGAGGAGTCCATGGCACAGAGAGGCTGTGTATGCCCCCCACCCTCCTGCCAGCCAGAGGAGCATGGGCCTCTTGGTTGTCCTGTGGAGGAACTTCTGAATGCTCAATGGGTGGGTTGGATCAGGCTCTCACCTTCCGTGACCAGAGTAACCCAGCCCTAAATCTCTATGGGGCAAACCCTGCCTTACCCTCCAGCGCTGGGATGGACTCTGCCTATCACTGAAGCACACAGGTTCTGCTGCTCAGGGAGTGAGGGGGCAGGTGCTGAGAACCAGAGCATGGAGGGGGAGCAGAATACCAGAGCTGAGATCTGCCAGGCGGAGCTAAGAGGAGAATCCGGCTCTAAAATCTTGGCAAAGGAATTTTTGCCAGAGCTGCTTCCCTTTCCCTTATTCCTAGAAACCGTGCGGGAAGAAGAATGGGTCAGCAGCACTGTCAAGGGAAAGCCAGGGGAACAATATCCATTCAGTCTCCCTGGCATGAAGCAGGCATTTCCTGGGCCAGAGATTTAGGACTCAGTCCTGCAATTGGATCCTCTAGCACTGGCCTGACTGGGTATTTCTCCCCTTCCTCTGGTATAAATTCCACAGTTGATGCAAGTGACTTGTAATATGTAACCCAGATTTAATGGCCTTTTATTTACTTTTTATGGTTGACATTGTGGACCAGGTACAAATTGCTGTGCCTGGCTATAAACCAAAGTTATATGCATCCCACACTGCTTTGCTGTAATAATCTTCTGGCTCAGCAAGGCACTCTGAGGCCAGATTTTGAGAGCCTGGCCCCCAACACAATTTTGCACCCACTGTTATTCGGAGGCACTGTTTATGTTGTAGACACCTAATTCTCTCAGCCCATTCAGGGACTTTCCCATCCAAATGTCATGTGCCATGCTCAGAAAAACTCACTCCAAATCACCTCCTTAAAGTGCAGCTCTGTTCTGCAAAGTAACTCTGCAAAAGTGCAGCTTCTTACTTGGCAGATCTGTTCCTCATGGGTGTTGGAGCTGAGTTTATCTAGACTTGCTCTGAGCAGGGTTAGGCAATGCAGCAGTTAAACCCCAGCACCTTGTCTACACTAGAGCTGCCCTGGAGTTAGTAATGGTGAGAAGACATGTTAAGGGGGAAAGGCTAGAGTAGACAAGTGGTGCGTCCTTGGGCACGTTGGGCTGATCCAAAACCCACTGAAGTCAAGGGGAGTCTTTTCACTAACTTCTATGCCCTTTGGATCACGCCATTGTGAAACAAATGTTCAGTCCTAACAATGGCACAGCACCTTCCATCCAAAGCTCTCAAGATGCTTCCTAAGCATGACTGAATTAAGCTTCACCCCCCTCCCCCAAAAGCTAGGTGGGAATGGACATACGGCTACCAGTGACATGTCCTGATCCGAAGTACTGGGACTTCCCTGGGCTCCTAGCAGTCCTGCTCTCCCCCGGCTTATCTCCTTAGCAAAGCAGCATATCTGCATTGAACTCCAGGGCAGGATCAACTGCTGAGGGCCTTGGGTCCCTGTATTTCAGAAAGCCATGCTGCACTGCAGAGGAGCTAATGCAGGAGAGCCCAGCTCCCCAGGAGATGCCGGGGTGAGGCGTTCATAGCTTGCCAGTCCAACATGGGCAGTTGCAGAAGTTAAATCTACATTAGAGGATGTCCCTAGTGTATTAAAAAGAAAACCTCCTCTTGCAGAGAGGGGCAGGATGCTGCCGTTAGCAGCTGGCTCACAGCCATCCCAAAGCGGCCACTGTTTTCCCGCTAGAGGGTAAAAATGGATTTATGCAAATCACCCCAACCAGAAGCCTGCAGGTGCAGAGCGTCCCTGGAGAAAATCCCCAAGAAAACAGCCACACAACTGCTTTCAATAGCCTTCACTGGGCTCAGGCTGCAGTCCAGCCAAACCAGCCCTGTGCGAGTCTGACTACAGCCCCTTCTGGCTGAGATCTCACAGCTCTTTCCTACCCAGAATTCAGCCTTGCAACCTCCTGTGGGAGGTAGAGAAGCATTGGTGCCCCATTCCTCAGAGGGTTAGGTGACTTGGCCATGTTCATGCAGCAAGTTAGTGGCAAAGCTGGTCATAGAGCCCCCCCAGGAGCCCTGATCACTGACCAGCTGCTGTGTTTGTGCCCAATGCCTTTCTGCTCATGAGCTAATGAATGGGTTTCTTTTGCTGCATCCAGCATCCAGCACAGCTCACTGCTCTGACATAGTACTGGAGCTCCCAGCTCTCTGGACTTGGCTCATCAATAGAGACTGTTGCATTGGGAACACTTTAGTGGTCTAACTCAGCTCCTCAGAGGTCTTCAGGCACCTGACTCCCTTTTACTTCAATGGGAACTCAGCCGTAGTGCCTATGCCTGGCTCCAAGTGTGTGTGTTCTGTGCTGGGCTGGCAGCCCCCTAGATAAAGCACTGCTAAGAGCAGCACAAGCTCCCTCCCATCATGCCCTGCCTCCCCACATGAGCTTCAGACCTGGCCCGGAGGGACCACTCCTACGGGAGAGTGCGGGGTGCAGGCTGCTTGACCCAGAGCAGACAGCCAACGAGAAAGCCAGTCATGGCTGTAGCTGCTCTGAGTTACAGGGGTGGTTGCTGAGAGCTAAGACTGAGGCCCACCATACTCATTACACATCTGCAGCAAACAGCTGCAAATGGCCACTGACACCCCGGGGCTATGGCAGGGTGCTGTGGGCACTGAAACAGGTCCTTTCCGACCATGCAGAATAAAGACAAGCTGAGCTGCAGCTGCCCCTGAGAGTAACTATTTTTGGCTCTTGTGCCAGGCTTTGTCAAACAGCTCGGCATGTTGGGTATTGATAAATCAGTCCCTTGTTTAAGTGCTGAGCTCTAGCTAGCCTCACCTCTGTTGTGAGTGCTGAGCCTTCAATACCTAGCCTTTCAGCTTGGCAGGGTAGCACAGGGCTCATAAGAATTAGAGAGGGAGGGGCCTTAGCCCATCCAGTGCAGGTTGTTGTCTTCCTATCTCTTTGTATAGCTCTCTCTTCTCCATCGTTCCCCGCCCCCCTCCACCAGTCTCTTTCATCGGCCATCCTTCAGGGCTAATGCCTGTTTGGTTTTCTGTTGGCCTCAGGCTTTGCTCCAAATGTTTGCTAACAGGTGGCCTGCCGCTGCCTCTGCATGCCCACTGCAGCTGAGCCTTACTGGTATGTGAGGAGAGGATGTAAACTTATTTTAGCTTCTGGCCTGAAAGAAAGGAAACTCCAGGCGAGTGTTCGAGGACCACGCTGCAGACGGGCTCCTATCCCCACTCATGCGCAAAATGGACTGGAGGTGTCGCTGCACAGCAATCCCTCAGCCTGTGCATCCATCCGTTCATCCCTCACACACTCACTGCTTCCCCCAGGGGTTTGGAGGGAGGGGACACATGGTGTGTCCCACTTTTAAGCAGATTATTTAACGAGCTGATTTGCATTTTGAAAAGACTGCCCATATAACTTACAGCTTCAGTCTGAGGGGAACAGGCCCTGACCCCAGCAGCGGCCATGCACGGAGCTGCACAAACCTTGGCATTAGGGGTGTGTGTTCTAGAGAGTGCCAGAGGGCTAGGGAGATGGGTGGATGCTGGCAGGTGCCAGAAGGGGAACCAGGGGCCAATGCTGTTCCCTGCTCCCCTTTGGTCCCTGCTCCCCCAGCGGCTGCTTCCTGGGTTGGATCCAGTAGGGGGTGCAGCACAGGGTGAGAGAAAGGGGTCTTCTGGCTGCCTGCGACTGCACCCCTGCTGTCCAGCCGGGCCCTGCCTTCCCCACACCCAAATCCCCCCAGTCAGCAGGGGGCGTGGCTGAGGCAGGCCAGGGCAGAGCCAGAGCTGCCTAGTTAGGAGTCCCAGCTGCAATCTCCAGCCTGCCTCAGCTGGGGACTGAGGAGACCAGCTGGCCGAGCCCACCAGCTGTTAGGCAGCTGGCACAGGAAGGGGGAAGGAGCCGGACAAAAGCTGGGGAGAGACACCCCCCCCCGAAAGTTGGGGATATATGTCGGGGGAGGGATAGCTCAGTGGTTTGAGCATTGGCCTGCTAAACCCAGGGTTGTAAGCTCAATTCTTGAGGGGGCCATTTAGGGATCTGGGCAAAAAATTGGGGATTGGCCCTGCTTTGAGCAGGGGGTTGGACTAGAGGACCTCCTGAGGTCCCTTCCAACCCTGATATTCTATGACAGAGGAAGCCAGGCTTGCTTTAGGAGCTGCTCCTGAGCAGCCCCATTGACTGGGGCAGGCTTGGTAGGGCTTCCTAGCGAGTACTGGCATGGCAGCACCAGTGCAGGTCTGAGTATCTCTGGGTTCCTCCTCCGTGCATCCCAAGGGGAAGGGATGGATTCTTCCACAGTAGGGTTGCCAACTTTCTAATTGCTGAAAAACGAATACCCTTGCCCTGCCCCACTTCTTCCCCCGAGGCCCCGCCCCTGCTCACTCCTCCCTCCCCTTCCTCCATCGCTCGCTCTCCCAGGACGCACCTGGCTGGGAAGAGCAGATACAGAGCCTGCCCAATCAGGGCACTGCGAGGGCTGGGGTGGGGAAATCAGGGCAGAAGGGGGGTGGACAGGATCCCCACCACCACCAGGTGGCGGCACCTACCTCTTGGAGCCCGATCTGGAAGCCAGCCACTGCTGTGTCAGGCGTCCCAGCTGAGTGGAGAGCAGTGGCTCCAGCCGCAGCTGCTGCTCTTCCTACCTCCAGTGGGGAAGGCAGGTTGCTGTGGCCAACTGGCCTTTTAGCGTCTGGTCAGTACAGCTGACTGGACGCTGCCAGGTTCCTTTTTCAACTGGACATTCCGGTTGAAAACCAGACACATGGCAGCCTGATTCCACAGAGCAGGAGTCAAGGCCTGGAAAGAGTCAGTGACTTGCTCTTGTAGAGCCAAGAATTGAACCCAGCTCTTCTGAGTGCAGGGCCTTAACCATGACCCTTACACCATGGGCTGGAAGGGGGCAAACATAGAGGCATGACACAGGAATCTTCTTATGCCAGGAGACCCTGGGAGTCATTTATCATCTGTTTACACCAGCAGAATGGTTTCAAGGGGCCACATCAGTTTGGAAGATCGGCCCCTGTGTGTGTAATTTTAAATATATGGGTGAGGTACCCTGGCTAGGCACCATGAAAGCCCGCAGGTTTGTTTGTGTGTGCACTGTTACATCCACTCAGTGTTTCCCTTCCACGAAAATCTAGGCACTAGAAGCACATTCAGACAAGTGGGTTTGGGCATCTCCAGACCAGAGCAGGGCTGTGCATTGCTAACATCCCCACCATGCTTCATGGAGCAGTGTTCCCTCCTTAATATTATTTCAATCTCAGCTGACCGGTCTCTCTCTTGTATTGAAGATGCAGAAATACCTGACAAAAGCAGAATCCAAACGGTCGTCTGTTAAAGCGCCGGCCGTTCGCCTCAGCGAGTCCGAATATGTGGACACACTGGAGAACAGCTGCTCACAGAGCTGGGAAAAGTGAGTCAGCGCACGCTTTGATCTGAGCCCATCATATGTGCGTGGTAGCCAGTATATCTGCCCAGTGTAGCCCAGCCTGCTCTCCTCCTTAGCCCCCAGAAAGGAATTGAGCAGCACTTCGGGACTCAGCAAAGCTAAACTCAGAGAGACCTGTGAACATTTCTAGGGAGATGCCTGCTGATGCGTCAGATGGGAATGGGAAGGGCACCAGGCTGCCCACAGCAACTCAGTCCTCAGCAGTCCAGGAGGAGCTTAGAATGACTCAGGGAAAGTCATATTTAGACAGCACAGATGATCAAGACAGATCTTGGATTAGCGGGATTTCTTCAGACTGGGGAGTCGTGCTCCAAGCCCAGAGCAAAGGGTGATGGGGGGGCGGAGAACCACCCTTAGGCACAGCCCCATGCTTCATGGCCCCTTAGGCACAGCACCGTGATCCTGGACGGTGTTCAGCACCCATGGACGACACCAGGAACCTGGGTGAACTGTCTCCCAGAGGTGCTCAGCACCTGGCAGCCCTGGGCCATGAGCAAGCTGGTAGCCTTTGTATTTCCCCAGCATCATTCAGCCTTGTGGTCTCCCCACTCAGGGCAGCAGCTCCCTGGCCTTTCTCACTGGAAAAGGTGGTTGCCATCTTGGCGGGTCTCACATCCCAGCCCCAAACACCTGACCCAGGCAGTCAAGGCTGTCAGTGCTGTTCGGTCAGCCTGGATCGCAGCTGGTTGGGAGAGAGGCTCTGCTGGCCCCTCAGCCTGGTGAGCCGACCAGTGACCAAAACAACAGTGCAGACCTGCGGCCGCTTCTCAGAGCGTTAGTCCAGCCCACGAGCAGGCCACCAGCATCTGGGCCAGCCCTTCCCAAACTCCGAGACCCTGGTGAGCCAGATCCTTTGGGGCACTGCCGCCCCAGAGACAGCCCAGGCAACTGACACTGGGTTTCCTGAGTCCTAGGCAGTGCCCTGAACACTGGCCTATCCTTCCTCTCTACAAAGACAAGTCTGGGCTTTGTTGTCTTGTAGACCAGCCCCATGTGAGAGCTGCCAAGAAGCCAGGCAGTGTACAGGGTCCTGCAAGATGTGTGGGGAATTTTTTCTGCCTGCTGAAACTTGACCCACTATGACACAGCTAGCCCTGCTCCTGGGAAATGGGCCTGAAACTTTGAAGAGGCGCAGGACCTCATTTGACGAGACAGTGCCAGGAGCTCCCCTTTCCTGCCACCCTGGGCAAGGCAGACCCAGCTCCCGCCTCTCTCCACTGTGAGTTTGAGATCTCCAGTGGGCGGTGGGAAGGGTGCTGCACCCCCTGCCCTGGGTGTAGACTGGGAGGCATGCTGCAGCGCCCTCAGAATTGGCAGAGGTGTGTCTCCAGTGTGCACTCCCCATCCTGGCTGATGCCACAGCCCTGCCTACGGCCTCCAGCCATGCTCTGGCCCTTCCACACTCGCTCTAGCTCACTCGAAGGTGCCAGGGGACAGAGCTCTGCCCTCGGAGAGGGGCCTGTTGTGGGAGGCTCAGCCCTGCACTACCCCAGCACTCAGAGCACTGGAATCCAGGGCTGCAATTCAGGCCCACCTGGAGACAGGGGCCAGCTGTGCCGCTCAGCTCTGGAGCTGCCCATCTCGACAGCTCCCAAGGGCTCAGCTCTGGGCTTTGGGCTCCAGCCCAGCCCTGCAACTGATCAAAGTTCAGATTCAAGCCAAACTCAGGGAGAGTGTTTTATTTAGCTGCAGGCAAATCCCCAAGGCTCAGTGACATGTAACAACAGGGACATAAACAAGGGGGTTAATAGATTCCTGCTCACAGGCCCCCCCATGTAATCAGAGGAAAGGCCTGAGCTGCCCTCCCCTCACTAGCCTCAACCACCAACTGCTTGGCCTCACACTCCCCTTCCCCAGGGGACTTGGAGTTTGTGGGAGCAACTGCTTCCTCACGGCTTCTTAAAGGTGCAGACTCATGTTTCATGTCACCATCACTGTGACTTTGTGATGTTCCCTCTTCTCTCCCCAGCTATGGAGTGAAAGAAGTGGGGGGAGTCAAACGCTTCGCAGGGCCTGGCCTGAAGAGCCAGGAGACCATAAGTGTCATGATGACGGGTGGACCATGGCCAGCAAGGTAAGCCCAGAGCCAGGCAAACAAGAGTGGGGGGCTGGGGAGCGTGTTAATGGAGGAGTAGCCTTGGGGGGCGCAGCAAAGTTTGAAATACCAAATGCAATTCCCTGCTGTATTTGGGTGGAACAACCCCCCTAGAAGCCAACTGGCTGTTTTTCTGGATGCTAAATGGGTTGCCAGTGGCAAACTGGGCTCTATTAATGGTGCCTTCCAAAAGAAATGGAAACGGGGCTTGCACAGGTCCCCTGGGGCTCTCACTCCCAGTCAGGGACCAGCCTGAGCCTCCACTTTCTGCTGAGCAGCAAAGGAGAGAGGGCAGCTGCTGAGCATGACTCCCAGACTGGCACTGTGACGTGGGTAATGTTTGCAGAAGTGCCCAAAGGCCAGATTTTAAAAGGGTTTTGGTGCCTAACTCCTAATGGGACTTAGATGCCTAAATACCTTTAAGAGTCTGGGCCTGAGTCCCATTTTCCACGGTGAACATTGCCTACCTTGTGCCAAGCAGTAGCAGATTTCGGAGCCATGCACATTGGCAGAGAAATCCATGGCCCTGAGTCTGGATATTTTAGTAGTGTCACTTATTTGTTGACACTCTTTGTGCCAGTCCAGGAATGGCAGTGTTCACACAGCACCCAGACTTGCAGAAATCTCAGCCCCAATGAGCAACTCTAGCTCAGGAGATTAAGGCAGAGAGCAAACTTGCTAGATGTTTGCAACAGGTTCCCACAAAGAAACTAGATCACAACCCTGCATTGCTTCCAACTCCGTGCATGGCTTACACGCGGAGATAAACAATCTATTGTCATGCATCCGATGAAGTGAGCTGTAGCTCACGAAAGCTTATGCTCTACTAAATTTGTTAGTCTCTAAGGTGCCACAAGTACTCCTTTTCTTTTTGCGAACCTATTGTCCTGTGTGTGACAGCGCCACCTGGTGGCACTTGCCATAACAATGACGTGAATTACTGTTTCTGTTTCTCTTGTCTTTGTAGGTTATATAAGCTGTGCCACAGCTACCTGGGTGAATTTGGGGAAGAGCAGATCTACGAGGAGTACCGACGCAGGCCAGCTGCCTTGGCAGAGTTCCTGTGCTCTGAAGAGCAGAGAACCTGTACAAGACTTAGCAACAAAAAGGGCAAAAGCCTAAACAAAGCGAAGGCTCTGCAGAGTGAGCTGTAGTCCTGCTCCCGCTCAGCCAAGATTGGCAAGTAGGGCTAAGCTGACGAGTGTGTTCCATCAGCCTGGCCTCTGCCAAGGCAGATTGGCCATCAAAGGAGACCAATGTGATGTTTCTGGGCTTCCCCCCCCCAAAAAAAACATGCTTCCAGGCTCTTTTACATCATTGTTATTGCTTAAAAAAGATCAATCCCTGTAGCCTCACAGGGCTGACGGGCAACCCAATAATAACAAACCAACATGTACCTCCAGGCAACTCTATCATAACAAACCAAAATATACAGTCAGGCAACCAAATAATAACAACCCAATATGTAAATCCAGGCAATCCTATCATAACAAAATGACATGTACAGTCAGGCAGCTTTATAAGAATAAAATTATATTCTTAGCCCAGCAATTATTTATTGGCAACCCTAAAATAACCCAACACACATATATAATTACACATCATATATCAATCCAATGCCAGAAACACATGGTGGCAGATCCTCGGTGTAAATTATCATAACTTCAGCAAAGTCTGTTGGAGCTGCTCTGTAGTCAATGGCACTCTGACAATTTCCACCTGCTGAGGATCTGCCCATTAGATCTCATATAAGCTGAGTATACTGAAATAATTACATCCAGCCTGATTTTTAGAAGCCCCAACTCCTCACAGGTCCCTTTGACTTCCTTTCCCGCATTGAGGCATGGGGCATATGTAGGTTTGCTGTTGAATTCCTTAGGTTCCTAGCTGTACATTCTATAAATAATGCATTTTACTAACTATATGAGTATAAATCAATGGCCCATCATTTCCCACTGTATCTCACATCTTTAAGTCATTCTCAGAAGGTCATTTCAATAATCGTCAACCGTATGGCGCCCATGGTGCAAATACATGTTTCAGGTGGTTTGAAAAATCTCTTTCTAGGCTGTTTCCTTGTATGGGCTAGTGCCCACTGCCTGGCAGTGCTAAGGTGTCTCCTCCACCACCCTAACTGAGCACAAGGGCATTGATGGCTTAAGTCAGTGTGGAAACTTTCTGTCTTTGTTTAGGTGGAGGGGTTTTAAGTGCATTTGGGGCCTTTTACTCACTGTTTGATCAATTGTTTTTCCCTGGCTATTCTTCCCCTGTTATTTCTATCTAATTTTAGGCTGCCTGTCTTTTGCTAATCACCTGTGGGCTCAACAGGTAACCCTGCTGCCCTATCTTCCCAGTACTTATGGACGTTTTAACCCTTTTCCACTTAACTTCATTCACTTCTTCCTGCACAGTGGGATTTTTCTGACAGCGAGAGTCATTCCTTTGGAATGTTTCCAATTATTAGCTGCTTCCTGTTGTGACTCACAGACCTGCAGTCTGATGAGCAGGCTGTGCATTTAATACTTTGTTCTGATCCTGTTCTAGGTTCTGCTTTACATTGTTAATTTCTAGCTAGCCGAGTGTCTGGGCTGAATGGCGCTGTTATTTCACGGGATGGTTTGTTTTATAAAATGTTATGGCCTGAAAACTGGTTTATTTTGCCACAGAAAAATACAATGAAAATTAAAGAAAACTTGAAAATGTTGACATTGCATTGAAAAATCAAAAAAGTTTGGCTGAAAAGCAAAAAGTGTTTGGTTTTCAGTTTTTCAATGAAAACTCAAAATATCCCATGGAAAGCAGCCACTTTTGGGGAAAAAAATTATTTAGTTGAAAACTCAATTTTCTGTCAAAAACTTGCTGAGATCAAAAAATGTTGACCAGCCCTACTCATGGGCCTGGCTTAGTAAAAGGCTCAGTACAGTGGGAGCTGAGCACTCTGGGAGATCTGGCCTGATTTTGTGTAGTGCTGAGCACATCCTGAGACAGCATTCCTCAGCTCTGATTACTGTCAGTAGGAGTTGGAGGCACTTAGCACCTGGCTGGATCAGTCCCTGCTTGTGTGTGTTCAGGCATTTGTGGAAATGTTCACAAGTGCTGAAAGGTTTCCCAGCTTAGCAAAGAGCGTGCTTGTCTGTAAAGCATGTTCATTAGTCTTTCACGTAACAACTTCTAACGATTCAACCATTTGCAGCTGATTAAAATGGTTCATTCTTCCAATCAGGGAATGTGAACAATGTCATGTGACTTTTGGTAACCAACTACATGCCCCAAACAACAAATAATCTGAGTGAACTGTTCACAGTCGACTTACGGTCTGAAAATTATTCACTCCAACACATTCACTGAAAAAAAGCCTAGACTGATTCGCACTCTGTTCTCTAACCAAGAAAGGGTCTGATGTCACAACACATACTGTACATGAATAGCTCAACCAGTTCATGAAATGAGACCATTTGTAGAGCCTCTGTTGGGATCATCAGTTACATAGTCATAGGTATAATGCATAGCCAACCTCCTGTGTGGACACACTTATTCTGGTATGAGTGTCCATAGAGGAAGTTATGCTGGTAGAATTATAATGGTTTAAATTCACACTTTAGGCTATACTGCAAAACCTTCCCATGTAGCCAAAGTCCTAGGGCCATATTCTCCTCTCATTAACGCTGGTGTAAAACAGGAGCAACTCCATTGCAGTGTTGTTACACTAATATAAGGGGGAGCAGACTCAGGCCCACATTTTCAGTTTGATGTCAACGCTCATTCAGCCATAGGCCGTGGGTAAAATTTTCAAAAGTGCATAAGTGAGCTGGGAACCTAAATCCGATTTGCAAAAGTGCCTAATGCCCTTTGACTTTTAATGAGTCCTAGGCTCTGACGTGACATAGGCACTTTAGAAAATGTTACACTTTTTCTTTTGGTTTTGTGAATGGCTCTTTACAGACTAACACAGCTGCTACTCTGAAATGTAAAGGGACAATGTAGACAATGATGAAGTGAGCTGTAGCTCACGAAAGCTTATGCTCTAATAAATTTGTTAGTCTCTAAGGTGCCACAAGTACTCCTTTTCTTTTTTTACATTGTCCCTTTACATTTCAGAGTAGCAGCTGTGTTAGTCTGTAAAGAGCCATTCACAAAACCAAAAGAAAAAGTGTAACATTTTCTAAAGTGCCTATGTCACGTCAGAGCCTAGGACTCATTAAAAGTCAAAGACATTAGGCACTTTTGCAAATCGGATTTAGGTTCCCAGCTCACTTATGCACTTTTGAAAATTTTACCCACGGCCTATGGCTGAATGAGCGTTGACATCAAACTGAAAATGTGGGCCTGAGTCTGCTCCCCCTTATATTAGTGTAACAACACTGCAATGGAGTTGCTCCTGTTTTACACCAGTGTTAATGAGAGGAGAATATGGCCCTAGGACTTTGGCTACATGGGAAGGTTTTGCAGTATAGCTTAAAGTGTGAATTTAAACCATTATAATTCTACCAGCATAACTTCCTCTATGGACACTCATACCAGAATAAGTGTGTCCACACAGGAGGTTGGCTATGCATTATACCTATGACTATGTAACTGGCACAACTTTCCCATGTAGACAAGGCCTTAGTTAAGTCAAGTCAAGTTCTAATATGCTCCACGGCCATTATAATATCCCTCCTCATTCTACATGAGAATAGCTACTACATTCATGTGCAACGTTACCATGTCCCATAGGGCTGAATGCTCAAGGAGTTAGACACCTAAATACCTCTGAGGGTCTAGTCCAGACTCCTCTTCCCATCACGCAGCCCAAGCAGTGCTGGGCAAGGCAAGTGAGGGAGCATTGCCTTGTGCAGCATCACCTTGCTTTGGGTCACTTAACCACTGCAGGTGGCTTCAGGGGCAGTGACTAGCAGCCATCAGATGACAGCATGGCCAAGGGCTGTAGGAGCAGAGCAGGAAGCTACCCAAAAGCACTGGGCCTCCATGCAGATGGCATTGGCCTCTGCAAGTGTCCAAAGAACTGTGCAGGACTTAGCAACATTTCCAGGATAGGGGGCCAAACCCCCAGCTGGAGCCCTGTTCTTCCCAGCCCCTTAGGGAATGATTTGGAGCAACTCTGGTAGTTTTGTGCCCCCTAGCTTGGCTTTTAATGTGGCCACCAAAAATTAGAGATGGAGAAGACATTTTGGGTCATCAAGTCAATCCCTGCCAGCATAGGATTGTACTTTGGGGCTTATCTATACATGGTCTTTGTATCACTATAACTCCAAGCCTCTAGTGTGGATGCAGTTCTACTGCTGCTTATAGTTACAGCAGTACAAAATCTGGTGTAGACCAGCCCTTATAGGGTCATTCTCCAGTGTGTTGCTCAGGCCAGTTCCCCACCATTCAAGCACTGGGCCTTGCAGTGCTTCCCATGGGGTTTCTCTCATTCCAGATGGGATTCCCAGATGAGCAGCCCATCCCATCTTTGTCCCAGATCCCACATTTGCCATCCTTCTGGATGCATCAACAACTAGGTTTCCTCTTTGTGATGGCAGTTAACAGTGACTAATTCCACTCTGTGTGTGATGGGGTGTCCACACCACGCACGGCAGAGCAGGCTGCACCTTCGGGAGAGCACAGGATTGAAAGGTTGATTGATGATGGAGCCCAGCTGAGAAGGAACAGGTAGGCTGGTATAAAGCCAGGAAGTTCACAGCAGAAAGGGGCTTCAGGGGAAGTAGTCCGCAATCACCCCCTGGGAGAAGGGAGTTTGGGCTGGTAAACCTGGAGGAGTCAGAAGATGTAGGAAGGAGTCCAGGGCAATAGCAGCAGGGTCTGGGAGAAAGCAGACCATAATTGCTAGACATAGGGTCCCTGGACTGGATCCTGGAGTAGAGGGTGGGCCCGGGTTGGAAGTGGTTCAGACTGGACAGTGGAGCAGAAGACTGTCTGGGAGTGTTGTCCAATAGGACTTTGAAACCGCAGAATGGGAGAACTGTAATGACCTGGCCTGAGGGCCAAGCCATGAAGAGAGAGCCTCCTGAGTCACAAAGAGAGAGGGAGGGAGGTGGCAAGGTGTGTGAATGAGTGGCAGCAGTGGGTGTTGGACCCAGAAGGAGCTGGTCCTCAGAGAAGCCAGGAAGAGGTGCACTAGTAGTGAGTGGACCCTGTGACACCTTGCCCTTTCCCATAGTCCTGGCCCCTGTCATCAGCTGGGACGTGGAAAACATTAGTTCTCCCATCCATCAGCAAACATTCTTTAGCATCTAATGTTCAAGTTAATGCTTAATTTCATAGCAACCTTTGTAACTAATAGGCTACTAGAGAGAATCAGTGTGAATCATGGATAGACACGGGTACAGAGACTTTATTCCAACAGCAGCACAAGCCTGGGGCTGCTGACACCTTCCCACCAGCCTCCTGCCATCCTCGAGCTTTAGATGGTGAAAGGCACTGGATGGACAGCCCTGGTGACCAATGACTCTGGGTCTTCACAGCATGGACAGTGGCAGCACAAGCATCTTCCATATTCCCAGCCATTGTGCCTCACCCCTGGCCTGGAGAAAGGAGAGTTTGGTCTGCATGGCCCATTCAGTTCTTAGCCTATCTTCTGTAGTGGTTAGCCACTGGGAACTGGATCAGCACCACCAAATAGCAGAATGATGGTGCCGACTTTCAGCTGCTGAAATCCAGGAACAGATTAGAACCAGCATTATTAGGCCATGTCTTTAAGGGTGTGTCACTCTGGGAGAAGTGTGTGGCCATAGCTCCCTGAGAAATGGGCTGTGCCCCTTTTCTGTGGGCCCAGGCATGTAAGCTGAGGGCCTGGTGCTGAACATAAACTGGGGTGAATCTCTGCTAACGATTCCCACCCATCCCGAAAGAGTTTTGTCGGGAACGCTATTTCAAGAGAGAGATGCTTTTATGGGAAGGAAGAAGCTGTGGTGTTGTGAGATACGGGCCAGGTCTACACTAGAAATGTTTGCCTAGCCAATGATGTTGTGGGCGGGGCCTAATTTTTACCACATTTCTGCATGGTCCAAGCCAAGACACTGGGAACAGAACCCAGGTCCAGAGCTGACTTGCCCCAAAGTTTGGGGCTGTCCTCTGACCGATGGTGTATCTGTTTGTAAAACAGCTGTGGTGTCTGCAGACCTGAAATGCCCATGTTGAGCCTGTCAGTATAATGTCTAGTCCTGAGACAAGCATGACCCCAAATGGAGTATGCGTTTGGAACTACTCAAGGTTGTAGCTTTGCCTATGCAATGCACTGTTCTGTTTGCTCCTTGGGGGTCCCCCTGGGGAAGCCAACTCTATGTAGCTGCCTCTTGAGTCGGGGAGGGTGTCTGAGATCTATGAGACCTATGGGGAAATGTTCCACCTCTTGTTGTTGGGTGATCTGGGACTTGGGATCACTGCGTTGTGTTCCCAGCTCTGCATCGCCTTGGACAAGTCAGCAAAGAGCCTGCCACGCAATCCTTGCTTCATAAAAAAGGAGTGAAAGGCTCAGCCCTATTCGCCAGGCCTTAGTTTCCCTGTCTATAAAAGGAGGGTGTAAGTTGATGTCTGTAGCACGCTGAGGACCCTGGGAGGGAAGCACAAAGTGCTGTTATTTAAGGAGCAGTAAATGCCTCCCATACTTACTAAGGAGGACTGCAGCCTGCTGGTCCCACATCTGCCATCCCACAAAGATCCCACTGTCCAGAATATGGCACACGCACCACTAAACATTTGGAGCAATAACACAGCTCTGATCTCATCAGCATGGACCTCCTGCCAAGTTAGCAGCTGGGGTAGAGGAAAGTAATCAGTGTCTGTAATAACCTCAGCCAGTCCCCACTGGCTCAAGGTGAAAGGCAGCTGGAGCAATAGCCTAAGAATAGGTCCGTCTAAGGCCATTTGTGCCTTCTTTGTTCTCATGGCATGACACTGACATATCTCTGCACTCTCCTCTCCCACACAGATACCCTGGAGCAGCGGCTCTTTGCCCGCTGCTGTCGCTTGGCTCTGAGAAGCAGCAATGCCCATGAGCTTTGCCTGCCTACTTTAAAGACATTCCCCCACCTCCAATCACTGGCTCTAAAGGCATGAAGGTTTTGTGGGCACCAAGATCCAGACTTGAACACAGTCATTTTCTAGGGTCTAAAATATCCAGGTACCTTTTGTTATTTCTTTTTCTGCCTATCCAGATTCCATCCTCTGTAACAGGAAGTGCCATGGAACAACCTCTTATCCAGAAATGGCCAGTGCAGAGTTCAGCATGTGTCTGAGGTTTAGGGCTGTTCTGACTGGATTTGGAAAAGTCTGCTGGGCCCGAACCAAAACCCCAGATCCAAACACCCACTGCTTTGTGGAACGTTGCATCTGGGGGGGATCTACTTCCAAACCAGAACCACCTGCCCAATGAATGTACACCACACACAGATCTAAGAGCCTCTGACTGGGGGCGCTCCAGTGGGCTGACACATCAGAGAGTACAAGAGCAGGCGCAGATACATTGGCTCAGCAGGATGGTGCTTCCTATCAGACTTGATGAGCTAATTAGTGCAATCTGTAATTCAGTCCATTTATGAACTAGTCAGTTATACTGTAACTCAGCTCTCTAATGTTTTCACAAAAGAACTGTGAAAAACCGATACATTTAGGAAAGGCAGATCATTCCCCTGTGATGCCAAGCATAATTAATGGAGTTAATATATTATCTTTAAAAACACAGCTCTCATTTCTTTCACAATCAGCAGCCAATAGCTGTGGTTATAGATTGACTCCATGAACAATGTCGGGTGTATTGACTAAAGTCCTCCCCACGACCATAAAAAAGCGTCACTCTACAAAGTCCCCTTGGAAATCCCAGTGGCACTCTGCAGGAGAATGGGGAACAGTTCGGAAGATTTGTCTCAAACCAAGGTGAACATGTTGTTTGCTGTTACCGTATTTTCACTCCCTCCCCTTCCTTCTCCCCAAATGCATCCATTTCCTTTCTTACCAGTCTTTGAGGTAACTATCTGAGAATTGGGTGGCAAACTATCTGTGTTGGTTGTTAGAAGGGAGGGGAGCAGCGATCACAGGTTCTTTCTTAGACTTGTGTCTGAAGGTAAAGGCAACTTATCATTTAATCATTTTTGGAAGCCAGATTTCACAAAGGGCTTCCCTTTGGACTGACTGATTAAACATATCCATCTATCTTAGAAGCGAAGTGGAAGCAACTCGGCCCCCAGTGAGGGGTGACTCCGCTGTGCCACTCAGGAATGGAGCACTTGACATCAAACAATGACTTAATAGTCAGAATGAATGAGGTTCAAGTGATGTCCTTTTGTCGCTGCTGGTTCCCCTCCTTGGCTCTGCCTCACCCTGGGCAGCTCTCCCCTTTGACATGGCCCAGGGAACCCTGGCAGATCCACTATGCGTTCACGGACTCAGCTAAAGACTTGTGAGGTTCTAAGAATCAGGCTGGGACTGGAGGTCAGGCAGACACTTCAGTCAGGCCCCAGGAGAGAAGAGAGGCCAGAATCCGGGCCCCAGAGGGTAAAGAACACAGACAGAGAAATGGGATCCAAGAAACTGAGGAATCTTGGGGGTTTTGTTAGGTAAATTTGCAAAGAACTTGGCTTTATTTTGTACAGGCTACTGTAATACAGGGACTGATCTGTTTTCTGCTGAGCGCATGCAGCTGCCACTGAAGATACTGGGTGTGAAGTGCACTGAGCACCCCACAGCAGGCTCAGCCCTTTGCAGGATTGGGCCCATACTGTGGAGGATTTGGTGTGACTCCTTTACAATGCAATGTAGCATGTATTCAAGATCCAGCTTCCCCGGGGCGGGGGAGGGGAGAGCAGGGAGGGTGTTAAACAGTAGTGTATTCTATAGCAATGATCCAAACTCTGTCAGCATTACTAGTGAAGGGAGAGTGAGCTGAGCCCCAGGAACTCCTGGCTGCTAATCCCAGCACTGACACCAATGGACTGGGTGACCTTGAGCAAGTCACTTACTCTCTCTGCCTTGGATTTCCCATCTATAAAATGAGGGTGATAGGTCACTACTGTCTCTTGGGGGTGCTCTGAGGTTTAACTAGTGTTCTGTAAAGGTCTTTGAATGTGCTACACAAGTGGTGACAATGCTGTTAAAGCCATTCACTTATTTTAAGAAGGGATATTATGTAGCTATGTAACTGCCATTTGATTTCTCTGTACTGTACCTTTGTGTTTTAAGGCCTGGCCTACACACCGACTGATCTAGCTATTACAGTTAGGGAGTTTGATTTTTCACTGATATAGTCATACTGGTACCAGTGGATGCAATTATACCAGTATAAAGGTGTTTCATACCAGTATCGCTAATTCCCCTTCCCGTATAGGGGTTGCTCTATTGGTATAAGCACATTTATACTGGTTTAGCTGCGTCCATATTGGGGGTTTGTACCACTTTAACTATACCACTCTGATAACATGTTAAATCCATATAGTTAAAGCTGAACAACTTAGATAAAGTCTAATCTGCTCAGCTTCAAGGCCAGCAGCCGTTGTGTGAGCAGTGCTGCTGCAGCATGTCACAGAGGAGACACACACACGGCGCTCTCACTGAGCTGCTCCATTTGTTTCGTCTCACATTGCTGCTCCCTGTAATGTCAATAAAAGCCACTCAGACTGGATGGTGGTGGCTGCTCTTTGCATGGGGAACAAAGACGAATTCTTCACTCTCAGAGCTATGGTACATCTCTCTGGGTTCCCAAAACAGACAAGCTGCTTTTAGCAACAGCCACCAGCATGATGGAGACAGTGGCATCCTTCCAAACCGCGCTGCCTCTTCTGCGCTGCGATCTTTTATTTTCCTGGTGATGGTGCTTCCACCAGCAGTTTCTCTAAGCAGTGACTTCCTCTGTCTTCCATGCCCCTTGGGGAAATGCAGAATGGAAATGCAGCTTCCACTTGGCACGAGGGGACCCCCGAAATCATCACCGAGAATTCGTATGGGAAGGAGCTGGAGAGCGAGGACAAGGTGAGACCAGCGCTCTGCCTAGGATGCCAGGCAGCTGAGACTGTAGCTTGCCACTAGCTTTAGCTGAGGGATGGGTCCATTGTTAGGTGAGGGGCTCAGATGAGCTCTGAGCGAGGGGCAGCATATGGCTGCGCTGCCCTAGGGGCAGACCAAGGATCAGGCTGGGACTTGAGGAATCACAAACTGCCCCCTTTGGCTCCATGCAAGAGGTGAACTGTGCCAGCCTTTTACCTGGTGCACATTACTGCAGGCTCAGCTGGCATGCTGTGGGGCTGCCGCCGAGGCTCCATCCACTGCCTTCCTGCCAGCCCTTCTTCACCCAGCTGGGTGCAAGGATGGGCAGTGGCCCCACAGTTGCTGCCAGCTGCGATACAGGTAGCTACCACAGGAGAGAAAGGGAGCACGGTGGGCGCATTGAGCTTGTCACAGTCTGCCCCTAAAAAAGTGACATTCCTTGTCTTTAAAGCTCATTGTGGGCTCATTCCACCCTATCCCCTTGTCCCTCTGTTGCCCCACGCCCCTGCTCATGTAGCAGTTGGCCTGTCTCAGCACCTCACCACTGGCTTGGTGCAAGAGCCTTCTCCTCTGCAGCCATTGGTGTCTGCAGCAGCCCTCCTGACTCTCTGGGTATTTTCCAAGCTCCCTGGAGAGACATCCCTTCCCCTCTGAAACACAAACATAGGGGCCATTGTGGAATGTGGCAGAGTTACAGCAGGTCTTTTTTTTTTCTTTTTGTTGATCAGTGACGTTCCCAAAGTCAGGGATGTTTTGAAAAGGGATGGAGTGAAAAAAGGGAGGGGAGGAAATAACCCCCGTGAGTGGTGTTCTATTTCACTCATTGGCAAAATGGGGAGGGGGGAAAGGAGGGGAACAACAATGACCCTTTCATGTCTAAAGAAACTTCACTTTTTGAAAACTGAATCGACACACCAAGCATTCACTTGATTTTTCCTGAGAAATTTTCCTATGAAAACTGAACAAAAGAGTTCAAAGGGAAATTTTTCATTTGAAATTTTTTGGAGGGAAGGACAGGTATTTTGACCAGCTGTAATTCCAAGAGTCTAAAATCACTGGGGCTGGTAACACTAGCAGGAGGATTGGGGATAAAGCACTGGGTCTGGACAGTGAAGCCAGAGGCTTGGTGGTAGCAGAGGATCTTTTCTCTGGGTCTTGGCAACTGTTTCTGGGCCTTCAGAGGAGTACATTCATAGATTCCAAGGCCTGAGGGGACCATTCTGATCAGCTAGTCTGACCTCCTATATAACCCAGGCTGGAGAACCCAGGCAGTGAGGCTCGCATCTAGACCATCATTCCTGACTGAGCTGTAGCATCTCAGTTAGAAAGATATCCAGTCTTGACTGACGGACATCAAGTGATTCAGAATCCACCACATCCCTAGATCAAGTGTGCCAATGGTTAATTACCCTCACTGTGAAAAATTGGCACCTTGTTGCTAGATGCATTTGTCTAGTGTCAGCTTCCAACTATGAGATCTTGTTATGCCTTGTTCTGCCCTCTGCTGTCAGAAATCTCTTCTTCATGCAGGTACTTATAGACCATGATCAACTCACCTCTTATTCTTTTCTTGGACAAACTAAATAGACTGAGCTTCTTTAATCTCTCGCTATAAGGGACGCTTGGCAGATGCCACATATTCTTGTAGCTCTGTTCTGCACCCTTTCCAATTTCTCCACATCTTGTTTGACATGTGGCCAGCAGAACTGGACCCAGTATCCAGGCCATGTGCAGAGGTAATAGCACCTCCTTATTCCTACTCGATATGGCCCTGCTCACACATCCAAGCATCACGTTCACCCTTTTAGCTACAGAATCACACTAGGAGCTCCAGTTCTGTTGCCCCCAAAGTCCTCTGCAGCATCACTGCTTTCCAGGATCCTGTCCGTCCTCCTAAGCATGACCCACATTCTTTGTCCATTGCATTTGGCTGTACCAAAAGGCATGTTGGTCAAATGAGCCCAGCTTACCAAGTGATGTGTAAGTGACCTGTCCATCTTGCCACCAATTTGTGTGTCCGTTGCCCATCTTACTAGGACAATTTTCTCCTTCCAGAGCTCTGAGAAGGATAGTGAATAGGGTTGGGCTGAGAACAGATCCCTGCGGGACCTCACTAGCAACAGGGAATGCTGCAGGGGTTTGGGGATAGCTGGCAGCTCCCTTCTTGGGCAAAAAACCTCAAGCAGGAAGGCCCTTACCAATGAGCTGGTGGGATAAGAGGAGAGCAGTTCTTCCCTGTGGATTGCACCACTCTGTACCATATCCTCATGCACAGCATTCCTCGGGAGAGGAGACACCCCCAGAGAGGCCTTTGCCCCTTGCATGTGAAATTCAGACGCCAAGCATGCACTTTGCCCAGGAAACCCTAGGACTTTTGGAAACAGCAGGCAAAGGGCCAACAGCTGTAGAACTCCCGGGTAGCACATGGGGTAACACAGGGTCAGAGCCAGGCCCAGCTGACTGAGTTTTGGGGCCCTATGCACTCTGGAAATTGGGAGTGGGCCCACCACTTTCCTTAAACTAGAACTCTGCTCCAGCTGTCTGTGCACACTTATCCTGGCAGCCCCCACACATCCCAGCAGCCCTGACCTACTTCCTGCTCACCCAACATCCGCCCACTTGCCCCCAGCCCCTCACCCACTGCCCCAGGGACCTTCCTGGCCACCAGCACCCCCTTCCCCCATCTCAGCACCCTGCTCCCATCCCAAGCTAGGGCAGCTCCCCCTGATCGCAGCCACCCTCGCCCACCCACCCTCACCCAGCCCTGCGCTGCTTAGGTTTGACCTGGCAGCTCCCCTGTCATGATTGGAGAGCATGGTGCTGTGAACTGGCGCACGGGGTTACAGCACCACTGCAGCTTGGATTGGGGTTGTTTCCTGTGGGTGGAGGCTCCCTTGAGATGGGGGCCCTGTGCAAGTGCACCCAATGCATGCTGGGTAATCCCGGCCTGCTTTGAGCACTGGCCCTAGGAACGTGTGGCTAATGGAAACAGCAGCGCAGTGGAACCAGAGGCTTCAGGGACCCGGAGACACCAGCTCTGGGTCTGAGTGATGACACCCAGAACCTCAGGGGCCTGTTTGGAGCCGGCCCCAGGGGGGCTGTGCGCAAGTGGGCAGGGAACTGAATGCTTTGTCCCCCCTGTGCAGGAGCGAGCCAGAATTCCACTGGAGAATGCAGCCCCGTCTCCCTGCTAGCCCTTCGCTGTCTGAAGTGGGCACGAGAGGTGGGGCAGGGTGGTACTAAGTTCCCTTCCTTCCCTGCTGTGGGCCTGGAGTGGGGAACACACTGCACTGGTGGCAGCACTATTGCTCCAGTGTGGGCTCCCTATGAGGAGCCAGCCAGGTTCTTGCCTGTGGGCTCCAGCTGCAATGTGGCCCTTCAGCAGGCTCTCAGGAGAGAGTGGGTGAGTATGTTACTCCAAGGCAGCCGGGGCATAGTCTCAAATCTCCCTACACTGGGGCGATTGCTTCAGAGACCAAGTCATGGGGGAGCAAGGAAACCTACTCACATTTGATTTCTGTCAAGCGTCTCAGCCTAGCTGCCAGCCTCTGCTCTCTGCCCCTGCTGGTGCTCAGAGTAGCAGCCGTGTTAGTCTGTATTCGCAAAAAGAAAAGGAGTACTTATGGCACCTTAGAGACTAACAAATTTATTTGAGCATAAGCTTTTGTGAGCTACAGCTCACTTCATCGGATGCATTTCCAATGCATCCGGTGAAGTGAGCTGTAGCTCACGAAAGCTTATGCTCAAATAAATTTGTTAGTCTCTAAGGTGCCACAAGTACTCCTTTTCTTCCTGTTGGTGCTGAAATTGTCCTTTCTCCATTTCCAGCACCAAGCCACAGACACAGGGAGGGAGCAGAAAGAATTCGACATGATCTATAAAATTGAAGACGTGCCCCCATGGTACCTCTGCATCCTGCTTGGCTTTCAGGTAAGGAAGCAGAGAGCAGAGGGCTATGCCCCACTCTCTTGCTCCCAGTGCTGTTATGGTCATGACATACACACAGAGAAGTTAGGAAAGTCTGTGGTTTTTAATCTTTCTGGAAGGGTGCAACGTAACACCACTTTATGTCTTAAAATAAAATCCCTTACCAACACAAAGAAACAAAACCAGAGAGAGAAAAAGCAGGCTGCTCCCTAAAACAATTATTACTCATTGTCTGATGCAAACAATTATTACTCATTGTCTGATGCGACAGTGGCTCACATACTTCCCTACAGAGTTCTCTAGACTGCAAGCAGGACCAGGTGAGGGTGGGGTGGGCGAGGGGAGCGAGCGGAGCAGGGTGGCTGTGATCAGGGGGAGCTGCCCTAGCTTGGGATGGGAGCAGGGTGCTGAACATCTAAAGTGATCGCTCTACAATTTTAATTCAGTTTTCCCTATACCACATGCCCTTATACGTGACTCTGAGTTTCAGTCTCATTAGCAGTGGCAAGAGCAAACCCCGACATTCAGAAGTCCAGCACAAGTCGCACATAGCACATTGGGACTTAAGTGTACCACAACCTTGTGCAGAGGCGAACTTCATTCTCCCTGGAAATGGAGATGGGTTATCAGATCTTCCCGACAGCCTTAACCAAGGACTCCTTTCCCTTCCCCTCTCCAGCACTACCTGACCTGTTTCAGCGGGACGATTGCCGTCCCCTTTCTCCTGGCAGAGTCCCTGTGTGTGGGAAAGGACCAATACACAGTCAGCCAGCTCATTGGCACCATCTTCACCTGCGTCGGGATCACCACACTGATCCAGACCACACTGGGGATCCGGTAAGTTGTACTCTATGGCAATTGTTCTCCACGCTTTCTTCTGGCTGTTGCTCCCTGTTGAACCATTGCACGGGAAGCTTTGAAGGCGAGGCAGAACGGTAGGCGATTGCAAATGAGGCTTTTCCTTCTTACTCATGCAGACTCCCCCTGTTTCAAGCAAGCGCACTCGCCTTTCTGGTTCCTGCCAAGTCCATCCTGGCCCTGGAGAAATGGAAATGTCCCCCAGAAGGTAACTGAAGCTTCATTTACAACCAGGTCATGCAATAAAGACCATGAGTCACTTAACGGCCCCACCAAGTACAGCCCTTACAGCTTAGGGTATAACAGGGTTCAAGGCCAGAAGAGGCCACCAGATCTCCACTAGCCTGAAGGGGCCACCACTAGCCTGACCTCCTGCATATCAGGCCAACAACCCAATCCGGGACCTGCACACTAATCCCAACAACCAAAAGGGGACCACGCCCATAGGAGACAGCACTAGGATGAGCACGAACTGGGGGGGGCCGAGGTACACCAGTGCCCGAGGCAGTAGCAGGGAACTGATTAAGTGAGAAATACCCAGAGGATCTTGGCAAGCGACCTGCCCCCCACGCCACAGAGAAAGGTGAACCCCCCAAGGTCACTGCCAATCTGAGCTGGGAGAAAATTTCTGCCTTACCCCATATATTCCTGTGAGCAGGAACAGCCAGCCAAGCACCTGAAAGAGAGAACGCTCAGGGCCAGTACCGAGTCATGTTCCACCCTGCCAAGTGTTATGGCTGAAGCACAGCTATCAAGAGGTAGTATAGTCTAATGGGTAAGGCACTGGGGCAGGAGGCCGTGGCTCTGTTCCCAGTTCCCTGCTGGGTGACTTGGAGCCAGTCCCTTCCTCTCTCTCTCTGCCTTTGTTTTCCCTCCCACACTGGTCTATTTACGGCACGTCTACACAGCAAATGAAGGTGTGATTGCAGCACCATTAGGCATGCCAGGGTTAGCCTTAATCCAGCTGGCATGGCTAATGTTGATTGTGATGGCGCAGGCTTCGGCACAGGCTAGCCACCCCAGTACCAGCCCACCAGAGATCCTGGGTACGTACCTGGGCTGCTGGTCCATGCTGCTGCGTCTCCACTGCTATTGTTGCCCATGCTGGGTAGATTAAAGCTTGCCCAGATATGCTACCAGTGTTACAATCCTACCTTTACCTGCAGGGTAGATGTACCCTTTGCCAGTCGGCTCTTTGGGGCAGGAATTGGTCTTTGCTCCGTGGGCACACGGTGCCAGCACAACGGGGTCTCTAGATTCCAAGGGAGATGCACCAGTGTAAACAGAACTAGTGCAGCAGTGAATCATGCCCTAGGCGGCAGGGCCTGGAGCGCTGTTATCCCCGTGCATCTAACAGCCTCGTTTTGTGTCTTAGAGGAGATCTACGGCAATTGGACGTTACCTCTGAACACATCTCACGTGTGGCACCCAAGGATGAGAGAAGTAAGCTGTGCTCTGTGACTACATCGCCGGGGCGTACATGGCTCAGGGGACCTGGGGATGAGTCTCACCAGGACACGGGAAAGAAGACTCCCCCAGACAAATACCCAGCTTGCTTATGTCTCGGCCACATTAGGGCCATGCACCTTGGTGTTTATGGCCTCGTCGGTGGGGTAGCATGAGCGTGGATTGTTCAGCAGCACTGCAGCCTCTGCTCCCGGGTGAGATTCACCCCTGTGCAGGCGGCCAGTACAAAGTGCAGGTGCCACTTCTGTCCCTGGTAAGCTACTGCAATTTCCTCCTGCTTCTGCAGTCATGTCCAGCCAAGGCGCACAAGCAAAAGGGCCCTCCAGGTGACTCTGGGTGCACTGACTGGTCAATGGGAAATACCTTCAAACACATCTCAGGTCAGTGCTCAGACATGCCAGCAGCACCATAGCTGTGAATGGCGCTGGTGTCTGTCTCAGTGCAGAACAATGGAGAGGAAGCATTGCCTCTTAGTTAGGACACTGGGGTAGGATGTGAGAGACCTGTGCAGAATTCCCTGCTCTGCCCTGTACTTCCTGTGTGACACTGGGTAAGTCACTTAGTCTGTCTGCCTCCTTTCTCAGCTGTGCAATGGGGCTAGCGCTGCCCTACCATACGGGGTGTGGGACGATAAATACCTTAAAGATAGTGCGGTGCTTTAAGATCGGCTGCTGGAAAGGGCTATGTAAGAGCCAGGTATTGTTATTAACAAGGTCTATGCTGATAGATGGAGAGATATCTAAATGACACCATCCTCCCTGAGCCTGGGAAGCTCCCATGTGCAAAAAAACCCAGTTTGGAATGGGACAGAATCTTACAGGCTCCAGGGCATAAGCCAGCCTCTAACTATTGAGAGCTAGGAGGAATCTTTCCCTCGGGGCTAGTTAGCCCCTAACAGCCCACTGCAGGGCTCCCTGCAGCTTCCTATGGAGAAGCTGGTGCTGGCCCCAGCTGGAGGCAGGATCCTGGATTAGATAGATCCCCGGTCTGATCCATTGTGGCATTTCCTGTGTCCAACGAAAGGTGGTCACCAGACAGCACCTCCTGCTGGGAAGTAGGCTGAGACCCAGAAAATGCAAATCACTGCTGGGCTGCCTGGATAGAGAGTTTCAGGAGAGTGGAGAGTTTCAGGGTTTTATAACGTATAAAGTGCAGTTATTCTCCAGTGGCTTAATCTTCTAACCAAACAAGAGGACTTACTTTACAGCAGCTACAAGAGTTCTGGCTCTCACCCAGCACTCAAACAGGAGAGGCCTGGCCTGTGGCCTCCCAGACATCATCTGACTGGACTGACTGTGGCTCCCGGGCTTATTCACTAGTCAGCTTCAGTTTACCCAGACGCATTTATGTGGTTTTAGTCATTTGCTCTTCTTTGAACCAGGATGCAGCCATTTAGAATTGCTCTTGCATGATACTGGCGTGTCCCCTTATGCTGTTCAACCCAACCTTCTCTAACTGGTGAAGAGCATGGGCTGGACGGACGGACGGACGGACGGACGGACAGGCGGGCGGATGGACGGACGGATGGATGGACGGACGGACGGATGGACGGACGGATGGTTGGATGGACGGATGGATGGACGGACGGACGGGCGGACGGACCGATGGATGGATGGATGGATGGATGGATGGATATATATATAATGACGGGATGGATGCATATTCCCATTACCATCCCTGTCCAAGGTTCTTCCATGCTTTAATCCTTCCCCTTCCCCCATGATGAAGCCTTCCCCCGCACAACAGCTAAACCCTTGTAGCTGATGGCCACAGTGCTCCCTGCCCACGTGGGGCAGAATGTGCTACCTCCACAGCCCCAGCGATGGGGGGCTGGGCTCAGCACGCAAGGTCAGAGCCATGCCAATGCCACTAGGCCTCCCGGCTCTCCCCTATCTCTGGCACCTGCACAGGCAGAGGAACCTGGCAGCCTGTGACAGCTCTGAGCTGACCACATCTCCACACCTCACATGCTTTTCCCCCCCCTTTTTGCGCCATAGATCCAAGGGGCGATCATCGTGTCCAGCCTGGTGGAAGTGGTGATCGGGCTTGTGGGGCTGCCAGGAGGCGCTGCTCAGCTACATTGGACCTCCTCACCGTCACTCCACCGTCTCCCCTGATAGGACTGTCAGTCTTCCAAGCTGCGGGGGATCGCGCAGGATCTCACTGGGGCATTGCAGCACTGTACGCTCCTCGCTTATCATACAGAGACCAGCCACAGGGCTCACAGAGTGACATGCTGCTAGTACTTAGTGTCACACCCTCATGGGTATGCATATCTGGAGGAAAAATCTGGCCCCTTAAGCTCCAAGTTACCCCAAGCTCAGGGTTAAATTCCATCCTCAGACACATTTGCTGATTGCAGTGGGGTTTGCCCTATAGACCCGATCCTGCTCTAATTGAAGCCAATGGGAGTTTTGCCTACATTTGCACATTTCATATGGAAAACGTGCAGTGCTGCTCCATGTAACTTACAGCAATTGGTTTTTCATAATCAAGATCACTTGATAATGAGTATTCAAGCCAAAAAGGGGGCAAAGGTTGAGAGGGGAAGAATAGATGACATTAGTCATTGCTTTGCTGAGTTTTCAATAGGATGCAAGGTTCAAATCTGTCTGATAATTGATTCTGTCTGTGTGTCTGTCTATCCTAGAAGCATATAGGGCACCAAACACCACCATATCAGAGCTGACTGAAAATACCATGAAAGTTCAACCTGTGTTTTTGTCCCAAATTAGGATGAAATGTTGAAATATCAAATTTTTGGCAAAGCAGAATGTTCTGAAAAATTGAATTTTCGTTGGGGAGCAAAAAGTTGGAAAAATTTCTATTGGAAATGTCCAAATATTGTTCAGATCAGTTCTACATTAAGCTGTGTGTGCCTGAGCTGCACAGTACCTCATGGGAGTTATACTTCAGATGCCTCATGCCTCCATTCACCTCTATGGGCCAGGGTCCCTAGCCAGACTACATTTCCCATAATGCAACAGGGGCATGGGACTCTCAAGATGCACTGTGGCAGTTCAGCATGAAGGGAAACTGTGATGCATTATGGGAGATGCGTCCAGTCAGGGAGTCTGGCCAATAGAAGAAAAATGGGGGCACAAGGCACCCAAATTACAACTCCCATGAGGCTCTAACCACAAGCTCAGACAAACACAGGTACCATCATCTGTCCCAAAACAAAACATTTGATTCAGTTTGACAAACCAAAATGTTTTGATTCAGCTGGACCTGACCCAAAGCAAAACATTTTTTTTTGATTTTCCAAGTAGAAAATCAAAAAAATTCCATAAAATTGAAAATTTTCCCTGGAAAAATCTTGATTTTGCAGCCACTGCAGGAAAAAAACATTTTGACAGAAAATTCCTGAGCAACTCCACTCAGCACCCAATACATCCTGCTGTTGTAGCCCAGCTAGTGAACAGTGGATTAGCTTACTCCAGTCAACTAAACATATGTAAGGCAAACACCTCATCAGGATTATCTTTCACCATTTACTTGTGACACGTTCTCAGAAAACATCAGCAACTCTGAACTTAGCAGACACAAAATGATGAATGAGAAAATTGGCCACTGGCACCTGCAGGCATGTTTGCCACAACAGCATGGATTGTGTATTCTTCTCATACACCAGATTTGTTCTCCTTCCCATATCTACATAGCCTAATGACACTGGCTTGCATGGACTGGCCTGTAACTGTTTAAAAGCACTTACGTTCAAATACACTATTGTTAATATTATTTATGGTAGTGCCCAGGAGCACCAGTCATGGACCAAGATCCTGTTGCACTAGGTGCTGTACAAATGCAGAACAAAAAGATGGGCCCTTGCCCAGAAAGCGTACTATCTCTGGACAATAGTCCAATTCGGCCCTCAGGGAGTTCCCCTTCTGCATTTCCTAGGGATGTCCTAATGACTCTTTTTCTCTTTTCAATAGATCCATTTTTCTGATTGTTTTATTTGCCCAGTACCTGCGAAATGCGACCTTTCGGCTGCCTGGGTACAAATGGGGGAAAGGCTGTATTGTGTTCAGGCTACAGATCTTCAAAATGTTCCCGGTATGGACAGTCCTGTCCTCTGCTAATTATCAGTAACGGGTGAAAACTCCCACAGCTCAGCGGTCTGGGTCAGATACATACTAGGGGGTCTCAGGCCTGTGACGGAAACTTCTATGAACGATCTAGTGCTGCTGGGGCTTCGGCATCGGGCTAACAATCACTAGCACTTACAGCTGGGCTGGAAAACCAGAAAGCATGGCGGTGGCTATGGCATTTTCGCACTAACCGTGGCTGGGCCAGAACCCAGGAAAGCGAAATACTTGCAAATGTGAAAATAAACGGGGGAAAGACTGGAGTTAACTGAACTTTTCCAGACCTCAAAATACTGTCCTGGATGGGTGCGTGTGCTGGTGTCCACCACTGGCCCTCGTAGAGTATGGACTGGTACTATTCCACTATGTAGCAGGGTCCTGCTACAGCTAGGGGCTGAGAGAGCTTCTTCAACAGGGGCTGAATTGTTGGGGTTGGATGTTCTAATTTCAAGCCCTGCTGTTTCCGTGCTGGTGTCAGCAGTCCATAGCACAGGATCTCTGTGAAACCATAGAGGTCCTGGAGTTGTTAGCACAGGTTGTGGGTTTTGATTCCATGGTGGGCAATTCTTGCTGTATTTGGAGCAGTTCTCCCACCTGGCTTCCGGGGGTGTTGCTGCTCCATGTGCCTGGACAGTTATGTTACATGGGCCTCTGTTTTCATCCCAGATCATCCTGGCCATCATGGTGGTGTGGCTGTTGTGCTATATTTTAACACTGACGGAACGTTTTCCCACGTGATACTGAGGCATATGGCTACAAGGCCAGGTACAGATGCCAGGGGAAAATCATGTCAATTGCACCCTGGTTCCGGCTACCATATCCTTGTGAGTGAACGTGAGATTCTCTCGTGACTGGCTCTGTCCAATCACGAGGGATCAGGGACAGTGTGTGCAGAAGTGTATGCACGTTTCCATGCAGTGCACAAAGTCTGGTTTGCCTGCCATTAGTGCCATACCAGCCCAGCTTGCAGGACATTTTTGCACACTTCCCCAGGCAAGGCAAGGAGCTGGGGCACCTTGCCCCTGCTCAGTATCTTCCACTGATCCTCAGGATTTTCCCCCCTCGCTCTGCTCCCTGTGCTGGAGCTTGGACTGGGGGGAGTGAGATGACCCTTTCCCCTAATCAGATACTCAGCAGAAGCTGCTGTCAGGAAAAGATCACCCTCTATCACCTCCCCTGGTGCACAGCACCATGCTGAGCCATTGGGGTCCATACTGATTCACAGGGAGAGGAGGCCACTGGTAATGCCCACAGCTGAGTGGGTGGCCCAGGAACAGAGGAGAGATGCTAAGGCTGGCTGGGTGTGGCCTAAACTGGCATCCTCCTGCACAGGCACTGCCCCCATGGCTGGCAATACCACCGTAGCAGAGAAGAAGGCAGAGCAGTTCTCAAGTAGCAACCTGCAGCAGCAAAAGCTTATCTCCAGTGTGTGTGTGTTCGGGGAGGGCTCTAGGGGCTTGCAGCTTTTCCCACCCCCACTGCCCCACAGCTGGGTTTGGGCTGCCCGGGTCACCTGTGCAAAGCACAAGTCTATGGTGGGCTTTGTCAGAAGGATAATGGGCTGGGCAGCCTTTGCCAGCACACCCTGTGTCTGGCCCTCTGAGCTGGGCAGGGTGTGGTCCAGAACCCATGCTAGTGCGGCTCCTGAGCGGGCATGGCCATGTTCAGGGCTGGGGATGCCCGGGCTAGCTCTTCCCTTGCTCTGCTTTGCCCGATGCAGGTCAGTGGGGCTTGCCCACCGTGACGGCAGCAGCTGTGTTAGGGATGTTCAGCGCTACCCTGGCTGGCATTATCGAGTCCATCGGGGATTACTACGCCTGCGCCAGGCTGGCAGGGGCTCCAGCACCACCCATCCACGCTATTAATAGGTACGGTACAAGCAGCTCACCCATCTCTCTAAATCACACACGGGTTTGTGCGGGGGTTTGCACCACAGCAGGATGATTCCTACTGGGCAGCAGTGGGTGGGAGCCAGGAAACCTGAGTTCTAGGCTCACATGTGCGAGCCAAGTTTTCAAGTGCCAGCGTTTGGCCCCTCAGTAACTTGGCCTGACTTTCTAAGGGGGCTGCGCACCTGAAGCTCCCATGAGGTCAGCTGAGCTGCAGTTTCAGCACCTTGGAAATATAGGTGCCGAAACATGGCTGTTGGTGCTACCATTTGGCACCTAAATTTGACACTGTAACAGGCTTCCGTTTGGCACTCGTAACCTGGCTGAGCTCTGCCTCCCCAGGTGGTAACTGGGACAACACTCCCCACCTCCCATGTTTGTCGAGCATTTAGAACATGCCACATGCTGTGCAAGTGTCCTGTGTGTGAGTGTGAACCTTGCCCATGCTTTGTGCCAGGGACGGTTTACAACGAGGCTGGGGCATGCCCCACCCACGGTGCTACTCCCCACCGCAGGGGAATTGCTAGCCACTCGTGGCAGGCTATGTGTGCCGCACTCTTTCCCATCACATGGGAGCAGAAGCTGCTGACTGGAAAGCACTGCCCTGTCTGAAATCTTGTCCAGGGGCATTGGCCACTGTCGGAAGACAAGATACTTGGTTAGATGGATCTTTGGTCTGACCCAGTATGGCCATTCTTATGTTCTTATGAAATCTCTTGGATTGGCTTCTCTGTTTACAGAGGCATTTTTACAGATGGGGATCTCCTGTATCATAGCTGGGCTGCTGGGAAACGGGCAACGGCTCCACATCCTCGAGTCCCAACATCGGCGTCTTGGGCATCACAAAGGTACCAGCCAGTGAGCTTCTTTGGACGCCTTCCCTCTGTGCTGAGTTAGGTGGGATCGCTGCAAAGCTCTCGGCACCTGGACAGATCAGCCGGTGCCCAGCACAGCTACCTGCCTCTCACCTGGGCTGCAGAGAATATCAGCATCTTCCACTAGCATCCTGGTTATTTTGTGGGTGCAACAGAGGGTGCAGGGTTCAGGCTATAAAACCCTTCATGGATCCGTAGACACCATGGCACACATTTTTTCCTTACAAAATAGCCCCTCTACGATGCTATTCCTAAGCCATAAAGAGGGCTTAAATGGCCCGTGCAATACTCTGCTCTTGAGGCTGGTGGGGGTTCTACAGCCAGCACAGAGCTGGCATAATAGCTCTCTCCAAGCCCCTGGTGTGTGATGGACTGGGGAAGCAAGAGATCAGGAAGAGGCATACAGCACATGGAAGCTGACACAACTTAGAGCAGTACTAGGGCTGCTCTAAATTGCACCCAAAGCCCAGCATGACACTGAATGAGGAAGGTGCTGTGGTGACTTAATGCCATTTTGTGTGCCCAGTGTAGAACCGAAGGAGCAGAAACTCTGGCCTATTCTTGCTCATAGTGCACCAGCCTGGCAGCTCCGCTCAGCTGAAAGTTGGTAGCTGCCATTTGCTGGGTCTGGGGCAGGTGGTGGAGCATTCTCAGCAGCCAAACTTCCATTCTCAGATTCACACTCCATCTGGGCCTGAGTCCCAGGTCAGTACAGGGTTTATCTAGTTTCTGATGCTGGCCCTGAGGCCCTTCCTGGTCACTGTGTTTATATAAGGTGTGTCTGCAATAGCCCCTCTATGACACTGCTGTGGCAAGGAGAGGGCAGCCTCTTCTGCCCCTGAGTCCTTGGACCTGCCTGGTTTCACTTGCCTCGCAGTCAGATTTCACTTTCTGTTCCTGGCCACCTGTCAGTAATTCTAGCTATCTGTGGTGCTTCTCTGCCCCTCTTGTGTCTGAGTGCCTCCCACTCCCTGCATTTATCCTCACAACCCCGCTGCGAGGTGTGGGGGGGCAGATCCCAGAGCTCGGACTGCAGCCTAAGGCCGGAAATCAACAGTGAAATGAAATAGCCCCACGGTAGCGAGCATGAGTCAGCTGGCCTGGGCCAGCTGTGAGGTTTGAATTGCCGTATAGACGTACCCGAAGTGCCTTGCCCAGGAGCGTGGCAGGGTTAAGACTGGAGGGAATATGCTGTAGAAAGGCTCAGGCTTGCTGGTGTTTCTCACCCAATGCAGGGTAGAGCGCGCACCACTGAGATTAACTAATAGTGCTTAGCCCATAGCGAAAGCTCTGGCTCACCAGTCTCTCCCCATGAAACAGAACATCCCCCCCCTCTTTAATTTCTAAAGTCTGATGCAGCTTGGCGAACTAAGCAGGAGGTCTGGGGTCTCAGCCATTGCATGAGCTTGCACAAATCTCACTATATCTCAGTTTCCCCATCTCACGGTCACCCAGAAATCAGTACCAGAGTCTGGGTATATTGTCAGTGCCGTGTGTTTGTTTAGACTGTCTCACTCAGTCCTTGAGCAGAGGAGGTCACAGACAGCACCCAGAAAAACCACATTCAGGGCTCTCAGAGAGCAACCCCACTGCTGCAAAAATTCCCACTATGTTAGAGAGAGTAAGGCACGAGTAACTCCTGTCCTGCTTGCAACAGCTCCCCCAAAAGAAACTACATCACAAACCTAGCAACAACACAGCAGGTCTTCACAGACTGTGCCCTTGTTTGCGTGCTAAGAAAAGGAATTGTAAAACTCTGGGTATGTCTACACAGCAAAAAACCCCGCAGGTGTGATCTCAGAATCTATAGACTCAGGCTTGCAGTGCTCCCACTACAGCGCTAAAAACAGCCGTGTAGACATTCCCACTTAGTCTGGAGCTTGGGCTCTGAAACTGTGTAGATGTACCCTACACAGAGGCATCTGGTGTCTCCCACCATAACAATACTTTCCTCCTTTGGGAAGTGCTTTGAGATCTCTGGATGAACAGAGCTGTATAATAGCTACGTATTATTAAGCCTGGAATGACTCTAGCAAGTTTGCTTCACCTTGAGGCTGGTTTTCCTCTATAGGTGGGAAGCAGAAGAGTGGTGCAATATGGAGCTGGCATCATGCTTGTTTTGGGAACCATCGGCAAGTTCACGGCTCTGTTTGCCTCACTTCCTGACCCTATCCTCGGAGGGATGTTCTGTACATTATTCGGTAACGTACCTATAAAGATATGTTTATAAATGTAATCAGCAGGGTGTCAAGGCAAAATTAACATTAAATTGCCGTGCTCTTTCCTACCAATTGTTTCCTAATATATTCATTTAAATTTGATTTGCCTAAAAGTGACTTACAGAGCTTGCGCCAGGCTGAGATTTGCAACGCTGCCTAAGAGAGTTGGCTGCCCAGTGCCCATCAACATTGGCTTTGAAGCTCTCCACTTAAACTGCTTGCTTTCCTTTCAGAATCAGTTACAGGGAACAATCTCAAGATGCAAAAGAACTGAAGCTCCATAGCATCACTGGGGATAGGGGAGGTAGCAGTGGGATGCACAGCTACTGCCTGTATTCTAGGGTTCAAGTTTTCCTCCAAACCTAAGAGACTACCATTAGTGCGAGCTATACTTTTGTCTCCTGACCCTAAGTGGTGAAGCTGCCAATGCATAGCAGCCTTAGGTCTTCTCCATATTTAAAGTCAAATCAGTGTAACTTTAAATTGGTTTCAGAAGTGATTTAGTTAAACTGGTGCAGAATACAGTGTGACCACAGTTAATTCAATTTCAGGCTAGTTTATATTGATTTAGCTTAACTTGATAATGAATCAATTTAAGCTAAATTGATATAAACCAGATTTAAATCAAATTAAGAGCGTCCACACAGGTGTTTGCACTGGTCTGATTTTATCAGATTCAGATCGCTCTTTCAGGCTTGATCTACTCTTCAAAGTTAAATCAACATAGCATAGTCAGAGGTCTGAAAAAAATCACACCCCTTATTGACATAGCTGTGTCAGCCTAACCCCCGTGTAGACGCAGCTATGTCAACTGAAGCAACCCCTTCTGTCAATGTAGGCTGTGTCTACGCGATGGGTTAATGCCAGCATAGTTATTGTGATGTAACTATGCCAGTATAAAGAAAAGGAGTACTTGTGGCACCTTAGAGACTAACAAATTTATTAGAGCATAAGCTTTCGTGAGCTACAGCTCACTTCACGCTGCATCCGATGAAGTGAGCTGTAGCTCACGAAAGCTTATGCTCTAATAAATTTGTTAGTCTCTAAGGTGCCACAAGTACTCCTTTTCTTTTTGCGAATACAGACTAACACAGCTGCTACTCTGAAATATGCCAGTATAGTCTCTCTACCATTAGACATACCCTTAGTTAAACTGGTACAAATTTCAGAATAGAGATGGCTTTAGTGGTACCTAATTTTTTGCCTCTCAGTCCCAATGGCTCAGCAGGTGGCCACCTCTGCCTTGTCCAGAATGCATACAGACCCTCTGTGTCTGTAACAAGGCTGCATTTTCTCTGTTTGCACATTTGCAGGAATGATCACAGCTGTTGGCCTTTCCAACCTGCAGTTCGTTGACATGAACTCCTCCCGCAATCTTTTCATTCTGGGATTCGCAATGTTTTTTGGGCTGACATTGCCAAACTACTTGGATTCACGCCCCAATGCCATTAACACAGGTATGCTCTCTGGATGAAAGCCTCAAAACATGCTTTATATCCCCTCTTAGTACTGCAGTGAATGGAGGACTCTACTGAACTCTTGGCATCTAGTAAGATAGGAATGTGGGTCTCTTGGGCACTATGCTAATACGTGGTATAAATGATTATCAATATTGCAATTCTTAATTATGATGGAATGACATTAGGAATTTTATGTAGCTTCCATAGGAATGTGGGGGGCTTTAGGGCATTTGTCATGCTCCAAATGAGATCTAAACCCTAGTTAGCTTGCTTTTGTTTGCAGCTGTTGGTCTCTTCTCCCTTTTGATATGTGCCTATAGCTACTCTCAGCATTTCAACATAGAAGTGTGCTTTGTAAACTAGATTTTTAGGAACTCTAATAAAACAAAATGGACAAGGGGATTCAAGATAACACATACACTGAGTCAGTGGGCCTAAGATATTCATATAAGCAGAGTGACAAGGGAAGGCAGGTAGATAAAATAGATGTCTTAGAATATCAATTTAATCTAATTGGGGCCCACAAATGCCTTTGTCATAAAGTTATTGCATGGCATCACTGATGTTTATTGGTAGAAAACAGCCAGTCCTCCTTAAATACACACTCTAGTCTTATTTTTCTTTTTCAGACAGAAGATAGTAGCATCTAACCTAGTGCTCCGTGTTAATCGGTATAACATTCTGCATGTTTTGTAGGTGTTCCTGAAGTCGATCAAATATTAACAGTGCTATTAACAACGGAAATGTTTGTTGGGGGTGGCATTGCCTTCATATTGGACAACACCATTCCAGGTACAGCCATTGCAAGCTTTCACAACAAGGCTTTATAATGCATAAGGTGCTGTCAGCGGCTTGACTCACTTTGTGCATGTCCGGTTGTACATTGTTTTAGTTATGATTTCAGTCCTGGCTAGAGAAGCTGATCTATATTAATTGCTGTTGGAGAACTATCTTCTGGCAGAATCAGTGATTCAGGGTTGTAGCTGGAGGTAGAGCAGGATTTATATGCAATAAGAGACTCTCTCTTTGAATAGAGTTAGAACAGTGATACTCAGACCTCAGTGGTTCAGGAGCCAAATCAGTAATCAACGTTACACAAAAGAGTCACAGTTGTGTGAATTCATTGTTGCATTTACTAGTTTTTATATACACACACACACACACACACACACATATATATATATATAAATAAATAAATAAAATGCTCACAGCAAAATGACTCACCAAGTATTCAACAATTGGTTAAATACATAGTAAAAGCATCCTGATTGGTTAACAACATAGATCGGTTATTAATTAAATCACAGTGTTTTAATATCATAGGCAGGAGACACATTAAAGAGCCACTGGTGACTCATGAGCCTCAGTCTGAGTATCACTGGCCCAGCACATAGGGCCCTGTCTTGATTGGGTTCACCAAGTGCTAAATAATAGGAAAAGAAAAGCTTTGAGAGAGGAATCTATCGAGTAATTAATTCCATATAATGATGGGTAAAACTGGTCAGTCCTTCCTGTATATCCCATCTCATTCCATGACAACAAAGGGTCACTCAGTGAAGTTAAAGTATGAAGACATATTTTATGTAGCACATACTCAACCTGTGGAACTCACTGCTGCAGAAAAACACTGGATCAAACACAATGGCAGTTTGTTTTTAAAAAGGGTGGGATAATTTTACAAACACTAGCAAGATAGGTAGCACTACAAGCTTGATCCTGCCATGTTACCTGTATGCAGAGGTCTCACTGGATCTCAGGATCATTTTAATTGAATCTCCCATCCACTGATAGAGAGGTAATGCAATCTTATGCTTTCAGGTATAAAAGATAGGGGTGTTCCCTCCCCCCCAGTAGAGCATTGAATAACTGGCCAGGTGCATTTTTCTGTCTTTTTGGAAGCATCAGGCCCTGGCCATTTCAGAAGGCAGGATACCAGCCTAGTCAATGGTCTGAGCTGCTGTGGAACAATCCTTTCTCCCGACAACTGTTTGTGCAGAACTTGAACCACATCCAGTGAAGGTTACTTTGAATGAATAAGCTATTTAGTTATTTTGCTATCCTTACACTCAGGATCTCTCACTCTCCCCAGGGACACAGGAGGAGCGTGGCCTGGTTCAGTGGAAGGCCGGAGCACATGCAGACAGAACCACAGCTGCAAATTTGAAAAGCTATGATTTTCCATTTGGAATGAGCGTGGTAAAAAGGATTCAGTGGTTGACATATGTGCCAGTATGCCCTGTTTTCAAGGGATTTAATTCAAGAATGAAAAGGAATTGTGACACAATGGAAAATGCACAAGAGAACACAGACAACCTGTTCATATGTACTAAGGTCTGAAAGACTCCTGTAATGTGACAGGCACAAGTTGTTCAGTGCCAGTTAGGTACAATGTACCACAGTTCTAGTTTGTAGGTTACTGAAGGAAGGCCAGGGCAGAGAGCTGTGTCAAACTGAAGAGGGGAGAACAAGGGGATCAGTTCGTACGGGTTCCCGCATAGTTCTGATTCATGTCCCTGTGGAGTTCACAAAGGGCAACACACCCTAGTTTGAGTTATCTTTACACTGTGCTGTACATTTGGTCTAAGCATGTGAGACAGTTGGGGCCTGCTTACTCTCGAAATAGCACAAACTTTCAGTATTGTACATGTGGCTAGTGTGTGTCATTCTAACAAACCCAAAAGCTCAAAGCAGCTCAGCCAAAACAGAAGAGTTGTGGCTAGACTAACTTCAAACCAACTTTTGAATAGTTTCCAACTGTAACCCCAAACTGGTTTTAGATTTGTTCAAAACTTGGCTCAGATTCACTAGAATGTTTATGAATCTAGGCAAAACTAGCCCAAGTTTTACACAGCTCAACTCGTCATCCTGTGTAATAAACTGCTATCCGGACACTCTGGGCTAAATTCATTTCTGGTGTAACTCCATAAACTTCAGCAGAATTATACCAGGGATTAATTCTGGATCAGCATGGCCACCATGGCACACTTAATATGGAGACTATGGCGCTTTTTTGGGGATAATGTATTCGATACATTAATATTTCAAATCATTTGTTTCTGTTTTCATTGACAGTGGAGAGAACTGCCCCTTATTTGCTTAACTAGTCCTGCAGCATAACCCTGGAAAAGTTTATGTTGGATAGCTCTGCTACCCGACCATCTTTCCTATTGCCTGTTACACTGAGTGTAAAACTACCTTGGCCTTTGCCACACTGATATTTAATGGACAATTAATAGTTAAGATTTTTGCCAGGCGGGTGTTAGAATTCTTGATCTGTCATGCATGGAGTCCCATTAACACCTACCTGAATCCCTGATCCAATGGGCTGAGGTTCAGAACCTTTTGTTAGCACAGGCTCTGATGGATAGCATCCATGTAGCGATGACCTCCGTACTCAGCAGTTCATGACCAGAGTAAGCAGCGTTTTTCCATCTTGTGAAGAAAGTTCTGCTAGACAAATGATGCACCAACAACAGCTGAGCAACTACCTAACTTTCAATAGTTTGCATAAGTATTATTAGATCTTAAATAACTTAATTATGCCCAAAGATGAACAGACAAGCTCATTTTCTGAGCTGCCTTGGCTCTGCAGGGCTAAGAGAAGTAAACATGAGAAAATTGACTCTGAACACAGGATCATATCAGTTGAATATTGCCCTTGTGCCCAGTCACTTTCCAGAATTGCCTAGTAGGAAATTTCTGCAAGAAATCACTACCAAGTCATACCTGTGAACGCATGTCCCTAGGAAATGGAATGCACAAGCACTGCAGCTTGACTGGACTGAATATGGGTATGTTTAACGCAAAGGTGATCCCTCCCTGGACCCTGATGAATTGCCCTGTTAACACCAAAATGCAGCTTGTGACTGGATATGCAAGTGTCCCTGAGCTCCCTTGCTGATGAGTGATAGGATCTAAAAGGGGAGGGCCTCTATGTGACTGACTAGCAACGCTCCCAGAGAACACCCACTGCCATTTTGAATATCATTAATAAACTTCTCATACTACATGCTTTGTTAGCTCTTTTCTGTTGTCTAAGTCATTTTAAAGATTCTTGGTTGCATCACTACTCTACCACTAGTAGGCTCCTACATATAGTGTATGCAAGAGAAATCATTTAGCAGCCACATACATCCATAGCATCACATCTCAGAATTTAATCAAGTTGACTCACCGAAAATTTGGAGACCCTTTCAAAGACAACTAAGGCTGGAGGAGGAAGTGGTGTTGGCAATGCAGGAGCACTGTTCTGGGGTGAAATTCACCCTACTCCCCAGCTCCGGGGGGGGAACCCTAGTGGTGTGGCATTTTTTTTTTTTTTTTTTTTTTTAACTTGACACATTTCATGTTCACTGATATTAGGCTCTAAACACTATTCTGCAAAGGAAATGTAAGAAAGGAAGTGATGGATCAAGGTTTTTGTTGCATCCCTTAAGAAGTCAGCTACTGACCTGATGAGAAGTATATTAGAAAGGGGAATGATGATTTAGGAGGGGACAGGGCTAGTAAATGGAGACAGATGTCATAAGATGTTGGAGAGGCCAGTGGGTGCAGTTTGAGGTTAGGTGGTCTAGTTTGGTAGAATCTGTAAATATCTTGAAAGTGGGCATGGCCTCCAATAGTGTGGATTTATACTAGATTGTCAAATTAATCTCATTTCCCCCCCTAATCTCCAGAGATTCCTCTAGGTGGTGATTTCTCATTCTAAAATGTAGAAAATATTAAAGTTGCTGATCAGTACTAGAAATGGGTGCTTAGATTACCAAATACCAGTGTGTGAATAAATTATTCAACATGCCTACAATCAGAAGAGGAAGCAATCCAATAGATTTGAATGGAAACAATGCTTCTAAAATAAAATGCTGGCATTGTCAAGAGTACATACAAGTAGAAGGACAAAGGATTTGGGTTCATCTCAAAGAAAGTCAGTTCAGCATTAAGTGCACCATTAAAGCTAGCTGGGTGGAAATTAGGATCCATCTCTATTCTGCCAACACTTTGAAGCTACCCACTATACCCATAATGATGATTTAAGTCCCTTTCCAGTGTCTTCCAATAGCTTTTCATCAGCAGCTGCATTCAGGTGCAATTTGTCTGCGACACCCAAAGTGTGGCAGGACTCAGATTGTACCATAAAAGCTTCTGAAAGCTTCTGACAGTTTTAGCCATTGTCCCTCAAATGGTGTCATCAGCTGGGCACTGTCTACACTAGGGTTTGAATACTGCAAGCAATGATGGAGTTGAACTGCCATTAGTAGTAGTGAGAAATGTACCTAAGGGAAGATGGTCAAGAAAATGCTAGTATGCAGAAAGGAGAAGTAAACCAGATACCAACTTCAAGTCATTACTTTGGTCTAACTTGTTACAAGGAGCACCATTCATTAAAACCTAAAGCACTATTCTTGCTGGGGTAGTGTAGAATTATCCCCCTCATTTCCTCACACTATCAAATGTGAGTGTCTGAGTAGGGTGCATATTAAGAGAGACAATCACCAAATCATTTCTACTATTATTTATTTTTTTAAATATTTTTGAAAAAATATAATTTTTTTACAATATTTTCAACTTAAACACTATTCACACTGAACACGTATGGCAGCTTAACCTACCCAAATATGAAGTTTAAGAAGCCAAAACTGTTCTAGCTTTATTAAAAGAAAAAAGTTGTTGTGCTGTAGACTATTGTGTAGTGATGATTAAACAAAGCAAGGGAAAAGCACCACTCAAATCACTAATGCTAAAGTTTTCTTGGTTAAATCCAGCTATATTAAGGTTGTATGCTAAAAGTTACATAGACAGTGTGCTATGTATCCAAGTTCTTGGAAGAAATTGTGATGAAACTCATATCTCCATAAATGTAATTAGGAAGTGAAACAAACATTTGTAACATGATATACTGTAAATACAGGAAATTTCTTCCAACTGCTTATTTGTTAGTTCAGTAGCTGAGATCTAGGACTCTGTACAGGTCTGTAAAAGTCTGGTATGATAGTTCATTTACACTTCTCAAAAAGAAGAGCATGAAGTAAAGTTTTTCTTGATAAGGAAAAAAACTAACATTAGTAAAAATACTGAAACGGAAAGTTAGCTAATTTGCATAATGATCTGATAACCTTGCTTTTATTTTTAAGTTAAGGCATTATCAGGTGCAAATTAACACCAGTTGACATGTTTTAGTAACAGACCATCCTTAGTTAAATCCTGTTAAAAAGACAGAGTCTGCAAGAGGTTTTCATAAATTTGGTACTTCGTCTCAACTTGACTGGTGCTTCTTACCTCACTGTCTCCTTCACAGAAAGCCAGGGTCCAATTATGTTTTCATTAAACTTTTGACAGCTTTTTACTTAATAACAGTCTCAGCACTTTTATTAAGCATGCAAGACTAACAAAACTTTGGCAATGCATAAGTGTAACACAGTGACGAGAAGAGAGAGCTTTTACAATTAAATCTTCTAATACTGGCTTCACAGTGTGGAAATTGTGCTACATCCACCAAAAGAGGGCCCAGTCTACTCATATATTTAGTACTTCACCCCAGGAACAAACTCCTTTGCATTTGGATTCAGATTACTCTTGACCTGGGGAGAAAGAGACAACCAAATCATGGTATTACTTATATCTCACTTTTCCTGACCAAAGAAAGCATTGTTCAAAGCCATAGTTTACAAGTTTAAAGTGACAGACAATTTAACATGAGTTCTTGAATACACTAAATCCAGTGCAAAGAGGTTTAGAACCCTTCACCTGCTCATCACGGCTATTAATTCACTATTAATATCTTAAAAAAGAACAACAATAACAAACCCAAACAGCAGCAGCACCTAGAGGCTTCAATTAAATCAGAGTCCCATTGTGTTAGTACTTATTTGTATGGTGCCTACGGAGAAAGTCCCTTCCCTGAAAAGCTGTAAGTTAAAGCCTGTAGTCTCCCTAAAACACCCAAAGCACCAGAGTTTTAATTCAGTCAAATTGACTCTGGACAAGTGTCACATGGTCTTTAACCTTATACATTTGTTTGTAGACACATTCAGTTATGTAACATAAGCAAACAAAGACTTGATGTTAGATTTAAATAATTTTAAGCCATTGACTGACTGGTTTTTCCTTCAAAGAAGAGTTATGTTGAAATATAATATTAATGTGCTTATTTTATAATTAGCCACCCTATAGCATTTCCAGAGAACTCAGGAATGTAATAACTTCTATGTGGGCAATAAGCAACACCAAGAGAAACTTCATTTTACACAATTTCCATGTATTGCTTAACAAAGGAAGAGAACTGGGATAGCTGGAAACATGAATTTATTTAAACTCTTAATTGGTTTACACATTAGTTTTGTCATCAGCACCTTGGTTACCACTTTATATTTTAGGCCAGTTGTATGTTTTGCTATCTTGAGTCATTGGGCTGAAAGATACATTGGCCTAGAAGTTACATCAATTAATTTTATTTTTTCAAGGCTTATTGTGAAGTATCGATATTTAATTAGAAACTTCAAGTCCACAAAACATTTCAGCAATACAGTTTAGTGTGTGGTTGATCACTAGCATTAGTGTCAGGCTAGCAACAACTCTCTCTCTGTCGGATTTCTAGAGAAGTCCAACATTACTGAATGTACCCTGTGTACCTCTATCATGGGTCAATAGCCAACTCCAAGCAGCTGTGCACTGAATATCAGGGACACTAGGCAGCTATAGTAAATGTCAGCGTGGTATGTCTCAGCACTGCCATGTAGGTCCCTTGCTTTTGGAAATGTCAGTTATAACATTTTATATTAGTTGCTCTTGCAAGTTAACTGTTCTGAGCTAACAGGTACTTTCTGAAGTTTGCTTGGGTACTTTTAGTTCATTTCAACATCTTTGTAAATTTAAGAACAGTTTCTATTTTAGGAACCTAGACATTAAAATACTTCCAAATACTTGTCGTTAGGATATAGATATTCAAGCCTGTCTGTAAAGGCCTACACTTTAAGAATTTAGGTGCATCATCACTTAGCTAGTTATAGAGGTATAAAAGAAAATCAGAATCACTGTCTGCCAGTGTAAGGGCCTTCTCTTACTGTAAAAAGAAAAGGAGTACTTGTGGCACCTTAGAGACTAACAAATTTATTAGAGCATAAGCTTTCGTGAGCTACAGCTCACTTCATCGGATGTATTTTCAAGCTTATGCTCTAATAAATTTGTCTCTAAGGTGCCACAAGTACTCCTTTTCTTTTTGCGAATACAGACTAACACGGCTGCTACTCAAACTTCTCTTACTGTGACAGTCTGAGGCCCTGTTCTTAGGCTAAGGCCTTTGGCTAAGCAACAGAGGCAGCCAGAAGTTGGGAAGCGACCGGTCACATCCTCACATTCCACAATAGTCACATTGCAATAAGGTGCTATTAGTCTGTTAGGCATTATCAGGACAGGATTGTATTCCTATCACCTCCAGAGAAAGGGAAGTGCCTAGAAGATGTAAAAGGAAACTTAGTTTGATAGCATCCTGTCTGGCAAGAACTTACTTATCAATAGCTAGGATGTGAAATTCTCATTTCTTTATTGTTCTATCACTATAGTCCCCATTTCCCTATTGTTTGTCTGTATAATCTCTGTCTGGTTCTGTGATTGTTTCTGTCTGCTGTATAATTAATTTTTTGCTGGGTGTAAACTAATTAAGGTGGTGGGATATAATTGGTTAAATAATCATGTTACAATATGTTAGGATTGGTTAAGGTATAGCTAAGCAGAAGTCAAGTTTTACTATATAGTCTGCAGTCAATCAGGAAGTAAGGGGGAGAAATGGGAACAGGAAATGGGGGTGAGAAATTGGAATCATATTTAGCTAAGGGCAGGAATGGGAACAGGGACACAGGTAAGGCTCTGTGGTGTCAGAGCTGGGAAGGGGGACACTAAGGAAGGAAACAGGAATCATGCTTGCTGGAAGTTCACCCCAATAAACATCAAATTGTTTGCACCTTTGGACTTCGGGTATTGTTGCTCTCTGTTCATGAGAGAAGGACCAGGGAAGTAAGTGGGTGAAGGAGTAAGCCCCCTAACACTTGTAAAGGAGAGTTAGCAAGATTTACACTAGGTTTTTGCAGAAGGTTTAGTTTTCCTGGCACAGATAATCACTCCTAAGTACAAGTAAAAAGATCATCTCCACCTATTTTAAAGTTTTGGCCTGACAAATCAATAATTAATGATACTGGCTACAGTCAATACAAATTTAGGTAATCTCTTTCAAAATGTTCTACCAATATATCTCAAGCTAGATCTGGACTGTATTATTTCAGTCCTAAGGCTCTATTTCCAACATGCCAAATTCTGTGATAGTTAACATGATGTCTGGATGTATATCAGACTTTGTCTGCAACAAGAGCTGTTGAATTAAGCCATTGCTGTTGGATTACATGCTATACAGTCAGTATGTTCGACCTTTTGCCTTTCATTTAGTAATGATTTCTGCCAAGCAGCGTATACACCCACACTCCACTAGTATTTGTGGCATGAACTGCGCAAAACACCTATGCAATTCTATGGACAATCCCACAGAACTTCAGCCACCATCACATTCCATACCATTTTTGGTATAACAGTACTGTATCTAATAATTTAGTATTTCCCCCTACATGTGCATATCAGCTTAAAGAGATTTCTGGATTATGTATGGGATCTGAGCTGGAGAGCCATTATATTACTGATAATTGGCTGTTGCTGTTTGTTGTTTTTATTAGCCACTTTAATGACCTATCAAGGCACGTAGAGTCTTTTGGAAGGTGATTTTTCTTTTAAATTTCAAATACAAAAAGTTATGTAAGAACAAGCGGACAGGAAACATACCACCAGATCCTCCAGTGATGAGCTGTCACTGATAACGAGGTCATTAAACTGGTCCTGGATTTGATCCATTGTTTGTGGGAGGTCTCGAGCAGGAATAAACCACTCATGTTCTTCCTCCTCTTCCAGCATTTCCTGGAAACAACGCTCAATAAATTCTTCTTCCCATAACTCCTCTTCAATCTAAAGTTAGAAAGGGGAAAAGAGTGTTCTGGGGGGTAAGTGTCTCTATGGCAGTGGTTCTCAACCCTCGACCCAATCAGCACACAGCTGCAGTCCATGTGACAGCCTCATGGCCACACCGGTAGAATATGTATTGTGTGGACACAGCCCACAACAGAGACAGCTGCATATGCAGCCCACAATGGTAAATGGAGCAGTGGTTCTCAACCTATCATATCTGCAGTTAACTCAGCACCCAGGTGTGAGCAGCCACACTGCAAAGCCCTGCTTGAATTACCATGCGCTCACTGGTTCTGTGCCCATGTGTGTATGTAACTAGGATTTCTGGGGGACACACAAGAACACAAAAACAACCCCAGTGGGTAATACCAATGATCCATCTAACCCAGTATCCTGTCTTTCAACAGTGGCCAATGCCAGGTGCTTCAGAGGGAATGAACAGAACAGGTAATCATTGAGCAACCCATCCCATCATCAACTCTCAGCTTCTGGCAGTCAGAGGCTACAGACATCCAGAGTCTGGGGTTGCATCCCTGCCCATCTTGGCTAACAGCCATTGATGGACCCATCCTCCATGAACTCATCTAGTTCTTTTTTTGAATTGAGTTATAGTTTTTGGCCTTTACAACATCCCCTGGCAACGAGTTCCACACACTGACTGCGCACTGTGTGAAGTAATACTTCCTTTTGTTTGTTTTAATCCTGCTACCTATTAATTTCATTGGCTGATCCCTGGTTCTTGTGCTATATAAAAGAGTAAACAATACCTCCTCACTTTCTCCACCCAGTCAAGATTTTATAGACCTCGGTCATATCCCCCACAGTGGTCTCTTTTCCAAGCTGAAAAGTCCCAGTCTTTTTAATTTCTCCTCACAGGGAAGCTGTTCCATACCATTAGTTTTTTGCGAATACAGACTAACACGGCTGCTACTCTGAAACATACCATTAGTTGTTTTTCTTGCCCTTTTCTGTACCTTCTTCTATTCTAATAGATCTTTTTCTGATGGGGTGACCAGACTGGCGCATACTATTCAAGGTGTGGGCACATACCATGGATTTATAGAGTGACACTATGCTATTTTCTGTCTTATTAGCTATTCCTTTCCTAATGGTTCCTAACATCGAGCTTTTTTGACTAACACTGCATATTGAGCAGATGTTTTCAGAAAACTATCAACAATGTCTCTTTCTTTAATGGTAACAGCTAATTTAGATCCCATCATTTTGTACATATAGTTGGGATTACATTTCCCAATGTGCATTACTTTGAATTTATCAACATTTAATTCATCTGCCATTGTTACTCCTGAGGGAATTCTGCTCCAAAAAACTAAAAGTTCTGCACACAATATTTGTCAAAACAACACTATGTAATCACGCCAGTTTCAATTATTTTGCTAATTTATTTCAAAACACCTGTCAGCAAGTATGTCGGTAACAATACAGACAAAAAATTTCCCCAGGAGCAGAAAGTTAAAGAAATCCCTATGACAATCCAGTTCCTGTTTTTTTGCCCTCTCCCACCCGAGACACTCACTGCCAGACACTCACTCCCCTCTCCCCCAGAGCCCAGCTGTGCCCCCGCCCCGGCCCAGACACTCACACCCCCTTCGCCCTTGAAGCCAGCTGTGGACCCCCTCCCTGGCCCAGACACTCACACATCCTACCCCCAGAGCCCAGCTACATGCTCCCATTCCCCCCAGCCCAGACACTCAGACCCTACCCTCCTAGAGTCCAGGGATTCAGAGGGAGAAACAGCCTGATGCTAGGTCCCAGAGCTTGCTCAGCATTTCCTGTGTGTTGCTGCCTCCTTACTTCAGGGTGTGTGGGCAACTGCAACTGCTGGAAACCCTCCAGTTCCCTCTCCCTCAACACAGCCTTGTCTTCTATTTGTGAGCTGGGCTCTGCCGGGTCCAGCAGCCCCTAGTGGTGGCCAACATCTCTGCAGCCTATTTCTATGGGGAAAAATGGAAATTCTGCAAGCCCAACATTAATTTCTGCAAAATTGTGCAGTGGTGCAGAACTTACCCAAGAGTACACTGTGTTGCCCAGTCACCCAGTTTTGTAAGATCCCTTTGTAACTCCTAGCAGTCTGCTTTGGACTTATCTTGAGTAATTTTGTGCCATCTGCAAATCTTGCCACCTATTTACCCCTTTTTCCAGATCATTTATGAATATGTTGAACAGCACTGGTCCCAGTACAGATCCCTGGGGGACACCTTTATATACATCTCACCATTCTGAAAACGGACCATTTATTTTTACCATTTCCGGTCTTTTAACCAGTTACTGATCCAGGATAGGACCTTTCCTCTTATCCCTTGACTGCTTAAAATATCGCATGGTTCTCTGTACTGCAGTAAGCTAAGCCACTCTGATTCTTTCCCAGTGAATTGTGGGAGAACATGTCTACTTGTCTGTCCTTCTGAGTATGCAAGAGGAATTGTGGGAAGACAATGGAGGGCTATCAGCACTCAAATAGTTTAGCCTGTGTCCTCACTGCACGATAAGAAGGTTACCAGCCTGATTGAAAGAAGAATCCAGGCTATAACCAACCCACAACTCCAACCAGGCCAGCTAGCCTGTGTTGAAAACACCATTGAAATTCACTTGAGCGAGGGGGTGTGTGTGTGTGTGTGTGTGTGTGTGTGTGTGTGTGTGTGTGTGTGTGTGTGTGTGTGTGTGTGTGTGTGTGTGTGTGTGTGTTGTGTGTGTGTGTGTGTGTGTGTGTGTGTGTGTGTGTAGAAAGGGGTTAGGGGAAGCACCTAAGTAAGAGCGTGAGTGAATACTGTAAAGACGACATAATTAAGGCTAAGATGATGTCACGGAAGCTGTGCCCTACGGTGAAATCCGTGAGAGTGGGAGCCCTGCAGCTGACCAGCCACAGTTGACAATGGGGGACCCCACAGCAGCCCAGCCCAGCCTCCGCAGGCAGCAGGGGACCCCCCTGCAGCTGCCCATCAGCTGCAAGGGGAGGGACACCCCCCGCAACTGACTGGCTGCCGCCATCAGCAGCAACACCTGAGCTGCCCAGCTTCGCTACTGGAAGGGACCTCCTGCAGCTCTCCTGCCACTGCAGGGGGACGCCACCACAGTCACTGGGGTCCCTGCAGCTCCCAGCCGCTAGGGGGTGGGTGGATGCAGGACCCTCCTCCCTCCCCATTTTGTCAGGGACGTTTTTAATAAAAGTCATGGTTTCTGTGATTATTTGTTTATTGCCCATGACCTGTCTCTGACTTTTACTAAAAATATCCATGACAAAATCATAGCCTTAGACATAATCCTTAACAAAAGTATTGCTGACAAACTTTGGAGAGAGTTCTATCTGACAGCAGCATCACTGTGCTGCAGGACCCAGACAGAATAAAAAGCAGCAAAATGAAGATGGGCACCCCATGTCTGCCAGGCATAGCCAAGGAACAAAGGTGACCCAGGGAACAGATTAAGATTAGAAAATGTGTTCAGAGGAAGCTTCAACAAGTCTTTCTCCACTCTTACCGTTTACTCCAACAGATTTGGCTCATGCACTCAAAAGTTAGGAAATGCCAGAATTAAGGTTCCTTGGGCAACCTTAATGCATATTCACAAGGGGGCTGAATTATGACTCAACCTTCAGTTACATGAACGCATTTTCACACAGCCCTCTGCCTCATTCAGTGCTCATGGAAAGAGGCAACTGCTCATTATTTCTTTTTTATCCCCATCGTCCACTGCGTGGACCTTCCCTATTTACAGAATTAGTTCAGACCCTGCAATGAACAATGCAATATTCATTTCATCAGTCGTTTCGAGGATGCTTTTCAGCAGGGCTGAACTACACTGACAAGTTAGGTTGACCCAGCTATGTTGCTCAGGGGTGTGAAAAATCCCTGGTGTGGACAGCACTATGTCAACAGAAGAATTCTTCCGTCGACCTAGCTACTGCCTCTCGGGGACATGGATTAACTACAGCCTCAGAACCCCTCCAGTCACCATAGAGGCTGTCTACACTGAAGCGCTGCAGCTGTGCAGCTCTACCATTTTAAGTGTAGACACTGCCTTAGTCCCTCCCACAATAAGTTTATCTGCACATCTTCCCTGTAAGATAACAGCTCCATTTTACAGGTAGAAAAACTCAGAAAAGAAGAAAAGGAGTACTTGTGGCACCTTAGAGACTAACAAATTTGCATGCACTAATAAATTTGTTAGTCTCTAAGGTGCCACAAGTACTCCTTTTCTTTTTGCGAATACAGACTAACACGGCTGCTACTCTGAAACTTGTCAGAAAAGAAGGTTTGCCTAAGGCAACACAGAGTCAGTGGCAGAGCCAGGAGTAGAACACATGATCTCCGTACTCCATCCTGTGCTAATTCTCCAGGTCACACTGCGGTATCACAAGAAGTACTTGGCACCCACAGCTCCCATGGACTTCAGTTGCAAGTATTCAATACTTCAAGAGCAAGGCCCCAGGTATCTCAAGGTGGGCACCTCAACACAATTAACAGTCACTTGCCAAAATTTTGGTTTAAGCAAGTCACTCAGCATCACACTGAATGTCTGTAGCAAAGGCAAGAACAGAACAGAACTCTGGCATTCGCCTGCCTCAACTACATGACTGTTCTCCCTCCTATAGTCCCCTGCCTGGTTTTCTATACACTTTTCAACTTCTAGAGAAAAGATGGCAGGGATCCCACAAATGGCTTCATTCACTACACAATCCTGGTTCATTCTGAGCATTAACCATCCTACACACTGAATAAAGCACAAGGGGTCCCAAGAAAAAAAATTGTCTAATTACATATCATTATAATGCATATGCACAAAGGGCAGAATTTACACTGCACAAGCAACCTAAATTCTAGTGTTTCCTGACTTTGTAACCTAAATAGCATTTTTTTGATAGTTTCTGTATTGTATTTCCTAGGTTTTTCCTAAAGGAAAACGGTGAAATCAATTTCTGTTATATGCAATTGCAACAACTGCCCCATCAGTAGGGTTTAAATCCTGAACCCTCAGCACTGCAGTACAGACTGCTAACATTTAAACTATAGGACTAGCTACCCCCTCATGGGTAGGGGAGGGTGGCAGTGCTATGGAGGCCATATATTGAGTGAGAAAGGGAGTGGTTGGGGGAAGCCTCTCTCTCCCCATCCCAGGAGACGAGCAACTGAGCCCATGAGCCAAATCTGGAGGGGCACAGAGGTTTGTTTTGGAGGATTCTGGCATAGCTGCCAGAGCTCCCTCAAAGCAGCTTCAGATTCCCATTGCTGGTTTTGAGTAAGGATGTTCATATTTAATTATTTTGGCAGCACAATATTGCTAACAGTGCAAGTGAGAAGAAAATGGAGATTTTCATAAGTTTGTAACACAACTAACGAATGAAATTTCATGGTGCAGAGAAAGAAGTACTTTTCTAAATCCAAAGACTTCAAAGAATTTCAGAGGCCTGCTGTAAACAGGTGTAAATCCTTCAAGAAAGAGGTCAAAAATCTTTTATAAAGGAAAGCATTAGGCACTTAAATATAGGGGTCACTACCAACTCCACCTCGAATACTATCTTGCCTCAAGATTCCCATGACCAAGTAGGGTTCTGCAGGTGGATTTATAAAGGCCAATGGTGTACTTGTAGGCATGTTTTTCCCCGGTTATATCTTAAAAGCACAGTAACCTGGCCTCATGAGATTAACCCCCCTCCACAAAGGGTCTCATGGGAAGTCTTCGAACCCACAGTTCTTCCCTATAAGTTACACTGTGGAAGACAGCTTTACACACAGCATATTTTCATGTAATTCTGTGCTATTAAATAAAACTGTACTTCTACAGTGTTTTTCATCCAGTCATCAAAAGATGGGCAGTTACTTATTTTACTGGTGAAGAAATCGAATCACTGATCAAAACTTTCCTACAGTAACATCAGCAATCCAGTGGCAGAATCAAGACTAGAGCCCAGGTCTACAGACTCCTAGTCTCTACTCCAGTCACTAGACCATGCTGTCTTCCCTGTGAGCTGGAAACACAAGTGGAATACACCACAAAAGATCTGAAAACCGTAAAGCAACTTACCTGTCTGTTAAACTCCTCTTCGTTTTCCATCCACATATACTCAGCGAATGGATTGTCATCTTCATGAGAGTGACCATTAATAATCACATCTTCGTTGATGATGCTTGGGCTAGTACTGCTGCGACTTGGATCTTTCATGGTTGAGCCTTTGAGTTGAAGCCTAAAAGTAATTGCAGTAATCCAGTAACCATTAGTAAACACCGGACCTGTATTTACAGACTCCAGTCACCAACAGAAAAATCAAGCGTAGTTGTGGAGCTTATAAATGACCACCACCCCACAGAGAGTTACAACTTCTGCTAGCTAAGCAAAAGTCACATAATGGCAAAACGGAGAGAACCCTAACAGAAGTTCAATTTACATTTTAAACTCTGCTCTGTGTACATTCAAGAAGTTTTCCTTGTAATTACCTCAATAAGCCCCATCAAAACACTAAGAGGCCTGCTGGTCTACACCTAAAGCTTAGGTCAACCTAGCTACGTCACTCAGGGGTGAGAAGAGTTCAGAGATGAATTCAGGTACGTTAAGCCAACCTAAGCCCCGGTGTAGATACCCTACGTCAATGGAAGAATTAGTCCTTTGACTTAGCTACCACCTCTCATGGGGATGGATTTACTAGTGACAGAAAAACTCTTTGTCACTGTCGTAAGCATTTACACTAGAGTGGAGTAGCTGCAGCACTTGCCAACACACACACACGCACACACCCCCACCCACCACCTTTGAAAGCAAAGGTTTTTTTGTAGATATGAGCAAAATGATTGGGAAAGTGTTCAAAAGTGAGTTTTCAACATATCTGTACCTTTATAACCCCTTTTCTGAATTAAACTCCCCAGGAAGACATTATCCCTACTACTACAGATGAGGTAACTAACGTTTCAGGGGACTGAATTCTTTTGAGGAGACTGGGGCAAGGTGGAGGTGGTCTAAAAAGTAAGACTTTTAACAGGAAATCATTTCAACCTCAACTACAGAACACCACGCATGCATGGATAGACTTTCAGATGGCCATTACACTGCTCAGACACCCTGGGAAAGTTCAGAGAGACTGCTGTCTCTGTATTTTAATTTGGTTCTCCCATACACAGCCACTTTGGGCTTGTTTACACTTGAAATGCTATAGCAGCACAACTGCACCACTGTAGCGCTTCAGCATAGAAACTACCTACACTGATGGGAAGGGTTCTACTGTCAGAACAGGTAATCTCCAGGAGAGGTGGTATTGTAGCCATCTACGCTGGAGGTTACGTTGCCTTAACTATGCTGCTCAGGGGTGTGTGGATTTTTTCACCCCCTTCAAGTGATGTAGTTAAGCAATCTTAATTTTCCTAGTGTAGACCAGGCCTTTGATGGGACAATTCTATAGTTACCCCATTAACAAAAACCCACTGCCTGAGGAATTTCATGTAAGAGATCATATTCAGGATAAACTGGAAGACAAGACAAGCCTGTCATAGATCCCAAATCACTCAGTATATTTGCATAAATTCTAGAGTCAATTTCTCCTTTTGAGGTCAGGATTCTGCATTAGCCCTGCAGTACACTAGGAAGTCATGATAGCATGCAGAGTTTTTGAGTTCAGGACTCTGGGAGGTATACAATATGTGAAAAAATTCAAATCTTTGTTATAAAACTGCATTTGTAATTTAAACCTAGACTTATGACAAATCCCACAATTTTAGTCTTTGCCAGTTTACAAGGTGTAGGTTCAAAAGTATTCAGTATCATAACCCTTTTACAAGACTGGCAGGCCATGAAGATCAAACAGAAACATATCACTTCTGAATCTATTTGAGTTGTAAACAGAAGAGTAGTTATTCAGACCTTCATTTTCAGTTTATTTTGTTTAAGATTTCCCTGGAATTTCAGTGTTTATTACAAAAATTAAAAATGGGTGAAAAGTGGCACAAAAACTAATTATTATTCTGGCTAAATATTGGGATTAACATTCAGGGATGAGAGGACAGAAAAAAGCAAAGTGAAAAGTAAGAGTACTGAAAATAAAAGCAGTTTAATGCTGTGGTTTATTCTGAACTGTACATTAAGAGTACATACACATCTTTCACTACAGTGCGTTGCTCTGACAGCCAAGCATTTACACTTAGACTCAATTAATAACACATCTACCTAATGTAATGTAAAATCAGTAAAAACTGAATAGCTTTTGTAAGACACAAACAAAACTTACAAATTTTAAAAAAAATGGTAAAAACTGAAAATGAAGAAGCTGATAGCCCAAACTAAAAGGCCAATGTTTTGGTCTATGCTGCATTTAAACCTAGACATTCTTTTACTAGTCTTAGGAAATTTGACTATTTTGACCCCAAGACACCATGCTTACTTTTTGAATCTAATCACCTCATGCATGTCATGGTGTTTTTCTCGCCATTTACTATAATTAAGGGAGCTGTGTTCACATACAGAGTTCCTTCTTGGCAGCCCAATTTCTCCTCCTACTGGATGTTGTAGTGAGATCATTGATACTACGACATCACAATCATTTGTGTGAGATATTAGTTCAAAACAAGATTATGACTTTGCAGATCTCTTTATTGAGATAATGTAAAAGTGGATCAAGCAGAAGGTGAACAAAATCACCTTTATCAAATCAGCTGAGGATAAAGAGAGATAAGGTCAAAGTAAGTTTTTGAGTAAGTAATTTGCTTATCGAAAGATGAGAGTCTTAAAAACCACCAACGTACACCTTGGTACGCTTACTACATTAACCATATTAACTATTAGGGGTTAGAAATGCTGATCCATATTCTATCTTTGGATAGATATGCCACAGATTGCTTCAGAGAAATTGATTCTTGGATTATGAGAGTTCTAGGCCAAAGCTTCACCTTGTCTAAATATTAACAAGACATTGAACAAAGATCTTCTTTATGCCTTTCTGAAATCAACCTAGTATTGTATAGTGTTGATGAGGAAGATTAGCAGCTCCCACTCCAGTTTGTTCCATTATGGACTTTATAATCCAAAACAAAGGAAAACAAAGTCAGTTTAACTCAACAGAAAATGCAACAAAATGAGATCAGAAATGAGATTACTGCCTGGTTAGCAATTCGCAGTATAAAGAACTTAGCGGATTCTTTTTCTGGAGTTTTACTGAAACACTTTTGTAGTCATATATTAAACTGAAGAGCATTAAAACCAACATGACAATTCATATGCTTGTTTACATTTGTACTTTTTAAAAATGACTTCATTTACAGTATTTTGCTCTTCACTCTTCGCAGTTTACATTTAGAAGTTTACAAAATTAAAAAGCTTTCTACAATTTATGTCATCTTTCCCTTCTATGGCAAGTTCTTCCCCACCCCCTTAGTTTGGAATCAACTTTGATATTAACATTACATGTGACTTTTTGCACACCAGCGTAATTACCCAGATTTTTTCCAGGAATTAGCATATAGATATAATCTATCCTGTTTTATTAAAATCCATTCAAAGTATGAAGAAAGATCTATCTAGTCATTTATAGTCCCTCAATATAGCTAAGCACCTCCCAAATATGTATGGTTTTATCCTCCAGAGCCTTATGAGGAAGAGAAAAGTGTTTTTACAAGTAGGAACTGAGGCACAAAATGATTTGCCCAAGGTCACACGGAAACTGAATTCAGATTTCTTAAATCCCATGCTAGTGGCCTAACCCAGAAAGATAATTCTGTGTACTTCAATTTTCTGCAGCTCTTACTGAATAAAACAAAATCATTTTTAATGCAACATGCAGTATATCTTCACTTCTCCAAAGCATGATCAGTTAATCTTCATAACTGATCACATTCATTAGGCAGACAAATTAAAATAGTCTTGATAGTTTCTGTAGCTCTAGAAGTATGATGTGGTTGCACATGTAATTTGACTGGCTCAGTAAAGCAGTGGATAAAGGAGGGCAGGCTGACAATCTAGACTTTCAAAAAGCCTGTGGAAAAAAAAAATCTCACTAGAGGCTACTAAAGGAACCAAGGAGTCACGAAGTTAGAGGCAGAACACTGTCACGGATCAAAAACAGCTGACACACAAAACAGTAGGAATAGTGGTCAATTTTTATTGTGGCTATAAGTGAACAGCAGGTTGCCTCAATGTTCCTTATCAGATTGAGTGTTTAATATATTGATGCCTATGTAACAGGGTGGAGAGTACAGAAAAGTTATGCCATAATGAAACAGCTTCATCTGGAATAGTGTGCGTAGTCACTCAATCTCAAAACAGATATTCCATAATTAGAGATAGGTCAGAGAAGAGCAATACGAATGATTAGGGGCATGGAAGAACTCTCATGGAGAGATTTAAAAGACTCAGACTCTTTAGTTTAGAAAGGAGGCATGATTAGCATATATAAAAGTAAATTGTCTAGAGAAGGTAGATCAGCAGCTTCTGTTCTCTGTCTCATAACATCAGAGTAAAGGGCCATTCGCTGAAATTAAAAGGTGGCAGGCAAATTCAGGACTGATTAAAAGAAAATATTTTCACACAATGCATATTTAGTTTGAAGATTAAGGACAAGAATTTAGCAAGATTCAAAGAGACTAGATATGTATATGGATCATCAGACTATCCAGAGCTATAGTAGTTAATGCTAATGAAAAGTTTTGAAAGAGAAAAAGGCTCATGTTTCAGGTCTTAAAACAGATCTCTATTATGGATTAAGAGAAGACCCTTCATAGGGGGAGATTAACCCATATCTATTTACTGAGGGGATTCTTGCACCTACCTCCAAATCATCTGGTGCTGAACACCGGACTGGACGGTCCACAGATGTAATTCAGTACAGTAAATCCAATGTTGCTCTACAAAAACTGACAGAGTTCCTTCCAAATTTCTAAAGTATTAAGCAGTACTGTAGAAACTGACCAACAGCATCCTCTTAACATTTATTGGTAGCAGCTGACTGAACATTAAGCAAGGTTATGTTACTATGCCAAAAGAATAAAAAACCTCATTGCAGTGTTATAATATTTGTTTACACTACTGCAATTTTATTTCTCTGGCTCAGGCTTCACTAAGTTCTTGGTCACATTATCTAAACAGATTTAACAAGAGCCAATTACTAAACAAACAAGATTAAGAAACCAATTAACGATATGGGGAAGCCATGCAGGATGCAAACATATAACGCTGTATAGAAGAATATTTCAAAAATACTTCAATTTTCCTTAATGGACGTGCTAGTGAATAAACTGAGAAACAAAGCTTTGTTAGCGTGATTTGACAAATAGCATAGAAAATCACTATTAATACTAAACTGAAATCAAGACGCAATAAGAACAGACTTGAAAGCCAAGGCAGCCTGTTCTGTTTCAATTCTGAAGTCAGAACTGGTTAACCAAGTCAGTTTCATTCAGGTAAAAAAAATGCCTATATTTTAACAGCAAGCCTGCTAAAACTCCTAAAGCCTTTTGTAGCCAACTGTAGAAAGGCATTAATACTAAGATCCACCCACTTACAAATTTCAAGGTATACTGAAGAAAAACTTGCACTGTGTGATTTTGGGCAAGCCAAATATAGCATATCTATAAAATGGATATAGTATGTTCCTCACAGGAGTGAAGACTGTTTTAATTAATGTTTCTGAGAAGGCTTTAAAGTGCTGAGATGGAAGGCACCACAAATTTAATTAAGTCCTAAAATAAACATTTTGAACCCCTCATATAGAAAGCCCTATAGAAGTGCCAATTATTTGTGCTGGGATCTGTTACACCATTATCTCAATTAGAAGTTTAAGCTGTTTCCATGGCATCACTCAACTGGACAAAAGGAGGACTAGTGGCACCTTAGAGACTAACAAATGTATTGGAGCATAAGCTTTCCTGAGCTACAGCTCACTTCATCGGCATGCATCCGATGAAGTGAGCTGTAGCTCACGAACGCTTATGCTCTAATAAATTTGTTAGTCTCTAAGGTGCCACAAGTCCTCCTTTTCTTTTTATGAATACAGACTAACATGGCTGCTACTCTGAAACCTGTCAACTGGACAGGCAGCAGCTGGACTGGAACTATTTATTATCGGAGCTGGGCTCCAGTACAGTTCCTGCCCAGGGCATCCCCCCGAACCTGGGCAGCACTCGGACCTAGAGGGGCTGCTCTGCTACAGAGCACTCCGCACGGCCTGGCGCCTTACGGCAGCGAGAACGGGACCAGGCACCGAGCGGCACGAGGCTGAATCCCTGGTCCCGCTCCATGCAGAGGGGCAGAGTGCCACTGCCCTTCCCCGGCCCGGATCCGACCTGCTCCCCTCCCCTAATGGCTCGCCAAGCACATGCCTCTGCCTCCCAAAGGCTGCCCCAGCACTAGGGATGGCCACACCAGCTGGGGCTGTGCCCCGAGCCCGCTCCTCATGAGCCCCCCCCGATTCCGCGCTGCTGCCCCGGAGAGCCCACCCCCGCCAGGGCCGCGCTTCCATGCGGCGGCCCCTGCAGGGATGCATGGCGAGTGGCCAAAGAGGCAGGTCCCGCAAGCGGAGTAGCCGCGGCGTGCTCAAGTCCCACCCCCCTCCCGGTGACGAGTCCCCCCGCGCGCCGCAGGGAGCAGCTGAACCCCCCAGGCGCGCGCCCGACACTCACCACTACGTCGCGCGCGTGTACCCGACGCCCCGCCTACTCCCCGCCGCGCGCGCTTTGTTCGCCAACAACAAGGCCACCTCGCCGATCTCGTCTGTGTGTGTGAGGGGGGAGTGCTATCCCATCATGCCACGCGCGCCGCCAGAGACACCCCTTTCTTCCCCCCACAGTACCCGGATGGAGAGCCCGAGACAATAGACAGGCGCCATTAGACGACCCAGGCCTTCGGCTCCGGATCCTTCAGGGGAGCCTCCCTCCCCCACACAGAGCCGGGGGGGGGGAACGGTCCCCGCCACCTTCCCCCAGCCGGGCTGGCTCGAACCCCCGCTCCCCGGGCCCACCTGCTGTTGGGAGCGGGATGGCAGAGGGTGCGCGTTGGGGCTCCGAGCTGGTCTCTTCCGCCTCGTGCCCCCCCACTCTTTATTCGGGTTCTTCTCCCTCCACCCCTTTCCCCTTCCAAACACAACAGCCAGGCCGGATGTGAAATCACTTCCGCTACCTATGTGACCTCACAAGCCGCGCCCCCTCCGCTCCGGAACCAGACGGTGCACTACACATCCCGGCACACCATGCCCGACTTGGGGCAGGGCATCGAAGGGAAACCGGCGGAGAGGTGGCGCGCTGCATGCCGGGATTCGCAGTCTTTTCCGCGTCGACGACGTCCGCTTGAAGCTCAGGGGCAGAACGCTGACTGGCTCGGGCGTGCCGCGCTGCATACTGGGACTTGTAGTCTGGGGCGGGGGTTATGCCTCCATCTTGAACATCGAGGGTGGACTGATCAAAAAGAAGCATTACATGCTGGTACCTGTAGTCGGAGGGGGCGAGTGCGGAGTGAGCCAAGCCTCCATCTTCTGGCTCTGCAGGAGAGGCCAGGATGGAGGGAAGCATGGGACGGACTCAGTGTATGGTGTGGGGCCAGGACTCCTGGGTTTTCTTTGCTTTGCAGCCATAGGTGCTGAGCTGGTGTTGGGGCAGCTGCCCCACTAGTGTAGGAGCTGTGGGGTGATTACTGGGCTCCTGTCCCCTTCATAGCAGATCTTCCACGGCCCTGCCACATGTGTTGGCAGCCATGCACCACCAGAGCTCGATACCATCTGGATTGGGGTAGCCTCGTGCTGGGAACAAACAGCCCAGCCAGCAAGGAACAGGCCAAAACAACAGGGGAGGTGGGTAGTAGTCATGGAAAAATTAGTACACTGATGCTGCCGTACCCAGCAAAATAGACAGAGACCTGACATTTCCGTGGGTACTTGGTTACCACGTATTCAATAGCCAAACTACATTCACCTGCAAACAAACAGCATCCTGTCCAATGTTTGTGAATGTTAATGTGTGACAGACGTGTCAAATATGTGTGTGCAGAGTTTCACTCAATAAAATTACTAGAAACAGCATAGGTGTTAGAATAATGCTCACTCTGTAATTCCCTGATAAATAAAAGCTCTGAGGACAATAGTCCTGTTAATGTCTCTTTAAACAAAGCTCATTGTTGTAATGATTGGTTTGTGGCTGAGATTTACATGGTAAGGATTTATAAAAAGGATTTATAAACTTATGAAAAACTCTTACATAAATAGTTTTAAAAAATCCAAGTCCTTCGAGAACAATCCTGCAACACAGGATGGGTTGTTACTGTCTAAAGGCACCACACTTCAGTCGTGCTGGGATACTGTGCAGGAGACAAAGGACTAGGGAGCCTTCACCATATTCAAGCAACAAGCAAAGGAGAATACTAGGAGGTGGGCTTGTGTGAACCTGCTGTGTCCAGGTATGTCTGGGAAAGGTGACAAGTAAAACCTCCACAAGCCAGCTTTGTATGTGCCAGCAGCAACATGTGCTGACAAGTCAGAATGCCTTTACTCCTGCTCCCCACACTATGGGGCCTCAGCCTGCCCTGGGGAATCCTGGCCTAGCTGGCAGGAGCCCCGCAGCAGTGGATATCCTGGGCAATATCTCCGCACCCATCGCTGCAACAGCCAGTCCAAAATTTGGCACTCAGCCTCCTGTCTGTCTAGCACGCTGGGTGTGGTAGCACTGGAGTATTACCACACTCTTTTGTCTTGCTGCTCACTGTAAATAACTTTCAGCTCATGTGACTGTCTGAGAGAGGAGATGTTACTTAGGCCTTGACTACACTGTGGGGGAGTGGGGAAAAGAGATCGGCCTAAGTTACTATATGAATAATGTAGCTGAAGTGGACTTACTTACATCTAGGGGTCCATACTATGCTGTGTCGACAGGAGACACTCTCCCGTCAACTCCCCTCGCGCTTCTCATTCAGATGGAGTACAGGAGTAGATGGGAGAGTGATCTGCTGTTGATTTAGTGGGTCTCCACTAGACCCATTAAATCAACCACTGATGCATCGATCACCACACATCACTCCCCCCCTAAGTGTAGACAAGCCCTGAGAGGAAGAAAAATCCCATGTGCTCTAGGACCACATAGGAAATGTGCTATGACATCAGCCACACTGAGAAACCAATAGCACTTGAAGCTCTTTCAGGGCAACTCCACCGAGTGTCCTGCTAGCAATGCTCAAGAGGACAAAACCACAACACCCTGTACCCGGGGTGCGAACACCCCATGTGCTGTGTACCACACCATGATGGGACTTCTGCACCTCCACATGAGTGTGTGAAGGAGCAGGGCCAGTGGAGGATCATCATCAAGGATCTACAACCTATCCTGAAGGACGACCCATCACTCTCACAGATCTTGGGAGACAGACCAGTCCTTGCTTACAGACAGCCCCCCAATCTGAAGCAAATACTCACCAGCAACCACACACCACACAACAGAACCAATAACCCAGGAACCTATCCTTGCAACAAAGCCCGTTGCCAACTCTGTCCACATATCTATTCAGGGGATACCATCATAGGGCCTAATCACATCAGCCACACTATCAGAGGCTCGTTCACTTGCGCATCTACCAATGTGATATATGCCATCATGTGCCAGCAATGTAATAAATTTGTTAGTCTCTAAGGTGCCACAAGTACTCCTTTTCTTTTTTCACAATATCCAATTACTTCATCTGTGTATGCGGAAGAGGAGTCAGTTTAGTGTTGATGACAAGGACCATATCAACAGCTGGGGGGAATGAAGTTTCACAGCACAGGTTCTTCCTCCATGCTGCCCAAGTTGTGATTGGGCAGCCCCGTTTCTGAGTTCAGTCACCACAGCACCTTCCTTAGCCTCATCGTAGCTGATGCAGCCAACAAAAGGAACAACTGTGGATGAACACAGCCGTCCATCTGGAACTAGACCAAGTTCATCAACTCGTTTCTAAGGCCTTGTTTACACTACAAAGTTTTGCCAGCAAAAGGCAGCTTTTGCCAACAAACCAAGAGAGGTGTACACACTACAAAACTACTTTTAGCAGCAAAACTCTGATGTTTTGCCGACAAAATAAAACCACCTCAACAAGAAACAAAAAGCTTTTTGCAGCGAACTTAAAGTGACAAAGCATCAATGTAGAGACTGCTGTTTGTTTTGTCGACATAACTGACTTCCACCACTATCCCACAATGCCTTGATCTTGCTCACTGTTTTGATCTCTGCTGCCCTGCAAGCATGCCTGCCTACCTCCGCTTTCAAAGCTTCGGGAAGTATCTGACAGCTGAGCCTGCTGCTCTATTTGGGGAACAAAGAGAAAATCATTAACGTGGAATGCTCCTGTTCTGCCCTGCACTAGGAACACAGCAGCAGGCAGACTACTGCTGGGGGGAAGGGGCGGGCAGGACGACAGCTGTTCTGCTTTGACATTCCTCAGCACAGAGAGGTCACAGAGCTGTTCAGGATGCTGCTCCTGGCTGTGGGAGAATTCGGAGGGAATCACATAACCACAGGCAAGCAGAGAGGCAGCTTGGGGAGAGACTGCTGTGCTGAGCACAGCCAGGGGCGTCCCCCTCCCCCACCTCAGGATGGGTCAGTCAGCCTGCTATCTCTCTCCCCCCACCACACTTCAGTTGAAAATCTACTAGGATGCCCCTGGAAGGAGAAGCTTGAGACACCTGCCCCATGAGGCATTGCAAACCCTTCCCAAAACACCCTGTGGCCAGTTGCACAGTGGGATAGCTACCACGGTGTACTGCTTTCTGTGTCAATGCAAGAGCTGTTAGCGTGGATACACTCTGACAACACAAGGAGCTAATGTGGACATACAACAGTGGTTTTAAAGTGCTTTAATTCAAGCAGCATAACTTTTATCGACAAAACTTTATAGTGTAGACAAGGCCTCGTTGAGGTAGTTTTATTTTGTTGACAAAAAACAGCAGTTTTGCCACCAAATATAGCTTTGTAGTGTATACACCTCCCGTTGTCAGCAAAAGGCAGCTTTTGCCAACAAAACTTTGTAGCTCTATAAACCCATTCCCCCCAAGCCTTTCGAACCCTCATTCAGAGATTTGATTTTGTCACCCTCAGTGTCTGGCCTACAACAGCGATGTTATAGACAAACAAACCAGGCACTGTATGAGACAAAGGGACATACTTCCTGCTCTGACTGTGAGCTGGGCATTATCGAAGACACATTCAGGGATGTGGTCCTTCATAACCGAATCAGGAGCTGTATGTGACCTAGAAGAATATAGCTTTTGCCCCACCACTGAGCTAGGTGCTATAGGCTGATGGTGAGATGGGCACTATATGAAACTGAGGACACTCCTTTTCCCAGTGATGAGGAAGTCTAAGGGCAAAGTTCTGTCCCCAACTGCAAGCCAGGAACTGTATGTGACAAAAAGAGAGATGTTTCCTGCCCCAGGGAGCTAATCTAAAGAGTTGACACAAGTCACAAAATGCACTGAGTGTGCCAGAGGGTAGTTCTGGGTTAGTCTGCAGCTGTGTGAATAAGGGAGTTGAAAAGCTTTAAGTTGTCTGAGAGTAATCAAGAATACAAAATGTTACTTTTATCCTCACTTTTCCTGGGAGCAGGAACAGCTGCCTCCTGCCCCGTTTATGTTTGCTAGTAATGCAGATACCTGTGCATTACACTTCGTTCTCTGCACTAGCTAATGTTGCTGCCAATGATTTCCCTACCGCCCCACCGCACACACACACACAAGTTTTGTGAACTAGTTACATGCCAATTTAGTGACTTTGGAAATTTGAATTGAAATTGAAACATTAATACACACTTTAAAAGCATATACAGTATATGATAAAATACAGGTATCTGAAAAAGTATAATAGATTTGAAAAATATGAACTTAGACTAGCTTCCTTATACAGCTGTTGTTTTTTATGACAATATCAGTGCATTCATTTCGGTGATGTTGGCCAACCTAATAATTTCAAATGATGATTTGTAAGCAAAGTCTAAAGGAGCTCTCCCTGACAGCTAGTGATGAGCTGGGGAAGGGGGGAAAAAGCCTCAGGACTAGATTGTATTTACATTCACACCTAATCTACCAAGGTATCCAGCAAACAGAGCTGCATTGCCCAATTGATAGATTTTGGCTGGGGTTGGGTTATAACTCACTTGAATGCGGGGTGGGGAAAGAGATGAAATAATGTTTTTATTCTAGGAGTAAAGGGCAGTAGAACTGTACTTAGCCTGTGCTGATTGAGGACATCAAGAGAGAGGGTGGGGACCTGTCCCTTTCCACTGTTTAAAGACAGAGCTGATTAGGCTCCATAGATAGTCTTTTGTTCTGTTAAGTCACCACTGCAACTGAAATCACTGATAATCAGGTCTAAGTAGTTTTAGTCCTGCTGTGGGGACAGTGTTTCTGTGGAAGACACAGCCCAGACTGCACTAGCTGCGAGGTTCCCCCAGTGAGAGCTCAGCTGAAATCACTGAGAGCTGGGTGGAACCTCAAGAGACCAACTCGCAGAGGTCAGAGCGGCAGGAGAAGGTGACTGCGCACGGCCACTGACAACAGAATGATGGTGGAACAACGCACAGCAGTGGCCAGAGCGAACAGTGAGCAGTTGGAGGAACAAGCAAGGTGCCTTCTTGCCCCCCCAACCTGGGAGGTGTACTCATGTGAAAGCACCTCTGAATCTCCACTGACCAAGGACAACACAGCTGAGTGGGGTAGGGTGGAGGGAAAAGTGAGGGGCATGTTAAACAAACATGTTTGTTGGACTATATTTTAGTGACTTTGCTCCAGAATGCTAGATTTGTGACTGGGAATGGAAACTTGTATAAATATGTTTCCTAGTAGGCCAAGATTTTTAAAATGCATTATTTGCCAAGGTTGTTATCTCACATCATTGCTATTTCAAAGTAGCAGCCGTGTTAGTCTGTATTCGCAAAAAGAAAAGGAGTACCGGTGGCACCTTAGAGACTAACAAATTTATTAGAGCATAAGCTTTCGTGAGCTACAGCTCACTTCATCGGATGCATTTGGTGGAAAAAACAGAGGAGAGATTTATATACACACACACAGAGAACATGAAACAATGGGTTTATCATACACAGTGTAAGGAGAGTGATCACTTAAGATAAGCCATCACCAGCAGCAGGGGGTGGAAAGGAGGAAAACCTTTCATGGTGACAAGCAAGGTAGGCTAATTCCAGCAGTTAACAAGAATATCAGAGGAACAGTGGGGGGTGGGGTGGGAGGGAGAAATACCATGGGGAAATAGTTTTACTTTGTGTAATGACTCATCCATTCCCAGTCTCTATTCAAGCCTAAGTTAATTGTATCCAGTTTGCAAATTAATTCCAATTCAGCAGTCTCTCGTTGGAGTCTGTTTTTGAAGCTTTTTTGTTGAAGTATAGCCACTCTAAGATCTGTGATCGAGTGACCAGAGAGATTGAAGTGTTCTCCAACTGGTTTTTGAATGTTATAATTCTTGACGTCTGATTTATGTCCATTCATTCTTTTACGTAGAGACTGTCCAGTTTGGCCAATGTACATGGCAGAGGGGCATTGCTGGCACATGATGGCATATATCACATTGGTAGATGCGCAGGTGAACGAGCCTCTGATAGTGTGGCTGATGTGATTAGGCCCTATGATGGTATCCCCTAAATAGATATGTGGACAGAGTTGGCAACGGGCTTTGTTACAAGGATAGGTTCCTGGGTTAGTGGTTCTGTTGTGTGGTGTGTGGTTGCTGGTGAGTATTTGCTTCAGATTGGGGGGCTGTCTGTAAGCAAGGACTGGTCTGTCTCCCAAGATCTGTGAGAGTGATGGCTCGTCCTTCAGGATAGGTTGTAGATCCTTGATGATGCGTTGGAGATGCATTCAAAAACCAGTTGGAGAACTGATATTCTTGTTAACTGCTGGAATTAGCCTACCTTGCTTGTCACCATGAAAGGTTTTCCTCCTTTCCACCCCCTGCTGCTGGTGATGGCTTATCTTAAGTGATCACTCTCCTTACAGTGTGTATGATAAACCCATTGTTTCATGTTCTCTGTGTGTGTGTGTATATAAATCTCTCCTCTGTTTTTTCCACCAAATGCATCCGATGAAGTGAGCTGTAGCTCACGAAAGCTTATGCTCTAATAAATTTGTTAGTCTCGAAGGTGCCACCGGTACTCCTTATCATTGCTATTGTGAGAGTTTCTGTACTAAAGATTTTTATTATAATTTTTACATAAGAATGGTCATACTGGGTCAGATCAATGATCTATACAGCCCAGTATTGAGTCTTCCAACAGGGGTCAAGGCCAGGTGCTTCAGAGGGAACAAACAGAACAGGTAATCATCAAGTGATCCATCCCTTGTTGCCCATTCCCAGCTTCTGGAAAACAGGCTAGGGACACTCAGAGCATGGTGTTGCATCCCTCCCCATCCTGGCTAATAGCCCCTGATGGACCTATTCTCCAGGAATTTATTTAGCTCTTTTTTAAATCCTATTATGATTTTGGTCTTCACAGCATCCCCTGGCTAAGAGTTCCATGGGTTGACTTTATGTTGTGTGAAGAAGTACTTCCTTTTGTTTTTTTTAAAACCTGCTGCCTATTAATTTCATTTGGTGACTGCTAGTTCTTGTGGTATGTGAAGGATTAAATAACATTTCCTTATTCACTTTCTTCACAGCAGTCAAGATTTTATAGACCTCTATCATATCCTCCCTTAGTCGTCTCTTTTCTAAGCCAAAAATTCCCAGTCATTTTAATCTCTGCTCCTGTTTCGTATCATTTTAGTTGCCTGTCTCTGTACCTTTTCCAATTCCATTATCTCTTTTGTTGGGATAGGGCGACCAGATCTGCACACAGTATTCAAGGTGTGCACGTACCATGGATTTATATAGAGGCAATATGATATTTTCTGTCTTATTAGCTATCCCTTTCTTAATGATTCCCAACATTCTTTGCTTTTTTGACTGCTGCTGCACAGTGAATGGATGTTTCAGAGAACTATCCACAATGACTCCAAGATCCCTTTCTTGAGTTTTAACAGCTAATTCAGACTCCATCATTTTGTATGTATAGTTGAGAGTGTTTTCCAATGTGCATTACTTAGCATTTATCAACACTGAATTTCATCTGCCATTTTGTTGCCCAGTCACCCAGTTTTGTAAGATCCCTTTGTAACTCTTCACAGTCTGCCTCGGACTTATCTTGAATAGTTTTGTATCATCTGCAAATTTTGCTACCTGTTTATCCATTTTTCCAGATCATTTATGAATATGTTGAACAGTAATGGTTCCAATACCGACCCCTCAGGGATACCACTATTTATCTCTCTCCATTCCGAAAAGTGAATTTATTCCTACCCTTTATTTACCATCTTTTAACCAGTTACTGATCCATGAGAAGACTTCCCTCTTATCCCATGATGGCTAATTTTTCCAAAAATCAATTTAAATTAAATATATTTTATTTATAAATATTATTTATATATATATTAGAAATCTAGACCTTTATCCTTATGTTAAATTTGCATTATCCTAACAAAACATTTACTTTATTCATATCTCTTTTATATGTTGCAGGTCAAAGCAAAAAGAAAAAATACAACAATTTTTCCACTCAAAAACTAACCAAGGTGAAGAACACATCAAGAACCAAGAATATATCAACATGTCATCTGAAGGTTCAAGTGGTATATCTACATCCAACCAGCCCGAAGCACAAATACAGCTACCTATTGAAGAAACAGCGTCTCCAAAACCTAAAGGCAGTTCCCGATGTTTGTCGGTCAAAGTGTTCCCATTTATTGAAGTTACAAAAGATGGCTACTGGTGCACCTCTTGCAAAAAAGCTTATGAAGAAGGAAAGCTTCCCAATGCTCTAATTGGTAAAAGTGGAAGAGCTTGGTTTGTCAAACCGATCAGCAAAGCCAATGCTGACGAACTATGTGAAAAGGCTGCAAAAACACCAAGCCTCTGGAGTGCATCAACCTGCAGAAAGCCTTAAGCCCACTTTCAAAGCCAATTTTAGAAGAACTTAATGAGGCTGTTAAGAATGCTGGAGACACAACACAGTTCATGCAAACAAACATGGTTGTGGCATCCTACTTTCTATTTAAGCAAGAGATACCACACACTACAAACTGGAGGCCAATGTTAAGTGCATTGTCACTTGTTCATCTTGAAGTTGAACACAGGTTCCGAACAAGACCAGCAAATGCTCACTATCTTTCTGCAAAAAAATCAACTGACTGGCTAGAAGCATGTGGTGCAACAGTGAAAGACTCAACAGTTGAAAAAGTGAAGAACTCTCATCACATTCAAAAAATTTGCATACATGGCTGATGAATGCACTGATGCAAACGGGCAACAAGTCATTGTGTACGTTATCTTGATATCAGGGGTAGGCCAGGAGATACATTTCTAGATGTTCAAGTTATAGAAGACACATCGGCTGCATCTGTGACAACCCACATCTTAGAGGAGTTAAATGCTCATCAATTGGACCCCAAACAGATGGCTGCTTGTGCATCTGATGGAGTTGCAAACTTCTCTGGACGACATGGTGGAGTACAAGCTTTGCTCAGAGAAAAGTGTAACCCTCATCTCTCCTATACACACTGCAGAGGCCATTTACTCCAACTAGCACTAGTACAAGCTGCAGAATCTTAAAGACATTTAAAAAAAGCTATACATTTAATGTCATTTTTTTCCAGCAAGAGTCCAAAAAGACTGAACATCTTGGAAAATATAGAAGATAGACTGGGACTGAAGTTCAAATCAGTCCAACCTGGGAAAACCCGCTGGCTTTCTCATGAGCAATTCTTGGCTATTGTCTTAAAATCACTCCAGCCATTATTACTGGCTTTGGAAAGCATCTACCAAGATGGGATGGATTTAAGTAGTGAGGCTGGTGGATTATTTTTGCTACTGCGTTCAGAGAAGACTATTGCCATTCTCTCTCTTGTAAGTCTATTGTTGAAACCACTTGGGTCATTAAACAATGCCATCCAGGCACCTGCTACAACAGTAGTAGATCTCTGTCCAGCAACAGAAGCTACATTTGGATCAGAGAGCTATCCAATGGAAAAGTACTGGAAGAAGCAAAGACTTCAGTCCAGAAGTTGACTAATGAAGGCATTTAAATCCAATCCTTAAGTATTTGTTAAGGCAACTGAAAAAGTACACACTTGATTCTTAATCTACAACAGCAACTTCTAGATTCTGCTCAACCTTTATGTAGCTTTTACAGATGCCTGTCCTATAAAACACCAACAATTGAGTGGAGTGAGGCACTACCAGCAATAGGACTGCCATGTGCTCAGGACAGAATAGAGAATTTGAACAGAGTGGAATATCATATGACGAATGAATGAATATTTGACTTCAACTTCTTTTTTTTCCCCATCACTAGTGGCTCAACCCAATCTTTGTGCTCTGTTTCCTGGGATGAAAGAAGTAGGAATTCATCTCTTGTTACTCCCAGTCACAACAGCTACAGCTGAGCATTCTTTATCATTGAATAGAATTGTGTTCTGAAAAGAAGTTGCCTTCTGCCTGAGCATGTGAATGAACTAATGAGCATATCAATTAAAGGAATGGAAATACCGGACATACGAGAAGCCACCAAAGACGAATGCATTGCATTCAAGAAGTTCATTAACACAGTTGTGCAAAATTATAACAAGAAACCAAGAAGGATGTAGATGTAGTGCTTCATAGAAGGCTTGAGTAGCCAACTTTAATTTGTGTGATGATTTTAAAACACGAGTTAAATCTCATAAAATGGTCATGAAACATTTCAGTTTTTACTATGGTGCCATACAGCCCACCTTCACCCTCACAGTCTCACCCCTCATCGGCCCTGACACCCGCCCCTGCAAATTCGAGCACCCCCCCTAATTTCAATTCTGGGGAAACCACTGGTTGCTGCTGTTTGAATGGCAGGAGTTCCACGTGGCTGACACCTTTTGTAGGGAAGGGGAAGTTGCTTCAAATGGAAGCAGAGGCTGCCAGTATCTCCACTTAGCCCCCTTGTCCCACCTTTTTGCATTGTTGAAGGCTAAGGCCATGCTGGGTAACTAACCCCAGTTATACCTCAATTGTTCCAGTTTCCCAGAGAAGTTTAGTTTTAGAATTAGGTGTGTTCTGGAGGGGAGAGTAAGCATCTCCTCTGGCAATGGACATAGATCAAGGTTTCATACTATTTTATTAGCACAGTCTTTACTAGCATGAGCTGTTTATGACTCCTCTGCAGAACCTGGCAAGCGTGAGGTCACCTTATTAGTAGAGAAGGCTTCTAGGGGCATGATGAGCAATAGCTCATTCCTGACTAAAAGCTCACTGTACTGCTGCCACAGGTTTCCATCCCCTCACCCTTGATTAAGGTGTATATGCAACACCCAGGTGAGACATTTGGGGCTGTAGTACAGCTAATACAATTACAGTCCTCAGTTCTACACCTTATCCTCAAACCCAGTTTTATTCTACCCTCACCCTCCCAAGGCCTCGCTGGATTTTAATGAATCCATCACTACTCCGAGCTTCCCGATTGACAGAAGATCTGAAAAAATGCCTGTCTGGTTATCTTAGCATTTCCTGGCTTACCTAGCAGATCTCAGGTTTAGCTATGCCTTTGGTCACCTCTAGTCTAGAGTGATGCTATGTGCTCTAATTAGAGTTACTCTTGAAGTCTATTCAGAATCTGCAGATAGTAGCAGGCACCTAATTTATGCATCACAGTCTGATCTGAAAAATCACTCCCACAATGCTCTATTGGCTCCAAATTTGCCTTTGGGAGCAAATCAAGGTGATAGTTACGTAAAAATCCCCAAGACGCCTGGCATATGTCTGTACATTGCAATATGAGAACGTTCTTGATATATGTCCCCAGGATTGGATTATTTCGAGGGAAGGGGGTTATCAGATGGACAATTTGCTTCCTTTTTTTATACTATTATATTGATTATTAAGAAACTGTAGAATGCATGCATCCACTTCAACTCAGTGTAGGTAAAAGATGCTGCCCTTATCAATGATCGGAATAGGTTTGAGTTATCAGTAGTTAGTAACAGTTATTTTCAAAAATTCTTACTATATCAGTGTATAAGGTACGTAAGGCAGCTATAAAGGACATAGGGCTGAATTTTCAAATATCTTTAGGCACCTAATGATTCAGAGAGCACCTCATTGGATTTTCAAAAACACCTAGACAGATTAGGTGCTTCTCTGAATCTTTAGGTGCCTAAATACCCTTGAAATCTGGGTCACAGTGTACAGCATTTCTAGAATAGCTGATCTCTGGACTATCACCCTAAGACAACACTATGGTCTTTAATTCTCTAAAGATTCCTTTATGCTCAACACCTGTAGACCATTCAATATATTACTTGTTTAATCCCTACTGTAATAATACACCTTCTATATTTACCACTTCATTGAGAGAACAGTGGATATTAAATCACTAAACTGTCTAGTATTTAGGAGGGCTGCTGCTAATTTAAGATGCCTAAATGGCTAAACTGAAGGGGTTTTGTTTTGTTTTTTTAAAACAGCTTTGGGAGCATTTAAATGGATCAGTCAACTATATATGCTGTTAGGAACCAGGTCTCTCCTTCCCCAAAGCCAACTTTCTCCACACCCCCCCCAAAATCTATTAAGAAACAGATTAAACTTGTTTTTGGCAGTCAGTGTGTAGGAAAAGTCAAATCCATCACATCCTCCAAATTGTCAATTAATGCACTCCTGAAACCATCTCCCATTCATCTGTTTGCACTAATGGCAGGATAGCTTCTATATTAACTAAATCAATGCAACTATTATAGGATTTATATAGCAAGTCTTATTCAGGGACTTACTCTTCTCTTTTTAAGGGGTACGGCCTACTGGCAGAATTGGTGTTCAAAGTGTATTGTATATAGTTGTATTTTACTCTATGTTTATCCATTTAACAATCAGCAATTAACTATTTAAGTAAAAAGACTGAGTACAAAGCAAAGAATGTCAACAGCTTGCTTACTGAAAAGGAAATATGGAAAAATGAATTATTGCAAATTAAAATTTAATTTTGTTCCATTTCAGCCATTCTTAATTATCTTCATTCACGAAAATTTAAAAGAGTTTGAATCTTAGCATTAATGCAAATGTATTACTTTCAAGAGGAATAATAAATTCACTCATAGAAGTGCCTAGAACCATTTCACTAAGTGGCATTTTAATTCACTGTGCTGCAGTGTGCGTGCATTAGGAAGGGGAGTAGCATAATGAGCTACTAAATCACACAAACTGTTAAATAAGCAGAATTAAAAACATTCACTAAAGGTTATGAGTTAATCAGATACCATGAACACACTGATCTCAACTACAGTAAACACGTTGCTTAACATGCCAAACAAAAACAAATTACTGTTGCCTAGGTTTGTTTATTGGTAAATCACTTTAGTAACTTGAACCCACAATAAGCAGTATATAATCAGAAAGACTACAGATAAACACAGATTATACATGCAAATTCCTGATCACGTCACATGTGCAGGTACATTAATAGCACAGTTCTAGGAATTTGATCAAACCAGTTTTAAAATGCAGGTATGAAAAATTACATATGAAGAATATAAAGATACTTTTTAAACATTTCAGGACTCAAATGCTGCTTTTGCTTATATCAGAGATGTATGACAGCTACAGGATTCAAGTAGCAAGCAGTAAGAGGTCAAGAAAATAATACTGGTCAGAGAAGAATAGGACTTTACATTTCACTAAAAAGTACGCTGAATAATAGAACAGGGGAAAAAACCTATCGAGAACTTAGAAAAGAATCACAAAATTTTAAAGCTGACTACTTACTAATTTTCTTATTATCTAGGTAACAGCAATGACATTAAAAGAAACTGCATCCAACATTTTAAAAATGCAACCTTTACATTTAAAGACTTTCCACAGTGAAATGCAATGACAGTCTCACACTCCAAATTAAATATATGCTAGGCTCAGACTGAAATCTGGAATGTTCTAGATGAAAGCAATAAAAATACAATACCACGTTTTATTTTTTATTGAAGAATGGAATCAAAATTGAAGGATAACTTTTTGAAGCCTGAAAACAGTAGGTTTATATAAAGTTTGCTTTTTGTACATGAGCTTTCATAGTGGTGCAATAGTTTCTATAGTAGCTTGAAATATCAATTGAAAGAAAACTTTCTTCTGTTGCCATTCCCATATTTTCCATGAACAAAAATTTTCTATTAGCTTCATTTATGTTATAACATTTAACACATGAACAGAGCTATACGCCTACTGTATTTCACTAAAACAAAAGAGTATAGTATTTTCCATCTACTATTTGTACTGCATTTAAAAAAGGTTAACATTAAAAACAAAACCACTTTCCTTGAATCAAGTTTTTTGCACTTAAGCCTCTTTCTTTTGCCTATGATCTTCTGCCATTTTATCCAGAATTTTCTGTAACAACAAAAAAGAATGAATTACAACAAAGCCAACCTGATTAGGGATTAATTAGATGAACTAAATAAGACCATAATTCTAAGTATAAAACTATTTTAAAAGGTTGTCAGATTTGTGAACTTAAATGTATGACACATTACTACGTCATACAATTCACTAACTACTCGACTGCCAAATAAGCCTGGCATTGGGCAAAATATGCCTGGTGCTCTTCTAGTGTACCAGATACATAACTGAAGTGAAAACTGCTAGAGCTCCTTTAAAAATACTGCATTTTCCAGCCACCTGAAGCGCTGAACAAATCAACGAGTAAAATTTACTTTCTACCTATGTCATACATCAAAATCAGAGTCTTCATGAACATTTACCCAGTCCATGCACAAATATCTACTGTACTTGAGTGTCAGTCTAATCTGCGACAGCAGAGAACTGGAGTCAGAAAAAATGGTTTCCATCCCCTGTTCTGACACTGATTCACATATGGCCCTGGCAGTCACTTATCCTGCGTCTCAATTTACCCATCTGTAAAATGGGGAGAATACATATTTACCTACCTCACAGGGGTTGCTGTGAGAATTAGTGCTTTGTGGAGCACTTTGAACAAGCAAAGGACTATATCACTGTCAAGTTTTATCATCTTTATCCACCTTTGCCATTATGAAGATAATGAAACTAGATGTATGATCCAAGATAGAGAAGGGGCATTATACTTATGCAAGTGTTGCTTTCTTTTCAATACTTTGTCATTTAGAAATAATCAAGCTCAAATGAAGCTAAAGGTTACTGGCTGTGAGTGGCAGAGAAAGCAAATTAAAATGATAAATTTTGCCTATAAAATTAGAGAGAAAATTCTGATAAGACTATTCACCAAGTCACTGGATTTGTTTTTCTCTTACACAAGTATCAATACTTCAGTGTCCCATCATTACGTACTTAGCTGCACAAAGCTATGGATGAGATGGTTTTCTACCCTAAGATTTTGATTGCTCCCTGGATTCTCTCATCTACTCCCTCCTTGCTGATGCTGTGGCTATTCCTCCTTTGCAGAGGCTTCATGATAAAGGCCAGGTCTATACTACAGACCCCAAGCAATGTAGTTATACCCACTTAAACCCCTCCCAAAATAGACAGTGCTAGATCAACCTGAGACCTTCTCCCACCAACACAGCCACCACTTTTTGGGGAGTTAGATTAACTATGGGAGACTCTTTCCTGTCAGTGTAGAAGCATCTTCATGTACAGCAGCAATGTAGTGGCGCAGCTGCACTATACAGGAAGACAAGCTCAGAATCTAGTTGCCCTTGTGTTCTCTCTACCACTTGCCCCCTTTCAGTTCCTGGGCCAGTTTGAGGCATTCCCACTCCCATAGATGCATCCCCTCCACTGGTAACTCTCAGACATGTGCCTGCTTCCTTCCTATGGAACAGAGGAAACTTATATACAGCTTGGCAATGAACTGAAGTGAAATCAACTAAATGCAGAAGCATGGAATAATTAATGTGAAGACTTACTGTGTTTTAATAATGGTAGTAATTACTGCTTATTGTGTTAGGAGCACCCGCCCTCCCCCCGACACACAAAGTGTACAATGTCAAAGAGCAGCTCATAGTACATAAGCAGTACTACTGACAGCATAAACACATGTTGTGTTCTTGCACAACATTTCACTCAATCAGGAACTCTAATACATACCCATAAAATCAAAAGTTAGATATATCAACTTCAAAATATGCATCTATCATTTAGGGTTCGGAGCACTATTTAAAACAAAACAAAACAAAAAAAACCTCTAGCTTTGGTCTTGCAGTTTTTGGTCGTAAGCCACCCTCAAAGGAACTGTAGGGACAAGAGATTCAGTCACCTTTTATTCCTTCTTCAAAACTATTCTAAAGCTTACCTCTACTGCAATCAAAAAGTCCTATATATTCTCAATTTATAGAGAATCATAGGGTCCCATATTTGAATTGTTCATTATGCATTCAAATTCGAACAGAGGCAACCCTGGAGAGGATTAATTTAAAACAACTAAAATTACTGTGATATGAAGCAACAGCTCTTAAACATGTTTGGATAATCCAGTGTTCTAACTGGATGAATTTGTTTTTTCCTTTCAATGAAGCCTCAACAAATCTATTCCTTACTCCTTCCCAACAAAGAATCACTTCACTTAAAATGGACAGTTTTACCTTACCTTCAACTTTTGATAATGTGGAAGGCTGCTGCAATGGGTCTTTTTTGCAACATCTTCATTTGTGTAAAACAAGGAACACAGTTTGCAATAAAACCCTGTTTTGGGTACCACATAATTCACACCTAGAGAAGTAAAGACCACAAAGTAACTAATACAATGAATTAGAGTAATTTTTAAAACCTCAAATACACTGCTCACTAAGTGAATCTTACAGTAACAACTCAATTTGCATTGAACAGCTGCTTTAAACATCCTTGTTTTTATTTGTTCAAACCAGAACTGTAATTAAATATGTACACACTTGCCGTTAGCATGTTTTTGGATTAAACATGGCCGTTCTATTGGTTCACTTTTCAAAAAGGTATGCAATGGTTTTAAGTTATAATACATAGCGTTAATTTCAATATTAGTATCTCTACTGCACATTACCCATGTCATTATGACAAATACAAGAAGATTTCATACATCAATCTAATCTAACTCATCGCTTCTGAAAGATATTTTGTGCTGTTATAATAGGTCTCTCATCATAATTCCATGCTGGAGAGAAGCCATTGTCAAAGACTGCATGGGAAGAGTAAAAGGGACCAGAGATCATCATAGAAAGAGTGTGAAGTTCTAAAATGAAATGGCAATCTTTGATCTTACTTCAATGTCTACTGGCAAATCTACACTTAAAATGCAGCTGCACTGCTGTAGCACTTTAACGATGCTTTATGCAGACAAGAGAGAGTTCTCCGATTGGTGTAGTTAATCCACCTCCCCGGAGAGGAGGTAGCTATGTCGGTGAGAGCAGCTCACCTGCTGACACAGTGCTGTCTACACTGGGGGTTAGGTCAGTATAACTACACCCCTGAGCGATATAGTTATACAGAAATAGGTCTATAGTATAGACCAGACCTAAGAGCCAGTGCGCACTGCAAAAAATAAAGTTAATTAAATGAAAATGTTACCATAATGCAAAAACAACCCCCCCCCCCCCAAAAAAACCCAAAACCCAAAAAAACCCAACCACGCATTTGAAAAGAGATAGGAAAATTCTTACCAACAGGAACATTTGGCTGATACGGCCCAATTCTATATTCGTCTGGAACAACAGATTTCTCCTGGATACTTTTTGTTTCCTGTTCATCCGGTGCATCTGTATTTTCATTTGTATTTTTCTCCGTATCCTGGGTTGCTGTGTTGTCAGAAACTTCAACAGTTTCTATCTTCATATTCTCCTCAGTTTTGGTTCCATTTTCCAAGGTCTCATTTTCCTGCTCTGGTTCCTCAATCTTGTCTACCTTAATTTCAGCCAAACTATCATCATTTTTCCCAGCAGATTTAACTGCCATCCCCGATTTACGCAGTTTCTGATGATCTGAGTCTTCTTCATCACCAACCTCATCTAAAGTGACAAAACCTTCCATGCTCTGGGGGAAGCCACCCACATATCGCTGTTGACAGACAAAAGGTTTTTCATGTCTACAACTGTTGATTTACATGCGTAAAAGTATAATTTTTCTTATTTTTTAAGTTAGAAAAAAAAGACCTTTTAACTGCATTTTTTTTTTTGAAGAACCCTGTATTTCCTCCCCCCCGAAGCTACCTATATTCTTCAAAAGCACTGTTCAAATCACATTAATGGGTATATCGATTTATTTATTTTTTGCTTGATTTGTAGAATACTTCTTTTATTTTAAAGTTTCAAAGTATTTTAGCCTCCATTTAAAAAATATTCTATTTTGCCAGGTTTCCACCTGGCCTTTAGTTTTCAGCTTTTTGCACTTGCTTCACTGGATTACGTTGATTCCTTCACTGCAGTAATTTATAAACTATTCAGATGCTAAATAAGATTAAAAACAGTTGCAATTTTAGAATGGTAATTTAAAAAAAATTATCTTTTGTTTCTCTGCAACAATGTAATTTAAAGATATTTACAATCTGGAAGACATTCCCACTGAATCCTAAATTTCAAGGATACCTGAAGGTACAAATTAAAATATCTGAAAAGGTCTGAGGGGAGAAATGAATAAAGTGCTGACTAGAAATGCAAGGCTTACCTTACTATAAATAATCCAAGATGTACCTACTTAGCTTTTTACTGAAGCTACAAGCTAGCTAGGTTATACATACTATTTCTTTTGTTTATATCCAAACACAGTATTCTTAATAAACCTTATTTTTAGCATGGTCACTAAAGTCTGCCCTCAAAGGGCAGACAGACAGACAACCTTCTAATCTCATGAAGCAGCTGGAGAAAAAATTGTTCCTATGCTTGAGCACTGAATTGAAGCAATCTCCTAAAATGTACCACTGAGATACTGATAGTCAACAGGGGCACAGAAAGCCATCAAGCAAATGAGGTGGGGAAACCAAAAGTTACAGCATGTCCGAATAAAGGATAAACAATGTTCTTTAAATCAGGGTGGACGGGTTTTAAATTTAAGCGATTTTAATAATGATTTAAACCGGTAAGCAAGAAGTCTTGATGCAAATCAATTTTAGTCTTTTGTATTTTAGTTATTTTCCTGAAGAAAGGTTGATTCTCATTGGTTGGTATAATTTGGAACTTTCTGCTAACCAGGAAGATAAGCTATATAATTGCCTAAGTAAATGTTTATAAATATAGCATAACACATTTATTCAGATTCTTAATTTTTATTTTTTTTGTTAGAAAATGGTAACTGACGCATTTCCTATTTACTAGATGATTAGTATGTGCAGGTGGTGGAGTCCGTATCGGTGCACCAGAGGTTGGTCCTGGCAGGAGTCACCAGGATCGGAGACCTCCTAGATAACGACCAGGGAGACTGGGTGGATCCCCTTTGCGCTCACTCAGCGCATGGTGCTCTCCACCCTTCTAACTCCCGAGCACGTACTGAGGAGGTGACAGCAGCCTTGTCGTCCATCTCTCAGGTTTACCTTGAGTGAGTCCTGTAGCAAGGTGCGCCCCGCCCACCCTACACCCCAGGCCCTCTGGATCTCTTTATAGGGCCCTTGCCTCATGAGCCCCTGCCCGGCCGGCCGTCGCACACACCCACCATGAGCTGGCTGCGTGACCTGCAGCCAATTCGCATTTGAACCGTACCACGGGCACACCTGTACATGCTCATGGCTCCATACTCTCCATTTCCTCATCCTTGTAACCCAATGCTAAGTGGTAGAACCTATTGCTACCTACTGAGGGTGAGGAACCCCGGTGAGCCAGCCTATATCCCACCTTAGTCCCACAACCCGCCAGGTATATTGGTTGGCAGCTCCTTCACAGAGCCATGAGCACAGGCATTTACCTAGCGCGGTTCATCCCCATCCCCGATGCCTGTCCCTTTTGCGGTATGAGGGAGATCCTGGCACAGGTTTACCTTGAGTGTGCCAGGTTGCAGCCCCTTTTCCGGCTCCTCCTAGACTTACTGTTACGTTTCTGGCTGCATTTCTCCCTCCACCTTCTCATATATGCACACCCTATCTATGGCACCACAAAGTCGTGGGGCCTCCTCGTCAACCTCCTCCTAGCTATGGCCAAAGTGGCCATCTACACCACCAGGGAGAGGATGCTGGCTGAGGGGGTTCTCTGACTGTGGGGCCTATTTCTGTCCTCCCTTTAGCTGCAGGTGGACCTGCGCCCATCCACCTCCCAAGAACCTCAGAGCTAGACGATTCATTTTACTTGGGATTTTGTCAAGCTATATTTCAATTAAAATTGCACAAAAACAATTACATTTTTTGTTTATTAGTTAAATAAAAGTACCTTAACTGTACTGGAAACAAGGAAAAAAATCATCAAAGCACATTTAAAACTAAACAAAAAAATTAAACAAAAGTAGTACCATATAGTTAGTGAGATGAACTGATTGCTTCTAATCACCATGTCCTGCAAGTTTTTAGGACTAGATCTCATCCTCACATCTCTCTCTCTCTCTCCATAGATTGGAAATGGGAAAACAAGCTTTCCTGCTTTTACAACTCTTCAGTCTTGTTTCTCAACTTTGACTGAACTAGTCATTTAACTGAAATGAAGAAAATATTCTCTCTGTACCTGCAGAAGAGTCTACTACTTTTAAAAACTGGCTTTAGCACTTCAAAACTCTAGTTCCAGGCACTTAGCCAGTGATTCCTACCAGTTCAGTGGTTTGACTTTGAAAGTTTGGCAGCAAACATGGCCTGCTTGGAATTTTATGTAATATTATTTTAATAGATTATATTTAAGGCTAAGATTTTGGCATGGAATTTTTTAGTAAATGTCATGGTATAGATGGGGGTGTGGGGGGGGAAGAGAGAAGACAAGTCACAGAAAGGTCAAGGGATTTTGAAAGATGAGACCTGGAGAGGTGGGCGGGTTTGGAGAGCGAGCCTGCGTCACACACCCTCTCCAGTGGTTGCTCTTGTCCCACAGGCTGGCCCAGCTCCCCACTCTTGGCTGCTGCAACCTGGCACCTGTGATTGCAGCACCACTCAGGTTTGGCCTGTCCACTCTTCTGTGAATGGCGATGGAGAGGCAGATGGGCCAAACCTGAGTGGAACTGCTACCCTATGTACCAGGTCGCAGTGCTGTTCAGTTTCACAGACCTTATTCAAACTCAAAATTTCTGTGACCCTTCCCAGGACAAAATTGTAGTTCTAATTACACTATGTTTACAACTTAATATAGGTTATCATTTCAAATGGGTTTAAAAGAAAAAATGTATTAAAATAAGAATTTTTTTTATTTTTATCCACCCTACTTTGAATACCTGATCTCAAATCAGCATCACATTCTTTGAGGTACTGTATTTTCTTTCCAGAAAAGCCGAATACAAATTGTTTCTTTCCAGAAAAGTAGGAGTGGGTGTTTGTTTTAAAGTCCTGCACAAAAGAATTGGAACTATGTGGAGGAGCATAAATTAAACAGATAAGGTTGCTCCCTATCCATACACCATGCCATCAGATTACCTTTTTAAGTTTTTTCTTTGCTGCTGGGGGCGCTCCAACAGTTCCTTCAGTTTTTGTGGTAGTGTCATCTGCTGCATCCTTTTTTTCTTCAGCAGCCACATCACCTAAATTAGCAACATCAGCGTCATCTCCTGCTGAGCTGCCACTTTCTAGCAATGCTGCTGCTTCTTCCTCATCTACTAGCAGCTCATCTTCAGATTCAAGAAGTAAACTAGGTTCCTCTTGGTCTGCCTGTTCACTGCTTTTTGCAGCTGATTTCTCAGCATCATCATCCTGTTTCTCCTCTTTATCTTTATCTTCAGCACTACCGCTTTCAGTTTTCTGAGTTCCATCAGTCTTAGATTTTTTATCACTTGGAGAGTCTTTACTATCTGGAGAATATGTTCTCTTTCTGTAGGGGAGAAAAATATTTATCTTCACTATGTTTTGGTTTAACTATTTCAATCCAGGATTTTTAATAAGTTATATTTAAAGAAGACATTACCTAGCTTTATCTTTTTTCAATAGTTCAACTCCTTTGTTGGGAATCTAAAAAATAAAAAAGCTTTCATAAGGTATATAGCAAGTATATTACGTATTAACACACATAGTTGTTACAGGATTCATTCAGAGCACGAATTGCACCTTGGCTGCTCAATTCCATTGGCCATGTTCAATGTCTTCACCTTTCTTCAAGACATTCTGGAGAAAACTCCAGTGGTGGCTCTCCCTAGCACCAGAGGTGCTGTTATATTAATTAAGTAGTCCTATTAGTTGCCAAACAGACGGCTTAAAGGCTTAAGAACTGCAACATTACTTTCCTTTTAGCAGCAACATCCCCTCCCTCCTCTCCACACCTTTGGTCTATCTTCTTCCCCTTCTTTTAAAGGATACGTCTGCACTGCAACAAAAACCAAAACTAACAAAACAAAATCAAAACCATAGCAGTGAGTTTCAGAGCCTGGGTCAGCTGACTTGGGCTTGTGCTATGGGGCTAAAAATAGCAGTTCCTACTTAGGCTCTGAAATGGTGAGTGGGAGGGTCTCAGAGCCCAAGCAGGAACATCTACACTGCTATGTACAGCCTTGTAGCACGAGTCCTGCAAACTCAACTCAGTAATGCTCAGACTCGCTGTTGAGGCTGGGTTTTTTTTGTTGTTTTTTGCTGTATAGACGTACCAAAACTTAATTTTTCAAAACTGCCTTTCTGTGCAATCAAGTCTTTCCTTTTAAACTGCAGGTGGAAGTCCAGAATTATAAACACTTGCATGTGGTATTAACACTGGAAATCTGTTATTGTATTGGTTACCTAGATGAACTTGGCACAATCCATTACCCCGCAGGAAGTGCAGTGCAGGGCAGATAGATAAAGCCACCATCTCTATTAGTCAGATTTTACACAAATTATTCATTTTGAAGTGCTCAGGTATGAACAGCTTGATCCTTGTCATCCAGTGCCTCAAAACCCTGCATTAGCCCGTGCACATGTATAGCCAGTAGCTGTTTATATTCTTCCCTCCACCCACAAAATACACACATGCAATATAATGGAAAGAAAGATCTGGCCCTTCTTCATGTACCCTATCTGCAAAACAGAGAGGCAGGATATGCAATCAGAGAAATTAAGGGGAAAAGCCTTGTCAAGCTGATTTTTACTCGTTCAATTAGATGAACGAGTTTCATTTAATTCTATCCTCTATTCAAGGAAGACTTTAAGAACTTTTAGTAATTAAATGGGAATTTTTTTTTTAAATTACACATTGCAGCCTTAAATTACATTTACTGAAAAGTGCTCAGTGCATACAAATGTGTTCTTGAATAGGTGCACTTCCAGGACAACATTTAAACATATATTAGTCATGTAAATGAACAGAAATGTGTCAGTGTTTCCTGTATAAGAGTTTTGAAAAAATAAGCAAAATCCAAATTTCACACAAAAAATTGTTACTGAACACTGGACCCAAATGTCAGACTGAATTGATTATAAAGATGAAGTATTAATCACTACAATGGCTTTGTCCTATAATATTTGGCCATGACCCATTAAATTTATATATGGGTCATTTTTTGAACTTCACAATTCAAATTTCTTAGATGAATTTGCTGCTATATGTTTTACAGAATCCTGTGTATTAAAGCTTCTAGTAGCAGATAATCCTTGAAAAGTTGATTTTAATCAAACCTACCCACCAACCCTTTTTTCTGGAAATCTATACATCTCCTCCCAGGCCCACTACCAATGCTGAAACTACCCACTGCAGAATTTTGCGTTTCTGTTGTGTCAGCCACCCACTCCTTTATTCAAATCTTTCACTCTTTGGAGTTTCTTTGAATCAGGTGTGCCCAGGACTCATGGGGGAGGCTCTTTCAATAGAGACTGCAAGGTCTGCTGAGTTTGTACTACAGAATTAGCAAGGTAGAAAAAGAAAACCTGCTAAGAGTATGCAAGGTAATTACAATCAGCCCAAGATTTAAAGGTTCAGATCAAGATGTGTGCTAGTTCTTATATTCCTATATTAAGAATTATAATCTGATGGAGAAAGCCTTAGTTTAAAAAAAAAAAAAAAAAAAAAGAACACCCACACACATTTGAATTCTATCTAAGCACTCCACTGCCCGAAAAAGCTACTATTTTGCAAGCCAACTAGAGTCCCTCTCTTTTTGGGAATAATAATAATTGTTACTGCAAAGTTGGTTTATTATTACTTAAGAATCTATACGAACATCCTTTTCATGAACAAAAATTCATGAGAAATTAAGCCACCTGCAGTTAGTACTAATCCCCTTAGTCTTGCATCCAACATAAAATGCAAGTTTCAATACTCTATCTTAAAATGGGGAAAAAAAAGCCCCAAATAAAATCTTCTCTGTACTAAAGAGATATTTAGAGCACAACATAATGAATACAACTTCCAACTGTTGAAATCAAAGGAAGAAAATCAAGAATGAAGTAGAAGAAACAGGTAGAAGAGTAGATAGGTGTAAAGTTAGAAGTTGGTGGACCATTTTGAGGAAAAAATAGTTAAGAGGACATTCTGAATAGGATTCTGACATGAACAGGAGTAACGAGACACCATATTCAACTAATTCAAAGTCATCTTCTACTATCTTTTTTTTTTAAAACAAAAACATTTAACAAGCAAAAAGAAAAGGAGAACTTGTGGCACCTTAGAGCTAACCAATTTATTTGAGCATAAGCTTTTGTCAGCTACAGCTCACTTCATTGGGTGCATGCACAAGTACTCCTTTTCTTTTTGCAGATACAGACTAACACGGCTGCTACTCTGAAATTTAACAAGCAGAATCCCTTATTTGTCTATAGCAATTAGTCACTTGGAGTCTTCACACAATGCACAATTCACCTGTGGAACTCATTTGCCAAAGGGTGTTGTGAAGGCCAAAAGTATAACTGGGTTAAAAAAAAAATTAGGTAAGTATGTGGAAAATAGCCATAGTGGCTAATAGCCATTGATGGATATAAGCCTCTGACTGCCAGATGCTGGGACTGGAAATCAGGGAATGGATCACTTGATAATTGCTCTGTTCTGTTCATTCCCTGTGAAGCATCTGGCATTGGCCACTGTTGGAAGACAGGCTACATGGACCATTGGTCTGACCCAGTATAGCCATTTTTATACAGAAACAATCTACCAGGGGAACCAAGTTTCCTGTTTTTGCCAGTGATGCAAGCACACCATTTTCATGATGTGCTACATCAGAACACTGAATACTGACAGCTACTACACTTGAAGGGAAAGGATGAACTGGAAACATTCAGTTTACAAATGGCTACATTCTTATATAAACAAACTTGATAGTTGCCCTGTAATTATTGTTACTTACTTTCTCTCTTCCCTTCCCCCTCCCCCAACCTCCCGGCCAACAGAACATCTCAACTTAGAGTTTTCATTTTACAACAGTACCTACCCTTAATACCAGCTTCTTGTATTTTTCAGACAAGTCCACCTTCACACATCTGCCCTGGAACCAAAGAGCTTTGTTTGAACAATGCTCAACCATAGCCAAAGCATCTTCTCTGGTTTCCATCTCTATGAAAGCCTAAAAAAATTAGAATACATATAAAAACTATAGGAAGTGTATATAACAATGCTATTACACAAAGTTCTTTAAACTAGAACACGGCTAAATCCTACAACTTTGATTTCACAACCTGATATTTCAAAATGAGTATCTCCAATTTCTATACGCTATCAACCCAGTTTTACATTATACTCGTAACACGAACCAGGTGCACAAATGCACTTAGTCTTTGCAGTAAGCAATATTTTCACTGCAAAGAAGTTATGAAATTACACAGCAGAAGCCCAGCTGATCTGAAAGTCATCTTAAAGACAGTGTCAATGTATCCCTTCTTTGAAATCTAATTAAATGATAGTTTGTGAACAGGAAACACCCTCAAGTCAATAACTGTATTCTTGTGCTAAAGCTAAATAAAGGGCTGAAAGGCCTACTCAGACTCGTTCCATTCACAATTTCTGGAATGAAGTGTTACAAGAGCTCTATGATGGATGGATCTATTCTGTTTAACATGGATAAATTTGCTGGGAAAGACAGTGAGGCAGTTTTGGCTCAAGTGTCAGGCAGTTTTGGCTCAAGTGTCAGGCAGTTCACAAAGGGTATAGCTTTTATATCAAACTCGGAGTGGGTAGGATCTATGCAATTTTAGCACGCAGCTGAGATGAGGGTGATCTGGTTATGGCTCAAACCAGATTCTATCTGGCTGGGGAAAGCAACTAGAGAATGAAGTAGGTTTGGTACCTGCCTCGATTAGTGAGAGGGTACCAAACTTTGCCCAAAACATTTGCAACATTTTAAGAGGCTTCTGAATCCCTAGAAGGGCACTGAGTGCCCATGAGGTTTTTGACTTCTCTTGGCTGTGGACCTTCTGACAAGCATCCATGGTCCTTTCATTTCCTCAGTGGATTAATGTAATACATGGCACACTGCTACCCTGGAAGTTGACTCAAACTTATTTCCCTTCACTTAGCAGTATCACAAGTGTTCCAACAGAGAGCTCTAGCTGCAATTCAAGGTGCTATTGGAAATATAAAGTTCTGTTTAAGGGAACTATAATGTCCTCTGTGATTTGGGTACTCATCCAAAAAAAACCCACCTCTCCCTCACAATCAATCTGCTCAAACACTCAACTTAACAGCTGTTAAATTTAAAAGTCTGGGGGGCTCCTCAGAAGGTGCTTTAAATGGAAAACTCTCAACTCTGGAATTTGATTTACCTTTTTACCCCAGAGCCAGTGTGGTGACCATGGTGCAAGGCTGATCTGCTTACAGAGAGTCTCTTGCTTGTTGATGGAAGTATGTTTTTACGTTATTGAGTTACACATTTGTGGATGGTGTTATATAAAAATTTTTGCAGTTTTGTTTTTGTGCTTGTGTCTTGAGATGGGACATTTTAATAAATTAAAAAACTAAACAGTAATACATTAAGCTACATACTTAGCCAGAAAAACAGGGACAGAAAAAAGTATTTGTAATAAGCAGCTAACGTTGCTGTTGGATCTTTAACTTCTTTTCATTTTCACCGTGCAAATTTAATGTGTCAATGTATTTTGGCATCTAACTGCCTTAAAAAAACCCTCCAGAGCTATTTAGCTTGTGAAGACAACATGATTTACCATCAGAACTCATAAGTACCTTGAAGCAATTGCTCACAATTTGCTGTGCACGCACACATACATGTTCAAGCTTGCTTGCATCCATTTAATTAAGAAAATGTTCTAATCTACTATACATGCTTAGTATGCAATTTTCAAGCAGATTTGTGAAATCAAACCCAAGGGTAACTGCCGTATCTTTAGAAGGACTGAGGGAGTAAAGTGAAGGGCTTTTTATTGTTGCTATGTAATTATTTGTTAAGCTTCTTATGGGCAGTCTATGTTTGGCTTTTGATAATGTTTTTAATCAATGCAATGATCCCACAGATTTTTACATATATAGGAGCTAATTAAATATTGTACCCAATACTGCATAGTTTCATAGATCTAGGATGCTTATGAGTTCCTCTTCTTTTACTAGATGTATTTACTAGGAAACAACTCCTATATTATGCCACGTTCTCCAGTAGTTTCCATATCCATACTGAATCAGAAAAAAAAAAAAAAGATTGCAAAATAGAGGTATCAATCTTCAAGATCAAATGTAAACGTTTTATTCTGCCTTGAACATTTCTCCCTACTTCAAAAACAACACTTCAACTTAGTTTTTGAGATATTCAGACTGTATCCACTTTGGAGCTCTCACAATCCATTGAATCAACTTCCCAACTTAAAATCTTGAAAATCTCTGGTTTCTTGCAGGCAGATCTATTCAACTTTCCACTTAATTATGCATGAATCAACTCAGTTATGTAAGTAAGTGTCTAGGGCGAATTACCTGGCTTTTCATTCTCATCAGTATGTAATTCTTTATTTTTCCATATGGCTCAGCTAGTTTGATTACGGCATTGTCAGAATATCCTGAATGAGGTAAGTTACTGAGGTGAATCACACGACCAGGTTCTGGCTTTGGTGGCTCAGTTTTTTGGTCAGGCTTCCCTTCTGGTTTCTAAAATTAAGAGTTTGTGAAACCTTAAAAATAAATACTACATAAAATCTGACATTTATATAAATAAATAAATAAATGACATTTATATTAAAGATTAAGTTCCTGATTTTATTATATGCATTACAACTGAAACATAAGGCACCAATTTTGTCACGGAGGTCACAGAAGCCACGGAATTTGAGACCTCGAAGACCTCCATGACTTCAGCCCTGGTGGCTGGGAACTGCAAGGTCCTACCGCCTCCCACGGGGGGCAGAGAGTTGAGGTACCCCCGCCGCAGGGGGCTGGGGGACCCCGGCAGCTCCCCTCTGCTGCTGGGGAGGGGGTAGGGGGACCCTGGAGCTCTAAGCCCCCATGAGTGGTGGGGGCCCCAGACCTCTCAGCCACACTGCAGCTGCCCAGTCCCTTCCCAATTTATCATGGATATTTTTAGTAAAAGTCAGGGACAGGTCACAGGCTTCCACGAATTTTTCTTTATTGCTCACGACCGGTTTATAACGTTCACTAAAAATATCCATGATAATCTTACTCATAAACATAGCTAAAAACAAATTAATGCAAAAACTAAACATTAAGATGACATAACATTGAATATATTGTACTGACTAAAAATAAGATTTTAAAATTCAATTTTGAATTTACCTTTATTCTTTTATACTTATGGGATAAGTGCACTCTTACTGGCTTGCCAAATACTAGAGCTGGTGTTGTCATATAATATTCCACTGCAGCCTGGGCATCTTCAGTAGTGGACATTTCAATAAATGCCTGAAATTGTAAAAGAATTTATTTCTGCATTTATTTCAGTAATACTCTTTTAGGAGTGAATACTTTGTCTAAGAGCTTGTGCTGTTGAGTGCCTCTCTGGCAAAAGACGACGCACTTTTAAAAAAGTGCGGTCAGGAAATGCAAAAGTAAAAGCTTTTTACAGTAGCATTAACTGGTCCCATAGAGTTAGGTATAAATTGCATATAGCATATTACTTAGGTGTACACCGAATATGCTCAGGACAAATTAGTGTTAACATAACTTTAAACAATCAAAGTTATAAATTTAAATACAAGTTAAATATAACGTTGCAGAATACTCTCTCGGTGTATTTGATTTCTGTGTTCCAAGGGGGGGGGAAAAAAAGACATGACATTAACCCTTCTTCCCCTTAGCGTTCCCCTCCTATGATAAGATGATGCACAATATATTCCAGGGAACATGGAGAATTCCAAGAACTCATCTGGTCTGAGAACAAGCAAAAAATTTCAATCTAAATAACTAACAAGGATTTGAAAGGTAAGTGGCTTTTTAAACTAAGAGTGCTCACTTTCACAAATGCTGTAAAGTTGTCTGGTGTTCACTGATACCAGTGAAATGTTACCCAGAACTAATTATACCACCAAAAGATTTAAATAAACTTACCTCATTAATTTTGTTTAGAATCAGATGATTTGTAATTATTCCAAATGGCTCAACAAGCTGCAGCAATTGGTATCTCAAGTTTTTCCCTCTTTGAAAATCCATAATGTGAACAACTCTGCTTGTTTCCTGATAAAAGCAGAAAGAACTAACTAGTAAAGTTTACCAGTAGCATGAAATGAAATAGCATGTCAACTAACAAAGATATTATCAAAGGATTTCAGCCCCCAAGTTTGATCTAAAATTACCTAGGAAAATAAGAACCATTTTACCAATGTCCTCTCTCCAGCCATAACTAAATGCATCAGGGCAAGACAGGGAATTCCAAGGGTACATAAGTCAATTCTGTACACCAAAGAAGAAATTTATTCTGATCCAAGATGATGACTGTGACAATCTGGGGATAAGCCTATGTCAATTTATGAATTTCTTTCTGGTTTATGAATTGCATTTAACACTGTAGCCCTTCAGAGTGGATTGGAATTTTGTAGCAGGAACTGACTGCCTGGGAAGCTGAAATAAAGCCTTCAAAATTGAATGGAAAGAATAGTGCTGCTATTAACATTTACTTTTAAAGACTCTCTGCCCCAGCAATCTCACCGGGGGTCAAAGCAAGGAAAAACCCAAGCAGAAGAACAAAGAGGTGTCACAGACTGCTTTAAAGGTGACATGCTCTCCAAGCAAGGGAGTCATTTCATCCCCAGAAAAAAAGACGACAGCTGGAGGACTGAGGGCAGGAAGAATTTTGCCATCCCCCAGGGACTCTCCAGAATGGTGAGGACTCAGAATGAGATTGTGTTCTGGCGTTTTTTGTTTTGCCTTAGATTTATAAGCTTTACTGTGCCAAAGAGTAAAGGGCATGTGTTTAAGAAGTTCCCTGCAAAGCCTGTATTCCTTGCTTTAACTATCACATGTTCCCCAAGGGGATAAACTGTAAACCAGAGACCCCACAGCTGGGCTGAACTCTGGGAGAACATGCAAAGCAGCTGGAGAGGCTTGGGAGGTCTCAATAATAGCTTCAAGGCCTAGGGCAGTTGGACTGTGGAGTCCCTTATCCCAGGGAAAGGGACCAGACAGGGAACCTGCACCCTAGAAACGTACTTGAGAAGCCAGATCTAGAAACAGTGTCTAGACACAGCCCAGACCCACATGGGATAGAAAGTTTGGGTCCATTTAACAGTGTGGTGCCCATTCACTTGGTGGATCGAGACAATGATCATAGTGGTAAAACATGATGACTGATAGAGTTTATAATTTTAATCTAAAAGAGTATACATTAAATATATTCTTACCTTTTTAAAAAAAGATTTGTATATTGGACTAAGCTGTTTGCTTCAACATCCAATACAACTTCAAATAAAAATAAATCTACCCTGATACATTTTAAAGATATTGTGCACCCTCTCCACCAAAAAAGTAAGTTTGACATTCTTTGAAGCATGTGCAAGATTATCCCCTGTGCAAATGAGATTTTAAATTAAAATGAACTTTTGAGCATAACAGTAATGACTGTCAGTGAAAATTGAGATGTACAGCACCAGTAGCACAGAAACAATTTAAGTTTCTTACATCAGTTTGCATCTGCTTTAATGGTGATTTAAAAAATAAAATAAAATCAGAAAAATTAGTGCATTTGTGTAAGCATTACGTGATGTACTAACAGTCAGACCAAAAAAGCTCAAACAATGGAGAACAACAACATTCTAATGTATAGATGACCATGTCCCTCACTACATCTCAACCTAAAACTGACTTATGTACTAGACTACACCACTCAGAAATGCAATGCTTGAAGCTTCAAGGAATTTGGGAAAAAGGCTTTTGAATGTTTTGGTCAGGCTTGTCTTATTTCTTCCCTCTTCTGTTTCTCAGGTGCCTCTCACCAAGGTATGTAACTACCAAAAGGGCTGAGAAGTGATGGTCAACATTCAAACTCTCTAGACTTTGTTGTAAAACAACAGAATAGTATGAGGAACCTCTCTTACAAAGGAGTTATAAACCTGTTTTTTCAAGGTTTCATGGTTAGTCACGATCAAGCATAATATGGCTAAGGGAAATGCAAGCTGTGTCTCAATATCAACCTTGAGAGATTACCTCTAAGGCTGTGTGTCTCCAGGTTTCTTCAATTCTTGACCTCTTTGCTAAGACTACAAACAAGATTTCCACTTGGTACCAACAGCAATGAGGTCTGTATGACTGTCTGGTATGTATACTGAGTACCAATCCATTTTACAACAGCCAGCAAATCACAACCACAATGACTGTCACTATCAACTTGTACTGTACTCAAGTGAGCTAAAAATGAAAGATTCTATAAAGGAAGTTTGGGTCCAGTGGCCAAACTGGACAAGGAGTCAGAGACCTGGGCTCTATTCCTCGCTGCGCTACTGACGTGCTGCATGATCTGTAAATCACCATTCTGGGCCTCTATTTCCCCTACCATCCATTTAGATTGTAAGCTCTTTGGGGTAGGGGTTGCCTATTTGTGTACACAGCACCCAGCACAATAGGACCATCATACAAATAAAAATAATTCTACCTCCCAAAGACATCTAATTCCCCCGTCGAATATATTAAAATGGGCAAGCTTCATATCAGTGTAGCTAGATATTACTGTTTTGTAAAGCTGATTGTTAGAATAATAATTTAATACTAACCATTCTGTCTTTCTGCATATGTCGTGGTCCTGGCATGTTTCCATTTCCAGCCCCTTTATATTAGAAATTAAAAGTATATAAGCAACACTTAAAATAGTTATGGTTACTGTTGACATTTCATCTTTTAAAAATGTAATAAGTTAAAGATCACTTGTAATGCCATAAAGTGAAGTTATTTCTCAAACATTTCAGATTACTGTAAATGTATAAAAAAATCAAATCCACATGTAATATTTTACAGTAAACCTTAAGAAGCAAAATCCATGGGTTGTGACCCAAAATTGGGGTCGCCAGAATGTGTCAGTGGACCAGAGGGCTGGTTCAGCCCCTGCTCTGGGTGTTGCAACCTGTGCACAGAACCACAGTACTATTCAGGTTTGGCCCTGCTGCCTCTCTATCATGACCTGGGGCTGGCTTGGCCAGGGCAGGCCAAATTTGAGCAAGTGGCACTGCAACCGTATGCATCAGGTCACAATGCCACCTGGGCCAAACCTGAGTGGCACACCAACCCTGGAAGTCACAATGCCCAGCGCAGGGAGCTGAGCCCAGTACACTCTGAAGGACAGAAATGGGAAGAAAGCAGTTGGTTTCACATTCTCCATTAAGCACCGCCACCCCACTCCCCTGCCCCCACAAACGGACCCCCTGCCCAGAAGCCAGGACACCCCCTCACCTTCCGTACCCTGTGTCCCACTCCCCAGCCCAGGTCTTTCAATGTATCCCTCCCAAACAGCCAGGCTATCTGCTTTGTCATCCCACCTGTCCTGGTCCCCAGATCTTCCCCAATGCACCCCCAGTTCCTTCCCCAAGCCTCCCCACTTTATCCCCAGGGCCCCCAAATCCTTCCATCCCTTACCCTCTGCCCTCCTAGGGAGCCATGGGGGGCTGTCTCAGCTTGCTTCCTCCCCCAGCCCCAATTGCTGGTGAGGAGTATCCAGTTTTTCATATCTGGCTGGAGAATACGGAAGCTTAGCGCCAAGCCAACGATAGACCCCTAGCTGAGGAGAGGCCTACACTGGGTCTGGGGGCATATTGGGGAGTGTCTGGGTCACAACAGGCCATCAAGGTTTACAAATGGGTCCTGATCCCAAAAAGGTTGAGAACTACTGCTTTTAGATATTGATCCAGAGCACACTGCTGAAGTCACTTACGGTATGCATTGACCCCAATAACCCAAGTGGAATTTAACAGAACTGCTATACTGAAAAGTCTCCCATATTTATTTATACGTAAATGAACTGAAACATTTTATTAAAGTGCAAAAAAAATAAAGTTAATGTAATGTTTTGGTTGAGATTTTAGATGCAAACCTCAGAATTATGACCTACAGCAACACTGATTCTACCATACTGCATATATTAAGGAATAAATTAAAATAAGTCTGTTAAGTAGTTAGTTAAGGCTCAAAATTTAGGCTTAGGAAATTGTTATGAAATTTCTAAGTATGAATGAAAAAAAACTAATGAAAGCATTAGTTCTCTTTAAAACATTTTTCTGCAGTGTTTGCAAGACAGATATGCACTAACACGATTCTAGACTCTCGAGAATGACACCCAAAAAGCTAGATTGTCTCATCTACTTTAATGATTCATATTACTTGAAGTGGAAAAGTAAATAGTATAAATGAAAGGTAGGGTTTTTTTTTGTTTTGTTTTAACAATATAGGGTTTTAGTAACAAAAGAAAATTAACTATTTTTAAAGTTCTTGAGTTTTTTAATCTGACAGTGCCAACTTCAAACAAACTCAAAATAAAACTTGTGGCTACATTAATGTTGCTGTGAGATCCTTCAGTTTCCTTAGCTAAGTTTTGACTCTCATCCTGCATAGAGTTACATGTGCCATTTAATAGAACCCAACATTTCAGATAACCAGGAATTTGAGAGGAGTGCATTGAAAAAAGATTTGTTTACTCATGTTACCTCTTGGCCCAATTGGCGGTCCAAGATGAAATGGAGGTGGTGGAGGCCCCAAAATTCCAGGTGCAGGATTTGTAGATTGCTGCAACATAGACCGATCACCCCTAGAAACGTAGATACAAAACAAAGCATGTTAACCTTTAAAAGAAAAACTTTTCACTGAGCCCCTAGAAAAGTTGTGTCCACATCACACATATATTTGATACCATACCCTTGAGGGAAAGGAAAATTACAGCTAATTCTAGAAACCTCCCAAACTCACAGTAAGCTTTTCTACAAAGTTTGAAGATTAATACAGTAGGTAGATACACACACACACACACACACACACACACACACACACACACACACACACAGAACATGAAAAAAATGGGGGTTGCCCATGTTCTCTGTATATATCTTCCTACTGTATTTTCCACTGCATGCATCTGATGAAGTTGGCTTTAGCCCACAAAAGCCTATGCTCAAATAAATTTTTTAGTCTCCAAGGTGCCAAAAGTACTCCTCATTCTTTTTGCTGATACAGACTAACATGGCTACCACTCTGAAACCTGTCACCAAAAGATGAAGGTGGCCATCTGCTAATGAAATCCAGGGACAACACATGCTGAGAAGCCTTGAGAAGGTGGAGGTTGGTGGGATTTCTAACAAGGGTGTTACTGGACCCTGTCTTGGAACTTCACCTATATCCGCCACCTCTGGTTAGTAGGTGTCTGAAGAACTCAGGAGGGAAAAACCCTGTTTACATTAAGAAGATTCTTTTTGCAACCATAAGGGCTAGAAAATAGATTTTTTTAAAACAAAATCCTAAACCTGTTAATGGTTTAAGGCCCTTCTATGCATCTGGGAAAGCTTCCTTCACACAACCAAAGAGTGGATTTTTAAAGATGTTCTTTTCTACATATAATGCTTCAACAATAGTCCTGTCTTCGGACATACCAGGGATAGCGAGCAAGTGCTGCATCACACGAAAACCAGTACTCTACTTCTTCCAGTGGTATGTATTGTCCATTTATAGCTGTTATAGATCATCAAATGTGTGGTGGTATAAAAGCTTTACTGGCATTTATATGGGATGAGCTGTATAAATCAGTAATGTCTACACTATTAATATTATTACAGCCAAATATAAAATTACCACAGTAATAATTAAAATGTACTTCTGCATCTTTATTGTATCAAGCTGTATACAGTTTAAAGATGAATTACTTGTACTAGTAGTTTAACTAAGAATTAAGGGGAAATTTGTAAGAATTATGCTATTTTAGCAGCTAATAGCTACAGTATTCATTATTGGAAGATTACAAACACAATATTCACCACTGCAGTGTGAGCACCTTAAATGCAACATATTTGTATGTCTAGGGGAAAAGTTTACTGAAATCGAAAAGTCTTAACATTGCCTGATCAACAGGGCAACCCTGAAAATCTTCTCACACAGAAGTTTTCAGGTGTCTGGCATTTGCATTAGAAGTCTGATCATGCAGTTTTAGCAAGTTTGCCTACTCCTTAGAAATAAGTAGTTTGTGCTTGATTAAAAAAAGTTTGTACAGCTTCAACCTAATCATTTTGGGACAGTGAAATTTCCAAGATGGAAATTGATCACATTCTTTCCATGCTCCACATCTGTGATCATTTGCTGAAGTCATGATCTGACACTGAACTCCAAATTTGAGATTTGGATTCCTACGTATCAAAGGATTTATTAACCATTTTTATCCTATAGGTTTTATGGCAGGATTACTTCTCCAAATCTGGCAATTTTATAGCTAAGATTTCAGTTTTAGTGTAATTTACTTTAAAGGCAGATACTTTCCTAAACAATGGATTTCTTTAGTTATTTTAGGCAAATGTTTAGTTAGTTAAATAAATATTACATGATCACCATGTAAAGCTATTTAATAATGAATTTTCAAGTTTTCATTCTGCAATTTATTATTCCCTATTCTCTGCACAAACTCCTCTAGAATGAACATGAAGGAGTGAAGGAAACAGACATCAAAGCAGATAAAAATCAGGATTATTTTTATAAATAAAATCACTTAAAAATAACTTTTTTTTTTACACTTATATGCTGCTAGTTTACTTTCTTCCCCTTTTTAGAGTCTTAAATTGCTGAAGTGGCCATTTATATCTAATTTTCTAATCATTAAAAAAACTATGTAAAATCTGAAACTTAAAAAGTTCTGATTTGCTGAAAAGGAAAAAAGTCTAGAGCCTCATTAACATCCTCACTGTAAACATCACAAACTCAAAATTGATAAGCAAAAAGCCCATGCTCTATTTGGAATCAGCATCACCTTTCCATACACTGAACTTCCACAAGTCAATGACCTGATCCTGGTCCCACTGAAGTCAATGTCAAAACTTGTACCTATGACAGTGGTGCAGCATTTAGTCTTCAGGGCTCCTAAGTCATTTAGGCTCCCAAGGGTGAGATTTAAAACAAACCCTAAAAGCAATCTTTAGATTCCCATAAAAGCAATTAAGAGTATACTTAATTATAAGCAAGAGTAGTCCTGTTGAAGTCGGAATCATGGCTTTCATTTTCCAATATTTAGTAGTGGCATTTAGTTCTCTCCCACTACCGCCAGGATTTATAATATAGTTCATTATAAATTTTTATCTGAAGTTGCAATAGCAAAAAAATTCAGATTCATTTTACAAAGCCTCAATCTGATTTAAACAGCTATACTCCAGAAAATTTCTCTGTTTCCTAGATATAATTACACAAGGACAGCCAAATCAGTTGAATCAGTGCCGCTTTTCAGCTGGTATAAAGAGCAGTCCACCCGTAAGGAAAATTTGGACAAGTATGCAGATAGGATAAAGCTTTAAAAAAACCAAAACCCTGCACTCTATCCTATACTGCATGATAGGAAACTGAGCCCCTTTGTTCCAACACACTGAATGATTTTAGTATTTCCAATATTTGACAAAGTTGAAAAAAAAATGCCAAGTTTTAATTACAATAATTTCATTGCATTATGTACTTCCAATATAAAAGTAACTTGTATTTTGCATTGTTCATGTTTTACTTACATTCCATGTCCAGAATCACTATCAGGATTCCACTCTGGATATCTTTAAATAAAAAAAGGTCATTTATAAGAAAGATATAAAATTGGGATTGCAAAGGACAGTATCTACACAAAACTACTGCAAATTCACATTTTTCACGGGAAGCAGGAAAACATGAACACATTGTACAGGAATAATTTGGATAGCATGATTGGCAGCCATAAAACAAATGCAATTTATAACAGCCATAAGCACTTTAATGCTAATTAGGAGACTAGGAAGTGTATTGTACTTAAATATCAAATACCTAGCAATAATCTGTAGTAATCTGTAATAATCCTGTTACAAACAGGATAGGTTTGAGTCTCCACTATGTGGAACAGACTGAAAGGAGAACCTCTTGGAAGTTCACACTACAAGCACAACTAGGGAATACTGCAAGAAGTTACAAACATTGAATACCTGCAGTTGGCACTGTCTAGACTGCTAAGTCCTTACAATTTACATATGTTAAATTGCCTTTCTCCAGCAAATGTGATTTCTTTTTGGCCTGGAGATGCTTAAGGGAAATGGCTAAAACAAGTTTAACATATGGTCTTTTCAGTGTACACCAGGCAAATTATTTAAACCTGCTCTGTAAAATATAGTTAACAGCTGTTGAATTCTACATGCCCTCATGCCACAAGAATGCTTAATGTATTTCAAACTCATACATTTCAAGAAGAAGCTGACAACGTCGACTGTGGGTTGCTCCATTGATATGGTGGTTCCACTCCTGCAGTAAAGTAAACAGTTACAATTAACAACATCGGATCAAATATTTTGTAACAAAACATTCCCTCTGCATAGCTGTGTACCTACTCTTCTATGCAGAGGTATTTAACAAATATTTGTGCATAGATGCTGAAGTCTGTTTGCAGTGCTTTAAAGATACAATGAATTTTGACCTACCTTAAAACTGTTATAACCTGACAAAGTGTCCGATGGAAAATGTCCTCTGGAATCTAAGGGCTTGATTCTGGCTTCAGATATCCAAAGCTCATCATGAGAAAATTGCTAGAGTATGCCTGCAGGGAGCCCAAAGTTTTCCTTTCATAGCCTTGAGATTTTTTCCTAACCCCTCTGCTTTACACCTCAGACCTTCAAAGACTAACATACTTACAAATACTGCATTCAGTTATGGGTAGCACAAAACCCAAAAATTGTAAGGAATTCAGAAAAGAACAAAAAAAATCATTAAGGGGTTAGAGGGACTGACATATAAGGAAAGATTAAAAGAACTGAAAATGCATAGCTCGGCCAGACAACGATGTTAGGGAAAAATAGAAGTGTACAAGTATTTGAATGATACAGACACTAAAGAGAGGAGGGACTTGTTTAGGATGATAACTAGGAGTAATGGAATTAAATTAGGCAAAATAATACTTAGGTTAAACTTCGGAAAAAGTTTAATGAAAAGAACCCTTAGAATGTGGAAAAGACTCCAAAAGCCAAGTGGTAGAATCTTCATTTGCTTGGGTCATTAAAACAGGAGTTTATCAATTAAAAGACCATATTTTCCAAAGCTTTAACAGATCCATCAGACAACTACTAGCCAGAGTCAGATACAAAAGACAAGTACTGGGGAAGGGCAGAAGGGTCTCACATCTATCAGGTGCAGAGGCAACAACCTGATGATAAACCCAGTACTTCAGTTTGTGGGAAGAGGGAGGTTGCTGGGATTTCTATAAGGAGGCTATTCCTAGATCCTATCTAGGGGTTCAATTTTCCATATCAGCCTCTGAGAAAGTATCTGATAAATCTGAACTATGACTACGACTACTGAAAGAACTGAGTCTCCCCTCCCTCCGCACTGTTCCGCAGTCTTCCAACCATCAAAGGGAACTCTCTGCTACTCTATTCTTCCTGCAATGGCCAGTTTTGATTCTCTTCCCTCATGAAGATGTCCAGTGCCTGCTCTTGCTGTTTCTCGCAGCTTTCATAATCAACTGCAGAATGAAACGGACATGATTTCTGAGTTCCACTCTTGATCGGGGGTTCCAAACAAGTAGAAATAAAACTGACCAGAACCTTATTAATTCCACTCTGCTGCAGTCAAAGAAACCCATGATCATCAGCAGAAGTACTGGAGCAATTAGTTATAGTACAACTATATTTTCAAGCTTAAATTCTGCACACATTGATGGCCTCTCTCTGTTCTCCAGAAAAGTCTTACTCAGTATGGACAACGTTTCCATTTTTAAGATGTTATAACCATCCTCCTGAGTAAAGCAATGAAGTATCTGAGTCTAACTGTACTGCCTTGCCTCCAAGAACTCAGAGTTTTAATGGCCTTACAGCAAAAGAATGAATGATCATTCAAGTCTCCCATGCAGCATTGTCACTAAGCTATAACTAGGGCCCTGCCAAATTCGAAGCCATGAAAAATGCGTCACAGACCATGAAATCTGGTCTTGTGTGCGCTTTTACCCTATGCTATATAGGTTTTACAGGCAAGACCAGCGTTTCTCAAACCGGGAGACCCAAAAGGGAATTGCAGGAGGTCACAAAGTTATTTTAGGGGGGTTACTGTATTGTCACCCTTACTTCTGCATTGCCTTCAGACCTGGGGGCTAGAGAGCGGCAACTGTTGGCCAGGTGCCCAGCCCTGAAGGCAGCACCCCGCCAGCAGCAGTGCAGAAAAGTGGCAATGCCATGCCATCCTCACTTCTGTGCTGCTGCTGGCAGCGACTCTGCCTTCAGAGCTGGGCTCTGAGCCAGCAGCCGCTATTCTCCAGCTGCCCTGCTCTCAAGGCAGCACCGCCACCAGCAGCAGCACAGAAGAAAGAAGGGTAGCAGTACCATGACACCCCCCACAATAACATTGTGATCCCCCCCAACTCCTTTTTGTGTCAGGACACCTATAATTACAACACCATGAAATTTCAGATTTAAGTAGCTGAAATCATGAAATTTATGATTTTTTAAATCCTATGACTGTGAAATTGACCAAAATGGACAGTAAATTTGGTAGGGCTGATTTTTTTTTTTTTTTTTTAAAGATATACAAAACACATCAGAGAGCAGGATGAAATCCTGATCACTCACTCTGTCAGAGGTTGTTTGTTTCTTTGTTTGCTTTTAAAAAGGAGGACACCACTTGGTGCAGGATTCACAAGATATGAGCTCCCACTGTTGGCTCTGCAATTGTGAACTTGTATATCAATGATTCTAACACACAAACATGTGAACAAGCGTCAGTTTATTCCACTATATACCAAACATTCATTACTTAAAAATAGACGGAGGCCAAATTTGGAAAAGGAAGATCATTTAAAGCTTTTAAAAGGTGGTGCAAACAGATTTAAGTCATTTAATACAAACAGGCATCCCCTAAACAATAGGAAAATGTAAACTTTGGAGTTTACAATGCACTTTTAATTTGAAAACTTTCCAAGGCTGGCTCGGCTAGAAATAAATGTGTATTTGAAGTTGGCTTACAAGTTTATTCTTTAAAAGTGACAAACTAAATTCAATATTCTCTGCGTAGCCTGGCTTGGATTTTAACATATAAAGAAGTTGGGCACCCAATTCCACACTGAATTTCATATTCCCTCAGGTTCTTTTGAAAACCCATCCTATACATATATTTACAATTTAATTTTTACAAGTGAAGATTTTTTTTTAAAACTAAGGTGAAGTTAGCTTGCCTAAGTAGTTTTTTCTTTAATAGTTTTACCACATTATATTAAAAGGGTTCTAGACTCCTTTAGACTCCTGAGAATATTACTCAGGTTGCTTCAGGATCCAAATTTCCCAATTCTGAATTTTCAGGGCATATTTACACACAGACATTGGTCTAGGTGTGTGTCTGAAATTAAACTCTTAAATATGCTTTGCTCTATTTTCAAAAGTTCTAAGTACCCTCAGCTCCCACTGAAGTCAATGGCATAGCTCATGACTTAAGAAAAAAAAAAAATCAAGCCAAGCTTATTTAGGAGCCTAACTTTAGACATTTATTTATTTGAGAGTCTTAGCTATTACTTTTAGAAACCCATGTCTCTTGAATGTTTTACTTTCAAGTTAACCTACTCATGCTCTTCCTTCTACCACAATGGGTCTGTTTTATTTTATGAGGAGAGTTAACATTTGCCTAAATCCTATTCTGTGATGTAAGGGGTCAAAACTGATAAAGTTTGTAATCAGACAATTTGGGCAGTGTTTCTTTTCACAAGTAGATGTTAGAACAAGCTATCAATCATCAATGAATATTTATACACAAAGTTAAAGGAACAACTATTAACATATATAGAAAAGGAGCACAACTTCTTATATTTGTGAAGTCAAGTTAAGTTTTTCCCTTTGGCAGACTTTCATAAAACACATAGTCCTTTCTCTATCCTCCTGATATTATTTCATTTTAGAGGAAAGAGAAGACATTGTAGTAATAAGCTAGAGTTGTTCCACCTCAGAGAAGCATATTTCAGTCTGCTTCCCCTAGAATTTGCTTCAGATCTTAGTGTTTTATCTGCGACTCAGAATCAGAAATACTATAATGTAAGGAATATGTAACAAAACTGGAGAAAATATGGTACCTATATCATTGCAGGAAAATATTTTCTTCTTGCAGTGGTGTTATTTCTGGATAAGAAAGCAGACCCCAGGATTTGGATCCTGGCAAAATAGAGGAAAGAGCTTCCAAAATATTTTATATGATGTATTGGAAGTTTAAGTCTGCACATGTATTAAGTTACTAACTTGATCTTAAACAGTTTAAAGTGAGCTAAAGAATGTTTGTAAATTTAAAGTGTTTTCAATACACTGTCAAAATGGTGGAAAATATTTTTTCATACTCTAAAAAAAAGCTCCTTTCACAATTGGCTTCTTTTATGCCAAGTTCCTGTAAAAAACAAAGCAAGCGAAATAGAGTAAGTGAAAGTGCTAAAAAAAACCCGTTTATAACAGAAGAATTAGTTGATACCATTATAAAGTATCTCAAGATGTTAACATTTAACTTCTGTAACCAAATAAGATGTTTTCAATAACTATGGGTTTGTTGTTTATTTTGTTTGCATCAGTTACAAAAATAAACTTCAAATAAAAGGAGAAAACTGATTATTGGAGTTACCGGAAGTAATAATTCATATACCTGTATTTGCTTTGTCAGGTTAGTAAATACAATATAACAGCTAAATTCTCAAGTTATATGGACACTTGAGGTTTCTTAATTTTAGTTGTTTTACACAAAATATTGCTTAAAAATGTTTTCAAGAGTAGGTAATACTTCCAGATGTTACTGTAAAGAAAAAGTTAGTAACAATACCACCACATCAAATCAATTTTAAGGCAAATGTATGTATTCTTAACTTGAATAATTTTCCCCAAAGCCTTCAAATGAAAAATATAATGTAACTGATTTTGACCAGAGGGGCATTAAAAGCCAATTTCAAAATTCAGCTGCCTAGTATATTGAAAATCAGCAAGAATGAATAAAACCAAAAAGCTGAAAGTAAGAGGGCTCTGAAATAATATCTGAGCAAATAAGCCAGTTTGAGTAAATCGTCACCTTAGAGACTTGAACTATAAATTATGAATAATTTAAGAGGGAAGTCTGATCAAAAATAAATACACCAGAAGATCCACTCTATTTGCAAGTCAAGTAAAAGAACACTACCAGGAACACAGAGCAGGATACTGCAGCAGCAGACTGATTTTTTCTGAGCTTCTAAAGGGACAGATGCAACATGTGACAATAAAAAGTGAGTCTGAAGTGTGCTTAAGAAAGTTGTGAAAAAAGGAGAAAAAATGACAAATTTCAGCCATAGTATGAGATAGAGTGTTAAAGTGAAATTAAAAAGGCAAGAATGACCTAATCTAAAATGTGAATTATACTTCTGCAAATAAGTTCCAGGGCTCTACATTAACTCTTTCCCTTTGGCCATGGTCAAGGAAAAAAGCAGTATTGTGCAAGAATGCATCTTAACTACATATAAATCAGCAATCAAGACAGATGTGGAGGAGAGCTGAATCTAGCTTCCTGAATAGCACAATAGATACACTGCGAAAAAAAACACAACCAAAAACAAAAATACCAAAAAAACTGCTTAAATGCCAGATGTTTGTGGTTAAGAGAACATGTAGGATGTAAAATATAAATAAGATATCCCAGCAGATGATAGCTGTTTGGTCTGAAGTTAAGCAATCTGGGCAAATAGAATATTAATGTAAAGCCCTGGTTTAAAGTGTTCATTAACAATTACTTTGTAAATAAACAAAGTGCCTTTTTCACTCTCAAATTTTCAGATTTTAAAAGTAATTAGGCTATAGAAATAGTCAAAGAAATAGGTAAAAACAGAATAGATACTACAATGTAAAGGAAAATAGAAGCATCTGATGCATAACTCACCTTATTAGAATGAACTGGCATATCACATATAGAGCACAGATGGGGATAACCCTTCGGTAAGAATCCATGGAAGTCTTCAATATTGCTATTTGGAGGAGCACCTCTCTTTTTCTCAAAGAGAGATCTCTCAGGACCAGGACCACGACCCATTCTGTCATACTCACTTTCATATTTATGATAGTTATGCGAAGTCTCACCATAAAAAGAGTCATCCCTACACCTTTCTCCATCTCTTAATCTGTCATCTTCATAATCCATTCTGTCATAATAACCAGATTCTTGAGAACGACTTCCATGGTCATAGTCAACCACTGGGTTGAGACTAGGACCACGATCATCAAAACTATCTCTTCTAAAGTGCCTTTTTTCTTCCCAATCATCCCTAGGTACTCTGTATGGTGGCTCCCGTGTAGATGATCTGCCATCTCTACCATAACTCAATGAAGGACCTTCTTCAGCTCTCCTCCTTTTAAGTTGTAGAAGGATTTGAGGCAAGTTTTCAGGAGTAATCTTGTCCTCGGGATAGCGACTCAGTTCATCTAAGTCTCTAGCAGACAGACCAAAGCTGGCCAAAATATTAGTGGCCTGGTCTGCATCTCCACGGTGCTGAGAAGACAAAGGGAGTGGACCTCTACTTCCAATGTTAAAAATAGATTGTAAATTATGGGAAGAGGTACTAGCAGAAGACAGTGCACTATGAGATCCTTGTTGGTTCAATGAAGAACTCATTCCAAGATTCATTAAGCTAGCAAGCCGTGCAGTACCCTGGTTCATCCTTCCAAGAGATGCTGGCATACTTAAAGACTGGGTAGCAGCAGCAGCAAGAAGGCCTATTCCTGCAGATAGGTCACGCCCATGACCTTGTGAATCCCTACTTAGAGATGACTGCTGGAATGACTTGGACATTGTAGAACTATAGCTTGTCTACTTTATGGATCAAAATTTTAAAGATGGCTGAAAAGAAAGCTCACACTAGAAAGGTAAACTTCACTTCAAAATGGTAACGCCAAGAAAAAAGGATCAATAATGACTGTAGATCTTCTTCAAGCTGAGAAACACCAGACAATTCTGTAGAAAAACAAGCAGTTTTAGTCATAAATCCCTTTAAACAGATGCAGTTTTAAACTTATGCATCATGTTGATCTAAAAAACATTTAAGATCTCAATCTTACAAGGCTTTTATTACATAGCTTAAAACCGATTTGAGATGTACTCAGACCCTACATATATTACTTCAGATAAAAATACAATAGTTTTTCCTCCTATACAAACTAGTCTTCTCCGACAAAAAATGAGTCATACTGAAGATAAGTGAATTTCAGAAGCTTTAGATGTTAGAAAGCATCTCAAGTTTACTAGCACACAAGCCTTGATCTTTAATGGTTTTGTATACACCCTACATTACTATGCTAAGTTCCAGAAGACCACAAAAAAAACAAAGCCATGGAAACCAAGATGAATTTGCTATATACACATTTGGAAATGGAAACTATACCACTATAGAAAAGGACGAAAGGGAAGTTATAAGTAACTGAAGTTTGGGCAACAAGTGTCTATTGTAAGATCTAGTAAATAAGACCAAACATAATAGTCAACCTTTATGCAGTCAAATCAAATTACTGAAGTGAAGACAGATGTGAACAAGAAAAATAAGTTTTAATTTGGTAGAAAGTAAATAAGACCTCTTGCTCAAATTGCAATTATATGGTTAATACCACATATGAAATGAATCTATTCGCTATACCACAGCCATAACACATCAGCCTGTGCTATCAGATCTCAAGCTAAATAAGGCCAGGTTTCGTCAGTACTTGGATGGGAGACGTCCAAGGAAAACCCTATTGCTGCAGGATGAGGCACTGGTAAATCACAAGATGGTGCTATTCTCCCCGCCCCCAATCCCCATCAGTTCTGAACCAACACACTGTTAGAAAACACTGATGATATTGCTGTCTTTTGGATGCGACTTAAAATTGAGATCATGACCATGATGGTTGTTAAAGGTCCCTGAGCATTTTTCACAAGAGATGAATATTATCTGGAATTTACCTATGATATTAGAACAGAGTAATATATTCTGCCTAATTACATTTCTTCTGCAGTTTCAATTGGATATGGTATTCTTCACTTCCTACACTGTTTTGTACAGTTTCTGTGCACTTTTTGACAGCTGTTTTATTCCAATCCAGAGATGCTGTATTTCAAAGGGATTTCATTTTTGTGGAGAGGTGTGGTAGTGTAGAGGTGTAAATGTGAGGGGAAATACAAACTTGTGGCATGCGCTGTCTAAGCAGTCCAATTCCCCATATGAATGCCCTTCTCTGGTAGCAGAGGACAACTGCATTTGGGTCCTGAAAAGAATACACCCGTTGAATTCCTGCATGGCCACTCAGGTCCCCTGCATGGCCACTCACCCATAAAAGCATAATGGCCTTGCAACAGAGAAAAGAAACATGTTGGGGGAAAGACAAGGGAATAAATGCGGGGGTCTTCTTCTGAAGAGATGAATAGCGGAGAAGCTCTATGGCACACACCAGGCACTTAGTCCTGCAGAGCTTCCCGTTCCCAATACTAGAAGAATTCAAAAGTACAAGCAGGGGTTTACAAGTGTGTAATCCTCACAACTGCATACTGAATTTAAATCCATTTTTCGGTGGTGACTAAAGTAAAAGATTTTTTCAGCAATATTTTTAAGTGTAAAGCACTTTGGTATCCTCTGGGATGCAAGATGCTATATGTGTCATATGTATCAATGCTTTACCAAATATTTATGATTTATATCAGAAATGTAGGGAATCCTATAATAGATGTGAATAATACACAAAGCCAACACAAAGGACCACCATCAATGCATCCAATGTTATGACTATAATTTTGCTTTACCGATGGTTAAGAAAATCTGTAGCATTTTGCAGTCAATTGACATAAGTTTCATTGTATAAATTTCAGATGGGATTTAGCAGATTTAGAATTTAGAATTTAGAAGATTAAGCAGCACGGGAAAAACTTATTTGGAAAGAGCAAATGATGTGGCGAGGTAGAAGGATATTTCAGACATCAGTAATTGCACAATAAATTACTCAGTGACAAGAATGTAGGGAGGGACAGAGAAGGCAGGTGGCTAGGTGAAATGGCGAGATCCAAGATTCAAGCTGAACATGTTCCAGGAGTCTCTTTATTTAAAAAAAGGGACATTTTTGGACTGTATTGTAAAATTAAGAGCCAATTAAATGTTCATGTGAAGAACATGTTAACAGAAATATGTTAAGACTTGCTCATATTCAAGATAAAGTCGGTAGCAGCATTCTGTAATAATTCACACTATCTTCAAAATACTTCACAAACTACTCTACGAAGTAAATTTTACTTCATTTTATATACATCTGCATTAACTTAAATCCTTCAAGTATAGTTCATGTACGCATTTGTAGCATGGGACAGAATTTGGTTTTTAATAGTGCCTTTAAGGTTGATCAAGGAACTTTGCAAAACAGTGAGTTAGAAACTGGTAACAAAGGTTGAGCATTCAGCCATATGCCCAGCAATAGCTTGATGTACATAGCTTTGGACATCAGAACCTGTTTAAACTAGAAGTTGAACAGGACACCAATGTTATCTACAGTACTATTAAAAAAGCAATGTTTCCCTCAAAAGCAGATCCACCACTAATCCTCCTGCCACACTTATTGTGAGTTCACTATCCATAGCTTTGGTCAGAATACCACTGAACAAAACCAGGAGCATTTAAGTAATAGCACCACAGAGTTCTGCTGCAGAGAGAAACTGAGTTTCACTCTGTAGCCTGGCTCTACATATGAATTGCTTCTGCAGAGTGTAACTGCAAAGATGCTGCAGATCTGCAAAGAGGAAAAAAGAGCCAGAAAAACAGAAATGAAGACTACAAACACAGAAAAGACAGAGCAGGGAGAGAAACTCAGGAGAGGATGAAGACAAACAATTATGTGGAAAACCACTGCTGACAGAATTGTGGGTCTTTTAGTAGTTTGTGTAATATACTATAAATCTGTTTATCCTTGTTAGCTTTCAAGAAGTAGAATATAGAGGGAAATTAAGCTTCTGGGTGGATGTCTCTAAACGTTTCCTCATATCATTGGCATCTGATGATTGCCACCAGTCTTTTGTTTGTACATTAAGATCAAAAGTGGGAAGGGGACAAAAAGAAAGAAACAAGAGCCACTAATTTCATAACCAAAGGATGTTTAATTTCTACATGGTCAAGTTTAACATCTCATTCAAAAGACAGCATTTCTAACACTGCAGGCCTTTGAAGGACTGCAGTACAGTGTCTATACCAGGTATTGACAAGTACTGATGAACCTATACCCCAAGATCTTCTGACTTCCAAGTGAGTGTGCCATCAACTGAGCCACACAAAAAAGATGACCATGACTGATCAAAGCAGTGGAAGGAACTGAGGTTTGACTTAGCTCAGTTCAAAGTGTAGTGCTATGAAAGTGTTGTTCCCAGTATAGTTAAAATTGTAACAGATGTGGTTTGGAATCTAAATTTTAATTAAAGATTTATAGTCAGAAAATGGATATCAAACTTTGAGAGTTTATAGTAAAAGCTATTTCAACGTTAAATCATTTTTAAAGTCGAAACGCTACTAACTACAGATAAACATGAACAACGTCAAACAATCTTTAGAAACAAGTTGTGCAAGAAAGTTCTCCAAAATAAATCTAATGAAAGGTTGACAAAATGCAAAAAAGAAAAATTGAAACCATACTGAATGTGTAGCTGCCATATACAAAGGCAGATTAATGCTGATTTTCAAACAGTACTGGGATTTTGTTCTATTTTAATATAGAAACAGTATTCATACTCTGTTTCTAAACATTTAGAAGTCTGACAGCAATATTGTGCCATCCATTTTCAGTGGAAATTCCCCATGAAATCAAGAAGCATTCTACTTTAGCAAATGGATAGTACTACGTAAGTTTTAAGGATACATCAATCTTCAGCCATACAAACCTTAGCAGCAGCATCTTTTTAAAAGTACACTTAGGTTGAAAATATTTTTAAAAATTAATTTCCTTACCTGTGTAAATACCTTGGGCTATTAAAATAAAGTTTTAAAAATCTAAATGACATTTCATAGTTCGTGCTGTTTTATTATTTGTATTTCTCAGTTTGGACAATGAAAATCAAACAATTTTCAAAAATCAAACTTTTGTTTCTAGTCAGTTTCACTTTCTGGTTTTCCTGCACCAGTATAGTACTGTAAACACTTGGAGGGAAGGGGTTAAATAAAAATACTATTACTGAAATAAAAATCATGATAAAACAACAATTTTTTCACCTAAATTACCTGACAAATGCTTCCTTTAAAAAGATACTAACAAGAGTTAAAACCAAAAATTTAACCTAGCTTAATGTTTTCATGTTTGACATGCTAATTCAAAGTCTAATATGTTAAACTATGTGTAAATTTTCTCCTTAAGAATTAGACCTACTAAACACCCACCCACCCACCCCTTCCATTAAGGAATACTTCAACCCTTAGTCTTTAAGGATTGATATACATGTTATGGCACAAATGTTTCTGTAATCTACATATGTCACCAAAAACCATTTAATAATGGGTTCAATTTACAAAAGGGTATAATATAAAGCCTCTGAAGCGTGTTTGCACACTCCTGAAAACAGTTTTTAAATAAGTTTAAATAAAAACCCTAGTCTCTAGTTGAGACTGTGTACCAAATTTCAGACAGCAACAAAACACAAACATGAGCACATAAAGACTGTAATTAAAGTGTTGACTAATTTGACTGTAATAGTATTAATATGCAATACCAAAATAAACTGACACTAAATACTGTACATATTTTGAAAATTAGACAAAAGCTTTAACATCTGTTTATGTTCCACATCCATGTTGCCTCACCTTGTGAAGTAAGTGGACAAGAGTAAGTCTACACAGGTTTATTTCAGCTATTTACTAATCATTTATTCTAGACACAATTTACTTGTTCCATTTCTAATATGAACAAAAATCATAACTGTCTATTGTCAACGCAATTTTTGTATACTCCTATGTTCTTTGTTCAAACTCTGTTTTACTAACTAGTCAAAGCAATAATCCATAACTACAGACATATGCACAAGCTTTTTCTTACATTTGTTTACAGCAACAGAATACCACTGTTAAAAAGTTGTTCTGTGTAAGGAAACTGGCTATTCCTATATTGAAATAGACTGAAAGAACAGGATGTGGACTTAAAAAGAACTCCTCCAACTTCAGGGGGTTTTTTTGTTTTCGTTTTTTTTAAAAAAAAAAAACATTTTAGTAACAGTTAACTCCTATAGTTTCTGTAACAAGGATTAAAGGAAACATAGGAAAATGTGATAAAGTCACAAAAACAGGCAGGAGAATTAGGAGCAGATGAAATACAAAAAATAACTAGTTGATATGTTAAAAAGCTTTGCAAGCCCTATTCTCAAATGCTAATTTTAGCATATAAAACACACACACACCCCCAATTATAATTAACAGAACTTATTCTAACAAAGACAGATCCTACAGTCCTTAAAGAAGTTATGTATCTATAATGGAAGTGTAATTTCTCTTAATAGGAGGCAGGTTTCACTTCTGCAGGGAGCCAAAAATCTGCCGTGTGTGTTTCGGATTTTAAACAGATGCAATAGATTGAAGTTTGTTCAGTTTGAAAGTTAACTGTTCTAACTTATGAATGATCAATACATTTGCAACAATCTCTATATTTTTTCTTTAGTTTAAGAAGAAGCCCATTATAATTAATTTCAACTGAACTAAGCTGACTTTTTGTAATTGTTGTCCAATCTTTAATTCTAAAGGGTACGGCTTGAAAAATAAACCCAGTACCTAGAAGCCCGAGGATTCAGTTTGCTATATTAAACTGCATTGGTTTAAATCAATCCAACCACTGATTTAAATCTTGTTTTGCATTTATAATTTTTAATTTTCTAAGGAAAGGCTGAGTTTCATTCATTGATAACCATTAAAACACGTTGATTTACAAACTTAAACAAGTGCAACTAAAACCTTTACACTAAATTTGGTACGGATTGCTAACCAGGAGGAATACACTACATCAATACACATGTATGTAAGCTATATCATTGCTTAAATAAATTTGTTTTCACTCTTTATTTTTACATTTTTAATATGTCACAAAATGATGAAAGATGCATTTCTTATTTATAGATTACTACTTTACTTGAGATTGCATTAAGATGCATTTGGATGAAAAGTAGAAATTAAAAGTGCACAAAAAGCATTTTAAAATTGTTTATTAGTTTAATAAATCTACTTCAATTGTGCTGGACACAAGAAAATTTATCAAAACATATTTTGCATTTAAAACTGATTAAAACAAAGGGAGAGTATTCTCTATAGTTAGTGAATTGAACGGATTGTTTCTGGTCACCAAACCCTTCCATTGTAGAACTAGCAGAATTCAGACTCTCTCACCTTGTTTTTACTGAGACTGGAAGACGAAAATAAGCTCTCTTACTTTTTCAACTCACAACCAATTTCTCAACTCCGAATGAATCATAGAATCATAGAATCATAGAATATCAGGGTTGGAAGGGACCCCAGAAGGTCATCTAGTCCAACCCCCTGCTCAAAGCAGGACCAAGTCCCAGTTAAATCATCCCAGCTAGGGCTTTGTCAAGCCTGACCTTAAAAACCTCTAAGGAAGGAGATTCTACCACCTCCCTAGGTAACGCATTCCAGTGTTTCACCACCCTCTTAGTGAAAAAGTTTTTCCTAATATCCAATCTAAACCTCCCCCATTGCAACTTGAGACCATTACTCCTCGTTCTGTCATCTGCTACCATTGAGAACAGTCTAGAGCCATCCTCTTTGAAACCCCCTTTCAGGTAGTTGAAAGCAGCTATCAAATCCCCCCTCATTCTTCTCTTCTGCAGACTAAACAATCCCAGCTCCCTCAGCCTCTCCTCATAAGTCATGTGCTCTAGACCCCTAATCATTTTCGTTGCCCTTCGTTGTACTCTTTCCAATTTATCCACATCCTTCCTGTAGTGTGGGGCCCAAAACTGGACACAGTACTCCAGATGAGGCCTCACCAGTGTCGAATAGAGGGGAACGATCACGTCCCTCGATCTGCTCGCTATGCCCCTACTTATACAACCCAAAATGCCATTGGCCTTCTTGGCAACAAGGGCACACTGCTGACTCATATCCAGCTTCTCGTCCACTGTCACCCCTAGGTCCTTTTCCGCAGAACTGCTGCCGAGCCATTCGGTCCCTAGTCTGTAGCGGTGCATTGGATTCTTCCATCCTAAGTGCAGGACCCTGCATTTATCCTTATTGAACCTCATTAGATTTCTTTTGGCCCAATCCTCCAATTTGTCTAGGTCCTTCTGTATCCTATCCCTCCCCTCCAGCGTATCTACCACTCCTCCCAGTTTAGTATCATCCGCAAATTTGCTGAGAGTGCAATCCACACCATCCTCCAGATCATTTATGAATGATTTAATAATTGAACTGAATTACTTGAATAAATTAAAATGAAAAAAAAAAACACCCTGTATCTGCAGAAGTGGCTACTTCTGTCAAAACACAATATAACACCAACAAATTCTGGTTCTAACTTCCTTAGCCAGTGACTTCAACCAGTTCAGTTGTTTGACTTTAAAACTTCAGTGCCAGATATATACTGCTTAATTTTATTTAATTTAAACTATTTTAACAGATCATAGTAAGTTTAGGGCTTAACATAGGTTGTCAACTTCAAAAGTTTTTTTAATTTTAATAAAAATAGTTCAAATAGAAAATTGATTTTAATGTATTTATTTTAATCATCCATTTTTATCCATTGTGTGTCCACAGACAAAAGAGGTTGCAGGATCAGGGCCATAGTTTCAGACCTGGGAATGCTATGTAGCAGATACTGCTTTCTGATGCAGTTGTCTCCATTGTTGTAAAAGAAGTTCTATTGTTTAACTTATTTTTTGTGTGATAAAGTATGTCAAATCAATGTTAAAAAATAAACTTTAAGCTAAAGTTAAGAAAGTTTCAAGAAAGCATGGATGTGGAGACAAAACAGCTCTGTCAAAAAATAAGATGCCTGCTTCCTAACTCAGTCATACGTAACTTTTTTTTTTTTTTTTTAAGTAGAGTCATACATTTTTGTTGTGCTGAAGTATGCAAACCAAGGGACAACCAGAAAATCATTTACTCCCCCCCTTTTTAAAAAAACAAAAACAAAGGCTTTACTAAAAACAAGAGCAATCCTAGAAAAAACAGATTTTAAAAAAATGAAGAGGCTGAGCTAAAGAAAAAGAAATGGGCAAAAGAATTATTTTTTAAAAGTTGAAAATAGGGAAATACAGATTAGAGGGTTTTTTTTTTTAAATGTAACTGAGTCAGATTCATCACATGAACAAGGTAGCCTATGCAACCACATTACCTTATCGGTGCTATCCTTGTGCCTCTCCCCATTTTCAATCCTGTTTGTTAAATCCAGTCTGTAAAGAACCATAGAAACACAGGACCATTCCAGCTCTAAAGAGGTCATCTAGCCCACCCCACTGAGGAAGGACCCAAAAAGGTTTGTCCAAACTATTCTTAAAAGCTTGCCATGATAGGGATTCCACAAGCTCTGCTGGAAGCTTATTCCAGTACTTAACTGTCTAGTTAGAAAGTTTTTCCTAAAACACCTAACCTAAATCTCTCTTGCTGCAGATTAAGCCAATTACTACTATTCCTATCCTCAGTGGACATGGAGAACAATTGATCACCATCCTTTTTATACACCTTTCATATGTTTGAAAACTTATGTTCCCTCCCCCTCCATCTTTTCTCAAGACTAAACACAACCAGTTTTTTTTTTTTTTTTTTAATTTTCCTCATAACTGAGGGGAAACTCATCATTTTTGTTGCTCTCCTCTGGACTCAATTTGTCCACATCATTCCTGAAGCATGACACCCTGAACTAGAAACAATATTCCAGCTAATGCCTCACAAGTGCTAAGTAGAGCAGGACATTACCTTCCACATGTCACATATAACACTCCTGTTAATACACTCCAGAATTATATTAGCCGCTCTCACAACTGTATCACTCTGTTGGCCAACATTCAATTCCTAGCCAGTTATTCCCCATTTTGGATCTCGGCATGTGATTTTTTTTCTTCCTAAATGTAGTACTTTGCACTTGTCTTTATTGAATTTCATCTTGCGGATTTCAGAACAATTCTGCAATTTATCAAAGTCCTTTTGAATTATATATAAGCCTGTCCTTCAAAATGCTTGCCATCCCTCCCAGCTTGGTGTCATCAGCCAATTTTATAAGTATACTCTCCACTCCATTATCCAAGTCATTAATGAAAACATTGAATAGTACCTGACCCAGCGTAGACCCTTGCAGGACCCCACTACAGTTTGACAGTAAACCATGTTAACTACTCTGTGTTTTCAGAGTTATAACAACTTGTAGTAATTTCATTTAGGCCACAGTCTCATAAGCCAACTAAGGAGATATGATGTGGGACTGTGTCAAAAGCCATACTAAAAATAAAGACATGTCTAGGTTAATGACCCTGTCAAAAAAGGAAATTAGATTGGTTTAGCATAATTTGTTCTTGACAAATCCATGTTGGCTATTATCCTCTATTTGCTTATAAATGTACCTTAGGATGAATTTCATCAGGTCCTGCCAACTTGAATACATCTAACATCTAAATATTCTTTAACCTGTTCTTTCCCTTTTCTAAAATGCGTTCCTTCCCCCTTGTTGTTAATATTAATTTACGGCTTGTCTTAAACAAAGGCCCTGACCCTACAGTGAGATACAGTCAAGCACATTTCTGCACTCAAGGGGAGCCTGACTGAAGTCCATGAGACTCCACTCAGGACCGTGAGTCAGCCTGTGCATGTGCCATTGAAGGATGGGGACCTTAGGTTTTAAGCTCACTGTAGCAGAGACCATTATTACTATGCGCTTATACAGCACTTTGCCACAATGAGGTCCTAATCTTGATTAGGGTCTCTATGCACTACAGTTACACAACGAATTTATAACAAAAATTTTGAAAGTGAGATGGAAGATTTAAACAAGTAAATAAGAGTTGCTGTTATTTAAAAAAAAAAAAAAAACCTATACCTTACAATGTATCACAGGGGTTTTCAAACTGGGGGTTGTGAACCCTCAGGGCATCATGAGGTTATTACATGGGGGGTTGCGAGCCGTCAGCCTCCACCCCAAACTCCGCTTCGCCTCCAGCATTTATAATCGTGTTAAATGTAAAAAAAAATTGGTTTTAATTTATAAGGGGGGGTCACATTCAGAGGCTTGCTATGTGAAAAGGGTCACCAATACAAAAATTTGAGAACCACTAAATCAGAAACAGAGTCACCAAAACATACAGACATCCCAACCTTAGGTCTCTTGACACACCAGGATATAGAAGCTAAGCAAAAATTGCATATCTACAGATATTTCTGTAATTAGACCAAGATATTTTCTTTCCTGATGAGACCAAAAATGCTGTTTGTGAACTTGCTGGCACATACTTTACTTGCAGAGAAGACAACGTGATGGTTCATTCAACAGTTTTACTGCTGAAACCAAAAACCCCTTTGTTTAAATTAAGATGACAGCATAATACACGTGTGAAAACTGAGAAAGCACAGGTTTCAGAGTAGCAGCCGTGTTAGTCTGTATTCGCAAAAAGAAAAGGAGTACTTGTGGCACCTTAGAGACTGTAGCTCACGAAAGCTTATGCTCTAATAAATTTGTTAGTCTCTAAGGTGCCACAAGTACTCCTTTTCTTTTTGAGAAAGCACAGAAATACTAGGAGGCATTTATACTTATTTCTAAGAATTGTTGATTGGTTGCCATTTGCTGATCAGAGGACTAATCAAGAAGTCAACTGGCATAGGGGCAAGCAGCACAGGGATAGATACATGGAGATCAATTCCTTTCGTGTTTGGTTGCAGCAGTCTCTCTTCCCATGTCTGTGGCAGATCTAACTAAAGCTCTGTTAGATGGGAACTTACCCAGTCCCCATCTTTCTCCTTTACAACATCTCACTAGCACTTTGTATGCTATGGCAAGGGAGGAAATCTATCAGTTCCTGATTTTCTCCTGTTAATGAATATTTGAATGTTTAGAAGTGAGTTCAGCATGGTTCCCTAATTCATTCTGGGGTATCTGAAAGTCTTCCTGTTTTTTATGATGCAGATATTCCTGATAAAACTAGGGGATAGAGAAATTTGTAGGCAGGATCAGTTTATAAGTAGTTACTTTTGAATCATTTAGTCTTGGAATGCCTGTAGCATCCCAGTTATTCCACATCACAACTAACTGTAAAGTCTTCAAGTATGGAATACTCTGCAGATGAATTTTTCAAAAAATAAAGACCCTGTTATAAACAGAGACCCTATTTAAAAGAGAATCTGTTGTTCATACCTTCCCTTCTGAAATATCCTACTATCACTTTTTATATAAAGTGTGGATATGTCGTCGTGACTGAACAGATGAGCTCAAAAGGTTCAACTCCCATTAACCTAGGCTGCAATTATTGAGTCAACATTTAGATACATGGCATCAGAGGTGTAGCCTGTCAGTCTGTATCCACAAAAACAATGAGGAGTCCAGTGCAGACTCCCCATTATTTAGATACATGGAGTATTATTCTAAAACTAGAGCAGACTTTTTTTTTAATAATTTATTAAACAGAAAAAGATTAAGACAAGTATGTGTATTGCATTTGCATGTAGTACGTTTCAACATTTGGGAGACAGAATAATATTTTTCTTCTGATGCTTTTATAAATAAAGGTAAGGTGCTCACACACCAATGATGGATAACCCTATTAAAAAAAAACCCTTTAATAACCAAGGTGGTTTTTTTTAATTAAACAAAGAATACTAAGTCTCCTAGATGTGAGCTGCTTATCTCATTCTGGATGGAAAAACAAGACCCCTTATGTTCCCTGAGCTTCATGAAACTCGAGAATTCTTTAAAGTTTTTTTTTTAAATTTAAAATATAGCCAAAGACCATTAAACAATAAGCTTTTACAACTTTCTGTATTTAGGATACTATCAGGTAGTTCTAGCTCAAATTCTATGCTTTGTAAAGCAAATAAACATTTAAATAAGACATTTGACTTTTTTTAGTCATATTTCTGTCTGAGGATTTTTAACCTAAAGTAATACTTATGTAGCTATAACTCAAAGCTTTTTAATCTCTCTCTTTTTCCCCCTATTTTATGCATTTAACAGCGTTTTGTATGTGGTCACTTAGGCCCTGTGCATGAAGTTAAAACATGTGCATGTCTGCTAAATCAGGGCCCTAGTTGCCTATTTGCCTGGCTCTCTCTAGTGGCAACAAAATAATTTTTTGTTCTAAAAAAGAAAATGCAACTATAGAACCACAAAAAGGGGGGGTCTCTGCCAGGTGTGTGCAACACTTATGGTAATTTCAGTTCACTTTTTGAAGTTGACTACATTTCAAGTTAATGTTATATATCATTTTAAAAGGTGAAAATGACAAGTTTTCTTTTTCTGAGCCCAGAAGGCAAAGATTTAAACATGCCTGTGCAGTACTTGCAGCACACACACGGTTCAAGTTCCATGAAAGTGAAACAGAATAGAAACACATGTTTTTAAAGTTGATATTTCCTTCTCTGCCTTTGGCCAGGATAGACATCACCATCTCCGGAAGTCCTCAGGAGCAACAGCCTTCAGAGATGCTATTACAAGAAGGCATATGTATTAATGTGCTGTTTAGCCTCAGAATGTGTGTTTATGAAGCAAGCTACTCACCCCACACAATCTATTTGGGAAGAACAAAAACTTCACCTGGGGCACGTAAACATCCACCTGAGGACACGGATTATATGCTTAAGCACCAGCGTTCCTGAGTCACCGACCGGTCCCCTGCCTCTGAACACAGGCGAGGAACCTACAGCAACTAGAGGCAAGTTCACCACGTGGTACGGGGCTGGGTTATCCAACGTGGTGAAAGAGGCTAGAGAAGAGTGAGTACCCTGAACTGCAGCGGAAGGGGCCCAGCAGGACGCTGCGTGTCTCAGAACCCCAGTGAAGAGCAATGTGGGGGGAGAGCAGGCAGCCCCTACAAGGGACAGAAACCAGGAGCGAGGCACGCACTCACTCACATGGGGTCATGAGAGTCAGGGAGTTCGCACAGTACAGCACGATCTGTGCCTGGGGACAGGCGAAGGGGAAGTTTACGTTGCAATACGATCGGGGCCAGGCAGGGTGCGCGGAGTACGGTATGTGGTAGGGAGGTCCCACGAGACGATCCATGCTCAGGAACGCGCAGCGCTGTACAGCGGAGGAGGCGCTGTGACGGGCCCGGGGAAGCACCGATAGCAAGGCATGGGTCCGCACGGCTCGCTAAGGGGGAAGGGCAGAGCGCAGTACTCCGAGCCGGGGAGAGGGGGCGCGCGCCACAAGGCACGACAATGGAGGAAACCAGGCCCGCACGAGCCAGGGCTGCAGCGCGGCGCAGGGGCGGCCTGCTGGGCGGCCTGGACCGGGGGCGCTGTACTGTTCCCCCCCCGCCGAAGTCTCCGCTTAGCTTTCGCACATACGCTGATGTCCCGAGGGACCGGCTGAAGCCCAGCTCGTGTCGCCGTCAGGCCCGACACCACTGGGGACACGCACCCGCCATAAGCTTCGGCCACTGAGCAGAGCCTTGTCACCACCTCCCATAGAGCCCGGCCTACCCGTTCCGGTCACCAGCGGCCCAGGCCCCCGTCGCTGCCTCACGGTGAGGGAGAGGAGGAACAGCCAACACCAGCTCCTAACATGGCGAGAACAGCGGATCCCAGCCCCGCGCCTACCTCAGGCCCGCGATAGCGTCTCCATCCGCTGTCGCACCACCACCAACGGCTCCAGCGGGGGGGGGGGGGAGGTGGCTGCAGCCCGTGCGCGAGCCTCACACCTCTCGCGATACCCCCAGAAACAAACACGTCTCACTATGCTCTCGCGAGATAACGACTACCCCTCCGCGCGCGCACACACTCGCTCGCTTCTCCGAGATTTGGCGAATTCCCACCGCGTTGCTACCTCTGAGATATCGCGAGGCTCCCTGCCTGCGCCCGCAACTTGTTGCCGTCTCATCGAGATCTCGCGGAAGCCCTTATTCTCCCGCGCATACTGCCGCCACGCCACATCTCTCGTTCTCTTGGAGAATTCTCGCGATAGTTAGTCCAGTTACCTCTGTCCGCACGCTCGCTCTCTCTCTCTCCAGATCAGAGCGGGGGATGAATTGAACTAGGCGGGGGCGAGCTACGGCTCTGTGCCCAGCCCCTCCGCCCCCACCTCGGCGTGCTCCCCTCACGTGTCCCCGACTGTCATCAGCATGGGCCTGTGCCAGCCTGCCCCCCGACCTACTCCCCTCACAGGACCCTGTCACCAGCACAGGCCTGTGCCAAGCCCCCGCCCCTCACCTCGGCCTGCTCTCCTCGTGGGCCTGCCCCCAGCACAGGCCTGCCCCAAGTCCACCCCCCTCAGGCCCCCGATTGTCATGCCCAGCCTGCCCTCCACATGACAGTCTACTCCTCTCACAGCCCCTACCCACTAGACAGGAACAAGGCCTTTGTCAGGATATCGGGCAGTGATGGATCATACCAGGTGGTTTATTGACACACGCTGTGGATAAGGGTGCAGTGGGGAGTTTAGTAACGTCCTGACCTGCCTAGATTCACCCTGCCCCAGCATATTGCAGCATGCCCCCGTAGCATCCAGCACAGTACCCCAGTGACAGCCCTGGGATTTTGAAAACTATGGGTGTGTGAAATTGCATAGAAGTCTGAGATGACAGAGGTCCGCTCACTCCCTTGCCAGATGCTTAATTCCTGATTTTAGGTTAGATTATATGCAGACCACAAGGTCAGATGCCCATCAGGCTCTTGTAAGGCCATAATTAGTGGCACAGGAACATGTCCACTCCTGCTGAGCTCCACTACTGTATGCCTACCTCAGATAGGTTTTCTAAGCCATGAATCAAGCGCTCAGAACTGACACTGGACTAGAAAGTGGAAGCCATTCAGCACTCAGCAATGCTAGGCAACAGCACAGGATAGGAAATGAAAAAGAATACTGGCTCCAATTGAAATTGCCCAGGTACTTTAATTACCCAAACTAGAATTTGGTCAGTATAATGATGCTAATGCGCTTCAAGTTTCTGTCCTGGCCAGTTAAGACCTGGAGTTTGTATAGCTCCTTAGCTCAGGCTTCTTGTAACTGTTGTCAGTGCAATCATACTCTATTTCACCCTGAATCTAAACTGACTGCTTTATCCAATGGAAAAAAGATGTTACTCTCCCCAAAATGTGTGAGGCTACAGGCACTCCTTGCATAGTAGGTTCATTACAAACCTTTGTTGTACATTAGAAGATCCTGGCAAAAATATAAGAACACTGACTTTTGTATGGTTTCAGAGTAGCAGCCGTGTTAGTCTGTATTCACAAAAAGAAAAGAAGCACTTGTGGCACCTTAGAGACTAACAGATTTATTGTATGTAATCCTTTCCACTAAAGTTGTGATGCCACCTTGCAGTCACATGAAGACAGAATGGTATTGTACTTCCATTTCTGTGTGTGAAGCTGAAGGCTTGGTGACTAAAATAATTGTAGAAATTGTACTGTCACTTTCAGGTTGTGGAAATTATTTCATAATCAATACTTTTCACTCCAATTACATTTTCTGACTGGGCAAAGTTTACGAGACTGATTTGCTTTGGTTGCTTTGCAAAGGGGAGGGATGAATTCACTCTTCAATATGGAATAGTTTAATTATATCTGAATTATGAGCTTTTGGGGGTGGAGGGGGAACTGCCTCCTGTTTGAAGTCACCAGTCAGGGAAGAGCTATTTTTTTTTTTAATCCATTTCAGGGCACAGAAAACAACAAGATAATTTCATTGCCTGGAACAATTTGAAAAGGGAGAGAATTAGCACTAAATCTGTGCTGATGTTGTTAAAGGGCTGGGAGAGTAATTATAGGAAATGCAGAATTTATAAAGTTCCAGCATTAAATCCTTAGAACACAGACACATAAATCTAACCTTAGAATATATTTAATCCACTTAACTAACTCCATTATGTGCTACAGTACTGTAGAGTAGCAATGATAAGACAAAGCTTTTTAGATGAGATGTAGGACAACCTGACCACTTTTGCCCATTAAAAGTCAAATTTAGATTGTAATATCTGTGATAGGAAATGACTTTTTGTTTGTAAAGCATCAACAGAAAACTTATTGAATGATAAATCCCATGACGCTTTTTCCAAGCACAAAAGCAAAGGATATCAACCCCACTGTCCTGGCTTTATTCCAGTTTGGATATTTTCTTCACATTAGACTGCCTGTTGTCTCCCAATTTATGGTGTGGTCCTTACATCTGGGCACTGATGCAAGTCTGACTGTGAGCTTTATTGATCACATCTGCCCTGCACAGCAATCTAGACAGTACTAAAATCCCAATGTCTTGTCCCAGCCAGCACCAAGATCAGAGTCAAACCTCAGTGGTTTCTCTAGCGGCTGTCTCTCTCCAATTGTTCCAAAGCCATGGTCAGCAGGAACACAAAGGAGATTTTACCCTACCATCTGATCCATTTCCACGTGTACTGAGGACTAATCTGTGGGTGGTGCATAATCCTCCCTCTTCTCAGCCTTGTGAAGAGGGAGGCAGAAGGAGCTAAGAATATTGAGAGCTTCTGGGCCTGGAAGAGGATCTTGATTCACGCACCTGAGACCTTGGTCAATTATGAGAAGAAAGTGGATTAGGGAGAGCTTCACCCACCTTGACCCCTAAAGGAACAGCCAGGATGAGATCATCACTCTCACTAATAACAAGAGCTTCCAGGGTTCTGCCCCTCACTTCAGGTAATGGCCCTCCCCAGCTTTTTCTTGCTGCATGTCTGAGATGGATCAACCACAGGGTTGGTCTTGTGAGCCTTGTGTTCAGCTCTGACAGGATAGGAATAGTTTAAAATTGTATTACAGCAGTTTCTCAAACACCTACTGAGGTGTATAAATTGTCCATATACCACATGCTTTCTTGTGCAACTGTGTCTTTTAGGGAACAGTATAACTATTCTGTATTTTTCATATGACCTGTCAAACTGTGTTAATCTATTTCAGAAGTTAGCATCTGAATAAGCGGACACAATTTTTCCAATATTAACTACTTTCGGCAGTGAACATTTGTGTGTATATAATTTGTAGAGTATTGATTCAAAGGTCAATTTCCAGCTGGATAAGAAAAAGTTGACAAGTGTGTTTTCAGGTGTAAAGTATTTGAATTGGGGATTTTTAATCAAGTGGAACACCATTTAGTGCTATAATCCTGAAAAGCATTAAATATTGTAATTCATTTCTAAATTCCCATCACTACCAGCACAATTTTTATTCAATTGTTACATAATTTTCACAATTGTTATTTCTTCCGCAGTGAATGCTTTTCATCTCAGTGCCTCTCCTAAACTGTTTAATTTGTATTATAGAAGGTAACATATAGCATTACATATGTATCTAAGGTGGGGGAGAAATGATTTAGTGTAGAATTTAGAAGAGTGGGTGAATCCAGACTACCACTTCATACATGAGGTAGCAAAGAGTGCATGTGCCACCCTTGACACTTCCCAAATCAGTACTTTACTGCTTAATATTCATATATGACAGGTATTTTTGAATGAAAAGTTCTAGTTTTGTTCTTTTTAAAAAAAAAGAGAGAGAGAGAGAGAGAGAACAGATCAATAAAAGCTTCAGCCTTCACATAAAAACTCTAGTGGCTTCTAAAGCATGGCAGAGCAACTATCAATCCCATAAACAAGCTCTCACACAATGTACAAACTTGTGCTCATGTTAAAGCCAGTGTAAGGGAAAACTGCCAACTTGAGTCACTCAGATGATTTTTTTTGTTTAAAGGATTACTTGTTACATACTGTTCTAGCTCAGAGATTCCCAAACTTTTCTTACTGCCTACGCCCATCCAGATCTATCAGCTGCCTGTGTACCCTTACCCTTTTTGTCACTGATACTTTGTGTATTCTTAACACTACTGGTCTTTAGCTATCTGTCCATATTTCACTGCTCCGTACACATATAGTGAGACATACAACCGAAAAAACCCCCTAAGTGCTGAGCTCAGTTAGACTGGACAATTGATGGGTAACTGAACATGCGCTGTAGGGTGATTGGAGGTGAGGGTTCTGTACATCTGTGTTCTCATTGGTTCAGCTTCCTGTTAATTAACTATCATATTTCATATAGCAAATTCCCAGTTTAAAGCTTTGTCCGAGTAGCTTATTATGAAAATGCAATAAATAAAATCCACCATTACACAATTTCTCTTTGTGTTCGCCCCTAAAGATGCGTCTCATACCCCCAGGGGTATGTGTACCACAGTTTGGGAAGCCCCTGTTCTAGCTCAAAACAGAATGCTTTTCTGTTTGTTTCAGTTTATTTTATACACTTGACCACTCTTTCTGCATAGTTTGTTTCCCTAATTTGGGGAGGGGAAACCCAAAATGAGGGGAAACATTTAGAATGCAGCTCTTTGAGGCAGGGACTGTCTTTCCTGTGTGTGGTGTCTATAGTACCTTCCAACACACTCATAAAATGCTTTTCTAGCATTAATTAATTTAAACTCACAAACCATATGAGGTCACCATAGATGATTTAATGATCTCTTTTTATAATATATACATTTACCTGCCTCAGAGATTAAGATGAAAAAACTGACATACTGGGAAGTTAAGTGACTTCCCCAAGGCCACAAAGTTACGATTGTCATAGCAGAAAAAGAGTTCCAAGGACTACTTCCTTCCAGGACATACATTAAGAAGCTCCTACAGGGAGTAGGAGCTCTGTGGCAGGGGGAAGAGAGACTGGATTCCAGGACCTCTCCCCTGCCCCCACCAGAAACAGAGGCAATGGGAAGGCAGTAGAGCAAGGGTGGGGAAACTTTTTGGCCCGAGGGCCACATCCGGGTGGGAAAATTGCATGCAGGGCCATTAATGTAGGGCTAGGTCAGGGGGTTGGGGTGCGGAGTGTACAAGGGGGCTCAGGACAGGGGGTTGGGGGGCAGAATGTGGACACAAGAACAAATGGATATAATCTGGCCATCACGAAGTTTAGACTTGAAATTAGACGAAGGTTTCTAACCACCAGAGGAGTGAAGTTCTGGAACAACCTTCCAAGGGGAGCAGTGGGGGCAAAAGACATATCTGGCTGCAAGACTAAACTTGGTAAGTTTATGGAGGGGATGGTACGATGGGATAACGATAAATTAATTGCCAAAATTAGGCTGACTGTTAGTGGTAAATATGCCCAATGGCCTATTCAGGGCTGGATTAAGACCAATAAAGGCCCTAAGCACTGAAAAGATTATGGTGCCCCCCCCATATGTAATTCAAAATAAAAACAATATTATACTGTAAAATAAAATTTTATTTTTCAAAATCATACATATGCTGAAATTAAAATAGCTTCTTTCTAGATTTTCTGATTGCAAAATTCTGGGTAAGTTCATCGAAGCTCACTCGACGAAGCATGTCCGCTTCCCTACACAATAGGGAAAGGTTTCAGAGTAGCAGCCGTGTTAGTCTGTGTCCGCAAAAAGAAAAGGAGTACTTTGGGCACCTTAGAGACTAACAAATTTATTTGAGCATAAGCGTTCGTGAGCTACAGCTCACTTCATCGGATGCATTCAGTGGAAGATACAGTGGGGAAATTTATATACACAGAGAACATGAAACAATGGGTGTTACCATACACACTGTAACAAGAGTGATCAGGTAAGGTGAGCTACTGCCAGCAGGAGAGCAGGGGGGAAAACCTTTTGAAGTGATAATCAAGGGGGGGGGCTAATTTCCAGCAGTTGACAAGAACGTGTGAGGAATAGTGGGGGAATAAACATGGAGAAATAGTTTTACTTTGTGTAATGACACATCCATTCCCAGTCTTTATTCAAGCCTAAGTTAATTGTATCCAGTTTGCAAATTAATTCCAATTCAGAAGTCTCTCCTTGGAGACTATTTCCCCATGTTTATTCCCCCCCCCCCGTTCCTCACACATTCTTGTCAACTGCTGGAAATGGCCCACCTTGATTATTACTACAAAAGGTTCCCCCCCACCCCGACTCTCCTGCTGGTAATAGCTCACCTTACCTGATAACTCGTTACAGTGTGTATGGTAACACCCATTGTTTCATGTTCTCTGTGTATATAAATCTCCCCACTGTATTTTCCACTGAATGCATCCGATAAAGTGAGCTGTAGCTCACGAAAGCTTATGCTCAAATAAATTTGTTAGTCTCTAAGGTGCCACAAGTACTCCTTTTCTTTTTACAATAGGGAAAGTGAATCAAGTCTGTCCTGACACATAGTTGTTTCCTGGAGGGTTTTTCATTCTTTTCAACTGAGAAAAGGAGTGTTCTGCGGTGCAGTTAGTAATCATCAATGTTAGAAAAATACATAGTGCAATCTCTACATTTGGAAATACACATTGTATTCAGTCTTTCAATATTGTGTCACGAAGATCAATCTGACTGAATTTCATTTTTCCTGTTTCATTAAACTTTGCATGCATATAACAGTGGAACTGCGGTACTTCTCCACAGAGATTCGTGTTCAAGTCAACAGGGTATGAGTCAACTAGCTTTTGGAAACCTTGTGAATATTGTCAGTCAGATAAGTCCATATCGTTTAGAAAAGAAAATCTACTTGATACTTCTTTGTACACTTCACCTCTCCTCTTCATACGAGCTTCAAGTGCATCAATTATAGCGTAGTAAGTAGATACGTGAAATTTGTCTCTAGGATTCAATGCTGTTTCTGTTGCATAGCTATCACTTGCTTGTTTTTTCCTGATTTGCTGGTGGGACTGGGCTTCTTTTTAGTTGGTTTTTTTTGATATGTCTTCAAATCTTTCAAAATCATTCCTCAAAGTGTGTAAGTGGTCTGCTAATGATTGACAGGTCTGCACATGTTTTCAAATCCCAATTCTTTTTCTTGGAGAGCTTGACTTATATAGTAAAAGTGTTGTAAAATTTAATTCCACATGGTCAACATGAATACAAAATCTAGTTCTTGAATCTTATTTGCAATGTTTTCTGCCTCTCGTATAGTTTCTCCCTTTTGTGATTGGTCTTCAGCTATACTTTCTAATGCAGCCACAATCTTTGAGTAGGACTCCAGAATTGCACTTGTTGCCACTGCATGTGCCTCCCAGCAAGTATTAGAAAGAGATTTCAACACAAGATCATTGCCCAAATATGTTTTAAGAACTGTCCAGCGGTGTGTTGAGGCAGAGAAAAATGGATAAAGTAACTGGACTGTTGAGATGAAATTTACTGCCACCGGACAACAATCAACAGCACTGCGGCCAACAAGACTGAGAGTGTGTGAAGCACATGGTATGAATATGGCATATTTGTTCTGTTCTAAAAGCGTCTTCTGCATTCCTTGATAACGCCCTGACATGTCGGCAGGGTTGTCATAAGATTGATCTCTGCACTTTGAGAAATCTATTTTGCAAACTTGGCACAGATGATGCAGTACTTGATTTGCCATTTCTTCACCAGTGTGGCTTTTCAAATTGAGGAATATTATAAGTTGTTCAACTGATTTTCCATCTGTGGGATACGCATATCTTAGTACATTACTCAATTGATCAATATGTGAAAGATAAGATGTAGAGTCAACAGATAATCTGAAGTATCCAGCAGTATTTATTTCATCCACAATAGCTGAATGAACTTTGTCACTCATTAGACCAATGAGTTCATCACATATTGTCTTGGATAAGTATGATGGGTTACCTTTGCCAGCATTCCCATATTTTGAGATATGGCCTGCTAAAAATGGGTCAAGCTGAGCCACAAGCTCCAACAATCCCGAGAAATGTCCATTCTGCAATGATCCAAATGTGTCATTTGATCCCCGGAAAGGCAGACCACGTTCAGCTAATGTTTGAATAACAGCTATAACACACTGCAAGACATGTTGCCAGTATTCACGCTCCCCTTTAATTTGTTCTTCCAATTTTTGTGTCAATCCAAAGCCCCGTCATTGATTTAATTATGTCAACATTGAATCTCTGTGAGTAGTGTTATTTTCATGTTGTTCAATTAAAATAGTATTCCGCCAGTCACTAAATCCATCTGCAGCAAACCGGGATCTTGAAGGTTTATATGCAAAAAGTTTGCAAACAAAACAGTACACAGACCCTGTTGATGGTGAATACAGTAGCCATTCTCAAGTGTATTTCTCACCATTTGCTTTCATGATGAAAAACATTTTTTGTGGGCAGTATCTTGTTTGTTTGCTATTGGTAAAAGTCTGACGTGATTTCTCAAATAGCCCAGTGTGGTGTTGACAGTCATTTGGTCCACGATCTATCCAGTAAGCTACATCATCAGTAATGAAATCAACCCACATACCAGGATCTTTTCTCCTATTATTTACAGCATGAGTAGGTTCAGTCTCTGACACATCCACACCTTCTCGAACAATGTCTGTTTTACCACCAGGAGTAGGATGATCAGTTACAGTCTCTGACACATCCACATGTTCTGGAATGGTGTTTGTTTCACCAACAGAAGAAGGGTCAGTCTCTGAAACACCTACATGTGTCTGTGCTACTGAGAGAAGAAGGTGTACGATGTCTGTGCTAGTGAGAAAAGATGTTGCTTCTGATGGATTCGCTTTGAAAAATGATGTCACCTTTGGAAGATTTTGGAAAATTTCACTAGTTTTTGTTTCTTTTCTTCCATGAGTTTATGTTTCTGTGCTCTACTCAGTTGGTTACGTTTCATCCCGCCCCTTATCTGTTATCTGAACTTAAAAAAAAAAAAAAATTACACAACATACACTATTTTTAGGTGTGTGTATTGTGACAAAGCTCTGTCCTTGTCTCCGTGGGTCCCGCGTTTCCTGGCGGATTTTGCTAGCTTCAGAGGCTCACAGTGACCCTCCACGTAACTCTTCTTTCTCTAGAGACAAGGGTCACAGTCTACTGAGCCATTTTCACCATAAGCCAGCGAGGAAGGTGAGGAGAAGTTATCCTTCCTTGCACAGTCTCTGTTGTCTCCCAGTCTCAGTGATTAATCAGGAGCAAAGGTGGGGGGGAGAGCTCAGGCCCACCCTCTACTCCAGGCTCCAGCCCAGGGACCCTAATAGTATCGGCTATGGTAGCTGACCTTTTAGAAACATGACATGTACAATTCCCTGAGCTACTTCCCCCACAGCAGCCCTCACTTCCTCAAGCTCCACTTCATCCTTACCTCAGGGCCTCCTTCCTTGTACCTGATATGGTGTGTACTACTCAGCCTCTCCAACAGCACAACTTCTTCCCATAGCTCCTGACATGCACACCCACCTGACTGACTGGGAGGCTTTTAACTAGTTTCAGCCAGCCCCTGATTGGCTTCAGGTGTCCCAATCAACATAGCCTTCTCCCTGCCTTCTGGAAAGTTCTTAATTGGCCCCAGGTGTCTTAATTGACCTGGAGCAGCTGCCATTTCACTTATCGTGGTACCAGGTACTCAGTGTTATTGTATCCCCCCTCCCGTAGTGCACCAAGAGGAGACGGAATTCCACCTTGTGTCGGTAACTGACCCCTAACCCCTGATTGCCCCCCGTCCAGCCCACCCCTTTTGGCGCCCTCCTCCCCTGCCTGCAGCCTAGCGGGGAGGAGTGGTCGACCTGCTTCCCCTCTCCCCTCCTCCTTTTGGTGTCCCCCCTTTCCTCCTTGCTCATGATGGCGGGGGATGAGACGGGTGAGACCTCTCCAGTACCCCGAGCTTCCACTCCCCCGCCTGCCCCTCTGTCACCCCCCCAAGCTTCTACCTCCGCTGCCAAACCATCTGCCATCGCCCCCGCTGGGGCACCAGCAGCGACGGGCACCGGGGTGACCTCCACTGCTGCCACGTCTATCACCCCCTCAGATTTGGGGGGAGTCCCCCCAGCCGGCGGGAAGGGCCAGGGGAAGAAGAAGGGGAAGGGACCCGCTAAAAAGACCAGGCCCTCTATGGCAGGGGCTGCCCCCAATGCCCTGGCCCCATCTCCAGCTGGAGCGCCCCTCCCTGCTGTTCCCTCCACCAGCTCTGCAGGTATCCCTCCCCCGGCCCCCAGAGCATACGCCCAGGTGGCGGCAGCCCCCCCGCCTGCCGCTACATCATTTCTCCAGCCCACCACCTCCGCTACCATCTATAGCGGCCGGGGCCCCTTTCCCACCATGACCAGGAAGCATGGCGTCCGTTGCCTCCTGGTGACCGCCTCACCCCACGTGGAGACCTATGTGCGGGCGTTGGCGAGGGTGGTGGGGCCCACGGCCATTGTGGCGGCCTCCAAAATGTATGGCAAGGTCGTCTTCTTCTTAACATCGGAGGCCGCCGCCCAGGAGGCGGTGGAGAAGGGCCTGGTGGTGGGGGGCGTGTTCGTCCCCTTAGAGCCGCTAGAGGACCTGGGCGTCCACCTGGTCCTGACCTCCGTCCCTCACTTTCTCCCCAATGCCGCCCTGTTACCCGCCCTTTCTACCTTGGGAAAGCCCATCTCTGTCATCAGCCCTCTCCCGTTGGGCTGCAAAGACCCCGCCCTCCGTCACGTCCTCTCCTTCCACCGGCAAGTGCAGCTTCAACTGCCGCCGGCAGCGCGCGATGGAGAGGCACTCGAGGGGTCCTTCCTAGTCCCCTACCAGGGGCCCATTACCGGGTGCATTATTCCACGGGGGAGGCCCGGTGCTACCTCTGCCGGGCGATGGGGCACGTCTGGAGGGACTGCCCCCTGGCCCGGGAAGGAGGGGCATCCAGGACCCCCGAGCCCCGGCAGGGCACCGGCCCCGTCATCGCCGACACCCCTGGCTGTCCGGCGCCCGAAACCGCCCCTCCTCCTTCCCAGTCCACCATTGCTCCCGCTCAGGCCCAAGGGGCACCTCCCCCACTATGCCCAGACGAGCGGGAGAATCCCGCCCCCGCTGTTTGCAATCTGGCGGGGCCTGTGGAGGAGGGTGCGGCAGGGACACCGCAAAGCATGGGAGAGGGCCCACCCCAAGGGGAATCTTCCCTCCCTTGTGCTACCCCACCGTTACCCCCTCGAGTCCCTGAGCCATCGCCTCTGCCCCCTGACACAACCCCTGCTAGCCAGCCCCCGGATGATGCCATGGAGGGCTTGGCCCTAGTCCAGGGGAAGCGGGGCAAGCGGAAGGCTCGAGCTCCGCTCCTCCCATCTGACGCGGAGGCCCCCCGGAAGACCAGGAAGGGGGGCACTAATGCCGAGCCTTCCGCTCTACCCACGGGTGTGTTCCATCCACCAGAGCCGGCTGGGGAAGACGTGGCAGCACTGGGAGGCAGTATCTCCCCTCCACGGGAATCCCTCCTTTCCAAGACCCCCGAGGCACCATCTGAAACCCCAGTGTGCCCCGAAGTAACTGTCGCGTCAGGTGCCGGCGGGGAGAATCCCGGGGTACCGGAAAACAATTTCCCATCTATATATGAGGAGATCGAGGCCCTGGGTCTGACCCCGGTCACCCAGGGGGAGGACGATCCTATGCCAGCGGGTCTCGATCTGGGCGACTTCACTCCAGCCCCCCTTCCCCCATGTTCCCTCCCCCTAACCGTTGCTTCTGCTCCCACTTCCGAGGAGCCCCTGGACTCCTCCATCAACCCGGCTGCAGAGGGCACCCCGTTGAGAGCCGCCGAGCCACTTGAGGCGACGGCCAGTGCCACGCGGCTGGAACCTGAGCCACCAGGGGCATCCCTCACTGGTGAGGAGCATTCGACCTCCTTTCCGGGAGAGGACCCTACAGAAGAAAGTCCACCTCCTGATGCCGTGGCTGCCAAATCCACCAGAGAGCTTGCGCCCGGCATCAGCGAGAGCCCTCTCCCAACCCAGACTCTCACCTCTACCCCTGCCCCTGCCCTTGTCCCGCCCACCTCTCGAGATATTATTGCCACCCCTGGGACTGTCTCCTTCCCCTTTCCAACACATGACTCCCAGGGAGTGGCCTTTGTGTTTACCCGTCCCGACCCACCAGGGGCTGCTATCCTACCTCCGCCGCCCCCTATCGCCCCAGCATTCAGGTCAACCCATCAAGAGCCCCATCGGGGGTCCACACCTTGTCTGCCCATCTCGCTGGGCCAGGGGGCTGTACCAAGGGCCCCGTCGGGGAGTAACCAGACCATAACCCCAGCCCCCCATGCGCTGCGAGAGGAGTTGCGGGAGTTCCTAGAAGACGTCCATGGCTCCCACAACAAAGTCCAGCTTGCCCTCCAGTGATGGGGGGACTTTAATCAAATCCTCCGGGCCGCAAGGGCCCTCATGGGGGAGGGTAAAGGGACCGGGAGGCAGGGCGCCGTGGCCTACCAGCGGGTCCGCCACTTCCGTGACTCCTTACTCACCTACAGGGTGGGTCACGGACTGCTGCGCGGCCCGCCGGGAGCCACGAGCATCCCTGCCGGTGAGGATCCCCCCCAGCCCTCCTCAGGGCACCCTTTACCATCGCAACATTGAACACCCGTGGCTGTAGGATGGGTCTCCGCAGGTCCCAGGTGCTCTCCTTCCTTCGAGAGGGGAGGTACTCTGTGGTTTTCCTGCAGGAGACCCATACGGATCCGACCGCCGAAGACAGCTGGCGGCTGGATTGGGGGGACAGGGTCTACTTTAGCCACCTCACAGTTCGTACGGCTGGAGTGGCGACCCTGTTCTCCCCCGACCTACGGCCAGAGATGCTGGGGGTCACCGAGGCTGTGCCGGGTCGCCTGCTGCACCTCCGGGTCCGCATGGAGGGGCTCATAGTCAACCTCGTCAACATCTATGCCCCAGCAGCAAGCCCGGAGCGGCTGCAATTCTATCAGCAGGCGTCCGCCTTCCTCGGCACCTTGGATCCTCAGGAGTGCCTGGTCCTGGGAGGGGACTTTAACATCACCCTTGAGGAGCGGGACCGCTCGGGGACCGAACAGAGCCCGGCCACCGTTGCCGTCCTCCAGGAGATAGTCGAACACCACTCCCTGGTGGACGTCTGGCGCGACCACCACCCAGATGACACTTCCACGTTCACCTTTGTCCGGGTGGAGGCCCATCGGTCGCGCCACTCCCTGTTGGACCGCATTTATTTATCACGCTTTCATCTTTCACAAGCCCACTCCTGCAGCATCCGGCCGGCCCCATTTTCTGACCATCATATAGCCACCGTGACAGCCTCCCTCTGCGTGGAGAGGCCGGGGCCGGCCTACTGGCATTTTAACAACAGCTTGCTGGAGGATGCGGGCTTCGTGGCGTCCTTCCGGGAGTTCTGGCTGGCCTGGTGAGGGCAGTAGCGTGCCTTTCCCTCGGCTCGGCGGTGATGGGACCTAGGGAAGGTGCACGCCCGGCTCTTCTGCCGTGACTACACCCGGGGCGCCAGCCGATGGAGGGATGCGGCGATAGAGCAGTTGGAACGGGAGGTCTTAGAGCTGGGGAGGCGTCTGGCCGCCAGCCCCGAGTATCCACCCCTCTCCAGAGCGTGCCAGGAGAAGCGGGAGGAGCTTCGGACCCTCGAGGACCATCGGGCCCAGGGTGCCTTTGTTCGATCCCGCATCCGTCTCCTTCGGGAGATGGATTGCAGCTCCCGTTTCTTCTACACCCTGGAGAAAAAGAGGGGGGCTAAGAAATATATCATCTGCCTACTGGCAGAAGATGGCACCCCCCTCACGGATCCGGTGGAGATGTGCGGGAGGGCGAGAGCCTTCTACGCAAGCCTATTCTCCCCGGATCCGACCGATCCTAACGTTTGCAGAGTGCTTTGGGAGGAGCTCCCGACGGTCAGCGTGGGCGACCGAGACTGGCTAGAGCTGCCTCTCACTCTGGCTGAGTTCTCGGAAGCCCTCCGTCGCATGCCCACCAATAAATCTCCGGGCATGGACGGGCTGACCTAGTCACCGTCTGGGCCGAGTCTTTGCAGAGCGGGGTCCTCCCTCTTTCGTGCAGGCGAGCCGTGCTGGCCTTATTGCATAAGAAGGGGGACCTCCGCGATTTACGAAATTGGCGTCCCGTCTCGCTCCTCAGCACGGACTACAAAGTCGTGGCAAAAGCCATCTCGCTGCGGCTAGGGTCCGTGCAGGCAGACGTGGTCCACCCAGACCAGACCTACGACGTCCCGGGCCATGGCATCTTCGACAACCTATATCTGGTCCGGGACCTATTGGAACTTCGGTGTAGGGATGGTCTGTCGTTCGCGCTGCTGTCCTTAGATCAGGAGAAGGCGTTCGAGAGGGTGGATGATGGGTATCTCCTGAGCACTCTACAGGCGTTTGGCTTCGGACCCAGGTTTGTGAATTTTCTCCGGGTGCTGTACGCTTCCGCAGAGTGTCTGGTCAGGCTCAACTGGACCCTGACCGAACCGGTCAGCTTCGGGCGAGGAGTACGGCAGGGATGCCCCCTCTCAGGCCAGCTGTACGCTCTGGTGATCGAGCCCTTCCTCGGTCTCCTCCGAAGGAGGTTGACAGGGTTGGTGCTGCGGGAGCCGGAGCTGCGGCTGGTCCTGTCGGCGTACGCTGATGACGTGCTCCTCGTGGTCCAGGACCCGGGCGACTTGGTGCAGGTGGAGGCTTGCCAGGCCATCTATTCGGCAGCCTCCTCTGCATGGGTCAACTGGGTCAAGAGCTCTGGCTTGGCGGTAGGGGACTGGCGGCAGGCGAGCTCCCTCCCACCCGCGCTTCAGGCCATCCGGTGGAGCACAGGTCCGCTGCTCTATCTGGGCGTTTACCTTTCTGCCACGCATCCCTCTCCGCCGGAGAACTGGCAGAATTTAGAGGGCGGGGTGATAGAGCGGCTCCGGAAATGGACAGGACTACTCCGGTGCTTCTCCCTTCGAGGGAGAGCGCTAGTGCTTAATCAACTAGTCCTGTCCATGCTCTGGTACCGGCTCAACACCCTGGTCCCGGCCCCGGCTTTCCTGGCCAATCTCCGGACATCGATTCTGGAGTTCTTTTGGTCAGGACTGCACTGGGTCCCTGCAAGGGTTCTCCATCTACCTCTGGAGGAGGGAGGGCAGGGCCTGAAATGTCTGCTTACTCAGGTCCATGTCTTCCGCCTCCAGACCCTGCAGAGGCTCCTTTATGGTGCAGGTAGTCCGGCGTGGAGCATACTGGCGCACGCCTTCCTGCGCCGTTTCCGAGGGCTCCGATACGACCGGCAGCTCCTTTATCTCCATCCGAGAGGTCTTCCGCGAGACCTCTCCGGGCTGCCGGTTTTCTACCAGGACCTCCTCCGGACCTGGAAACTCTTTACAACGACCAGGTCCGTGGCGGCCACCGAGGGGGCAGATCTCCTCGTGGAACCCCTGCTACACAACCCCCAGCTCCGTGTGCAGGTGGCGGAGTCCCGCTCGGTGCACCAGAGTTTGGTCCTGGCAGAGGTCACAAGAGTCGGAGACCTCCTGGACTATGACCGGGGAGACTGGCTGGATCCCCTGACGCTCGCTCAGCGCATGGGGCTTTCCAGACCTTGTACTCCCCGGCGCATACTTCAGGAGGTGAAGGCCGCTTTGCCGCCCGCTTTGCCGTCCTGCACAAGGGCACGCCCCGCCCACCCGTTACCCCAGGCCCGCCAGACCTTTTAATTGGACCCCTGCCCCGTGGTCCCAACCGAGCCCTTCACCCCTTCACTAGAAGCCGGCTGCAGGAGTTGCAGCCGGTCTGCTTTCAAACCGTGCCAAGAAAACATCTCTACACGCTCGTGCTCCACACCCTTCACGTCCACACCCTCGTGTCCCGCCCCGATACAAAATGGCGGGACCTCCTGCCACCTTTGGAGGGTGAGGAGCCCCGGTGGGCCAGCCTATATTCCACCTTAGTCCCAAGGCCCGCCGGGGATGTCAGTTGGCGGCTCCTTCACGGAGCCGTGAGCACGGGCGTGTACTTGGCGCGGTTCACTTCAATCCCAGACACCTGTCCCTTTTGCGGCGTGAGGGATATCCTGACACATGTATACTCGAGTGTGCCAGGCTGCAGCCCCTGTTCCGGCTCCTCACCAATATTTTATTACGTTTTTGGTTGCACTTCTCCCCTCACCTTCTCATTGTGCACTCCCTATCCGTGGCCCCACAAAGTCACGGGATCTCCTGGTCAGCCTCCTCCAGGCCCTAGCTAAAATGGCCATCTACAAAACCAGAGTGAGGAGGTTGGCCGATGGAGTCTCCTGTGACTGTGGGGCCTATTTCCGATCCTCGGTCCATTCACGTATCCGGGCAGAGTTCCTCTGGGCGGCGTCCTCTGACTCCCTTGCCACTTTGAGGAGCAGTGGGAGCTGTCCGGGGTTCTCTGCTCAGTGTCCCCGTCCGGTTCCCTTCGTTTGACCCTTTGACCGCACTCCTATCCCTGTTATTTTATTAGTTGTCCCCAGGAATTTTTTGGGCATCTAGGTCCTGTGGATCCCCCTTTTAGGCTGGGGGGGATCCTTTAGCAGTGGACGGGCTTCGCCCGCCCACTTCCCGGATCCCAATAAGACTGCTCTCCCATAGCCTTCTAGCTTGGAGGGAGGTGGGAAGCTGCTACTCCTGCTCCTGGGCCCTAAGCTATTCCTGCTGCTCCAGCTGCTCCATTGGCTGGGCCAGACACCCCCCATTCTCTGCTACTTGGCTGCTGGACCCCCACTCTCGGGTGCTGCTACTGCTGCAACTGCAGCCCCCGGAGGGGGGGCTGGTAGCCCACTCTCCAGAGAGGAGGAGTGAGGGACCCCAGCCACTGCTGTTGTGGATACCACCACCACCACCTGAGAGGGGTCCTTTCTGCCTGCCTGGACCACCACCTGGAGTTCCTGGAGCTGCTGCTGCTGCTGCAGAGGCTGCTGCCTGGAGCTGCTGAAGCCCGAGGAGGAGAAGAAGAGGATCATCTACCATTGGAGGAGCACCTAGAGACTTTACAGACCACCGTGGAGGGGGCCTAAGACTGAGTAATTTTCAAACTTTGCTCTTGTGGTGGGGGTCTTGACTGTGTTGCCAGGGACACAGGGTGTGGCGTGGAGCTGCCCCCCAATCCATCTGTGTGTCCCCCCCAAACCCCACCACTACTACCACCACCGCTGTCCCCTCAACCACCCCCACCGGCTGTATACCATCTGCCTCAGCTCCTGCCTCTGGACTCAGCTGCTTGATTGGCTTGCCACGCCCTATTTCCACCCTTTGGGCCACAAGCAGCAGCCAGCTTAAAAAAAGACTTGTGCAAGTGCACGTGGGCACATGTGCCCCCCCCCCAGACTGCCTACCCCCCAGCTTTGCCCTTTACTACCTGCCCCATTTGCCACTTGTAGCTTTGCCCCCTCTTTTGCCCCAGCCCCCCCTACTAGCTTCAGTTTGTTTGCCTGCCCCGCCCATTTCCTTCTGCAGCCTTTGTTTGTTTGCCCCACCCCAGCCTCTGAAGCTAGCTCCTTGGTTTCCCTGTTCTACCTCCAGACCGCTTAGCCCCTCGCTCCGTGTGCCCATGCCCCCTCCTATCGCTTGTGCAACTCCCCATTTTAGTTTCAACCCCTTTTACTGCACCCTGAATGTTGTTGTAACCCCCCCCACCCTAGTGCACCAAGAGAAGCCAGAATTCCACCTTGTGTCGGTGACTGACCCCTAACCCCTGATTGCCCCCCGTCCAGCCCACCCCTTTTGGTGCCCTCCTCCCTTGCCTGCAGCCTAGCAGGGAGGAGTGGTCGACCTGCTTTCCCTCTCCCCTCCTCCTTCTGGTGTCTCTCCTTCCCACCCTGCTCATGATGGCGGGGGATGAGATGGGTGGGACCCCTCCAGCAGCCCGAGCTCCCCCTCCCCCGGCTACCCCTCCAAGCTTCTACCTCCGCTGCCGAACCATCTGCCATCGCCTCCGCTGGGGCACCAGCAGCGACGGGCATTGGGGTGACCTCCACTGCTGCCACGTCTCTCCCCCCCTCAGATTCAGGGGGAGCCCCCCCAGCCGGCAGGAAGGGCCAAGGGAAGGAGAAGGGGAAGGACCCCACTAAGAAGACCAGGCCCTCCATGGCAGGGGCTGCCCCCAATGTCCCAGCCCCATCTCCAGCTGGGGCGCCCCTCCCTGCTGTTCCCTCCACCAGCTCTGCAGGTGTCCCTCCCCCAGCCGCCAGAGCATACGCCCAGGTGGCAGCAGCCCCCCCACCTGCTGCTACGTCATTTCTCCAGCCCTCCGCCTCCACTACCATCTATAGCGGCCGGGGCCCCTTTCCCACCATGACCAGGAAGCATGGCGTCCGTTGCCTCCTGGTGCCCGCCTTGCCCCACGTGGAGACCTATGTGTGGGCGTTGGCAAGGGTGGTGGGGCCCACGGCCATTGTGGCGGCCTCCAAAACATATGGCAAGGTCGTCTTCTTCTTAACATCGGAGGCCGCCGCCCAGGAGGCGGTGGAGAAGGGCCTGGTGGTGGGGGGCGTCTTTGTCCCCTTAGAGCCGCTAGAGGATCTGGGCGTCTGCCTGGTCCTGACCTCTGTCCCTCCCTTTCTTCCCAATGCCGCCCTGTTACCTGCCCTCTCTACCCTGGGAAAGCCCATCTCTGTCATCAGCCCTCTCCCGTTGGGCTGCAAGGACCCCGCCCTCCATCACGTCCTCTCGTTCCGCCGGCAAGTGCAGCTTCAACTGCCGCCGGCAGCGCGTGATGGAGAGGCCCTGGAGGGGTCCTTCCTAGTCCCCTACCAGGGGCCCATTACCGGGTGCATTACTCCACGGGGGAGGCCCGGTGCTACCTCTGCCGGGCGATGGGGCACGTCTGGAGGGACTGCCCCCTGGCCCAGGAAGGAGGGGCATCCGGGACCCCCGAGCCCCGGCAGGGCACCGGCCCCATCATCACCGGCACCCCTGGCTGCCCGGCGCCCAAAACCACCCCTCTTCCTTCCCAGTCCACCATTGCTCCCGCTCAGGCCCAAGGGGCACCTCCCCCACTATGCCCAGACGAGCGGGAGAATCCCGCCCCCGCTGTTTGCAATCTGGCGGGGCCTGTGGAGGAGGGTGCGGCAGGGACACCGCAAAGCATGGGAGAGGGCCCACCCCAAGGGGAATCTTCCCTCCCTTGTGCTACCCCACCGTTACCCCCTCGAGTCCCTGAGCCATCGCCTCTGCCCCCTGACACAACCCCTGCTAGCCAGCCCCCGGATGATGCCATGGAGGGCTTGGCCCTAGTCCAGGGGAAGCGGGGCAAGCGGAAGGCTCGAGCTCCGCTCCTCCCATCTGACGCGGAGGCCCCCCGGAAGACCAGGAAGGGGGGCACTAATGCCGAGCCTTCCGCTCTACCCACGGGTGTGTTCCATCCACCAGAGCCGGCTGGGGAAGACATGGCAGTACTGGGAGGCAGTATCTCCCCTCCACGGGAATCCCTCCTTTCCAAGACCCCCGAGGCACCATCTGAAACCCCAGTGTGCCCCGAAGTAACTGTCGCGTCAGGTGCCGGCGGGGAGAATCCCGGGGTACCGGAAAACAATTTCCCATCTATATATGAGGAGATCGAGGCCCTGGGTCTGACCCCGGTCACCCAGGGGGAGGACGATCCTATGCCAGCGGGTCTCGATCTGGGCGACTTCACTCCAGCCCCCCTTTCCCCATGTTCCCTCCCCCTAACCGTTGCTTCTGCTCCCACTTCCGAGGAGCCCCTGGACTCCTCCATCAACCCGGCTGCAGAGGGCACCCCGTTGAGAGCCGCCGAGCCACTTGAGGCGACGGCCAGTGCCACGCGGCTGGAACCTGAGCCACCAGGGGCATCCCTCACTGGTGAGGAGCATTCGACCTCCTTTCCGGGAGAGGACCCTACAGAAGAAAGTCCACCTCCTGATGCCGTGGCTGCCAAATCCACCAGAGAGCTTGCGCCCGGCATCAGCGAGAGCCCTCTCCCAACCCAGACTCTCACCTCTACCCCTGCCCCTGCTCTTGTCCCGCCCACCTCCCGAGATATTATTGCCACCCCTGGGACTGTCTCCTTCCCCTTTCCAACACATGACTCCCAGGGAGTGGCCTTTGTGTTTACCCGTCCCGACCCACCAGGGGCTGCTATCCTACCTCCGCCGCCCCCTATCGCCCCAGCATTCAGGTCAACCCATCAAGAGCCCCATCGGGGGTCCACACCCTGTCTGCCCATCTCGCTGGGCCAGGGGGCTGTACCAAGGGCCCCGTCGGGGAGTAACCAGACCATAACCCCAGCCCCCCATGCGCTGCGAGAGGAGTTGCGGGAGTTCCTAGAAGACGTCCATGGCTCCCACAACAAAGTCCAGCTTGCCCTCCAGTGATGGGGGGACTTTAATCAAATCCTCCGGGCCGCAAGGGCCCTCATGGGGGAGGGTAAAGGGACCGGGAGGCAGGGCGCCGTGGCCTACCAGCGGGTCCGCCACTTCCGTGACTCCTTACTCACCTACGGGGTGAGTCACGGACTGCTTGCGGGAGCCGCAAGCGTCCCTACTGGTGAGGATCCCCCCCAGCCCTCCTCATGGCACCCTTTACCATCGCAACATTGAACACCCATGGTTGTAGGATAGGTCTCTGCAGGTCCCAGGTGCTCTCCTACTTCGGGAGGGGAGGTACTCTGTGGTTTTCCTGCAGGAGACCCATACGGATCTGACCGCCGAAGACAGCTGGCAGCTGGATTGGGGGGACAGGGTCTACTTTAGCCACCTCACAGTTCGTACGGCTGGAGTGGCGACCCTGTTCTCCCCCGACCTACAGCCTGAGGTGCTGGGGGTCACCGAGGCTGTGCCGGGTCGCCTGCTGCACCTCCGGGTCCGCATGGAGGGGTTCGTAGTCAACCTCGTCAACATCTATGCCCCAACAGCGAGCCCGGAGCGGCTGCAATTCTATCAGCAGGCGTCCGCCTTCCTCGGCACCTTGGATCCTCAGGAGTGCCTGGTCCTGGGAAGGGACTTTAACATCACCCTTGAGGAGCGAGACCGCCGCCGTCACCGTCCTCCAGGAGATAGTCGAACACCACTCCCTGGTGGACGTCTGGCGCGACCACCACCCGGATGACACTTCCACGTTCACCTTTGTCCGGGTGGAGGCCCATCGGTCGCGCCACTCCCTGTTGGACCGCATTTATTTATCACGCTTTCATCTTTCACAAGCCCACTCCTCCAGCATCCGGCCGGCCCCATTTTCTGACCATCATATAGCCACCGTGACAGCCTCCCTCTGCGCGGAGAGGCCGGGGCCGGCCTACTGGCATTTTAACAACAGCTTGCTGGAGGATGCGGGCTTCGTGGCGTCCTTCCGGGAGTTCTGGCTGGCCTGGCGAGGGCAGCGGCGTGCCTTTCCCTCGGCGCGGCGGTGGTGGGACCCAGGGAAGGTGCGCGCCTGGCTCTTCTGCCGTGACTACACCCGGGGCGCCAGCCGACGGAGGGATGCGGCGATAGAGCAGTTGGAATGGGAGGTCTTAGAGCTGCGGAGGCGTGTGGCCGCCAGCCCCGAGGATCCACCCCTCTGCGGAGCGTGCCAGGAGAAGCGGGAGGAGCTCCGGACCCTCGAGGACCATCAGGCCCAGGGTGCCTTTGTTCGATCCCGCATCCGTCTCCTTCGGGAGATGGATCGCAGCTCCCGCTTCTTCTACGCCCTGGAGAAAAAGAGGGGGGCTAAGAAACATATCATCTGCCTACTGGCAGGAGATGGCACCACCATCATGGATCCGGTGGAGATGTGCGGGAGGGCGAGAGCCTTCAACGCAAGCCTTTTCTCCCCGGAGGTGCCTCTCACTCTGGCTGAGTTCTCGGAAGCCCTCCGTCGCATGCCCACCAATAAATCTGCAGGCATGGACGGGCTGACCGAGTCACCGTCTGGGCCGAGTCTTTGCAGAGCGGGGTCCTCCCTGTTTCGTGCAGGCGAGCCGTGCTGGCCTTATTGCATAAGAAGGGGGACCTCCGCGATTTACGAAATTGGCGTCCCGTCTCGCTCCTCAGCACGGACTACAAAGTCGTGGCAAAAGCCATCTCGCTGCGGCTAGAGTCCGTGCAGGCAGACGTGGTCCACCCAGACCAGACCTACGACGTCCCGGGCCATGGCATCTTCGACAACCTATATCTGGTCCGGGACCTATTGGAACTTCGGTGTAGGGATGGTCTGTCGTTCGCGCTGCTGTCCTTAGATCAGGAGAAGGCGTTCGAGAGGGTGGATCATGGGTATCTCCTGAGCACTCTGCAGGCGTTTGGCTTCGGACCCAGGTTTGTGAATTTTCTCCAGGTGCTGTACGCCTCCGCAGAGTGTTTGGTCAGGCTCAACTGGACCCTGACCGAACCGGTCAGCTTCGGGCGAGGAGTACGGCAGGGGTGCCCCCTCTCAGGCCAGCTGTACGCTCTGGCGATCGAGCCCTTCCTCTGTCTCCTCCGAAGAAGGTTGACAGGGTTGGTGCTGCGGGAGCCGGAGCTGCGGCTGATCCTGTCGGCTTACGCTGATGACGTGCTCCTCGTGGTCCAAGACGCGGGCGACTTGGTGCGGGTGGAGGCTGGCCAGGCCATCTATTCGGCAGCCTCCTCTTCGCGGGTCAACTGGGTTAAGAGCTCTGGCTTGGTGGTAGGGGACTGTTGGCAGGCGAGCTCCCTCCCACCCGCGCTTCAGGCCATCTGGTGGAGCATGGGTCCGCTGCTCTATCTGGGCGTTTACCTTTCCGCCACGCATCCCTCTCCACCAGAGAACTGGCAGAATTTAGAGGGCGGGGTGATAGAGCGGCTCCGGAAATAGACAGGACTACTCCGGTGCCTCTCCCTTCGAGGGAGAGCGCTAGTGCTTAATCAACTAGTCCTGTCCATGCTCTGGTACCGGCTCAACACCCTGGTCCCGGCCCCGGCTTTTCTGGCCAAGCTCCGGACATCGATTCTGGAGTTCTTTTGGTCAGGACTGCACTGGGTACCTGCAGGGGTTCTTCATCTACCTCTGGAGGAGGGAGGGCAGGGCCTAAAATGTCTGCTCACTCAGGTCCATGTCTTCCGCCTCCAGACCCTGCAGAGGCTCCTTTATGGTGCAGGTAGTCCGGCGTGGAGCATACTGGCCTACGCTTTCCTGCGCCGTTTCCGAGGGCTCCAATACGACCGGCAGCTCCTTTATCTCCATCCGAGAGGCCTTCCGCAAGACCTCTCCGGGCTGCCGGTCATCTACCAGGACCTCCTCCGGACCTGGAATCTATTTACAACGACCAGGTCCCTGGCGGCCACCTAGGGGGCAGATCTCCTCGTGGAACCCCTGCTACACAACCCCCAGCTCCGTGTGCAGGTGGCGGAGTCCTGCTCGGTGCACCAGAGGTTGGTCCTGGCAGAGGTCACAAGAGTCAGAGACCTCCTGGATTATGACCGGGGAGACTGGCTGGATCCCCTGACGCTCGCTCAGCGCATGGGGCTTTCCAGACCTTGTACTCCCCGGCGCATACTTCAGGAGGTGAAGGCCGCTTTGCCGCCCGCTGCTCGGGTTCATCTCGACCGGGTCCTGCAGAAGGGCACGCCCCGCCCACCCGTTACCCCAGGCCCGCCGGACCTTTTAATTGGACCCCTGCCCCGTGGTCCCAACCGAGCCCTTCACCCCTTCACTAGAAGCCGGCTGCAGGAGTTGCAGCCGGTCTGCTTTCAAACCACGCCAAGAAAACATCTCTACACGCTCGTGCTCCACACCCTTCACGTCCACACCCTCGTGTCCCGGCCTGATACAAAATGGCGGGACCTCCTGCCACCTTTGGAGGGTGAGGAGCCCCGGTGGGCCAGCCTATATTCCACCTTAGTCCCAAGGCCCGCCGGGGATGTCAGTTGGCGGCTCCTTCACGGAGCCATGAGCACGGGCGTGTACTTGGCGCGGTTCACTTCAATCCCAGACACCTGTCCCTTTTGCGGCGTGAGGGATATCCTGACACATGTATACTCGAGTGTGCCAGGCTGCAGCCCCTGTTCCGGCTCCTCACCAATATTTTATTACGTTTTTGGTTGCACTTCTCCCCTCACCTTCTCATTGTGCACTCCCTATCCGTGCCCCACAAAGTCACGGGATCTCCTGGTCAGCCTCCTCCAGGCCCTAGCTAAAATGGCCATCTACAAAACCAGAGTGAGGAGGTTGGCCGATGGAGTCTCCTGTGACTGTGGGGCCTATTTCCGATCCTCGGTCCATTCACGTATCCGGGCAGAGTTCCTCTGACTCCCTTGCCACTTTGAGGAGCAGTGGGCGCTGTCCGGGGTTCTCTGCTCAGTGTCCCCGTCCGGTTCCCTTCGTTTGACCCTTTGACTGCACTCCTATCCCTGTTATTTTATTAGTTGTCCCCTGGAATTTTTTGGGCATCTAGGTCCTGTGGATCCCCCTTTTAGGCTGGGGGGGATCCTTTAGCAGTGGACGGGCTTCGCCCGCCCACTTCCCGGATCCCAGTAAGACTACTCTTCCATAGCCTTCTAGCTTGGAGGGAGGTGGGAAGCTGCTACTCCTGCTCCTGGGCCCTAAGCTATTCCTGCTGCTCCAGCTGCTCCATTGGCTGGGCCAGACACCCCCCATTCTCTGCTACTTGGCTGCTGGACCCCCACTCTCGGGTGCTGCTACTGCTGCAACTGCAGCCCCCGGAGGGGGGGCTGGTAGCCCACTCTCCAGAGAGGAGGAGTGAGGGACCCCAGCCACTGCTGTTGTGGATACCACCACCACCACCTGAGAGGGGTCCTTTCTGCCTGCCTGGACCACCACCTGGAGTTCCTGGAGCTGCTGCTGCTGCTGCAGAGGCTGCTGCCTGGAGCTGCTGAAGCCCGAGGAGGAGAAGAAGAGGATCATCTACCATTGGAGGAGCACCTAGAGACTTTACAGACCACCGTGGAGGGGGCCTAAGACTGAGTAATTTTCAAACTTTGCTCTTGTGGTGGGGGTCTTGACTGTGTTGCCAGGGACACAGGGTGTGGCGTGGAGCTGCCCCCCAATCCATCTGTGTGTCCCCCCCAAACCCCACCACTACTACCACCACCGCTGTCCCCTCAACCACCCCCACCGGCTGTATACCATCTGCCTCAGCTCCTGCCTCTGGACTCAGCTGCTTGATTGGCTTGCCACGCCCTATTTCCACCCTTTGGGCCACAAGCAGCAGCCAGCTTAAAAAAAGACTTGTGCAAGTGCACGTGGGCACATGTGCCCCCCCCCCAGACTGCCTACCCCCCAGCTTTGCCCTTTACTACCTGCCCCATTTGC